>NW_027131390.1:85028125-86396250 GCF_026122565.2 Emydura macquarii macquarii
TCAGTGGGAACAAGGGGCTGCGGCTGGCAGGGACTTTTCACCTCTTATGTGCCCCCTCTGACATCCAGCCACCTTCTCCCCCATTACATAGCTTAACCCCACTGGTTCCAATGCCTGAGGAATCTCTGTACTCATGGAAGAGGGGACTGTGTATGTCTCTAAGCGTATGTATAAAAATAAAGCGTTTTGAAAAGGTCCAAAAATCTACTGAACCTCTACCGAGCCTAAGGTTACTCCAGTGAAAGTCAAAGTGAGTTTTGCTATTTACTTAAATGAGAGCAGGATAAAACCTTTGGGATAAAGTAGGAGCTATTTACTTTACTCTTCAATAAAATATTA
The DNA here is from genome assembly GCF_026122565.2 of Emydura macquarii macquarii. Taxonomy (NCBI): domain Eukaryota; kingdom Metazoa; phylum Chordata; order Testudines; family Chelidae; genus Emydura; species Emydura macquarii. The sequence goes on from NW_027131390.1 coordinate 85,028,465, forward strand.
AGATATATATTCATTGACAGGCCTTACAACTTATTCTATTTCAGTTACACAAAGCACACTTTTAAAGAAAGTGTCCTGCAGTAAATTCCACAGGTTGCCTGGGCTGAGACAATATTTGGGTTCACACACTGAAGAACGCCCAATCACAGTCCATATTTGATTTCGGCAAGTGAACAAATGATGGAAAAGCCTTCCAAGGGATGAAGATTCCAATTGGTTCTAGGGAGAATCCCAAAGTGCAAATGCGTGTCCGCACTACTTTGGCTCTGGGAATCAATCTACTCTTGAGGATTTCCTCTCTCTCTCTCTCTCTTTCTTCTTTTTTCTTCCTTACTCTAGTTTCAGTCACAGATTTTCTCTGGTAATTTGGTACAGACTAAAATCATTATATGTGTGGAAAAAACAAGATAATAACCAAAGGCAGATATTTATGTTGTTTCCACTCCCCAGTCCTCTTACAAAATTAAATGACAAATGAAACAGCTTCCTGTAATTTCTGGGACAAACAAAGCAAGTAAGTCTAGCTCTTATTTCCATCGACTGGGGAGGAGGATGGATAAATTCTACTGCTTAGAGTTTACACTAAATTTCATGTTTGACTTTTCATCAGGATTAATATATACAAAATATGTGATGACTGAGCTCTGCTCAGACTTATCTTCATGAGTGAGTTGAGTGACTCCTTTTGAGTGAATTATCCAGATCTTTCTTACTAAAGATAATAAAGGTCTTTACACAAAGCAACTCATATTTTATATTAGAGTGTGTGCTGGTAGCTATTAAATATAAAAAAAGGAAAGGTCGGTATTGGTCAATATTAACTTATTATGGATACTAGGTTCTTTCAATTATATGTGTATAACCCCCTTAACTTTCAGTGTGCCAAAAAGCAGAATTTGGGTGCAATGATTGTATTATACACACATGCAAGAAAACATAAAAGTCAGTGGTGTTATATACACCTATTATAACAATTGGACAGAAAAACAGATCTAGATACACATGCACACTCACACTACTTAACCCAGATGTGCATAGAATGGGGAAAATAACAAGAAGAAATGGTTTGCTGCTATGGTTTGCAATATGAGGGTCTTTTTTTATTCCCAGTGGCTTCTGAAGTAGTAGTGGCTGCCAAAAACACTTTAGGGTTGGCTAGAATATTGCATCATTTTCTTTTGGATTCAGACCTTTTTAATATTATCCATGTCTGACACCTCAAGGTTGATTTATTGCAATCCACATGAGGCTACTCTTTAAAACCCATTCGGAAATTGCTGATAGCATCAAATGCAGCAGATCTCTTATTAAATGTTATTTCCTGTAGGAAGCCCATTAAACCTGTGCTGAGGACATGCACTAGCTGCTTGCTGATTTCCAGATGAAGTTTCATGCATTGTTTTGTTTTATGAAGAAAGAACAGTGTGAGGTGTGGGTCCTGGCTGCTTGAGAGACTGCCTTTCCCCCACATAGGACGTCACAGCAGCCATGCTCACCTATGTGTCTGAGCTAACAGTCGCTTAGTTTAAATCGGAGCAATGGGTAGTAGGGTGTTCTTGATGAGAGGCCCTTGCCTCTGAAACTTACTTCCCTGGTACACCAGGGCCTGGATCAGGTGGCCATCAAAACAAGTTACAAGACTCACTTGTTATCTCTGTTCTTTCCCCCCAAGGCAGAGGAAGGAGGGGAACGGGGTGTATAATTGGGGAATACTTTGTTTTGAAGCTGGGGAGGATTTTAGGTAGGTTAATATTTTTTAACATATTACAAATTCAGTTGTTTGTGAATTTTCATACATGCCTAGAGTTAATAATTTGTTTATAAATCAAAATAAACCTACACACTATAATTTATGTAGTATCTTTAGCAATGTGATATATTTCCCTTATGTATTCTGCCTATACTTCGCTCACTACGCTCTCTGGCAACATTACTTTTAACATTCCAAGTAACCATCAACTAAAACAAAAAAGCACCTGCCAAATAAATGTCTGATTCAGTCCCTTCCCAACCACTGCAGGATTTCTATTTTAATAAAAGGATTTTTTAAAATTAAAATCCATTGACTAAGTTTGGTTCAGGACCAATTTAGAAAATAGTGTTATTTGACTCACAGGGAAACAGGACATCAGCAGTGAAGTCCTACACAGACCAGCTAACATACCAGCAAGTTTCTCACAAATACTGTCTCACTAAAGGAGCTGGTAACTGCAGGGAGAAGAGAGCTAGCAGTAGTTCATGACAGGAGCTGGTGACAGGAGCATTGTTTGAATTTCTTGAAATTCCTCACAAGTCAGTGCTATTATTCAGGAGCTGGGAGATAGATGGAGCAAGGAGATTGACACACAAAGTATTATGCAGGGATGGGAGGGAAGAAAGAGCCAGTATAAGAGGGGGCATGGAGAATGGAGCCATCAGGCAAGGAGAAAGAGAGGCTCAGCCAGTAGGGGTGGCGGCAGGGGTGTGCATGGGGCGGCAGGCAGGGGCACTGGCCCCCTCAATAATTGGCAGAGGGCACATAACTCCTCCGGCTCCTAGACCACAGCGAGGACAGAGAACTCCTCCGGCCCCATGGCCACGGTGGGGGGCACAAAACATGCCTCTCCAAAAGCAGTCAAATTAAGTTCCTGTGCATGCCCCTGGGTTGTGGTAAGAATTAACTTGAGGGATTTTACACAAACATCTCAGCATTGGTGAAACAACTATTGATGGACTGGCCTCAAGAGCAAATATCGTCCCAAAGAGCAAAATTAGAATGGTGAGAGAAACACACCACAATCAAGGAAACTATTTTCCCCCTGGGTCAAATTTTACTGCTATTATCTGCAAAGTCCATCAATAGCTACTAGTAGTAAAATTTGACCCAGAGGGAAATAGTTTCCTTGATTGTGGTATATTTCCCTCACCATTCTAATTGTGCTCTTTGAGATGATATTTGCTCTTGAGGCCAGTCCATCAATAGCTGTGTGAGTGCCTACACTATATACTGTACAGTATGTATCCTTCTAGGACATTTCTGTGGAATACCTTTTAACTACACACAGGCCATTTACAAGTCTATATGATGGGCCAGAATCTCCATTTTGGTTATAGCCCTTCTGCACCACTTAGATGCTACAAGGCAGCTATAATCCTGTATGCTGTATTGTGAACTGTTTCTCTCTTTATCTGCCTGTTGCACACTGTCATGGAACATGCTGGACTGGGAATTTTCCCACCTTCATTATGCCTCAAACATGCTTGAAATCATTATATCAGCTTTTGAATACTTTCCTTAAATGGTCCTGAGGACCATAATAGCTATTAGAGCTGAGCAAATAATTCATAGCAAATAATTTAGTTGATGAATGTCACCTCTTTTTCTGTTCACAAATTTTCTACAAGCTGATAGCAAGATTCTCAAATGTGTATTAAAGTGAGTCACCAAACATGTCCTGTGACTAATTCTTGGTCTGCAGATCATCCATGAGCAGTTCATTGATAGTGTTCAATAACGGAATTGGAGATATATTGGTTAGCTTTGATAGGACATGTACTGTATCAGTTCTGCTCCCTGACTGGAAGAGCATACATTTTAGAACCCAATTTTTAGGGAAAATATTTGAATATTACAAGTTCAGAAGTTATTCTCCACAAGTGCTTCCTAATATTAACTTAAAAGGCATGAACATTCCAGCCAGTAAACTTGTTCACTAGAATATTTGAAGAAAATCAATACAAAGAGGACACAAACACATCCAAAGCAAATTAATTTTTTCTTTTCTTACTCTCAGAAGAACTTTAAGGCATTTGCTCAGCTCTGATAACTACACTGGAGTGCTGTGAATAGCAGAGAAAATTGTCTTGTATTGTTTTAATCTAAAAAGTGTACCACACCTTTATGCTTTTTGGACATGCTTATACACATTTTAATTGAAATGTTAGCAAAATCTTAATAATTAAAAATGATTACCCACAAATAAAACAATGCAATTCTCACAGTTATGCAATATAGTCAAAGATAATTACAACAGCATCCTTTGCCCATTCTCCATACCTTACAGGCAAAGTTCTGTCTCCTTTCCTTCTGTCCATCTCTCTCTGAGGAACAGGATACCAGCGAAAATTTAGTTTCCAGTTAAACCCTCCATAAGTCATGTCTGACCCAGCCATGTATTCAAATGTATCATCACTGATCACATCAATGATTGGGCAGACGACAGTTTTTCTATAAGAAAAAAATATATTACTTCTTAAAACAAGAAATTTAAATTTTAATGCATATCGATATGCTAGAGACCCCTTTCTGTTGTGGTTTCTCCGCATACAAATCAAGACCCACACTAGATTTTATATACTGGAAATGAGGTTGTGCAAAATTCATTTACTGCAATTGTCAGATTTTTTGCAAACTCTTTTCTTCCCTGTTTCTGTTTACGTAGGCTTGCACTCCCCAAGTTTTACTCCAAGTTTAACACCCTAATTTCAAATCACAGCCCACTTTGAACCTACCAGATTTCAGGACTAACTCATAGTAACCAACCAGAGGGTCTGCAAAATTTCCACCCAAATGCATTAACCTGGTGCAGATTAGGTCAAAACTTCATCAAGGTTCACACAAACCTCAGCAAATCTATCATGAGTTTCAGATCTGGAATAAAACCTGAAACCCTCTAATGAAACATTTCATTTTCATTTCCTACTTACTCTTTAAAAGCATTTTTCCAGGGCTTTTGTACATGTTTCCATTGTTCAGTATTCTATAATAGAGTGTATTAATTGATTTATAAGCTGATGTCCATGTTAACAAAACATTAACTCTGAAGGCTAAACACGGTGCACACTATATAATGTCCACAAATAGCATAATCTGTGTATTTGCTTAAAATTGTGCAGAGTAACCCACGTGTTTCTCAGTGTCCTCTGTATCACTATGGGCTATAGCTAAAGAGAAACCTCACAGTTGAATCAGAAAGATTTTGAAATATACCTACATTTTGCTGCTGGCGTGCCAAGCTGACCTCTGTACCACATAGCTCTAACTTTCCTGCAATGTGTGCCATATGTTGCGGTTTTATCCCCTAGTGAGACAGCTATTCTCTCTGCTATGCTTGATATTTTATCACTTCATAATTTGGAACATTATTTATAACATATGGGTCACCAAGAAAAGTCTTAGTGAAACATTCGAATAAGATGCAATTAGAACATCACAATTTAAAATACTGTGCATTTTCCTAATGATCCTCCAACAGCAGCTATATACAAATTATTATAAACCATCAGTAAAGCAGCATATATTAAGCTGCATCCATTAGGGTGCAACAGTTAGTTTTCTTTCATCCCTCTTGTGCATTTTCATCTTACAAAAAAGACCCTAAAAACCACCAAGAGTTGGACAGCTCTTACCTTGCCCACCATCAATACCTTACCTTTTAAAAAAAGAGGATTATGTTTAAATTGGTTTGGTTTGGTTCAGACACAGATGATATGATTATCTCCAAGCACTTTCTGGTCATGGTTTGATGATACTGGGGGCAGGCATCAAGCTAGAAGCACCAAGCTTAGATGCTCTACACAATGAGGCATGCAGCCTTGATTCGCCGCCCCCTCAAACAGAAGGTCAGACTGCTGATTGATATCCCCCTCCTTCAAACGAGCAGGGAAACTGCTGCATTCCTTAACCCAACAGCAAAACTGAACTGATATGGTAAAGTTTCTCCCCTCCTTTGCTCCCCAAACATGTGTACAGCTCCCCCCCATCTCCTCTCCTTACACCCCTCCTCTACAGAGACACTCTCCACATCAAACCATGCCCCTTCTGTACACAAACAGCTAAAGAAGCTCTTTAGTTGTTGCTGGAGGATTCAACTAATGCTGTAAAGCTGCTTCCCTCCAATGCATATCTCTGCTCCCCTACTCTGACATATCTGCCTCCCCACAGTCACTCATCACCCTCCAAACACACAAGACTTTCCACCCATCTTTAACCATAGCAGATGTTGTACTAACTGGTTGCTATTACCCCTTGCTCTCGGGGTCACTCGGAACATTTTGTGGAGACCTCTTGCAGTCCATCTGTGGCTATGTGCTTCACAAATGGAGACAAAGAGCCTTTTCTGGCCTTGAACATGTGTGTTTGTAGATAGGTAAGCAGGCAACACACACACACACACACACACACACACACACACTTGTTTCTCTTACATAAACATAAATGTATGAAATTTGCTTTTTCAAGCAATAGCAAAAAGTGATGCTAAAAAGGCTTTTGGCTCTGATTTCTGTTTGTAACTGCAGATTCTCTTATGAATGTAAACTGTGCAGGTATACATTGCACCATCCACTTGGAAAACAAGATAAGCATAAATTCCAATTGCTTGTGAGCTCAGAAGAAGAGAACAGATGGGGAGAGTGGAGGAATGCATCACATATACAAGGACTTATGAACCAAACAAAGACGGCAGGTTAGTTTGCCGACCAAATACTAGATAGATGCCACAGAAATGAAAGGCATAATTTATTAACTATTATTATCAGCCGCGTTGACAGAGACACTGTAGAACAAAGATACAATAACTATTAAAGCATTTTAACCTGATAAAAATATTTACAGAATATTAATTGGGGGTACAAATGTAAAAGGAAAAAGTACTGAACCATTTATTCTTAACTAAAAAAATGCTGTCAGTTTGACACCTTGTTTACAATGTGTTCAGGCCAAAGAAGATTCCTTTTATAGCCAAGATATAATCACACTGAAAATAAGAGGTTATAATGGAAGCTCTGACAGACCCTTAGCTAGAGGAGGGTAGCAGGCATTATAACACAGCAGAGCATACAACATCAGTCCTTACCTGTCTTCCTTTATTCTTGCCAGCAAGGGTTCAAGCCAGCCTAAAGTGCATTCACAGTGTGCATCCAGGAAAGTTATGACCTGGCCCTTAGAAGCCGCTGCTCCTCGGAGCCGAGCACGAATCAATCCTGACCGTTGTTCCATCCTGATAATTTTTACTGGCACATCCAAGTTTTTCACATAATTTTCTAATGAGGCCTTCAGAAAATCTGCAAATGCAATTTAAAAATACAAGAAAAATTTTTGTTCAAACTAGATTCAGCAGTCAGTGAGGACTCAACATAGAATTGTATGGTTAATACATCATACTGCTCATTCAGAGTAATTCTTGGACAATATTCTCATGCATAAATATTGAAAGACCAAAGGCCCTGGAAACACAATTCAGGAAATACAGTCTGAGACAGGTTTGTCAATTTTCTGAAGAATGAGAGAGAAGTTTCCAGGTCATGGAGGCTTACATTAGGACACTGCTCATATTCTAGGATTGCAATACAGTTCTGGTTAAATGGGTCCCATGAGAAGACCATGCAAATAAAAGATTTCAAAAGAAAAAAAAAATTGATTTCCTACAAATAGCACTGGTCAGTCAAAGCTGAGTGTAAATTCTGTCCAGAAATGTGTATGTTGATTAAATATGTTTTTGCTATTTTATTGTAGAATTTAAATGTAGTTTTCAAATAAATCCACTTTTAATAAACTTCTTTAGCAGTTTGATAGCTTCCAAAACATAACACGCCACTCATACATAGGGAAGTAGTAAAGTACTTTGGCCCTGTGCTTCTCTTGGATATCTAACATGGAAGGGAGCAATGAAAAAAACAAGGTTACTTACCAGTAACTGATGTTCTTGAAGATTTGTTACTCATGTCCATTCCACTATAGGTGTGTGCATGCCTCCGTGCACAGCTACCAGAACTTTTTTCCCTTTAGCAGATCCCATAGGGCCGGCTCCGGCACTCCCTGGAGCCCCCCGCACATGCTGCGGTATATGAGGCACTGCCGGCCCTACGCCCCCTCAGTCCCGTCTTTCCGCCAACTCCGGTGGCGGGAACGGCGGGTGGGTTGTGGAATGGACATGAGCAACACATCTTGCAGAACATCAGTTACTGGTAAATACCCTTGTTTTCTTCTTTGAGTGCTTGCTCATGTCCATTCCACTATAGGTGATTAACAAACAGTATCTTGGAGGTGGGCTGGAGTTAGCGGTGAGCTGCCTGCAGCACAGCTCTGCTGAAGCCTGCGTCTTTCTGCACCCATTGGACAGAGGCATGGTGGGACATGAATCCTCGGTGCTGAGGCTGTCTCTGACATCTGGGTTCAGTGCTGCCTCAGTGTGGGGGGTGAACTCCTCGGTGCCGAGTCTGTCTCCGGCATCCAGGTTCGGCACTACCCGCGAATTCCTCAGTACCGAGACTGTCTTCAAACACTTCACTGCCAGAGAACAGGAACAGTAAGATGGACCTCACCCGGTGCCGGGGGATTGAGACTGGTGTCGGGCAGGCAACTTCACTCTTTGCCTCGATGCAGGTCGGTCCGGTGACCTTGACCTGGAATAATTTCTAGGGGAGCGTTTCTGCTCTACCCTAGGAAACCGGTCTGTGCTGGGGATCTCGTGAGCCATTCAGGGGGTCCCAATGCGGGCTTCCCCCATAACGCCAGCTCCTTCTCTCTCAGGGAGGTATGGGTGGCAGTGACGTATGCAAGGCCAATAAGGCTCTTGCCGCCTGACGGCCTCCGAAGTTGGCGGTGCCGGTAGGTGCTGAGGGGCTTCCCCACTCCCAAGAGTTGGGGGAGGCTCCCTGGCTGGAGATGCCAGATCAGGCAGCGAGCCTCCGTGATCCGACCTCGGTACAGATCGGTGCTCCACCCTGCCTGCTTAGACAGTGCGGGGGAGTACGTGCTCTGAGCGCTGATTCCGTCTCTTTGTGATGTCGAGTCGGGTCGGTGCCAATGGTGCCCTCTGCACTGATAGCACACTGGGTACCGCAGCGGAGCGGGTTGGCTCGGAGCCGGTCGGAGCCTCCATGAGCCAGGCTTTCAGGCGGATTTAAAGCTTTGCAGATCCGATCTTCTCCTTACAAAGGCTTCCCCCCGCGCTTCAGGCAGTGGGGATCACTCAGCGGGAAAGCCTTCCCACCAGAAGTGCACGGCTTGAAGCCATAAGACGGGAGCATACCCGCTTCAGGTAAAATCTCAGCTAGACTATCTCAAAGTCGCTAACTACCACTAACAACAGTTATTAAGTTAACTACCTCATTAACACAAAAAATCATTGCTTAAAGTTCAAACATGAGGAATTAAGCGCTTGCAGTGCAAGCACAGACAGTTCCAGTAACCATCACGGGCAGAAAGATGGAACTGAGGAGGCGTAGGGTCGGCAGTGCCTCATATACCATGGCATGTGTGGGGGGATCTGCTAAGGGGAAAAAGGTTTCGGTAGCCATGCACGAAGGCATGCACACACCTATAGTGGAATGGACATGAGCAAGCACTCGAAGAAGAAGTACAGTTAGGGAAAAAAAAAACTCAGAGCAGTGGAAGAAAGATGGAGTGAAGCCAGTGCAACATACTTCTCCCTCCCCCAAACCCCTTAGTAACAGCTGCACACTGTGTGCGAGAGAGAGAGAGAGTGTCCACCATGCTCATCTTTGAAACAGGGATATCCAGTTGGGTAGCCATGTGGATGCTAATGCTACTTAGGGCAGCAACAACATCAGCCCTGCACCTGCAACCCCTCCACAGGGCACACTGCATAGAGTTGTGGAACCAATGGCAGTAAGGGAGCCATACTGCATAGGGAAAAGTTTTCAGTCACAGAAACTGCTTTTGACCATGTTCATATTTTGGAAGAAAAAAAAAAGCTAAAAGTGTGGAACTGGGAAAAGCCAAAAAAATCAGTTGCTTTGGGTGTCAAAATGATTGCACAGCCCTGCACCTGATACAAAGTGACAGCTACATAATGCTGAACATATGATGCCGCAGCTGTTCAGTGAATTTAAAAAAAACCCACAGTAGGTTTCATTCTATGCAATAAGCTTCAAGTTTCCCTGCATTTATTTTTACGCAGCTGCAGATATAGGACAGTCATGTACCTGTCTGTGGTGAAACTTCCACAAGAAGGACTGAAGACTCAGGAAAGTATTTGAGCTGCACCTTTCAGTACTTGCTGAATGTTTCCCTCAGTGGGTAGGTTTTGGCACCCACAGAGAAATCAGATAACACAGCTTCCAACTCCTGCTGTCCTCATGGTGCAGGGCTGTGCAAACATTTTGACACCCAAAACAAATCCACTGACATTTTTTGGCTTTTCACCAGTTCCATTTTTTTTAGCATTTTTTATTTCTAAAACATTAACATTGTCAAAAGCAGTATTTGTTGCCGAAAACTGCTTTTTCTACCATCAAATAGCCCTAATGACTGGTTTAAAAAAAACTATGTGAAACCCAGGTCCAAAATATATTAAAAACAAAAACTATTGTTCACCAAAGAGCAATCTGAAGAAACTGTTTGAGCTTCTTACACTCAGGCAGGTTTGAAACTCAGAAGTGGGTCATTTTCTTGTTAGGCGAGAAATGAGTGACAAAGACATATGATACTATATTCCCACCGATACTTTTCATCAGGAATATTGGCACAGCCCTCACAAAATTCTAGGTAACAGCTCTGTGTAAAAGTTCAGTTCCAGCCAGACTGTTTGTCAATTGCTGTTTCAGGAACATCCATGTTTTAGCACCTCCTCAAAAATATTAAAACCCTTTCTGACCATTTGTCCAAAATGGTCACTGAAAAGCACCATCATCACTGAACTACTTAATCCAAGAAGCAATCAAAACCACGGCTCTCTGGAGTTTGGGGGTCAAATTCATTACTGGTTAAATTCCATTGATTTACAATCCCTTCTGCAGGGTTCTCAAATGTGAGACTAACAAAATATGTAAATTTTATATATCAAATGATGATAAACTATCCATAAACAGATTAGCACAAGAGCCATACCTCTTTCACTGGCATCATCTACCAAGATGACTTCAGAAAGCAGATAGTGCGGGGATCGATTTATAACACTGTAAACAGTTCGAAGCAGAGTACTCCAGGCTTCGTTATGAAATACTATAACTACACTTGTATTTGGGAGTTCATCAGGGTAGACTTTTGTCTTGCATCTGTCAAAGAGAAAAAAGGTAAGTTAATCCATTCATAAATTCATCCTCTATTGCTTTGTAACAACATGACAGGTTATCAAATTCTGGAAATTAAGCTCCAAGATTGCTGGACAGCACAAAGTTCAGTAGGATATGAATCTCTTCAGATTCCTCCTCCCCTCAAAAAAATAAAAAAATAAAACAGACTCTCAGGCATGAGCAACAGGGTTTTGAATACTGTATTCTGGCTAGGAAAAAACATCAGCAAAAAGACTAAAGCTGCAAATGAAAAATTACCAGGTCTCCCAAATGCAGAATTAGCATTTACATCCAAGAAATAATTTCTGAGCAGTGAGCTCTCAAGTTCTGTGGCTTGGATAAAATGGGACCCAGCACTGAAGCCTTACCAACACTGGAAGTCTCTTAAAACTAAAACTAAATATTTTTCAAAAAATTCCAGTTCACCCATTAAACAGAAGAATGGAACTAAAATCTTTTATCTCCGTCCTCCAAGATTCGGAGGGTCAGATATAATGGACCCTGAATACCAATCACTCCTGGTTTTACTAAAGAAAATTCACCTGAGTTGTTTAGCAAGCCAAAATCAAAATACAGTCTCCTCACCCCATCTCTAATATGTGCACTTCACATGTAGGGGCAGATATCATAATACCAATAGCACTTGTCAACAAAGGCAAATCAACTTCATTTTAATATTTTCAGCATTGCTACTTTAAAAAAAAAAAGCCTTTTAGCTGATATTTATCAGTATATCTATGTACATAAAGTCATTTAAAGGCTCTGTTTTCATCTTTGTGATCCCAATTCAAGAAAGCACTTAAACACATGCTTACCTACAAGTTCAGCACTTACCTGTACCAAGGCCTATACATGGTAATTATTTTTAATATAGATAAGGTAAGAACATGTTGTCTGTACATTCATCTTTAAACATTTTCTTTGAAATGTTTTAAATCTGAACATTTATGTTAATTAATGTTACAAGCAGAGAAGCGTGTAGACTACTGACATTTTCTGACATGGTATGCTCTAATTCTAACACAAGAGCAAGGCATCTCTGTGGTTCATATTATTTTAATAATCACCATGCTGCAGAGAATCAGTATAACTAAAAGTATATGTTGTGCTATCTCCCTAGCATTTACACTGGGTTAGTCAGTCAATCCAAATTACTTTTTGATTTAGGGTCAAATGAATGACAGAATTAGGTCACTGAAGAAACATCAAATTGTCCATATACTTTCCCCAACACTTAAACATAACCTAGCATAACAAAACTCTCTGTAAAACTTTCTTTTGCTTCATTGACATGAAAACTTATATAAAACCGAGTCGCAATGACAGCTTTCAAAATGCAAGGGTGACATTTCCAGATAAGAAATATAGAAAAAAGTGTATTAGTTTGCTGGTTTCCACATTATAATCACAAGTCCATAAAGACCTCTCCTGACTGCTGGACTTATCCATGTGATTCATCTTACCCATTATTGCAGGAGAGTAAAACCAGGACCATTATGATATGTAAGCAGGTCTTCTACAAGGTGAGCTTCAAAAAGAATCTCCTTCCAGCTGAGCCAGTAGGAATCATGCTAAATTTGTTTCAAATGAACATTGTTCTTTGCAGATTTTATAGCTATGTATAATTTTGGAAGCAATCATTGAGAAAGCCAGTCGAACTACATGAATTTAGAGCAGTAAGCTATTTATTTATTTAATGAGCTTTAAAATCCAAGGAGAGAGAAAAACAAGGACTAATGTGTACCTCTAACTACTGCAGGGACCTAATTAACTATACATTTGAGCATCTATTATGATTTAGATTCACAGGGTTCATGTGAAAAATGACATTACATATTATCATCTGGGGGGAGGGTGGTAGTTTAGTTAGAGTAACCCAAAGAAATGTGAGCAAAACAGGGTGATATCTCAAAAAGGGAACATTTTTGTTTCCTTTGCAAGTTAGTAAATGTTTTTCTAAAAACAAATGACATTCAGTTGTCCCCTGAAGAGTTATCATGGCTAAACCTGATAACTAAATTCAGTCAATGAAGTGTGAAACTCAAAGTTTTCAATGCAAAACACAACACAACTTTAACTAGGGAGTTGATTACCAATGCCCCCATAATGTATTTAATGTCATGACTGCAGGGGTTATTCCGGTACTGTTTGTTTATTTTTCCTTTTTCTGATATTATACAATTTCCATTATTTCAGTAGTGATTGCTCTTTGAATTTAAACAATTGTAGATTAGATTAAGGCTATCTGAAAATAACTATTAAAATGAGATTGTATAGTCTAAAATATTAAAATATTTTAATCATGGTAATGTAACAGCAAAAGCAATAGGAAAAACATATATGTGTTTTTATAAATCGCTGTCATGTAGGTGAATATATATTTACAGGATTTTTCTCTTCCACATTTTCATAGCACTTTATTTTACAATAAACATCTCATCTGTTAAACATTCAGCTTATATAATTATACAGTATTAGCCAGGATCATAAAGAACTCCTTTACTATTAATTACTGTTATTACTATTCTAAAAGATATGCTCTAGCTCCAACAGAAGTTATGGGCTTGATGTAGAAATTACTGGGCGAAAACCTTTGGCCTGTATTATAGCCAAAATATTAAAAAAAACAAAAAAAAAAACCCAATATATATAATGTCTGTTTATGTTGTAAAATGTTAAAGCTAACCATAATGCATTTCAAATTTCTCTCCCACGCTCAAGCAAATGTCATAAGTGTATTACCCTCAAAATGTGTACGATAAAAAATGTGTACATACATTTAAACTTAATTTTGTTTTAATTTGTATACCATTTTCTTTTGTGCTATCTTAAAAACAATTGGTTAAAGTTTGTGCTTGAAAATATTTAACAAAAGTTTAATTGCTATAACAAACATTAACTCTAAAAAACGTAAGTAAAAATCTATTCCTTAGTCTCTTGCTATAACAGAGTGCTGGATGTTGGAGGATAGAGCAATGTGCCATGTCATAGAAAATTGTGAGCACCTGTCTTAGTAATCAAGCACTACCTTTATTATGGAAAACTACTAACGCACTATTAAAGTAGTAAAAATGGATATATATATATATATATATATATATATATATATATATATATATATATATATATATATATACACACACATATATATATATACATAAATTATATGTAAAAGCTGCAAAACCATCTAAAACAGGTACATTTGTATGTGGCAAAAAAGATTGGAAAAACCAGGACAAAAAGCAAAAATAATTAAAATGTAGTAAACCAGGTTATGGTTCTGTTATAGGCTATACAAAAGCATAATTTTTGTCATCAGTTACTATTACATTGTACATAAACTAAGTTTATCTGTGTATAATTTTGTGTTACTGAAAACAAGAGAAATGTGGGAAAATGTATCATGTTAACCAACTTAAGTTGTTTAAGGGAGCATCCCACAGACTAGAGACTCCAAAATATGTCAGTGCACAGTGAAGAAACCCCTGGTGTAGAAAGAAAAAAGATAAATCTAACAATAAACTAGTCAACTACATTCTAACCTATTTTTTATGGACAATTAAGTATGCAATCGCCTACAGAGATAGTACAGTGGCCTCAGGTAAAACTGGGCCAATTTAGCAGTTTGACTGCTACATCCATACCTGGGACTTTGATCAATAATGTACAATTAGTGCATACATCTGTCATTTTGAATCTTTCTTATTGGAATATAACTGAAATCTGTCATTATGTATTAGCAAATGTATCATTGTTATACAAAACAGACAAAATGACATTGCTCAAGTGTTTAACCAAACACACACAAAAATTAAGAAATGAATGAATGAATGAACCAAATACACACAAAAATTAAGAAATGTATGAATGAATGAATGAATGAATGAAAAGAAAAGAAAAGAAAAAAGAAAAGAAAATCACAGAGGTAGAAAAAATATGTGCGTGTGAAAGTGATCATTCACTTTCCAGATAAGCTCATCCAGGATAACTCCCATGTATAAATTCTGGAGTGCCTCAAGTGATATAGTGCAATTTGTTGACAACTGAACTCCTCACCAGAGACTGAATTAAAACTACCTCATTTATTTAATTTAGGACACTTGCTTTCAATGGAAGTTGTAAAGGCTGGTACTTTGTCTAAGCTGTAGTATTAAATCAGAATGTGCAGTGTATCATCAGTTGTCAGAGAACAGGTGGCAGCCATTAAAGCACTTAGGAGTTTTTAGTCTACTGTGGATTATAAACTGGGTTCTGGGCTCTCTTCTCCGCAGTACAAAGGGGAACACAAGGGAGTAAAAAAGGAAAGACATATCCTAAGTAAGGCAGTGGCTCTGTAGCACATTTAACCCTTCTCTGCTGTCCTCTGCACTAGCAGGAATTTGAGGCTCTGTAAATTTTGGGGATTGAGGGCAGTGTGTTTACTTGGCATCAGCACTGCCAATCCCAAGCATTCAAAAATCATGAGACGGCCCCAACATCATGATTTTTTTCAAATAAAAAATAATACCTTTTGGGTTCTTTTCTTTTGCATTCTAGTTTCTGAGCCTTTATGATGCCCTAAGGTCAACTTTTTTTCTAAGTTTTGCTTTTAAATATCATCAGACAACAGTATGGCATGCTCTCTGCCAACACCAATAGAATTTCTGAACAGAAATACAGGTGATATTTAATGCTGTATTAAGTTTCCTCCAAAGCCTCTAATCCCTCCCCCCAGTCAGAGAGGGACAATACACAACTATGGGGAAAGAGAGAAGGCCAATGAGAACATGCTGCCATTTTATCATAATAATGATCTCAGAACAGGGTATTTCCTGAGTATTGATGATTGGCTGATGGTAATGCAGCCACAAGCCATCAGCTACTCCCAGATGGCCAATAATCCTCCATATTACCCTTTGCCTCCACCATTACTGTTTAAATATAACACAAAGTCATGGCTTAAAAACTGAAAGCTATATCAAGATGTCACAAAAGTACATTCTTAATTTCACAGTAATATATCCTGCAAGGTTTATCAGAAGGGGCTTGTGGGTGCAGTGGCATAGAACAATATGGCCTTACTACTTATTCCTTTTAACAATATTTTTCTTTGTCTATACCTATTCATTATACAAGTTAAGACTCAATTCACTGAAAATTTCCTTACATCAATGCATAGCAAAGGATCCCACATTTTTTGCAAAGCAGAGACATTCATAACTCTTAGGGTCAACTTAAAAGACTCTGCTTTACGCATTTGCAAAATCTGCATGCATAAACTGTCATTTGTGCCTGCAAACTGGATAACTACACAGGTGACTATCTGATTTGCATTTATAATGACCTCTGCTTTGGTCACCAGCATGATTTGAATATTATGACCTTCAGCATCACAGCACAAACACCTACAACTTGAGCTAAATAAGGAACAACATTAGCCAGGAGCAAAAATTAAGCCATACTTACAACAATATGGGGGATTCTATCCTAGGAAGCAGTGACTGAAAAAGATTTGGAGTCATGCTGGATAATCAGATCAACATGATCTCCCAGCATGATACTATGACCAAAAGAACTAGTGCAATCTTGGGATGTATAAACAGGGGAATCTTGAGCAGGAATAGAGAGGTTATTTTACTTCCAAATTTGATGCTGGTGTGACCTCTGCTGGAATATCGTTTTTAGTTCTGATGCCCACAATTCAAGAAGGATGTTGATAAATTGGACAGGGTTCACAGAAGAGCCAGGAAAATGATTAGAGAAGATCCCTTATAGTGATAAACTAAGTAGAGTGAGCTCTTTGAGTCTAACAAAGAGAAGCTTAAGAGGTGACTTGATCACAGTCTATAATTATGCATATGAGGGGCAAATATTTAATAGATTATTCAATCTAACAGAAAAGGGTTAGCATGATTCAATGGCTGGAAATTGAAGCTAGACAAATTTTCAGACTGTGGTGGATTCTCCATCGACAGTTTTTTAGAAAAACATTCAATCTTGATTTAAAGATCTGCTCTAGGAATTATTTTGGAGAAGTTCTATGGCCTATCTATTACAGGAGGTCTTTCTAGAGGATCACAATGGTCCATTCTGGTCTTGGAATCTATGAATGTGTAAGCCTGTAGTAGCAGGCTGTTATGGACCAGTCACTAGAGAAGGATCCTACGCAAACTCAATGTATTACACAGCACTAACTGACAATCACTGTAATTTTTCAGCTGTTTGAAGACTTATATGAATTGTTTGGTGTTCTTAATACCACTCCCAATGTACATCACAATGATCACAGCTAGTCATTCAAGTTATTTTCTAGAGCACATCACAAAAGCCACCATCCAAACCACCATTAACTATCATGCACAACAAAGAAGGCATGGAGACTGAATTATGCTCTAGTACAAAATTGGTCCATATGGGAAGCTTGTACGGTTCACCACCTACACCATACTTGTTTGGTGGATAAATTAGGTCTTTGCTTAGTTTCCAGCATATACACATTAGCGCCTTTCATAAGTATTAAATTCACTTAAAAAAATTAAAGAATAAAGAGCAGTAACATTGGACACATAGTGGATGTATAATCACTAGTTTTGTTCTTTCAGTAATTCACGTTTTCAATTACCAGAGTGCAAAGGAAAATGATCAAAATCATTATACAACAGTACTTAGTTTCTACAATAAAAGATGCCAACTGTTTTAGAATATAAAATTCAGACAAGTAACATACTCTATAATTTTCGATGAATATTTTCATCCCAAATACATAAATAAAACCATCTGAGACTTAGATGTGTCAATGACAATGAAATATGTAATTACTGTATATATTAAACATGCTTCCAGAGGACCAAAGTACTGTTCCAAAAGTTAGATAACGAATATAACCAACTTGTGTGGAATTCTTTATATGACTATTAAAGAGAAAATTTAAATGATATATGAATATAACAGTATAAAAGGACACGTGCTCCACATTGCAATGGAGAGAATTCTAAGGTAAAGTTCCATGCACAGGTATTACTGCATACATAGTACTTCCTGTAATGTCTAGATAGTAATGTTGCAAAGTAATAAACGGTGAAAGACCCAACCATGATTCCCTTTTTGTTCCACAAATAGTAGACCTGTTGTTCTGAAGTGGATATTGTTACTTTCTCCCACTAAACTGAAATAAGCATTCACTATCAGGAAACCATAAATGGCAGACAAACTTCCAAATGTTCTTTCTTAGTATTTTTGGCAGGTTAGCTTCTCCAATCAGTACCAAATGCCAGACGGTACCATAATATATTATAATGCAGCACATATGTCCAACAGTGTCAGTGATGTCACCAAATAACAAGATTGTTAGAAACAGAATTTCAGATGAAGGAAAAAATATTTTCAGAAACATTTGTTACAACTGCTTAGAATCCTGCAGTTTTAAAATGTTACCAGACCTGCAGCAATGGAGTATCTTTCTTATAGAAACTCAAGAGTAATTTGGGAGACTCTACCTGTCCTACAGCATGGCATTTCAAGGCTGATGTGCTCAAAAATCCTGAGTATCTTCTACAGACAGGGCTTAACTCCATTTTTTATTTAATCTTTATAGTTCTTTAATAGGCTCTTTATTCTGAACAGTTTATCACTTGATTTAATGACATCTTACTCACTTGGAACCATGTATATGCAGAAGTTAAAGACCTTTCACCTTACATTGCTGAAATGATTAAAAGGATTCATGTTGTATTTTTTCCTATTTAAAGGTGCACATCAAAGGAGTGATGAACAAGTCAGCTGCTATTGATCCTTTAATTATTAACAAGAAACAGCTCTCTGCCTTCTCCAGGTAATTTACAATCCATTCTGATTGTTAGGAATATACTAGTGATTGAAATGCTTTCCTAAAAACATCACTTTTGCTTCTGTAGTTGTCAGATGTTGCTTTAGGAATACACATGATATAAACACAGCTGTTTAAATGAGAAGCACACACATTTTCCAAGATCAATAACATGGAAACAGAGTGCGACTATGTACCTATTTACCATCTTTCCACTTGGCTATGTGCAAATTATGTTAATCTGTGATTTTATCCTTTTCAGAATTGTATTGATGTTTTCAGTGAAGCAACTGAAGACAATACATCACACATGAAAGAAAAATTGCCTATAAAATGAGAATATGGAACCACTATAGGCATTTTATTATAAGTTGCTTTAGGTATGTTGCATTTAATACCAAAACTAAAGTGTGTTAAATGTATGAAATTTAGACTTGTTGGACTTTTGCATGGTAATTTAGTTATCCTTTCGTGCTCTACACCAAGAAGATTAATAGCAGTAACTAAAAGGTAAAAGTAAAGACTTGTAATATTTACCTTTTGTATGCTTCCTATATGTACGATCTATTGAATTTACTACATAGTGAACCAAATGTTTAATGAACCTGGCAAAGTTGCAGATACTTTATGTTTCATAGTTCTTAAAATTTAAATACATTTTGGGTAATTTTACCACCCTCTACTGCATTTCTGAAGAAACATAGAACAAAGAAAGAGGCTTTATGCAATTACTCAGAAAAATAAATAATGGTTCAGGAAACAATATGCATGTCATTAATTCTTTTTATTTTCTTATTGATTTATGGGACAACACATGGCTTCTGCAAAATGATGATGGCCATATAACATTAAACTGTTAACACTCATTCACTTACCCTGTTGCTAATCAAAATAAAACAATTATTTTACTATTTTATGAAAACAAACATTAATTTTAATAAACCTATTTTTCTTGAATCACTTGAAGGTGCTTCAGAACTCTCTCAAACACATGTATATTAGCTTCTTTATTTTTTTTTTTTTAATGTATACAACCTACCTATGTCCCATGTCTCAAGGCATACATTTTATGCTGTACAGAATTTCCAAGAGGAAAAGAGTGACTCCTGACCCTCACCAATCAACCTCTTAAACAAAGACTTGAGAAAAAGAATGGGCTCTCCACCATGCCCTAAATGTCAACTGATCTGGACTCTTTGAGCCCACCAGAAAAACCAAGTTCCTGAGTTGAAGGCTCTTTAATGAAAACTATGTAAGAGAGGTTGTGTCTTCTTTATCATTATCATATAGGAGATACTAGAAAAATGAACAGTAAAAAACAGTATGAAGCTCACTAAGTAAAAGGGAGGTAAAGCAGAGGGAACCATCAGACTGCTAAAAATAACTCTTCTGCTTTTATGCAGATGTGAGTGGAACATGCATAAACCACAACTATTTTGGATACATTTTAAGGAAAAGGAAATACTGTTTCCTGGCACACAGAGATCACCACAAGAGCTTGGTAATTTATACAGGATTGTTTTTTATTGTTGGGAAATACTCCTTCCGTTGAGATTGAATGGTTGAATTTTAGCAAAAAGTATTTGGAGTATTTTTTTTTTTTGCTGCTTCTACTAAAAAGAAGATCCAAAAACTGTAGTAAAAATCACCTGAAGAATGTACTAAGGTTATTGTTTATCAGACCTGGAATTACACGAATTTCTAAATTTTTATATTATAGTTTTGGCATCTTGATGTGCATGGACTGCATTGTATTTCACAATAAGATAGTAAAATACTAAATGTACTACTACAGCGGTAAGTGAAAAAGAGATGACTGTGGTCAACTACACACACAGGCAATTGTAGTTCCTACTTTAAAGACTGAAATGCACTTTCTGCAAATTGGTAAGAAATTCTTGCCCTTAGACTTTTGCTGACAATGGCACAGAATGCTCTTGGATAAGAGGAATGAAATATTAGATAGCCTTCCAATATCCAGTTTATTTAGAAAACACATGTTCATTCTCAAAAGGCAAGAGCCTCTAGTCACTAAACACAGGTCTTGCAAAATGATCCATCAGCACCATAGGAACCTCTTTGTTTTGTCTTGGAATTGTTTTGCATACAACTAGCCCCATCGATTCAAGGAATTATATGAAATGCCTATGGGTATCCAAAAACACCCCTAGGGTGTAAAGCTTTAGGAAGATGGGTAGAAATTTCCCATCCCTGGATAAACATACTCTAATGTTATACCCTTGTACTCTTTGTGCTTATTTCACTTTTTCTCCTCTCCCTTTGCCCTTTTTCAGCTGCAATCCTCATGACATCAGTTTGGTCCAGTTTTAAAATGTGTTATATTCCAGCACAGTTTTTTTTTTCTTCCCAGCTGTAAAAGTCTGGAGTATTAGTACTACCTCATTTAATAGCATGTCACAAAATGATTCAAGTCATCTGATTGGCCAGTGTATTGCTACTTTAGATAATCCCTTTAGATACAAAACATAACAACTGAAACAATATAATCCAGGAAAGGGGGAGGAATCCACACTTTTTTTTTTTTTGGCGTTTTATCATAATAATGATCTCAGTACAGGGTATTTCCTGAGTATTAATGATTGGCTGATGGTAATGCAGCCACAAGCCATCAGCTACTCCCAGATGTCCATTAATCCTCCATATTACCCTTTGCCTCCATCATTACTGTTTAAATATATCACAAAGTCATGGCTTAAAAACAGAAATCAATATCAAGATGTCCATTCTTAATGAAAAGTCCATTCTTAATTTCACAATAATACATGTTGAGAAAGGCCAATATTGTGGACTAGAAAAGTCATGGGTGATCGATAATATTATTTGCAATGAGACCTTTTGCAAGCTGGTCTGTTAAATATGATGGCACTGTAGTTAAATGAGCCACCAAGTCACCAGAAGTTGTATTGCTGATGAAGTCAATGAATTCACTGAGGCACCTACAGGTTTGATTGCTTTCCAGTAAACTTAATACCTTGCAGTTATTGTTATTGCAGTATTGTCTATACTTAATATCAAGACCAATTAATGTTCAAAAAGAGTAAAATATTTTACTGATAACTGAATAGAGTTTACATTTTGAATAGCTTGTCATATTCATACTTGTTATACTGAACATTTATTTTATAAAATAATGAATCTGGTTAAAATTTAAACATATGGAAAACAAAAATGACAAAAAATGAAAAATTCAACTGATAAATTTATACCTTAACTAAATGTATTTAATTGTGGCTCACTAATGAAAATCCTGATGCATGAGAATTTTGTTTTTCCTTTTAATTTATATTTTCATCATCTTTTGAGGTTTTCTGCATTACAAAGTTCAGATCTGGATCCAAAATTTCCACAGGAGTGTTCAGATGGGGCAGTTGGTTCATTCCATAATACAGATGGTGAACAGCCATTAGGTTTATTTCTGGTTCCAAACTCTCTCTAAATTTACATGTATTACATGCTACTTCAGAGCCCTCTTGAAGTGCATGTTGAGCTGGCTCTCTACGCTGGTGTCTGCTCCTAAGGAAGCACAGGGCCCCACTGCTATGGAGTGGGCTGGGTGAGTAAAGAAAGAGAAAGGAGTGGGAGACCCACTGCTGCGGAGGGAGAAGATAAAGGAATGGGAAAGCTGCTGCTTATGGAAGGAGAGCAGGGTTCCTATTGCTCACCGGAGAGGAAGGGAATGCTGTACCGAGCTCATGGCAGGCCAGTGCAGTGCCTGCCAGCAATGAACTCAATGGAACTATGTACATGAGTACAGTTACTAGGTACATAAGCATGTACAGGTGCATAAATGTGCACACAAGCAACTGAATTTGAAGCACTAGTTCTGCTAATGAAGCCTGATGAACCTTTCATGTGAAGAGAAATGTCCCTCTACATTGTACTGTACAGGGTACAGAAATGAAAAGTTCTCTACAATGGATTACAGAAATGGATAAAGGAAACTTCATTCTCATCCTCAAGTGAAAAAGGAAGCATATTTACAGAAAGAATTAAATACTCATACTTTTAACTTAGTGCTGCCATCAAAACCACCACAGATTTTTGGAGAAAAAACACCCAAGGCCTTGTGGTACAGAATGGGAGGAATAGTGTTACCCTATCTCAAATCAAAGAGGATTCTAAAGCAAATGAGGTTTAAAAAACCAATGAATGCTAAGGAGCCTCTGGCTGTGCTCTCAACAATACTAAATTCAAGGATTTCATTTTGAAAGTTGTCCCCATGATGAAGCACTGTGTATGTACAATATCAGAAAAAGGTATTGAAAAGTTCATGAAGAGCATTAATATATTGATTAGTGCCATAGAAATCTTCCCTGGAAAGTAACTGAAATGATAGGTTGAAAGGATCTAGAGTTTCCAACCGACAGCTATCAGATAAACCTGAAACAAATTCACATCAGTTAGTTATTGCCTGTCATCCCTGCTTCCTTGCAGTCCATAACCTCCTCCCCTTGCTACTTTAATAATCAATTAAATCAAGGAATGGTAAGATATGTCATGATAAGGATTCTGGAGCTGCTCTTAGTTTGGCATTCTTCCTAGCTGTCTTGTATATTGTAGTTAGTGTGGCCTAATTTGTTTATAACTCTGCATATTCCATTAATTTATATATAATAAAAATACTTCCTGTCACATGATTTGATGTACTTAAAAGACTCTAAAAAATTTTCTGGTGCTGTTAGATCAAAGGACAAGGAAATAGGTCTTATTTTCTGTCTGAAAATGCTCATGCCAAAGTATCACAGAGCAGTGTAAGCTAAGCCTTGAAGAAGGTCATTGTTCTTTCTCCACATGTCAAATGCCACATGTCAAATGCCCAGAATTTGTCTACTGCCTGTGAATGCATTTCCTTTCTTCTCACGTGAGGACTGGAATGAAGGTTCCTTTATCCATTTCCTCAATCCACAGTACAGAACTATTCATCTCTACACCCTGTTCAGTATAATTTAGAAGAATTTTTTTCCATTCCATTTTTACCATTCACAGAGCCTCTTAACAATGTTCTTGGCTCAGCCATCATCCCAAAACCTCGGAGAAAAAATTCCTTAGCAATCTCCCCTGTGCCACTGGAAGATCCTCAGGAGAAAATGCAGTAATAGGCTCAAGGTTCACCAATACTTTATTGTTCTCTCTCAGGATCAAATAATTTTTCTCTTACCATCAACTTCCAGCTTTGGCATAGAAGTGCAGAAATCATTCACAAACCTCTTTGTAGCTACTATAAGTTAAGGAAATCTTGGAATCAGTGATGTCCAATAATCTTTCTTCAGAGACAGTGCCTGGAGCTAAAGTTTAGAAGGAAAGTCAGTGTTCCAAGATCTGAGTCACAGGATCAGTTACATGTTTTAATACTGATCAATGTCTAAATGCAGGTAAAGGCAATATTACTTAGTGAGACTGGCAGTGCACACCAGTCAAGCTTCATTATGTCCCTTCTTGAACGAGACACATGACCAAGATGTTTTTCTTCAAGTTCTAAAACAAAATCAACATAGCAATAATCTAATATGGACATTGTGATGGAAACGCAAAAGCAACTATTTGTGTCAGCAGCATCCTCAGAGATAACGTTATGCAGAGGATGGATGATTGTGTCAGAACAAGGATGCAGGCGGTCTGACCTAGTGGTCGGAGGAGGAGTCAGGCCAGGTCAGATGGAGACCGGAGTCCGAGGCAGGCCAGAGGGAAAAACCAAGAGTTAAGTATCAGGAGGCAAGCTACCAGGAGACCAGTAGAAGCAGGTATTACAGAGAAAGCAGACCTAAACCCACTTGTATGAACCACTTTTTGTTCCTGTGCTTGGTTTAAATAGAAGTTGTGAACCATTCAGGACCCCCCAATGTTCTGCCAATCAGATTCCAGGACTAGAGTCCTCTGTCAGAGTTCAGCTTCTGGAAACTGTTAGTAGCTCCTATAAGCCCCATAGACCAAGGTTCAAGACCCATTGTCACCGACAAATTGTTAGTCACATAAAAATTCCATGGGGCCCTTTTAAAGTAACAGCACAAAGCTTGAGCTGTACTTTCCAGGAAGTCCTGAACAACTAGAAAAAAAATGAAAAGAGCCTTTTGCTTGGTGAGTACTCTAATGAAACAATGGCTTGGTCAATGCTCAATTGTAATGGAAGGGGCTCTTTCTGACTTCACATCTCTAAAGAAAACACTCACAGCCAAAATCATTGTCTTTTCTTTTAAAACATTGTCATTGAACTGCCAGGCACATTGTATGAAGACAAATAAAGTCCTAATATAATTTACACAGAATATCTACTATAAATAATACATAGAATGCGAGGTTAATGATCCTCATTTTTCCTTTAAGTGGCATTTAAAGAAATGTTATTTCTATGTCACAAACTCTCATTTACTGACTCTGAATAGAGTCATGTTCAGATAATCTCTGAAAGGGATGTTTCTTAAAATTATACCTCCTCGTAAGAGGTTAGCAGATTAAAGAGGATCAGCCACTCAAAGTGCAAGAATTTCCTTATATGCGCAGGTTAGAATGAACACATGAGGCTCTGTGATCATGCTTATGGTAAGCCTATTGCTGAAGGTAGGTTTTTCACTCAGAACAGTTTATACAAAATCTATAAAGTACTTAGGGAAACTGAAAATATTATAATGAACCAGATGATAAGATTCTGAGAATGAGAAAGAAAAACAAGTGTGCTTGAATTCCTGTATTTGACAGATATTTCAAAGATTTAGGTTTAATCAATCAATTATGTTTCCCCCTTCCCATCCACCATAACTGTATGTAAGTCTCAAATCCCACGGGCACTACAGAAGTCAACTTGTGACAGCTATATGGAATGAGATGTTTCAATCAGACACCTGAGACAAGAGAAAATAATGTAGTATCATAAAACAGATTGTTAAAGTGTTTCAGTACATACCGGTTTAGACTCAATTTTAATTACATAAATTACTCAAATTGCAACAGTTTGTCTTTTAAATCATAATTTACACAAATGAAAGGTAAACGGAAAATAATTTTAAAAAGGGATTTACTTCACTTAGAGGAAGCAGCACCATAAAGCAACTGTATCTACATTGTCTTACTGAATTTGATTCAACTAAAATACTGTAGAGCCAATCAATTTTTATATACAGCAGAAGATAGATGGAGAAATATGTCATGAAAATGGCTCTCTGGTGTTCCATTATGCAATATAAGTAGGTTTTTGCATGAACAAAGACCCTTCACTCACACCTTCAGCTGTCACCATTCATAGTGATGAGATAGTTTGAATGTAGCCTTGAATATCAAAACGTCTTAGGGATTTCAAACCCTAAATACAGCATTAATATTTTAGAAGTTATTCCATAGAAGAATGTCATTTACTAAAAGCTCCAAGTTATTTTATGTTTGAGCAGGAACAAGGTAATTTAGACAAAGTACTACTTAAAAACAAACATAGTATTGAGACCATTTTATTTCTCTGTATCTTTAAAATAACCTAAGTGTGGCAAGCCTCTTCCTAGCCTCTCCGAAACCTATATGATCAAGACTGAATGGACAGATTTGCACATGCATAAGCCCCGCATAACTGAAGGTAAGGGGAATTTTACCATTGACTTAAATGGGAGTAGGATCAAGTCCTAGTTTGGTAAAGAAAATAAAACATTAGCAATGATGATTTGATTAATTCAGAACAAATCTGTCATGGAAATTATAGATCAGGGAAGGCTTTTTCTTAAAAAAGACTTTTGGTTGCTAATTTTTCCCACCAAGGCAGAGGACCTTTTTGTTTCATTTCCAGTCCACCTGTTGATACAACATTTCTTCATTTTCTCTGCACCTTACTAAGAGAGCCTCACCTATTCTATTTTACTATGAATCATTATTTATTCAAAGTATGTTTTAGAAAGTGTTCAATGATGAAACTAAAAATATTCTGATTTATCATTACAATAAGGAGAAGAAGAGAAAAGAAAATCAGCAGTCAATTTCACATGGCACTATAAATGTCATTTTGTATGCTATAGGCTTGATCATGTCTTCATTTTATTGCTCTGTAATGGTCTACAGGAGTTAGGTTTGGAGCCTTTAGCTGAGAGACGAAATTGTGTGTCACTCTAAATAAAGAGAAGGGAGATGATATACTTTTATGCCACAACCATTTAGTTCCTTTTTCGGTGTTAGCTAATAGGTATAAGGTAGCCTTCAATGCCAGGCTTCATAAGGCAGGTAACATACATATTAGGGCTGGTTCACACTTACTGCGTGATTCGGCGGCAGTCGACGGGAGTTATGCAAAGTTTGCGTAACTGACGTCAACTGCTCTGCTTCCCTTCTGCACGCTGTTCTCACTGCGCTGAGCTGACGGGAACAGTGTTCCTGTCGGCTCAGCGCTATGCTACTTGAGGGGGTGGACTTACTCAGTCGACTTCCTGATCGATTGAGCAGGTCTCACTGACCACTCAATCGATCAAGAAAGATCAATCTGGCAGCAGCGATTTTGCTGACATCAGTCTGAACATAGCCTTAGTTTCAGAGATTCTGCCAGGAGTGCAGGGGAGTGGACTAGATGACCTCTCGAAGGCCCTTCCAGTGCTATGATTCCTCCCTAAATTGGATTTCTGACAAGACAGCAAGAAATCAAACAACAATTCTGTGACACACCAGATTCGAACTGCTAATTCACAACGCTGTTTTCTACAAAACTTGGAAATGCCGTTTCCAATTCTGTTTCTAGTGTGTGTCAGCTCTCCCTGTATGGGTATTTGTCATCATGATTTCTCCATGCTGATTAGATGCACTGTTGAATGGCTCTTGGAACTGCTAAATCACAATGCTGCTTTCTACAAAACTTGGAAATGCCGTTTCCAATTCTGCACATTACATAACATGTTCTGTTAGCTTCTTCACAACTAATGAGCATTCATAGTAGAAAAGGCCCTCGGAGTGTGTTCTTACTTGTGAATAACTATGGTGTAAGATGTATATTAAAACTACAACATAACACTTTTGCATATCTTCTCTTTCCCTGAAAAACCATCCATAAGAAAAACGGAGGACAGCTTTCTTTAATAAGCACATAAGGCCGAAGCATGAATTGTCTACAGATGTTTTGTTTCCTAGCATTCTGGGAATTACTCCAGGTTATTCACTGTAACACTTAGTGAATTTTCTGGGTGTGCTGTCAATAGCTTTTATAAAGGAAGGCTAAAGTCAATAGAATAGAATATTTTCCTAAAGTATGGAAATAACCCACATCACACACAACAATAACCATATATAATAAGACTAATGCCAAAACCAGGGGTGTCAAACTCGCTGATGGTGACGGGCCAAATTCTCATTTCACAGGGGCCATGCGATACCCTCCGCTGAAAAATTCGGGCCATCTTCCCCTTTTCGGCGGCACGGCATCAGCCCTTTTCAGCGGTGGGATTTCGCGGGGGACCATGTTGCCGGACTGAGTGCATTGCTGCTTTAAGGGATTTCTCTGCGTCTGGCATCGCCGCTTAAAGACATTTCACGGACTCTTAAACCAGCAATGCCATAGGCAGAGAAATCTCTTTAAGTGACAATGCCCTCACTTTGGGCGGCAGCAAGTCTCAAAAAAACTGACTGGACACCCCTGGCCTAAACCTTTCTCCTTAAACTAAGCTGTTCCCAGAGTTTCCCTCTGCAGGACCAGAACCAACCCTGAGAGAGAACTCCAAATGCTCTTACATTCTTGTAACAAGAAACTGCCTCTATGATTTTTTAATAATGGCCCTATGTCTTTATGCAAGGATCAAGAATCTGACATCTGGATAATTCTGATTCACTAATACTGAGCTTTAGAATATAGCTAGTCAGACTCTTTTGAAATGAAAACAAATATTTAGTGATTTTTTTCACTGTTTTTCAACAAGCTCTTGCAGAAGTTGTCACCCTGCTAGACTCTCAATTTTATTTGACTTACTTTGCAGTGATATGTGTTTGATACCTTGGCTGCCATGTAAATATCTGTTAGCTGTGCTTTAGATCATATTTTCTGAGATCTGTAAATGGTTATGGATACTTGAACAAAATTTTTGGTACTCTCAGAAGCTGAAGATTTTTGCTGACTCGGTGCACACTACATCTGCAAGACTCAAAATAATTTAAATGAAAATATAAATAAACATACACATTTGGTATGCTCCTTAGGATCCACTTATTAGCCTGCAATTCTTTTCTTGTGACCACTGCCTATTACCAATATGGTTTCCTTGTTCTCCCCCATCTGCCAATATTCATAAGTTGTTTATCTTACACTTAGATTGTAAGGCCTTTGGGGCAGGAACTGTCTTTTTGTTCTGTGGCTTTGTACAGCACCTAACACAATGGGTCCTAAGTCCATGGCTGGGATTCCTAGGTGCTATGGTAACACAAACAAAATAATTATATCTCAGTTAGCTGGAGTAGTGGGCTTGTATCTAAAAGGTTCTTTCCCCAAAACATAGTTCTATTTTAATTAATTATAATCATATTATTCATATTACTATAATGATATAATCATACCAACTGCCCTGCTTCAGAACTGTTACAGTTACCAAATCAATTTAATTTCTGTAAACACCACGTGTGACACCTAAAGGACAGAGCATTGTATTAAAAATAAAATCGCCTGCAGCAAAGGTTTGATATTTTCTTACTGTTGAGATATGGATGAATGGACAGATATCTGGAAATTATAGCTTCAATTGCCCCTTCAAAATCTTCATCTTCTAGTGTCGCTTGGACATGTATGTAGCTATTTTAAGTCAAATACTAGCTAGACTTTCTGATTTCATAGAGAAGATGAAATATGTGAGCAATGACCATCAACATTTTTGTGGGTTCACATGGACAGAGAATACTGTAGGAAACTGAGGAATCATCTCAGCATCCTATGTAATATTCTCTGGAAAAGGTGGCTCAGACGACCCATTAGCATGAAGTGAATTTGCCTTATGATACAAAAGTAAATAAATTGTACTCCAAATAAGTGGTGGAGATGAGTCTGTTTATATATAAGGAAGTCTGTTGAACTTTATCTGAACTTCGGTCCACATTATTGGCTGTGCTGCGGATGGTTGCAAGTCTAAGCCACACTCTACTTTGCCAGAGAAAATCTATCCACGAGCCACTGTAGCACTTTTCAACAATTTCACTATATTACATAATTTGAGGGAGCTTAGTAGAATGAACAAAACCAAAAAAATGGCCTCTCTCTGTTTATGTGTACCCAGAACTCTCCCTAAAAAGACTGTAGGTTTCTGCACCAGGGAGTTTCAGCATTCAGTCCTCCAATTTCCCACTGCTAAAATATTTAAAAATGCATTTTTCTTAAAGATAGATGCAATACTCAAGAAAGATGCTAATATGACAATATTTAATTCTTCTTTTATGGATTTCTTGTTGGAATAAAATGACAGAATACCAAATAACATAGTTATATAGTTTCACATGGTACAAACATGTTCAAGTCTATACAAAAAGAGTCAATAATGAAACTGTTTCTTTCTACATGGACAGATATACAAGAAATTCTTTCCCCATATGCCATTCTCTTTCTTGATCACAGCTGTATAACTTGCCCTTCTTTCAGATGCTACTTGAATGACCATCTCCTATGTTAAATAAATGTGATCATCTGACCCTACTATATGGTTTTGTTTTTTTTTTGCTCTGCTGCTGCAGATCCAGATAGCGAGCCAGCAGAGGGGTCATTAGTTAACTAAAATTCTGTGCTGACATAATTGATGCTGCTAATGGCAAAGTAGTTAAATTAGAATCATATTGGCCTATGCTCCATAACAAACAGAAAAAATGTAAAAAGACCATCCAGAAGGGAAATAAATGCCATTTTAAAGCTTCTACAGAATGTTACTATCAATAGAGGATAAAACCACCAAAAATAAATGTAAGTATAGAAAGAGCTGAAACAAGCCCAGCTATTCTCTCAGGCAAAAGGTACTTTCCTTCTGACTTGGCCCGTGATTTCTAGAAAGAAATTCTGCTATGGTCTGGGCAGTTCCTAAATGGATGCACAAAGAACTATGAGCCCCCCATCCCCTTGCGCCCCTGCTGAGGGCCAGCCAAAAACTCATTTATTAGCATACTCAGAGCACAGCTAACACCTCAGCAGACCCTCACTGTCTGAAGAGAGGAGAGTGGGGATTCCACCCCTCTCCATAGTAATAGTTAACCAAAGGTCTGGAAGCACACTGCACCCACTCAAAGATAGTGGAGCTGCTCCTACAACCTAATCACCAGTTCTTACGTTAGTGAGGGCATGGCATAGCTAAGCATTATGTCCATACCATTTCTCTGTACTATGCAGAAGGCCCTCACCACTGTTGATAAAAAACTGAACAGCTGATCACTTCACTTTGTCTGTCCACTCTTAGCATTCAGTTATCTTCAGGAGCAAACTCTCATCACTGGAGGTTTTTAAGAGCAGATTGGAGAAATACTTGTCAAGGATGGCTTCAGCACAGAGGGCTGGACTTGACGACCTTTCAATGTCCCTTCCAGTTCTATATTTCTGTGATCAACATTTGTGCCATGGTCTGTAAGAGAAGTGTCTCATACACCTGTATATCTGAGATTCCATTTGTTCTTTAACTTTTCATTGTCTATTCATTTTTAAAACAACATAAAAATAACAGTGTAGTGTTACCATTAGAGAATCAGTTTTTTAGGAAGGAAACTTAGGCTATGTCTACACTGATAGTGGCAAAGTCGCCGCCATCAGATCGACTTATCTGGATCGACCAAGCAGTCAGTGAAGTCCCACTCAGTCGATCCAGAAGTCGATGTACTAAAACCACCTCCTCAAGTGGTGCAGTGCAGTGAAGACGGCGCACAGAAGAGAAGCACAGAAGTCGACGGAAGTTACGCAAGTTCTTTGCGTACTTTGTGTAACTCCCGTCGACTGCCGCCGAATCGCTGAGGTAAGTGTAGACCAAGCCTTTGATAAATTAGCTTCATGTTGCTGAGTATAATTGCAGGCTCTTTTCACCTCTGAACAGAATTTGGAGAGTTTTTCTAACATTTCCCTCTAGGGCCATGTAAAAAGCTTAACTTTGTTTGTAGCAACAATTGGTTGGGGTCAACAGCTGTAATCACAGTAAATATCAAGTTTCTGAGCCTTAACTTGCCAGGCAAAGGAGGATTGCTCTACATGAAGAAGGCAATATCATGCTTGAATAGCCTTGCACTATTAAATCAGAAAAATTGAGTCAAAGTCAGTTCACAAGGAAGATGCTGCTGTGAGCAAATCTGCTGCCAATGAACATCACTGTCAGTCTACTGTGTATAGGTGGGAGCTTTACTTCAGGAACAGCACATGAAATAAAGAAACCCCAAAAATTGCATCCATGGAAAATATTAAGCAAGGTACCTTTATGATTCTAAATAAATGCATATTTTAGCCAAAGTCTATAAATGTTACCTTCTATGTCACTATATATGTTTCTTATTTAGATTTACAGGAAAGCTAAAAGGGTGCTAACAGTCTAGCTGTCCTTGATATAAGTGAAAAATGTAAAATTATAAAAGATAACGAAGCACGAGTTAGCAGGCAAATCAAAATTCTCCTTCACCTTGAACAGTTAACCACCTTTACTATTCCCCACTACCTTCCACTTTCAAAAGTCTTGTGGGAGAAAAATTTCTTAAGGAGATTAGTTCTTTATGCCTAATAGAGTGATTATATTAGGATCTCACTTATAAAGCTATTACCATATGGTGGCATCAGTGCTGCTAAGAACTGATACTGGCTGTCCTCCTTTGTTTTAATACAAATGACAAGTTCTTCCTTTGCACTTGAACGCAAACCACTCTGCTCATCTCATCTATCAGCTATCTTTCTCTTCCTGAAGTGCAATGTAGTCCATATAAAGTAGTATTGCAGTAAGAAATGGATCTTTATTTAGAGTGTGCTAGAACATTTTCATTCCAAGTTTTCTGTTGGAAAAATCCATTCCTATGAAACTGAAACTCTTCATAAAATCATACCAGTTGATTAAATTTGCTCTGAAAAAAGTGTTTTGTTTTGAAAATTTTTATTTAATGTTTTATATTACTTTTATTTTGTGATGTATCAGTACTAGTAGTGCATAATAGGACACGTTATTATATTTGAAAGCTCGTGGCAACAGGGGGAGGTCCCTGAGGACTGGAAAAAAGCAAATATAGTGCCCATCTTCAAAAAAGGGAGGAAAGAGGATCCGGGGAACTACAGACCGGTCAGCCTCACCTCAATCCCTGGAAAGATCATGGAGCAGGTCCTTAAGGAATCCATTTTAAGGCACTTGGAAGAGAGGAAGGTGATCAGGAACAGTCAACACGGATTCACCAAGGGAAAGTCATGCCTGACCAACCTGATTGCTTTCTATGATGAGGTGACTGGCTCTGTGGATGTGGGGAAGGCGGTGGATGTGATATACCTTGACTTTAGCAAAGCTTTTGATACGGTTTCTCACAGTATTCTTATCAGCAAGTTAAAGAAGTATGGGTTGGATGAATGGACTATAAAATGGATAGTGAACTGGCTAGAGCATAGGGCTCAACGAGTAGTGATCAATGGCTCCATGTCTAGCTGGCAACCGGTCACAAGCGGAGTTCCCCAGGGGTCGGTCCTGGGGCCGGTTTTGTTCAACATCTTTATTAATGATCTGGAGGATGGGGTAGATTGCACCCTCAGCAAGTTTGCGGACGACACTAAGCTGGGGGGAGTGGTAGATACCCTGCAAGGTAGGGATAGGATACAGAGTGACCTAAACAAACTGGAGGATTGGGCCAAAAGAAATCTAATGAGGTTCAACAAAGATAAGTGCAGAGTCCTCCACTTAGGAAGGAAGAATCCCATGCACAGCTATAGACTGGGGACCGACGAGCTGGGCAGCAGCTCTGCAGAAAAGGACCTGGGGGTAACGGTGGATAAAAAGCTGGATATGAGTCAGCAGTGTGCCCTGGTTGTCAAGAAGGCTAATGGAATATTGGGCTGCATTAGGAGGGGCATTGCCAGCAGGTCACGGGAAGTGATTATTCCCCTCTATTCGGCATTGGTGAGGCCGCATTTAGAATACTGTGTCCAGTTTTGGGCCCCCCACTACAAAAAAGATGTGGACAATTTGGAGAGAGTGCAGCGGAGGGCAACCAAAATGATTAGGGGGCTGGAGCACAGGACTTATGAGGAGAGGCTGAGGGAACTGGGCTTGTTTAGTCTGCAAAAGAGAAGAGTGAGGGGGGATTTGATAGCGGCTTTTAACTACCTGAAAGGGGGTTCTAGGGAGGATGGGGCTAGGCTGTTCTCGGTGGTGGCAGATGACAGAACAAGGAGCAACGGTCTCAAGTTGCAGGGGGGGAGGTCTAGGTTGGACATTAGGAAAAAGTTTTTTACTAGGAGTGGTGAAGCATTGGAATGGGTTACCTAGGGAGGTGGTGGAATCTCCATCCTTACAGGTTTTTAAGCTGAGGCTTGACAAAACCCTGGTTGGGATGATATAGCTGAGGTTAGTCCTGCTTTGAGCAGGGGGTTGGACTAGATGACCTCCTGAGGTCCCTTCCAACTCTAATATTCTATGATTCTATGATTCTATGATATAATACTAATTAGAGGAGCTGCTGTATTCAATATCCTTGTGTTGTGGAATCTTTTTCCTAGCTCCTAGGATCCTAGCTGCTCCTCTAATTAGTACTGATCATTTCTAAATCAAAGTATTAAAGTGTCAAACTGTTTTAATTCAACACAAACAAGAGACACTTTGCACACTGATGAAATCATATCTTTTCTCCAGTACTAAGGAGCAACTGCCTTTAATGATTTTAAAAATACAATAAAATATGACTATTATGTCATACTCTGATATGTCAGTAGTAGTAGTAGTAGAATATGACCTGACCTGACATGTTATGACATGACATGACATCCTCTACTACTTCTACTTACAAGTCATGAAAAACGTAAAAATATTAAAATAATAAAAAGGGGAGAATAAAATAAATTTTTAAACAAAATTTCTGATTTTTTCCCAAAATATTTTTTTTTTCAGAATTCCTATTTTGTGGGAGGGGGATTTGAAATGTCAATATTTCGCATGAAATAGAAATTCTGAGCTTTGATCAGCTCTCACCATATTTTTGTACTTTCAAGTCACATAATTATTTAGAGATTCTCTGTACAAAGGGTCTTTTCAAAAGTGGACCTCCTCATCCCAAAAGTAAGACTCATTTGAATTCATCAGTTATCTCAACAGCCAAACAATGTCTAAATCCTTCATGTAATCTACGCTTTTTATTGGGTACCCACAGGGTTCAAATTAAAGCTACCACTATCTCAATATTTGGGAGTAAAGCTATCATGTATGCTTTCAAGAGAACTGTCATTACTAAATATCACAGTCTCCCTGGACCAATAGACAATTGCACACTTCAACTTCTGGATGAAATCCCTTCCCACACATCAAGGGGTAAAAACATATTACTTATTTGTATTACCATGGCTTCTAAGAGCTGTACTCATGGACCAGGACCCTGCTGTGCTAGTGCTGTACAAACACAGAACAAAATGATGGTTCCCCTCCCCCAAGAAATTATTGATACAGCTGCACATATAGAACTTGGAATCTTTTTTTTTTTTTGTATTGATGCTGGTGACTGAAGCAACCTCAAATTATATGAGCCATACACAAATACTCCTGATGAGCATTCACTTTTTCCTATTCTCTTCCACCTGGGTGCTTGGCTGATAATGCTTAAATCTGAAATCTTTGCTTAATAGCTGTGGCAGCCTTGTAAGGTGTTGCATAATGACCAATAATCCTTCATTTGAGTCATGAATAATATTCTTTTTATATAAAAAGAAAATTCTTCAACTCTAATAAGAATTACAAAGACTATGTTAAAGACAATTTCAAAAATAGTCTTTTCTGCTTCCTGGTAGTAGCCTACTGTGAAGTAAAATCTGCCAGTCTGTACTGAACCTGGCTCCAGGGAGGTATTCCAGTATAAATCTATAAAGACAAGCTCCAAAAGTCTAGAAGGCTGCACACAGAATAGAGATTTTCTTGCACTGAATAGCTGGCTAGTAGATATATTACTAATTTATTTTTAATTTTAGGACCAATTCTACAAAGAACGAGCTAGTGAAAACAGTTAATATTATAGATTTATGCAATTATGTAAGAAATTATTTAGATTGCAGTTATGTTCAGGTCTCCTTCCATGATCAAAATAATTTCCTGTAACAGCTCTTATGACAACTTTAGAATCTTGATACCAATGTACATAACTAGAATAAGCTATAGAACAGTTTTGCATTGTGTAATGAAAATATTAACACTGATTAAGGTTTGGTCTTTGCTACTAAAACTGATACCTGATTACTTTAAATTGAAGTTATTTGGGCTTAAATTATTTTGCTGTCTCTTTAAAAATGTGTATAACCTAATTATAAAATAATTAGGGGAATATTTGAGCATTGTGAGGATGAGATCATACACATACACTACAAGAATATGTTAGAGGAACAGAAAGAAAACTTGAAGAAACCATTCAGCAGAATAGGTTGAATAAGCAGTTCTGGATCCTTTCTTTTCCATTCAAAGATTATGAACATCCATGTCTTGGAACTGAGGGAGAGTCTGAAATTTAGAAGATTCTAGACAAAGACGGACCAGGACTGGGAAAGCTGCAAAGTGAACTAAAGAAACTAAGAAGTTTAGGTAGGGAACTGTAGAAATAGAGGCTTTATAGTTTCAAGAATAAAGAATAGATTTAAGGATCTGTATCCCAGTCCAGATACACTGAACACCTTTGTATCTTCCTCCTTCTGTGCTTCCACAGCAGCCTCCTCAGTGTGTATGGGGAGTATGAATGCTGCCCTGCCCCTTCATGAAATAGATCATGCTCCCCCTGCTTGTCAACTAGCTTTGCTGGTTGACACTCTGTCATATCCTTGGGAGACCTTATTGACCTTACTGAATTAAGTTGAAGTACTAAATGAATGGTTTATGTATTATTGTGGGCTAGGATTGTACATAACCTCTCAAGTGGGGAGATATGACAGATGAGAGACCTGGTGGTTCAGAGGTCTATACCGAAAAATGTGCCAGACAAGAACAGACTTTTGGAACGAAGAGTATTAAATGCTTTTCCTGGGGAATACCTAGGTGATGGTGAATGCAAATTCCCCAGCTCTGGTTATGCAAAAAACAGCCTTTTGAAGCTATGCCCTAAGAAGTGGGTCTGTGTCTGCTGGCCACCTGTTACATGAGGCCACTATCAAAGGCTCAAGCTGTATAAAGGGAAGACTAAACTATCCATGGCTGTCCTGATTCTGAATCTGAGACAGTTGTGAAGTTGTAACCACAGGAAAAACCCAGTTGTGTGTTTGAAGGACTGACGCCTACCAGAGCCCAAGGGTGAAGTTGGGATAATACCTGATAAGCTTTTTAGCAGTCACATAAGTTATTTCATTATATTTTCTCTGTAACACTTTTACCTTAAGAATAAATATACTTGCTTATAAAGAGCTATTTGGTAACTGCTGGCAAGTAGAGTTATCCGTAGACTCTGGAGAGAAAGCAAAGTGCAGACGCTGGGCTGCTGGTAGTCTGGCTTGCTGGGAATATCATAGTACTAATAGGAACTGTATAGGGAAGGAAAAAACCCAGAAGGGAGACAGGAAGGATGCAGGTCCTCACCCAAGAAAGGACATGAGGGGCTGTGAGCCTAAGGTGCCTTTGAGGGACCACAGAGGAGGAGTACAAGTGCAATTGCCCTGAACTGTGAGACACACATGATGAGGCTAGGGCTGTTGTTCTATTATTGTTCAGGAGAATGGGGAGGGAGCAATCCCTGAACTCTTCTTAATGGTAGGAACTGGATTTTTGCCTGACTCTTATGCAAGTCATCAAAGAGGTGGATTGCTCCTTCCACTGCAGAACTGTGTAAGGGTTCAGCAGTATCTTCCCCTCCATAGCACCAGTACTGCGGATATTTGGGCAGGAATTTGGAGAACTAGATGACTATTTTTGGGTATCTGTGGAATTCCTATTAATTCTGAGGTACTGGCTTTTTCACAATTAACTCTTCCTTGGTGTTACATAGTTAGATGCCTTTTCTGGTAAACACATTTCCCTGATCCCTTACCTGCAGTTTTATTACACCATATTTTCCTGTATTAAATTTCAAACCATCTCTCCTTGACACAATCAGAATGCTTTTTAGCATGGTGTCATGTTTCTCTCTCATTTTACCCCAGACTACATGATCAGTAGAAGCAGTAGTACTGCGTGTTCTCGCTAACATTGCTGCTAACTTAAAATTCCTTAAGACTCTCCTTTACCTTGATACTTACAAAAAAAACTTAACAAATAGTTAAGCAGCTGGGATGCTGAGACCACTGCCTATCATGCTGGCCAATAGAACTGGTCATGCATTTTTGTCAGAAAATGCAAAATTTGTCTAACCTGAAATGTTTTGCAGAAGGCTATTAGGTTCCACAAACCTCTGACAAACCATAGGTTTCCCGACAGCTCCCTGGTTTCTTGCAGCTTGCCTGGAAGACAACTGGGAAGACCCAACTTACAGGGTCCACAGCTCTGGGGCAGCCCCTTCAAGAAGGCTGCCCAAGGGCTGTGGACCCCAGGGCTTCCAAGCTCCTGGGCCTATTGGGTCCCCAGGTTGCTCAATCCTTGGGGCAGGTGTCTCCATGGCCTGTAGGAGTCAGGAAGCTCAGGGAGCCAGGTCACTCAGGCATCTTGAAGCCCTGGGGGGGGCCTATAAGAGGGCTGCCCAGAAGCTGTAGACCCTGGAAGCCCTGGCAGCTAATTGAAATTTACATGATTCTTATCACTTTCCCTGGGCTCACCTCTAAGTAGCAGGAGTGAAACTGACCACTGATGACCAGGTGAAAATTACAAGAATCATATCAATTTCAATCAGCAACTGCTGGGGGTCCAGGAAACATATATACTTTCAAGAACACTGCTTGTTGTTGTTTCCAAAATAAAACATTTAAGCAATTTCCATTTTGCAGGAAATTTAAAAAAACTGCCAAATTTCTAAGTACTAAAATTTCCCACAAAATTGTGGAAATCCCAAATTTTGACTAGCTCTACTCTGACCAGTATTGCCACATCGTTTCATTGTACTCCATCTTTGTCCCTCTGTCTGTATTCATCTGTAGTCTCGTCTTATTCTTCAATTACAAACTCTTTGGGGAAAGGACCACGTTTTTGTTCTGTGTACAGCTTCTAGCACAATGGGATCCAAGTCCACGACTGGGACTCCTAAGTGCTACCACAGTACAAATAAGTAACTTATTGTGGAACATTTCTAGTGCATAACGATTACCAGCAGAAACCATAGTTGCCAAATGGCATAGCAAATATAGTGTATCTGGAACTGTCCTCATCCAGGTGTATTTCCCAAAATCTGCCAGAGGCCTCCAAAACACGGAAGTGTGTAGCCCAAGCTTACTAATTTTTTTCCAGAGCTGGCACCTGACAGGGACTTTTTTAAAAAAACTTCATTAAGTTCCGTTCAATTTAGGTATCTTCACAGACTTAGAGCATGATTTTGCTCTCCAATGCACTAGTGTATCCAGAAGTAACCTGTAAACAACAGAGTCACACGGGTATAATACTGGTGAAAGTGACAATGGAATCAGGCACTTACTTCTGTATTGGGAAAACAGTAACAAGATCCAGAAAGAAAAAGGGGAAAAGACAGATTTTAATTGGTTCATTTGTTGTATGACAGTATGGATGACAGACCCACAAAATCAATTTAGAAAGTCTGTTTAATCATTATCATATCTTTCTTGGTGTCAGGAGATGAATATGCTTATCTTTTTTCCTGGTTTAGTATTAATAGTCATTAGCTAATGTATGTGTTGGGAACTGGCTTTGATCTGTTTATATTTTTTTTCTCCCAAATGGCAGTCTTCCAAGGTGATGGATTGTGTTGTTTGTTTGTTTGTTTTGCTTTTGTTTGTTTACAAGGTAGGTACATTTCTAAACTTTCATTTAATAACAATTTCTAGCAGGACTAATTAGTTTCATCTCTGTAGGCTTTCTAATCCATTTTCGTCAGTGAAAGATTATACAGTTTGAGACAGATAATTGAGAAGATCTGAGCAGTTTGCATTTTTCTCTGCATCTCTTGTATGCTCAAAAATTAACTAACAGAATAGCTTGTAATATTACAACTTGAAGCAACTTTAGACTCAAAAGCTAGGAATGAACTAATAATTGATGATGCAAAGCAAATAAAGTGGTTATGACCACCACTACAGAAGCAGTTTATCCAAGTATTAAATTGTATGAAGGTTCTTCTTCCAAGTGTTTCCTTCCAAGACAAACAAGGAGCCATCTAACCTATTGGTTTCATCAACACTTCCCCCTAAAAATATGTTTGGAGGTACTGAAACTTAGCATTTTCCCTACCATGTAGCACTTAAGCCTTCCCAGCAGAACAGAGCTTGCAGTCACCCGCTACCTGCAATGAATGCTTTCCTCGATTGGGACCATGCACAGGGTTTTCACTGTCAGAAGCAAATGTAAACCCTGGGGGTGAATTTAGCCCAGTACAATGAGTTAGATGATAAAGACAAAAGCACCCCAAAAACAACTCCCCACTTCTCCCCTATAAGCCCCATTCCACCCTCTGACACTTCTCCAAAAGCTGTAGTAAACAGAAACTGTTTGCATATTACCTACCACAGACACGCACGCCCACAGATAGGAGTGTGAATATATTCCACAGGAAGGAAAAGGAGTTCCATAAACAGAGATTATGTTTATTTGTCAATAATTCTAAGCTATAGCAACAACAACAAAAATGCCCATGAAGTAATTTTAAGTAAATGTTTTAGTCACTTTCAATGATCAGTGATATCTGTAATAGGGAACTTTGTGTTAAACTACTTTAAAGGCACCTTTCTAACGTGATAGTCCCTGTGAGTATGTGAACTGTACAATCAACTAAGCAGCAAATTCCTGTAATTGTTGCTGTGAAATCTGTTTTCAAGTCAAGTAAATAATAATGAATATCAAGTGAGCTATAGGAAAATATGTTGAAAAACATCTGCCTCCCCAAGTAGCTGATTAGATATGCACTCAATGTAATAAATAGGTTGGTTCCAAAAGCAAGTGCTCTTTTGAAGATTTCCATCACAAAAGAGGAGCCTGGGAAGTCTACAGACTGAGATTACAAAGTGTGCGCTACTTAAAATCCTCCTTCCTGCTCTTTGAAATCAGTTCTGAAGCTCTCCCTTACCTCTTCTGTTTATAAAAGAAGCAAGGGGCAGGCTTTCATAACTGCCATTAAATATATTCGGTCAGCTGGGACATTAAAAAACAAACAAAATCCAAACATAACGAGAGTTCTGTAGCACTTTAAAGACCAAACGTTATTTTTGCCTCACAATGAGCATTACTGGAACAGTCAAGTATTTTAACTGGATATTCCTGTTAATTGGTTGCAAATACCCAAGGAGTTATCTAATTTTGTGATAACTGACTCAAAGCTAAAAAAATTCCAAAACAAAAATTTTAGATCAGCTAGAATTAATGTTGAAAATACACATTAATCACTTAAGGAACAAAAATAAAACATTTAAAAGAATTTTGGTAGTTTAAAGGAAAAAAGTCAGAACATGGTAGTGGGTTTTTTTTGTTGTTTTTTGGGGTTTTTTTGGTTTTTTTAAAGAAATTCTTGTCAAGTAAAGCAAAATAAACCAAAAATTGGAATTTCTCAGCCAAGAAATTTTTGAGATATTGTATTCCAAAAACAGCTACAAATACAGTAGAACCTCAGAGTTACGAACACTTTGGGAATGGAGGTTATTCGTAACTCTGAAATGTTCGTAACGCTGAACAAAACGTTATGGTTGCTTTTTCAAAAGTTGACATTGACTTAATACAGTATTGAAACATTACTATGCAGAAGAAAAATGCTGCCTTCCCTTTTTTTTTAGTAGTTTACATTTATCACAGTACTGTACTGTATTTGCTTTTTAAAAATATTTTGTCTGCTGCTGCTTGGTTGCGTATTTCTGGTTCCAAATGAGGTGTGTGGTTGATTGGTCAGTTTGTAACTCTGGTGTTCGTAACTATGAGGTTCTACTGTATGACTTGCAAAAAAATGACAGACCTTATATTCCTCCACAATGCTTTGTCCAATGATCATTAAAAATTCTTAAAGAATGTTCCCTCTGGCTTCGAAACTTATATGAAAAAATTCAAACAGATTAGTTCTGTTATGGAGAAGTTAAAAGATCAGTTCAAAATTGGGCTTGTAAAAAAGTTTCCATAGTAAATACTGTGACTAGCTTTCTATCAAATCTCTATAGTAGTTTTTCTTGCAGTTTTCATAAACACCAAAATGAGACGGAACATTCATTTACCATATTGCTCAGAAAAATGAATTTGTTATTATGAAAATATATTGAAATGAAATGTTCTCTCATTCTTTCATGAGACATCAAGAAATATAGAGTTCTGATACATTTCTTTTTAATATTCAGAGGCTGTATTAAAGTGAATATCAAGGACAGCTAACAAAAGAGTCAGTCTGACCACAGACTATTAAAGTTTTCAAGATCTGAAATTTCAGATGATGATGAATATTCATAATACTTTAATTATGATCTGGAATATTTTTATTTCAGACGATGCTCAAATGTTGTGGTTTTTAATGAAAGATATAAAGAAAGCAATAATTACACATAGGTGCTTCAGAAGAAAGTGTTTCCACAGCAGCAAAATAAAAGCCTCACGATTTTGTTCTCATGTGAATTTTTGTGATCAGAAGCAAATTCATATGAACCTAAAACCGAAAAATCCAACTCTAATGGGTTTATACAGCATATAGAATATTCTTCACAATATGTTGTCAGAGGCTTCTCAAGAAAGAGATTGAAGGTGATTTTTAAAATGCTTGAGACAATTCTTAGAAATAAAATGAAAATCATGTTTTTCTATGCTGAATTAGTGTAATTTTCAAAAGGTCATACTAATATATGTGCTAAATCAGATTTGGAAGAGAAAAATTCTGAAGATGATGATAAATCAGGGACAGAAATTCAAAAGACGTGCTGTTTTCACTGAAAAACACTCTTTTGCAGAAGATACAAGACACACAGAGCTGAATCCGCAAAGGGGATTCAGACTCAGTATTGCCATGCCTAATGATTAGGTGCCTTGCCACCCACTGGAATCCGAGCTGGGCACCCACGCTTCCTAACCAACGTAGGGGGAGAGTAACCTTCTAAGAAAGATGATTCACAGGAGCTGACAAGCTGAGCAGGGAGCCACCTTACCTAGCAGTAGGAGATGACAAGAGGTTATGGCTTAAGCCCCAACTTCTACTCCCCTCCTCCAAAGGAAGTTATGCACCTAACTCTGGGCCAGAGGGCATTGCTTCTGTGAGGATTCACAGTACTGAATCCTCTTCCTAGAGATAAGCACCTAAGACCAGTCAGTCCTGTCTCAAAAGAGAATGAGGTGCCACTGCCCTCCCACTCTACCCCCTTATCCTATTTACAAACTAGGAGGTGGGCAGGCATTAGCCCGCCCACCGCTCAAGGCCCCTCCCCCAGCCGGAGGGGAGGAGCCACTGGACCTAGGATGTAACTAATTCCTGGGGACAACAAATGTAAAAACAGGAAAGGGAGTGAGGGTCAGAGGTATAAACGAAGGGAGCCAGAAGGGGACACCGAGCAGAGAGCCCCGGACAGCATCCCCTTATGCCCAATAGTTAAAGCACTCAGCTAGGATATGGAAGAGCCACATTTAAATCCCCACTCTGCATAATGTGGAGCAGGGACCTGAGGCTCAGTCTTCCACATACCAGATGAGTGCCTTGACTACCAGGCTATTTGCTATTTTGGGGTGGGTTTTTCTCATTCTCTCCTGTTGAGGCTGTTCCGCTTTCTATAGAGGTATCACAAAGATGGACCAGCAGCCTGTCTCTGACAAAAATATTGAACCCTGAAGCAATAGCATCTGCCTCATTTTACTCCAGC
Source organism: Emydura macquarii macquarii (assembly GCF_026122565.2). NCBI lineage: Eukaryota > Metazoa > Chordata > Testudines > Chelidae > Emydura > Emydura macquarii. The sequence goes on from NW_027131390.1 coordinate 85,072,312, forward strand.
TCACACCACAACAGGAACAGAGCCGACTGAGGAACTGAACAACAAATACAATGAAGGGACCAGGGAAAAATAAACATAGTCACCCTGTGTCGCCTCCTTCAGATTTCTATTTCTCAGCAGGCCACAAGTCAAAGAGCTGATGTTTTTCCAATAAACTTTACCATGAATGAAGAATCAGGTTATTAAACAAGAATTAACAACAGGACTTTTTGTACGGGTTTCTTCTGTTGGCCCATCTTGTTTGCAGGTGTTCAGCCCCTGCATAAATCAGCTCACTGCCACACACAACTCAATAACTCTAATGGTGGGAGTGGCACTTTGGCAATGGGAACTGGCATTAAGGATGTGCACACACAAACTTATCACCATTGGTAACCTGTGTAACAAGAACATTTATTTCCCATTCATCTAATGTTGCCATAGTAACAGCAATTCAGAAAACGCTCAGATCTCCAAAGGAAAAGTCTGCATTTATAATCTAGCAGGTATGGCAACTTTGCGACCCAATGCAAATCATCAGACGTATGCCTACGTCTCCCATGTCAATATAAATATGTCTTCCTGTCATATTAACCATGAAATCATATTCCTACTCAGTAACAAAGCATTGTAAGTTGGCAGTGAAAACAATTTAACACTCCCTAAAGACAGTATACAGAAAGCATCTGTCTGAAGAAAAATGGAGAGAGAGAGTTTTTCATATCTCTCAATACTTTTCATCTTTCAGACAGAAGCTAAAAAATAAAAAAGCTTCTTTTGATCCTGGAAATGCATTTAGGAATATTTCTTACAGCATTAATAGAATGCTTCATTTCTCTTTAAACTGAATGTAGCTATCCATTAAGCTGTAAATTTCACCCTATTTCACAAATTTAATTTTTTCATGCTTTACAGAAGAACAGGCAAACTTTCAAAAGAACATTGAGTCCTTTGGGTCTTAAATTTTCCTCTTTTAAAGTTAAATTCTCTATATCGAAATACAGTAGAACCTCGGTTATGAACTGACTGATCAACCATACACCTCATTTGGAAATGGAAGTGGACAATCAGGCAGCAGCAGAGACCAAAAAAACCCTGCAAATATAGTAAAGCAGTGTGTTAAATGTAAACTACTAAAAAGATAAAGGGGAAGTTTAAAAAAAGATTTGACAAGGTAAGGAAACAACTGCTGTGATTGTTTCATTTAAATTCAGATTGTTAAAAGTAGCATTTTTCTTCTACATAGAAAAGTTTCAAAGCCATAATAAGTCAGTATTCAGTTGTAAACTTTTGAAAGAACCACCATAACGTTTTGTTCAGAGTTATGAACAATCTTCATTCCTGAGTTGTTTGTAACTCTCAGGTTCTACTGAATTCTCGCGATTACACTTCTATACACTATTCAGTCCTTGATCCTCGGCTAGACCTGAAGACTGCATGGCATAGCTTAGGACAAGTATTTGCAAAGCTAGCCTTTGATCCCCAGGCTGATCTTTGATGTAACTTTGAGAGGCGTGATTGGGGGCTCTAAATTGTGCTCGCTTCCGAAGGTAGACCCTATGACGCTGGCTGGATTAGGGGGGCCCTTGAGGTGTATTCAGGAGCTCTGATTACTCCCTTCTACACCAATCTCACGTTGGGGATGTCATGCTGGCTGGATTGGGGGCGGGGGCATTTATTATGTTGTTTAACATCAATATGTCAAAATCATAGTAATTCATGTGAGATATGCCATGTCAGGTACTGTTAGAAAGGCTATAATGTCCTAAGTAAGATGATAATGTTTATGTTCATGTGTTATATGTGTAATGGAAGTTATGGATATAGTTAATATACCTGTATTTCAAATTGTGCTGTATCTGGGCGACACCCCAGACAGTATGGCTGCAGAACAAGCGCCTGCTTAATGGCCCATTAAAGAAACTCACAGGTACAATGGGCCAGGGGGAGAAGCCAAGGATATACCTGATGAGTCACAAGGACTTACTCATGTGACTCTGGACTCCATCTTATTCCTGTAAAATTCCACAAGCAGCATGGCAAAGACCAAAGGACATAAAAGGCAGCTGCCCAACATACATTTTGTCTTTAGTCTGTCTTTAATCTCCAGCCTACCTCTGGATCAACTCATCTACAATTGAACTGAACTGAAGCTGTGAAACAAAGGACTGAGACCCATCCAGGTACTGGATGTATACCAGAGGGACTATTCAAGACTGCAAACTCTACAATTGTACTAGAAATCGGATATATATGGACTTTCAAATCATTTGTATGTATCTGATTGATTTAATCCTTTAACATTTCTCTTATAGTTTGTTTTTCTTTTTATAATAAACCTTTACTTTTAGTTACTAAATGATTGGCTGGCAGTGTGGTATTTTGGGTAAAATCCAAACTTATATTGATCTGGTACCGTGGCTGACCCTTTGGGGTCAGGAGAAACCTTTTTAGTAAAGAGTACAGAGTTTTAAATAACTGATCTCTATTGGATCTAATGGCTGATTGGGAGCAAGAGACTGAAATGCAGTAAAGAGGGCGGTGTATATTTTTATTTTTTCTTCTTGATAACCAGTGTGGGGAATCAGAAGCACTGTTTGTGGCTGGTTGGGAAGTCTGACTTCAGTGTCACCCACCAGTGCTGGGAGAATCTGCTCTCCTTTTGCAGCCTGCCTTGACCTTGGCATTTTCAGGTGGCTACCCTAGACACGGACAGGTCACAGACCCATTCTGGCCATGGCCTTTTTCACCAGGCATGCTTGCTCCCTAAACCAAATGCAGGCTGGGTGGTGGTGTAGGAACTGCCACACCAGCTCTAATTTCCTAAATGGCCAGCTATACTGGCTGTACACCAAAAAAAAAAACCAAAAAAAAAAAAAACCCACAAGCAATGTCATGCAAATCACCACCACCAATCAGGTCCTTGGTTTTTATAAATGGATCTTTTCACTCTGAGTAATGAAAAAAAATCCACTGTCCTTGGACTAATTTCACCACAAAAACTTATCTGCACGTGCACACAATAATTGCAGTCATCACTGTACAAGATAAGTTAAGGTTTGCCAATAATTACCACACAATTACCAGAAATATTGCCTTGTAGGGAAAATTGCTGATACAGCTTTGTCTTAAATGTTACCAACACTGACTTTCAAATGACTACAGTTCAAGGAGATGCATACATGCATGGTTCATGCAAGAGACTCATCCTAATACTGGGGGGGGAGGGAGAGTTTCTGTGTGCATGCGCATGTGTGTGGGGGAGTTGTTTGCTTTATTTAAATTTCACTCAGAGCTGGAGATGTTAATTTTTAAACCAAACATATGTAAGCAGGACAATTTATGCTAAGTGAAGATTCAATTTTAAAAGCATGCATAATTGGAGATTTAGAAGTCTTGACAATTCGTGTGCATTTAAATATGTTCACATTTTTTTAGATAAATGAATTGTAAGCTAAAATAATTGAGAGTTAAGCATAGGTCATGATATTCTAGGAATATTTTTTTAAATGAGAAATAATTTTAAATTGGTTGTTTCTGGGGGATTTTTTTTGGTTTGTTTTTGGGGTGGGGGGAGGGGGTTGTTTTGTTTTTACAATTTACAGTTTGCCTCTCACTTTTCCTAAATAATCTAGCAATCAATCCCACAGACATTCTCATAAGCAAATCAACTCCTGAGTACTCACATTACTCAAGTGTCAGAGCATTTGCATAATCAGGCACTAAATTATTAGTAATAAGTACCAGCCAATCAGTTTGACTAATGGATATTGTTCTAAAGGAATACTGAAGGATTAGGGAAGATACAGTAACATAACTGAAATGATCCTGTTTCATATGCCAACTGTTGACACTTTTACAGAATGATGAGCCTAAGGGTAGATGAACTACTTAGACAAGCTTTCTTATCCTTCCTTATCTGTTCAGATAGTAGCTTTCATCTGGTGGTTGAAACCTTATAATTCACACATCAAAATAAAACATATGGAATACATAAATTCAACATTTAAATATTGAATAAACGTGTTATGTTTGAGTTGCTCTTTCAGTATGTTTCTTAAAAGATATATTTTATATTTATATGCAAATAAGCTTGTTAGATCATGCATGAGTGTAGATTTTTAACTACCCAGAAGTTGATCTATCTTTCTTTATGATGAGTTCTCGTCAAGGAAGGGAGAACTGGAGAGAATGCAGGGAGAGAAAAGTAGCCTATCAAAAAGTGTCTGTATAGGGATGGAAAGTCCAGCAAGACCAAGGTAAAAGTGGGATCCAATTCGGGAGTCATTTGAGAGAACAAGTTTAGCAATTTATTACATTGATAAACCTGCCATTATCAGAATATCTAGGTGGCAAAATAGAGAAGAGATGAGGCTTTCTGGGTAAATATCAAGAACAGGAAGGGAGAAATAAAGCAACAAATAGAGAAGAGTGGGCTCAGAAGTGGAAGAGGTAGAGGAAGTAAATTAATCTAATGTCGTGTTGGATTTTCTTAATCAGAATTTTCATGTATTTGAGTAATCCAAAATTTGGTAACAACTGGATAAAATCTTTTGTAAAACCTGGGAATTTTTCAGGAAAAACTGATAAAACTGAAAATTAAGGGCCTTTCTTATGCTACAGTAACTCTATTATTTCATGGAAGTATGGACATAAACGTGTCGGGGAACAGGAAGGAATTTTTCCTCCTATTCTCTTCCATATACACCATTGCCTTAACAGGCCGGGGACCATATGGAGTTTTTTTCCACCTTTCACTGAAGCATTAGATAAAGCAATGAATGGGGAATTTTATTTGGCACAGTAACTTGTAGTATCACGTACACTGCAGACAACACTCACAATTATTATATAAATTGCATGTGCATGCATACATTCACACAGAGCACTAAGGATGGAACACTTCCCTTTGGCTCCATTAAAAACAGACCTCTTAATTGAAGGAGAGTTGTTGCCACTGACACCAGTAGATCTCAAAGCCGCTACATGGATTAACCAGTTGAGGGCAACACACTCATTGACACTCACAGAGCCAACATATTACAAATTACTATGATTGTATGGTACAGAAAAATTGCCTCAGATTTGCTGTCATTACAAAACTGTCTTGAAGAATTTTCTGTGAAGTCCTGGATATCCCAAGACCCTATGATGAAAGTAAGCATGAAGACTCGGGGTAGTTTTCTTTTCCAACATTAGTGCTTCAGTGCCAGGAGCTGTGTGTAATTACTGTGAATTTTCAGAAGTAAATAGATACTTTAACAACATATTCAGAAGTACCCCTTGGAAAAAAAAATGTATCTATGATCCCAGTGACATGACACACATTAGATAACTATGGCCTAGTCTACACTGGCTGTGGATTTCAGCAACAGTCGATGGGAGATACACAAGCTACGTACAGTAACTGCCTACTTACTGTGGCGTCTCCACTGCGCTGCGCCGATGGGAAATGCCCTCCCGTCGATGCAGCGCTACGCTACTTGCTGGGATGGATTTACGGAGTTGACTTCTGGGTTCGATTGAGCGAGTCTTTACAACTGCTCAATCAAACCCAAAAATCGATCCTGCAATGCCGGCTCTGCCGCCGGCAGTGTAGACGTAGCCTATGTCATATGCCATAACGTGAAGTGATTGATGCAACCTAAAATTGTACAGTACTTCATATATTACATCCTGTGAAACTTTTTTTTAAAATACATAAACATTTGTATTAGAACACAACTTTAGAGATGGTGTCTGAGAAAAAATGTTGTTACTGACTTCTCAGGGTGTCTTTCTATCATTTGGAAATAGTTCTTACTACTTTAAAAAAAAAGATTCTGATTAAGCACACACATGTTAAATCTTCACCCAATATGTTTCAAGTAGAATTATTAGAGAGATTTCCACCCCCCCACCCCCGGTACTACAGCTGATAACTGAGAGCTGTATAAATTGCTCAGTGCATGCCACAGTTGTCTGGTGATAGTATATTTAAAAAAATACAAATAAAAGTCAGCTTTAGAATATTTGACAGAGGTCTAATTTTCCTCATTGTACACACACATACACACAAAATATTGGGCCATATCATGCCCTGAAATCAATGAGGAATTCTGAGCAAATACCTGTTGGTACAATGTGGCCCATAATGTGGCTTTTGAGCCATGTGCATTGAGAATTACATCGTGCATTGCAAACTCACCCTTCCAATCTTACATCTGGCAAACTTCTGTTAAGTGCAATCAAGTCACTGGCCATAAGGTTAAATTGATTGATTTTAAACAGCTCTTTCATTTTCTCCTGGTCATCTTTGGGAATGAGCACAGCCTTTCCCATCTCTCCAGGTCCTTCTTGGTTTCTTGAAATAACAGCTGTAACACAAAATAACAAAATGCCCACTCTTAATATTTGTGTGTCGGTTTCATTCTGCACTACACATTCTGCAGTATTATATTTTTGTCATCTACCAACAAGGAGTGATTTAGAGAAAATAAAACATCTATACTCCAGCCTGAGATTTCACCCATATCTGGATCTGAACTTATATAAGACTTTTTTTTTAATTTAATTTTTTAGAATTTTTAGATACATTTTTCCACCCACTTCTAGTTTCTGGCAATGATCATAAATAATAGTGATGAATCGTTATTCTCATAATATTTATATCTATGATTCTATGTCACAGTATCATATTCCCAGTGAAATGTTATAGACAAAGATTTGGATGAGATTTATATAAGCATTCAAATTATCTGATGCTTATGAAAATTGAATCCAAACTCCTAATCTTTTGAAATTCACCTTTGACTGCTACGCACATGCCACAACAAATTCCAGCCCTAAAGAAACTCTCTAATTCCCAAGGAGATTGTAAACATACATTATCCCAATGTGAATTATGCTATATATATATATATATATATATATATGTACCAATATTGTACAGTCTTATATGTTTTATATATGATATTTGATAAGAGGTATTTGTAAATACAGCACATTTTTAACCTACATCTTATTAGTTTTCTAAATTTGTCAGTATCAAAATAAAAGTATATTGAACTTGAGGTATAATTACAATATCACATTATACAGGACAAACGAGTGGCAAGGAATATCCCACTGGAAAACAATGCAATCAATTTCACTATGTACCTATGTGTATTTGAATGAAAAATAAATCACCAAGAAAACTAAGTATTAACTCATTACTAATTATTTACATGTTAAATCAATCCATAGGACAAGAGCATTCTTTTTTTAAAAAAAATCAGCATAATAAAATTGATACATCTTTAGTGTCAAGTTATATCTGATTACATGGATAATCAAATAAAAACACTGCCATTGTGGCCCTGATCCTACAATCACAGGCATTTCATTGCAGGATCGGATCGGTTAAATTTGAAGGTTCAGTGAAGGAAGAGTTCGTGCCAGTTCATAACAAAGTCAAGTCAGAAAATACCCAAGGCTATCAGTGTGAAATAATTTGCCCAAACGTTGTCAGACATACAACCGCCGAACTTATGTCCTAGAATAAAACAAACAAGAAACAAAAGGTTTTGTTAAAATATTTCTTTACTGATTAAAATATGAAAGCCAAGCCAGAATTTTATTTAAGATTTCTTAAAAATCTGAGCTTGACCCCAGCACACCTTTTTTTTTTTTTTTTTTTTTTTTGGGGGGGGGGGGGGGGGGGGCATTGTCCAGCTAGCTGGGGGAGAGAGAATACTGTTTTATGGGGGGGGGGCAGCCTAAAGAGAGGCTCAGAAACTGCTGCAAAAGGGGAAGTGGGTCAGCATGGTAATGCTGACTCATCCCCAGGGACCAGATGGGCTGGGGAGTTGAAAAGGGGCAAGTCTAGCAGGAGAAGTGCCTTTTCCCTGGACCAGGTGGAACAGCTAGTGCTATGGAACCTCGACGTATGATGGCTGTCAGTGTAGCATGGAGATCAGCAGCTCTGTGCACACGGCAGAGCTATGAGAGAAGTTTTAATGATTTCATGCAATTCTAGGATCAGGAAAGCCAGTCACCAAGATGGCCCATTACAGAGCAGCATGTGCTGAGGTACATGGTGTCATTAGCACAACAGTTTCTTAGTTTGAAGGCTTCTGGCTGGATGGTCGTGAACCAATGGCCTGAGGGAGGATTCACGAAATCCCATTACAGTTAACATGCTCAGAGATCTTGCACAGATCCTTGAAGGATGGACAAACAAAAGTTGGCCTTGTTCAGGGCAGAATTTTTTAATAGCATTTTTTGGCTACTTGCTGGCACCTTCTTATGGTGGATGTCCAGTACAGGTAATCCATAGGGAAGATACACATGGACTAGATAAATGGTTTGGTAAAGGATTTAAAAACAAGATATTGGTTAAAGGAGCAGAATGGGTGGAAGGCTAGGACTCCTATGACTGGTATGGTAGGGAGCCAACACCCCTTTCTTATCACCCACCTTAACCCTTGTTCAAGGAGTGCTAGTAAAGTCCCAGCAATGGGTTAGCTGAGGGATGGAAAAAGAGGGGGCTGATGGAAGCCCCCGGGTAGATATTGAACATGGAGTGACCCACACTGTACACTTATCTGCTGGGTAGTCCCAGACATCTAATAATGAAGTTGCAGCCTGATTAAAACCATATCAAGTGTGAGTATAACTGGACAACAAGTACAGAGATATTTAAGATGTGATGGAGGGTATAACTGAGCAAATGATTTGTAATGAAATCAATTATTCATCAAATGTTGCCTCGTTTTTCTGTTCATGAAATGTTTCTGGGCAGGCCACAATTTTTTTTACTTATAGAAGTATATCACAAAGAGATCATTACTAACCACAGATATTCAATCATCAAAATTCAGGCTGCACTGCTTTTTTCCATAAGCCATGTAGTATTGTTTCTTTTTCCTCATTGGCTCAATTATGTAAATATCAATATGAATTTGTAATACTACAATTGACGCACAAATTCAAAACACTCACTTTCATTGAACATTTAAGCACTCAGCCCTAAAATCTGTTTTTCATGAGCATTGGTGATAAAGCTCAACTGACTGGTTATTTATAGGAGAGTATGGCGGGGGATGATTTTTTTATTCCAACATCAGATTGTAAATATCTGATTTAAAGTACATGTACTGAAGATGTAGACATGAGAAACAAATAGGAAATGAATGCATCTTCAATTAATTTACTTCAATTCATTTTCTAGAACCTCCACTTTATGAATGACACTTTTTCCTTAGGTTATATCTGACAGCTGATATGAAATGACAACTGTGATTCTAGCATCAACCAGTATTGTCAAGCCCACATATTTAAAAATTTATATAGTCAGTGAGTTTGGCTTCCAAAACCATGATATGTTTTAAAAGAATATGTTTTTGGATCTTTTCATTTGCCTTCATGTTTTTGAGCCTTTAAGGTTTATGTTTGCAAGATTTTCTCTGCATCCATGAGGGCTATATTTTATTTAAATGAAAGCTGAAAATTAGTAAGTCTTAGTAACATGACTGCAGGAGCTGGGGCTCTGCATCTACACTGTAATTAAACACCAATGGCTGGCCATGTCAGCTGACGCGGGCTCGCAGGACTCTAGCTTTGGGGCTGTTGAATGGTGGTATAGACCTTTGAGGCCTGAGTTGGAACCCTGGCTCTGGACCCTCCCCCCAGTGGGGTCCATCCCAAGACCGAAAATCTATAGTGCAGTTTTACAGTCCCGCAGTCTGAGCCCTGACCAGTCATGGGTGTTTGATTGCTGTGTAGATGTACCGTAAGAAAAAACACCAAAGATTGTGAGACTCATAAGCGGTTGATAACACTGAAATATACCATCCTCTTTACTGAAATGGAAACACTAACTTTTATTCTGTACAACACAAAGCTACAGAAAGTCTAAAAGCTGCAAAAAATGGCTATCCTGTATCAAACAGGGAAACATATCCAAAGTATTCCAGTGGTTAAACAACGTCACTGCTAAAAATGTGTGTCTAATTTGAATTTATCTGGCTTCAGCTTCCAGCATTTGGTTCTTGTTATGCCTTTCTCTGATAGATTAAGGATCCCTTCAGTACTCTGTTCCCATCCTCTGAAGATATTTATGCACTGTTATCACCTCTCAATCTTTCTTTTGATAAGCTAAACAGACCGAGCTCTTTAAGCCTCTCACTATAAGGCATTTTCTCCAACTCTCCGATCATTTGGGTTGCTCTTTTTTGCGTCCATTCCTATTTTTCTGACACTCTTCTGTGCAGTAGAATGGATGGACAGTAAGAAATGATCTAGTATAAATGATCCATATATATTACTATAGGATTTTTAACCATCCCCATTTTGCACAGACCTGTGCCCATATGGAAGAAAGTCTCATGGAATTTAATCGGGATAAAATCCATAGGATTCTTTAGAAATATTGTGAACTCATATATGAAACTAAATTATCTTCATGCTTAGCTTGTCAATTTAGTACAGTATTCCAATAGCCCAGTGTTTCTCAATTATATTTTGTCGCGGCACCCTTGCGCGGCCATGCAATACCCTCCGCCGACAAGTCCAGGAAATCTTCCCCTTTTCGGCAGCACGATGTAGGCTGGTTTTGGTGGCGCGCTCTGTAAGTAGTTTTCGGCGGCGCGATCAGCTGTTCAGCGGCACGTTCACATCGGTTAAGCGGCGCCATCTGCTGTTCGGCGGCGTGCTCACGGCTTTTCGGTGGCGCCATCAGCTGTTCAGCAGTGCGCTGCCAGCTGTTCCGCGGCGCGCGATTTGTGTTGATTTCGGCGGCGCAGTTCCGCTTTTTCGCGAAACCCTTCAACTCAGCCTGTGGAACCCCAGGGTTCCGCGGAACACTATTTGAGAAACACTGCAATAGCCACATGATTTTTGACAAATGGACCTCCCAATATTTTTTCAGAGAATACAGTGACTCACTTTTCACAAGATTCACAGTTCTATTTGTCTATCACTTTCATGTTTTCAGTTACTTAGCATCAGAATGAACTGGCTTGGTTTTGAAAAAGTACAAAGCCTAAATGCCTGTGGGGCTGTCACTTACCAGAGCTTAACCTCGATAGCCAATTATTCATTAAATTGCTTATTCTTGCAACAAAAGAAAAAATGCCCATAAAAGCCTTTTCACATCATCATTGTTCTACAGGAGACAAAGGACTTCTGATCAGTCTGGAGAACTATGGGTTCACTGAACAAATTAGACATCAGTCCTTACTAGCTGAATTTAACAGAAATGAGCTTAGAAGTTTGACTTTTTCTATATTATGGACTACAGATAGTGTACATAGTATTTGACCATACCATAGAAATCTTGTCTCTCCATTTCTAGTTTAAACCTATAATTGGACAAAAAATATTTTTCTAGTACAACTAGTTTAAAAGCAACAATCTATTATGCCTCATTTTGATCAATACCAGCACATTTATATGTTGCAAGAAGAAGAATTATATTAGGTTTCTCTGCGATTGTGACCTAAAATGAAATTATCAGAGGGATTCTTAATTCTGGGGCCACTTTAGAATTGCAAGCGGTGATTCTGAAATTTTATGTCTACTCCATATATTTCCTGTTCGTATGTGTATGACAGGCTCGCTGTTTAATGTGCACCGGGGTTGGCGGCATCCTCCCTAGAGCTAAATACACTAGGGCACTGCAGCTGCTACAAAATGCACATTTGACATTTTATAAAAATGTTTTTCCTGAGTCTGGGCAGAATTGCTGGTTCTTTGGACCTGCCTCTAGGGAAAGAATGATAAGTAATTATAAGTGCTCTATATGCTTCCTAATCATCAGGTTTTATCTTGGAAAATACAGCTAGCACACAAAAGAGAGAGAAGCAGTCATGCTCTTCTGCTCTTTTAGTTATCTCCCCCCACCCGCAGCCACATGCACATTTTATTTCTTGTTAACTTTTCATCCCGCTTTCTACACACATGACCCTCAAATTCTCCTTGGAACATCCTGCCGCATTATAAAAACCATATAAAATATTTAGGATGGTAGCCACTAATGTTGAAACCCTGATGTATCTCTAGCCCTCACTTTTTGGAGGCACAATTAAAACCCAATCATAGTGTTTAAGAATTTTAGCAGGGTGGGTTTTTTGTTTGTTTTTCTTACACACAGTCACAGAATCCCTTCCCCCGCACCCTTCTCACAGGAATAAGTTCTGTCTCCTGTTTGCTGAAGGTGCCAAAGAGAGAACAGACCTTTCTCTAGACAGCAGTGTGAACCTGGCCATAGGATGCAGCAAGATAGTTAAGCCAGGGGAGGAAAACATCCAGGGCAAAGGAAGAAGATAAACCACCCTCTGCCCCCAAAGTCAGCATAAGCAGAAAGGGATGGGGGAGGATGGCATAGCACTTCATGAGAAATGAAGAGCAACTGAGGAACCAGGCTCATAGAAGAGAACGAAGACAACAATTCCCAGAAGGCGCTGTGGCAGCAAGTCTGAATTAAAATATTTTGGTTTTCAGCAGAAATAGTTCAGTTGAAGGGTTTTGGTCATCAGGTTGTTGGGATTTTTTTGACAAAAATTCTGCAGAAATCAGATATTTCATGAAAAAATGTATTTAGTTGGAACTCGTTGTCATCAACTTTTGATCAACCCTATCATAAATATAGTCACTGGCAATAATCAGATACCTATCCTTACAGGAAGCTCACCTACCATTAGAATGTAGTTAAATGCAATCTGTGGAATCTGTTCTATTATCTCCTGTGACAGGGTTTCACTTCATAGCTCCAGGCCCCAAATAGAAGGAAGAGAAATAGTTAGTATTTAACAATCTAACATCTACTGGAAATCCTTGAGATAGTGACTTGATCGTTCAGCATTAACAGCAATTTGCACAATTTGCTAAGATCCAGCAATACAGAAGAGCTTCCCTTTAGTAGCATCAGCAGATGGATCTAGGAATTTTATGATAATACCATAGCTCACTATTGAACAATGCTTTCTGGTTGCCATTCTGAACATTATAAATTAACAATAAGGCACAGAACAGGCTTGTAACTTGCACATTGGTTCTTCTTGAAAGCTTGAGTTTTACACTCTTCAAGCTGGAGAACCACACCAATCTGTTGTTGCTCTGTAGTTATTCACTGAAGTGCATCAGAGTAAAACTGCAAAAGGAGATTTTGCTATATTGTAGCTTTTGGTCTGCAAAGCCAAACAACTTCCTACAGAGTCTGCACTCATGCTTATGTACTGTAACTAAAATATCATATTAACTTTCAGTCTTAGAGAATATTCTTGTCATACAGAAATATAGCTCTGTTGTGGTTATAATGCAACAAAGACAACCCACATCCAATTTTTATGTAAGATAAGTTCATTTTATAAGCAAACCATCATTCATTAGTACTTCTTTAAAATAAGGCCAGATATACATTATAAATCAGATGCATTTGTAACATAGGAACATCTATTTTTTATTATGGCTCCAAAAGGGATCCTATTTTCTCTCTCATGTTTGAGCAAATGGATTTTGTGCCCAGAGAGTCTAAGAAATAATCCCTGACTGGATCAAATCCAGCATTTATTAACTGTAGTCCTCAAAAGGGCATCTTTCGCTAGACAATCAATACTGTAGCAAATTTCTATCAGCTAGCAGAATGGATGAGAAGACTCCTAGAGTAAGGTCAACATTGTTTGTTAATCAGTCCGATGAGGGGCACTATTGGAGCTGATGATCTATCAGCTGAACCCCAGGTCCCAAGCATGTAACTTCTGAATATATTTAAACTTCATAAACCCATATAGCAAGAGTTTGAGTTACTAGTAAATTCAGATGTCATGCAGAGTTGATTGGCACAAAACCATTAAGCCAGTGGGATTTATTCCCAACCTATTAATATGATTTAGTTAGTTCTTTCATGTTCTTTTTCCATTTCTTTTAATTTCTTTTTCCATATTCTTCTAGTCTCCCTCCCTTAAAATACACCCTGAAAGTAAACTTTCCTGAACCCCCTCTTCTGAACTTCAAACCACCCACCAGCCTCTCCATGCTTATCATCAGAAGCAAGATCCCCTACCAACACGCCAACTCAAAGCAGCACCAGACCCTGCCAGAACAGATGCAAGACCTGGAGACATAGCTCCACTACAACAGTGATCACCAAGCCCCTCCACCACACACACCTTTCAAGATCTACTGATCCTACACATGCCAATTACAACATGTGTACCTCATCCAATGCACCAAATGCCACAACAGCAATATGTGGGTGAAACCACACAATTACTATGCTCTTGAATGAACTCACAGGAAAATGACACACAAACACACTACCTCACCTGTAGGTGAACACTTTTCACAAAGTGATCATTCTATATCTGACTTTTCAGTCCTCGTACTCAAAGGAAAACCTGCACAACTTTTTTCAAAAAATGAGCCTGGGAGTTTAAATTCATAACTTTGCTAGATACTAAAAGTTATGGACTGAATAGAGACACTGGATTTATGGCTTATTACAATCTATAACCCACTGACAACCCCACCCTGAGCTGCCCTTCTCCCCATGACTGAAAGGGTGTTAACAGGCCACTTCACCTTGAATGGTCTCTTTAAATGTGTTAACTTCTTGTGCAAAACAATCTGTTCGACCTTTTATTTAGCTGTGACACTCTGAATATGTTTCCCAGACCTGAAGAAGAGTTCTGTAAGCTTGAATGCCTCTCTCTCTCTCTCTGTCTCACACACACACACACACACACACACACACACATACATAGAATATTACTTCACACATCTTGTCTCTAAAATCCTCGGACCAACATGGTTACAACACTACATACTATCCCCTCTGACATTCTGAGGTCTGAGCAGTAGTGGTGTGCAGTATAACAACTGTTAAGTCCCTAGATGGTCTTGGATTTGCTAACACAGTCGTGAAAAACGCATTTGGCACACATTTTTCTGAGAGTCTGCAGAACAAAGGGCATGATTTTCAGAAGTGTAAGCATCCACAAGTTGAACTGAAGTCAACAGGAACTGTGGGTTATCAACACTTCTAAAAATTGTAAGATTTAGATCAGACATTTTCCATCCTAAAGGCAAAACGGCAGCATATGGAACTTTCCTGCAAAATTTCAGCACTACTGTGGAAAATTATTTTCTTTAATGACCACACAATGTACATAACTGCTACACAGCAAAACCTCTACCACACAGTATCTACATCAAAAAGGGCATGTTGGTACATGCCACTGCAGTAAAGATTCCTGGAAGAAACTGAAATGAATATTGGTTTTGATTTAATTAGAAATCTTTCCTCAAGAACTAGAGTAGGTATATTTAATATTATTATATCTACCCAAATTTAACTTGACAGTCAGCTGATTTCAATAAATTTGATGTAACTTGGATATGAAAGTTGGAATGTAGTGAAATGAAATTTGCTCAAAATCCTTGTGTGTTTTATGTGCATAATATGAACAGCTACACATTTTTTGTGTAAACATTTATTTTTTCCACCAAAGAACTCTAAACTCAGAGACCCTTAGCTGTCCAGTGATCCTAATCTACCCATGAGGAGTTTATTAAAAAGTGAGTGTAAATTTTTTCTGTTGACCTTTATGTGGATTATAACTGCGTGTAGTGATCCGTGACTGCTGACAAGAGGATGCAATGCTGGGCAAACCAAGAAAGAGTATGTGAATTTGTCAGAATATGAGCTAAATGAAGGACAGATAGGATGTCAGGAAGTGCACGGCGGACCATGACTGTGTGTCCCAGATGTACATAGAAAAAGTTTTGTAAAAGAATCACAACATTCTTGGTGATGGTGGTGCCAGTATTTTCTTAAAAAGCAAGAGCATTGCTTGATATTATTGATATCTTGATTTATACACACATCTATTAAAAATGGAGTGCCTAGCCCTTGCTCCAAAGTGTTCATAGACAATCTTTAAATATGAAATAGACCCCCCCTCTGTATCTCCTTTTTAGCCAATCACCGTATCTAAAAACAAAAAACCACAACAACTCTATTTAAATTATTTAATATCTCACATTAGAGTCTTCTTATTTCCACACAGCTACAGAAAACAAATGGCCATTGCAGCATGCTCTGACAGTCAACAGACTGGGGATATTTGGACAAAGGGGAAAGCCATTTCCAAAGCTTTAGGTCCTTACTATTCATCTTTTTACCACTGGGACACCAGCTTGGGTGCCTCTGCTAATTGCAACTGTGGTGGTGTGGTGCAGGGAGAAATATGTTTTTTAGGCAAGGAGGTCCCAGATCATTATCAGTCAAAAACACCACCTTGAACTCTAACCACTACTTCTAAAAGTTAATGAATTCATTAACTGAAAAATGATTCACTAAGGGTAATTGATGTTATGTAGGTAGATGATTAATCCATGATTACATGCTGGCTCTCTTCACTCAACTGTCCTGTACTTTCATTGTAACTATATAATCACTATTGTGTCTTTGGTACTTCACTGGATCTTAATGTAGGATCAATACTGAAAATACTCCTAATAGAAAGTTCAAATCCCATGTTAGCAGCTGGGCTAATATCCATTCACTGGCACCTCAGTACAACAGGTGTGCTTCAGTTAGTACCTCAAATAAGTACCTCAGAAAAAAAATCACTCTAGTTGGGGGAAGCCCTGCAGTTCCACTGTGTACCATCAGCACCAAGAGAAGAGACATACCAGGGGCTCTATTCCAGCTGCACATGGCAGAGCAGAGCTCCGTGAGTACACTTAAACTACTTCCAAGCAATCTATGCCAATTCCAGCACAGAGAAAGATTTGCATCAAGTTGGCCTTGGGCCTGTAGGTCACAAACACCTCCACAGGGAACGTGAAGGGAGTCCACTCCCATTCCATCCCAAAGTACCAGCCATAAAGGGAGCTAAGGGGCTACTCTGAAAAAGGGCCAGGGGCTGTATATGGATCCCCACAACCCCTGAATAGTTTTCTTTCACAAAGCTCATTTACTCGTGCTTTGTGCAGTGTGTGGTACAAGTTTCATTCAGTGAGAAGTGAAGCTTCCTAAAAGCTATTTAACCTGCTGGAAGTGAAGCTTCCTAAAAGCTATTTAACCTGCTGGAAGTGAAGCTTCCTAAAAGCTATTTAACCTGCTGGACTTCGGTGGCCGTACAGAGGAGAGTGAAATATATCATTATATTTGTTGCAAAGAGCAGCGGATAAGCTTGGCACTCTGGCCAATGTGCGTTCTTTCAATAAAATACGTCCCAATATCCAAGGATATGAGCGAGCTATTGTTCAGCTCACATAATGGCTGCTGTGTCTTACCCAGCCACTGCATTACCATTATTTAACTAATTATTTTAACATGTTTTTTGGTACTTTGAACTGCATATATTAACTTTTATTTTATTATTTAACTGGGCCATTTGAAAATAAAAATGTACTAGCTATGTTTCACTGTACCAGGTATGCATGTGGTCAAAATTTAAATAAACTGGTATAGATATAGATGTGCTAGCCCCTTTGTATTTTTAAGCTTTAGTTTTCACAAACCACCACAGCTTACTGTTTTTTGTTTTTTTTTTTAAATCAAGAGCCAAGCTCTTCTACTCCTCTTTTTTTCAAATTGAAGACCACTATAAACCAAAAGCATACATCACCAACTAAAGTATGTTACCAGCATCGGATACCACCATTAAATCCACATGAAATGCTGCAAAACACTTTTTATATCCTAAGTCTCCATATTATGAAGAAGATTTTTCACACAAGCACAGAATATAAGGTAGATGATGTACTTACTCACCAAGACCGTTACTTCCTACATATTAAGTTAGGGATCTACACTGAAGAAGCTAATAGTGTTTCTCACCAGAAGACAAACAATAAAACTGGTCCTTATTTCCCTGTAGCTGCCTTTCAGAACACTTCATTTGTATTATTTATTTGCATATCATTTATCCTGATTTTACAATTAT
Source organism: Emydura macquarii macquarii (assembly GCF_026122565.2). Lineage (NCBI taxonomy): Eukaryota > Metazoa > Chordata > Testudines > Chelidae > Emydura > Emydura macquarii. The sequence goes on from NW_027131390.1 coordinate 85,090,209, forward strand.
GTTCTTGCTTACAATCTCATTTTTTTCTTGCATTTTTCCTTTATTATTGTTTCGTGGAACTCCATTTTCAAATCAATCGTTATCTGTTATTTTTTTCTTTCTGTCTTCGTATTTTTAGTAATGCACTTTGTACAATGCTTTGAACTATACACTACTGAGCTGAACTAATTTTCAAAAGATATGACTGTGCTGTATTCATAGCACTGTGTAAAGCAGAATTTAAACTTTCTAATAGTGTTCCTAGAAGTTGGAACTGAGGAGGTTAAATCCTACTTTTGGAAGTTCAGCTCTTTGATTTCCATTTGTGAATTCAGTATATGAAGATCAACAACTATCTCCAGAAAAATCTCAGGGCATCTCAAAGTTTTTCAGAAGGCCATTAGAAACTTTTGAAGCCCAGAATAAATACATTTGGAGTCTTTGTGACAACTGCTGTTTACCCAATTCTCACAAGTACATTAAGAATCAAAGTCAAATTCATAAGGCACATTAAAATGGCTTCATTCACTGGAGGGCTATGCCATAGGTAAGCAATTGTAGTTTGCAGGCAACAGCCACAGTAGGTTTTGCTTTTGTTAAAGCTATTGTAAAATATCTGGTTACCTTTACACTTTCTATTCTAGTTAACTAAAATCTGTATGATAAATATGCCTCTCTTATTTTCAAGAACTACTGTACACAACCTTCTGCCATACTCAGATAGGACCCATTCCAGAGAGTTTACTGGAGCTAATGAATAAAATTTCCATTGACTTTAAATAAGTCTAGATCAGGCCCATCGTTCCTTCATGATAATGTGAACAAAGCTTCTAAAAGCTGAAGTACTTCACCCCACTACCTACACTGGGAAAAACATCCATCATCCCTGTAATGAGATATTTGGATTTACAGAGGCCACAGGCAGCTGCCTAGAAAGCCAGTTACTTCTTCCAGAGAAGTGAAGATCTGTACTGAAGCCTATTAATGTAGTGGGGTCTTGTGGGTTCCTGTGTGCAGAGAAGATGAGTGAGTTCCTATTCCCTCTAGTTTGTCAGAATCAGTGATTTTGGACAGGTAGCCATCTTAATGGGACCTAGAAAAAGAACCTTTGGTCTTGGAATGACCGAAGGCAAGGCCTCTAGCTGTGAACCCCTGAGAAGTACAAGGTGTTTTATATTGAGAAAAGTCCTTCTTATTAAACTCTGAAAATGTGATTTAAATCAGGAAATCTAGAGCACCAGACCAAATTGGGCTGCAGTGTGTGAAATCACCCTCATTTCCCCCTCAACTATAAGCACAGCAGGGTAAAGACAGCAAACTGTGCAATCTGTGTCAATCATTTTATTTATAGTCTATTAGGAAGCTAATTTTTACATGCACAAAGTAAAAAAGAAATCACTACATTAAAACTGTCATGATATTTAGCATTTATATTGCACTTGGCATATTCAAAGCACTGTACAGAGGTCAAGGTCAGGACCCTCAGCTGGTGTAAACTGGGAATTGATTCCATGGATTTCCATGGAGGTATACTTACATACACGAGATGAGGATCTGGTCCTACGTAATAAATACTTACAGCATCCCTGTAAGGCATTATGTTTGTCTTTCTCTCTTTCCACACCCATTCAGTGGCTAAGTGCTTTGCCTAGGGCCACACCAGTGAGTGGCAGAACCAGGATTACAATTTACAAATTTGTCTTCCTACCTTGTATTTACTTCTTCAGACCGTGCTCCCAATCATTTAATATACAGTTTGGATTAATTAAAACTAGGAAGGAAATGATTTGTGTTGGAAATCAAATCTGCACACAAGAATCACACCATTTGCAAATTATGAAAAAAGATGTCTCTGCCATATAATACGGACATATTACTTAGAGAGAGATACAACAGCATAATTAGACAAGGCTGGAAAAATACTGTAAACTAAAGTGAATTCAAATTTTCCAAACTTTCAGTAAATCTTTCATTAACCCCCTACACACCCTATACCTAATTCTGTGTTCAGTAACGCAATAGCCATTCAAATTTACTTCCAGATGATGGTAGATCTTCCTTCATTTTCTACTCCTAATATATTTCCCACCCTTGATGTAAATGAAAAAGCTCATTCTTGGGGCAGTTTAGGAGGTGGATGCCAAGGCAGCTTTAAATCTTAAACCAGCTCAGGGCTGAACTGAACTGGTCCCTGACACAAGTGAAAGCACAACAACTACACTGCATACAAGTTAGAGTAGCAATTGGGCCAGTTTATACCGTCTACAGCTGTCATCTAGGGGAGTGTTTCACCAGCCAGAGATCAGTGAAGCACATTGGAATTCAGAGCTCGAGTGCAATCTCGATCCTGAGAAGAAGGGTTAGGAAGGAAGGATCCTGGGTTGGCCATCCCACATCAGGAGCTGTCTCTTCAGCATAGATTTGAGATAATCGTGTCACTCCAGCACACAACATGACGTTATGGGCTTATAGATCTGACCCACTGCATTAATTACCATATACATAGTCAGTCTATGTGGATAAATACACCCTCCCCAAGAATACAGTAAATTAATTTGTCAATCATTAAAATAAATACATGCAGCTTCTGGAATGGTTCTAACTGTTGAACTGATTATATTTTCATCTAACAAATCTTCTGCATTTGAGAACCCCTCTCTAAGCCAAGTGAAGAAAAATGACTGACATTCTTTGTAACTAATTTTGCTATTTCTGTGAACTCCAATTTCTTTTAACTAAGTGTGATAGCTTAAAAACATAAAACTTGACATTACTAGCATTTTAAACTACCAACTACAGGCACCTTTACTCATAAGGCATATTCTTCTTCTGATAGATAGTCCAGCTTAATCTTGTTCACAGTGAAGATAACAGCTTTGCCATTGAATTCAGCGGAAGGAGAAATGAGCTCAAAGTTGCATAAATGTATAGAGATTAGAGCTGGACAAATAAAAGCTTTTTCCAGTTTGCTGGCAATTCTGAAAAAAATGGGTCAAACCAAAAACAGGTATTTTTGTGTGACTGGAAGAGCAAAAAAACCAATGTTTTTGTTGAAACATATGTTCAACCCCAAAAGAATTGTTTTGTTTCAATTTCAAGCACTTAATTAAAAAAAAAATTAAAGCAATTAAAGAAAATTTCAAAACAAAACATTTAAAATTGAAAAATCAAAAATATTTCATTTAAGTTTTGTGAATGTTTACTTTTTAAAAGAAAAACAAAGCAATTGGCAAAAACACGAATCTGCAAAATATTTGTTTCACCGAATCTGCATTTTCCCTTGAAAAAAGTTGCCCAGCTCCAGTAGAGACCTAACAATATAGTATTACTGAATGCATATATACACACGCAGACATATATACCAATAGCACAGTAATGAACGAAATATAAGGCTATAGAGACACTCAGATGTTTTCTACCAATCTGATAAAGATTTGCTTAAACATTTCACCTACAAAAAGTTCCCAATAAGATTCCCATGTCCCATTTTCAATAGTGATTTAGGAGTAGAGCTATATGGGAACTGGAATTTCTGTCCCATGGAAAACATGCAAAGTTGGTTTTAGTTCAGAATTGGAATGAAAAGTCACAAATATGGAATTTTCTGTGGAATGGACATTTTTGAAAAAATTCATTTTGGAAGGACTGCAACCTCCCCCAGCTGCAAGCTTCCCCTTAGCTGCCTGGGTGGATAACTTGATTGCCCATATCGCCTCCTGCTTGTCAGGCAGGCAGGCTGGGAGCCAGGGACTCTAGAGAGCCTGTGAGTGGGCAGGCAGGCAGGCAGGGCTGGCCATCATGAATAGTTTCCATTGAAAACGTTGACCAAAAAAAAAAAAAAAAAAAAAATCAATGCTGTTAAATGATATTTTCTGATGGAAAACTGTTCCACTAGAAACATTTCAACCAGGGCCAGCTGTACGTAAGTATCTAAGGCCTGGTCTATACTTACCAGCAAATTCGGCAGCAGTCAACGGGAGTTACGCAAGCTACATAGTGTAGCTTGCGTAATTTACATCGACTTCCTAAAGTCTGCTCTGCACGCCATCTCCACTATGCTGAGCCGAAGGGAAATGCATACCCATCGACGAAGCATTACTCTTTTTCGGAGGTGATTTTATTAAATCGACTTCCGGATCGACTGAGCATGTCTTCACTTCTGCTCAATCGATCCAGATAAATAGATCTGACAGCAGCAAATTTGCCACCATCAGAGAAGACATACCCTATGTTTCACTGACTTTCAATGAGACTCAGGATTTTAAGCCACTTTTGAAAATGGGACATACATCCCCTAAGTCATGTATGCCTAGCAACACTGAGTGCAGCAATATCTAAATAATTTTAGAAATCTGGGCTTTAGACACTTTGGACATAATGGATAAAATTTTCCAAAATTAGTTTTGGGTTACTGCCCTCCCAATCAGCCAATTGCATACATAGGAGGCCAGTATTGACAGCCACAACCTGTAAACAGGATTGTTTTTTCAACTTGAAAATTACCTCCCCCAGGGGGAAATCCTGCCGGGGGGGGGGGGGGGGGGGGGGGCGGGCGGGGGGGGGGCGGCATGGTGCTTCCCTTTTAAATCTTTAGACTAGTTACAGTTTATTTACAGATTGAAATTAGGACCTAATACCTGCTGTTCAAAAAACCACAAACCACATTCCAATAGGTGTTATATTCATGTAAATACTACAGAATGAAATGGAAGCTCAAAACAAAGGGTAAAATAAAAGCCCCATAAAAATAAACCAGAACAACAATGATGCGTTGAGGGCTATAAACCCGCACCCATCCACCATGGCTTTTTAACACCCCTTTCCTTGAGGGCAGCCAACACTGCAGCTGGATCTCTTGAGTATTCTGCAAGATCAGCTAGTCACCTTCCCCTCAGCATCCGCTCCTAGGGAAGGGAGCTGAGCAATTGCCCTAATCTCTGCCACTAAGAGGAGTTCCGCAGTGATGCCAAGTCTCATTTTAATTGAGAGTCTCCTGATGTTTGGTGTGTTTATTAAAGCCCCAGCTTCTGCAAATAGATGACATCTCAGCCTTTGTTTAGAAACAAAGTAAATTTCAAGCCCTCAAGGTTGCAAAGAAAAGCTTGGAAAAATGATCTAAGTGCCTCCTAAAATGAAAAACCCAAAATGTATTAATTTTCAGAAACCTAATGTTTTGGGGGCCTGACTTATGATTTTTAAACATTTGGAGTTAGCAGTTCTGGGACTGACAAGCGACAACATCTCCCACTCAGAGGAACCAGTTTTTATGTACTTTAATACTTGTGCGCACAAGAACTTCAGCACACAGATGTTTCTGTGAAAATCAATGGGACTCAGTGGGAACAAAATCAGACCAGTACAGAGTGCTTTTGAAAATCCCATCCCTGGTCTCCATTTCCAGGTGTAACAGAAAACGCAAATGAATTGCTTGTGAGAGTAAACACTACTCAACTTGGGCAAAGGTTTGCAATTCATGTCCTTATTGTTTCTTAGATTATTGAACAGCCAATGGATGTTGCAGGGGCAAAAAGGGGAATAAAATAAGCTCACTCATAAAATGATCAAATAAAAAAATGTTGTAGGCTAAGTACAGTAGACAATTAAAATTAAAGTTTCACCACTGTATGAAGTAACTAATTCACTGTGATATACAGTCTAAATTTAGGAAACACTATAGCAAAGTTAATGCCATTTTATACTACTCTCTTTTTCCAACTGCCACACAGCACATTGTCCGCTGGGGTTTGGACTACATACACAATAAAATAAGAACTTTATATATATACTGTACCATGAAATTAGTACCATAATATCTTAAATGTCAGAAAATAAATACTTTTTTTTTTTTTTCCTATTCCGAGACTACGTAGTAATCTTAGGGAGGGAAGATTTCAGCTACCCATTCACATTGGTGGGTTCTAAATTAAATGTTACTTCTCAAAAAACAAAACAAAAAACCCAACTAAACCAAGGCATCATTAAGAGTTGGACGAAAATATCTGGTTATTGTGTACAGTGTGGTTACAAAAAAGCAAATAAGATACAAGGGTGTTTTAAATGGTGAGAAAATACTGGAAATAGTATAATGCCATTATATAAATGGACATTGTGTGCTCAGCTTGAGCATGGTTCACTTTTGTTCCACTCATCTCAAATATGATACAGAAGAAATATAAAAGGCACAGAGAAAGGGAGAGAATGGTATGGTTACTTACCTTATAGTAACTAGTTCTTTGAAGTAGTCTGAACCCCTCTCTAGGTGTACACGTGCCTTATGTGCATGAGCTTGGAATATGTTGAATAGCAAGTGTTCATTGGAACTGCACCTACACAGAGCATGTCTTTGGCATAAGACAGGGCAAATGCAATTGCCTTTCAATTCCCTCACCAGTTCTGAAACCCAGATGTGAAAGACTCCAAAGAAGGCAGGGATAGGTCATGCGATCCACATTGATGATAACCATCTTGAAGCACCCTGGTTACTAAAAATAGCCATTCTTTCCTCTTTGAGCATGGGTCTGCTGTAGGTGACTGACCAGCAGTGCTCCTTCTGGAAAGTGGGACTGAGGAGTCCTTTTGGTCTTATTGTGTATAGTGATTGTAATACCGTTGTCCCAAAGCTAGCATCTTGTAGCTAGATCAAGAGCACAGTGTTTACCCAAAGGCATTACTGAGATCCATGTATCTGACACAGGAACGTTCCAGAAGCAGACTCAAGACACAGCTTCACTCTAGTGGAGCAAGCCTGCACATTTCAGGGTAGAGACACATCAGCCATCTGGGAGCAGACTGCAATGAATTGTGTGATCAATTTAGATATCCTCTGGGAGGAGATGGTTTGACCCTTCAGTGACTCTGAAATGGTGATGAAGAGACAGGGCAAAGTTTGAAAGGCTTTGTTCTGTCCAAATATAGTAAAAGTCTTGAAATAACTGAAGTGTGACTTTTTTCTCTGTGGGTGCAGAATGAGGTTTAGGGAACTAAAAAAAAAAGAACTTCCCCTACAGTAACTTAGGTTCTTCAAGTGTTGTAGTCAGCGTGGATCCCATTCTATGCATGAATGTATTTCATGTGCATGAGACTGGGAAGATCTGAATAGCAGTGTCTGCCAAGGCTGTGCACGTGTCCTATGCCTCCTTGTACTCCTGTATAAAAGGCAAAGAGGCCCTGATCTTCTCTCAGTTCCCTTTCAATCTAAAGGCCCAACAGCAGAGGACTCCTAAATGCACAGATAGAGGACAGATTACAAGCTCCACACTGAATATATCATTTAAAAGAACCAGATACCATACAGTAAATAACTATGCTTTCAAGTGTGTGTCTGTGTAGATCCTACTGTAGGTGACTAGCAAGCAATATCCATTTAGGATTGGGAGAATGAGGAGTTTCAGTTACGTAGTCAAGTAACGATTGTAGGACTGCTCTCCCAAACTCGGCATCTGCCCTAGTTGGCTGCCATGTCAACGTCATAAACAGTGTTTCACAAAATTTAGTGGGTTATTCCACAATGAAGCTTTGCAGATCTTGGAAATCAGAACATTTGAGGCAGGCTATTGATACAACTCACACTCTGAATGAATGTACCTTGAAATTTGAAGGGAGACACACACTAGAAGTTGATAGACGGAAATGCATGATGTGATCCACTTGGAGATTCTCGACAAAGAAACAGCTGGACTTTTGAATGGGCCAGAAATTGCCACAAAGAGGCAGGGAGACCAATGGCTTGGACCTATTAAGGTAATACAACAAAGCTGTAGGTGCACCCAGGATATTCAGTTTTTTCTTTCCTAATGCTGAATGTGGCTTCAGGAAGAAGATTGGCAAGGTAATCAATTGGTTCAGGCCAAACTTGGACACCATTTTAGGGATGAACTTGGGATATGGTCTCAACAACACCTTGCCTCTATAGAAAGTGAAACAGAGTGGTTCAGTCATGAGAGCCTGGAGCTCACTGACTCGCTGAGCTGAGGTAATGGTTACCATAAAGACTGTCTTGATAACAAGGTGGTTTTTGGAGCATTCCAACAGTAGCTCAAAAGGAAGGTTCCATGAACATGTTATTAAATTCCCATGAGGGAGCAGGGTCTTTAAGTGGAGGATAAATATGAAGGAGGCCCTTAAGGAACTTCAGTACTATTGGGCATGAAAAGATTGAATGCAATTTTTTTATGCTGATATTGCTGCAAGGTGAACCATGAGTGAACTGAATTTCAGGCCCACCTGTTTCAGGAGCAACATGTAGGTCCATGATTGTCTGTACCACTGCCTTCACCGAATCCAGATTATTCTGGGCCGCTTAAAGGGAGAACATTTTGAGGAGTAAGTTTTCCTGGTGGAGGATTTCCTACTTTGTACAATGATCTTGAATCTGAAGGCAGCAGTTTCTGCCAGTATTGTTCAACCAACCAACATTTAAGCCATCAAGTGCAAGGGCTCTTGGTCTGGATGTAAGATCTGACCTGGGTACTGGGATAGCATATTAGGGCAAGTGAATGGGAGTTCACATGGAGACCTGAGTAGATACTGGCCAAGTCAGCTCCTTAGAACTATCAGGATGGCTATCTTTGTCCCTCTTGATCTTTGATACTATCCTGGGGCTCGGGAATTGGCAAGGAGACACAGGAGATTCCTCAGGATGAGCATAAGAGAAAGGTCTCCAACTATGAGCCCAGACTCTCACCACCTCTGGAGAAGAATTTCAGGCATTCTGTACTGTCCTCTGTGGCAAAGAACTCTATTTGGGACTCCCCACTGATGGAATATGGGGTCTATACTGGACTTCTTCTTGAGACCACTCCTGGCTGGTCACTGTGTGCCTGCTTAGAAAGTCAGTCAGGTCATTGCTAGCCCTTGGGAAATGTAGAGCCAGCTGAAGTGTCCCAGGCCAACACCACCATTTCCAGAGCCTAGCTGGTTCCTTAAGGAGAGGAGACAATCGGGCACCTCCCTGTTTGTTTAGATAGTGCATCTCAGATGTGCTGTCCATCAAAATCTGCACCATGTAGTGCTGCAGAACAGGTAGGAATGTTACACAGGCTAGTCTGGAGGGCCATCCGTTCCAGGAGACTTGTCTTAGGTCATTTTGGGATTACATCCCTTGCATTTGTAGATGGTTTAAGTGGGCCTCCCAATCCATCCATGAAACATCTGTGATATAGTCTTGGATTATGGAGATCTCCTGTTGGGATCTGCCTTTGGTCAGCCTATTGTTCAGATACAGATGGACATGGATGCCCTGTCTTCTCAATGAGCCACCACCACACTTCAGCATTTTGTGAAGACCGTTGGTGTGGTGAAGAGACTGAACATTAGTACTTTGTACTGGTAATAATTAGACCCTATTGTACTCAGCTCTCCCTGCTCTTTAACAGATGAGGTCCTGGACAGATAGAAAACACATTATGAATGCATGCTGAAATACGCACCTGCTGACGACTGTCCAGACCCACATGACCTGGAAAACCGATGGATGCACAGCCATGGATGAACACTGATGCTCCATCACTCGAGGAAGTATGAAAGGACATCCAAGATATGCTGTTGGACCTTATGGTATTCCACCTAAGCTGCTTTTAAGGTGCCTTAGAACCAGTGAGCATTGCCCCAAATCAACTGTTTTAAAAAAAAGTATGGGCATCAGGCAAAGTACCAGCAGAATGGAAAGATGGCATCATAGTATCCCTATACAAGGATAAAGGATTTTGCAGCAAGTGTGGCAACTACAAGCCGATCTCATTGCTATTGGTCTCTAGAAAGTCTTCACTCATGTTCTGCTTGTTAGGATGCAGCAACTCCTTAAACAGACATTCTCAGCAATTGGTTTCTCTGCTAGGTGGTTGATAATGGGACACTCTCCTGACCCTCCAGCTTCTGGATTTGCTGCACCAAGAATTTAACTGCCCATTTCACGTGGCATATATTGGTATCAAATTCAGTTGACAGGTTAGCACTTTGGCTTGCAATGAAAGGAGTTGGCGTCCCAAATGTTCTGCTAAAATCTGATGTGCAATCTTCACACCACTACTGGTGTGAGAGCATGCATGGGTTCATTGCTTTTGCTGCATTTCCACACAACTTCACATGTATGGCAGGGCTGTATTCTCACCCTGACACTATTCTGTTGAGCTGTTGACTGGATATTAGGATTTGCCATGCCACCCAATCAAGTTTAGTCTAAAAGTGTTCACCAACCAAGACTATGATGATGACGCAGCCTTGCTTGTGGAGAAAGAATTTCAGCCTTGCCCTTCGAAGTTTTCACAACGACACTTGCACTATGGAGTTGACTGTCTCATGGCAGAAGACCAAGGTCCAGAATCTCAGAGCTGGGCCACCAGGATCCTCAGTGCACGTGGGTTCACGTACTGTGGAGAACACCGACAAGTTCATCTACCTGCATCTACAATGCAAGCAGAGTTCAAAAGCAAACAAACAATCACAGTAAACTGGTTGTCCTTCAGATGACTAGGTCTTAACCACCTCTTGGATGAAACCCACATCTCACCTATGGAAGCAAAAATGTTTCTGTGCTGAGATGTAGTTTAGAATCTATCAAACCTGTCTACTGCCTGTAGTTCTATACGGGTCAGAAACCTGGACCCTCTTACACGCAGACTTGGAAAAATGAGAGAGATTCTGTATGTGCGGTCAGTGCCAAATCCTGAGCATAAAGTGGTTGAACTTTGTGCAAAATGCCATAGTCTCACAGATTTGGCCTTCCTCTGATCGCTCACTACATTCAAAAGCAGTGTTGCATGCTTTTCAGTCACACTGCCAAGGACAAGAACACCCCAGCACACAATGCTCTCAAGCTCTCCATCAATGTGCGAAGGGAGTGCATGCCTTGACCTGACCTGCACTGGCATTCTGATGGCCCACTTCCAAGATTCTGGACCTTGGTCTACTGCCATGAGACATTCATAATGCAGGTGGTGTCTTGAAAACCTTGAAAGGCAGGGCTGAAATTCTTTCTCCACAAGTAAGGCCATGGGGCCACCCCAGAGATTTGCAGAATTGAGCCATATCTGGGAACTTCACTCTACGATGCCTCGAACAATGAACTGAGGTCACTCTGGCTGGCACAACAGTCCTCACTAGGCTATGCATGTTTGATTATGATGAAGATGACAATGATGCACACTGTAGATATTTTCTGCATACTGTATGGAACTGTGTGTTCTGCAAGCAGAGACCTACAAACAACTCTTGAGCCTGTAAGGATAGGATGATGGAAGCAAGCATTACCATTCTGAATCTGAGACTATAGATATATTAGAACAGTATTCTCCAGTCTAGGGTAGGATGAACACCCCTTTTCTTCTGAGGGATATGGAAATATTGGGAATAGAAGTCTCTTCCTTTATACTCCTGAGGGACCTCCTCCATAGCTCCTAGACAGAGCAGTAAGGCCATTTTTTCCCAGGTGAATCTCTGAGAAGGGTCCTTGAGACGAAAAGGGAAGGATGGTGCATAGGGGGTAGGGATTGAAACCTAAGTGGTGAAACAACCTCACAACGTCCGGAGCAGGGAGCCAGGCCCAGCCACGTAGAACAGAAGCCAAGCTATCGCTGCTGGCTGAGTGCGGTGTCAACTCATTCTCCACCAGGCCTCCCTTCAGTAGTGGTTTTTTTGGGGAAGGATAGGAGGGCTCAGTTTCAGATTTTGCCCCAGGCTCCTAAGAACCTCTGTGCAGCTCTGGCCATAGGTGATTATATCAAACACCCATCTGTTGAATGTAAGATCATACCAAAGCCAGTAAAAATCTCCAAAGACAGCTCCTGGTGGTGGTCTTTAGCTTTGGAAAGCCTCTGCTGTAGCTCTTAACACCCCAACAAACCTGCTGCCTTGCAGCAGATATAGACTGGGTTATTGATGTATATGATGAATATCACCATTTATATCACTGATGTTGTACAATTCCAACAAATCTTATACAAAGTATGTCATGTATGGTGTCAATGGAATAGTTATGAGTTGCCAAGTATGATTATCCAGTTTATGTACGTGTATCATTTTGCATCTGAAGTTATGGATAATGGCTTTGTATTGGCATCATACATACGTGTTGCATTCCTCGGTAACACTCACCAGGTAAGATTTATATCAAGGTTAGACAGCTACAGGTTGATGGCCCACTAAGGACACTTCACTAACGATGAGCCATAGAAGAAACTCATCCCACCCAAATAGCTATTCCTGTGGTCACCTTAGCAAGAATATAGGCAATGAATATGGGCCCCTATGAGTCAAAACATATAAGGACATGTGATATGCTCATGTGACCCTGGACTCCATCTTGGGCCAGTAACTTGCCACAACAGAGACTGTGAGTAATGTGTGAGATAGTAAATTTCCAGGCACATGACAAAGGATATAAAAGACTCCTGAGATATCTCCAAGTTGGCCTCTTTCCAGCCCTGATTCTCTGGACTATGATTTACAACTAAAAGGAGCATTTTGAACTATGGACTGAGGACCTTCCAGTCTTTGGAAGTTATCAAAAGACTTCAAAAGCCAGCAGTCTATTCCACCACTGCTACAAACCTGATATAAGGACTTGGCAATTATTTCTATTAACGATTATTAATTCTCTTCTTTTGTTATTAAACCTTTAGTTTCTAGTTACTAAAGGATTAGCCTCAGCGTGATTATTGGGTAAGATCTGAGTTATAGGTTGACCTGGCTCTGTGGCTGATCTCTTGGGATTAGAAGACCCCTATGTTTGATTAAATTGGTTTTCAATAACAACCACTCATCATAGAGTTCAGTGTCCAGGTGGTCAGACAAGGGCTGGAATGCCTAAGGAGACTGCATTTTTGACTTCTTGTTAATCAGTGTGGTGTGACAGAGGTTTACTTTTGTTACTAGCTTGGTATAATCCAATGATAACCACCAGTTTGGGGTGAGACTATTCTGCCTTATTTCCCAGCAGTTTGTCCTGAATTTGGTATCCTCAGCTGTGACCCACTGAGGCACGGTGACGGTTACAGACAAGGATGAGCACCTCCTAGTGTACGTAGGCTTTTTCATAGGAGGGTAGTCAGGCTATCTAGTTAGAGAGTTAGAATGTATCCTCTGCCTCAGCGGTGGTTGGTAACTGTAGGGTTTGTGATAGGAAGCTGGAAGATATCTTCTCAGAGAACACAAAGTGCCTTTAGAATCCTTGAGGGAATGGAGAATGTCATCTGTCTGCTCCATGAACAACTCCACTCACTTGAATGACAGATATTCCATGGTGCATTGCACTTCTTTAGATATGCCCAAAGCTTGCAGCCACAAGGCTCTCTGCATCCTAACAGCCATGGCTACGGACATGAGGCATCCATGGCTTCCCTTAAGGGATGACTTGACCACCATCTGGCCTTGTTTTATCAGGTCTGAGTTCCTCCATGGTGTCCTGAGGAAGTTTAACCAGGAACAGTGACATTCTGCCTCACATTAAATTATACTTTGCAACTATGACATGGTATTTTGCAACGTGAAGACACAAAGAGGCAGAAGAGTATGCCTTTCCCTGAAGAGGTCTAATTCTTTGGGGGGTACTCCACTGGTGCATGAAAAATCTAATTTACAGACACTATCAGGTATGCTGCACTGAGATGACCACAGAAGCTCTCAAACACCTTCTCTAGCACTTGATACCGCCTCTCGACTCACTTGGCTGTAGGAGGAATAGTGGCAGGTGTTTACAATAGTGCCTTTGCAGAGTCAAAATGTCCCTTATTAATAGGGAGCGCTATGCCGGCTGGAGTAGAACAACTGAGCATCAAAATGTTTGAGAGACTTTTCTTGGATTACTAAAGTCTCAATATCCAGGGTCTCTCAGATCCATAGCTCCTGCAAAGCTCTGAAATCTGGTGCCAGTACCAGAGTTGAGGCTACTGTCTTATCCAGAGATGATGAGGTTTTCTTAGGGAGCAAAGCATGATGCTACTGTTCCTTCTGTGCTACTTCACCCTGCGCCTGCTGATTGTTCTCTCTCTTCAGCATGAGCAGTCTGGCTAGTTATGCTGAAGGTGAATGGGATCTCTTCTACTTCCTCTGCAGGTATGAAGGGAATTAATTTCTGGGGGCATGGGAAGTCCAATAGGGCCAGAACAACAGCATATTGTACTGATACAGATGTACTAGATGAGGGTGAACATCCACTATCATGCATGCTGGGCTTATGTCGGGGCTCTAAAGGGAGTTTCTGGTACCTTCTATAAAGTCTCATCCCAATTTTATCAGAGCCGACTCCATACTCAATGCCAGCAAAAAGGCATAGCCCAATGACGGCAAGAAAGAGAATATCTTCTCAAGAGGCAGTGTTAAGGCACAAGGTGACCTCGGTACCAAAATGATTGCATGTGCCAATGCTGAAGAAGTCTCTGGCTGAGATGTAGATTCCTCTATCACTATATGCTCTGGTTCTGTGATGGACTAACCGGCACCAGTGTCCCACAGCATCTGTAATGCTGGTAGTATAGATGCCAGCTCAAGGTCAGTATCATGCTATGTTTAGTTGGCATCGAGCTTGCACCCAGTCTTGCATCACCAGCCCCTGATAAGATACTGCACTTAGTAAGTTTGTCTCTGGAGTGAGTATACCAGGCCATGCTTGGAGCCATGCTTTTTTGCCCATCCTCCAAATGACCCTGCCTCTCGTCACTTGCCACTCTTCAGTGCCAATGTTGCCAGTGCTGAAATCTGTAGTGTAGAGTCTTTTTTCAACATTGATCTTTCCCTCGGTCCTGGATCTCAGCATTGCATGCCTGCTGGTGGGCGCAGTCACTTAAGGTTACTTCTTCAGCACCTGATCTTGCTTAGAGGCAGTCTCCTCAAGATTGAAGGTGACCCTTATTGTTTACTTGATGAAATGGAGCTTGAGATTGTCATCTCTCTACCTGGTCCGGGAGGAGAACAAGTGGCAGATGGAGCACCAGTCCAGTATGTGGCTCTCTAAGGCAAAACAAGCATCAACTATGGCCATCAAGGAGTGGAGTAAGGCCATTGCAGAACAGACAGGGCTTAAAGTTGGAGGGCTTTGAATCCACCATGAGATGTGGTGATGCAAGGTGCCTAACAGCGCTGTACAGGGGTTTGGGGTGTGTGTTGTGTTTTTTAAAAAAGTTCCAAACCAGTAAATCAAGGTTGAATAGCAGACACTGAAGGATGGCAGGTTGGACACTGCTGTTTTGTCTTCCTGCCACTTAATGGCATATGTGGCCATTCTGCCTTTATGCTTTTGGAGTGAAGGCACCAAGACATGCTCTGTGCAGTCACAGCCGCAAGGGACATTGCTATTACAACATTCCAAGCTTGCACACATTTGGCACATACCCATCTGCACTGATACAGAAGACACTTGAACAAAAATTAGCAATATCAGCAGCACTTCCATCTGTGGAAAGAACCAAATATTAGAACTATTTAGTTTAGAAAAAAGATATGAACAGGGTACATGAAGCAGTTATATAAAATGGTATAGGGAAAGTATATTGTCAGTTTCCATATATTCTTCATAATATGAGAAGGAGATAGCCAATAAAATTCAGACAACCTAATTAAAGTTATTTAAGGGCAGTATTCTCTAACAGAACCGTTAATCTATAGAACTCACTTCTACAATTTATTAGTAAGGCAAAGGCTTAATAGGACTCAAAAGAACAAGAAGAATATCTATTATTACACTAGCCAACATAAAATAATTAATTTTCCTCATCATCACCAAATAGATCCACCAACAGCATAGCTTCTAGCTGCACATGGTCAGCATGGCAGCCTTCAGTTCTGCACTCCCAAACCAGTGCCCTCACAAAACATTTATAACCATTATTTTCCTCTTTAAGATTGGCCAGATGTTGCCCTACATGGTTTTCTACCCAAACTCCCTAGCCAACATAAAAAATGTGTTTTCCCACTGCATATACACCCTAAGCAAACGATGCTTTACAATGTACATCTCATGATTGCTTTAGAATGTAATGTAGGATATGTCTTCAATGCAATCAAAACCGTGCAGCTGGGCTGCACCAGCTGACTCAGACTTGCGGGGCTCGGGATAAGGGGTTGTTTAATTGCAGCGTACATGTTTGGGCTCAGGGAGCAACCCAAGCTCAGAGACCCTCCCACCTCACAGGGTCCTAGACCCTGGGCCCCATCCCAAATGTCTACACCACAATTAAATAGGCCCTTATCCCAAGGCTGAGTCAACTGGCACGGCCCAGCCATGGGTTTTAACTGCACTATAGACATACCCGTAGACTCCTCCAAGTTCCATAAGACCTGGGGAAACAGTCTTATATGGATTGCATTGAATATAACATTAAAACATTTAACCACAGTTGACTTTCAGTTTAGCATTGTCAACCCCCCTCCCATCAGTAACATAATATGTGTGTGTGTTTTATTGAAATTCACAATGTAATATTCTTGTTATTTTAATCACTGTTTTCATTGTACTCACTGCCTTATTGACTTTCAGACTATTTTAATAGCAGTAGTTAAAATTTTAAATGACACAACCATTGTGAAAAAGTGAAGATGTGTGCGGGAGAAAGAAATGATTCTCATGTGGCTTCCATCCCTTACCTGTGTTGAAAAAAATGATTTTAGAAAATAATTTTAACAGAAGTCTAAGCACAACCAACCTGAAGCTGAATAAAATACTTCATGACCTTACACATACAGTACTCCTATTGATAATAGGGAAATGTTAATAGGCAATCTTAATCCTAAAAGAAAAGCCAACTCACATATAAAACAAACCTGTTTACAGTATTTAGATAGTGATACTGGGTGCCTCAATTTTGGGGGCCCTCTATTTGAGATACTTGAAAAGCCTGCTTTTAGAAAGGTGATGAGCTTCCAAGACCCTCCACAAACTAGCCTCTTTTAAAGAGTTTTATACATTTTGTTAAATTCTTTGCTGATAGTATTAAAAAGGATTATTGAAGTCAAGCAAGGATAACAGAACAAAATAAGTAACAGCAAAGAGCTTCCACATAAAATCCTCCATGTTGACAAAAATTATATGACGTTAGAGGGAACGACATTAAAAGTTCAGGCAAACATTTCCACAGATCTTGAGCTTCTTCTGCACTATGATTAAAAACATAGGCTTCATTCCAATAATACTGCCAGCTATAGAGAAGATATTTTATGCTTGTGTCCCTGAGAACAAATCTTCATATTTCATTACAGGTCATCAGATTTGATTAAGTCTTCTCTCTCTCAGTAGAGCCAATCAAATACCCATTAAAGTCTCACCAACAGTGGCACTATAAGAAAACTGCTGGTTTTACTGAAATTTAAGAATCATCCAGAACGGACTCTAAAACAATTTAAAATATAAAGCCAATGCCATTAACAATGCAGCAGGACAGATGAAGTGCTCCAGTTGGATTTGAAGGGGGTGCAAGTGCCCATCTTTTAGGGATAGCCAACAGGGTTTCAGTTCTTGGGGGATTGTTACTATTACAAATCTGTGGGCTCTTAGAAACTTTAGTGTTAATATCCTTTATAACCTCACCACTCTAATGCCATAGCAATTGTAATGAGAGACCTCATATGGTTCTGTTCCAGAAGTACAGACTCCTACCTCTGAAGCTAAAGAAGTAACTAATAGCTGTTAGCAGTGTAGGAACTCTGACATACAGATGAGTGTAGAGGACAGAGATATATACCTATGCAGTAGCCAGTTCATTATGGTATTTTCTTTATCCCCCCACCCCCTTTCTTTTTCTTTAAAAAGCAATGTAATTCAGTGGAAAGGAAATATTAACTTGACTTATGTAGTTAAAATAAAATCTTATGCTTAAATTTGTAGCAACGTAATTTTTGAACATGTAACTCAAAGCACACATTCTCAAAACATGCATTGCAGGAAAAAATACACAATCATTGGTCTCTCCATGTGAACTGAATGGCAAGTTACTTTTAAAAAAAATATACCACAGCACTTGCTAATATTTGCAATTTTTCTATTAGTTTTTAATAAAAAATTTCAAGATTTTAGCATTACTTATATTCAAAACTCTGTATTTATAATTGTTTTACATGGCATTTGTTTTACACCCAGATTCAGCAAGCTACGTCACTGTGTGCTCAACTTTTAGCACACAAGTAATCCCATTGATTTTTATTAAATTATTCATATGCTTAAAGTTGAATCCAAGCGAAGTATCTCATTGAACCAAGGTCTTAAATACCCCCTTCTGTTAAAGCTTGGTGATGTATTCTAAGACTAGAAGTCAATTTGTCTAAAGAAAATAAAGAGTGTCTTTCAAGCACTGAAGTGTACTGCCTTGTCCTCCCCTCAGTTAACATGACTAGTCAGTCGATGTGCTCATGAACTGGCAGTTGGTGGTGTGGAAGATCACAGGAATTACAGAACAACCTGTACTGCTGCATGCCATTAGTGCAGAACAATAACATGTAGCGCAAAAGAGATTTGGAGAGTAGTGATGAAACGTAGCAACGGCAAAAAACCTTCTAAATCCAATTTCCCATTAGAGTACTAAATGTAAATTTAGTCCTGATTTTCATATCTGTTCTGCAGGAGTGGAATTTAAATTCACATGGAAGCCAAAATGGCAAACTGGTATAAATGGTAAAAACAAAAATATGTTAAAAATCAATTTTATTTATTTTTGTACATCCATGAACCTCCTAAAGAAACAGTTTAGGAAGTTAAAGAGGGTTGATTAATTGAAATGAAAAAGGGAGCTGAATTTCTGCA
Source organism: Emydura macquarii macquarii (assembly GCF_026122565.2). NCBI lineage: Eukaryota > Metazoa > Chordata > Testudines > Chelidae > Emydura > Emydura macquarii. The sequence continues at coordinate 85,108,912 of NW_027131390.1, forward strand.
CGCCATGGTTTTTTCAAATAAAAATACCCTATTTTTGCATTATTCATGGACTTCTGAAGTATTTTTGACCTTCCTTCCCCCCTTCACTGAATGAAATGAGTCTACAACCCATAATGGTCATCCTACAAGTGTGTATGACATATCTCCAAATACATGTTGGTGTGCTTACAGAGAGTGAATAATGCCAATCTGAGTGTATGATATTTCAGCAAATTTCAAAGCTGATTAGTGTCTTCTAGTTTTAATTTACCATTCCGTGCAACTAAGATATTTTAAAAAGAGATTTGTTTTAAAGATATATGGCAAAAACTTCACTCATCTATAACATCACTACAAAAGGCTGGTAAGATTGAAGTATTTCAAAATTTACAAAGCTTAAGCTTACAGGGCTTTGACTTCAGCCAGAACTAACTGGCTGTAAGACAGAAAGAACAAAGAACAGGATCGATAACTAATGGAGTCTTTTGAGATTTGATGCTATCTACATCATATCACAGAAAAGAAAGTCAGATGACTTGTACTTCAATAGCTTAAGACACCATACTTTGAATGTCTTACAGGCAGAAATAATTTCTGTGGTTTTGTCAGGTTTTAGACAAGTTCTCTATAAATCACAGCTGAACATTGGTTACAGAGGTTAGGAAGGATCAAAGGTTATATCAGCAAAATAAGTCAGTGCAATATTGGGTAGTATATGTGGACGCACAGCATCGGCCAGGAATGTGATAGTCCCTTTCCATGTCAGGCATTTCTGAGCGCCACAGTAGCCCCATGAGGATGTTGACAGCTTGGAAGAATTCAAGGAATGGTAAAAATAAATAAAAAGTTAGATCTTGTTAGGGGTAAAATTGAAAAGTAGTACATATTTACAGCTTGGCTAAATGATGAACAAAGCCAGTAGCAGCTCTGGCTGCATGTGGATGTCAGCACCTTGATCCCATGTACAGCTGAGTGCATACTGCAGACAAAAAAAACCCAACCTACAAATACTAATTTGAAACAAATATTTTAAAGTGTGCACTTTGTGTCTGTTTTCTGCAAACATCCTAGTGGCTCAAACTATGAGTAGCAAATGCTTATTACACAGCTCTTGAACAAGATACACCTAGTTTTTGAGTGAAAAGTTCCAGAGGGGTAGCCGTGTTAGTCTGTATACAGCAAAAACAACGCGAGTCCTGTAGCACTTTAAAGACTAACAAATTTAATTTCTGTAGGCATAAGCTTTCATGGGCTGCAACCCACTTCGTCAGTTGCAGCCCACGAAAGTTTATGCCTGCAGAAATTAGATTTGTTAGTCTTTAAAGTGCTACAGGACTCATTTTTGCTAGTTTTTGCAGAAATTTTGCAGATAATTTTGAATTATGAATAAATGCAAGAAAATTTGCATATAAGTACACACAGGTACACGTTTGCAAACAGAAAGAGGTAAAATATATGTAATGAAGTACTTGTGAATTATTCACCCAGGTCCAGGCCCAGAGAAAAACATGGACCCTCTCCATAAACAAACATGGAATAAGAAACGAACTATAAGAACCAATACTCTGTACAGTGATTTGAATGGTGGGTCAAGGAGGCAAAATAAGAATAAAAGGGACAAAATTCAGCAAAGGGGAATTTAGACTGAAAATAAAGAATAATTTAATGAGGGGCCAAATTATCTGCAGGCACCCGATCTACTAGGCTGTGGAACCGTACCCCTTTCGCCCCCCCCCTCCCCCCCCCCAAATTCAGGAAATAAAGAGGAAAATTTATCATTCAATATGTTTAAACCTGGTGTGGAAAAAACACTGGAGGATATAGAACAGTCTCACTTGGGCAGAGAACGGTCTAGAATGAACCAAGTGGTTTTCTCCAACTCCCTTGTCTGTTATCTTATTATCATTGTGGGATTGTGTAAGATTAAAGGCATCAGTTGAAGTTAATGGAAATACTTCCACTGAGGCCCATGTCCGTAACTGGTGTAAATTAGTGTAAATCTACTAAAATCAGTGGAGCAACACTAACTTACACTATTTGGGGATCTGGTTGTACATTTTTAGAATTATCTTTTACAATCTTGACACAAAAGCAACCTATAAATATCTGCAGACTGCTGCATTTTGGCAAATCCTACTATACCTGCCTGTATAATTACAGTAGGAACTATATATACTTTACATCAGAAATAGGCAGAAGTATGAATCTCATGATGGCAGCATTTATTTTATTTAATCACTGCAATTAACAAATAATACTGAGTCTTTTTAATATTCAAGCAGGCTTCATGTACTTTTAAAATATGCTTTCTTAAGAATCTCTCTCTATCAAAAACAGTCTTACCTTCAAGCACAAAATGAACAGCTCATCTCTTCAATGACTCTTTTGGTGCATGCAGGGATAACAGAGCTGACATGAAGCATGCCCCAAAAGAATGAAAATGCTACTTTTCCAGCACTCTGCCTGCAGACATATTTCATCATCTGTCACAGCAGATAGGCTTCCTTTGGAAGTAAAAACAACCCACTCAAAGGTCTTATTACACATGCAGAGATCTTTGGTAGAGTGCAGAAGAGAAACCATGAAATTCAAGATGAAGGGGGGAGGCAGCACTCAGTGGAGTTCAAAACATATGATTTAATGATTCAGAAAATGCTTCAGACAGGAAATATTGCTTGACTAAGAATGTGACTGTTCAAATGATACCAGGGTTCAGTAACACATTTTTGACGTTATTTAGATTTATCATATGTATAATTTAGTTCTAATAACTGTAGCATGGATGTAAGTAAATATTTATGAAATGCAAGTTTAAGAGAGCTATTACTAAACTCAGATACACTAGAGTTTTTTGAACATACATTATTTCTTTCTGTATTTACTACTGCCTAATTACTTTGTTATTTCTATTGACAAAAAACTGATTATATCATAGACAGCTACACAGACAGATGTAGAACTCGACTCTTTTTGGTCTTTGGTACCTCTATATATAGGCTACTAGCCAAAAAAACAGGATCTTCAATCTAGAAAAACTTTCAGCCCAGGCTACCTGCCTCACGCAAAGGCAATTTCAAGTTTCTTTCCTCAATGAAATATAAAAGATAGAAGTGCAAATAACTGGACCCAGAGCCTCTTGGGTAAGTAGCTGGCAAGCATGCATTGGACAGTGAGGGGATATTTTGTTTGTTGGGAATTCTTCAAACATTTACACAATAACGATAATTGAATGATTGTGTTTCTTGGCTAGTTTATACACTATTCATCAGTGCCTCCGGTATATCTTTTCTTCTTCTTCTTCTTCCTCCTCCGCATGCTTTCTCTTCTATAATGCCTACACAACAATATTTGTGTTTTTGGATTCAAGCACTGTCCTATGTGACATTCATCCATATTATTGCTTTCAACCACTTAACTCATTTAGTTACTGCAGTCAATAAGTAACTGGGTTTCTTCATTATATTAAATTGTTGGTGTTTATTATGAGGAGTTTGTTTCTTTTTGATAAAAGTTTTATGAAATGCTGTGCACCCTACATTCTAGGTAATTACAAAGAAAACTTTTTTAAAAAAAGAAATGTGTGATTGGTCATTTGGATCCAAAAATGTTCAAAAAATATTAGAAAGGAGGGAAAATTATCAGTCTCTCAAATTTGATTTTTAGTTTTGAGAATTAGAATTCTCTGACAAAACCATTCATATCAGTGCTGTACTATTATAAAAAAAAAAAAATCAGTCTTTTCCAAAAGGATAAAGAGCTGGGAATATCACTTCCTCCCTATGTGATCTATTTATAGATCTGACACTCACCATCTTGGCCAACATCAGGGACTGAACAACTAGAAGTCTCTTAAACTGACAGATGAAACAGAGCACAGAGGGGGATGCATAACACATTCATCAATAGGTTACGTACTTTCTCTGGAGAGAGGAAATTCATCCTGGGCATCTGAGAGATAAAGTAGTTGAAATCCTAGACAAACCCCACTTATATGATGAGTGCCTTTCTTGACCAACACAGCAGGGATTGAACCAGGGACTTCCATAGTTAAACACACATTTTTTATGCTGAATTTTACCCATCCTAGCCTCCAGCACAAGTAATTTGAAGGAAAAATTTCAAATACCAGGGGAGACTGAGGAAATATTTCTCTGGTTAGTGAATTTTAAAAAATAAAATAAAAAGGGCTTGGGAAGTTAGTAATTCATCCTTTGGGATGTATTCTATGGGGAAAGGGCGGGGTAGTTTAAGTGCACAATCCATATGAGATTAAAGAGCCATGTGATTAGTAAATTTATAACCTTTGCATAGCTAGCTACCCTCCCACATTTAAAAGACACATTGACCAGTAAACCATTCCACTTGTTAAACAGGGTTTCAGTTCTACTCTCAAAACAAATGTTGAAATAAAAGTGGAAATAATAAGTACAAGTATATAAATTAAATAGAAGTGGAGCATATATATCTAGAAATTTTAGTACTGATTGTAAACTTCTCTACATTTCTATTTCCCCAACTGCCTCTATCAATACAAGCACTGTATCTTTCCAGACACAGCTTATGCATTATGCAGTTCCTAATTATCATGAATTTATTTTTTATTCCAAAACTAATATGAAACATAAAAATCAATCCTTCCTGTCTCATTCTCAAAGGAATTGCATGAAAACTGGTTTAGACTTTGGTAATACTGCTTCCAAAACAAGTCCCAGAATTAAATACAGCTAAATACTGAGATTTAAATATATAAGGATAAATTATCAGAATTACAATCTGACCTGAGTAAGGGATGGCACAAAGATGCACTGCCCCAAAAGCAGATCAGGGATGCAGTTGTGACCCAGAGTGCCCCTTACGTCCAGGGTGAAAGTTGCTACAGAGTTCCAAGCAGTTTCATTCTATTTTGTAAAATTTCATATTTTGATGTAGAAGGAAAAGCTGCAAAATTATACTTAATGATTCTGGGATACACCAGTAGCGGTTTACTACCCCCGCTGCGATGGCGCAGCAATATTGGCTCACACAGTGGGAATGGAATCAAGGCATGGTATATTCCATAACCCTGCTCGTCACCTGCATATATGGGGAAATACCAGCTCCAAGGAGGTTGCTCATAATAGGATCCACTATGTTGCTGTCTCATGGAGAGGAATCAGAAGTCCCGTACCATTATGTGTGGGTATGTACAGCAAGAGACCATTTTGCCTATAATGTATCCATCTGTGTGCAAAAATTGCTTTAATACATCAAAACTTAAATACATAGAAATTTGCAGCTCTCTTCTACAGCAAACATGGAACTTACAAAAACAGAAAGACAGCACAGAGCTTCTGTTGTTCTATTAAGCATGAAATTAATGGATTGTTAACATTAACCACCCATGTACATCAGACACAATGCTGAAGCCAAAAAGAAAGCAGTTTCTGGGACCTAGTTCCAAAATCTTGCCCTGTGCTACGTGAATGGACTATTGATGGCCGATATTGATGGGGGTAGAAACAAGCTGGGATTTCCTCAGAGTATCATGTTGGAGCCTGAGCCACAGCCTGAAATCAATGGACGTGTTTCCACTGACTTTCATTAACTTTGGATCAGGCTTGCCCCAAGGATGGTTCCCAGTAACACAACTGGCAATACATCATGGGTTTGCTTGTGCAACACTAACATCAACAGGAGTTTTGCCACCAGTTTCAATGGGAACAAGATAGTCTCACGGTTCTGGGGCCTGCACAGTTTCAAGTTGGTAAATCGCCATCACCATCGCCCCCCCGAACCCATGTAAGGGTCATGTATGTTGTGAAATTTAATGGGAAGAGATAAACCACACAGAAAGAAATGAGTTCAATACAATGAATAGTGACAGAAGAATATATAATAATGAAGCAATCAGGAAAAGTTTCTTGAGCTGCTATTATACTGCTCTGTTGCTCTCTACTTTGGCACTCAGCAAAGTCATCAGAAGAGCAACCTCAGTAGATAGGTGGCTAAGAAGGTACAGTATCTATATAAGGACACAGATTCATTACAGCCATACATATATGCTGTCGTCGACAGCATGCACTATGGGGAGTGCATTCTGATTCTTTATTGGAGCGGAAGTGAGAGGTGCTATAGAATGCACTTTTCTTAGTCCTCTTAGCCATTCTGCTGTGTGCGCGCGCATATGTACATCTGCATGTACACAATTTAATTAGAATCATAGTAAGCCCATGATACCAGGAGTCAATGCTGAAATCATGGTGTCAGAATAAGCATCTGTCTCATGATGGTGTTAGTCTCATGCCATGCACAAAGTGATGATGTCATGGTTCTGGAGCACATGGTTCTGCTTCTCCACAGTATCTCCATTGCAGGGGCAAAGTTAATAGTAATAGTTTTGCGGCATGATGAGTTACTGCAACAGTGGTGGACCTAATATGGAAGAGCTGGAACTGCAGCTTGATACTAATGCTCAGTGACAACATCATGGCTAATGTAGACTAGAGACGCTATACAAAGATAACCTCACAGCTTGATAGTGCTGAAGGATCAGGGTTATGAACAATGCCTTTATACAGAGAATGAAATGGGTTACAGTTTTGCTTAGCCATTTCCAAGAAAGTAAAACCCAGTTCCTTCATATTATTTGTCATTTAGCTTATGATCCAACCCCAAATATGCTAGATGCTTTCCAAGACATGGTCCATGCCTCCAAAGAGTGAACATTCTAAACAATCGGTATAACTAGTAACAACTGCAGGCGACACAATACCTCATATCAAACAAGGCTCAGAGCAGTTTGATGCACTGGAACCCACTTATAGAAAAGTAATTTTCTTCAGGAATAACCTTTCCATGGATGTGGTTTGGACACAAACTGAACGGAGGTGGTCCATGCTAATGGGAACTGTGGAGAAGATGGTCCATGAGGCAATTGCTGTACTGCTGTGGCTTACATGATGAATAGCTCCGGAGCCCCTGTATTTAACTATGACTCATTTTTGCTTCATTACTAATGAAGTTTCACTGCAGTTCAGATCAAAGAATTCTTTTTATTGCTTATTCACTTTACTCTCCTCCATTCAGATATACTTTTAAATATAGCAGATGTGTTTAAGTTAGTCTATATTCCAAACCATTTTGCCTGAGCAATCAAGTAATAGTGCTGAGGCCTGCTTCATGTTTCCCTTCCTCTCAGTACCAGCCAGCAATAAGCCATATAAAAGAAGGCATTTTTGTCATAAACAGCCATAACAATATCAGTTATCAATCTCCATCTTGACTCCAGAAATAAGTTTTCAAACATTTCACATTAAAGAAAAAGCTATTAGAAATTACAGAATAGGTATCACTCTTGTATCCCATTCCTATACGATTATCTGCTACATACTTCAGGCTCCTAAGAGTCATCAGAAGCACCAAAATATTCTTTACATAATACAATACATTATACTTCAATGCATGTAAGTCCGCATGTTAAGGTGACCTGCTAGTAGTTTGCTACTTAGAGTTTTTCTGCATCCTGGGCTGATAATTCTCTCTCAGTTACATCTCCACAGTAAATCCAGGAATAGGAAAGGAAACCAGTTATTTTATTTCACAGAGCACACAGAGAATTTCTTGCCATCAGCTCCGCACAGAATCCAACAAACAAAAGGGTCAACCACAGCCAAATACAGTTTTATGATGTTTATGCCACATTCTTCTTGCTGCTAACAGCCTATAATCTTAATACAGAACATAAAAACTTCTAGTTTTCAATCACATGCTAACTCCAAGCACTGCACAATAGTTGAACATCATTAATTTGGTCATTTATTTCACAATATTTCTCCATGCTACCATTTCATATTGTAGAATTCTGAAAAATCTCTAGGTGCTGTATTCAATTATCTAGCTAAATGCACTAGAAATCACTGCAGCCTCTCTTGTAAAAATACATTAGAAGCACTGAAAAATGTAAGTGCTATCTAAAGATAGGCCAAACTGCTTTGGGTTTCCTGTTGGCAGTTTCAAGGTAGATAGCCTGAGGGGTATAGAAAAGAGTCTGAAATGCTGGAGTGGGGAAATTAAATTGGTACCCAGGTCTGATTTACAGAAATAGATTTCATGAAGCAAGCAGCAGGTGAAAAAACGAATCACCTTAAGACAGCTATAAACCCTATTTAAAGAGTAACAGTTGCAAACTTTTGGAGCAAGGGTCTGAGAAGAAGCATCATCTAATCTCTCTCTAACTTGCCAAGTGATGACCCATAAATAAGAAAAGTGTGAGTTTATTCCTCCACATACACATGTTCATACTGATGCCTTTCAGTATGTGTGTTCTATAAATACTCAGACTAATTATAGAAGAGCTGGCTAGTTAGTTTCCATGTAAATCTTGTAAAAGGTACTTTACCTACTATTATAGTCATGGCTCTGATCTATTTTATCTACATGGAACACCCAGTAAAACATGATAATCAGTGTACCTATAAGAAACATCTTCACCATGATGGTCAGTGATTTATAGCTTTGGTGCATCAACATTTCAACTGCCTCCTAAAAACCCCCTCAGACTTCAGGTCACACTACAGGCATCCTGCCTCAGCTTCCCCACTTTTCAGGGCTCTTAATCAAACTACCACAACAAACTCTTCTCCGGTACAGCACACAACTCCTGAGGGCCAGATTCATTAACATAAAATAACTCCCAAAATACAGTTCTCAAAAACTCCCATCCTTATCACATCTATACTCACCATCCCATCCCTCAGTGGGTCTCAAAGGCATCCCTGCCTGCAGCCGTTTTCCCCAAAGGCTCAACATTCCCTCCTGGAGCTTCATCGGTCTCAATAAACTCTCCCTCTTCTCTACAGCTTCCTGATGCTCTTTAAAAGGGAATTAGTTCCTCTGCACCAGCTGCTTCTACTAATTAAACCCCACACATCATCCCAGGTGTGGCAGCCAGGGCTAATTGTATGGGGGTGGTCAGCTCAAGATCTCTGGCCTTGATAGGGACAGAACAGCCAATTACATGGTGGTAATTTTAAAATTAAAACAAAATGTCATGATGTGTGGAATTAGATACTGAATGGGTCTAAGATCTTATTTCTGTAAAGCATTGTGAACATGTGTGTGTGCATATGCACACCATAGCAATTGCATGTGAAAATAATGCAATACTTGTAAGCATAGACTAGGACCAAATCAAGGACACCATATCTACTGTGGTAAACTGCTTTAGCTTGGTATCTCCAGACATTTTTCCTATGGTAGGGAGCTGCTGAGTTGTGAAATGTCGAGTTGTGAAATGTAGAAGCTTGCCCAAATAAATGACCCCATCAATTTTAAAAGTAAAATGCTTCTACTTGTATCAGTCTTATTTGTTTTGCTCATGAAAATAGCTTTAGAAAAAATAAGCTCCCATGAATCTAGTTTTTGATCAAACCCAAAGTCTAATTAAATAGCAGACTAGTTTGAAGCAGTTCAATATTCTGTTCTTTTTAGTTGTTCAGCAGTAATTTAAAAGTCAGGAAGTCACAGTAATTGAGCTGAATATTCAATTTTTTCTCAAGATAAAAACACTTATCCATTACTGGGTTTCCTACTTCCCCATATGATTTCTAAACAGTTAATGAGCACTATCTTTTATCACCGTAGCACTGAAAAAGGAAATATTGAATTTTTTTTATAGCCACCTGCAGACTTTTTGAATGCTAATATAAGTTCTTTAAGACAAGACCGTGCAATGAAATATGAGATTTCTGAAATGTGGTTCCTAGTGCAGGTCTGTACTGAAAAATCATAATACGAAAACTTATATAGTTCCTGTACCATAAAATATGCAATATCTAAATTGCCATATCTTAAATAATCAATTCTGAAAGACAAAGATCTAAATATATCATACCAATTATATTGTCAGACTCATTTTGTTGTAATTTTATAAGTAATTATCTTTTTTCTCTTGCACACATAAATTTGTTACTGGAAGAGAATATTTGACCAGTGACAGATTATAAAATAAATTGTTCATAGTGACTCAGCTCGAGTAGTAATAGTTGTCTTACTTGATCTCTTTTTATATGTGCTAGCTAATCATATGCATGAGTTTTTCATTGCCTTAGGGCTGCTTGAAGTACTTTGGCAGTTGGAAGAAAAAAATTGCCCTTCTTTCTCTAACTGCCAATTGTGTCCCTAATAGACGGCAGACAGGGTAACTGGTGAATCTGTCAGAACACAGTAGAAATTATTTTTTCCACGGGACTTGATTGTCATGTGATATTTATATTAAGTTTCTCAACAGCAGCCCCCAGAACAAGAATAGAAAAAGGGGCAAGACATTAGTCAACTGTCCCAGGGTCCACTCACTGCACATGGCACCTCCTCCTGACAACTCTAGGGATAAGCTCTTGCTAGGCATTGCACCCTCCTCTGGTGGAATCTCTAGCCGTCGTCTCTTTCACCCTGCAGCCCCTCTCACTCCAGGAGCTGCAGCTTCCTGTTCACGACTAGGCCCTCCAGCCAGGTCACTACGGCCCTCCCCTTCCAGAGAAATCAAAGTCTTTCCAGACCAGCTGTTTGGCTGGCATCACCAGTGCCCTGTGCCACTTCCCAGTGGCTAGTAGAGGAAGCCAGGCCAACGCTCTACACGGAGGTCCAGCCCAGGGACACTATAACAAGCAGCCAAGGTCTGTACTGTCCGACTCCTTGCTGCTGTTTCCCTATAATTCTTCCTACCTGTCTAGCTTCCCCATTCTTTCTGGGTTCGCCAGCCCAAACTTCCTCCTCCCAGGGAGTGACTGTAGATGACTTCCTTACAGCTCTTTCTGCTCACGGTTCTTGGGCTTTAAACAGGCCCCTCCTGTTCCTGCCCAGGTGAGGCAATTTCCAATTAGTGGCCTGCTCTCTGATTGTCTCCTTCAGGTACAGCCTGGGCAGTTAATTGGCCTGCCTCACCACTTCAACCCCTCCAGTCATGTGTGGGGTGGACACGCCATCACACCCACACAGACAACAACAGGAGTCTAACACAGAGAAAAAGTAACCAAATGCAAAGGGTAAGAATGAAACTACTCATTCTGTACACCGCAGTCCAACACCACTTCTGCAAAAATAAATGGTAAAGGAAGAAATGATATGAAGAAACACCAGATACAACTATTTCTGACTCATGAACTAGGTGGGAGGTCTGGACAGCCTAGGATCAGTAAGTGTGCAGGGTGACATCCCTGAAGATGGTGATCTGGAAGACGCAAATTGCAAGAGTGAGTGTGTGTATGTGTACACATGTGGGGACTGGGTAAAGGAAGAAGGCTAACTACCATGCTAACTGCTGGTGGTATGTAAACAAAGCTCTCCTGTTCCATACCAACGCTATTAGGGTCAGCTGGGAGCAAATATCCTTCCTGGTTTTCGGTCACTCTCTAAGTGAAAGAAATGGAAGGAAGGCTTGAATTCTTCTGTTGAAAGTGCACTACTCTAGCCTCTTTTCCAAACTTTGAACTCCTGCTGCAGATGTGAGAAACTTTAAAACTGATACTGAGGACAAATAGATCCACTCAGTGGAAAAAAAGAAGTGTTTGATCCATCACCACTCACTCTACTAGGTATTGACTCCTACTACTGGAGAAGCCTGACGGAGAAGATATAATTTTGCCCAAATTAACAGCAAACAGTGCTTTCCTAAGAGGAATTTTAGATTTTCTTCAGAGTTCCCACATTTAGCAATTCATTCTTAGGATCACATCAGTGTCCTCAGCCTTTAGCAGAAAGTGTTTCTGTCAGAGAATGGCCAAACAGATGGCCAAACCTGTCTTGCTGCTATTCAAGCTTATTCTTTTACCTGTGAAACAATCTTCTCTACTGATTAAGTACCAATACACAGGAAATCATGTTTACCTGAATTTCAGCCAATCCATTTTTAGAGATAATTTTATTGATTTTCTTAAACTAATAAATGAAATAAAAGACATATAGAAAGAGAGAGGGTAGAAGGGAAGGTGGAGGTTGCTCTACCTTGTGGTGTCACGAGCTGCAGTGGCACACAATTGGTGGATGCAAGCAGGTGACTTAGGGCAACTTTGCCTCATCTCTAAACACCTAACCTGCACTGAGCATGAGCTTTCTCACAGCTAAGAATTCAGCCATGGCAAATCCTAAAAACCTGAAAAAATTAAGTGAATGAACAATGTATAAACTGGGCTTTTATGTGGGAGTTTATTCCACAGTTTTCAGTAAACCTGGACACTTAAGAGCAAAAATACCATAAAACACACATTCTCTTACATAAAGACACCCAGTAACAGTCAGTTATCCCATTTCTTATTAGTAAAATATGCCAGTTAATTTGTTTTGCTTTACAATTTTTTTCTGCACAAAGATAAAAAGCAGAACTGAGAGCTAATGATGACTTAGTTTAAATAAAACATACAAATGCAAAACTTAAAGCAACACTTCAAAATCAAGAAGGAAAGGAAGGACAGCACAGTTCAGCTCATTGAGACACCTCCTCTCTACTGGAGCAACACACAAGGAGTGAACACTGGCTTCCGTATCACACGGACCTCACTAACAAAGAGCAAAAGTGAGATATTACTTGAAAAAAGCATTCATAATTAAGCAGCCTGTTTCCGAGATAATTTATACCACTCGCATTACATAATACATATGTATTATGTACAGAGAGAGGAGGGAGTCTAGTGGTTAGGATACATGCCTAGAACTTGGGAGCCCTGGTTAAAGTACCTGCTCCACTATGGATTTCCAGTGTGACCTTGGCAAAGTCATTTAGCTGCTCTGTGCCTCAATTCCCCCATCTGTAAAATGGGATAAATAATACTTCCCTATCTCACAAGGGGGTTGCGAGGTTAAATATAAGATTGTGAAGTACTCAGAAACTCTGGTGATGGAGACCACAAAAGTACCTTAAATATAATAGCATGTTTATGTATACATATATATATATTTACACATGATTTCTACATACAGCAGATTGGCAAATGTAAATACCTAAACAGAATAGAATTACACTTAACACACTGGTAGCTTACAGTCTGACACAATTTTCCAGGAAATTATGCCATACTTTTATATATAGCAACATTTAGTTTAAAATATATTCTTTAAAAAATCTGACATTACCCTCTAACATGCATCTCCTTCTTGCCTGGTTATCTTTATATTCCCCGGAGGCACGATGTGGCAGCCTCTTTGGACGGATGGTACTTTATTCTTACCAACCCTTTGTCCATGTCATTCAGAGTGAGTAATCAGTTCCCTCTCCTTCTTGTGGTCTCTGAAAAACAGGAGTCAATTACAAAAATTGCATACTCTTCTGTTACATTTTAAGTTAATAGAAACGACCTGTATTACAAAGAAATAATTAGCTTATTGGGTAATAGGTACAATGTGGTATGAAATACCTCTCTCCAAATTAAAATAGATGAGGCAATAATATACCAAAGACATTTGTGAATGTATCAATACAAAATTAAATGTAATGGAGATCTCTAACTGATGTAAACAGCTAAGAAAACCAAATGTCAAAAGAAGCAAAATGGATTGAGAATCTACTTACCACTCATTTTGGAAAATGTTTTATAGGCTGCTGCATCCATCAGAAGACATCTTGCAGAAAACTGCTGTCCTTGTCAGGAAGGTGCTCCCCCATTCTCTTCCACTTTAGACCCCTGCCCTTCCCATTGGAAGGGGTTGGTTTAACTCCACTGGGATGCATACCACTGTAGCTGAATGTCCATGCATCACATTAGTGAACTATACTTGAAAAACAGGGAGCACAGTTTGTTATGGTAACCTAATGGCATTGTCCTTACTTTAAATAAATGTCTTCTATTTTTATGTGACCCTTTAAGAAATGTAGATCTTTGCTTAAACATGTGTGTACCTCACTTTATGCTATTTCTTCATATGTGTTTTGTTGCCAAACATACATGGTCAACAATACAGATAAAAGAATGTTAAAACAATAATGAAGTAGCAAATACTTGAGACTGTAATGTGACTGAAATCACCCTTTTGCAAAACAATGTTCATCCCAAATTTAGTACAGTGTTGTTGGTTTTTTTGTGTGATGTGTGTAATTGTTTTTAAACTAATTACATACTGATCTGCATTGCTGGTATTCCAATCTAGTGCCTTGTAAAATCATATTGCTAATGAGAAGTAGTACTTTTGTTCTACTTTTCCTGTAGCAGCATTTTATCTGCTTTCATCAAGAGACTTGCTGTTTTAATGGTCACAAATAAGGAACTGTCCAATGTCCATTTGAGTTTCTTTGCACATATCTTCAGTAAGTTGATAAAAGATGCTTCTCCTGGTTTCCATGTCATTTTTTTTCCCATGTGCTTGTGAATGGATTCCCTTCACCCACTCACATCGATTTATTTTGTTTCTATGTGACTGAGTTATGCATCAATATTTTTAGTGTAACAAGGCAAACTGTGTACAGGCTAACAACAAGAAAAAACCCTTGTATCGCAATTTCTTTCTGAATTTGTGATAACATTGGAAAACAAGTTACACTATTCTGTGGACATGTAAAAACACATTCAGGCAGGTTAACATGATACGCTATTCCATGCTTCATCGGCGATCCCTCAGGGTCGAGGATGATCTCTTTCACAGGTTTTATTTTATATGGGTTCTTTGATGACTGAGGTGTCCAATCCTTGAACTGCAGACTCATCGGCAGACGTTGCAGATGGTGTTGGAAGGCAAGGTAGGACCACGATTGCTGCATGACTGTTGTCTGTCCTTTCTTTTCTGGCGTTTTTCTGCAACCAAGGTAAGGTGATTTTCTTCAAAAATGGCTGTTCTTTTTCTGACAAGTCTTCACCAGTTAGCTCTGTCTTGGGCTACTGTCTCCCAGTGTGTGCTGACAATGCCAAATCTCTTGATGTTTGTCTTGATGGTGGGTGTCTTTGAAGCTTTTATTTTAGCCTCCCCATTTCCCTTCTCTTTTGATGAGTTGGGAATACGAGCTATTGTTTTGGTAAGCATGCGGCAGACATGCACACACAGTGCCCGCTCCACCTTAGGTGGTGCTAGATAATCAGGGCCTCCACACTGAACATGTTGGACTCCTTGAGGACACTAACATTAGTTTGGCAATTCTCCCATTTATACTGGAGATCTTCCAGTGAAAGTGCTGGTGCTAGTGTTCCAGATTTTTCAGGTGTTTTCTGTAGGTCACCCAAGTCTAGCAGCCATAGAGGAAAGTTGGGATTACCACCGCTTTATAAACAAAGTCTAGCATGTGTTCTGATGTAATGGTTGATGAACACCCAGCGAGATAGTCTGCCAAAGGCAAGGTTGGCACAGCGTATTCTGTGCTGAATCTTGATGTCTATGTTTGCCTATGTGAGAGATGGCTGCCAAGATAGGCAAAGTGTTCTAAATTTTCCAGCAAGCGACAGGCGAATACACCGTGTTGGCTTTCCAATCAAGAACCTTCTAGTCAACCACCTGACTAAGTTCCCTGTTCACATCAATGAACGCCTTATGACCCTCCGCATCCAACTGGTCAGTAAGTCATTTGCCATCATCCTCAGTGTATATGCAGCAAGACTTGATACCAAAAAAGAACAGAAAGAATCCTTCTATGCTGACTTTCACAAAATTCTGTCTTCCATTCCAAAACCAGACAAAATAATCCTCTTAGGGGACTTTAACTCCAGAGTTGACCAAGACTAACATATAGAGTAGCATCATTGGGAAGGAAAGAGTGGGCAAGACCAATTCCAATGGCATCCTTCTACTCAGCAAATGTGCAGAGCATGGCCTTGAGATCACAAACACAATCTTCAGGACAAAGCAACATTCCATGCTTAAAGTGTGCCCGAACTAGTAAAGAAAAGCATTTTGTAACTGAAACAGTATGTAAACAAAATAGCCATGTTATAGCCATTCCATTAAAACTAAATTCTATCCTATTATTTCCATACATGTTCATTAAAACAATTTTAAGAAGTGGTAGATATATTTATCTTTCCCTTCTTAGAAAGAGTGAATATTAATATACTAATAGTGAAAATAAGAAGTTACAAACAATCTAATATAGATTTTTGTCATTTGTGCAATATGTTTCTATATCCATTGTAATCCTCTAATATGGGGAAATTACGGAATCTGGAATAGAACTGCTATAGGCTGCTGCTCTGAATGTTTCTGCTGTTACCTGAGTGAAAAACCTACTTCTAAAAAGTTGACCATTCCCTATAAAAATTGCATTATTGCAGGATTGTTAATCTTTCCTCATTTACAATAACACTGAATCATATTAAAAATATACTGTTCCATACCGTAAATGATTATTGAAACATTACATAGTTTCATATTAAATTAGCTACTTCTGAATTAAATTTTCAAGACATGATATAGTTCATCATTTTAAAAAGGGACTAGAAGAACATGAAGGGACAAAACAGAACGGGAAAAATTCTCAGCATGACGCATGGAGATCCCATCTTACAACTCCTATTAATATTAATAGGAGCCCTTATAAATGGTGAAAATGTATTACAGGGTAGGGGCAGAAGATCTTGTCTACTAGTTCCTCCTGTTTTCTTCACTCTGATGCATGGTGTGCAGATCATTCTGCTCAAATTTGAAATCCTTTCTCCCATGCCATTCTTACTCAATGTCATGGCCCATAATACTCTGTAACCATTAAAACCAACCCTTCTACTTATCACAGAGGAAAAGAGGCTATCCCTGAATAAATCAATTTATTTATGAATAGTGAAATTAATTATTTTCAGAACTGCCATTTGAATCAACACCCTGTGGATCCACAGAAGAGTTGCATATTGAGCATTACACATTATACAGTGAATCTTTTATCAAATATCACATAGGGTAATTACATCAAGTTTAGCAGCACAAATCAATAACTTGTTCATAGAAATCACATTCTTTGGTCTAGGCTAGGGAAAACGTTATTTGAGCTAAGGCTTCTCCTTTTCAGGGGAGCCTTTGCACTACAGCAGAATTAATAACTTTTATCCCATAACTTATTCAAGAAATTTCCCCTCTTATCTTGTTTGCAAACTTCCTGCAAACTAATGGTAAAATTCTCAAATATATTTATTATTATAATTTTTTCAGATTTTTTTTTCAGCAAATAAGACTTGGTCTGAAGTTTAGTCATGGACAATTCACTACAAATAGTCAAAAGTCACACTGTATTATTTCGTTACATAAATCTTCTATGGCTCTAAAAGCAGAAGCTTCAAAAATGGTATTAGATAATGTCAGAAATGGTATTGGATGATGTATGTTACTACAAACCAGCAATAGCACCAGTTCCAGCTTGCACACTATGAAATTTGCTTTTGATGAAAATTTGAGAATTCAAGTTTTCCATTTTCAGTCCAGAGAAGCTAGTTTCCTTAGACTATTCACAAAAAGTGAACACAAAGCAGAGCATGAATACAGAGAAAGTTAATTCATTCCAAAATTAGAATGGATATGCACAGAAAATTTTTTGCAGCAGTCAGTCAATCAATCAATCATTTACAGGGCATTTTCTGGCCACAGAGATATAGGGTGAGATCCTAAAACCTATCTAGAGGATTTGAACACCCAATTCTGAATAATCTCTAATGGATATTGGGCATCCAAATCTGTTAGGTAGCTTTGAAAAGCTCAGCCATTAATTTTAAGTCCACAAAACAATGGCTTCATTCATCCCCTGCAGATCCATATACAGATCCTCACGCTTAACTCTTTGGCATGTTCTGCACTCCATCCACCCAGCTATGCAGAAACACCTCACAGGGTTCTAGTTTCCTGCATATGAATAAGATAGGGAGCCAGCTATGCTCCACCAGAGTCTTCTCCAAACCACCTGGGGAAGCTGGCATAATCTATGCCATTTCCCCTTCATTGTTTAGACCACCAGCTCCCTTAAGGAGATCTCCAGGAGCACAAAGCCAAGGGTCAGGGAGCTGAATAACAATGCAGAGGCAAGAGAGAGGCATGACTATAGAAGCCCTTGTTAAGATCTGTGCAGAGAAATGTTTCAGTAAATCCATGAGCTTGGATTAAAACCTGCAGTACCTTCAGGAGTCAAGGATAGGAAAATCCTGCCTCACCAAAAAAAAAAATTCAGAGGGTATTGTGCAAGCTGCAACTTATGACATTTTCATTGCCCATCACAGGCCAGTCTTATAAAAGGGCTTACGCAGCCCCTTGTTAGGAATAAGAAAGAACACAAGGAAGGCACTCGAATTTCCATCCTAGTCAGTAAAAGGTGGCTGTAATATTCACCTGTCACGTACACTATTGATATATTCTACTCATGGAACTGGTTCGGGATATTTAATAATTTTTGAATTAACCTAATTATTGGAGTGGGATGCATTAAATTTGACACTAGCTGTAAAACCAATATGCCTAACTTCTGAATAAATACTGCAGTTAATTATATTTAAATGAAATACAATGGCCATCTTCTCTAATGCAACCATAGTTCAATTTCTCATTGGAAAAGATGCTGTAACTCTTTTTACCAAACCAAGAAAAGGTCTACATTTTGGGGACTGGGAACAAACTATTATGACTGTTCAGCAATAAAGCTTATTTCTTAAACTACTGCTACTTTGTAGTTTACTGGGTTTGTTTATAGTGCAGTAAAAGTAACTGGATTGCGAGTTACTGTGCCTGATGAGATACTGTACAGAAAGAAAAGGTAACTGTCAGATCTCGTATATCAAATTGTACAGGTTTTTAAAAGTCGATATTTTAACAGAACGTACTATCTTTTTATACTTACGTGCTTATTTTTAGATTAACATGACAATACCACAAATACATTTGCACAGTTTGTAGTCTGTGTTTACCCACCATCAACATGGTCAGTTACTTTGTATATATTGTAGTCACTAACAGCTATTTCTGTTGAAATTAAAAATCAAATTTTAAGCATGTTCTTTATAAAAGCAGCCGTGGAACAGAACCAAGCAGAGCTAGATCAAAACGCACAACTTTGTATCCTAATATTCTCCAGAAGAATCTAGTATTTTATGAATATATATGTTCTTTAGCTTGTGTAAAAAATGACAGTCCCTGGACGCCATTGATGTAGATGGGCTGCTGGGGGTAAATTATGTGAAATGCTACTACATTCCCCTTTTCCGGCACCTCAGCTTAACTCTTGCTGAAAAGGATAGGCCAGAGATAAGTCTTTTCTGGACCTTGTGGAAAGCATTACAGGGTTAAATTTTCAGGGCTATTATGTGCAGAAAGATGAATGTAGGTAGCTATTAAACAACAGTTTTCAGTTAGCTTCAAAGAGAGCGTACCACCAGTTCATACTGAATAAATATTTAAACACAAAAAAGTTGTAAACAATATTTGGAAAACTTATGAATAACTTTTAAACAAATGCTATTAAGTAGTAAAACTACTGGCGTTTCTTATATACAATTCCATCACTTTGCTGCTGTTACATATATTTCAGTGTAAGGTTTCAACATCACATTTGCACCTCTATACTTTAGCAAGCACATATAAACGCATTCCCCCTTGATCTTCTTTCAGAGATGATTTTAGTCTCTATAGCGTGGCCATAATATGTAGTGTGGATTCTTGGATTTTTGAAAGCTTAAGAAGATGGAAAGAACATCTCTGTTCTTTTCCAGACTCTTCAGACACAAGTCTTGGGATCCTTACAGCCAAGCAGTATTCCAGTTGTCTCCTCAGTTTCTGGTTTAGCCTGTATCCAAGTAGTGCAGGTATTGGGATAATTACATAAAATATCCCCTTCCCTAGATTTCTATATGGGTCTTACTCTATAGGGTACTATCTTTTCCCCAAAAATCCATCCAGATCAGGTTAGGATTTACAATCTCACTTCACTGATCTCTGCCCCCTGCTCTTTTCAACTAAGACAGAATGCCAATTTAAAGCAGTTAATTTATAGCGAAGTATAATTTTCCCAGCCCATATAGCCTCTAGGGGTGACAAATGCTCCGCCTTACAGTTCTCCGTCTAGTTACATACACTGTGGTGGACTATAAATTAGTCTATAGACTAATAAATTAGACAACGCTAGTAAGTAAAACTGAAATAATACTCACTTGTATCCAGAATGGAACAGGTATTGGGAAACAGCCCTTCAGAGCAGACTCATCTCTTTGGTCCTACATTGATCAC
The DNA here is from genome assembly GCF_026122565.2 of Emydura macquarii macquarii. Classification (NCBI taxonomy): domain Eukaryota; kingdom Metazoa; phylum Chordata; order Testudines; family Chelidae; genus Emydura; species Emydura macquarii. Next base: position 85,129,030 of record NW_027131390.1, read on the forward strand.
CCACAGAATTATATTTGTCTCCAACTCCCACATTTCTAGTCTTTCCTCCCTGAACTCTGATTGTCTCACCTTTCAGATTATGAATCTGAGTGAGGCCTGAAAGACTGCTTACGCTTAATGGAAACTTTCTAAACAAACAGCTACTGAGCACATCTAGTAACTGCCACACTCGGAGTCCATATTGGCCTTTCTAACTGAATTTCCCTGCTCTGCTCTCTACACGTGTGTAAGGAATAAAGGATTCAAACAAAAGAATCTATGTCTCCTCCCCAGTGCTTCTCTCCTTTTCTTTGGCCGTACAAATCAAATGCTGCTGTACAAAGCATGTGGGTTGCACTTGTAATACAGTAAATGACTTCCGGTATTCCCTACATGAGAGTACACCACAATCATTCAGGATTTAATTTGTCAGCTCTAATCCCCGTTAGGGAGGGTGTAGCAGCTAATTTGATTATTGAGGTCCTTTTCTTTGGCCCCAATTGATCTGGAGCACTCCTCATCCCTCCCTCCTTAACTGGGCCCAGGGGAGGAGATTTGGGCCATAATGGGTGCAAAAGTCAAATCAGAAAACTCATAAAGCTTTACTGAACAGATCTTTAAAAAATTTTTACTTTGGCTCTAACAGGCTGAAACTTCAATAATTTTAGCGTGTGGTATCATTAAATGCTGTCAAAAGGATTTCTAGAACCAGAAAGTGTCACCATAAGTTTTCATCTTGAATTAATATCCAATTCATACCTTTTTGTATTAAAATGTTGAATTAATTTTGTTTTAAATAAAACAATACACTGATCTGGAGATAACAACAGGTGCTTAATTTACAAATGTTAATTTTCAAAAATCTTGTTATACATATATCAAATCTTTAAACATCAGATTTCTGACCACACTTTTTAATCTCATAAGGAAGGTCCATAGATCTAAGGATGAAGAAAAAAATCCCAACTATCCCTTCCATAATAGTTAAAGGTCTCAGAATTTAGCTCAATACTTCTTTCGGTCATATAAATCATGCTTTGACTTTGTACAACATCGAAGGCTCTAGGGTGCCTTTGCTATCTATATAATAAAGAAAACAAGATCAAACCTGTATAGTCTTTATCCTAAGGACGGGGAGAAAGGAAGAAGGAATATAATTGGGAGGAGTAATGTTTCTGAGTTTAAACCAGAATTGCAGAGGCTTCTTAATTGCAAAATGTGAGGTAAACTCAGGGTTTGGGCCAAGATTAGGCATTTGCTCAGAAAAAGGCATCCCAATTTTTGCTCCCAAAAATCTCTGGGGTTCACAGTCTTCTTTGACCTCCTTGGTTGAAGCTGCACAGAAGACATTCTGGGCTGCATTCTGTGTTCAAAGCACATGGCCCACTTGTTTTAGAGCGGTGGGTCCCACCCTGTGGCCTGGGGGCCTAAAGTGGCCCCCTGGCTGCAGAAGGGAGCCACTGCCTAAGGACCCAGGTGGAGCATGTTTCCATGGGGCTAAAAGAGTGGTGCAGGCTCCTTGCTGCAACCAAAGGGGTGGGTGATCAGTGCTCCCCTCCCCCTGGCTAGAGCAGGGAACACAGCAAAGCAATCTGCCTAAGTCCACAGGCCCTAGCGCCCCTTCTGGAACCAGAGGGAGGGGAAATCAGCACTCCCCTCCCCCGGCTCCAGCAGAAAGCAAAGTGCTCTGCCTGGGTCCCTAGGTGCTGGAGTCCCTGCTGGAGCCTGAGGGATAGGAGCACTCATCTCCCATCATCCTGGCTGCAGAAGGGAGCCACTGCCTAGGGACCCAGATGGCGCACACAGGGCTACAGGACGCATGCAGTTTCCCTGCTGCAACCAGGGAGATGTGAGACCAGTGAGGAGGCTCCTTCTGTCTGGCTGCAGTGGGGTGGGAGGCTGCCAGCAGAGACTGGTGGCCATTCAGGGTTATAAAAATTATATCTGTGGCCCTCGAGCCAAAAGGTTGGGAATCACTGTTTTAGAGTGTTCCCAGGCCCCTAGCAGGAATAATCTATGCAGGGGCTAGCATGTAGCAGTCATGGTGGTGCTGATCATGAGACCACATTAATACTAGTTTTGCAATGTTAAAGTCCACCTGTGATCATGATGAAAGTGCTTGGCTCCTAATTGTATCCAGTGTGTGCAGAATCTATATTCAAAGAAAACTTCAAAAGTGGAATGGACTTTCCAAACCACTGTGCATTGTTCAATGTTTTTCCAGAACTGTATGCAAGACACTGCCCTACAGCAATTCCTGTCTTACTTCTAAAACAATAAGAAACTTCAGTTTTCCTTCTCTTCCCTAAATTGGTATTTGTGCCTCCTATCTGTACATTTTTTCTATATATACAAAAGGCAAAGTGCCCAAATAAGCAGCATCATTGTTAACTAAGATCTCTGACGTAAGGAAATAAGCAATCAAAGTGTCAACCAGCATGATCCTCAGCTAAACAGGTATTAAATCAATGGAGCTACACCAATTTACACTAGCTGAGGCTCTGACCCAACATCTGTAAAGGAGGTATCCATTAGAACTGAGAATATAAGAATCTTTGTGTTTGATCTTGAGATGTTATTTTATATATTAGGTCCAAATCAAATGTATACACATTATAATCCAATATACAAAACATATACAGTATACTGCCCAGTAAAATGAACCATATGGTTCTAGTTTGTGAGTAGCCATAATACAGGGGAGCAAGGTATCAAACAGATTCATTCTTATATACCGTGTAAGGCTTTTTACATGAATCACAGATTTATTGCCATTAAAAAGGAAGCTTATCTTTTAATGATATTGTCTTTATCATGATAAGCAATTAAATGTACTGAGGTATCTTCTGGGAATAGGAATGGTAAAGGCTTTTTAATATCAGTCGCTATAAGTAACATGTTTTCTGCAATGTGACGGCTTTCAACACATTAATGCACCATTCTTCTATACTAGGAGAAGGTATTTATTTCAGTCCATAAGGGCCATTTTTTCATCTTTTAGCCCTTAGAACCGTACGCTGTTCATGTAGTATTAGATCTTTCCGGCAGAATTTGTCATAAAATCTGTGTTTCCCTGATATTTAGTTAACTCAGGTATACTTAACAAAGCCATGTTTTTCCCCCTAGGAAAAGAATGTTTAGAGGTATCCCTTCAACTCATGACAAATCAAGGAAAGAACACACAGCATGAATAAACTGACTGTGCATTCAGACTAGTATATTCAAAAGATGGTGTATAGAGAAAACAGAAACCTACAGCAAATTTGTCTTATACTGGATCCACAGATACTGGTCAGATGTCTGTCCAAAGGTTTAAATCTTTCAAAAGAATACATCAATACAGTTAGACTTCTATCCTTTTAGTGGTTACAGAGTGAATCATTTAAACTGCAGCTTAAGGCTTTCAGAGGAAATACACTAAGTCATTTAGTTTCTCTAGGTAGATGCCCTATTTTAGCTTTCTCATGGGAATGCGCTCATTTGGTGTCAAAATCAAACTCTACTTCAAAAAACAAATTGCTTTGCAAATGGGCTGGCTAACTAGTCTCTTTCTGTATACTTTGCCATACATGTCTCTGTTCACCCAACCACTTAAGGAAAACTCAGTGTGGTGATTGTATGACTGATTCCACTTGCTCAGAGCATCATGTCTACAGAACAGGTCTCAGAGTCAAGGCTCCAGGATTCTGTTCCCAGCTGACTTGGGGTCATCACTTAAGTTATCAGTGCCTTATATTATTATATATATAAATATATGAAATGTGAAATGGCTATCAAAGCTACCTCACAGGAGCACTATGGGGCCTGAATTATTGTTGTTTGCAAATTAATTTGCGATCATCAGATAAAGGTGCGAAGTATTATTCACATATTACATAACCAAAGTAATGATTCAGGTATCTAAACTGGACCTCAGGTTAGTTTTGAAATATACAGCACAAAGCAGACACTAAGATCTTCAGTAAAGCACAGAAACAATAAAAATCTGAGTCTTGAAAATCCTAAAAATATTTTTAAATCAATCACTTTGAATAAAGAATGTGTAAGAAAAAACTGTGGCTCTCTCCTTTCTGAGGAGCAATGGCAGCAACAATTTTGATTCTGCATTACAAAATCTAATGTACATTTCTAATGTACAAACAATACTGAGCTTCACTGCTCTGATCTCTCCCAAAAGGGCTTTCAGAAAAGTAGGGTAATTGTTAAAAGACAAATCCAAACCAATGTTCAACAAGTTGGGCAATGCTTCTTTTAATATCCTCGTCTTACCGTTATAAATTTTGAAAGACCTTCACATTGATGGCAGCAATCGTTGAAAAGACCAGAACCGGTGTCTGACCACCTCCAACCGAAACATTACTCCTCATCAATGTTCTGTTTAGCTTCTATGAAGCTAGAAAGTCCCAGTTTGGGTTTTCCAGTGAAGCAGCTATGATTAATCATTCTCAGTGGAAAGAGTAATGCTAATTCTCACTTTAATCCCCCAGAGACCAAAACTGGCAATACAAGGGGAAGGTTGAGTCACAACGTCCCAAAACGTTTTGTGCTCTTGGCTACTGCTCCTACCCTCTAAAATTTAGAGGGTTTTTTTTTTTTAAAAAAAAAGTCAAAAGATTCTTGTAAGTGTCATTAACAAGATACTTATGTGATTGCAACCTCTCCTTTTCATCAGATCCAGGTTTGTTTCATTTTTAAATCTGTGCCAGTAGCCCTAATGATAATCAGAAAACTTGCAGATATGTAAAAAACCATGATGGACATTGACACCATAATTATTATTTATTCTAAAATATTTATGAATGAAGAGTATTTTTCACATATGGAGCCTGATCCTTTACTCAATTACATTTTCATGTTTGTGTATTTCCATGAAAAATATGAAATTTTGTAATCTGACAATACATTGTCAGGTATTCTTTCCAACTAGTATTGCTATAATGTACATTTACATATAAGCAATATCTATATCTACTGTAACTCAACTGCAGTAAATACATTTTTACTTTCTTCAAAAAAATCCTAAAAGGGGATGTCTGTTTATCATTTTTGTTTTCCATAATTAATATTTTTAAAAGCAAGAATCAGCTTTGGAGTTAAAAATGAAAAAAAAAATGCCATTGTAATTCATCACGTGGAGAGGGGGAAAAAAAAAAACTTCAAGTATAATGGCTTCTCTAGTTAAGTACCATCCACTTTCAATAAGGTAACCCCAATATTCTGCTTTGTTACACCAAGTTTATGATAGTGTGATTTCAATAGCTTTTTGTGGAAAATGCCCATAGTCATGTTGATGTGACTCTTTCAAATGTGAAACTAACAATACCTACAGTAAACTACACTTCTTGAATGAAAACAGTGGATGGTGCTTTAATCAAAACATCTTTACTTTCTGAAATGGACCCAACTAATATTAGAACATTGTCTTGCAAAAAACAAAATCAATCTGTTTGATGCTCAGTGCTAGTCTACTAATGAAAACAGTGACAATTCAGAAGTGCTGAAATGTTGTTTTTATCTGAAAACGCAACCGAACTCTACTCTGTCAGCTTTCTTGTAATTAAGTGATTAGTTACATACCATGTCTGCTACAGAGTATGAGACACTTGTAAATGATGAGCCAAATTCAACCCAAGTGTAATTCCTTTGAAGTCAACAGAGTTATGCTAAGATGAACTGGACCAAGTGCAACTCTGTGTGGGGAGGCTTAGGGCAGAAAAAGACTTCTCAGAACTACAAAGCAAAATGAACTTTCAGTATGATACATGATTGAAGAGGAAGACAATGCTGTATCTGGGAATCTATTCATTTCAAAAATCCAGATAAAAACCTACCCTGCTGCAATCAATATTCTAGGAGAGTTCAAGAACTTTTGTTCATAACAGAACATAAGCCATCTCTACCCTTATATTGCCAAATAACAGAATTTGATAGCAATAGCCTCAATACAATCCATGACATTTTTACTGTTGTCAAATGTAAGAAATATTGTTTTATATTTTGTCATAAATAGTGCTTTCTTCAGAATTATGATTAGTTTTATTTAGTTATAAAACTACCTTGCATTAAAAGTATAATAGATCAGCTCTGTAGTGTGCTTGGCTCAGATTTACAGGATATTTGTTCATTATTTGTATAATACACTCTACAGTAGGGCACATGATCAAATACTACCCACTTTCTATTGTGTAGACTATGGCATTTACTTCACAGCACAGACTAAAAAAATCATGCTTCTCTAACCTGAGGCATTTTCTTATTGTTTATGTTTATATAAAGAAAATATGAAGAATGTCTTAATGGTTATTTATTAGATAGGCACCAATGGTGGCCGTTATTAACAGGTAGGCTATATTAACTCTGCCGTGTTTCACTCCATTAAGTTTTAGTCACAAAAAACCCCAGTCTTCTCTATTGTTACTGAATAGCAGAAAGGCATTTAAAATTATCCCAGTTATTCCTTACATTAAATTGGTAAAAGTATATAATACAAATGTATTTCATTTCAATTTTATCCCAAATACTGTGAAAATGCAGCATTTCCATAAAATCCCAGAACTAACTTATTTACAATACACTGTTTCAGTTTATGTATAACAATGTATAACTGAATGTTACTGTCCTAGAAAAAGCCAAAACTCTGTTGTGTAGGCCATATCAGTTTTGACTCCCTAACAGAGAGAGAGAATGAACTGCAACTGCAAACATACAGCTTCATATCAAGATTTGTGATTACAATATCGATTTTAACAATGAAGCTAAAGTGTGGGGAGCCCAAGGCAGAGCAGGAGATTGAACTGGGTTCTCCTGGTTCCCGGGACAGCAGACTAACTACTGGATGCTTCTTCAAGTATATGCTTCAATCCGAACTCAGGAAGGCTCAACATTCACCAAAAGAATGATCCAAAATGACAGAAATTTTAAAACTTTGCTACTCCAGAAAGCTGACAGCACACAGGTGGATAATTTGGCAGGAGTTTCCCCAGGTGATCTTACATGTACAACCTATTCAGCCTGAACATATATAATTTCAAAAAATAGTCAATACTTTGGCTAAAATGATCTCCCCAGTTCCACTCCCATTGTGCCAGGCAGGAAATAAAAAAGGACTACAAAATCTTCCACAAGTTCCCTGGTGGGGATTTCTCAATGTGGGGTAGCCTGCAGTGGATTTAGAAGGAGCACAGCTGACTCCCTTTCCGTCTTTCCCTCTAAGTGCTGGGGCAGACAGGTGTGTTGGGGGAGGGGCAAGTTAAGCTCTGGGTATCCACAGATGGTATTATGATCCCTTAAGGATCTTAGCCAGCCAGCCTAAATTAGAGAAGCCCCCACTGAGCTCTAACCCAGGGTTGGGCAGAGAATCAGGGGGCTATAACTGGTTGTTGGTTCTTAGCTTTTCTCCCTCTTCTTGGCAGCCCTGGATGGCTGTGTGAGGGATAGGAGCTATCCTTTGCTAGGTTGCTACACTAGGCTCAGGCAGAGCCAAGTCAAGCTCTTATGCTGCCCCCCCCAAGTTTCCCGCAGCCCAGGAGGCACATAGGCAATGGACTAACCTCTCTCTCTTGTGATGCACAAGGCAGCCACTGGGAGAAACCGTGGAGCTTCTGCTGCAAGGAAGGATCCGCAGATGCTCAGAACTAGAAATTTTGTTCAATTTTTATTTAAAATGAAAAATAGTCTATTTTCAAAACAACCATGTTAGAGGAATTTATTTATTTATTTCAAAGTTTCAAAATCCCGACTGTCTGGGATTTGGATTTTCATAACAAAAAGTCCAGAAAACCTCTGCAAAAATTTTCAAAATACAAAAAGTGTTTACCTCGAACTGTATCTGGACAATAGGGAACATGTACTGGCTCGGGAACACTAGCCTAAGCAGGTCTTCGTTTCTGACATTGCTAAGCAGCTGTGCTCTGTATTCAATGTAGCTTCCATGGGGTTCTCAAGCAAAGTGTCAGGATGAAAGGGGGACATTCTCCATGATAAAAGTACAGTTTACAGGATAAGATTTCTGGGAAAGTCCTTTTTTGTTGTTGCAAAATTAGATTTGCTGATTTTACAAGGTCCATATGTTGAAGCACAGGGAAAGGCTGTTACCAGCGTGACACTGAAAAGAACTATTTATTTTACTTCACCACATCAGAATTAATGTTCATTGTACCTTGGACCTCTTAAGTAATCTTTGAACCTTATTAATGGTTCCTTCTTCCATCTTTTTCTGCTCCTGATTTTATTTTGTTGGATTTTATGAGGTTATTTTCATTCCCAAAATGGTTTCTTTTCCCCTTTTCCTCTTGACAAGCAACTAGGCTTGGTGTTCAGCTTTTCAAAATTCTTTTAAAGATATGGATTTGACAAATCGAGCTGTGTGTCCATATTAGACTTCAATTGAAAGACTAGGCTTAAGCCAAGCCGCCTTGAATTTCTACAAACAAAATAACTTTACACTTATTTACAACTACCTGCCATTGCTGCTGAAGAAAGAATGGAGGCAAGTGAATCTGATGGGACTTTTTAGTCTCCTCAGCACTTGTGAGTTTTGCTGCCAACCCATGTGGCTAAAAGCAGGAGGAAAGCAACAGAAAAGGAACCAATCTCATAGCCAGAGACAAAGCTCATCTAACTGTTCCTTCTCCCTTTCCTTAATGTTTAATCCTTTTATAGAAATACACCAACAGCTGCATACTTTAAATTGTTTATTTTCCTAGGATCAATACAGTAATTTGTATAAAACATACACTGTAAAATAAAGCAGTGGATGACAAAGTTCATAGAAAGTGTTTTTCACTAATCCAGTCTGGAGATCATAAAGACAGTCCACATCAAAGAGGAGCAGTCACAATCCTCACAACACAGATGAAATAAGGGCTTTCTGACCATTAATGCCACCAGTAATTTAATGAGAAATCAGAAGTATCACCAAACTGTGGGCTTCACAACTGTTGGACTTGAAACCCTTCCTTGTCCACAGAAATGAGAGCAAACATGCTCTCTACATACTCTTCAGTGAAATTCATCCCTTTCCAAAAGGTCAGCACAAGGCCTAGGCTCCGTGTAAGCATATTATGAGCATTTACAAGAGACTGAAGTGGAACAAAGGCCCCATGCACAGGGATGAATTTCACCCAATATGCACCCCATAATCCACCTTAAGCTGCTCAGTCTCAGTTCAGGGCAGCTATTAGATCTTCTTTCATTAGCACTGACAAATACAAGACCTTTGCAAATAATTATAATTGGGAGAAATTTGCCTCTGTGCAGAGAGTCAATGTATGGTCTTGGCTACAATTGCAAGATGTATGCACCATTTAAAAGCCATTTGAGCCCACCTTTTGCTGATTCTTTATTCAGAGTGATCTTCAGCAGATGAAATGTACCACAATTTTGTATGTGTCATGAATTTCCAGGAAAAAGCGTGTATGAATTCCAGGCACAAAAATAGGGGCACAATTTATTGTGGGTGCAAACTGCCTTTCCTTTTGGTTTTTAATAATATTTTTAGTATTATGAGGATGAATTTTAAGGATGGTTAAAAAGCACAATTCTCTCAGCTGGCCTAGAATTGAAATAGAGCTATTTCAGCAGCAAGTGGTCTGTAAAGAATCCCAAACAGGGCACTGAATTGTAAGTATTTTGTACTTAGTAAGGATTATGTAATTTAATGTAGCACACTGTGCAAGCTGTAATACAAAAAACTGGAAACCTCATTTATCTAATGACTGAAATGTACAGGAAACAGAGCCCTATTGTTTGCCATGCTGCTACATTTTAATTATTCACTTTTCTGCCAAACACTGTCACTACCCGCTATGAGGCCCATGATGCGAGAAAATAGATGCAGTTGTATTCTTCTATAGTTAATACAGGCTGAAAGAGCAGAAGAAAAAGCACACTTCAAAGACCAGTATTAAGAGATATTGATACAAAAACCTGTGAAGTTGAAAACGGTGGTTAGGTTTGTACTTAAAATACTTGCTAAACTTGATATTGTAATTTTAAACCCCACAATGTTTTCTCAGGAAATCAAAATCACAAGCACATTAATAAACAGCATTACTTTTCAGCAAACAAGCCTCATTATACGGGCATAAGCCCAAACAAACATCACCACAATGTTTTCGATATTATAAGTTTTCTAGAAAGCTTGATTAACTTTTTTATAAACAAAAAACAGAACAATATAGCATCCATGATATGCAAACTGCAGCGTTTCACTCTAACAGTATGCTGGTAATTAGTGTTCTCTCAGAAGAGCACAGGACAGACAAATACTCACACTTTGCACAACTACTGTATGCAGCTTCAGAACAATAATGTTTCACACAAGATTGGCATCTATCTTTTTAATATATTACCTACGCAAACTCAAGCAAAGCATTCCTTATTGCTGCTAGTGTTACCACAGCATGTACAGAGAGCTTCAGACCCCAAACAGAGTTTGGCAGAGATCACAGGAGAGTGAGTCAAGTTTTCTGTCCTGAACTCTAGATGTATTCAAACATGTAGGAATGTGGCTGGCTACATTAGGGTAACAAGTCCTAAATGGGAGCCAGTCCAGGCATGTGAGAACATGACTGAGCTAAGGGTAGAAAGTAATTATGTCAATGGACAAGCAACCAGGTGCAGAAGACAGGAAAACTGGAAATGCTGTACACTTCTGATAGCACCTTCTCTTTGCACAGTACCTATCTGTTAACTACTGGGGGGAAGGTTAACTCATTATATGTTATTTACCACTAAGCCTGCTTCAATGAAGGAATCAGTGCTGGAATGCCTGCAGCACACAGCCTATCATTGATAATGGACTTTCAGCCCCCTTTCCTGGGACCTCTGAAGCACAGGAACTAATCTAATTGAGAGCTATACAGAATGCCCACAGATGTACAAAACACTTTATAACAGCAAAAACATTTTATTCAAAATAGAACAAAGTCAGTGGCCTGAAGTGCTTACAATCTAAACACCAACCTCACATTTATGTCCTAGTCTTATTCCAGTTTTGTTTGGTTGTCCCCCTCCCCCTTGATCCACCTATATAGACAGACTCTGAATCATAGACTATAAGGTCAGAAGGGACCATTATGATCATCTAGTCTGACCTCCTGCACAACGCAGAGCACAGAACTTCACCCACCCACTCCTGTAATAGACCCCCAACCTAAAATTGAGTTATTGAAGTCCTCAAATAATGATTTAAAGACTTCAAGGTACAGAGAATCCACCAGCAAGTGACCCATACTGCAGAGGAAGATGAAAAACCCCCAGGGGCTATGCCAATCTGCACTGGGGGAAAATTCGTTCTTGATTCCAAATATGGTGATCAGTTAAACCCTGATCATGTGGGCAAGACTCACCAGTCAGACACCCGGAAAGAATTCTCTGTAATAACTCAGAACCCACCCATCTAACATCCCATCACAGGCCATTGGGCATATTTACTGCTAGTAGTCAAAGATCACTCAATTGCCAAATTAGGCTGCCCCATCATACCATCCCTTCCATAAACTTATCAAGCTCAGTCTTGAAATCAGCTAGGTTTCTTGCCCCCACTGCTCCCCTTGAAAGGTTGTTCCAGAACTTCACTCCCCTCCAACCTGAAACACTGACTCACTATAAAGAACAACTACCGGCCAGTGCTATGCTTTATTTGAACAGAAATAAATCATACCTTTAAGTACAGGTATCATGCATTAAAAGCGTGCCTGAGAGAGCAAAGAGCCAACTAATTCTTTCCTTTTTCAAAAGAAGCACTTAAACTGTGCTGCAAAAACAACAAATCATTTATTTCCCTCAGATTGTTGAATCACTCCGTCCACCACTGCTTAGCTCAAGGATCAAACTTTAAAAATGTGGCTTCCATGTGTACATACACAAATACCCACACTGATATTTTTCTAGCACTAAAGCCTGAAGGCACAATGTCTACTTGAAGAAGAATGTACAAATGAATGGAGGCCAGTTTGAGGTTAATTTGAAAACATGGTCCTGTACTTCTCATCCAAATCAATGTTTGTATACAGCAAGTAATTCAACTTTTAAACAATTTAAATTACAATAGGGTTGTGTTGTTTTTAAAATATTGCCAAACTCTATTTTAGTTTGTTTAAAGATAAAGCTGATTGTTTTTGTTATCTTTACTTCTTTGATATGTACTATAATGACAATATTTTAATACATTTTCATTGATTCCTCCACATATTAAAACAAATATCATTTCAGAAAATTCAGAGTCAATAACTTAAGTAATGGAAAAATGAAACACTAAATATAAACCCAAGTGTAAGGAAATGAAATTTAATGTTAGGAGCTAAAAAGCTAAAAGAAAGGATACTAACTAAGAAGTTAAAACCACCAGGATAATTGTATTGATCAGTTAATGTATTAACTACATCCTAATGTAGTCTGATCAATATTCTATCTTGTATTTAAAAAATGTAAACACCACCAAAGTGCCACAGGGACTATTCTGTACATAAATAAAATAAATGATTTTACAAAGCTGTTCCACAATGATTCATTTTATTAAACTTCATTACTTTAAAAAACAATATTATTTAAAAACAGAATAAACTCTTACACTTTTAAAGTATAATTACATGTCTGAAGGTTTATAATCTTGACGGATACACAATATACTAAACCTCTTGGCCAGTCTGAAATGAATGGATTAATTTCTTCCCTATCTCCAATTCTGAAACTTATTTATAAATGTCTGCATGCTATAACACACAGCACATGTGGACACAATCTTTAATCATTTGGGCAAAGTTCAACATTTTTAATGAGAAAGATACCAATGATTGCATCAGAACAGCAGATACAGGAGGAGTAAGGCCAGAATAACTTCTCAGTTAAACAAGTTTAGATGTCTATATTTTAACTTTTTGTTACCCCAACCCTGCTCCCACTGAAATCAGTGATGCTTTCCATTGCCTTTAAAGGAAGTTGGATCAGACCCTCCACATCTCCTATTCACTGCAGAATGGGTATGGATTAAGGATGAGTGAACTAGTTTCAATTAATAATTTAGAATCAATCTTAACTTCAGCTCAAACCATGGGGGGAAAAATGCTATTTTTTTAGGTAATAAAAAGTTTAGATGTGTATTTTAGCTCCTTTCCCAGCCAAGCTGCTTAATAGAGTTCAATTCTAGGTGTAAGGTTTGATCAGCTGCTGTCTTCGGGTTCTGAGATTTCTGAAGCATCTCTGATTCAGGCAATCTCCATAGAAGGCTTACAAATCATTACTAATGAGTCTGAAAACAAACTCTTCATTGAATATCACCAAGTTGCCTACTAGTGTTTGAAAATGGGTGATTGAGATAAGGGAAGAGAAACATCTAGATGGAAGGACAGGAAGTGGAGACTAATAGAGAGAAAAAAGAGATAGACTTCAAGAGTAAAACTTTCCAACAGTCTCCACAAATATTCATAGAATTCATATTCATAGAATATTTGTTAAGCACAATAACCCAAATGTGCAGAGACCAGACAGCTGCAGTGATGCTCTCCAACATGAGACTGACTCAAATTCACTTATTTGTGAAAAAGCAGATCTGAGTGTTTCTTTAAAATTTGGCGTCAGACGTTTGACCGCATGGCACCTTTAAATGCAGGGGGGGAATTTGGCTGGCTGGCCGAATGAAGGGAACAGTGCTTTATGGCTGGGAGTGGGGGGAAGAAAGAGGTCAAACTTCTGCAAAGGGGGAATAACGGCCAGCGTGGCGACACTGACTCATCTCCCAGGAAGTGGATGGGCAAAAGGGTTTAAAAAAGGGCAGTAAAGCCCCCTTTTACATGGAACTGGCTGAGGCAGCACCCATCCTCCTTCCCCTTTAGATTTGATCAAGACCTGTTGTGGACATTGCGCTAGCCACCCCTTTTTGGGGAAGGCTGGGAAGGAATTTTTTCCTTATCAGATTGGCCTCCTTGTAGTTGGGGCTTTTTCACCTTCCCCACAGTGGATTCAGCGAGGGCTTCGGTCATGCTTGGCATGAAGGGAGGTAGAATATATGTCACAACTCTCTATATAAGTGTGGGGCGGATATCCAGTGAAGATACTCCATAGGAGAGGTACATCGTGCCTGGATAAATAGCTTGGAAAAGGACTTAAAAGGACGTGTTCATTAAAAAAATGGAACGAGGGAGGGGTGTTTGGGGCTCTTATGAATGATACAGCAGGGAACCAACCCAGCCTTTCTTATTGCCCACCTTAACCTTCCTATGAGGGGGAAAAGTGTGGATGGTAAGGTTCTAGAAATAGATTGGCTGGGGGACCTGGATGGAAAAAGTACAATTTCAATACATCTGGACAATTGGATAAGTGGTCAGACTGATGCTGTCTGAACAGAATTGCCAGACATTTGGAGATGTACCCTTCACAAGGCTGGATTTGGAACGCCAGTCACTTTTGTGATCTTCTGTAGAAATAAAAACAACATGCTTCTTCAGCTTAGTTGACATTGACTAATTAAAGCTAATGGAAAAATCAATAAAAAGTTGATGACAAAAGCATGTAACATTTATCCTAAACATATCTAGGAATCAGGTCATAAATGTTGTATCAGTTTCTATGTATTATTTCAGGTTGTAGATGACAAAATATTAAAGAGCAATTAGTTTGTTTCAGTAACTGTTCTAATTACAAATACTTTTTTTTTTTTTTTATGTTCCCTCTTCTTTTCTTCTGTGCACCATGACCTCCAATGCCCAGGCCAAGCAGCATTTCAGGTAAAGGTGCTTCTGGGGGACTAGATTCCTCCAAGTGTTGCAAATAGCTTCCCAATAAGGGAACTTAGAGACCTAGCCTTTCAGGAAGTGCCTGATGAGATGGGACAAAAATGTGGAGGAATGAATAGAACCTGAATATTACACTCTGTCTTGGCGCTGTCTCTTCTTATGTTTGATCATTGAATGTGGTGTCAGAAGTGAGTGAACGCTTGCAGGTATGTGAAATCAGAAACGAAGAACACTGCAAACCCACTCCCTCAAAAAAAGAAGAAGAAAAAATAACTAACATGGCAGCACCCCAGATTTCTCTAGTGACCTTACAATCTAAGTAGTTATTATTATATGATGGTATAGACGTTATGGGGATAACACAGAACATTGAGTATGTAAGCAGGTTACGTTATTCATGTTTAATTTTGCTACAACAAATAAATGTGACAAAAAAGATGTTATGATAAATAACTTCTATAGTGCCCCCACTCAGAATGATTTTTGATAGGAACTTAGAAAACTCTACCTTAACCAAATGCTTGATGATATAGGACTGTATATGTGAAGGAAGGAATAGAGCCTGAATTTTGAACGGTCTTGGTTCTCTATCCTTTTATGCTTGGATACTAAACATTGTCTTTCATGACAATGAAGTCACTGAGAAAGAGAGAGACTGTATCCTGGAGACTACAATACTGCTCAAGTTCCTCCTCCCATGACTATTTATTTATACAAAGTGGAACAGCTTCAACAGGAGAGACAGACACACACATACCAGAATATCCCAGAGCCTTATGGGTAACATAGAAGAAGGTGCAAAGGTGAGAGAGGAAAAGGATAAAGGTACATAAGGACAGCAAGATAGAAGGAGGAGAAAATGAGAACAGAGATATGCAGGAACTTTAACTTGATGCAAAAGGAAAGAAGATACTAGTAACAGAATGCAAAGAGGACACCATGACAAAAATCAGATCAACAGAAAAGGAAGACTATTTTAGCTGCACGTTTTTTGCTGTTAGGAGGGAATGAAGTGAGAGGCGGCTAGGGCTAGAAAGGAGGTAGCTGAAGATAGAGCTGAGTGAAACTGTCCCTTATACTCCCCACCAAAAAAAGAAGGTTTACAAACTGATTTGCTAGTTTACACGATATGAAATGGTGACTGCTTAATAAAACAATGTACTCTAAGCATTTTAAGAAGGGCATGGCAGCATTTGCATTGGTTCAATCAGCCTTGGTATAGGACACAATTACTGAATCTTCAAATATATTTTTACTTCTCCAAATTATTTTATTTAAATATAGCCTATATGTCCAGTTTTAAAAAGCTTCAAAACCTAGAAAGTGTTCCCAGATTCTAGACATTATCCCACTGTAAGTATAGTGCATATTTTTTAAAAAAATCATAAAAATCAGTCATAATGCTGTCACAAAATCCTGCCATACTAACTCAAAGCTTCCACCTTGAAATCACTCCCAGATTCATCTAAGGTTTTGTTTTCGTTAGTTTTGTTATGTATTATTTTTAATATAACATGACATTTTAACAGTAAGCAGGAATGTTGCCCAAAGAACGGGTCAGTGGTAGCAACTGGACAAACACAGCTTCTTGGGACTTCACAACATTGCTTTTCCATCTGACAGTCTCCAACCTTTTTCAAAGGATATGAAGAGGAAGTTACTCACCTTGTGCAGTAATAATGGTCCTTCGAGATCTGTGTCCCCATGGGTGCTCCACTGTAGAGGCACTTGTGTCCCTGTTCCGTTGATTGGAGAACTTAGTGTCCATTTGGCCCATGCATGCACTTGTCCCTCCTCGTGCTCTGGCATGAGGCTAACCAGTGTTGCACAGGTGAATCCTCCTCCATTCCTTCTCTACTGCAGAGTCTGTGATAAGAACTCTGAAGTAGAGGGAAGAAGGGTGGGTCGTGGAGCATCCGTAGGGGGACACATCTTGAAGAATCATCGTTATTGCACAATGTGAGTAACCTCCTCTTCTTCATCGAGTATTGTCCCTATGGGTACTCCACTGTAGGTGACTCCTGAGCGGTATCCCTAATGGGAGGCTGGGGCTTCAGAGTAGAGTCTGTTATGGATGACAATAGTGCAGAGTTGACGATAGTGTTGGAAGCAGTCTCCAGTAATTGCATAGTATTCTGAGAAGAGAAGAGGTTGCTTCCTGCAGATTTCCAAGATGGGGACATTCTTGAGGAAGGCAACAGAAGAGGAAACAACCTCATGGAGTGTATGGATTCCAGAGGGAGGTACTATGTTGCAAACCTGATAGCAATGTCTGATACAGTTCAAGACCCATTTGGAGAGCCTTTAGACCTTTCGCAATGGCAAGGAAAAGCTTAGGAGATTTCCTAAAGGCCTTCATCCTGTCCTGGTAAAAGGCCAGGGGTCTCCAAATGTCTAGCGTGTGCAGGATAGCCTCCCTGTTATTACAGAGAGGCTTAGGGTAAAAGATTGGGTGCTGAATCAGTTGGTTTATGTGAAAAGATGAGGTCGTCTTGGGGGATGAACTTCAAGTGCAATCTGAAAGTAACCCTGTCCTGAAAGAATACTATATTGGGGGGGTGCCATTAGTGCCACTATCTCCCCATTCTCCTCCCCGAGGTGATCACCACCAGGAACGTGGTCTTCATAGACCAGTATGCGAGCGAACCAGTGGCCATGGGTTCAAAGGTTCTTCAATACTAAGTTTAGGTCCCATGATGGGGTGGGAAAAAAAGGTTTATTATTCCCTAGAGAATCGCTTTGTAGTTGGATGCAAGAGCACTGAGTATCACTTTATTGTTGATCGAAGGCTGGTATGGCTGCTAGGTGAACTTTGAGTGAACTAAGAGATCGCCCTGATTTCTTGAGTCAGTATATACTCTAGGAGCATTGGGAGAGCAGCCGATGTCTGGGAAAGTTGCTTGGAACTACACCAAACCTGAAACCTGGTCCATATTTGCAGATAAATATAATGGGTAGCCGATTTCCTACTGTGTAGTAACACTTCCTGTACCACCTCAGAGCAGGATCTTTCTATGTGCTGGAAGTCATGAAGGAGCCAGACCTTGAGTTGGAGTTGGGGGGAAAGTGAGCATCCTTCATTCTGTGAGAGCAGGTATGGAGTGGGATGAAGAGGGATCGATGGACACAATCGCCAGCTGTGACAGATAAGGTACCAAGTCTGTCTCAGTCAGATGCGGGCAATCAATATAGAGTTTTCACTCTCTTTTTATTTTTAACAGGCCTTTCAGCAATAAAGGAAATGGGGGAAGCCTATAGAAGGCCCTTGTTCCATGAGAGTGTCCCCTAAGGAGTACTGTCCAAAGCCTACCCTGGAGCAGTAGCGTGGGCATTGTTTGTTCAGGTAAGTGGCGAGCAAGTCTATTGTCGATGTCGCCCACTGTCTGAAGATGTGATGGAGTACCACTTAGTTCATCTCCCACTTGAGGGCATATGGGAACTTGCGGCTGAGACTGTCTGCTGTCGTGCTCTGCCCTCCTGGTAGATAGGCTGCTATTATTGTAATATTGTGGGAAATGCACCAGTTCCATAGCTTTAGTGTTTCCACACAAAAGGAGAATGATCTCGCACCTCCCTGACTATTTATGTAGTACATGCATGCTATTTTGTTTATTATGACCCTTCTGTGTGTACCTCTGATCAGCAGAAAGAAGTGACCATATGTATTCCTGCATGCCCTGAGTTCAAGGAGGTTGGTATGAAGACAAATCTGTGGCTGACCACTTGCCTTGTGTCATGAGGTTGTTCAGATGTTCTCCCCATCCTGAGGGATGTGTCTGTGGTAAAAAGTAATGATGGAGGGGAGAAGGGAGTTCTGCAAACAGGATCCCCGTGCAGATGTCTGCTGGGTCCTTCCACCAGTTCAAGGATTGTTTGACCTCAGTGTGTAATGATAGGGGTTTGTCTAAACTGTTTCTGTTCAGCCTTTCAACCGAGCTGAACCATGACTGGAGACACCTCATGCAAAGTCTGGTATGCACTATCATAAATGTGCCTGCAGATATGTGCCCCAGAAGTTGAAGGCAATGTCTGGCTGATATTTGAGGGCTGGTTTGTATTCTCTCTTTGAGTGTAAAAAGACTGAGGAATCTGTGTTGTGGGAGAAGCACTCTCACTCTGAGAGTGCCAAGATTAGCTCCTGGGAACTCTAATCTCTGTACTGGGGTTAACATCCATTTTTGGACGTTGATTTGTAGGCTCAGCCTTCTGAATAAATCCAGTCATGTGGGTAACTAGCAGTGCTTTGTCAAAGGAAAGAGCCCTAAGGAGACAGTCATCTAGACAAGGATAGATCATGATCCCCTGAGAACCAAGATGAGCCACCATTATGGAGCAGGCCTTGGAGAATAGTCTGGGAGCCAATGATCGCCCAAAGGGGAGCACTCTGTACTCAGTCCTGTCCTCAGGTAAATCTGAGGAACCATCTGTAGGGATGGTAAGATTGAAATATGGAAATAAGCATCCTGAAGGTTGAGGGCTGAAAACCAGGCTCCCTGTTCCAAAGCTGGAATAATTGCTGCTAGAATGACCATATTGAATTTTTGAGCATCGATTAACTTGTTGACTGCTCTGAGGTCCAGTATGGATCTCTGACCTCGCTTTTTCTTGGGTATTAGTAAGTAACAAGAATAAAAACCTTTGCCTTACACTTGCTGAGTTACTGGTTCTACGGCTCCCACATGGAGAAGGTGATCTCATGAGAAGGGTCGCTGAATAGGGATAGAGAAGGGCATTGAGGAGCTGGAGGGAGGTGAAATGAATAGAATATGCATTGCAAATTATTATGGAACACATTTGTAGGATGTTATCCATTCCCAGGTGCTTTGGAACAGAGCAAGGCAGCATCTAAAGGGACGTAAAGGGGTGGCCAGTGTCAAACAGAGAAAGTGGTCTGTCAGCGTCCTGACCAATCCATCAAGAATGATATTTTGAAATGGATGGTTGTGAAGAGGAAAGCTGTGGGTACAATGGTTTGTGCAGGAGGTTCACTGAGAAGGTCCCTAAACTGATCTCTATGTGATTCTGGATACTGATCAATAAACTAATTGAGTTTAGAATAATTGAAAAAGTCATATTTTGCTGTTAGTGCTTGATAATTCGTGATGTGGAATTGTAGTATGGCTGAAGAATAAGCCTTTCTTCAAATAGGGATTCCTCTACCTGTGATATGGGGTGGACTTCACTTGATGTTGACAACCTCTGGAGTTCACCACATCCACAACGATCGAATTAGGAGGTGGATGGGAGAAAAGAAATTCTGTGTCCTTGGCTGGGATGTAATATTTCTTACCAGCTTGCTTACAGATTGGTGTGATTGATGCAGGGATCTGCATATAAGCTTGGCTGGAACCAACAGAGCTTCATTGATGGGGAGGGCTACTTTAGATAAAGAACAGGAGTGCAAAATATCTAACAGCTTATGTTGTGGTTCTTTTACCTACTCTAGAGGCAATTACAGAGTGTCTGCCACCCTCTTAGCTAGGTTTTGAAAGACTATAAAGTCATCTGCTAGAGACGGAAGAGGAGGCATCCTCTGAGGAGGACAAGTGTTGGTCAGTGGTGTGAACTTTTTATCATCTTCAGGAGGTTCAGAGGCTCTGGATGCAGAGGCTGATGGAGGGTGCCTTGTTGATTCATGATGGGCCACGCTAGATTTCGGGAGGCATGATGTCTATATGCCTCCCATGGGTCCCAATAAGGCCGTTTGGATGACAGGAAAGGGCCTGGTGGCTGGCACCATGGTTGTCCATACCAGGATAGTTCAGGGCCTGTCAGAAGCTATAGCTGTGGAGGCCCAGATTGGTAATGGGCTTTTTAAAGTGCATGGAAGAAGCGATGGGAGACAACCCCCTCCTGCTCACTAGCTAACTCCATGGGTGTTCTGGGGCTTAAGCACCCACAGAAAAAAAAATAGAGGATGCTCAGCACCCACCAGACTGGGCATGGATCAGCTGTTCCACTGCCCTGCCAGTCAGCTGTTTGGCAGCTCCCAAGAGCAGAAAGGGTGGGACCTTCAGGCCACTGGGATGCTGCTCTCTGCAGTGCGGTAGCTGCCTGTGAGAGAGTATGGCTAGAGAGCTGGTTTCCACTCTCTGTCCAGGTTCAGCTCCCGTAGACATAGTTTACACTTCTTGTTCCGGTGGAGTACCGTCTATGGGAGAAGTGCGCGGCAATCGACTGAGCGGGTCTTCACTAGACCCTCTCAATCAATGCTGCTGCATCAATGGCTGCGGCGCTGATAGAGCTACACTATGTAGACAAGTGGTTCCCAACCTTTTAGGCTCAAGGGCCACAAATATGATTTTTACAACCCTGAAGGGCCATCAATCTCCACCAGCAGCTCCCCGCCCTCTCCCCACTGCAGCCAGAGGGAATGAGTTCAGCAAGGAGGATCTCCCCTCCCCCAGGCTGCAGCTAGGAATCCATGAGCTCCACCTGGGTCCCGAGACAGTGGCTCCCTTCTGCAGCAGGGGACTGCTCCCCTCCCTCTGGCTCCAGCAGGGACCCAGTGTCTAGGGACCCAGGCAGACTGCTTTGTCATTCTCCCTGCTACAGCCATGGTGAGGGGAAGCGCTGATCTCCCATCCTCTTGGCTGCAGCAAGGAGTCTGCATCAGCAACATGCTCCACCTGGCTACTTAGCCAGCAGGAGGGAGGCACAGGCCACTCTGAAAGACCCCGTGGGTCACTTTGGGCCTGCAGGCCATGGGTTGGGAACCATAGACACACCCTTATGTGAGAGTGTTTCATGGATTTAGGTTCACTACCTTTGGCTGTAGATGGCTGTGGTGCAGATTCCCATCTTCTGAGTGAATCCTGATGCGGATCTGAAGGAGGTTGGAGAGCTGCCTCCATTAGAAGTTTTAGTCTGAGCTCTCGGTCCTTTCGAGATCATGGCTTCAGCTGCTGACTAAAACCACATTTCTGGGGAATGTGGTTTTCCGCAAGGCAACAGATACAATAGGAATGTCTATCAGTTATAGGGATCGCCTCTTTACAGAAGAAGCACCTCTTAAACCGCTGTGAACTGGGCATACCCCACACCGGAGTAATCCCTCGAGAAAGAAGGAAGAAATATAAAGTTTAAGAAAAAACAAAGGAAACTTTAATAACTAAAAGAAAGATTAGTAACTAATTAAGTTTGTACAATAGAGTTAACAATCTGATGAATGGACAGCTAATAACTCCATCTCTAGTCAGGCATAGTTGAGAAGGAACCGGGGCACAGCATGAGGAGGGACAGCGGATTCGCGGGCCGAACAGACACTGCTATCAAAATTCTCTGATCAGCAGCGCAGGGACACAAGCACACCTACAGTGGAGCACCCATAGAGAGACTACTCGAGCATTTACCACACTCTGTAATCTTTGTTTTTACATTAGACAAGCTACAACTTTGTTTTTAAAGTCTAATTACAAAAAGAAAAGTGGTGGGATTTTATATACATGTGACAAAAGATTTAAATAACTTTTAAAACTCCACTAAAATAAGTTCAGCATTAAATTGTACCTTATATTTGTACAGTCGTCTTGAAATGTAATCAAGATTAACATTTGGAATATATACATTGTAAAATAAGATTTAGTCATTCTTTTCAATCCTTTCCTTTGAAAAATTGGTCCTCAGACTAATTTCTAAAGTACAGATTCACTGAACAAATATTCCACTCTAACACTGCTAAATTAAATTGGAAACTCTAGACATTTGTGTCCCATAGAAGCTTTTCTTATTAACCCTTCCAGCACCATAATGCAATCAGTTTGGCTCTAATTAATGGATTGTTCAGGACAGTTTTCTGTTATTAATAGGTCAATTTTTCTATTATTTATTCTTTGTAATAAACTCTGTAGTAAAATATTAAAAGAGGTCAACAATAGAAAAACTTGTTTCTGGAATAGAATATGCTGCTTACAGAGGTTGGGAAAGGGTGGATTCCATACATTATCCTAATGAACATGTTATTAAAAAGATTAAATAAGATCTTCCTACTGCGGTAAGGTTTGCTTTGAAACAGACAGATCAGGATCATGGGAATAACTGATCATGTGCTGCAAGTCTTAATAATTTTCTAATGCATGGAGCAGGTTCTGTGGTGTTTGTCAGCTGAGGAACACGGTGTAAAAGGCCTGAAATGGATATTTGCCCCGTTTACAGTTCCTTAGAAGAATTAAGCCAGGGAGAAGGCAGAGGGCTCCACAAGCCAAAATTAGCCTACAATCAGAGGAATGAGGAAAAGGGAACCAAAGTGGACATCAAAGAGTTAACTGAGATACCCAGACTCTCCCTTCTCCTGGTTAAGTAGTGAGAATTTTCCCTCTTTCAGTTTGTTCTCTAGTTGAATAAAGCAGCACATTTCTAGCTGGCAGTATGGTAACTAAAGTAAGTTTCTTGTACACTAAGTGGTCTCTTTACAAAGTCTGGGCTAGAAATGAACTGTTATTCCCTAATAACTCCAGAAATTGGGTCAAGAGGATTGATCCCAAAGTGACTGGAAGTGAAGGAGTCCCACCTGCCAACTGATGGGTTTGTGTTTCAGAACATTATTTGCTATTTGTACCAGCATGCATGCACTCACATGCAGTACATACAATATGTTCCTTCTGAAATGCTTTAAATCCTTCTACTACTATAAATAGCAACATTCAGCTCTTAACAGGAGGCAGGAAATCACACACCTGGCATATCAAAGTCTTTTGTAGGATTTACATAGAGCTGCAGTTTAATTTTTGTGTTGCCTTTTCCATTTTCAGTTAGCTAGCTATGGACCTGCATCCACACAGCAAAACACACCATCACTTTTGTTGGGTCTCTTAAACCGGGGGGGGGGGGGGGGGGGGGGGGGGGCACTGAACAAGCAGGGAGAGCCACTCTTCTCATGTTGTTGTGCCTCAACCTTCACTGGAAGGAGTACCACCACAAGAGGAGTGATGTGCTGTAGCTTGAAAGAGTGAAGATGGTAAACATTTGGTGGGTAAGGAGGGTTGTCAAATTATTAAATTGACTTTAAAAATTAAAAGAAATTCCATATTACATATGTAGTCTGACTTTAAGACCTACCCTAGGACTATCTGAAAAACAAGGAATTGCTTGCCAACTATTTTCAAGTCTGAGGAGTTTATTATATGTATTCTCTGTAAATACCCTGCCAGCCTCCACTATTGTATTGTAAATGCAGCCAATGGAGGTTATGTGGGGGATCTGTTATCACTTCTCACAGTTCTGGCCAGTTGCAAAAGGGAACAGGGCTCCAAAATGAAAAATTCCTTCCTTAGCTGCTCACACCTGCTCCCCTTCCTATTCCCAGAGCCCGCACCTGTTCTTGCTGTGAGAGTTTGAACCTAGGGAGAGATCCATATACTGACAGGATGTGAGATTATGAATAGAGTACACAGGAAATGTCTGAATATGAATGAGATGGAGGAGGGGACCCACTGAGGTGCATATGTGAATGAATAGCACCAAAAGGGAGAGTAAGAAGAGATTAGGATAGTCTCCATATTTCCAAATCTAATTTTCTTAATAAACAATATTCTACTGCTGTGTCCCTCTGAGGTTGATTTGTTTTTAAGAATATGGTTGCCCCTATATATTACATTTTTTTAGAAAGGTGGCTCTTTCCAAGCTTTAGACTACTACCACCAATGATATTTTCTGAAGGTGGATGTCTAGGGCAGTGGTTCTCAATCTTTCCAGACGACTGTACCCCTTTCAGGTGTCTAATTTGTCTTGCAACCCCAAGTTTCACCTCACTTTAAAACTACTTGCCTACAAAAAATCAGACATAAAAATACAAAAAAGTGTCACAGCACACTATTTCTGAAAAATTACTTACTTTCTCATTTTTACCATATAATTATAAAATAAATCGATTGGAATGCAAATATTGTACTTGTATAGTATATAGAGCAGTATATAGTCATTGTCTCTATGGAATTTTAGTTTGTAGATTTCGCTAGCGCTTTTTATGTAGCCTGTTATAAAACCATGCAAATATCTAGATAAGTTGATGGAAGACCTCTGCGTACCCCAGGGGTAAGTGTACCCCTGGTTGAGAACCCCTGGTCTAGTGCATCTATTATTGAGTATCCTAATGATGGAGGAAGTGATGAAATGCAAAGATGTGCGTGTCCACTTGTGACAAAGAGGAGAATGTTCCGAGGCTCATCATACTCTTTCTTGATAGACACAGCTTCCTGTTTTGAATTGAATATATTTTGTTTACAAGACTCAGATTTACAAGGTGTTTCTTTAAAAAAAAAAAAATCCCCTTTAGTTAGCAATGTGAAATTTTGCTAGTTTCATCAGAGGTTTTTTTGTTTGTTTTGTGTTTTGATTCTAGGCCCTTCAGAAGGGTGATGATAAAGCTCCAGAGTGTCACATCACAGCTTGAAAATGAGAGCTGGCATATTTGAAATTCACAATACACTTACATAAACAAATAGAAAAAAAAAGGGTGAAAAATGTTTGAATATACTTCAAGAAGGAACAATAAGACAAATGTCAGTTAAGGAAAAAAAGCTACAGTATAATTAAAAAGCAACATTGTGTATTAACTTTAAAAGAATGAGGATGTGACAAAGAATAACTAAGAATGATGTGAAAGATCACACAACCATAAAAAATAATCTGGAAAGAGAAAAGGGACAGCAAATGCACTATCAGCAGAAACTAGTGAAACACAAAATTAGAAAGATATTGTAGAAAGATAATAGTCACTGAACTACTCAGATATGTTTCTGATTCATCTTATCTGATAATCTCATAAAAACAGAAATAGTTAGGAAAAGAGGGATCCATACAGTAGGAATTTTCTGGGCAACTTATATATCAAACTTATATATCAAACTTATATTTCTAAAACTCAGCAAAACAGCTATTTTCAGCAGCACATGAAAATTAGACAGACTACATCAAGAGACTACATAAATGTTTATTCTTTTGTATGACTGTGATTATGTGACATCTTGTGTTTGTTTCAACAAATATGTATGACTGTAACAGATCAGAAAAATTTACAGTGTTCACAAACATTAGCTAATTTAACCGATGCTGTGTTAGCACCACCATTGTGGCAATGGATAGTCTAAAGATTAACAAGCTGCTAAAGAAATAAAAATGGGACAGCACACAAAAGTGAAGTAAGTAACAGGTAGAATAATGTGAATAAAAAGATGAAAGCAAAATGTCAGTTTTTAATTGAAATAGTACATCTGGGGCCTGAACTTGCACTCTGCAGGAGGAAAACACCCATTGATATTGATGATGTCAACTGGTATTTTGCCAAAGCATGAACAGCAAGTTCAGGCACTTGATGTCCTGATTTTTTTATCCAATGAAATGAAATTGCAGAGTAACACGGCCATGTTTTGAAATATTTTAGAGCACTGAGAAGGGTAAGGAATGAAAAATGGGGAAAAACGGTTAAAAGGATAGATTGAAAAAAAGAGACTCCAATGCTGTTTCTAATTATAACATGTAGGTTAATGCATCACACTTCTAGAGAGACTTTCATCCAAAAGCATTTCACAAACATTAACTAATTAAGCCTCACACTGTCCCATTGAGGCAGGAAAATATTATCATTGCCATTTAACAGATGATGAAACAAGTCACAGAGAGATTAAGTGACTTACACAAGGTCACACAAGAAGGCTATGGAACAACCAAAATCTTCCAATTCCTACTCCAGTGTTTTAATTTCCACACCAGACTTCCTCTTGGAAGTTGAGATGGTTCATGGAAAAAGCTTTGAACCCCAATAATATATATCAGATTGTTTAACGCAACATTTTAACAGATAATATATCTGAAACTCCCATTTTCTTGTTTATTGTGTAACAATTGAGCTATTTAGAACATAAGGGGATTATTTTTGTTGCTTAAAGAGTTTCACAATTCTGTTACTATTCAAAATCATGTTATGAAGAATTAAAGCTTTCAATATCATGAGAAGTTAAGACCGACTCTCCACATACGTAGCTTTTAGAAAACGAATACAGACAGCAGTGAAACCAAGAGATGTCTTCCCATGGACCATGATTTCCAAAGTACCTGATGCCACTGTGTTAATATCTTGTAAGAATAGTTTCCTATTAAGAATAATTTTGATTGATAAAAGAAGAACCACCCACTATTGATGGAAACAGCTAGACAAATAACTGATTTTTTTGGTTTGCTGGCAGTTCAAAAAAAAAAAAAAAGATCAGGTTTTATTCATACTCATTCATAATGACAACGAATAGTCATTGGGCCAGAGAAAGAGAGCGAGGCTTACTATAAGGTCTGGTGATTTAGACACACCAGAGCTGTAGGAGAAGCAAGTTCAAATCCCTGCTCCAATGACTATTTATGCAAAGTGGAACAGCTTCAACAGGAAAGATACCCACTCCAGAATATCCCATAGCCCAGCGGCTAGCATGCTCTATTATACTGCAGAAGACAAGTTCAGATCCCTTCTCCACATCAGACAGAAGGGAGAAGTGAATTCATCCCACGTGAGAACCACAACCACTATGCTAAAATTTATGAGAAGAGCTTTAGCACGACTGCTGCCATCACCACCACCACCTCCTTCAACCATTTTATGACTAGTATGCAAGTCCCCACACAAAAAAATGTTTGGCCAAAACTATTCAGCAAATTCATGTCAAACCTGTGAATAGTTTTGGGTTGACCAAGACTGCATTTTTAGGCAAAAGTTTTTTTTTGCTAAACTCTACTGATGGATTTTTTTACATTAGGCCAATAGCTGTCAATATATCTCTAAAAACTGCTTGTTCTGGCTGGGTTTTACATGACTGCACACAGTACCAGCAAAAAGACTCCTCCCTATATCCTGCTATACAGTTGTGTCAGACCTGAGTGGATCACAGCTCTGAGAAGTGAGGGGAGAGCAGAGGCTGCCTGCTGCTCCCATAATTATGGCCCCCATGCATCAGTTAAGCACAGATATTTCGACGAAAAGGGATTACGCAGATAGATCCAGCTTCCAAGAGAAGAGGGGAACTGGAGAGAAATTGTGCCTCAGAGGGAATGTCTGAAGCACAGTGTTTCCCAGGTATTTCCTGAACATTGCAGTTTATCTATCTCCTGCTGCTGAGGGCTGTTGCCTAAAAGGCCCAATCTAACTCTATTTCTCTCAAAGTGTGACAGGTTGCTAAAGAAGGTTTCCTACAATTCCACATGAAAGAGGCTGTATATTTGAATGGGCTGAGAGACAAGACATCACCTGTAGAGCCATGGCTATGTACCTTTCACCATTTTGCCCCCTTTAGTCTTGGCGATCAGGAGGCTTTGTCTGGGCCATCAGGTAAGAGAAAAGTCTTGACCCCTTTAAGGATTGAATTCCCTAGCCTCCTCATAGGCTAATTGGTTTGACAAAGAGGTCTGCAGCTAATTGGTTTGACAAAGAGGTGCCAGTTGGTTGGTTAGGCTGTAGAATTCATTTTTGCCATATCTTGACAGGTGCCCAGTGCACAATGCTCATTGACTAAGGGTACGATTCACAGATAAACCAGAACTGGGAGCAGATTAAAGAAGGCATCTCCTAAAGAGAGTAGGGAACGTGGCTGAGGCTCCTAACATCTGGTATAGTGAGGAGACAACCACGCAACCCCCGTCTCCCCCACCCCCGTCATCAGTCCCTTGTACAAGGAAGGGTGATGGAGTCCCAGCAGTAGTGTGTGAGGATCATGTTAATGGGATGAAGGGCAGACAGCCATCCTCCACCAGGTGGAATAGATTACAAAGGAAGGATAGTAAATGCCTGTGAAAATGAGGCAGGATCAGAAGCTAAAATAGGGAAAGAACAAGTTAAAAATTACTTAGATAAGCTAGATGTCTTCAAGTCACCAGGGCCTGAGGAAAGACATCCTAGAACACTCAATGAGTTGACACAGGAGATATCTGAGCCATTAGCAATTATCTTTGATAAGTCATGGAAGACAGGAGAAATTCCAAAAAGGTGCAAAAGGGCAAATATAGTGCCAATCTATAAAAAGTGGAATAAAGAAACTGGGGAATTAAACCACTCACCTTAATTTCAGTACTCCAGAAAGCAAATAATGGAGCAAATAATTAAGCAATCAATTTGCAAAAACCTAGAAAATAATAAGGTGATAAGTAACAGTCAGCATGGCATTCTCAAGAACAAATCATGACAAACCAACCTAATAGCTTTCTTTGACAGGATAAGAAGCCTTGTCGATGTGGGAGAAGCGGTAGCTGTCGTAGATCTTGACTTTAGTAAGGCTTTTGATACTGTTTCACATGACTGTCTCAAACAAAAACTAGGGAAATACAATCTAGATGGAGCTACTATAAGGTGGGTGCATAACCGTTCCCAGAGAGTAGTCATCAATGGTTCACAGTCAAACTGGAAGGGCATATCAAGTGGGATCCTGCAGGGATCTGTTCTGGGTCTGTTCAATATCTTCAAAGATTTGGTAATGAGAGAGAAAGAACACTTTTAAAGTTTGAGGATGATACCAAGCTGGGAGGGGTTGCAACTGCTTTGGGCGATAGGATTAAAATTCAAAATGATTTGGACAAACTGGAGAAATGGTCTGAAGTAAATAGGATGAAATTCAACAAGGACAAATGCAAAGTACTTCACTTAGGAAGGAGCAATCAGTTGCA
Organism: Emydura macquarii macquarii; assembly: GCF_026122565.2. NCBI lineage: Eukaryota > Metazoa > Chordata > Testudines > Chelidae > Emydura > Emydura macquarii. The sequence continues at coordinate 85,158,381 of NW_027131390.1, forward strand.
CACATACAAAATGGAAAATAACTGCCTAGAAAGGAGTACTGTGGAAAGGGATCTGGGCATCATAGTGGATCACAAGCTAAATGAGTCAGTGTAACACTGTTGCAAAAAATAAAAACAAAAAGCACACATTCTGGGATGGATTAGCAGGAGTGTTGTAAGCAAAACACAAGAACTAATTTTTTTGCTGTACTCCGTGCTGAGTAGGCCTCACCTGGAGTATTCTGTCCAGTTCTGGACACCACATTTCAGGAAAGATCTGGACAAATTGGAGGAAGTCAAAAGAACAGCAACAAAAATGATTAAATGTCTAGAAAACATGACCTATGAGGGAAGACTGAAAAAACTGGGTTTGTGTAGTTTGGAGAAAAGAAAACTGAGGAGGGACACAACAGTTTTCAAGTACATTAAAGGTTGTTTCAAGGAAGAGGGAGAAAAATTATTCTTGTTAACTTCTGAGGATAGGTGAAGAGGCAATGGGCTTAAATTGCAGTAAAGGTGGTTTAGGTGGGACATTAGGAAAAACTTCCCAACTGTCAAGGCAGTTAAGCACTGGAATAAATTGACTAGGGAGGTTGTGGAATCTTCGTCACTGGAGATTTTTAAGAGCAGGTTAGACCTGTCAGGGATGGTCTAGACTCTAGATAATACTTAGTCCTGCCTTGAGTGGATGGGACTGGACTAGAAGATCTCTCGAGTTCCCTTCCAGTCCTACGATTCTGTGACCTGCACTAGATGAGTTACTACACTTGGTACATCCCAGTATGAAACTTCATAAAGTTATGGCCTATCAATCATTAGAGCTCCAAAAAACACAGACTGTTTCAAAATGAACTTGTGTGTTTGAATTGTTTCTATTATTATACTTCTTGATAGAGGGAGACTAGACAATCTACTTCTAGGGACAAAGAGGATATTCTGGAATTTTGGTATATGGTTTACCAATTAAACAGTAAGGGACATTTGTAACTTGTTTACAAGCAATTTGATTAATCTTCTGAACAGGTTCTGATAACATACATCCCTGGAGATTTTTTTTTAATCCTAGACTCTAAGCCTCCTGAAGAATTAACTCTACGCCTATTAGATACAGAGTTTTGCCTTTAGAGATTTTATTCTGTTTTGCCTTAATAGAAAGCTTTAAGAGTCTGAGTGAAGATGTGAGTATTTCTAGGTGTTTGGATGAAATTAACCAAAAGGGAGCACAGCTAGATAGTTACATTTTAAAGGGGGTAGACTAAGAAAAATCAGGGAATGTAGCAGTGTGACCTTCGATATTTGGGAAATAGATGAAGGGACCTCATATATGCCAGTTTTACTCATTTCTATACCTAAGTCTTTACTGAGCTTTGGTAGGTTTACCAAATCTGGATTTTTGTTTTAGCAAAAATTGATTCACATTCCTGTAGATGTGAATGACTATGTATGGACTATTTTGTTTTCTCCTTAAAAAGAAAATGGAAACTTAAAAAATAAATTACTTACTGAAATTATTGCCACCTTAACTTTGAGCTTTTCATCCATTTTTCCATCCCCCAAAAAATCTTCACTTCCATTGCAAGATTTCAAAATTCCTTGAAAATTGAAAAATCTTAGATTTCAGCTCTAAAAACCCCACAGACAAAACCAAAAGCCAAATGGCATATTAAAAGAATATTAAATCAGATAAATTAGCGTTTTGAATTTTTCTATACAGACATTACGGAGATCTCCTGTGTTAGAGGTTAAGAAAACTTAATAGAGAAAATTTGTCTTGCTAAATACACCTTGCATACTCATATTAAAGTGAAAGACTTGTTTTGTTACATTTGCAAGGAACTCATATAATCAAGTATTTATATATTAATTTCAAACTTACCTATGGAAGGACCAAATGAAACAGAAGATATCAACTAAAAATGCTGATTGTTTTAAGGAGAAATTTTAACAATTCCACTGTGTGATAATTTTTAAAGTTCTTGAGGTTACTATTAATATGCCAGTGTGAACCATAAAAACAACTTGAATCTGAAAATGTAGGGTTAGTAGCTTGGGAACGGTCATATAAAACCTGGTGTTTTCCTAATGTTATATGGCCCCCACAGTATTGTAACCCATGCTAGAAGCAATCAATTAGAACTCCTCATAGGTAGTAGGGTTTAATTATATTTTCTTAACATTATAGGGGAAGCACCACTATATTGAAGTTGCCTAGCACTTTCCATTATGATTCTTGAGATTTTTTTTTTTTAAGCTCTAACTTCTCTACTATTTACAGCAGGCTTTTGAAATTTCTGAGGGAGTAACCCCTAGAGCTACAGACCTGCCTTTTGCTTGTCCCATAAAATTCTTTTCAGGCTTCACTGAGATATAAACACACAGAAAAATCACCATTTCCCTTTTGCTGCTTGCATTATCAGCATACCAAAATAACTTAACATGAACAGTCTAAAGCAATAGCAGCTTATGCACTGCACTGGGAGCCCCAGGACATGCCAGCAATGGTGGAGGATAGGCCAAACCAGACCTGAGCCAGGTTCCATCCTCCCCCAATACCCTTCCCCAGACATAGCACATGAGGACAGCAGACCATCCCCTCTTTTTGGGGCACCACATAGGACAGAAGCCTTCCAAGAGTGCATATGGGGTGGGGGGGGGACCGAAGAGATCAGGGTCCATCCAGGGTTCAAACTAGGCTACTTGAAAAATTTCTATATAAACCTTTTTCAGTGGAAAACTGGGGGTTAACTAAAAGAAAACAATTCATGAAGAGTGTCTGCTTTGTTTGAAAATTTTCCTTCCCCCACCCACAGGAAAAGAGTTTTTTTGGTTAAGATTTTGAATGAAAAGTTTCAGTTTTCAGTATCTGAAAACCAAAATGTTTTCTGTATTCAGTTTTTCAACGAACAATTGAAATTTTCCATGCGAATAAAACCCTGTCTTCTGACCAGTTATAATTCAGAACCAATGGTGATGTATGATAGCGGGTGCAGTAGTTACAAAAATGTACATTACAGAATTTATTTTTATTTATTTCCTTTTTAGGAAATTACATTACTAAAACTAAATAATGTAGGTTACAAAGTCAACCACTAACAAGTTAGGATATGCCAGAATTACAATTGCTTGCACAACCTTAAATTCTAGCCCTTTTGTGTATGCATTCTGATACAATTTTTAATTACATGATCACACACTATTTTCTCCATGAGACCCCTACCTCAGTCAGTGCACAGAATGTGATATCCAGGTAATCATAAATCAGGTATTTTCTAACTTTTGAATGCTTGACTTTGAAATCCAAGTAATGTTCTTTTAAGATAGTTATTTGTAAGTAATAAAAAAGAGCACACCATTCCTACTTTTGCATAAAATTAGCATGTTATTTGAACTGCATTTGATTGAGTTCTCTTTAACATTTGTCCATGAGAATTTTTTTATTTAAGAAGGAAATTTCAAATAGGGTTTCACATATTTACTGAAATTCAAGTTATTAAGACATTGATCCATGATGCCCCTTATTTTCCCTTGTAAAAATCATGGAAAAGGATGTGCAGAAAATTTGGAAGAGTGCTATCATTATAAATTCATCAGCATATTTCATGACTAGATCAAATGTTAGTCTTTCAATAGTACAGATTTTTCAAAAGCTAAGAGCAGAATCAAAGCCTTTTCTACACATTAGTGGCCTTAGGTATTAAGCAGAGTACACAGTCATACAGCGTCATTGCTCCATCTTTCCCAAACCAGCAAATCTACCATTAGAATTCTGTTAATTCCCTGCATACAATCCCATCTGTCTTTGCTGGGCTACACACTAACTGCCTCTCCCATATTAGGAAAGCTGCCCCTTTCTCCTGGTTTATTGGTCCATGAACTGGGTCAACAGAACTTGAGACTCAGGGCTTGTCTATACAGCAAGTTAGTGCATAGCAAGCAGGGTCTGAATCTACAGTGCACTAGCCTGTCTTTCACTAACTAACCACGTGGACCCCGATACTCTAGAAGTGCTAAAGAACTTTTAGCACATGGTAGCAGGGTCGGCGCAGCCAGTTAGTGCATGGCAAACTAGTGCACAGTAGATTTACAGCCTGACCTGCTTAGATAAGCCCTCCCAAACCTACTGAGCAAGACCCTGAGAAGGGGGAAGATGTTACTAGCACATAGTTTTAACTGGGGAAGGAACAGGAGGAGGTCTCACATAGTACTTTGCAACAGACATAGAGCTGGTTTGATTTCAAAGTCTGTAACAAACCTATAAATTGAAACACCAATATTTGCTGTGAAGAGCAAGATAAATGAAGACCTTGGAGACTGAGAAAATAACAATGCTAGACATTTTTCTGACCTGTTTCTGCACTGTTTAGTATAGCCTGAAGATGTTTCTCTGGTTAACAGTGGGGAGTAGTCTAGATTTTTTTTTTTTAAGCTGACATCTGTGGTGTAGTGCTTTTCCATTCTCTTGAGCAATACATTTTCTAAAAAAGCAGAGGTTCCCTTTAAAACTACTAATACAGCTAGAATCTGCAGTGAGGTCATGGCCTAAATATCTATTACTTCAGGAGACTATTTTCTAAGAGCTATCTTAAAATAGTACACATTATGAGCTGGGTGAAACCCTGTTATGGGGTTGTTAAAACCTTGTTCTAACTGACTCATTTATGATAGTTGTAAGAGACAGTTAAGGGCCACACCTAAAATAAGATGAAGTCTGCACAGAAACTAGCACCATGTGGGCAGGGGTATTATGACTAGGGATGTGCGGGTCTGGATATACGAAAGAATACAAACTCAGAACACAGAAGAACAGACAGAGAAAGAGGCAAAAGGCAAGAAAACCAAGCAGTAACTGTGGGCTCTGTGTGGCCCTGGGAAGAGCTAGAGAGAGTACTTTTGGATCTATGGGCTAGAAAGTCATGGGCCAATAAGCTAAAAAGCTAGTCCTTTTGTTCTTGGTTACTTCTGTGTTAGGAGAATAAGGACTTTGTATGTCCCTTATAAATAAACAAGGTTGTATAGAAGAGAACAGACTCCACCAATTTCTTCTTCCACCTAGAATAGTGGTTCTCGACTTATTTACCATTGTAGGCTGCATATGCAGCTCTCTCTCTGTTATATGGGCCACAGCTGTGTACTGATTGGGCCACAAGGGGCCTGCGGGTTGAGAACCACTGATCTAGCACATCACCAGAGCCCTGAAACCTCAATAGACACGCCAGCTTAAAACGCACACTTTTTTTTTTTTTTTTTTTTTTGGCAGAATTTCCCATAATTCCTTGACCTTGATCGATGGGGGTCAAATCACTGTCTAGTGCCTGAGGTAGCCATCAGCCAGTCTCCTCCTTGTGGAGCAGATAGTTCTTTTTTTCCTTTAGCTCCGCTGTAGTCTCTTCAAGTTGACTAGCATCTCCCCACCCTCTGACATCTCCATTCGCATCCTGCCAATGAGATCCTCATGCTCCTAGATACTACACAGACAAACCTCCTGCAGCTCTCTTACCTGCTGCTTCCTGAGGGACTCTACCAACAGAAACCTCTCACATTAAGTTCCCCCCTCCCTCTTTTCTTCAACAGGAGTACCTACAAACTGAAGAAAAACAATCTCCCCGCTTTCCTCTGTTGCTAAACTCAGCTAGCTAACTCCCTTAGTTTCACAGTTGCTGTAGTCTCACCAGCCACATGTCTTACCAACCACTGGGAGCCTGTATGCTTTTTAAAACCTAGGTCCTGCACACTCTCATATGTATTTAATTGAAAGACTGGAGCCCTAATTTATAAAATGTGCTAGGCAGTAACTCAGGTTTTTTGCATATTCTGTAAAATACTGTGTCCATTTAGTGATGAGTAATAATCTGTCTAGCAGATGAATAGATAGCATTTATGTTTTAAGATATGATCTTAAATAGCCATTGTGGTGAGGCGCTTGATGGGGTGTCTGCCCGGCACCCCTGGGTCTGGCGCTTCCCTCAGCGGTCAGCCCTCGCTGTAGTCTATAGTCCCAGCTGGGGCCCGTGGGGTTCTCACCCCTTCTCTGGGGAGAGCTTTGGTCATCCCGGCTGCAGCTAGTGGAGGGTGTCCGAGCCTGCCCTCTACTTTGGACACCAGCCCAGGGACCCTGATGGCAATAGCCTCCTGCTGCTGGTGCATCTAAACTGTTAGTCTTTTCCCTGGGCTGCTTCCCCATGCTGCCCTTTCCCAGGCTTTAGTACCCGCCCTCCTGGTAGTGGCAGCTTCCCCCTACCATGGTTCTGTCCCCCTAGTCCTGCTCATCGCTCTACTTCCTTCAGCTCATGGCTCCAAACTCTCACAGCTCCCAAACTCTGACTGGAGCAAGAGCTTTAAATAACTCTTGAGTGGGTCCTTAATTAGCCCCAGCTGGTCTCATTAGACTAAGATTACCCTTTCCCAGATGGCCGGGAACAGGGCTCTGATCAATCTTAGGCTTACATATATGCCTTCAGGGACTCTCTCATAGCCACTTGGCCATACCTTATCACACCATGGATCTATAATATATGGAAAAGTATAAAGGGCACTTAAAGTAGCATGAAACGGGACTCATGATATGAAATGCTGGAAAAGAAATTACTGCTTTCTTAAATGGAAACTGAGTTTTTGCTATGTTGTCACATTAGTACAGACTGAGCTGTATTCAGCCAATCATCATAAGGCTAAACTCAAGCTTTTTTTAAAAATGACTAGTGCAGTGTCAGGTCTACCAATCAAATTGTTTTGTGGTATTTCTGCAGTAATCATAATAGAGATTACAGTGCAACAACAGAGCAATGAGGAAGAGAACCAACCAGAAGTAGGCTAGCTAGATAAGATGTCCTGTTTTGTCCAAGTGATATACATCCAGTGTGAAAGTAGCACATCAATCTTTCTTCTACTAATCATTCTAGATTGCGGACACTAAACAGTAGTTACAAGAATATAATTATTATTTATCAGTGTCTACAAAGTGTGCCCATTTTAATTTCTGGGTGTGTGGATATAACATAAAAAACCCCTTCCCCTAGCCACATAGAAACTTTTGCTACTCAGGTTCCTTTTCTTAAGTAAATGCTTTATTGTGCCCCAAAGATCACAAATACAGACTTTGTTGGACCCACAGGGGAAGCAAATTTTAGATTCAGGGCCTTCAGATGTGAATGTTTTGCTGTGAGAATTAAAACACAACATTTCATATCTTGTGGATGTGTCAAAAGAACAGAACCGTACCCTTTAAGATATCCAGAAGCGAAACCACGTAGGGCTTTGCACATCAATCAACTCATTACATTGCACCTAAAAGCAAATCCATAGCCAGCATGTGCACAGCATGTGTTGTGTGGCGTATAACATGCTACACACAACAAGCACTGCTATGTCTATTGTACTGGCTAGGTAAAGTTTTCAAGTGTTCTTCAAAGGCAGGCCCACCCTATGTAAAGTGCATTGGAGTAGTCCAATATGAAAAGTCAAAAAAAGGCAGAGATAAGAAATCCAAAAGAAAAGATTGTAGTCTCATAGTACGTAGAAAAAAACTACTCCTAGCTACTGCTGCCTCCTGGGTATATAGAGTAGCTAAGGATTCACAAGAGCTTCCAGACTAGATGTAGTCGCACTACCACATTAGAGAAAGCAGATATCACTTCTCTCCCATCCGCTTATGCTACTGTCATTTAGCAAATAAAATTGAAGAAATATGAAAGACTGGAGAGAGCCCTGAACATTACACATGAGAGCTTTCAGGATAGATGAAGAACTGCTCAACACCATGCTCGATGACCTCCGAAGGAATAAAAGCTACTGTACTGGGACTCCATCCACTGTTATATCACACTCAGTTCTCAAGTCAATTGCAAAGGGGGCAAATACATCAGAGGAATCACGGTGATAATGGAACTTATTTGCTATAATTTCAACATTTCCTCAAAAAGGAATTTAGAGACCAAGCATTTTTCTACACTAGAGATTTAAGTGGGATAACTGATTGCCAGTTAACTTGAGGTACTTAAACGTTTGGTCGGCAAGTCTGGGTAATTCTCAAATGTTTGATCAAGGCTGCAAACGTCTGTAAGTTACACTGCTGATCCCTAAGGAAAACCATGAACATTTATAGCCTGGAACAAATGTTTGGCAGAGTGTCCAGACTAGCCTTTATAAAGGCATCAAAAACCTCAAAGAAATCATTTAACGCAAGGTAAAAACTCTAGTGAAGACAAGGCCTTCTGAGTGGTAATTGGAAAGGTGAAAATGTTTGTGGCCGACACAAAACAATTTATGTTAGTCTAGATAAAAGAGAGTGTGAGGAGCTTCAGAGGGACATAAAGCTAGGTTGAATGGGAACCTCCTGCAGCACACTGCTCCTTCCATGCTCAGCTCCAGCAGGAGGAGCAGTCAAGGGAAAGGCAAATATATGGCCTGACTGTCTGTAGACAGGCTCCACAGCAATGGGGTGGGGTGGGGGGGGGAACTACAGCACCTCTGGCAGCATCACATTCAGAATGAGGGGTGCCAAATCTGTCACAGGAGAAGAGTAACACTTGGCAGCCCTGATAATGTCTTTATATAAAAGAAAACTGCACCCTCAGCCTGAAATATATTAGGTTCTGGTCATCCTATTTCAAAGATACAGATAAACAGAGAGATAGAACAGGGACAAGTGATGAAAATGGCTAGTCATTGAGCAGCCCCATATGCAGAGAGACTGAAAAATTGAGAGACTGGGTTTGTTATTTAGGAGAGGAGTTAAAGAAGAGGAGCACAATATATGAATACAAAATAACAAATGTTGCAGACAAGATATTTAGTGCTCTTCCATTTACCCACTCTCATAGTAAGAGAGCCAGGGGACATTAAATGAAATCGAAAGGCAACAAATTTTAAAAGCTTATGAAAGCAAATACTTTTTATATAGCATGCAATTAAACTTGTGGAACCCACTGCCACAAGATATAACAAACTAAGAGCTTGGTAAGTTTAAAAATTAGATTTATATGTATAATGAAAATATTCAGTTACAGTATACTAAATTGAAGAAAGTGTTTTATAGGCAATGCAAATCTTTTTGCTTCAGAGCAACCACTGACAAGGATAGGAAGAAAACTTCCCCTCTAGGAAATTATTCTATAGCTGTCCACTATGGGGTAACTCGCGTCTTACTCCAAAACTAAGGTCACCATCAGAGAGCGAGTACTGAGATAAACCAACCCGTGGTTTGACTTGGTATTGTAATACTATGTCCTCAAGGTAGAGAAGAAAAGTGGGAACTTCACAATGGTTACTGTCCTGTTCTAACTAACACTGATGACGAACACACAAATTATTTTCCTTTATCAAATTACAAAAGGTCATCACCATCAACACTAGTACTAATTGCTTAGCCAGCTAACATTAGGGTCCTAATACGCTATACTTAAATTTGTGATTTCCAATGAGCAACACATAAAGGAAAATGCCATTTTATAAGTGTAAAATATGAGAAAATTTAGCATAGTTAATTATTGCTAAATCTTGAAAGACTGACAAAATCCTTTTATTACAAAGGCCTTTGTTATCACTTTATGGAGAAAATCTTTTAGGATTAAAGCTTTATTCAACATTCAGATACCAACATTTACATGATGAACATTATGCTCTTAATTCAACATAGTTTGGAGTGCAGGAGCACTCTCAATGTATTAGCTTAATTTGCCAGAATATCACACAATATTGGCCATTTTGAAAATCCACATTTTCATATTTTTTTCTATTTTTCTTTCAAAGCAGTTCCATTAAAACAAATGTATTTTCTTTAAATATTTTACATTATTGTGGATACTCTCACTTAAATCTTTTCTGAATATTGCAAATACACACATGGCTTAGAAAAGTAGAAAATTTAGAGGCAGAAAATGTAATATAATATTCACTCAACTCATAATATTATGTACTAATTGGGCAAGATATTCATGATTCTAAAATGTTGTCATTTATTTAACCTCCCTTCTTCTGTGTAGAAGTTATGACATCATTTACTACTTGTTAAAGTGATCAAGGTCATTACACAAGGAGATAGAAAGATTATGATAGAGCAGTTGGAATACAGAACTTGCAGTTAGAAGTTCTGGGGCCAGATCCTCAACTGGGGTAAACTGTCATAGTGCCACTGAAAGTAAACTTCACTGGACTTCAATGGAGCTATGACCACGTATACCAGCTGAGGATCTGTCCCCCAAGAGTCCATCCCCAGCTCTGCCATTGAATAATCTTGCACAAAACACAGTCTTGCTGTTTCCACATGATAGTATTTGGATAATACCTACAGTATCACCTCATTGGGGCATTGTGAGGGTTACTTTGTGATCCTCTGATTAAAGGTAGTACAAGGGTGTAATATACCATTTATTAGGATGTTTGTTCACAAAATTAAAATATAAAATAACCCCCAAAATTGCAAGGTAACACTGTAGGTTAAAGTTTAATCACATGCTCAAGAGTCATGGATTTTTAAAAATTAAAATTATTGAAAAATTGAAATGGTGTAAAGATAAGTATTCTCCATTGCCATCTCTGAATCACATTCTTTAAATACCATATAAATTCAAATTCATTAAATCCTTTACATATGCTCCTGAAATTCATTCCATGTCTCACTAGTGGATATTCTGAAGACCTTGTACTGATAATCTCTTTCACACCTCTCTTTCTGATTATATAACTTGGTCTAGTTCTAAATAATTTTAATGATGTTTCTAAGGGGACACCTAGATCCACAGTGAATTCATTATCAGATAACAGCTGACAGCTCATGCTCAGTCTACAAATTTGGTATTTCTCCTGTCTCATAGGAGCTACTGATCAATTCCTGTGGAAGCCAGATAGCCATGTTATAATTTCCACACGGCTATCAGTGAATCCAAATTTGGTATACTAATTTGAATTCTAAATTACGCCTGTAGATTAGAAATAAGTATACAATATTTCTCTGAATGAGTTCAATGGTCAGCCATCAGGTATATTATTTATCTAGAGAGAGGCATGATTTAGTGCATTAGTTAAATAGATTGAGTTACCTGAAGAATAGGATTGCATTGCTCACTACTTATTATTTTATAGTGCCCACAAGCATGTCAGAAACACAAAAGCCTTCCAACCTAAGGCACTGATCCTGCAATTGGATCCACACAGGAGAATCCTTGCACCCATAGTAAGCTCCATTGAAGCCCAGTGGGATTCTCATAGGCCAAAACCCTGTAATGAGATCTGTAATGCCATAATATCATATAATATTTAAGCATGCAAAAACTTTAAGCACATGCTTAAATTCCATTGGCTTCAGTGTAGATTTTAAGGTCAGAAGGGACCAATATGATAATCTAGTCTGACCTCCTGCACGATGCAGGCTACAGAACCTCACCAACCCTCTCCTGTAATAGACCTCTAACCTATGACTGAGTTATTGACATCTTCAAATATTAAGTACTTTAGGACAGGTCTACACTATAAACTTAGATCAGTATAACTGTGTCACTCAGGTGTATGAAAAATGCACACTTGTTAAGTGATGCAGTTATACTGACCTAAACCCCAGTGTAGACAGCACTATGTCAATGGGGGGGCTTGTCCTGTCCATATAACTAGCACCTCTTGCAGAGGAGGATTAACTATGCCAGCAGGAGATGCTCTCCTACTGGCAAGCAGTGTCTTCACTAAAGCGCTACAGCTGTGCCGCTGCAGCATTTTAAGTATAGACCTACCCTTACTGAATTAGTCCCAAATGTTTTGGGGTCTAAAGCACCAGATTTTTAAATTCCTTGACAAACTGGAATTATAGTTTCTAATCTGTAAGTGCAAAGTTAATTTTGTTCAACAAATGCTTGTCAAACAAAGTGAAAGAGAACAAAAAAAACAACTCAGCTATTTATCAATAATTTTGGTACATTTAAAGAAAAACAGTCGAATATCTTATCTAACGCAGGTTTTGTGCTTTCTATTTACAGAATTAGTTTTAATTTGAACTGTTCACACTGTAAGGCAGAGTGTATGTTCTAATGTTTTATATGCAAAGTGCCCCAATTAAAATAATTACTAAAATAATCTTCAGTTGATGAGTAGTAAAAGGGAAGTCCAAGACATTCTAACATAATCTTAATAAAGTGGGAATTAATTTTATTTCAGGATAAATAAAGAAAAATATCACATTATACTGATGTTTAAATGTAAGTCAGTAAAAATGAAAATATTTCCAAAGTTTATTAACATCAAAACAAATGACCTAGAGATTGTTCTTCAAATCAAAGGAATTTATATAAATTCATCTCCTTTTAAAAGGTTCAGCAGTAATAGTTCATCTTAATTGTACAACAATACTGTATATGGATTACTGAAGAATATGCTAGTACTAAAAAAAATAACCCTCTCTTGAAAATGTATCTTAAGACTTCCTAAAGACAATTAAACCCAAATTCAGCTGCTGGTGTAATTCAACTGTGGAATAGATTTATTATAAACTATCATTCATTTGTGAACTCCTATCTATTCATAAATATTATATTTTGAAATGAGATTGTGTTATTCTGATTAAATATGATTTTTAATAATAAGTGCTGTAGAAAGCATAATAGAAAAAGCCCTACTTAATTTGCAATATGGCAGAAATTGCAGATCCCGTAATATTAGGCTTCCACTGCAATTTTGTCAGCCACCTGGAGCTGACAGCGGGACTCCCGTTGTCAGCCCCATGCATTAATGATTGTACTATAGTTGCAGTAAAATGTCTATTTATCAAAAAAAATAGCAGGCATAACAATACTTGAGTGTTTAAGAAAAATTTGCTGGAACAATATAAATAAATAGATCTTTTCAGGCTTTTCCAAATTAGCACTATTAATAAAGGTACACTGTTATTTTTCTGAGATTTTCCATGTCTTGTCCACAACTCAGCTGCAAAAATTTGACAATCGTCTCACAATTCAAGTAGGGCCTTAATAGATTATTGACATAATGAGTCTACCAACAGTACAGAGGCTGAAGCTTTAAAGAAACAATGAAAAATATTAATAACTCTCCAAGTATTTTCATGTGGTCCCCAACAATCAAGGCATTTGGCATAGGTGCAACTGGTTTCATGAGACAAAATGAAACAGAGTAGGTTGTGCTGATGGAAGTGTGGCACTCTATGAGAAAGAAAGCAGAGTCAAAAAGTAAAAATCTTAAATGAATCAAACTATGTAAAATAGAATCTCTATGAATAGAATTCCATGCTTGAACAATAAGAGTATAACAGTAGGACTATACTTCCAACCACCTGACCATGATGGTGACAGTGATTGTGAAATGGTCAGGAAAATTAGAGAGGTTGCAAAGGCAGAAAATGCAATAATAAAGATGATTTCAACTATTCTCATATTCATTGAGTATATGTCACTTCAGAAAGGGATGCAGAGATAACATTTCTAGACATCATGAATGACTGCTTCCTGCAGCAGCCAGTCCTGGAATAGACTATGGGAGATGCAATTGCTGATTTAGTCATAAGTAGAACACAGGATATGGTCCAGGAGGTGAACATAGCTGAAACTCTCAGTAACAGCAACCATAATGTATTTAAATTTAAACATCCTTATGGGAGGAAAATGACAAAGAAAGCCACCAGAGTAGAATTTAACTTCAAAAATGAAACTTACACAAAAATGGGAGCAATTGTTAAACAGAACAGTCACAAGGGTGAAATGCCTGCAAACTACATGGAGATTATTTAAAAACACCGTAATAAAGACAAACTAAAGGTATACCCCAAATAATAAATACATAATAAAAATTAATAAAACAGTAAAAGGACCAAAAATACCACTAGAGCTAACCAGCAGAGTAAAGAGAAGGTTAGAAGCAAAAAGGCATCCTTGAAAAACTGGATGTCAAATCTTGCTGAGGAAAATAGAAAACAGCTAAGTTCTAGCAGGCCAAGGAAGAATTTCAAGAGCAGCTAGCTAAGGTCACAAAAACTAACAGCTAAATTTGTTTAAGTATATCAGAAGCAGAAAGTCTACCAAAGAGTCACTGGGGCCCCTGGACAATCAAGGTGCTAAAGGAATACTCAAGGAAGACAAGGTCACTGCAAAAAAGGTAAATTAATTATTTGCATTCATCTTTGCTGCAGAGAGTATGAAGGAGATCCCCACACCTAAGCCAACCACCAGGGCCACCCAGCGCGGGTTTACCCCAAGACACAGGTCCCCTAGCCCTCAGCCGAGGGGGGGACAGAGGCGTGGGTAGGCCCATGAGGGCGTGTGCCGCAGCGAACGCCTCCGGCGTCAACAGTCCCTGCAGGGGCGCTACCCCACTCCAGAGTCGGGGAAGGCTCCCTGCGTGGAGATGCCAGTGCTGGAGTGGTGATCATGGCACGTGGCTGGGGCATCTCCTGACTCCCCCCAGGCCGGGTAGGCGGTGCGGGGGAGCCTCGGCGCGTGGTGTCTTTGTCCTTGCGGCACTTCGGTGCCGGGCCCTGGATCGACAATGTCGGTGCTGAAGGAGCACTCTGCACCAAGGAGACGTTCGGTGCCGCAGGGGAACGCGCCAGTTCGGAGTCCGGTCAGAGGGCGGACTCCATAAAGATAGCCTTCAGCCGCGCCTCCCTCTCCTTTTGGGTGCAGGGCTTGAAGACTCTGCAGATTTTGCATTTGTCCTTACGGTGCTGCTCTCCAAGGCATCGGAGGCAGCGATCGTGAGGGTCACTCACGGGGACAGCCTTGCCACACTCAGTGCAGGCTTTGAAGCCCGTTGAGCCAGGCATGGCCCAACCTGAAGAAAAACCCCTGAGGGTTTCCTTATCTATCTATGTAAACTAAACTCTAACTACTTAACTCTAAACTGAACAGTCTGTAACAATCAACAATCAATTACTAAGGGGGTGCGACTTGCTAGGCAAGAGGCAAACATTCCAGCAACCGTCAACGGGTAACAGGCGGAAAGAAGGAACTGGGGGCCCGCGGGGTCGGCGGCGCCCTATTTACCACGGCATGAGCACAGTACTCCAGGGGGCGCCTGAGCCGACCCTACGGGGCTTGCTAAGGGGGAAAAAATTCTGGGAATCTGTGCACGGGGCGTGCACACACCTATAATGGAATGGATATGAGCAATCACTCAGAGAGAGAAATGGTGGATTCTCTGAAGTCTTTAAATCAAGATCTGAGGACTCTGGTAACTCAGTTAGAGGTTATGGATGTACTAGAGGAGTGGATGGGTGAGATTCTGTAGATGCAATATGCAGGAGGTCATACTAGATCAGGGTGCCCAACCTACAGCCCATCAGAGAATTTCGTAAGGCCTACAGCCTTCTTCAATATGCTAACAATATGCTAACAGCCAATTCATTAGCGTTTTGTCATCATATTTACATCATTTTAGTTTACCCAAGTGTGTAAATAGGTTGTTTCTATGTACAGTATTGTCTATCTAAATCCATGTGACACAAGCTGAACTTAAAATATAAATCAATATAGGTGACTTTAAATCTTATTAAAATATGTAGAATTGGTTTGGCCCACACAAGGTTGTGCTTAGGTTTATGTGGCCCATCTGTGTAATAAGGTTGGGCACCACTGGACTAGATGATCATGATAATTCCTTCTGGCCTTAAAGTGTATGAGTCTACACTGGGCTGCTGTAATCCACCTGCTCCATTTTATGTTAATGTACACAGAAAGAGAATAGTGAGGAGGAGGCAGGGATGTCTTGGATCCATTTTTGTTTTGTACATACATATGTAGCGAGTGGAGTAGGAAGCATAGTGCCCAGGAGAATCCATTAGTGGGGATATTGGTAGTTATTAAGCAGATCTATCCGTTTGATGCTAATATTGAACCACTAAATTAAGGGGAGACAATTATGCAACATGTCATGCATGATGCAGGAGCAGGAAAAAAAAAAGTCAGTTGTAGACAGCATGCCTCTATCTATAAAGTAGAATAACACAGGCTTTTTGGTGAGTGGTTCTCTAGAGCCCTTACTTGACAATGATTTAAGGAGACAAGTTGAAAAACAACATGGTATAATTCTCACGTTTAAATTGTAATGCTGAGTAACCAAAGCAATAGTAGATAATATATACATTTAAAATCTTTAACTATTGGGTAAGCTTATCTACAATGCATAAGGAGAGAATGAGATCTGTTACTGACAGCAGACATTGTAAATTCAGTAAATACTCATATAATTTCAATTTCCTGACACAAGTGTGTCCATGACATTTTAAAATATTAGACAGAAACAGAGAATAGCCTTTCATGTCAAACTGCCATTTAATTTAATAGAATGTATCAGTAAGCATCTTGTGTCTAAAAATAACCTTCAAACACTTCTGATTTTAAAATAATTAAGAACATGATTCATCACAAAAAAGTATATTGCAAAGTGGGGAAAATATTTAAGATCCAAACCTAATTGTTCTACAAGAAATGTAGAAGAAACAATTACTGTTTTTACTTTTGAGCGATAATTCATAAATTACTGTATCTTTCATACTTAGGAGGAGGAACACTACACCCCATATGAAGGATTACAATTACATCTATTAATGTACTGTAGCTAAACTGCTTATCGTACAAGCAAGCATTTTATACAGTTCCTTTTGTCAATGGTATAAAATCAGTCATAGAAAACAGTAATAAAATGAGCTTTCATCCAATAGATAAAAGGGCATGAATTACAGATTGGCATTACACTTGCATACCTTTCCCCTACAAGGCTGGAATTAAAGCGTTACTGGCAAACTTTACCACATTTCTAGGTTGTATAGTTAAGAAAAACAGACACATCCACTAAGATAATGGAATTGACTCATCTTAGAAAATGAGTCCCTTCTTAGAGCATACTTCTGTCAGGACAGTTACCAGAGGTGCTTATCCCCTCTTGCTTACGAAGAAAATTACCAGCTCACACCTAAATCCAATATCACATCTGTCTCTAGGAAGCGAATGTAACAGAAGTCCTAGTTGAAGTGAGGAGAAAAACGGAGTCCAGAAGCCACCCTATTTTGTACAGGGGTAGAAGCAGCTTAGGCTACGTCTGCATTTGAGTTGGGATGTGAGAGTCCCAGCTTGCGTAAACATACCCACACTAGCTTTGCTTGAGCTAGTGCCTAAGCATAGCAGTGTGGCTCTGGTGGCAGGGCAGTCACTTGGGATAGCTGCCCCCAGTACTATCCCACCCAACCCCCTGGGTACTTTCTCAAATGGCTAGTCTGAGCTGCCACCTATGTCATCATGGCCACACTGCTATTTTTAGGCGTTAGCTCAAGTGGAGTTAGAGTGCATACATCTATGCGAACCTCCCAACTTGAATGTAGCTGTACCTTTATAGTGCATGTACAGGGATTTCTACAATGGGCATAATCATGCTTTCTATTTTCTCACTTGCTCCCTCTGCCCAAGTGGTTAGATTTCCAAAAACAACACTAGATATATTTGGTAACAGATGGGCTGTGGAGCATGTAATTAACAAGGACTCAGGGGAGGAAAAGGCTGTTTCTGACACAGATAACACCATACTTCCTGGCAGTAGGATTCTATCCTGCCTACCAGGATTCAAATAGCAGACTTTTCCATAATTATACCCCCGAAATCGCCACTCTTCAAGAATATATGAGTAAGTGAAATTGATTGTGTTATCATTAAAAACCCATCTGGCCAAAGTAGGGCTAGACCAGTTTAGCCTGCTGAAAACATTTTTTATTTATTTATTTTTTTAAATAAAAGGTTCTGAGCAGATTCACTTAAAGTTATATTGGCACATACTAAATGTTTAGGTGCTTTTGTTTCCAATTTACTCACTTCAAATGTAAATAGAAACCAAATAGATCTATACAAAAAGATGGAGCTTGGCTTATAAATAAATCAAAGCATTCTGCATCTTAAATAAATTAGACAATGGTTATTGATTGAGGGACAACTCTCAGTCCCACTGAACTTAAAGGGAGATCTGTTTTTATTTGGGGGGGGGGGGGAGGAGGGAGGAAAACAATGGGCACACCCTAAGTAATGTCCATTCCTTATGTCTAACTTTTCTTGAATGTGTGTAAAATTGCACTGCAGTAGTGCATACCTTCGCAAGGATAGTTGTAATGTAGGAGGTTATGATTGGAAAGTTATAATCGTATAATGGAAGTTGTGCACTAGGATTCTGCTCCTATTAGAATCAATGTGACCGACAGTGGAGTGGACCCTACTGCTAAAACACAGTAAAACATGTTGAGGTATATTTCATTTTCAAATGACAGAGTTCTAGCTAATTTAATAAAAAGTGTGCAGAGAATTTGAGGTTAATAAATCTATCCTTTTAAAGAATTCATATCAGAAAACCAAAGAAAACATACTTTTACAGCAAAACATTCTTGGCTACAAATTACTTTTTATGCATTGGGTTTTTATAAGCTTTATTCTACAGAAACACAAATGAGGATTCAAAGGATTTCTTTAAACAAGTCTTTTATATTAAAAATAAATCTTTGAAATTAAGTGACATGTACAATCATATAAGATTGATACACACAAGTTAATATGTGAATTTTATTGATCTACTATAATGTCATAGCACATTTAGTTTTACTATTCTTTCTACCCTATTCTTTTCCTCTGATAAACCTGAATGTTTTTTTGTTTTGCCAAATATAAAAGTAAATCACACCTTTTTGTTAAATGCCTCCACTAGTTGTCACACTGCGAAGAGATCAAGATACCAACAAGTATCCTTGTTACTATATGGTAATTGGACATTAAAAGGTTGATTGATTTTTTTAAAAAAGAATAGACTCCCAAGGACAAGAAAGATGACATTGGAATACATTTCACTCTGATTCTTTCTTAGCTCTTTATTATGCAAATGAAAGCTCATTTTAGCTTGTCAGATTTGGCAATGAGGATGTCTAGAGTTTAAATCTTCCATTATGGTGCACATGTAATTATAATTTTAAATTCCATAGTGTACTAATTTTGAGGTGTCAAATGTGTTTTCTACTGGTAATCCTCATTAGCACTTATTTTAAGGTTTCCCAAGAACGTTGAGACAGAGATATTGCTATAGAGAAAAGTAACGTAACAAACATTTCTCTGGCAATGCAAAATTGGAAGATCAATCCTATATCATCATCTTACTACCCTACCTTTTATCTTACTATTTCTAATATCTCCAATGTCTTGTTTTGTTTCTTAAATCCTGTCCAAGATCATTCTCAGGTGTTAAAATCTGAGAATAAAACCTCAGCATAGCACAATAGCTAACAATACTAAATGGAGTAGAAAGCAACCTGTCAAACAGCATATGCTTTATTTATAAGCATGAGTGGGAGAATCCGATTGTAGTTTGGGCTTCACAATCTAAGTCCTAATCTTGCAATCACATGTACACTGACTGGGTTGATACCTGAATTGTGCAAAGCCCCCCTGAAGTCAGTGGGTCTGGGCTGCATGGCTCCAGGTCACAGGATAGGGGCTATAGTTTTATACCACATTCATCATGACAGTCACCTGCTGCTAGAAGTCAGTCATGTTTCTATAAAACTTTTCATTAAACATTTTCTCCTACGCTACTGTTTTTCAAGGATTTTAAAAGTATATATTTCTAACCAGACTCAGGTTTGAATGTAATACTAGCTCTACTCTGATTTATCTGGGGAATTTAAAAACAAAAACACACGCAAAGAAAAACCAACAGAATAGCCTGAGAGGTGCATTTTGCAAAAGTCAAATGAAAGTAGACCCTCAAAAGTTTTGAGCTTCTGTTCCAAATATCTCTGTCATCCTGAGGTGAACAACCTGCAAAAAGTGTCAATGCACACCTGAGAGAATGGCTTCTTTGCCCTGCCTCCCAACTCAAATGGCTTTGATATTTACCCTTCCGAAACATGATATTGTAGCAAATTCATTATAGAGAATAATGCAAAATCAAAACGGATATACACAGTGCAAATATGAGTGTATACAGTAAGCACATCCACACCCCCTCACACCTCCTCACAACCACTTTATTATTTTAAATTAGTGGTTCCTTGAATAGAAGATCACAAATTCAGAGAGGTTGTTTTAACTAAAGCTATCTCACTACATTATATTCTTGTATAGCCAACCAGCAGTAAGATCATTCTGTGTATTTCATTTCCTTAAAAGTTGTTTAAGTGATTTTTAAAATTTTTCAGTTTACTCATATTTTAGATTTCAAATGACTACTTGATTCAAAAACTAACAATTACTAAAATATCAACGTAACTGAAAACTAAAAAGTTAAAGGAGCTAAAATATCACTTAGCAATACCAGGAATCACAATTTATACCATTATCTGCAGTTTTTGGGTGTGTTTTTATTTTTTTTTCTATATGCAGTGCCATTTAAAACACACATGCTTAACTTCATGCACAGGTTTATGTCCCATTAAAGTTAGTGGAGGGTCCACATGGGAGCAGGACTACATGTACACATGCTACTGTAGGACAGGTGCCTAAGATAGAATAATGAAAATGAATAAACATAAAACGCTAGAATAGAAAAAAAAGAAAAAACCTTTCAACAAACCTAAAGGAATATCTTTACAAACAGTACAACTTGATAGACTATACCTTCTGAAATATTATACAGAAGAACAAGGTAAGTACTCTCCACAGGCAGCTGCCATCTGTGCACAATCTGAGTATGCTCCCAGGAGAAAAGAGCATATGATAAAATAGATGGCAAGGATAATATTTGTTTTCAGCATGGTGCATTTTTGCAGTCCAAATCAGTAATGAATGTTCTAATTTAAAATATTTGAGACCTACTGCCCTAAACTTATGTAAAATTAAGTAACTAATTAGCTCTGACAAGTGTTGCAATGTATTTTATTTGTGTGAGTGAGAGTGAGAGTGTGAGTGAGAATTTATCTAATGGATCAAGCATCATTCTTTAAGTGAATGTACAAGGTTTAAAATAATAATTAACACATCATTTAGCACAATCAATCAATACCAACTAAAGAATCACCCAACCATTCGTTCCTGGAACTTATTAAACAGTAGCCTCCCTCTCCTGGAAAAGCCTTTTAGAAGAGGGGAAGTGTACGTTATCCCCTTAGGTAATTAAATCTGGAGATTGGCAGACTAAAAATTTTAGACAGCTGCTATGAACTTGAGGGTCTTAGTGAAGTTCAACTATCAAGGAATCACACAGTGAGAAGTGGTCTGTAGAGCTGGATGTGCTCAAACTTTAGGGGACTTTAAAGGTTAAAATCACTTTTTTAAACTTTATCTATAAACCAACTGATCAGTAGTGCAGATCACAAACCACAGATGTAATATACTCCTTATCGGGGAAACTGCTTAACAGGTGAGCAGCTGCAAATTCTAGATGGCCTGAAAGGGCAAACCACATGTAGAGCATATTAGAGTAATCTAACTTTAAGGTGACAAAGGTGTCAATCACTGTAATGAAGTCTATATCCAAAAGAAAACACCACTGCTTTCTTGCCAAGTGCCAAAGATGAAAGGCATTTTTGGCAGTTTCTGATACTTGAACATTTAATAACAGCTGAGAATAAGAGATACTGTGTTTTGGTGTCTTTTCAGTAATGTTGCTCCAGATTTACACTACCATAATTGAGATCAAAATTTAGCTCAATACATAAAAGGTACTACACAATATAAATACTACAGCAGAACATGTCTTAGGCATTTCTGATTATACAAAAATGCTGAATTTATTAAATCATTGTATTGCAAACAGATCAATATCTCAGTGCATATAACAGAGTTTATTTACTAGGATGAGGATGGTGCATTTTCCTCCTTGTAAATGAATCAAAGTTTTATTCAATAGCGTAACAACTTTTCTGTAAGCCTGTCACTTTGATTCTCACTGTGACACTTGCCTAAGCTGATAAATGTTGAAAATGCATTTGCTCTAGTGAATGTCAGTGAAATGATAAAGACAGATTGTTAATTCCTACCAGCATATATTTGTTAAGAGTTTGGTACAAGTCTGAAAGAGTACCATCAAGCAGAGATGATACCACTTCATTCCAGTCAGTCAAGCAGAGTAATTAACTATCCTTCAAAAGTTCAAAAACAAAAAACCAAACCCCCACAAACATAAGTGATTTTGCTAATAATGATTTGGTAAAACAAAGCAAAAATCACTACACAACATTCAAGGAGTTTTTAAATGTTTGCAAAATTACTCTTCACAAGTAGCTATATTAAAGTGACCTATTGAAGCTGTTATGTGGCACTCACTCCTCTCTGGGAGTTTACCTCCTGATCTTTCTTTGAAGCCGCAGATTTTTCTGCCTTGAGCAGCCTTGCTATTGGTGTGACAGTGTACAGGAGTCACACACAACCATGTGCAGGAAGGACCATAAAGCACTCACTTTTGATAAGCCTGGGCAAAACTGCTGTGAGGACAGGATGATACAGGGAACTGGTGATAGAACATGGAACCTTTCAGGTGATTAAACCCAAACCCACCTAATAAATCAGAGGCTGGCTAGTCATTTCTCTATATGAAGTGAATTGGTGGTCTCCGCCTAGTACCAATAGGTCTGCAACATTAACAACACTATAATTGGCAGTATCTGTAAAGAATTCACAATTTCTTTTCTACTTACATCTTTGCTCTTGTTTCTTCCCATTTCCTCTTGCTCTTTTCTCTCCATCCAAACCTTCTGCCTAACTGCCTCTTTTAGCCTTTCCCCACTCTGGCTTTGTTTGTTCCTCTATGCTATTAATATTTGGAATAGTCTCCCAGTTGTATGCCACTCTACAACAGCGTCAATTCAAATCCCTCCATAAAGTATTTCTCCCAGAAAGACTTTCAATAATAGTCCTCCAAGTAAAACATTAACTACAGAAAATAACTAGAAATGTACAAAAAATGTGAAACACGACAACTTATGCAACTGAAGTTTCACAGGAAATCACATTCTCCAAATAGCATTATTCCCCCACCTCCCTCCCACAACAGTAATCATTTTATTGTGTCCTTAACATGTTTAATGTGTAAGACGCCAGAAACTGTCTTACTTTTCTTACTTTGCATAGCTGTTGCACAACAAAAGTATAACAAGAGCAGGAAAAGCACTTAATGGGCATGGAAAATGAAATGCTCTTTTGTCCCTTGTAGTGGCACCTTCAAGATACAATGGTTGGGCAGAGTAAGGAAACTTATGCAGCTGTTCCCTTTATCTTACCATTTTGGGAATAGATAAATACAGTCTATAGTGTTTTCATTTAACATTTCATTAACAACATTTTTAAAGTCTCTCACATGTCATTCTTAAGAGCTATATACAACACAGGAATACAGAGATCCAAAACAAATGAAAAACTTACTGCAGAGGTCTACAGAACCCAAGAGAAAACGTACCAAGTCTCAATCACTCAGGCTAATAAATATACTATATTATCAAGTCACTACAGAAGACAGAATGGAGAGAAAAATGTAAATGGACAAATAAAAATGAGATCACTTCTCTGGTCAGTCTGACTACCTTGAGAACAAGGTGCATGGGAGAAAAAAAATGTGCACTGGTGAGGCTTAAAAAGAAAACTAAAAGACAGATTCAGTCTCTCTCTGTGGACCTTAGCATGGAATGAAAAAAAAAGAAGGAAAATAAGCACAGAGCTCTGTCTTTAAGCAGCATAATTCCTCACCACAATTACCAAGGTCAACTGAATGGATTAGAGAGAACATGCAGAAGATAAGAGGAAAGTACAAACATAGAAGAAAGAGGAAATTTTCTATGACTTCTTTGAAACATTCCACTAATAGGCTTAAAGAGCTGTGGAATCCCATAAAACAAATGTCTTTCAAATTTTTCCATTTAGAAACAACAATTCTGGTCATTGCATCTGCCTACATTTCCTCAAGCACTCCCCAAGACTGCATTCCACTCTGACTACTGGAGAGAGAGAGTTACCTTTAGAGTTGGAAGAAGTCATCTTCTCAGCTATCTCATCAAAAAGCTGCCCCTGCCTTCCTAGGTCTTATCTGGACTAAGCTTTAACCAGTCCTGTCACAAAAGCACTGCTAGCTAGGGCAGATCAGTTTTCGTATCTGTTGAGAAGTAGGCATTGTCCACATATAGATGGCATCTTATTCCTAGGTAGCTCATACCTTCCCTTAAAGGCTTCATTAGAATGCTGAATATCACAGGGGATAGGAACGATCCCTGCAACACTCCACATATGACAGCCTTTAGGAAAGAAAAATTGTCCATTGCAACTCTCTGGACTCTATCCATAAGGAAAACGAACCAGGTCAACAGATTTATTGTATAAGTTGAGAGTATATCTGAATGCTTAGTAACTTTGCCTTACCTGTTCATTTCCATACAGTTAAATGCTTAAAAAAACACCCTAATATTATAACAATCCTGGGTATACATTCAGAGTAGCATCATTAAAGTTAAAGTTTTTGGTCCGCTAATATGTGAAGAGCGGGGCCACGTGTATGATCTGATTATGCAGCCATGTACATTGTAAGTTAATTGTGCAGAAAACTTAAAGAATGGCAATTATACTCTAAAATCTCAGTTTTCATTTAAAAAATAAAGCACAGGTCAAGATTTTCAAAAGTAACTAGCAACTTAGTAATTTTAAGCAGACAATTTTCAGAATGTACTGAGCACCCATTCTCTGAAAATTGGGCCTCTTTTAGATTACTTAAAATGGGCACGCAAAGCCAATAGTCTTTTGAAAATATTGATCTCAGTCTCTAGCCCTTGTGGTTACAAATATATTCTGATAGTTGTCAGCTAGATGTAAACCAATACACCAATGTTTGACTGAGCCTGCAAATAGCATGAAACAATAGTTCTGAGAAAAGCATGAACTTTCCCTATTCATCTAAATGAAGTGTTACCTTTGAAGCCTAACAACAACAGTTTTAAAATATGAACTACGTCACAACTGATTTCTGAAGAAACATCTAACTAACATACTTGGCTGTTTGTTGGATGTAATGGTATATATTGGGGTGGAGTGCAGTGGGATGGCTCATTTTTATGAAGGCTTG
Source organism: Emydura macquarii macquarii (assembly GCF_026122565.2). Taxonomy (NCBI): domain Eukaryota; kingdom Metazoa; phylum Chordata; order Testudines; family Chelidae; genus Emydura; species Emydura macquarii. Next base: position 85,183,356 of record NW_027131390.1, read on the forward strand.
CTGGTGTGGGGAGTGGGGCGTACAATCCCCTCCTGTTCCCCAAATTTAACTTCACCACTTTCCTTTCCCAAAAGGGAGCAGAAAAGAGACAATATATCCCCTCCCCCCATATGTCAAGTTTCAACCAGCTCCTGTGGGATGAAGAAAGAAAAAACAAACAAGACTCTCATGTCTTCAGATACACCAAAGCCCCAGTTCCCCCTCTCATCAGCTGCCAAAACATAAAAGTTCCCCCTAACAACTTCTACAGTGCAATAATTATACAAATTATGCACTTTACTGAAAACTAAAACTGTGGGACATTTTAAAATAAAAGTCTTATTTAACTTATTTATGTAACAATAGCACCCAAACATCCTGAAGCAGGCAGTGCCACATAATTCCAGAATTTCTGATGCATAAGTTAGGTCTATTGTGCAAAAGACAGGGGATCTGACTCAGGATCTGATCCTGCTCCGACAAGTCCATGATGAAAATCCCATTGTCTTCAGAGAGACTAGGATCAGACTGACATTTTAGCACAGAGCACAGAAGTTGCAAAATTCAGATCCAGATTTCAAATTTTCCAAGACTTGGGGGTGTCTGATCTGTTGTGTTGGTATGTGATTTTTAAAATTCTGACCTAAGTCCAGGTTTGTATTTTGAATAGCTACAAAGGTGGATGTGTTCAGACCCATGGTTTTGTTCCCAGCTGTAGTTTGCACCACTATACAGTATGAATGTTTGTAGGATAGGGTGGGATGGGCAGGCAGAGATACAGTGGAATTCCTCTGCAATTTAAAGATCCTAAATACCCTCCAATTTCCAAAAACCCCAGACACTGTTTCAGGATATATGAAATTTGTATTCAAGATATTACTCTCTTTCCCATTTTCCCTTCCCATATTCCACCCCACCAAAAGAAATGAACAGAAAAGTTTAGAATGAAATCCTGGCCCTATTGAAATCAGTGGAGTTTTACCATTGACTTCAAATGGGGCCAGGTTTTCACCTGCTGCAGTTCTTAATTAGTGTTGTCCCAATGCAGGGTAGGCTTTGCAAAGGAGATCTCAAACTGAACCCTATAGCTTTGTTTATAGAGGCTGAAAGCAAACCTGATCCCTGAAGACTCTTGAAGACTTGAGTTTGTGAACAACCATTCTATAGCTGATTGTCTCCTTACCCCTAGACGTGTTTAGGAAGGTTTGTTCAAGGGGGGAGGGAATGGCTGCTGAGGTGGTGGTGGTGGTAAACTGGGATCAGGAAGTTTGTTCCCCTGGCTTCTCAGCAATACAAAATACCACAGCCCATGTTTGGACTTCAGGAACATGGGCTGAGGTTTGCGAATGCAAGTTTATAAGGTATGTAAACAAAAGGAAAAATTACCCAGCACAGCATTAGGACTTCACTGCTGAACAATACCTTCAGACTGCCAGCTGTTATAAATATGTTTCACAGCCTTTAAAGCTGGCATCCTTTATAAAATATAATGGCAGTAAGTTCTTATCACAATAGTATTAATAGCCAGTTTTCCACTGGTAACATAATGGTATTTTGTTTACAGATTTGGGGATGGGTGCAAAGCCAGCAATTAGACTATATTATAGCTGTATCATTCCAATATGTTCTGGAGAAAAATTCTAAGAGTAAGATACCTACATTTACTGTGGTGGTAAGATGGACATCAGTGTATCATATTATTGCAACATGATAATTCACTGGTAAGATCCCTTCCCCAAGCAGAGGATTTTACCCCCAAGAAGAGAGATGTACCAGAGACTCCATGAAATCCACTAGGAAATTTGCTATTGATTATATGTAAAAGTAGGTAGAAGTACAAAACCCTAAGCTAGACAGAGAGCAGTAGGCGAAGAATAGCAATGGCATTTAGTAAGGGATCATTCTGTAAGGGATCCACTGTAGAGATTAAAAGATCTCTCCTGAAGTTCCCATTAACGCAGGCAAATCACATTAATATTAACTGAACTTAAACATCTTCATCAAATGAGGAAACATACCCCAGTAGAAAGTATTTATCATTCTTTTCTGTACCAAACAATGCAATGTTAAAATAGTCACGTACCATGACCACTTAATAAATAATTGGCAAAGCATTACTATTATACACATTAATACGAGCATGAACTTTTTCTACTGTACCTCTCAATTTGCAGTTTTGTGTGTGTTAGGGGAAAGACAGGAACTCCTCTGTGTTGTGTTCCATAACATGCAGAGGAGCTGAGCACATCTGGTTTGCTTTTATTCTGCATTAGGACTGATCAAAAACCAGTAGTTACCTCACAGACATACAAGTGCCTTCTTCCTTATTGCAGAGCAGAGTGAATGGGGAAGCCTGTTCACTTATAGCATTAGGGGAGCAGAGGTGGGACTTGCTGAAGAAGAGCTGTTGGGGTAGAACACACATGGGGTTGGCAATTAGGTATTAAATATCTATTTGCTAACCCCATCACTTATTTTGGCCACCAACTGCAACTGGTAATAAATGAGACTGCAGATGCACTATTTAGTGCTCGAACAGCAGTATTTATGGTAATGGTGTTTCCAAGAGACAGAGACCACGGTTCCCTAATATAATATTTACTTACTAAAACATATCTCACAATAAATAATTCCTTTATTTTGACAAGAAGAGCTGCTTGGCAGTCACACTTTCAATATCTTTAAAAATAAGTAACTTGGTAACAAATAATTTATGGAGGCTAATCTTCATTTCTGTAGTGACAAATAAGAACACATGAGTCCTATGATATGTTTCCATACAGTACTTGAAAACATGACGATACTCCTTGACAGGGACTCTATAAATTCCAAGCAGAGCCTCCATTTATTTTTAAATGCAGTTTCCCCCCAACCTTTAGAAACCCTATTTCATGAGGTATATAGCAAAGATCTATAAACAAAATTAATTTTCACAATATCTAAATCAATGTTTTAAATCTTATTTGTCAACAAATTTGTGACAAGATTTCTGTTTAACATAAATATTATTGCATCCATCTATGGTATCTTTAACAACATACCATATGGATATATGCTAACATTGTAAATGCAGCCAGTCCAATGCATACAGTAGTTTGTCAGATAAATGTTTCTATGGAAACTACTGAAATGAACGCCTCATTTTCTAAACTTGGCTATAACCCCAAACTTTTATTACAGCATCCAAATGTTTCATTAACTTGATTCACATGATCACAACACAACCTGTTTCTCTTTAAAAATAGAAGTACTTTATCAGTTTGAATAAAGTAGTGATTACTGTCACATTGAAAAAATTCTCCTCCAAAATAATATTTTAATAATTTGTCTAGCAACTTCAGTACCATTACCTATAGTTCTGATATACCATTACATACTTAACATTAGCAGTAGCATAGTGTTTACTACCTTAGCCTACATCTGGGAGTGGGGGGGGGGGAAGGGAGGAGGGAATATCAAATGTGTGTGCACATGAAATAGAAAAAAAATTTCAACGATAGTAAAGAGCTTTTAGCTTCATACGGATATATATTACAAACAAAAAATTAATTTAAAGAACACTGTTAATGTTGTAAAGTGAAAGTACTCAAAAGTTCGGAAATACGTTCCTGAGCAACCTTAATTTGACACCTTTGTGCATATGCATTCTGATAACTCCTTAATTACATGATCACATTTTTCTTTTTCCTTCCTCTTCTGCCCTCCTACCCCCCACCCCCCTTTTTTTTTTTTTTTTTTTTTTTTGGCAGGACTCCTGTCTCATTCCGTGCACAGAAATGGAAAATTCTATTTTACCTGTGAATTTGGTCTTTCAAGTGGGTTTGGATGCAAACAGGCTCATCAATAAGCTTTCAGTCTGGTCTGTGACACACTGCAGGTTTAGCTAATATCCTTAGTTCTAAGTGTGATTTGCTGAACTGGCTTACCCAGACTTTCTCTCTTGGTGTAGAACCCTGAGGAACAGAGTGAGTTTTTGCCCAGGACACAAACAAGGTTACTTCTCTAAGTAGTACTGAAGGCCTTCTGTCTTCTTAAGAGTTATAGATGCATCATATTTCTGAAGAATCATCTTCCGAAAACAGAGGAGTAAGCTTGATGATCCACAGCATGAGAATTTATATTCCATGTCTCCTCTTTGGGTAAGATTCTCTCCCAGTCGATATAGGACTCCAAATATGTTCCCCAAACACAGGACCTGGTATCTGCATAGATGAGCTATTTCTCTGACCTGGACATCAGATAGCCATTAAGTAGTATTCAGAATGAGTTCATCAAGAGATGCTAGTACTGGATCTGGACCAAGATCTTTATATACAGATTTGCTGCAATTGCTGGCTGGAAGCAAAGCAAGTATTATGCATGGTATCCACATGAGACCAATTAGCTCAGGAGCGGATTTGGAGATTTTCATCTTAGGAGAGGTATGCTAATGTGTGGCAAATCAGACATTATCTTCTTTGATTTCCCTTTTGAAATAAAGATTGTGTTGGATGATAATTTAGAAGCTGGAGTTTTATAAGAACTGTAATCGGTCCTTCCATTTGTTCAAAATATTGTTCCCAAAGGCTTTTAGCAATAGCTGTGGGGCCCTGTGTAATGTGACAAGAAGGTCATCAGCCAAGGGTAGATGTGTATCCCTTTAACTTGAAAGGAGAGATGACATGGCATTTATGAACACCCATGTGGAAGTTGAGTCCAAAAAACAGAGTACTCTGTATTGAAAATATTTCTCTCTCTGGCAGACACTTAAGTATTTGTGGTGACTCTCCCCCTTCATATTTTCAGGAGATCTCCAAGAGGTTTATTTTGATATTCTAAAGTTGTGCCAAGATAATGCTGTAATGATGGATTTCAGTATTTCCACCTGGAATATTGATCTCTTTATGGATTTGTTGAGAGACCTCAGATCTAAAATTGGCTGCATGCCACTGTCTCTTGTGCCCTTTACAAAATAACTGTCCCTCAAGAAAATTAGTTCTATCCTTACAATGTGTAGGAGATGCACTACTGCACTCTTCATCTTCTCATTCTATGAAGAGACTTGGTATTAGTGTTGGTATGTTTTAATTTACTGTGGGAAAGAGAAATATATCCTTGGAAATATCTTTCCCTTAGTAGCTTAAGTACACATTTTCCATGTCGGTTCACTCCTAGATGAGGGCCTACCCTTAAGCAATCCTGGTAGGTGTAGGGGAGAGGGGATCTGCACAGACTTGGGAAAACAAAAAACTAGAGAAGAGCGGTTGGATGGTTTCCCAGACAACTCCAACTTTAGTCTTTCAACTCTCAGGAGCAACAATGGCCTCCTCCTAAGGTGTAATCCCTACATTGGAACATGGAGGTGCTTTAGAGAACACCTACTGAGAAGAGGTAGTTGAAAGAGTCTCTCCCTGGGGGGAAGGGGGGACGGGGGGGATTTATTCCCTTTTCTAATGCCTCGGTGACTGCTTTGTGTGTATTCTCCCCCTGCCAAAATGTATGGAAGGATATCACGTGTTAGCCTACAATTACAATGTCTTCAAGCCAGAGTCGTCCCTAGGATACATTATTTTTTAATGGACAGCAGATCAGAGTCAGGTGAACCAGCAATCCTGAAAAAGCTGGTAGGGAAATCTCATTTAAAGTAGATTTCATATGGGGTTTCTTTGTTTTGGCAGGGTAAGAGATGGTTATTGTTGGTGTTTGCATGCTCATGGTGGCTTCTCATTTGAGCATAGATATCCACAATAAGAGACTGCAGGCAATATTTTCAGTAATGTGATTGCTATATCCAAGTTTAGTTTAAGTGATGATCTTATTCTACTGTGTGTGTGTTTGGCAGGAATACTCCCACAGCTGGTAGAACTATGCGGCAGACTTAACTTTACACAGCGTAATAAAGACATGGTAGTCCTTAAGTACAAGTAGGTCTTGGTAGGGAATCCCCTCTCCACCTCAATCACACACTCATACTAGGGGAAGAAGAATTACACAGCTCTTCTTCAATTAGGCTGTTAGTTTTGGGGAAGGGAGTCCATCTCCAAGAGAAGGGGATCTGGATCACTTCACCTCATGAGCCATGCTACTGGGTCAGGGCAAAGCAGGGATTAACTACACAGAATGAATGAGCTAGAATCATTGGAGACAAATGACTCGTTGGTATCAGAAAGGTCGCAGGAGCTGGTACCTTTCATGGCAGCTAAGGCTTTGCAGGTAAAATATATTGGGGGGGATGAGGAGGGATGCTATGGAGCTCTCTCAACGGTCTTACCATGAATCTCATCTATGAAATTCTAGAGGCTCCAGTGAAACTTTGCTTTCTCTGCAAGCTGTGGGAATGGGGTCTCTGAATCTGGGGATGAGTCAAGGGGTCTTTTTAGGGGGAAAAAACAACAACAAAATCAAACACACCTTACCTCTGGTGCAATGCCACATTAATTCTTGCTTGGTCTCAGTGAAAGGAGCTTCCATGTGGCCTGGAATTAGGTTTCTGCGGACTGTTGACTCCATTTGCTATTTTTGAGGGGGAAAGCGAGGTACTGTCCTTCCATCCTCCTCAGAAAGCCAAAAGAATTTTCTTTAGAGGTTCTTTAGGTTAGAGGTTCTGAAGAGGAAAATCCTCAAAGCTAATGAAAAATGGGAGAGCTATTTAGCTAAGAATCTTAAAAACCCTATGCAAGCTCTACTCCAAAGAAAGCCCTGGAGTCTGCAATGTGTGCTGCTTGAAGGCAGAAACTTCTAGGAACTTCTTCCTGGAGAGCAATCCTAAACCCAGACTCAGAGCAAACATTTGATGTGTCTATAGCTACCATGAAGTTGGCAAATGCATACTGTGAAGACTGCCGACACGGAAAGGACTGAACATGTCACCCCATGCTCTGATTCATCCCCAGAGCAGATCCAGTCTGTGCACTGGATGAGGCAGAGGTCTTATGTAAAAATTTGATAGGCTCATCTAATTAAAGACTGTATCATAATGTGTATGCTCAAGGGGAAATGAATTAAGTTGCACCGGCAACTTTAATTCTGCTCTAATGGGCACAGAAGGCTTCTGCCCATTCCCTAGCCTCATCTTCAAAAAGGTCAGACTCATTTTGGCTGAAATTTTCAAAAATGTTCAGCCTAAGTCAGACACCTAGCATGGAAAATTTCAGGCCACACAATAAAAGTTTGGTAATTATAGGCAACTAAAAACAGTGTCTTATAATGGAAAGTGTCAGCAATTTAGCCCCACCTATAATAAAAAGTACGTAGCGACACTGCTGTTTTTTATGTTTTCTGTTTCTTCCCTCTCTCCATCTCCGCCTTTTTTTTTTTTTTAAATTACTAATGCTGTTGTTTTGGATATTCTGTTCAAAGTTAACAGCCCTCGTGTGAATTTATTCAACTACAGGAAAACCTGGTAGCTATATCTCTAGTTAAGGTTTCCCAACACTTTGCTTTAAGAATCTAGTTACATTTAACTTTCTCAAATTTTCACCTTTGAGGCTGAAATTTTCCTGGCTGCCTCAAGCTAATTCCCTCCCCTACCCCAAAAAAGGTTTGGCCATTTCTACAAATAAGTTTAGGACAAATGCATTATTTTGCCCCACACACACCAACCCATTCTTTTTTTAAACAGCTGTTTCATTGAGATGGCAGCATTCTTGGAGCAGAAACTTGAAATTTAGGAATGGGGTCAGACAGACTGGTTTCAGGGATGTGCCTTTTACTTTCCTCAAGGAAATCCACCCAAAACTGGCCAAGTTTAAGCCTCTATATATACATGCTTAGCTGAAACTTGTTAGAGTGTGGCAGCTAAACTTTTCAGAGACTACTTCTGGACTGGGGGCTGAACATGACTTTCCCTGCAATTACTCCTCCCACTTTATCGGAGACACTCTGTTTCTCCTGTGCTCTCAATGCTGGCACCCAAGCAGTATGGAGAAGGAGAAGTACTACAAAAGACCTCGCCTGTATTACCAGAGTCTCTTCAATAAATGGGGAACTAGTCCACTGCAATGCCCCAAAAATATGTTTCTACTCAGTGAAAGGCAAAAGCAAGTTTCTTTAGGATGATGTTGAGGTTTATATATTACAGAACAAATTATGAGCATTTAAAATTAGAGAACCCCAAATTAACTTTTTCTTATATTTCATAAAGGTAAATTCTTGGTGTGAGCCAGGGTTACTTTAATTAACTTCTCTCCAACAAGATGCATGCTCAAAATACAAGAACAAAGATATGGCGTAAAGAGAGCATTACTCAAATCCCAACTCCAGTTTAAGATAATATTTACATCAATATGAAGAGCTCTTTGTTAGACAATGCAACCCACCTAATACAGCAGATATACACTATTTCATACCACTTGGCCTTCACTATACTGGCCAGTGAACAAAGATGTATAGCCAAATGCCAGTGGATAATATTATACAAGCATGTGCTGTTCCATAATGCCATTGCCTATAGTTTAGCAACAATTCAGATGGCATTAACTTTTTTAATCTTTTAATCAAATATGTCAATCTACACAAGAACACTTGACTCCTTAATTTACGAGATTTAACAATTATCGCAGATTAGATGGCGGGGAATGACTACTACTTATTTTACTCATGACTAAAAAAATACAGTTATACAAAAGTGGAAGTCCTTCTCTTCTACTAATTAATGACCAAAGTAACGGATTAAGTGATCTTAAACTACTGGGTTATAGTCTCATTTAAATTACAATAATTAGTACATGGATACTTGGTCTACCTTTTTAAATCTATTTTATAAAATGATGGCTATAAGTATATTTTAATTAATTTTTCTGTGTTGGCTTTTATGTTTTACAGCTATTCTATACTCTTTTCTGGAGGTATTCATTTATTCACTTATTTTACAAGAATATCACCATCAAAATATTTAAAACAATAAAATATTACATGCAGATGCAAGCACAAATTTAGACAACACGTTCAAAGCCAAATGTCTATATAGATTTACTATTTTTATTTTCATTGTTCCATTTTTGTGGTGCTTATTGTAAACTTATTTATTAATATTTAATGTTAGAAAACGCGTCCAGTCAACAAACGCTCTAGATTATACTGTTAAAATTTTTGCATAGCTGGTAATATGCAAATTTGTTACACATGTACAATTCAAATATTTGCACAAAAATATTCCTGGTCTGTAAATTGCTGGGCACAAACAGACCTCTGTTCTGTCCAGATGTAGCAGTTTGAAGAACTACAGTCTTTAGAAATATTTCTAAGAAGTCTATATTGTAGTCTATTTCAAACAAAAAAAAAACAAAATACAATTTTCAAGAAGATTAAATGAGTTATGCAGCAGCAAAAGAGAAATTTTAGTACATACACATTGATTTTGAAGTACGTGAGTTAACACATTAATAAAGAAACCTTATTGAGGGCACAAGAGCAAACCATCCCGATGTGCAGAAAGAATAGCAAATATGGTAGGCGTCCAGCTTGGCTTAACAAAGATGTCCTTGGCGAACTTAAACGCAAAAAAGAAGCTTACAAGAAGTGGAAGCTTGGTCAGATGACTAGGGAGGATTATAAAAACACTGCTCGAACATGCAGGAATGAAATGAGGAAGGCCAAAGCACAATTGGAGTTGCAGCTAGCAAGGGACGTGAAGGGGAACAAAAGGGTTTCTACAGGCATATTGCCAACAAGAGGAAGATTCGGGAAAGTGTAGGCCCCTTAAAGAAAGAGGGAGGCGACCTAGTGACGGAGGATGTGGAGAAAGCTGAGGTACTCAATGCCTTTTTTGCCTCTGTCTTCACAGACAAGATCAGCTCCCAGACTGCTGTACTGGGTGGCACAGAATGGGAAGGAGGCAAACATCCCGCAGTGCTGAAGGAACAGGTTCAAGACTATTTAGAAGGATTGGACATTCATAAGTCCATGGGGCCGGATGCAATGCACCCGAGGGTGCTGAGGGAGTTGGCTGAGGTGATTTCAGAGCCATTGGCTATTATCTTTGAAAGCTCGTGGCAACAGGGGGAGGTCCCTGACGACTGGAAAAAAGCTAATATAGTGCCCATCTTCAAAAAAGGGAGGAAAGAGGATCCGGGGAACTACAGACCGGTCAGCCTCACCTCAATCCCTGGAAAGATCATGGAGCAGGTCCTTAAGGAATCCATTTTAAGGCACTTGGAAGAGAGGAAGGTGATCAGGAACAGTCAACACGGATTCACCAAGGGAAAGTCATGCCTGACCAACCTGATTGCTTTCTATGATGAGGTGACTGGTTCTGTGGATGTGGGGAAGGCGGTGGATGTGATATACCTTGACTTTAGCAAAGCTTTTGATACGGTTTCTCACAGTATTCTTATCAGCAAGTTAAAGAAGTATGGGTTGGATGAATGGACTATAAAATGGATAGTGAACTGGCTAGAGCATAGGGCTCAACGAGTAGTGATCAATGGCTCCATGTCTAGCTGGCAACCGGTCACAAGCGGAGTTCCCCAGGGGTCGGTCCTGGGGCCGGTTTTGTTCAACATCTTTATTAATGATCTGGAGGATGGGGTAGATTGCACCCTCAGCAAGTTTGCGGACGACACTAAGCTGGGGGGAGTGGTAGATACCCTGCAAGGTAGGGATAGGATACAGAGTGACCTAAACAAACTGGAGGATTGGGCCAAAAGAAATCTAATGAGGTTCAACAAAGAAAAGTGCAGAGTCCTCCACTTAGGAAGAAAGAATCCCATGCACAGCTATAGACTGGGGACCGACGAGCTGGGCAGCAGCTCTGCAGAAAAGGACCTGGGGGTAACAGTGGATAAAAAGCTGGATATGAGTCAGCAGTGTGCCCTGGTTGTCAAGAAGGCCAATGGCATATTGGGCTGCATTAGGAGGGGCATTGCTAGCAGGTCACGGGAAGTGATTATTCCCCTCTATTCGGCATTGGTGAGGCCGCATTTAGAATATTGTGTCCAGTTTTGGGCCCCCCAATACAAAAAGGATGTGGACAAGTTGGAGAGAGTCCAGCGGAGGGCAACAAAAATGATTAGGGGCTGGAGCACAGGACTTATGAGGAGAGGCTGAGGGAACTGGGCTTGTTTAGTCTGCAAAAGAGAAGAGTGAGGGGGGATTTGATAGCGGCCTTTAACTACCTGAAAGGGGGTTCTAGGGAGGATGGGGCTAGGCTGTTCTCGGTGGTGGCAGATGACAGAACAAGGAGCAACGGTCTCAAGTTGCAGGGAGGGAGGTCTAGGTTGGACATTAGGAAAAAGTTTTTACTAGGAGGGTGGTGAAGCACTGGAATGGGTTACCTAGGGAGGTGGTGGAATCTCCATCCTTAGAGGTTTTTAAGCTGCGGCTTGACAAAGCCCTGGTTGGGATGATATAGCAGAGATTAGTCCTGCTTTGAGCAGGGGGTTGGACTAGATGACCTCCTGAGGTCCCTTCCAACTCTAATATTCTATGATTCTATGATTCTATGATTCTAAATCTTACTGGATATTCTAAATAAAATATTTGGAGCATTCAACAGGCCTACTCCTGCTCCCACTGAAGCTGATGGCAAAATTTCCTTCAGCTTCAATGCAGCCGAATGTGGCCATTATTCGAGAAGGCAGGTGTTTATAGGGTACAGTTCACGCATTGATTTGACTACTCTGGAAATACTACTGAAATCAAAAACTCCATATGAGAGTCAGACATTTGGATTCCTTAAGTTACAGCTGCCAGTCAGGAGAAAAGAAAAAAATGTCTGCAATTATCTATTAATATAATTCATTAAGCAAATTAACTGCTCTAGTTTGCAAAGTACAGTATTAGTTTTAAAACAAAAAGCTTTTTATACAAACACTATGTTAACAGAGCATATTAGGCTTGACATTTAAAAACAACTAAACCAGGCAATTCCAGTTTAAGAGAGTTTCTCCGATTTCACTCAGCGTGTGGTTTACCAAGTGGAATAGAGGGTCTCAGAGGGCATGATTCTATATTCACAGAAACTGTAATTATTAGGCAGAAGGAAGAAGCTAAGGATGAAATTAGATTTTCATCATTGTGTTGCTTTAAGTCAAAAGCTTAATGTAATTTTAATAGACTTTTTTAAAAAACATACAATGCACAAGAAATAGTATTGAGTCCCTAGGTCCCACATACAACATGAATATAATTGCTACAGTTCTTCAATGAACACTGTTACAACTTCAAATATTTTTCTAGAAGCAGAGAACTATATACACATACTAACAATGACTCCATATGATATTTACCAAAGTTTTGAACAGAAAAGATATTACATATTCTGTACAACTCTTCCACCACAAAACCCAGACACCCAGTTGCAGTAACATTACAATATAAGTTTAATAGCTTCAGTTGCAATGAAGAGAATTCTGCAGAAAAATCATATTACATTTGTAACACATTAAATCCAATAAACTGAATAATAAAAATCATGAAAAGTAGACACCACAGTTTACAAGACTATGCCTACTGCAGTGTTATCACCCATATTGCTTATGAAATAAAAATCTCGTGGATTATGTAGGGTTTTTTTTTTTAAACATTTCTTTGGCTAATCCCTACAAATCAGCAAAATGTTTAGCCCTATCTTGGTCAGATGCATACATTTCAATATAAATTCTGATTTGGGGGGGGGGGAGGAGGGGGAAAAATCAACTTTATAACTCAAGTGACATTAAAAAAAAACAAGCACATACTTAACATCCAAACAAAAACCACGGTAGAATGGTCTCCTCGTTTTTTATTTTACAGAAAAATTAGCAAGCAAATAGTTAAGATTAGTATAATTATCATGAAAGGCATGTTGTGACAACAGTACAGTATCTTTTGAGGAACGTCTACATTGTATTTCAGAGGTAATCTGTGCTCCCATTTCTACAGCTCACAATAAAGGAAAAAATCAATTTTTAGTTAAAATAGGCCAGATCGTGATCAAGTATTCCCACTGATATCAAACATACTAGATTACACAGAACAAAAACCTAAATGCAAGAAATTAAAACAAATAAGAAAGTATTGAAATAGACAGATAGCAACATATAACTCAGAGGCCAGTAAGATCCTTTATTATTTAGATAAGATTTTTCTTTGTTTTTCTTTAGTTTTGTTTTTTAAAATGGGTGAAATCCTATAAGTCTTTTCTCAGACAGACTTACTATTGACTAAAATCTTTATTCAACTTTTTGTAACAAATAAATACGTGTACCAAGAAAGAAAAAACCTTCTATTCTTTCATTTATTTTACAACTGAATATTTTAGACACACAAAACCAACTCAATCATTAGTTATATCCTTTGCAATAGAATTGTATTTATTTATTTCACTATAAATAAATGAAGTCCTAAACTCACTAAAAAGACAGGCAAAACCTATGTCTATTTCCATAGTCTTGCTGACAAACCAGACTGATTTTTGCTGACTCAGGCACTGACAGCTTTTGGCAACTGATCTGACTGAATCAGTTCAACAAATGACAAAATGATCGTTTCAAACTGAAGTCATCCATCATGAGGTATTTCAACTTTCAGCAGAGACAGCAACGGAACTGAGCCTTACACACACACACACACACACACACACACACACACACACACACACACACACACACACACACACACACACACACACACACACACACACACACACACACACACACACACACACACACACACACACACACACACACACCACACACACATGGCAGAAGGACTGATTTATTCTCAATTTTTGTCCACAGATCAGTGCATTAATCCACATATGCATTTATTATAAAACTGATGGATTTGTAATCTCTCTTTTGCAAACTATCAGCAAAAGATACATTATAAATACAGTAATTAAATGGGACTTGTCCAAATATCATTAGAGATTCAAATTAATTTGCCTCCTGTGTAGGCTGTACCTAGACTCCCTATCAAAGATGAGCAACTAATTCATAATGAATCATTTGACAAATTTTACTTCCTCTTCTGTTTATGAATTTTCCACTGATTAAGAGAGAGTCTCCAACGTATTCATTAATCAAAATTCTTTCCCAAATATCAATGACTTATTCTTGCCTTGGAGGTTATTTTTGAACAAGTATCAGTCTACATTTGAGTTGTTTTATTTGAACACGCAGAATAGTGCAATGCTATTCTCTTAGAAGATAAGAAACATTTAGAACCAAGTTTGCAGTACAAATATTCACAATTCCACACATTCAAAATTTGCTTTCCACTACTATTTCTGTTATAATCTCTTAAAATTCAGTTTCCATTTAGATAACAGCCAGCAAAGCAGATTATTGAAGTATTTGAAGAAAGTGAAGACACAAACAAAGCACAAATGCCAATAAAGGTAGTTCATTTAAAACAGCTGAATGAACATTGGCAGGAAGGAGGATTTGGGGTAGATGCGGAGGGGTGGGAGGGAGGAGAAGGGGTGGCTAAATATTCACCAGCCTCTACCCCCTATGCAGCTACAGTTGAAATCAAACATGATCCTGATGGCTCTGTATGGAAGAATAGGTCAAAGTAATTTTTTTTCCTTTTTTAAGTTTTGCAACTAGAGTTTAAACCAAACTTTTAATTCAACATTACCATAATAAATGAAGTTACATAGACTCTGAATATCAACTGATTTGCAGGTCAGCCAATATAGTTTTTCTTTATGAAAAACTCTTCACAGTGCTGTGGTTACTCCTACACATACTTCCACATAAATGGGATTTGTATATTTAATTTTGCTTATACCAAATTGTCTGAGCTGCTAATATGCTAATCGTCTAATGCTAAGATAAATGAACATAAGCTGAACCAAATATAGTAATATAAATCAGAATGCATTAGATTCTGCTATTTTGCATTTTTATATTTGAATAATACGTTATAAAACACAGTCCAAGTTCCATGTTAGGACAAATTCTTCCGAACAAACCTGTGACTTTTGTACATAATTTAGAACTTGGGCTTACCCCTTAGAGCAGGAAGCAGTGACCTCTCTTTCTTGTCATCACATTTGTTACATTCACTGAAGTACAAAAGTAAAAAGACATCCACAAGCACCCACATCAGAGAAGTGGCCAGAACCACTTTGCAGTAGACAAATCTCCTCATCTCTTTTCTTGGTGTCTAGTTCACACACTAAGTAAAGATGTCTATTGCTGGGATGTATCCAAGCCACAAAGTTAAATTCCAGTATGAAAGCGAAGCCAAGAGCATCTACTGCAATTAAAGAAAAAAATATTTGAATTAACCAACAAGTATACATTGTTTGAGGTGCAACATGATAGAAACATATAATGCTTTTATTCTATTTTAAAAATTAATCTGTTTTCCTCTCTCTTGTATCTAAATATCCTCTTTGTAACATCAACTGATCTTTCAGAAATTTGATTGCTTTTTTTTTTGATGAAGAGACCAGTTCTTCTGATTTTTTCCTGTGTTGGATTTTATTTATCTTTAGTCTGTAAAGACAAAAAGCAGTTACATTTTGTTTTACAGAAGGATCCTGCCACTGAAGTTTAGACCACCACTTTAGCACCAGATGTCACTGAAGGAAGAGTATCACAAGATACTCCATCAACATACACGGAATATCACCTGCAAAATAGTATGTTTGGCAGGGGATTAAATTTATTCATCTTATCTATTGTAATATATTAAAGTTAGATGCTAAGTTTACACCTACCATTACAGAGGGCATTCCATGCAGAGATGGGATATCATATGGGATACTTCCTGTATTGATGCCAGGTTTCAAAAGCAGCGTCCTAATGTTTAGCAGCTGGACACCTTACTGAGAGTCTATAAAACAAAATATGCCATCTATTATATGCCAAAAATAAATGACAAGTTCTTTACAATTTAAAGGGAGCCCTCATTTGGAAGAGCATGCTCAAGTGTGAGAAGTCCATATTTTAACCTACCTAATATTTTAGCATAATTTTCTTTAATACAAACTACCTTCCTGATATTGAAAAAAAAAAATGTATTGGCTTCTCAAAAAGAGAGTAGGCAAGACTAATAAAATCCCATCTTCTCTGGGTGACCCAATTAACTCAGAGACTAGGTTTCTTTACATGTATGTGTTTACAAGCCACACTATCCCTCTACTATACCAGTCTGCTCCCTTCTTGTAAGATTCCTTCTTACTAGAGCACTGGGATAGGGGGATTCTTATATATTTCAATATTCTCCCTGCAGATAAAAAAACCAAGAAGGCAACGCTAAGAAAGTATGCAATCCAAACATATTCTCCTTCAAACAAAACCATAACTGGTAAGCCTGATTTTAAACTAGTGAGCAATGACAATGACCCTTTAGAAATACTTTCCCCTCTAGCTTTGTCCTACCTAGTCTCTGTTCTGTATTCTTCTTGTGCCAACAGTGTGCTCAGAATTCTACAGAACATAGAAGTTGACACTCTCTTTATTCTCAAGGATCATACAGTTCAGCTTAGACTCAAAATTTCTGTATACACTTTTGTTGGTGAATCACCACTGAATGTTTTCAGGGAGGGGTTGGAAAAAAGCAGGAGAATGCTGCTCAGTCTCCGCTACTCCTGTCTTCTAGAGCAGTGTTTCTTAACCTGGGGTTTTAGAGGGGTCGCAAGTGCAGAGCTGGTATTGGGGGTGGCAAGAAAGGCAATTGCCTGGAGCCACAGGGGCGCCATGAAACTAAGTTACATGCCTCAGCCCCGTGGGGGTGGGACTCAGGCTTCAGGGGTACAGTAGTTTGGAAAGGTTAAGAACCACTGTTCTAGAGCATATAACAGTGCTCAACAAAACAGCTACCAGAAGGATCAGAATGAAGGCAAAAGACAGAGAGCCCCCAAAACCACCTCCAATAAGGAATAAGACCTTCCCCTTAATTTTCAGCACAGCTCTGGCAATAAAGTTAGTCTGTCAATTCATGTTCCTTAGAATCATAGTGTACATCTAAATTGCAGCTAAACACCCGTAGCTGGTCTGTGTCAGCTGACTGGAGCTCACAGAGCTCTGGGCTGTTTAACTGTGGTGTAGATGTTCAGGCTCAGGCTAGAGCCCGAGCTAAGGGATGGTACCCTCCCATGAGGTAGAGCTTGGGCTCCAGCCTGAATGTCTACACCATCACTGAACAGCCCCATAGCCCAAGCCCGAGTCCAAGTCAGCTAACATAGGCCAGCTACGGGTGTTTATTTGCAATGTAGACATACCTTATCAGACATATCAGACATTCATTATCCTTACCATCTGAAAGTTTTTCCAAATATGTAACCTAAATCTGCATTACTGCCAATTAAGTCAATAGCTTCCTGTCCAATCTTCGGTGGACATGGAGAATAATTCATCACCGTCTTCTTTCTAACAGTCCTTAGCCATGGGCGTAGTTTGTGGGGAGAGAATGGGAACGTTGCCCTCCCCAAACTGCAAGCTTTGGGCAGGTGTGGAATTTGCCTCCTCTCTCCCCAAAACACAGCCCTATTGGCTTGACTGGAGCTTCCTCCCTCCCCGCAAATAAAGAAGTCAAACTATGCCTATGCAAACATATTTGAAGACTTATCAGATCCCTTGCTCAGTCTTCTTTTCTCAAGACTAAACATGCCCAGTCTTTGTAACCTTTCCTCATAGCTCAGGTATTCTAAACTTTTATCATTTTTGTTGTTCTCCTATGGACTCTCTCCTGTTTGTCTACATCTTTCCTAAAGTGTGGTGCTCAGAATTGGACTCAGTACTCCAGCTGGGGTCTCATCAGTGCCAAGTAGAGCGGGACAATTGCCTCCTGTGTCTTATATATATGACACACTATCTTAAGCTCCATATACAACTGCTCAGCTTTTCTTCCATTTAAAAAAATATTTAAGCAATAGTGTAGTAGATTAAAAACATTTAGAATTGAGAGCTCCCACACAAGCATAGTTGAGATTTGGGGCCTAACCTGCTTATATTTCATTTGTGTTTGTTTTAACTTGAACACCATTTAAATGTTACATTTCTTTTTCTCTTTTAAACATACAATCTACAACACTGCACATGGGATACCTACTCCTCCCTCATCCACCACTGTGTTTAACCAAAGATCAGTAAAAACACTGGGCAATAGTGCTGAATGTCATTAACAGAATAATTAAATAACAACAATAAAAAGTATAAGGTGGCTAAGTTTAATTGCACACTAAACTGAACTGATGAGAAAGATAAAGATGGTATAAATTTAAATATAGCCCTTCCTAAAACAACATTTCTGTACTTGGTATCTGATGAACTTTTCCACATGTCCCAGTTCTAAACGTATGGGCATCAACAGACAAATCTTTATTAAAAATAGGAGAAATGACGACTGATATGCTAGGTTTCCCCCATTCTCTACTAATATGGAGGTTGGAATTTTGTGATGCATAGCAGAATCACTATTTGTTCAGTACCAATGATGTGCATGCTGCTATGCAAGGCAGAAAGACAGACCTTCCCCGAGGAGGTTATAATCTAGAAGAACCTGTCTCTTCAATTAAGTTTACTTACTTCTATTTAAAACAAACAAACAAAAAACAACTAATAAAAAAGCATAGCTGTTTCAGATTGGGCTGCATAAAATCTCCTTCTGTACCCCAACAAGCTGTACAAATTTTAACACTGTTTCTATTGATGCAAGAACCACTAACATGCTGCTGAACATTTTTTCCTAACTGTAAAATTTAAAAGTGGTCCAATAAAGCCAGTACAATAAACTATACTGAGTTAATGATGAATGGTAATAATGCAAAATTAATTCTGGCAGTAATTCCTCTTACGTTATTAACATTTGGACTAAAAATTTCTACTTGGAGTCTAAAGCAAAAAAATCTGCCTTGCAGTTTAAAAAGGTCAAAGATAATGAACAGAAATATCCTGAATTATGCAAATAGAGTGTCTTATTTCAAGCTATGTAGTAGTGCATGCTGTGCGTTGACATCAGATTCTAGCACTTAAGAATAGACTAAGTACCTTAGATAGAATTTATAACTTACTAAGAGCTAAAAGCCAAGCCTCTCATTCTTCATATCCTTTAAATCTTCATTTTAAGTCAATAATTAACGTATCTAAGAGCTAGAGGAAGAACCACAAGCAGATATTTTCATTTAACATTAGGTAATAGCCCTAGCCAATTATGCACCAAATACACACATACACACACACACACACACACTTATATAAATAATTTTGAAGGTAATTCTGTCTTGGAGATTTTTTATTAGATAGCTAGAAAACAGCTGAGGAATGCTAAATATTTTTTACTTGGACTCTTTTAGAGTTTTATCTTCATCATATATATTTTGGAGACTGATTATTTTGACCACTTTAAAAGTCATATTATAAAGAAGAAAACACTTGTCTATTTACAATTTTTAAGTCAGCTTGTGTTTCAATTAAGGACCACTTTAATATTTTTGTCCAATACTTCTCTTTTTTGAACTCCAAACAGCATACACACAGAAGCATCAACATCAATAAGATGCATTTAAAACACAGAATGCAGATTCTATTAGTTCAGTTTAACAGTTGAAAGCATTTCTTTTCCCTGCACCTTGCCCTAGAAACTCTGACTTCTGGACAGAGCTGTTGGAGACACCATTCCAGCATCCCTTGTTTCTGGCAATGAGCTGGTGGATTGTGCAGTGTCTACCTGTCTCTCCACATGTTTTATATTAGAAAAATATACATTTCTTTAAATGAAAAGTCTTTAAAATTATCAGAAACAAAAGGCTTAAAGCAAAAAACTGGATAAATGCTGCTAGCTGAAAAAAATCTATACAACTTTGACTTCCAGCTGAAGAATACTGTCAGGAATCAATGTTAAAAATAAATAAATAAATCATGGAGCTAACATGAGCAATGCCGTTTAGCATGCTTCTATCACTTGGCATCTCTTTTCAGCCCATCCCATACCACTCATCTGTACATTTTCTGCTTAGACTATAACCTCTTTGGGGCAGGGACTTTGGCTTATCTGTCACTGACTTACACTCCACTGTGAATGTATGTATTCCAGACCAAAAAAAAAAAATACATTAAAAACATTCAAGGTTGCAAGTCCAGCACTCAGAAGTTAAGAAACCAGAATTTTTTTTAATGGCAAAACAACATTTTTTCCCTTGCCTCATTCTCAGCACAGCTGAACCTTTTTGGCTGAAAAACTTTTCAGGTTTCAAAAAGAAATCCAGCCTGAAGTAGATGCCTGGCATGGAAAATTTCAGCCCAAATTATTGAAGTTAGGCAAAGCAACTGAGAACATCATCTTATAATGGGAACTGTCAGCCAGCCTTAATCACAGGCAGTGCTACCAACCTTGTCTATAATAACCACCTAAGAAAGAGCTGTGGTAAAAGAATTAAAATTCAAGCACTTAAAAGTTAAGGAATGCCATTATTAAGGTTGCCCACAAACCCTTACAGTTGCTCCCCTGTGTGTATGCATTATGATATACAATTTTTCCATAAATCCCCTGCATCATTCCACGCACCGGATGAATGATGTTTGGTAAATTAAGCTGTTGTTCAATGTTTCTTTTCATCCCCAACATTCGATGTGTGGTCCCATGGCCTTATTTACAGCACACCATCAAAACTCTGCACTGAAGAAAGAATTAATTTCTTCACAGGCTAGTCTAATATAGTCATTATCCTAACATGAGTACATTAATAAGAAACATTAATAAACCCATTTTCACTCACAGACAAGAAACTAAGGCAGAGAGATTAAAACCAAAATTCCTAAAAGTTCACTAAATTTGTGCCCCTCCATGACTGGATGAGCACAGAGCCTATTTTTCCAGAGTACTTTGTGCAGCCAAAGTTAGAGTGTGTTAATACAAAAATAATTTTTTGCCAGCATTTTCTTCTTCAACTTAAAGGGTCAAATTCCTAGAACTCACTAGCTCAGATTTCGCAGAGTGTTCTAGGGGGGGTTAACCCACAATAGAGCCCAGTCATACTTCACTCTTGGATAAATTCCTTGACCATCCCTGCACTTAGAGAATGCAGCTGTAGTCTTTCCTCTATTCAGGCAATGTGTTGCCTGCTAAGCTCTTGACAGGACCTATGCATTCAGAATCTTATCTGGTTTATGTTACTCTTTTTGACCACTTGAATAAAAATACTAAATATACAAGATGCAGTATATGATATCATTTTGCTAAAATGTTAGCTGTAAGCTCAGAGAGAAACAGTTTAAAGTGACATCATTTAAAGCACTAGGGAGAGTTTTCTGTGAATGTCCCTGCTGATTATCTTAATCTAGGTTCCTTTATGGAGCATCCATTTCACAACCTGATGGTTCACTCCAACCACCTATATAATACATCTTCAAATTTCATTAGCCTGCTTTCCAACAACTTCAGACCCTCTTGCGATTTTATATTCAGACCTGCCTTTTAATTGCCAAAGAGGCAGGAGGTTGTATCACAGTGGCATCATTTCAGGAGCAGCAAGCACCTCATGGAAAAGTTGTGTTCAGAACAGTCAAACGCAACTGTCTAAAAATACATTTTTAGATTGTAGACTTCTGTGAGAGATTGATCAGCGGGTCTTTGAGAAATAGTTCCTACAAGTGTGGACACAAGTAAGAGAATTGACAACTAAGTGAATAAAGTCCTGAACCAAAGGCAAGAGTGCATGACAGAACTAAATAATCACTACTCACAGCAACACGTTCAAAGGGTACTGGAAGTCTTTAGTAATTTTAATGTTTTAATAGAGGAAGTGTCATTTGAGTAGTAGAGCAGGGAACCCAAAGTTAGGCCTCTTTGGTTCAAGTTCTAGCCTGGCAATTCTGGTGCAGATCATCAAAGATATTCAGGCCTCTAACTCCTACTGATTTCAATGGAAGTTAGGAGACTAAGTACCTTCAAGAATCTGGGCCTATGACTTCAGGTAAATCATTTAATTCTTCTGTAACTTGCTTTATCCATCCATGAAATGGGCCTAATACCAAACAGCTGGGTAGCTGGATCTCTCTATTCATTAGTTTAATAAAAGTGCTGTTAGATCCTCAGGTGAAAATGCTGTGTGTACTATTTTAATAAAGTATTGCAGTAAATTTAAATCGGCCATTTTATTCTTGAATTAATCTAGTAGGTAGTTTTCCACTTCTAACTCTTTTGAAGTCCACTGGAATGTTGACAAGATTTAATGTCTACTGGAAAAAAATCTGATTTAACATTTTATGGAAAGTGTTATTTTAGTTAGATTTTTCTCCCTTTCCTCAACATTGAATTTGAACTTCCATTTCTTTGCAGGATACTTTCTTAGGTGAATCTATTTCAAGCTCGATTGTGAGCCTCAATTTGACAGCAGTTGCTTGGTAACAAAAATCAGCAGTCCTGTCCCTAGCACCCATGATGACTGCATTTCTCAAAGAAGTGATTTTTTATGGAATTCAGTTAAGTTTCCAAACCATTGTATTGCTTCATTTCAGTGAGCACCATAAGGATTTGTTTTATGCACTAAAGGATTTTGCATTAATTTGACTTCCATAGTATCTCTTTTTAGTTTTGGTTTCAGAATTGTTGCAAGGTTCTTTTCAACTGCTCCAGATTTACCTTAGAAACCAAAAAGGCAGAACCTTTCAGGTATCCCAAGAGCTATTCAATACCGAGGGTTAAAGGGAAAAATCATGCACTTAATATCAAGAAGAAAAGCAAACTTCCCATCATTTCCAGGATTCTTGGTGGTGTATGAAAGCATAAAAGCTTATCCTCTAAAAGATAGAGATGGCGTCTCAGTTATTTCTCCCAGTTTAGTGTCATCTTAAATCGGTTTAACAGGAGATACCACTTTACCATATGGTAGCAAAGCTTTAAACTATTAAGTTATTTATAAATGGAGCAACACTGGATAAGGTTACCTCAACTGCCTCCCCAGAAAGGAAAAGCAACAAAGTGTGCACCATTAATACCTCCACTGCAAATAGTGTGCTTGCTTTCTAATAGGAGAGTTGATTTAGCTAGAAGAGATTGCTACATCCACTATCTTACTGTACATGTAATAAAACACCAAACACTATACAAATAAAATAGTAAGGTTTCACAATTAGGAACAACTGAAAGTCAGGAAATGCAGGATTTCAACACCACCACTTACTGAACCATGTTGAATTGCGCATTTTCGAGTATACATTTTTGCAACACAGGAGTATATAAAACTATACATTTCAGAGACCTGTTTTCTAATGCCACCCTATAATATCAAAATACAACAAGTTACAAACACTCTTCTCTTCACTCACCCTACTCTTGCTTCCTCCTCCCTCCCATGCTCCAGATAAAACACTGTCATTTTTTTGCTTTACTATCTGGAAGAAGGAAGAGCAGAAGACCTCTATTTGGTTGATATTTTTATGTACATATTAATTACTGTACATGTTGCTCAGAATTTGAGGTGCAATTGAAAGGTGGATGAGTGAATAAATAGATTAATGTAACTCATTACACACCACTTAGGATCTTAATGCTTTTATTTCCTGTCTTTTCATTATTTAGCTGGGACACATGGCATTTTAAGATTTCACTAACACACTTCTATGTACAAGATGCCACTCAGGCCATAGTTTTCCAGTTCTGGCAGCCTTACTACCTCACTTCACCACTGAAATTCTGTCCACTGCCATCTCAATTAAATGATTCTGTTTTGCAATACTTTGCAAGTTTTCCCATAATTCCCACCTAACTGAGACCACAGACACTGGTGTGGTTATAGCTGTGTGGAGTGTTGCGTGTGAACATGCTGCATCATTTTACAAAAAACAGGTCTTTCAGCATGTCCACACGACAGTCGCAGGAACACTTTTTGAAAGCAACATTCAACACTGAAATGGGGCAGATGGCTAATGAAGATGGAACTTAAGAATCGGTGATGGTGAAGTACTCAAATCACCACAGAGAATTTGCCAGCAAAGCACACCACACAGAGAACAGCATTCAACACTAAAAGTACCCTTAAGAAGCTCCAAGGAACCAGTGGAAATGCCAGGTGGAACTCGGCCTCAGTGTCTAACCTCCCAAAACTGATCAACAGTCAATAACACCTTTTTCAGCTTCAGATCCTGGTCTCCTAAATGGCCAGTTTAATAAATAGTAGGAGCACACCCATAATGATGTCAATGGCATCATGAGGCCTTGAGGCCAATGGCAAGAAAATAGGGGAGTGTGGCTGCAGAAGGCTAGTCCATAAGCAGAGGCTGAGCAACTTCATTTTGGTGTAGTGCATGAGACATAAGCAAAGTCTACACATTCAGCTCTCTATGGAAGGTGCAGGGGAGAGTCCCACTTATCACTTGTGCTCAAGGCCATAGGAAGACATTTCCAGTTTATATCCCAGGTGAGCCGCAGAATAAATGTGGCTATCAGCCACTTAAGGCTGTTGTGGAATTCACTGAAGATGCAGAATTTACAGAATGGACAATAATCACAGTGCCACTTGGAGGAAGTGGACTTGACATTGACTCCATTCATGCCAATTCTACAGCAGCATTTCACTGCTTTATTGACAAGCCATGACAGCACAACAGGTGATCTCACAATCTAAAATTAATCAAGAGCGAGAGAGCGTGAGCGAGAATTAATTTAAGTTGTGTGGTATGGTGTAGTGTAGTGTATCTTTCAAAGTGTGCTACAATGCATGTGACAGAGGTCTTTCATGCAGTTTTTCTACCCAAGCACAAACCAAACAAAAAATAACCACCCACCCGACAAACCTTCTAGGGTAGCTTGGCGTTAAAAGTAAGCAAACTCTGCAACCCTATCTTAAATTATGGCTTTTTGAAAGTAAAGTGTGTTTTGTGCAGACTTATTTTAAAAGTTAAGATATGTTTAAGTTACTGTGAAACCAAGTCTCAGTACATTTTAACAGTCTGCAAATATTCTAGGAATAGATCAGAAACAGCATGAGGCATCATTAGATTCCCACAAGTAGTTTATTAATTTATGAATAATTATCAGCTGCACAAATTATGGTGGAACTGACGACCTATCAAGAGCTCAAAACAGTGCCTTTTCACATTTGATAAAATAACAAAATTAGAATTCGATATTTCTAGCTAAAAAACAAATCAACAGCATTTTGTCTTATGAATTCTTTTTGGGTTTTTTTTCCTTTCCTGAGGGTCTCCTATTTGACATTAATAAATAGACTTATTCATTTAAAACACACATCTGTGACTCTCAGATATTACAGTGGGAAAAGATCAATTAGTTCATCTAAATAATTCTCTTCCCAATGCAAGACTGTTCCTTACAGCAGTGGCTCTCAACCTTTCCAGACTACTGTACCCCTTTCGGGTCTGATTTGTCTTGTAGACCCCCAACTTTCACCTCATTTCAAAACTAGTTGTTTACAAAATCAGACAAAAATACGAACGTATCACAGCACACTATTACTGAAAAATTGCTTACTTTCTCATTTTTACCATATAATTCTAAAATAAATCAATTGGAATACAAATATGGTATTTATATTTCAGTGTATTGTATACAGCGCATTATAAACAAGACACTGTATGAAATTTTAGTTTGTATTGACTTCACTAGTGCTTTTTATGTTGCCTGTTGTATAACTAGGCAAATATCTAGGGGATATACCCCCTGATGTACCCCCTGGAAAATTTCTGCATACCTCCAGGGATACGCATACCCTGGTTGAGAACCACCGCCTTACAGCATTTGCAGTATTGTTGTAGCCATGTTGGTCCCAGGATATTAGAGACACAAGACAGGGGAGGTAATATCTATTAAGCTTGTTTCTTTTGCCATCATAAGTTGATCTAATAAAAGATATTGCGTCACCTACCTTGTGTCTCTATTTCGAACAATATATTTTGTATTGTGATGTCCAAGTCAGATTTTAGAGGCCCAAGTGGTGAGGCTTACATCAATACCTTTGGTCAACTATTCCACATTCTAACAGATCCCACTATCAGAACTTCCCCTTCCTTCCCCCAGTATACATCCTAAATTTTACTTTTTCTTAACTATTATATGAATTTTGAGTCTCTTCCCCCACAGCACATGAGACTGCCATATTTTGGCCTTCAAACACTGGGGAGAGAAAGACACTGACTTGTCAACACAACCAGCTGTGTTCCAAGACTCAGAAGGGTATATTAGTGTCATTGGCCCGCATGCCTACAGCACTGGCAAACATCAACTAAGCTGTTATTTAAAAGGTGTAGTAAACAATGCCGCCAGGCACATTTTCCTAAATGCCGAAGGTGTTATGCTTTACACTAAAACCTCAGAGTTACAAACACCTCAGGAATGAAGGTTGTTCATATCTCCGAAATGTTTGTAACTCTGAACAAAATATTATGGTTCTCTCAATGCTTAAAACTGAAATGGACTTAACACAGCTTTGAAACACTACTATGCAGAAGACAAATGCTGATTTCCCTTTATTTTTTAGTAGTTTATGTTTAATACAGTAGTGTACTGTATTTGCTTTTCTTTTTTCTTTTTTTGGGGGGGAGAGAGGGGAGCGGGTCTCTGCTGCTGCCCGATTGCATACTTCTGGTTCCAAATGAGGTGTGTGGTTGACTGGTTAGTTCTTAACTCTGGTGTTCGTAACTGAGGTTCTACTGTACATAGCCACAGTGCCTCCCTCTACAGTGCTCAGATATTGGAGGTGCTCCTCTCACTCCCAAGAGTCATAATTTAGCTCATAGAGAAGCAATACTTAGCTTTACTAAGTTAAAATAAAGATCGTAATAGATGGGCTCAAACAAAGTTAGGACGTGTTTAAATCCAGGCATTGGCTCAGACCATTACATTTACAAAATTTGGATTTGGAAAATTCCTAAAATAAAGGAATGTTTGGATACGGAGTTTTGCTCAACTTCCACTCAAATACAGAAACCCTAGTGTAGGTACAGACTTGAGACGTCTAGTCTTTGGCCACTGTGGTATGGCAAGCTGTTTCACAACCAGGGAAAAGACACAAACTTCACATTCAAGTCCTTTTTAAGGCCTTTTCTTCAGGGTACAGTATATTGTTTCTTATGAAGGTCATAAACAATGAAAAATAAAATAATTCAAACAAAAAAATACTAGTCACAATCTCCAGAGGCATTTTTGCTGCCTCAACCAGCCATTGGGAAACAGGACACATCCTTCCCCTGAACTCTGCCTCCTTTTCCTTATATACCCTGCCCAGCCACATGATGGAAAGGGTTAAGAGATTCTTGCCTGAGATGCTACTTTACCTTGTCACAGTCAATTAATGTGCCTTGCAGACATGATGTCTTCATTTTGCTCTTCAGATTATAGGTCGCTGACTCAATATTCCAGTGCATCTTTGCAGAACACCACACACACACACACACACACAAACGCATGATGCTGATGGCTTGACAGATTCAAGCCAGAACACCAAGTGCACTGCCCATCCAAACAGAATAAAATGGCGCAGTAGCAGCCAGGTATTGGACAATGACCTATAGGAAAGCCAGGGGACAAATATCTGAATAAGAACGTAGTCCAGATTGTTATAAAGTGTGTAGCAGAAGATTTCCCCCACTAACTTTTACAATTGTTACTTTATAGTATTCACTAGCACAGATGCTATAAAGTTCCATGGTGTTGTGGAACTAGCCAACCTGCACACAAACCCAGCTGTGCCATCCTAATATTCTGCATGCACTATAACTAAAAACTAAGAAGCTGTTAGTAGATGCAGCAGTTTATCTTCTTTTGCATGCACAAAAGCCTATCAGCATATTCTCTATGAAACAAAGTTTTAAAAAGTTGAACCTCTAAGTAAAGTTAACTTGATATAAAGGTCACAAGTGGCCTGCTGATGGGTTGGCAGTAGCACTTCTTGCTGTTGCTACTCTAGGATATACTGCATTCATTAACTATAGTACACTGTCCATCTTTTCTTTAGTAGATTGTTTCTGAAGGTCACATTTTCATACTTTGAGACTGCCCACTTACTGTGACTGAAAACTGGCCAAAAGTCACCAAATTACACAATCATAAGATATTACAGCAACACTGAACAGTATATGTCAAATGCTCTTTTCATAATAAGCCCACTGATTAACAGAAAGATGTATAATGCCATAAATGGCTCTATTTAGGGGTGAAAATATAGTTGTTATAAATCCAACATTCTTTTTTTAAAGAAATACTGGAGATCTAGTGCCACCTAAACAGTGCAGGCTATGCAGAGCCCTATGTATCAAGTAACTGTTTCCATGTGCAGCCAGGTTCCACAACCTTCAAGTTTCCATGACAGCATCTCCTGTAAGACACACACAATCATACTGGCCTCTTTTAACTAACTACATAGGTCAGGGGGAGGAACTCACTTCCTGCTGGGGCCAATCAGGCAAGGCCATGGACAAGAAACTGAGATTGGTGGGTTGGAAGCATGTATAGGCATTATAGTGTTGCTGACTAAACTAAACCAAAGCACCATGCTACTCTGAAGACAGACCAAAGGCAAAATGGAACAAAAAAACCCAAAACCCACTGCTTGCAAAGTTTAATTACATACATTTGCTAACTGTCGCTATAACATTTAGCAATAAGGACTGGACTTGATCAAGGTCTGTGGAGCTGGCTCTTGTAAACAGAATAGATCAGACAAACAAACAGCTCTTACAAACAGAATTATTAATCAGGAAGATAAATTGCTATCTAGAGAAACTATATGCATCCCAATATTATGATTTATTAATCAAGTAATGTAATGTGTTCATTGTTGTAACTGAGTTTAAAAATGAGATGTTATGTAACCAAAATAACAAAAGTAGTTAATGGTAATTAAGTTTAGTATATTATATTTAGAACGCTTTATATTCATGCTAAATTTTATAACTCTAAAACTGTATTACAGTTGGACACTATCTTTCACATGACTTGTCTGTATTTCTAGATAAGACAAAGTTCATGAGGTTTATAATGTTAACCAATATCAGTTGTATTATAAACTATGCCTTTTATTCATATTAAGCTCTTCCAAAATGCAAAGGGGAGATGTGATGTACTGTAAACTCAGTGTTAGGTATAGAAACATTCCAGAGAAAAAGAACAAAACAAAAAATTCTGTTGATGCTTCGCTAACATGCCCTCTGTACCTAGCAGGTGCAGGACGATTATAAGGTTTTGCTGACTTTTGGAATGATATGGTCAAACCAAAAGAAGAAGCTGTTTACTGCAAAGTCTGTGCCAGCCTAACAAAAAGGCTTCCAAAAACACATCAAAGACAATAAATAAGAGTGATATGTTAGGTTTGAAGTAATACAAAGCAATGGTGAAACCGTCATCATTTTTAATCAATTTTAGCATATACAGAAGTAAAGTGAAGCTCACATTTGAGACATTTGAACAGCTGCACTGCTGCCTCGCAGACTGGTTGACAAGGTATTGGCCCTTTTTTTGGTACTATGCTATGTTAATCTTTGATTAGTCAAGGTGGTTAAGGCTACCTATTTGACTTCTTTTGTTACTGAATTAAATTGAAACCACAACACTGTGGAAAAGATCAGTGCTATGTGATCATATAAACTTAATCCCGCACTTTAAAATTGAAAATTCTATCTCGAAAAAGGAAAGTCAAAAGAACTCTCTCTACTGGCTATTAACTTTAGACTGGAGAGAAGACTTAAAGACACTGACTCCCAGATCCACAAAGGTTCCTAGTTTCCATTGATTTCAGTGGAATTTGATAGCCTAAATACCTGTGTGAATCTGGCCTTAGGCCCTGTCTACACTTACCTGTGAGATTCGGCAGCAGTCAACGGGAGTTATGCAAAGTACTCAAAAAACTTGCGTAACTCCCGTTGACTGCTGAGCTTCTCTTCTGCGCTCCGTCTGTACTGCACCGCACCGACGGGAACAGCATTCCCGTCAACGCAGCGCTATGCTACTTTTGTAGCTGGTCTTAGTACATCGATTTCGGGATCAACTGAGTGAGTCCGCACTAACCGCTCAGTCGATCCAGAGAAATCGATCTGACGGTGGCGAATTTGCCACCGTCGTGTAGCCATAGCCTTAGTTACTATAGAAGGACACTGTCATATTCCTGATGCATGCAGGAGACACAGAGAATGATTTGAGCTATATCAACACAACAAAGCTTATTTTGCTTATTCTGTTTAATGAAGAGACCATAAGGTGTTTTTTTTCTTTATTCAGAAAAAAAAGTTCAAACTTGACAATCAAAAATCAATTTACAACAGTAACTTCAGAATATGAAAATACAGGGCTATTTTAATCAGTTCTAAAATGTTGTTTTCCACTGTTTTTAATTGTAAATTCAGAACTGCATCATTCCAAAATTAGTATATGTTACAATGTATATTCTTTTTTTCCTATTGTTATCCTCAATAATATTCCTCAAGCAATCATTCAGAAACAAAAGTCCTTTAAAAATACACAACTCTCACAATATTGAAGAGAAAATCTAATTCCTGGAGCAATTTTTCCTAGTATTGTTCATTTAAGTAATTCGCAGCACAATCTTTAATCTAGGCTTTTCAAAAAGGTACAAACTCAGTTTTCCCATATTTTCAAGAAGAATATATTTCTGTCCCCTTTTAATTTACTGCCTCTTAAAAGACTAGCATTTGAAAGTCTTACATTAATAGTCTTACCAGCTTTCTAAGTCTTTATTACTTATATCTAAATGTTGTCCCTAATTTTGCTGCTTTGTTGCTAATTTATTTGTCAGCCGTTTGAGAGGCATAGATTTCAATGTGTGTATATAGTTTACTTGTTTGTGGTTTGTCTGTTATGGTGTTGTGGTTCATTTGTTTGTTTTGGTTGATTCACACACAATACAGTATAGGATTTACTGCGACAAATAAAGTAACATAACCTAAAGCTGCAAAAGAATTCCCAACCTAAACCAAGTTATAAAACTTTCCCCTTCATTATTTATACTTTCCAAGAAGTGCTTTGCCAACATGCAAAGAAACAAACTGCTGCAGCAGAAACTCAAAAATTGCAAAGCACCAGTTAGACAATCCAGTTATAGCAGTGTTCTACTTTCAATAAGCAGCTACTGCATTACTTAAAAGGAAACAAGAAGAACTCAGTAACTTTCTTCTGTGGGACAGGAGGATGGATGCATGTATTAGCATACCTACCACAGCCACTTAAGTTTCCTTGTTTGTGTCTTCAGAAGGCTATCCAACGTAGAACACTATTGTCAGGTCTATTGTATCTGATTTGGAAGAAGACTACCTGATGCTAGAGGATAGTGGCACATGAAAATAGACAAACAACTCTTTGAAATATAGGATGGCAGAAGAAAAAAATGGAGACAGAACATACGCAGACTTCTACAGTGCATGCTTTAATAGAACATTTTTAAAGCAAACTTTTTATTAAGTAATTAAAGAAGTTTATTCTTCTATGTGTAGTGTTCTTATTTTCTTCTATTTCCTTATATCTGTACCTGGTGCTCTAACCCCTTTCTTCCGTTTGCCTTCAGTTCCCATTCCCTTATTTTCTCCTGTTATTCCTCTAACTCCTATTCTCTGGCTCATTAATTACATTGTTTTGTCCACTGTGCCTCCAAATACAGTGCACATTTACTCGCGCATAAATTCAGGTTTATACTGTTGTAACTGCAAATAAAGTTTGACTAAAAATAAGACAGCTCCATATCTCTCAAGTGTACCTCATTCAATATGCTCCTTTTTTATCATATAGATAAGACACCATATGCTCTTTCAGAATTTAAATTTTTCAGTTAGATCACTTCTCCACTCATGTGCAGTGCAAACAGAAAGTAGGGAGACCAAAAGTAACAGATACAATGTACAAATTATGTTTTTAAAACCTTATAACTGGCAAAAATCAAAATGGGCTTTTTAAAGTCCAGTAACAAGTTCTATCTCAGTGCGAATTTTCAAGTTTCTGCGATAACTAATGAAAGACTAGCTAGATCTGTTCAGAATGCCACAATATTTCTTTATAATGGCAAAAGTATATACACACCCCTACCTCTTCCTTTTCTCCTCTGTGTTTGATATTGCTGAATTGTTTCTTTTCAAATTCATTTTAAGCAACTTACTCATGGGCAGAGAAGAAACCTGGAAATTTTCAGTCCTAATGATCTGAGAAAAGTAGAAGCAACTAAAAAAGTCCCTTTACAATGAAAACACTTAGGCAACCTTAACTATCCACCTCTTTCATATACTCTTGTCATGTTATATTACTCTACCAACTTCAGATGCATTCGCTCACAATTCCTCTAAGATGTCAGATCAATGCAACTCATCTTTTGAATTTCTATCTTATTTGTTGCAATCAAGCTTCCTCATGACAAACCAAACTCTCCTTCTGGAATATACTCTTGGTGATATATTTGTACAGAAAGATGGGCCAACAGTCTGTAAGCTTTTCATTTCATCTTTAAAAAAATTGCCACAATGAAGAAATCACTTAAAAAAACCTATGAAGGTAGTCAAGAAGGATCCAAACTTAGGTCCGTCTTCATTCCTGGAAATAATTCCTTGAAATAGTTTGGCTTAAAGTCCATTCTTTCGAACCACACACCCAACACTATGACCTGCTCAGTATAACATTCAAAGCTGTTTTTATATTAATAATAAAATAAAAATACTTGTAGTAACAACCCTGGCTATAGTTCAGTCTAACAAAGTGCTGACTCCTGATTTAAAATAGGGGTCTCAGTAAATAGTTTTAACTCATTAGGATCAGAACTTTTGCATTGTACTACTTTGGTTTATTAAGAGCAAAAATGAGGTTGTGCTGCTAACTGAGAATACAGTGGAAAATAAAGAGATCTCCTGGAAAATGTAAATGATCTGCACTATCTTTTTGCTTAGCCACCAAGCAGCTAAAATGACCCTTATCTTTTCCTTTCCTGTGAAGCATTTAATTCTAATCATATCTTATTCCCATTAATTATTGCTCTCTTACTATTTTTAACTATTCAGAAACACCCAAACAAATATTCTCTCACATTCTCCTCATTTTGCAACAAAGAAAGAATAATGACAACTCCAACTGTTGTTCCTGCCCCCACTATTCCAGACTTATAAGTATTTTCTAAAAACATTTAAATTAATTTATATTCAGTTAACTTGAAATCAGGCTTAACCTGATCCTTGGAAGAATAACTGGCATCTGAACCTGAATTCAATATCTGAACTTTACAGCTGGCTTTTAACTTTATCATGTGATGAATCAAAACCCTAGATTTGAAAACAATAGAGAATCTGGTCCTTTTGCCCTGTACTTTGGGTATTTACACTCATGCAAAGTGGGTATAAAAGGCTACTAAATCAGAATGGTAGCATTTTATATCCACTTTGCATAAGTAATTTAAAAAAAGTTGAGAACAGAATGAAGAAGGTAAGATTTACAAGTAGTATGCAAGATGCGCTTCTGCTACTTGCTTCATTTCCAGTTCTGTCTTAATTCAAATGCTTCCCTCTTCCCAACGTTGGTGTCATCAAGTAAAACAATTGGTCAGCATGAAGTACAATACACACACAAAAAGGTTTTCTCCTGCTGCATGCATGAACGTTGCAATCCCCAAAATGCCGCAACTGGATATTACACTTTCGGCAAAGTAATATTGCCTATCATCAGTTCCTGCAAATGCCTTGTCATATATCATATTCCTAGCAGCTCATAAGGTAGTCTCTTATTGCCTACTATCTTGGAAGTGGAGTATGCTTGGAAGTGGAGTATGCTTGCTTTACATTTTTAACATCTTTAGTATTGTGGATGTCAATAGTATTTTGAGGGTAAGTCATAC
Organism: Emydura macquarii macquarii; assembly: GCF_026122565.2. Lineage (NCBI taxonomy): Eukaryota > Metazoa > Chordata > Testudines > Chelidae > Emydura > Emydura macquarii. Next base: position 85,217,023 of record NW_027131390.1, read on the forward strand.
AAGTGTCAAATTATCACTACTGAAATATTAATGGCACTTGTATGAATACATATGCACACTAAAAATAATTTAAACAGAGTACTGATGTTTTGTCCAGTATTTGCTTCAGCATAAAGGGTTTAAGAATGAGCTGAGGATGGGAAGAATTATTTCCCGAGGAGAAATGAGATGAAGTCCCAGATGACTAGAGAAGGGCAAACTTAGTACAATGTATAAAAAGGGGTCAAAGGAGGACACAGAAAATTACAGATCAGTCAGCCTAACTTCAATTCCCAGAAAGATGCTGTTTAATAGTTTGTTCCAACTAATTTGTAAGCACCTAGAGGATAACAGGGTTATAAGGCATAACCAATATAGTTTGTCAAGAACAAATCATGCCAAACCATCCTAATTGCCTTCTTTGACAGTGTTACTGGCCTAGTGCATTGGGGGAAGCAGAAGTTGTGATACATCTTGATTTTAGTAAGGCTTTGTAGTAAGGCATAGTCCGATATGACCGTCTCACAAGAAAACTAGGGCAATGAAGTCTAAATGAAATTACTATAAGGTGGGTGCACAATTGGTTGAAAAACCATATACAAAGAGTAATTACCAATGGTTCACTATCAAACTCGGAGGACTTATCTAGTGGGGTCACATAGATGTCTTCCTGGGAAGTAGAGAGTATGCTTATAAATTTTGTGGATGATATTAAGCTGGAGAGTTGCTGCAAGAACTTTGGAGGACAGGATTAGAATTCAAAATGACCTTAATAAATTGGAGAATTGATCTCATATCAACAAGATAAAATTCAATGACAACAAGCGCAAAGTACTACGCTTAGGGAGGAAAAATCAAATGTACAATGGGGAATAACTGGCTAGGCAGTAATACTGCAAAAAAGGATCCGAGGATTATATTGGATCACAAATTAAATGAGAGTCAACAATGTGATGCAGTTGTGAAAAAGTCAAATATCCTCCTGGGGTGTATTAACAGGAATGTTATCTGTAAGATCGGGAAGTCACTCTTCCGTTCTACTCGGCACTGGTGAGGCCGCAGCTGGAGTTCTGTGTCCCGTTTTGGGCTCCACCTTTTAAGAAAAACGTAGACAAATTGGAGAGAGTCCAAAAGAGAGCACAAAAATTACAAAAGATTTAGAAAACTTGACCTAATAGGAAATGGTAAGAGAACTGGGCATGTTTAGTCTTGAGAAAAAATGACTGAGCAGGGGACATGATAGCTTTCAAATATGTTAAGGGCTGTTATAAAGAGGACAATGATCAATGTTCTCCATGTCCACTGAAAGTAGAACAAGAAATAATGACAATCTGCAGCAAGGTTACATATTAGGAAAAAACTTCTAACTACAAGGATAGTGAAGTACTGAGTAGGTTATCAGGAGAGATTGTGGAATCCCCATCATCTAAGGTTTTGAAGAATACATTACAAACATCCATCAGGGATGGTCTAGGTCCTTCCTACCTTTCAAAGATTTATATTGTATCTTACATGCAAGTTTGTTTCCTTCCTTATTCCCTGACTCTGACTTTTATTACAAATTGTATTCTCACCCTTCTCTTTCTACCCAGGGGGAAATCTGCCCAAGCTGTTAAGAGTTTCAGCCCCACACTGTACAACTGCTCGATTGTGAACAGCAAAAAGGCAGGCATATATTTACATTAAATATTTAAAGAATGAAAGTTGAACAGAGAAAAATAAAAGATGTCAGGAACTAGATATACAAGGGTAACAATCCACTTCTGAGTTTCTGCATCTGTCTGTCATGTGTTTGTTTTGTTCCTTAAGTTAAACTGCAATAATTATCATAATCAGAAGACAGGGGTCAGGATCTCTCCGGAGTCTGAGATTCCTCACAGCAGCAGCATCTTAGTGAGAATACAGGCAAACAAGTCTCTCCTGAGCCTCCACTTCCACCCCTCTCTATAACCCACAAGCTACTACAGCTTAGTAGTGGGGACGGGACAGACATAAAACCCCAATCCCAGCAGCAGTAAGTAATGCACCAAGGAGCGAAGCAAGGAAGACGCTCCCTCCCTCTGCCAGGCAGCGGTAATAAGTGTATCTGAGGATAGATGCCTAATTCCACACTTCAGTGCCCGTTTTAGGCTGCAAGCCTCCCCGCCCCGCACACGCCACCACATCCCACCCCAGGCAGTTGTGCTGACTGATCAGCGTGGCTGGGAATGGGAAGGAAGATGCCCCCATCCGCTTGCCAGGCAGCAGCGCACCGCCCTCAGCATTCGTGGGAAGCCTTTATCCTCCCGCTGCCAGGCAGCGCAGCCCCCCGTGCACCTAGCAAAGAAGACGCCCTCTGCCATGTTCCTCCGCCCCTCCAGGCGGCCCCTAAGCACCCGCGCAGATACAGCTGCCCACCCCGTGCCGGATGCCGCTGCTCCGGTTCGGCTCCCGAGCCCGCCACCTTCCTCCCCCGGCCCGGCAGCAGAAACCCAAGAGAAAGTTGCTGCTGCTGCTACTGCTACTTGGCTGTGAGGCTCCGCAAAGCGCCGGCAGCATCAGCTCAGCCTCCGCCAGGAGCTACGGCCACGGCACCTTCCTCCAGCGGCCAGGGGCCCCCGCAGAAAGTTGGGAGCACCTGCGCCGCCCCGGAGGCGCCGGGGCAGCCCGCTGCGCACCGCACCCCGGGGCGCCCTCCCCCAGCCCGCTGAGCGGGGGCAGCCCGCAGCGCGCCCGGGGACCGTCAGCGCACCCGCCCAGGCTCACCTGGACTCCGCCCGCCCCGCTCCGCGCGGCGGGGAGCGAAGGCTTCACACGCCTCCCAGGGCCGAGCCCCGCTCCGGCCTCTCCTCCTCCACAAGCGGCGTCTCCATCTCGCAGCCCCGGGCTGGCGGCGGGGGCGGGCGGGAGGCAGGCGAGGCGAAGGGACGGGAACCCGCCTGGCGCACTGTCACCTCTGCCTGAGCCACCGCGGCGGCGGCGGCGGCAGCTCGGCCACGCCCCCAGCCCGCTCCGCCCGCCTCTAGTCTGGCAGCAGCCGGCGGCTCGCAGGGGGCGGGCACCTTACGTCACCAACGCCCTCCCTCTCCCCCCCCTCGCGCGTGCAGGCTCAGCGAACCACTCCAGCCCCGCCCCTCCTTCTGCTCCGACAACGCACCGGGTCTGACGTCACCAGCCACCTCCTCCCTACGGGCTGTGCGGACACCCAATCGGCTCCCGCGGCTGGAGCGGGGCGCCCATGTCCCGCGATACCTGGACAGCACAGAGCCGGACTCGCCGCAGAGTGACCGAGGGGGGGCTGGGTCGGGGCAGCGCGCGGGCCGGAGCCGCCCACATGAGGGAGCATGGCAGGGAGGACTGAGGCGCCCGCCCGCCCGCAAGAGAGTGTGACCTGGCACCGCACCGCCTGGGCTAACTGCCGGAGCAGCTGCCGGCCGGGCCGGCCCTTGTCACCGGTCACCGCGTATCCGCGCCTTGGGGCGCTTCCCTTCAATACCCCGGCGCTGCGAGGCGGCCCCTGAAAGCCTCGCCCGGCTGCCCCTAGGCGGTTGCTGCGGCTGGTCAGCGAGACGCCGCCGACCCATCTCCCGCATAACTTCAGGAAAACTTCCCTCGGGCCCGGCCACGGCGCTGAGAGAGGCGCGCCCAGGCCACACGCGGGTGCCTTGGACCCGCTGACAGGCCGCTGGCCGCAGGAGGGGAGCACCCCCAGCACGGCGAAGAAAAGGGGGGACATGCCCGTCAGAGTCAGCCTGGAGCTGCTCTGCCCTGAGACTGGATTCTAAAACACCGTCTTCGCTCAGGCAAAAACTTTGGCATCATGGTGGACCTACCTATTCAGTGCACACCAGTGGGCAAAACTAGCATACAAGAGACTAGGTTGCGTTAAAATACAGAGAATTACTGTTTTGTAAATACTTTAATAGCATTGTATATGCTGATGACATGCCCTCACCTTGAATGCTACCGGCAGTTTTGGTCATCTTCTCAGAAGAGATATAGACGAAAAAGAAAAGGACTAGAGGAGGGCAAGGAAAGTTGTAGACACATGGAAGATGGGAGATTTAAAAGAGAAGTTGTCTAGAGAAATGATGAATAGGAAATTACATTACCAGTATATGTAAAATAATTTACAGTGAAGCAAAAGTCAGTCAGGTGCTCCTATTATCCCTTGTGAAACAGAAATAAAAAGACACACAATGAAATTATATGGTAACATGTAAAATTAATAACCCGCGGAATTCACTCCAACGGTATATTATTGAAACAGATTGCTTGCTGGGGTTTATAAAAAGTTACTCTATGACCTGCAGTCACACCAGCTAAGGCTTAAAAAATAAGACACAAAGGACAGGATATGTCCTTTACAAGGTATGATCTAACCATTGGTTGGCATTAGGAAGGAGTTTCTCTTGGAAGCATGTTATTGTGTTGTTGTCCATTGAGTAGGATTCACACCATTCTCTGAAATGTCTTGTACTAGCCTAGTTTAGAGATAAGATAACAGAGAACTGGTTGAATGGTGATAACAATGACTCATGAATAATTTAGTAGCCGCACAGAAGAAAAATGCCATTGTGCTTAACACTAAATAACCCTCTATAAATCTATCTTAAATAATGAAAAAGGTATTAATAAAAATGTATGAATTGGCAGAAAAACTGTATAGAATAAACTATCTGCAAATGTTTGACCAGCACTGGCACCTGCTCTGATGAATCATTGGTCTGAATGGTATAGCAGATTTTTTACTTCCTAAACCTGTTTTCCCCCTTGGAAAAGATTACAGAATACCTAGTAGACCATGCTTTCTTGCAAAGCGTTCCAAGTCTGTCATTCATTTGGAGGAGGCTTCTTTGTGATTTCTTGTTTTGTGTATGTTGGGTATCTGCTAGTTATTAACAAGTGACAGTATGCCAGAAGGAAGAAACAAGAATGGACACAACAACTATAATACATTGATATCATTAAATTAGATACCTATATTACAGGCCAGAGCCTCCGCTGGTGTAAATAGGCATAGGCATGAAAGTTAAAGGACCTATGCTGAATTGCACTAGCTAAAGAACCTGCCCTACACATGTTAATGTAATTTTTGGGGTAATTATCATAAAGAAGATGGGCATATGCATAACATGTTAGGGGTTTTAACAGTTATTATGACTGGCGAGTTTATTAGCCTGAGTAGATTAACCCTAAATGGGGCATTGATCTAATCCAGTGGTTCTCAAACTTTTTGTATTGATTATCGCATTCAGACAGCAAACCTTGGAGTGTGACTTCTCCCTTTATACATTAAAAACACACTTTACATATATAATACTATTTTAAATGCTAAATTTATACCCTATGTTCAAAATGAATGTACTTTTCTCACTGCTTTTAAATTAAGACAAACATATTTATCAATTTGTTATAAGCAGAATATTTTTTTAAAAAATCTTGTTAATGTTTAATGGGGGGGAAGGGAGGGGCAGAAAGAAACTTTGATAATATCAGTTTTCACAGCAGACTCACTAGGGCCCCATTGCCACCCTTATTTCTGTAGTTCTGCGCTGTTGCTGGTGGCAGGCGCTGCCTTCCAAGCTGAGCGGCCAGAGAGCAGCATCTGCTGGCCAGGCACCCAGCTCTTAAGGCAGCGCTGCTGCTAGCAGCAGTGCAGAACTAAGGGTGGCAATGCCATACTGTGCCACATTACTTCTGCATAACATTTGACCTTTGTTCTGGGCAGGGTGGTTATCAGAGGGCTAAGGTAAATTTTGGGGTGGTGATAGCCCCTTTAAGCCCACCTAGTACCACCCTGCCTGTGTGTCCGACTGTTTAAATTATACATTCCTCTTTTTTTTGCCTATTTGTGTTCTTACTGGTCTGTGGTTTAATTCAGCTCGTCAGCTGCTGAACAATCAAGCCCTCTAATATTGTCTCAGTTCCACCTTTTTAGTCTCAAGACAACAAAACTGTGAACAATACTACAATTTCCAGAGTCCCAATTCCTTAAAGTGGTGATAATACAAATATATATTTTGTTTAGAAACAATTGCTGCATTATACGTTTACAATACTTTTTGAAGTAAATACATTCCATTGTGACAAAGGTGTAATTTCCTAAAATGCAAGAATTAAATTATATATTTTATAGCAGTTGCATATTTTGTGCATGTACTCACGAGCACCACATAATAACCTCACAACCCCCCATTTGAGAACCCCTGATCTAATCCAACCAAATGGCTCCAGATAACAGGGATGGCAGAAGTAGTTTTTACCAGGTAAAATCATGGTTTTACTGCCCCAGGAAAAGCTAGGTAGTCCCAGTTTAAGGTATTTTCTATTTTAAAAATTGTTTAATTATACCACATTACACTTAGTTTTAGTTACATATTCCAATTGTGGTTACATAAGGCAGTAGATTTGTAGCTTAATTAGGGTGATACAAACAAAAAGTAAAGATGTAGTGGGTGTAATGCTAATATATGTAATTATAATACTGTCATGACTCATTTCAGTTTTCAATGTTATATAAATAAAAGTAAAAAAACTCAATTATATGAAAATGACAATAATGGAAAGTTATAGGCTTGAAGCTTTAAGCAATACGAAGTATGCAGAGATGCAGACTACCAGTCCATTTGGGCATGCAGCATTCTGTAACAGAAAACCAACTTTGATGTAGTGGATAGACTAAGCCTATTCCTCAGTTTTGAATGGATATAGCCAAAGTTTGAAAAGATTCATTCTGTGCTTGCTGAACTTGTTAGAGACTGATGCAATTATTTATCCCAGTTTCCCAATTTAAATCAGTATTTACTAGTGCTCTGTCCTAAACTAGTTTTCCCTGGGCATTACCTACTCTGCCAGATAAAAGTGCTTTTGGCACATCTGTGTACTTGCGAATACTTTCTCCTGCTCCTCAGGCAACATGCTCCTGGGATCTTTGGACTCCAATTTTATGTGTCCATGAACTCACTCCTAATCCAGGGCTTAATTCACCCCTGATGATTAGATTCAGAGAGACAAACTGCCTTGTATATTTTTGTTATATTTCAAACTTTTAAATTTCTTGATGAAAGCAATCATTGTAGAAACAAGTACCCACACTGGATATATAAGAATTTTGCTATCTTGCAACAAAGGAAAGATGAGCATGGGTCAGACAGAATCTAACAAGAGCATTTACTTTCTTATCTGAGAATTCATTACATACCAACAGAGTAATGGTTACATACAGATAAATGTTATGACTTTTTTTAATCTCTTGTATCATCACACTTAAACATATGAGATCTCTCTCTCTTGTGATTAAGAAAATTTCAGTGTGATTCAATGATACATTTTCAGTAAAATCTCACTTTTTTTCTATTAATTGTCTTCATTCAAATTGATAGCCTTGGCTTCATAGCTTAATAGCCATATAGGGATCTTCCACAGAGAAAGTATATCTGACTTTCCTTAGGGATTTGGGGAAAATAATTTTATTACTGTATATTTTAACTAGAGAAACAACTGTCTTTGACTATGAGAATGTCTGCAGTGGTGCATGTCCACACTAAACTCCTTGGGTTGGTGGTGCTCCACCAACCTAAGAGGGGCAGTGTGGGGTGCTGAGAGCCTGATCTCTCAGCTCGCTGGCAGCTCCCTGCCAGGAGCCCAGCTGCCCCACAGGCTTCCGGCAGACTGCTCCCCCTCCTCGCTTCCCAGTTCCATGCTGGGAGTGGGGGGAAGCTGCCTGGGGCTTCTCATCCCTAAGGAGCAGGGTCCAGCTGCCCCAGCTTCTGGCCCCTCACTCCACTGGGAGGCAGCCTTGTCAATTTCACAGTTCATGGGGCCATGAAATTGACAAGGCTGCCTGGCTCCCAGGGTGGAGGGTACCTGAGCTTCTCACTCCAGCTCCCAGCCGGGAGCATGGTCCAGCTGCCCAGCAGCGCTGGATTTACACCTTATGCACAGCATCTTCAGCGCCTTCCCTTCCCCGCACCTACAGCTGACAGTGTTTTATGTGCATGGGGAAGGCTGTGGCAACGGGAGAGAGGAGCTGGCCAGGCCAGCTCCATACAGGGCAGGGAGGGTGAGGGGCTTGGGTGACCAGCTTGGCCAGCTCCAGGCGGGTGCGTGGAGAGAGAGGCTCACCCTGGAGTTCTGACTTCCAGCCTCTCCGGGGGTCAGGGCCTCAGGGGGAAGAGGAGGAGCAGGGCAGTGGGGCCCCAGGAGAGAGGAGGAGGAGCAGGGGCCAGGGCCACAGTTCGGCGCTTGTGTGGGACCCCCAAATTGGCCAGGGTCCCAGGGCATGGGCTCCATTGGCCTGTTCAGTAATCTGCCACTGTTTAGGCACGCCTAGAATGTTGGCATCCCTAGGCACATGTCTATTGTGCCTAATTGGAAATCAGGCCTCTCACCCTGCCACCCAGCTCTCCAAGGGAGTGGGGGACAGCTAGGCTCTAGCTGTCCAGCTTTCTTGTCAATTTCATGGCACCTGCTGTGAAATTGACAAGGCAGCCAACAGCTGATGTAAGGGATGCAGTGTCTACACAGACACTACCATGGTTACACCAACATAAGCCTTATGCCTCTTGTGGAGACGAAGTTATGATGTCGGTATAAAATAAATGTTACTAAAAGAGTAAAAACAAAAACTGTATGCTGGAATTTTGTAAATACAAAATGCATTTTCATTTGTATAACTGACAGATACAGTCGTTAAAAAAAGTACATGAGTTTTTCCCAATAAAGGGCTCACATCTCGCTGACATTCATTACAAGTTTATTACTTCAATACTCTTCTCAACGAAGCTGTTTGTGGGAGTGTCTAAAGTACAGTTTTTCATGACCTGTGTCTTGTCATTAATTTTAGTGTAGGAGTGATTTTCATTTAGAATAGCTCTTAACAACAGGAAGGACACAAAATACATGGCCCAGTTAAGCTCAGAAAAGTCATTTAGGTTGGGGAGCGCGGAGAGAAAGATTTACTAATGATTTTCCCAGATGACATGTTTTCCCCCTCAGACTGCAGAAAAGGTAAATTGTAGTTTTCTCAATTTACTATAGAATAGTAAATCGCTATCTGGATGATCCAGGGGACTTGTCATAGGATGTGGAACTTTTTAACTTCTGTTTCACTAGTGTGAATTTGGCTACCTGAATCATGGGCAAAATTCATTATCATCAGACAGCTGCGTTCAGTCACTCATGTGAAATGGTTTGCTGATCTCTTCTACACTGCATAGCGATGCTTCATACTGGCATCACTGACCCTGAAATGGATCAGGCTGACATGACAGAGGGCACTGAGCAGCACAACAGAAACCTACTGATCTGGACCTAAACTGGGGTAGGAAGTTCATGCAGATGAAATCCTCCTGACACCCTGACAGTCTGTCCCTGGATCTTGTCCATCTGTTTCCCACACACAGTGACAATGGGGGTGAGCGTGTGCAGCTCTCAGGGCAAGAGACGTGTGTCCGTGATGAAGTTCAGTCAGACCCTCCCTCTCAAAGTGGCACTTGTGGGATGGGTATTGGATGCTTTGCTGCCCACTCCACTTCCCATGCCCTGGAAGAACAGGGTTTCCTTTCATCTTTGTGGATGACAGTTTGGTCTATAGATGTGCCCTGCAACATGCACTAAGGGTGAATAAAGATGGGGGAAGCAGGTTTCACGGTCACCTCAGGAGAGACACTCAGTTGGCAACCTCCTTTTTTATACTGAAAAGGCTCCAGTTAGGTGCTGTTACTGACTACAGCAATGGCAGTATGACATGGGGAGCAAGGCAGTCTCTAAGCAGGCATGTCCCAAGCCATTTAGGTTTTTGTAGGCTAAAAACCAACACTTAGAACTCAATCCAGAAATAAGCAACAATGTAAAGAGTGGAGCACTGGTGGTAGGTGTTCCCAGGGAGACACACTGATTAGCAAACGGACTGCCCAGTTTTGCGTTAACTTCAGATTTCAGGTAAGACATAGCTCTAAGTAGAACACATGGGTTGGATGAAATGATGAGTTTGAGAAAGCTGGGTGACATCAATATATTGAAAGCAGCATAACCCATGCCTTGTCACTGGACTTTCCAATGGCCCTGTCTACTAACTGAGCAGGACAAGAGGCAAAATGGAAGCCTGTGAAACCTCAAATTACCTTAGGGATGATGAGCAATTGCCCAACACAAAACATCCCCATGTGTATATGGCAGTGCCAGAGCAGAATCTCAGATTCTACCATTAGGAGCATCTACAAAGTCTATATCTACATAACTGCTCCGGAAGGGGGTGTGACCCATCGGTGCCTAGGGTAGCTACCTGAAAATGCCAAGGGCAGGGCAGTGCAGCTGCAAAAAGAAAGCAGATTCTCCTAGACCTGGTGGGTAACACTGAAGTTAGACTTCCCAACCAGCCATAAACAATGCTTCTGATTCCCCACACTGGTTATCAAGAAGCTAAAACAAAATGCACACAGCCTCCTTTAGCGCATTTTAGTCTCAGGCTCCCCATCAGCCACTAGGTCCAGTAAAGAGATAAGTTATTTAAAACACTCCGCTCTTTACCAAAAAGGTTTCTCCTGACCCCAAAGGGTCAGCCATAGTACCAGATCAATATAAGTTTGGATCTTACCCAAAATGCCACGCTGCCAGCAAATCCTTTAGTAACTAAAACTAAAGGTTTATTATAAAAGGAAAGAAACAAACTAAAAGAGAGATGTTAAATAATTAAAGCAATCAGATACATACAAATGATTTGAAAGTCCATATATATCAGGTTTTCATTAGAATTGTGGAGTTTGCAGGCTTGTATAGTCCCTCTGGTGTACACCCAATATCTGGATGGATCTCAGTCCTTTGTTTCACAGCTTCAGTTGCAGATGAGTTGATCCAGAAGTAGGTGAAGACTGGAAACTAGCTGAAGACAATATGGATGTGGTGCAGCTGCCTTTTATGTCCCTTTGCCATGCTGCTTGTGGAAATTTACAGAAATAAGATGGAGTCCAGGGTGACATGAGTAAATCCTGGTGACTCATAAGGTGTAGCATATGGGTTCTTTCCCTGGGCTTATTGTACTTTTGAATTCCCTTAATGGGCCATTAAGCAGCTTATTGCTGCTGCCATCCTGCCTGGGGAGTCACCCGCAAACACAGCACAGGCTGAAATAAAGATACATCAAACATATCCATAACTTCCAATATAAATATGACACACAAACAATAACTTACTTAGCAAACTATAATCTTTCTAATAGTACCTGACATGGCATATCTCATATGAATTATTGTATGAAATATCATATGAAATATTGATATTAAATGATATCATAAATGGTCTCCCTAATCCAGCCAGGGTCACAAAGGGCTTCCTTCCTCAAGTTTGTGCTAGTGCTTTCAACAAGAAACATAACTAGGCCGCAGGGCTGCAACTGGGCTGCATGTCCACTCTTCACTTAGGGCAGGATTTCATTTTGTATGCAGATATGCATCTTTTTTTTTAATAAATGCAGCCAAGTTCTCTACTCACAATATTTGCTTTTGACGCTCATGTTATAGCAAGTGATGTTTCTGGCTAGTGGAGGGTTAATTCAAAATAAAGCTCTGCCACCATGCAGAATCCCCATAACAAGTTAGATCACATAACTCACATTATTTCTCAGGCTTGTTTGGAGTAAGACATATTTGACAATGAGACTATTATTTTAGAAAAATGAAAAAAAAATTGACTTCCATACCCATCTCTCTGTCAATAAAAATTATGTTTCTGCTACTAAACCCTCCTTTTATAGAACCCAAACCTAGGTTTGTTAGTACCATCATAGCAACCTCTTTTTTCTAATGTCTCCCCCTGTGAATGGTAAATTTTAAGTCCAAATCTCATATAGAAACAGTGGCTTTATAAACATAACAAGTCATGGAACTTGCTTATTAGAAGTAACAAGCAATCTTTAATTCACATCATAAAACTGCCCTTGGGACTGCAGCACATGTTCTTTTGGAAACCTCACAGGCATTTATCAAAGAGATTGCTGTCTTTTTGGTCTCAACTCGGAGTAAAAATGCTTTACAAACTCAATTAGAGTTCTTGAAATGAAAATAAAACAGTTAGAAATGCAGTTTTAATTAGAGAACATTAAATTATAACAAGAACTTGATCTAGCTACATGCTGGTCAGGCTTGAAACAACTATTAAACAAAGAAACAACATCTGTTGGGTGAGATGGGCAGTGGCAGTATTTGGGTTACTCTCTTGACAACAATGAATAAAAAATGTATTTTCCTTTGAAATACAGATGGTGTGATGGGGTGGATGTACCCTGCACTAGCCAAGAAAGGGTTAACCACACACTATGGGCAGCGGAAGCCCTCTAGACCATGCTGGTCATGTTCTAACTGTTGCCTCTGTAAAAAAAAGGAGCAGCCTAGCTCACTCTAGGCTGACCACCGATAAGGACATGTGGAGAAGCAGCACAGGAACTGCTACAGCCCTTGCCAAAGGCAGCCAGAGAACCAGGCAGGATCCCTGGTGTATTCGCACCTCCGACTGGAGTCAGAGTCTTAGGGGACTACCCATGCTGAGGAGCCTGGAGGTGCCAACGACCACTGGAACATCATGTCAGAAGACAGGGTAGGAAGTAGCCCAGATGGGGGAGACAGGGTGGAACAGCCATGATTCCCAGGAAGAGTCAGTGCGTTGCAGCTGGCTTCCCCACTGACTTAATGGCAAGCAACCTTGCCACTGCCAGGGCTCTGGGCTGGGACCTGGTGGAGTAGGGAGGGCCTGGGTCCCCAGACTTTGGCCTCACATTCCTCCTTCCCTCCCAGTGGTGGCCCCCCTGACTCTGGCTATTGGGCCACACAACCCTGGCCCCCGGGACAGCCATATGGACTGACCACTAGGCCGTACTGTCTCAGGTCCAAGGACAGTTGGGTAAACTCCAACCGTGGGACTGCACACTCCCCAAAGAGGGACAGGGTGAACGTACCCCATGACAGATGGTTAAAAATTTAGATAGTTATATAATTTGTCATTTTTGACAAAACCTACATAATTGTAATTCATAACGGTCACTAAAATAAGCATATGAAATAAAGATTTTTTTATCCTATCCCATGATTGCAAACAAATGAGGTTGAAATACACTTCTCTAATTGCAAAAACAAAATAAAACAAACAAAAAACCCCCTCCAAAAACCCCACCCAAAATAATGGGCAGAGAAATAATGTCACATTGTAATCTTGTGATGCTTCATGCTGACACTATCTAAGACTTCTCAGATATTTGTCATATTCATAAAGTCATTGTTTCTATAAAAGTTACTTTAATTGCATTTAAACCTAAGCATTCAAGAAATAAAAGTAATTAATCAGTATAGTCAGATGGTCATATTTGCAGAATTTTGCTTAAAGAGAAAACAAAATTTTAAAGCCAGACAGCTATTAATAATCAAGGGAGCCATATTTATTAAGGTATTGAGATGTGTGACAGCCTAGTGGTATTTACTATGTACCAGTTTGTTTTAGGCCTGAAACATCATCAAAATAACATTACATTATTCATCTGCCCAATAATATTACACTTATACATCATGTCTATATATGCAAAACCAAAGCCATATATCTGCATAGTTCTCAATACAACAGATAAACTGTTAATAATATGACTTTAAGAAGTCCACATTATGAAGTTCTTGAAGTACATGTAAAAATATCCTTCAGTTGTTTTCCTCTAATTTAAAGTGCTACAAGCATGCAGTATGGCAGTTGAGGAGCAATGGGGAGGAAGAGTTATGGTTGCTGACTGAATTCCCCTACTATCTAAACTGTGTGTGTATGTTTGTGTGTGTTTAAAAACGGTAACCTTAACTTTCAATTTTTCTAGGGTGGGGTGAAAGAAAAGTATATCAACATTTTCCTCAGGGTAATGCTCAAGTCGCTGTTAGATATTTACAACCTTAACTCGGCTTAATGGCTTTTTTGACTAGGAAAATCTTTTTATTTTAATAACACATAGAACTCATCCAAATGTGACCTCACTTATACTTTACAAATATGATTTCTTCATATAGTACTTTCTGCAGATTAGTTTCATTGCCATCAGTAGCTACTGTTATACTCTAAATGAGTTATCACATGTCCATCTATCTAATAATGGCCAACAATCTCCTAGGTTCAAGAATAAATTATGAATGTTCTTCAACTTAAAAATGAACAGTAATTAAAACTGTGATGTAACTTCTGTATCTCACAGTGCATTTGAGTTAACTCTCCCTAACTGAATAGAGCTGTTGGACTTACAACAATTATAGAAATATTATGTGTAGAGAAGCAAAGTGCACAATAAAATAAAAAGGTAGATTTCCTTGTGAGATCTGCTTTCACTTCTTATTTACCCAGGTCATTATATTACCCAGGCCATTATTAGATTGTCATTTACATTGCTTGTACCATTGCCATTTGGGAAAATACATTAATTTGTTTCTTTCAGCAAAGCATTTATGAATCCATTGATGAGGTTACTTTTCTCCAGCTAAAAGAGATGTAACTCCTTAAACTCTTTTTCTTGTACTAAATAGGTTTTCAGTGGCAACAATATAGTTTTATCAGTTTTCCCAGTATGTGCAAAAAGTACAACACCTTTATATGTAAGATTATTCATACACATTCTTCGGAACCAGTTACAGTTCAAATCCAAGTAAACTACATACTTTTGGTTTAAATATATCATGTATCAATACAACTGTAGCAGGACAGATGGCAAGATGACTATTGTGACAGTACCCTCGATACCAATTAATCTGTCCAGTTTTACTCTTACAATTTTAATGTTGTAATTTTATAATATTCAAATTATGAGTATGCCATCGGCAAAATGGAAAACAGAAACTCAATTCATAGAGCAGGCGAGCTATTTACAATTGGTTAGTTTAATTTAGCTTTTTCTCTGTTCATGAGTTGTTTGGAATTAGATAGCAATTTCTGCATATTTTCATAATTGGAAATTATTCCAGTATTCTATGTGAACATATTTCAGCGTATAGACTGTTTATAAAGCAATACGCATGGTGAACAGTTTGGGTATTCGGTAGTAGAAATTCACCATTCAAGCTGGGTTGATTGGGGGCATAAGACATATGATGAGTGGATGGATGGATGTTCCCTGGATGAGATTCTTCTTCACAGGCCACTTTTGCAATTGCCCTATGCTAAATAAAGACATTGTCAGCCTGTGTATGGTGCCCTGGTATGAAGGATGTGGGCTGTTCTGTTTTACTTTATGAATGCTGTATATGACCGTGTCATGGAAAATGTTTACTATCTGACTACTTTGAAATGTTTACTGTATGTATATAGAAGTTTAATTTAATAGCTCATCTGTTAGAAAACAAGCAGGAAGGTAACACAATGGAACCAGATAAAGCATGCCTGGTAAACAGGTCAGGAGGTAAGAAACAATACCTGCACTGTTAGTTGTGAAGATGATATTTCCAGGTTCCAGTCAACATTACACATCTGTTTTGCCAAGGCAGGGGACAGACAGATCAAAAGGACTCTTAGAGTTAAAAGCTCTCTCTGTAGAGAGAAGGGGGAGGCATTTGTCAGGGAGCTACTTGTAAGCAGCAGACTGATGCAGACCATCCATCCCCCATATGGAGGTCTGAAGAAGCCAGGCTTTTCCTCTGCTTCCGGGGAGATGGTAAACCTCAGGTAAGATAAATATGCACATAGACTATTTATTGTGTTAAAGCCCTTTTCTTTTATGCTTTGCTGTTCTATTGTTCAGACTAAACAACAGTTTGTTTTAAGAAGCTGTCTGTTCACTGTATTAACCACTGGTCACAGCTCTTGAAGGGAAGACATGCAGATGCTGAATCCAGTTAGACCTGCTGAGTTAACATGGTTGGTACATGGGGCGCTTTAGCACAAGTCCAGGTCTAACAGTGTGAATATCAAGGGTGTAGTAAGAAGTGAGAGCTTAAGGGCTGTAAAACAGGCTAAGGCTTAAGGCCTAAGTGGAAAAAGCCAAGTGAACAGGAGTATAAGTGGAAAAAAACCAAGTTAACAGAAACCAGCATGTGAACTTACAACCTAACTGAAACTGGCACAGAGAAAGTGCCAATACTGCAAGCATACACATTTCCAAAATATCACTAATATTCAAATCTTACTAAAAATACACAGCAGGTGCAGAAGGCACCAAGACATCCTGATGCCAAAGAGATAACTGACTCCCTGAAATGACACTTTGATTAATAGAAATGTCTAATAAGGTGATAGGTAGAGTTGTTTTGCCAATTAACGGTAAAGGGTGGTATTAGACTATGTCAAGAGGGTGGCAACTACCTACGTCAAAGGGGGTAGAACGCAATTGTCTGTAACAGTGTATAAAAGAGGGTGTCAGAGGGAACAACTTTGTCCGGCCTAGGGGATAATGGAAAGTCCCGCCGTTGAGTTGTGCCGAGTGAATTGTAACGGAGCACTCATATTTGAATTGTACCGGTAGCTATTCTATAGGTCACTTCTCATTGTGCTTCAACTGCAATAAACCTGACCCGGGTGCCTTAGTAGCTCAGGTAATCTGTGGTCATGTCGATTCATTCAATCGTGAGTGCCGTCTCGGTTATCTGCGCAGAGCTGGGACAGCACCTATACGGGGACACGCACGCAGCCTCCACTGACAAGCACTGGTACGCCTGAACGCTGACGACACTGGTGACCCCGACCATTGATCTGGTAAGTAAACAAGCTGTCCTCTGGAAGGAATCGCGATCTAACATGACAGAAAACCATGAGCTAGGTAATCCCCTTCAACCCTCCCTTCAGATACACAAGGAATTTGATGGATTTTGGACGCACTGGGTAGCAAGTAAAGGTGGTCCATATGAGTTTAAGAAACAGAGTGGGGAAACAGGGATATGTAGGGCAATGGCAGAGAGTTTTGCTCTAAAAGATAATAATAAGAGTAAGAAGTGTAGAGTACTCCAAACCATAGCGATGGTGCTAAGATGGTTAAGGCGGCATGCTATTAAAATATCGAGCTAGCGATAAATACAATGAAAGAGTTAGATCAGGTGACTCAAACGGCCGACCATTGGAAAAATCAGGGTCTGCTGGCAGGGCAGCAGACACATGATATGCTCAAGCAATTAAAACAGGAAAATCAACATCTAGAAACAGCTGTAGAAAACTTACAAAAAAGAGAAGTACTTTCTCCCATAATAAATCTTGGAGTATAACAACAGAATCCAGGTACTTTTATAGCACTTGGTATTTGGGGACCGAAATGGAAAAAGGTGACCCTAGCAAAATTAAAAAATGAACCAAGGGCCACCACATTGCAACCATCACCATACAATAAAAGCCAGGTTCCGGTAAAACTTAAATCGAGACCTAGACTGGTGCCTGTCAGAACGGGAGAAGTAAGTGCACAGGAGGGAGAAGTAGCAAACAGTACTTTCACTGGATTGGTAAATCAGATAAAGGAGAAAAATGGAACAGTTCACAGAGCACATTAGAGGACAGGAGATGCGACTTGATTGCAGGGGAATAAAGAATTTCTAAGTGAAAAACTAAAAGTAGGGAATTTAACATCTAAAATTAATGCATTAACACATTGTTGCCCAGAAACAGTTAACTACTGCAGGCAAGGGCACTCTTACAATCCATTTGGCATGCACACAAAAGCAAAAGACACTGGGGGAACAAATGCAAGTTTTACAAAAGCAGATAACAACCCCCACTCTCCTCTCTGAGCCACGGTAAAAACCAGAGGTGTGGGTTCCCGACTGTTTTAACCCACCCCCACTCCTCGTTCAAAGCGAAAACCTTCTTTCTTAAATATTTTTACATACCAGTTACATTTTCCTTTATATCGTTTCTGTTTGCTTAAAATCTCTGTTGCTACCTGTACTTTCAGATACCTGGATAGAATTAATCTCTCTCTTGGCTTAAGGCTTCCTCCCTTCCGAGATTGCTCTTCTCCCTACCTCTGCTGATTTATGGCTTGCTCTTTGTTTTGTAAAAAAATAAGTTAAAAAATATAGTTATTATGGAAATCACCATTCCTAAAAAGATGAAGCAACTGAAAACCGAACAGAACAAAAACCAAAACAGGTAAAAAACTTTACTATGAGAGAGTTAGGAATGTTTCCAAAGGATGCCAGGGAACTCTCCTGAAGATATGGTTGCTAAGCAACAGAAATTCACACCACTGGGTTCAGAGGTGCAGTGTGAATTTCTGTTGCAAAAATGTTGAGGCTGCGGATATTCGTACTGCCCTTCTAGTCCTAGCCACTTACTAATATTTAAAACATGGGCATTCCTTAGTCCATATAATACAGTTTTGAAGTAAAGTGAATGGTGGAGAGGAAGTTCATATCATGTTATTCAATTAATACAACAAATTTGACGGGTGGCTTGATGTGACCGTTTTTTTAAGCAATTATTTTTTTTTTTTTTAAATAAAAAGGTAATAACTTACATATTTAAATGTTTACCTGTCTATTTTCTAATATGTATTGCCTTAATATTTTAGCTTTTAATATCCTGTAAATTAACTGGCGCCATTTATTTTTAATTGTAAATTTGTCCTGTGTGTCATGTATGTTGTCTTGTGTTCTATGTTGTGTGTCATATAATTTTTTTTTTGTTGCAACAAAAGTCAATTTTATACTTTTTTTTTTTTTTTTTTAAATATAAGTGGTACCACACTATTTTAATATTAGGATTGGGGTATAACCATCATAATATCAATTGTTCTGCAAACTTCAAAAAGTCCTTATTTATAAACATATGTACATATATATTTTTGCCTCAACAAATAATGCAATTGCAAACAAAAATATTTTTTTTTAAATTATTAATCATAATTTTTTATTAAAAAGAAAAATGTAAGGGGGAATCTCAATGGTAATGTAAAGGTAATATTGGTAAATATCGGTTTCTTGTTTGGGTGTTTATAAACTTTTTTCACTTTTTTTAAATATTGAAATATAGTTATAATTATAGTTATAGTTACAGTCATAGAAAAAATGATAAAATGTATAACAATATAGATTATTTCTGGTTCTGTTGCGGGGATGTTGGAGCTGACCAAACAAATTCAACAGGTTTCCACTTTTGCTTCCCCAAATACAACTAAGCATTATAAAAGTTGAATACCCTCAAAGTATTTGTATAGACCTGACTTAAAATTAAATTTTGATTTAATTTATCTAATTTGAATTTGATTTAATTTCAATTTAACTTTTCTTTTATGCTATGTTGAAGTAACGGCGTTAAAATTGGTGCCTCTAAACAGTTAACAAAAGTGGAATTGGTATTACAAACACATTAATTCTAAAAAGCTTGGGTAAAAATTGTGTTACTAACTCTTCTGCTCAAACAAAGACTATAAGCATAAAGAGGCATAAGGTGGAAAAAGACCTAGACAGGAATAAGAACAGGAAATTATTACTATATTCTGAAGATTAAAAGGGAGAAGCGTTTGTTTGTATTTTGTTTTTACAGGTTATGACCTCAAGCTTCATATGGGGACTAGTGCTTGCAGTAGTTCTGACCCAAGAAGTAATCAGGTTGTTGGACACCAAGAATTTGAACCAGACACACCTTATGATAAGGAATCTCTGGACAGAGATTTCCAACAACCCGACCCCCCTGATACACTGACTGCAAGAAGAAAAAGTCATCCATATGGAACTGTTGTAAAACTGGTATGCCAATCAGAAGGAAGGCAACAAACAGGACACACCATCAGAGTTTCACCCTTTCTCATAAAGATGGTATGGGGATGGACTATAGCAGGCATAAGCCAGACTGAACATGTCAATGTGGAAAAAGTTGATAAGAACCGGCAAAAAATTGAAAAGACATTGACACTAACCAAAGAGACAGAGGGGGAATATGCTTGTTGTTGGAAAGTGGATGAGGTTATTAACTGTGATCAAGTTGTTGTTTTTACTGTTTCTTCCAGCACTAATTCCAGTTACATACATCAGCTTGAGACACCAGCTGAGACTAAGATAGACCACAAGTCCCCACATACATACAACCTACGGTGGTACTGTTGGCAGATACTAATATGGTAGGATTGGTGGGACACCATATCACATTTAATTGCACATACAGATTGGAACCCAAATTTTGGAGCATATTGATATCGCAATTTTGTGGTATATGACAGGTCAAAAATATGGACCGTGCCCAGTAGTGGGCCAGTGTGCCACAGGAAAAGACCATGAAACAAGCTGATTAAATATCAATGCACTGTTAAAAAATTACCAGGTGTAGGGCATGCTGAAGTGGAGTTAACAGTGATTGATACGGTAACATCATCAACCCCGCCACCAATTACTGCTCCATTGCCAACAGTGCCCCCACGAAAGAAAATGTTGGTTGGACATATGTACCTCTTAAGTTAAACGTTGCTGGAATGATCATGCCAAGACAATGCCCCCAACAGTATAAAGACTGGTTTGATTTGAAATTGGAAATGCAAGTAGAACTTTGGAAAGGAGCACAAAATCCCTTATGGGAGCAGCAAAAGAGAAAAAAGAGGAATCGCAGAAACTATACTGGGAGGCTCAGGTCTTGGCATGTCCATATGGAATTCAGCAGATATTGAAAATCTTAATTTGAAAATAAATAGTATTGTGAATGGAATAGGAAAGGCAATTAAAACAGGAGGAGTATTAGTAGCCTACTACTGGACCAACATGCAATCACTATTGATAATATGCATCTTATAGCTCAAGGGTTTGAACATCTTAATGCTATTATACTTTCAATAATTAATAGCATAGAACAAAATAATGCATCCCTGGCAGTGGCTTGTGTGGCTTATGGAAATCGTGTGCTAGAAATAATCTGGCAAAGTCTATTAAAACTAAAATTGCAAGAATGGCCACGATTATTAAGTCACACAACCATTTTAAGACAAATACAAACAAGAAGTGAACCACATTGATCCAGTATTTTTACAGTTTGCTAAATTTGATAGAGTACCAACTTGGGATCACGAGGATAGGAAAACCCTGCGCATCATGATGACCATCCCAAGGTAGATGCAGGCCCCAGTCAAGGTATATTATGCCAACAGTGTGGGAACATTGATAAATAATATGTATATATAACACTACCCTACTGTAAGACTGGTAACCAAAACAGGTATAGAAATTAACCAGGCCTGTTGTACCAAACAAAATGGTTGGTGGCTATGTAAATGCTATGCCAAAATTGAAACCAATAACACGAAAAAAGGCTGGGCTCGATTGGTACAAAAGGAATTGGTTAATGAAGTGGTGCAAATACATGATGCGGTATGTGCTTTGGGGTACTCTAATTTCACTATACATGGATACTCGTGCCCAGGAAAGAAGGCAGGATTCTGTGTACCAATAACCAGTACTATCCAAATTGGAACTCACGCCTTTTGGTCCACCAGCAGAGTGAACACTTTTACTGAAATTGTTCCCCCTCCTGGACATATACAAAGCTTATTAATTGAAATGTTCCCTCCAACAGAACATTTAAATTAGATGTACATGATTTTGTGGCAAGAAGTAAGGAATCGTTAATACCAATAGCTAATCTCATTCAACAACAGATGGGTGAGATAGACAGTGTACAAAGCGCATTAGAGACACCTTGATGGGCAATCCAAGAAGACATTATCCTGCACCTAATAGTCAGAACACTCAGTGTATTATTGATGGCAATACAGGGACTAACA
Source organism: Emydura macquarii macquarii (assembly GCF_026122565.2). Lineage (NCBI taxonomy): Eukaryota > Metazoa > Chordata > Testudines > Chelidae > Emydura > Emydura macquarii. Next base: position 85,238,678 of record NW_027131390.1, read on the forward strand.
GTGATTGCTTTGTTGGGCATGTGTTGCTATATACAACACCAAACGAGAAGAGCTATCCTCCAAAATCATGTGGAAAGAGGTATGGAACTCGTTATCAACACTGCCATAGCAACACTACTATATCAGATGCAATAAGGGTCATAATCATATATAATCACATATATTACATATCTCATATATCCATATATATCACATTATATATCATGTAAACCTATATATCTTTCATATGCAATCAATATATTTATTATAGTCATATATCTATAACACAAAGTATCAGCGCTATAACAACAGAATGGACTACTGAACCCCACTAAATAAAAATGGTCTCGGACCTAACATTCCCAGGCCCACCATAAGGGACCAAAAACAATTGGAAAATAAAATCTGTCCAGCACTAGTACGAGGGAATATGCAGACTAAGGGACAGATGGGGCATGAGTGTATGGATGGCAGCAAAAGAGGTGACCACATAACAGTGTTTAGCCCACTGGGTTACCTTTAGTCCATGCATTATGCTTTTCCGGGACAATGGATAAACATCCTCTCCATAAAAAGATAAAAAGTGGGGGAATGTAGTAAGAAGTGAGATCTTAAGGCCTGTAAAACAGGCTAAGGCTTAAGGCCTAAGTGGAAAAAGCCAAGTGAACAGAAACCAGCATGTGAACTTACAACCTAACTGAAACTGGCACAGAGAAAGTGCTGATACTGGAAGCATACACATTTCCAAAATATCACTAATATTCAAATCTTAATAAAAATACACAGCAGGTGCAGAAGGCACCAAGACATCCTGACGCCAAAGAGATAATTGACTCCCTGAAATGACACTTTGATTAATAGAAATGTCTAATAAGGTGATAGGTAGAGTTGTTTTGCCCAGATCCTCCAATTAACGGTAAAGGGTGGTATTAGACTATGTCAAGAGGGTGGCAACTACCTATGTCAAAGGGGGTAGAACGCAATTGTCTGTAACAGTATATAAAAGAGGGTGTCAGAGGGAACAACTTTGTCCGGCCTAGGGGATAATGGAAAGTCCCGCCGTTGAGTTGTGCCGAGTGCATTGTAACGGAGCACTCATATTTGAAGTGTACCGGTAGCTATTCTATAGGTTGCTTCTCATTGTGCTTCAACTGCAATAAACCTGGCCCGGTGCTTTCGTTGCTCAGCTAATCCGTGGTCGTGTCGATTCATTCAATCGTGAGTGCCGTCTCGGTTACCTGCGCAGAGCTGGGACAGCACCTATACGGGGACACACGCACGCAGCCTACACTGATGAGCACTGGTATGCCCGAACACTGACAACAAAGGGATTCCACCCCAGAAAATGTAAGAGCATGAAGCCTCACACCTTAGGGGGTTCACTCAGAGGCACCCAAGGAGAAGTAAAGTTGCAGCTAGTCCTGCACCATGACCCATGATCTCAATAAAAGTTTGCCACACATTCAAACTCAGGACATAAAATTAGAGAACTAAAAGAAAAGGAGAGGATGGAACAACAATAAAAGAAAGAAAACATAGAAAAGGGTGGTGTTAGAGTCAGTAGCTATATGCCAGATGTAAAATCCCAAAACTTAGACACACTGGTGGTAGATTCTTTTTTCTCTTTAGCATTTTTAATTCTTTAGAAACTCTGTGACTGCGGCCATATCAGAAGATCAGCAAAACCTTCTTCTGACACAGACGGACTATTTTTCAGATCAAGGTACATTCAGAAGATCTATTATGCTACAGTCCCACAAACCCAGTCCTACACATTTACGAGCTACTGTGATGCCCTTCAACTCAGTACGAAAAACTAAGGAATGAAGCCAGGAAATTCCACAGATTATGGGCAAAGCATCCTACAAGTATAATAAAAGCATCATTTGGAAACCGTGCTATCTGAGGACTTGTATGTTAATCAGTAGATGGGATTTTTAGATCAGTATTAGGTGAAGCTTTATCTTCATCCAAATCTTACAGACATAAAATGGATGGGTAAAATTACAATAAGATAATTATTAGGAGAAACAATCAGAAGTTTTTGACCAAATAAACATATTAAAAAGGAAAAAATATAACTGGAAAGTAAAACAAGATGAAGACAGAAAGAAAAGTTTGGATTTTCAGTACTAATGAGCATTATATCTTAGAGAATAATCAACCTTAGTGAGTAAGATAAAACAAAATCTTTAAAAATCAGTCAATCCAAGATACCATCAGAAATGGAATTCTCAGCAGAAGGAGTAATTTCCTTTAAGATCAATCTATTTTTCAAGACATAACTATTTACAGGAAATATGAAATAAAGAAATCAGAGGAGCCACATATCCTGTTTAACAGAGCTTCTCTTTCAAAAAGCAAAAATTAAGTGTCAACAGAGAGGAATTTTAAATACACTCTCATAACCAATAAAAAAGAAATTTCATAGGATGTTGCATAAAATACTAACAACAAAAATTAAATAACGGCTGAAATTTTGTCTGTGGAAGTATTCACAAATTCTAATCATGATGACAGTTATTTCCCAAAACATAGTATATCTCTGGAAAAAAATAAACTTTCAGTATAGGTTGCATATAATGAAAAGAATTGCAAGAACTGTGAGAGACAGTGTTTAAAATATGCTTTAGCATATACAGAGCCTGTTGAGGGCTGTTTGGCTACTAACATTTTTATCTCAGTAAACAAATAGTAATGAGATCAGATTAGGTTATTCTGTTTTTTTACCGAGATAAATGCATATACTGTCTCCCCAAAATAAGACAAATTGCCTATGCACATTAAAAATTAATGAATGGTGTAACAATTTTGCAGTAGAAAATTAGATTTTGAGTTGCAGATGCCAAGCAACAGTTTCTCTCTCAAATCAGAACTGATCAACCAAAAAGAACATGGTCAAAATTAATTGGCTGTAGTGGTAGTCTGAGTACTGCAGATGAGAGAAAGGAAAATATTTACAAGAAAGGTGTCCTAAGAAAGAAAAAAATATTAATTGGATTGTACAATGCAGATCAAAAAGAAAACAAAATATCAGTCTTAAAAAAATAAACCACTGGAATAACAAAGCTAAGGGGCTAGATTCAGCCCTGGGATAAGTTTGTGGGTACAGGGTCTGCAGTGGTAGAAATCTGGGATGGCACAAAATCCCCACAATCCCTCCTCTACAATCAAGCAGAGGCTCAAAAGTTGGTAGCGCTAGCTCTGGGCAGGACACGTCCTCCCATTCAGTCAGGTTGAATTCCCAGATGCAAAGCGACCTCTGCTGGCTCCGGGAGGTGCCCTTTGCAGTGTGAATGGAGTCTAAGGCCTAGTCTACACAGAGTTTTTGTACCACTTTAACACTATCTGTTTAGAAACAGTTAAAATGGTACAATGCCCTAGTGTGAAGCAGTAATACTGGTAGAAAAATGCAATGTCTGACAGTGCAGGAAAGAATCAGATTTGGGGCAATAAGCTATATTGATATAGGCACCTTTATAGTGGTATATAGTCCACAGTAGGGAGGGTTGTACCATTTAATTATATTTGTTTCTAAACCAGCATAGTTAATATGGTTAAAAAAATGTGCGTAGATAAGCCCTTTGGCTTACAATACAGGAAAAGTTTTAAGATAGATTACTTCACAATCCAAACAAGTGTCTGTTTAAATTGCTGTTAAAGAGACAACCATATTGCTGAGGCATTACATTTTAGCAGATGATTTCAAAGTATGATTTTGCCATCATACCACATAAATGTTGGTGTTTTCCTTCTCTGTTCTGTGATAGCTAAGGCAGAGCTACTGTGATGCTGTCATATAGAACTGATTTGGATGTTATTATAGGAAATTATTTAAGCTTATGTATCCCTGGTACCTTATTAGAGCAAGATTAAAGGAAGTTTACAAAACGTGATACAAAAATACCGAAGAATTTGTAGTCAAAAGGGATTTTTTTTTCCCTCCACATTCAGTGGGTGTTTCCATAGTTACAAAATTAAATTATAATATGTGAACAGATGAATCTGTTAATGGATGTGAAGTGCCTAATTCTTGATTTACCGTAAATGACTCAGTCTCTCAAATATATAGTCCTCTAAGGCCTTGTCTACACACATGGATTGTACTGCTTTAACTATACCGGTATTGCTAAAATGGTACAAGTCACAGTTTGGGGTCACTGCACCTGTATTCCCTTCCTATTGTTCACCAAGGGTACCCATTCTCAGGTTTCCAGTTCCCCAGCCTCTCTTGGGCAGTGCGATCAAGGGCAGAAACTGCCTGATGGCACAGAAGGGGTTTAAGAGAGCCTTTAAGTTCAACAAGCTCCACCCTGTTATACCTGCAGTCAATGCCAGGCCTGGAGGGGAGAGAAAAAGAGACAGTGCCAAGTCAGCTCATTATAAGCTGATCTGGGCCTCTTTGCAACCCAGGCACTTGTTGCCAGCTGAGTGGCGCAGATTGGTTTTTTTGGGCCTGTTCCCAGCAGGCTTGCTGCGGCCCCAAGTCCGGTTTGTTTCGCCGAGTCTTCGGTCCGACTGTTTCTGGAATTTTGGCTTCCAGCGCCAAGTGACCAGAACCGGAAATGCATAATCCACCTCTCCCTCCACCACACCCCCTTTTTTGTGGGGGGGGAGGGGGCGCACCGGAATCAGAAATGCAAAATCCACCATCTTTGTTGTGATAAAAAAATTGGGCAGGGTTGGGTTACTTTTTCGCCAGATGCGCTTCGCTCTCTCTTAGGGCGGGACATGGCAACTATGCAATCAGTTCGGGGCGACAGGTGAAGAGGTGGGAGCTAGCTGCCTCCCTACCTGAGGAGTAGGGTCACTAGCCTTTCTGCCAAGGTGGCCACCAGGAAACAAGCATTGTCGTCCTGGCTAAAGGAGATGGTGGAAGAGATTTAGGAGCACCCGGCCTAAGAGAACTGGGAGACCAAAGCACAGAGACCTTGTGGGGATTCTGGCCCTACCAAATGTGCTCAGAAAAGTAAAGCAGAGCAAGTTGCAAGCAGCAAAGCTTGCAGTACTCCCCTTCTATAACAGAATAGAGGGTCAATAAAACACTCAAGATAGCGACTATATACCTCTCCGTCTCCAATGACAGAGCCATTAGCAATGTAACAATTGTATCATCTGTCTGCTGTATTCTGCAATGCACTGTGAAATGAAGAAGCAGTGGTACTTGCTGCAGTGATGCATAATTGGACAGACAAGCTGTGGCACTAAAGGACGGGACTTAAATAAACAAAACTACAATAGGCATATTGCCTAAATTAGAAGTGTTCTGTGCACTTATTTCAAAGTGCAGAAGGGAACAGAAGTTGGATGATGCAGATGCTGATGTAGGTAGGAGTAAATATCATGATTTCAAGGGACAGTTATTATGTGTTAGAATCATAAATCATAGAAAGGAGGGCTGGAAGGGATTGTGAGAGATCACCTAGTCCAGCCCCCTGCACTGAGGTAGGACCTAATACCTGTAGACTATCCCTTAGAGGTGTTTGTCTAACCTGTTCTTAAAAACCTCCAATGAAGGGGATTCCACAGCTTCCCTTGGAAGCCTATTCCAGTCCTTAACTAAACTTTTGTTTATGATGATAGCTTTATCTTTGTGGGGTAGTTCTGAGTTCCTTGCAATCAATCACCACAGTTACTTACATTTTATGAATTAAAGTGAGGAAGTTTATGGAGGACTGTACAGAGAAATGTATTAATGAAGCATTATATTATTAAAGTCTTACTATTAAGTACTACTATTTGCTTTATTGGTGGAGAGTTTATTGTTATGTAATTAGAAAGTGTTTAATTTTCATGTGATTTATGAGAATTAAAGTGATAACTTATTAAGGAGTTAATTGTGGCTGTATTGCCATTAAAACCACATGCTTGATATACTATTTACAGAGATCTTTTGCCAAAATAAACTATACCCCATGCACAGATTGTAGGCCTCTGTCTACAAATAGGGTAAAATCAAAGAATATAGGGTTTCTATGCTATATGGACCCAGCTGTGGGTTCTAGTTTTGTTTCCGTGGTCCCAGGCAAGAGTAAAATACCACGGGAATTACACAGGATGCAGCAAGAGAGGTCTGTTGTCATGCTATTGTAGTGTGCAGATGATGTATGAACAGATCTAAACGACCTATTCCCAGGACAACCCTGCAATCTCCGTTTGGCCCTTCATGTAATCATTTATTACATCCTTATGGAACTGATGCTCCTGAAACCTCATTTCTCTGTTATGCCTCAAATAATCCATCATAAATATTTTGTCCACCTGCCTAAATCTTTTGAGTCTTACAAAAATGCTTTTGATGTTTAACTCTAACTTGAATTTACTCAGGCACACTTTTCACATCCCTCTGCATTTCCAAAAAATGGAGCTTCCCTTTTTTTTTCTTGCACTCAGATTGGTAAAGCATTTGCCCAGCTGTATTCATGTAACGTCTAGCCCCTCATCTGCTTCATTATAATGGGCATTGTAGCCATGTAACTGAGAGCAGAATTTGGCCATAAATGTTCACTTACAGTGCTCGATAAGCCAAATCTGCATGAATTTTCCTAGTTGCAACCTCATTGAGTGCATCTTGTATATTTACAAAAGTTCTCATAACACATTAACCCAAGTATTTGGGACACTTTCTCTTTCTGTGCACATTCTTGAAACATTTTGCTCATATGAATGTTTGTGAAAAGTGAGTAAGAGAGATCACGAACACCATAATTTTTTTTTTTTTGGCACTTTTCACCCAGGTCTAGCTTTATGATAAGTTTTTACCCAAAGATAAGTGGATTTTATTAACTGAAAATGGAAAAGGCTGTGGATAGAAGCCAAGATGGAAGATATTTTAGTAAAAGTCCAATTAGAAAATTGATGTGGCAGTTCTAACTATTTAAGAAAAAGTATTTCTCCAGATACTGTACTAGTAATGGATTTTCTCCTCTTAAGAATGTCAATAGATATAAATCTTCCATCCTCTCATTGACTGTCCATTAGGAAACAAAAGGTAACTAATTCCAAAAGTGTCTTTATGAAACCTAACAGCATCTGTTAGTGCTACAGCAATCAGAGTGCCAATTTTGCATCTGAAACAATTCTAGATGTGTCTAATGTTTATATAATTATCATTAGTAAATACTGCACCACCTGAAGGAAGTGCATGTATATTTAGTAGTAACTTTTTATGAACGTGTTACATTGACTAGTACTCAGAATAGCACGGGTGTGTTAAAATGGTAAAATGTAGGACAGACATTAAGTGAGGTAGGAGGGAATGTGAAGATCAAATAGCCAAAGACACAAAAAATATCTTTAAGTATATAAGAAGCAGGCAGCTCTGTAAGAGAACTGGTAGATCTATGAGGGAATGAAGGGATAAAATCCTTAGTAGGATAAGGACACCATAGAGAAATTTATGATTTCTCTGCATCAGTCCTCACTACAGAGGATGTTGGGGAGATACTTATTCTTTTTGGTTAGTAAACAAAATAAATAGATAAAAAGATAAATAGGTATTGTCACTATCACAGAGACTGAGGTGTCAGAAGAATAGGCATTGGAATGAACTGATGAAATTAAAAAGTGACAAGTCACCGGTACCAAATGGCATTCAGCTAAGAGTTCTGAAGTAATTTTTAAAAAAATAATTGAATGAATAGGTTGAATTACTAACAAAATATGCATTTCCTCATTAAAAACAGCTACTCATCTGAAGGTAGCAAAAGTTGTATCTATCTTTTTAAAAAGTAGTAATGAGCAATGCTGGGAATTACAGACCAGTGAACCTCACTTCAGCAGCAGGGATATCAGTTGAAAATAGTAATTAAAAATAAGGCTATAAAACATATAGATGATCAGGCTCTGTTAGGGACAAACCATCATGGTGTCTAACAGAAAACTGAGCTCGCCAATCTGCTAGAACTTTTCTTGACAAGTCAGCAAAATAGTGGATGAACAGAAACAAGCTGATATACCTGGACTTTGAAAAACCCTTTGACAAAATCCTGTGCAAGATGCTATTCAAAAAATAAAATAGAGGAAAATTATGTCATAGATTAGCAATTGTCTCAGATAGAGAAAAGGTGTAGGAACAAATGATAAATTTTCAACATAGAAAGAATTTAACATTTGGATACCTTAAGGTCTTGCACAAGGATCAGTGTCCAAGAGAAGAAGGTGAACAGAGAGGTGGCTAAATCTGCAGATGATACAAAATTACTGAGGTTAGTCAAGACCAGAGAAGACTCCTAGAAAATAGGGATATAACAAAGCAAGAAAATTTAGCAACAGGATGGCAGATGAAATTCAGTATTTACAAGTACAATGCATGCTGGAAGGAATAATTTGAACTACTTATACACATTGATGAGGTCCTATATAAAACCACTCAGGAAACAGACCTGTCTCTTATTTTGGATTGCTCACTGAAAACATCTGCTCAGTGCCCAGTAGTGGTAAAAAATGCAAAAGAGAATGTTAAAATAGATAAAGAATGAGACAGAAAATACTGAAATTATATTTCCTACCTTCACCTAGCCCCCTTTGGGATCTTCTAATCTCATAAAAGATGTAGTAGAAGCAGTTCAGGGACAAGCAGCATAAATAGAGGCATGGATAAACTGACCTGTGTAGAGAGATTGAAAAAGATTAGGCTTGTTTAGTTTAGAGAAGTGGAAAGTAAAAAGGGACATGATAGATGCATGTAAATATTGAACGGTATAGTGCTGGGCAGGTGTTAGCTGCTGTTTACCCTTTCTTAAAACAAGAGCAAAGGGATATCCACTGAAAGTTCAAAGGCAAAAAGAGCATGCAAAACCTGAAACCCACCCTAAAGTAGAGTCAAGAAGCAAACTCAGGCAATATTTTTTGGGCTTAGCCCCTTTTCTTCAAAACTAGTTTCAAATACCATGACTTTAAAGTGTTCAGTTGAAATAAATAAAATATCTGGCAGCATTACCCATTGCCCAAATCCTGAATCATATTTCAAACAATGATGCCACTAAGGATCCAATCCTCTGTTTAGCAATTAGCTAAACTTATCTCCAAGTCATAAACAAACTTTTGAGAGTGGAAGCCTTCTTTGATATGCAAATTAACTCAATGTAAATTCCAGCATACCCAAAACTCAGTTAAGATTATCTTGCCACTAGCTGAACAAGAGAGTTTATTGCCTTCATCTAAAGATCAAGGAGACTGTTCAGTTTTTGAACAGTTCCATTTAACAGTTAAAATGTAGCTTGCAAAAGTATAGGTATCAATTGCTAAACCATATTTATATCGGGGGGGGGGGGGTGTTAGATTTTGATGGTATGAACAGCATAAAGGAAGAAATTTACAAGAGGGACATGGAGATGGTCAATGTGTATATAAACTTGCAGAAAACGTTGATATTTCCCAGACTGGTTGACATGCACCTGATGGTTTTCTTAATTACATGTTTAGGAACTTATTTGTTTAATTAGCTCAACTAAATGGATATATGCCAAAAATAAAAGGTTAGCATATCAGAATAGCAGTTTTTTTTCGGCTTTGTATTCTTGTGTTAAGGCTTATGAAGATTTTAAAATAGGACATATGGTGCTAAATGCAGTCAGATGCAAATAGGTGCACCAGCATTGCAGGCACTGTGTGGAATTCAGCAGAAGTTCAAGTGGCAAAGTAGTGCGGCTTTCATTGATTTGTCATTCTCTGGGTCTTCAAAGCAAATATAACTTTCTCACTGATAGGTCAGGAAAAGCATATAACAGGAAGGTGTAAAGTAAAGTAGGCCAAACTTCTTGTGCCGTATTGTGCTATTGGTTTTTAAGTACAACATCCTATAGATTCCAATGGAGAGTTCTGCTTAAAAATCTATGATTTAATAGGTATTCTCTACTTTAACTTATACCCAAATCATACCCAGGATACCAAATTCCAAATCCTGCTTGAATTATGTGGGTGCAACACTCTAGGGTTCAGTTTGATCCCAAAGAATACCATATTAGTCTTGTTTATATACAATTTTCACAACCACCCACTAAGCATTGCACTGGTACAAATTACACTGCTTATGCCATCATTTATATCATGATTGAGTTCAGCTCTCCGTGTGAAGGGGACAGAAGGGGAAGGAGTTGACCCTCTACCCATCCCTGCTCCTTTTGCCAGCTACTCAGGTTCCAGCATGTGAAGAGATCTTCTGAGATTAAGAGAATGTCTTGGGCCACTGTTCTTGGGGGGAAATGAAGCAGGAGGATTGTAGGAAATCAACAGTTTTATGACATCAGATGGGAAAACTAGTCTGTCAAGCCTAGAATGAAAGCTGAGGCCATGGCTTCATGTATTTGCATTGTGCATCTCCAGAAAGTTAAGTTTAATTAAGATAGGAGCTTTTCATGTGTAAGCTTTGGAAAACCGTATTGTAGATAGCCCTATAAATTGAGAGAGTTTAATCTATAGAATAATATCAGCAGAGAATTTGATCAGCAAGCACATTAGATTAAGATACGGGCTATGTGTCATACTGCAAAAGTTAGCCATTATGGCAGTGAGAGAGTGCAGAGGGTACATTATGGCAGTGTATTTTGGTATTATAACATCAGAGAGTGTGGTTCAGCAAAGCCGTTCATGATCCTGATAGCGTCTTGCTGAATCATTCATCGGGGTCAAAAGAATAGTGAATTCTCTTGAAAAATTGCATTCCCCTCACATGTTTAACTACATGGAAATGAAGCTGAACAGTGAACAAAATGTAAATAGTTTTTGATTTATTCAGTGGCTACAAGGTCTGAAAAAGATAGAAAAGCTGTCAATCTTATGTGGAAGTATGCTGCAAGAAAGTCTCTAGCTATTGATGTTACATTTACATATAAGAAAAAAAGTGACACTTGGACCATTGTAATCCAAATATTTATGAAAACTGCAATGCCTAGAAAACTAGCACTCAGCTGATTTTTGTTTTTATTTTGTACAGAGCTACTTGTAGAGAGGTTGATTGGTGTATAGATTTAAATGAAAGTAAGACATAAGCATTTGGGGATACTATAAAAATCGTTAGGGGAAGTGTAGTGGAATAATAAAGAGACAAATTTAATAATTTAAAGACTGTTTGTATGTGGCACAGACTGTCATTAAGTCTCAGAGTCACAACTATGGAAATTGAATTGAATGGATGGGAAGGCAGTCAGTATTTAGTTACTAACTTTTTATTAAAGATGAACAAAAGTATTGAGAGTCCAAGTACTAAATCAGAGGGTGTCACATATACCAGACCAAAGAATAGCCGAGATGAGGCAGTATAGGTTATGAGTTGCAGTAAGTATACATATTGTTATAAAAGTTTTTTGCTATAACTTATTAGTTAATTCCACTTGTTCCAGCTCCTCAAGTTCTTGAGTTCAATCTAATATAGGCATGTTGGATGGCCGCCTGATCCGGCCCAGTCGCTGCAGCCCTTCCTCGGGCCCAGACTCTGGGGAAGGCCACAACGCCTTCCTAAATGGGGAACAGCGTCTCCGTATGAGTCGTAGCCCGGCCCTTAGCCAGGGCGGGTGAGCAAGCAGTCTAGCACCCCAGCCCTCAGGCAGGACGGGCGAGCAAGTAGTGGGTCCACTCTCTGGTGCGGTAGGGAGGAGGAGGCTCTCCCGGGGTGGCTAGGGAAGGGGGAGGAGGACGCAAGCCCACCCTTCTCCACTGCGTCCCAGCCCAGGACCCTAGCAGCAGCAATGGTGTTGCCACTGAGTCGGCAGGGCTTCCACTGCAACATGCCGACAGGGTCTTGCCCCTCTCTCAGCCACGGCTATGGCTATCCCTGGGCCTCCCCGTATCCCCAGGTACCTGTCTCATCAGGGTCCTCGGGTCACTGTGATACACGGTCCGTGGTAGGCCCGCCAGTCCCTCCTCATCCACAGGTGGCAAGGCGGGGAGCTCCTCCGCGAAGGGCAGCTCCTCCAGGTCACAGGGCTCTTGGGATGGCTCAGCGTCAGGCAGCTCATCCAGGTCCTGTCCCATCTCCGGGGGCTCAGCATCAGGCAGCTCCTCCAGGCCCCGTCCAGCCTTGGGGGATATCTCCCATCTGGGTTGCTCAGGGGTCTCGGTCCAGTCCTGGGGATCTGGTAGCTCAGTCCAGTCACTGTGGCCTGGTCCAGCTACCCAAAGGCCCTACCCAGTCCCCAGGCCCTGAGGCAGGATCGGGGGATGGTCGGGGTCTCTGCTCTGGGAGGCGAGTGTCTCTGGTATCGGCCCAGTTCCACTCCGGCCTAGGCCTCAGCCAGCGGGGCAGCACATCTGCCTCTGACGGCAGTCTTTTCCCCTACTGAGACCCGGGGCCTGCCTTTTATACTGCCCCTTCCGGTAGAGACTCCGCCCCGCTGCTGCTGATTGGGCTGATCACGCGGTCCTATCACTGCCTTGCCTTTCGGGTGCCGGGCAGACTGGCCTGCCGGCCCTGTCACAGCCTGGCCTTTCTGTTGCTGGGCAGACTTGGCTGCTGGGTCTGTTTCAATCCAGCCAGGTCACTACGGCCCTTCCTCAGGTCCAGACTCTGGGGAAGGCCACAGCACCTTCCTACAAGGCAGTAAATGGTTTAATCTCTTAATTTTTTATTCTTGTCCTTCACAATTCTATAACTGGTGATATTCATTTTTAAACCATAGTGATAAAGTACTATGGCTACAGTCACAAGAATTTTAAAAGTTTATTTATTTTTAATTTCAGTAATTCTTTACCACCACAATAATAAGTATCTGGGGGATATTCCCTGAAATAACTCTTGCTTCAATTTTCTAATGTCAAACCAGAAGAGAGCTTTCATTTTGGGACCATCTCAAAATGTTAAGTATAAATGCAGACATATTTACTGGAATTGCTTGTTATAACTGTAATTTCAGCAGCCTCTCCACTACTACCATCATGGAAATTGCTATAGGAGGCAGCCAGAATGGTAGTTGCAATCTTAAGGCCTAACCAAGTAATCATATCCTTGTGTGTGGACCCTTGCTTCTGCACGAAGCCTGTGGCTCCAAGTACATTTAAAGCCATAAAAGCAAGCCGTTTCTGAGTAATTTCTAAATAAACATTAACTGATATATTTGTTATGGTCAGAACATACATTTTTCTATAGATTATAACTAAACAAAAAGAAAGCTTGGGTAGTTTGCTCCAAATAGAGGAGGCTGTTCGAATGAGCACAAATTCATTAAAAAAATCACCGTGTTTTACCTAGTTTTGGCTCCATATCATACAAACCCACCAAATTGTTTATGACTTGCTCCTGAAATTATTTTAGGTTCATTTGCCAGTTGGTCTTGCTTCACCAACAGGATTTGCAAACACAGCCTGATTTTTGGTTTTTAAACAAAACTGGGTATTTTCCAGTTTCATTATAAAAGTTTTGCAAATATTTATTTTAAACACGCATCAATGAGATGAAAAAGAAAAAGGGGAGAGAGGAGTGACAGAAATTGAGAGTGGTGTGAATAGAGTGTGTGAAACTAGCAAACAGAGAAAAAGTTTAGTATAAAGGTGAGACACAAATGGGAAGAAGAGAGAGAGAAAAAGGTGTACAGACAGGAGAGGATAAAAATCAACAGTGGAGTGGAATCAATATTGGAAGAAAGTAAAGACAGAAAAAGTGAGAAAAATCTGACCTTCCTGAAACAACATCAGCCATAGACAGGGAGAGATGTCTTCTGAAAAGATAATCAGGCATCAGGAAAAAGCAATAGAAAATAGGGAAATCCCAAGTCACCTGACCTAGATAGGAAAACTGGAAATTAAAATTAAAGGGGTCAAGAAGAGAAGAAGAAACGGAAAATGTTTAACAAAGGGAATGCTGTTCTTTTTTACATTATTTTATAATTCATGCAGGAGTAACAATACCCTCGTGCACAATTTTTTGAGGTAATATTTCCTAACTCCTCCTGAACCTATAGCTAATCATTCTAGAACCAAACACAATGGACAGCTGCAGGAGAAGATAATTCAGCCTGAATGAGCAATGCTTAGAAGACACTACATCCTAGCTCATTAAAGAAATTAAGCCCCCTAAACAAGACAGGGTGCATAGAACCCCTGTTGACCATCAATAAGCATCTCATTAGGCTGCACTTGATGTGCCACCTTTTGTGCAGAATCTCCTGAAAATGCCTGTTGCAATCAGAAACAGACAGTTTAATGAGCTATCAAGTATGGAGAGTTTGGACATAACTAAGAAAATCACTAGCTAGATTCAACAGATTGGTTATAAAGATAAGTCTCCAAGAACAGACAGTTTACACAGAATACAATAGGTTTGTGAGGTATGACTAAAAGCTATCAAATAAGAATATTTCTCTCTGACCACCTGCGAAGATACTGGCAGAACTTCTGTATATGCTTTAATAGGTTGGCAGTTTGAGCTTGGTAGAGTGCAGGAATTGGATAGTATCCCTTTAAATAGCTCTAAGCCCTTTTGTGGGGCTCATTATATTCTGTGAGTTAGAAACCAGACAGAACCATAGCATGTTGGTAGCTAGGCCTTGCGTGTCATGTATAGTTAGTACACACTTTATTTGGACCTCAGATGAGCATAGTTGGGTTCTTTATATTATTGTTATGTAAATACTTAAGACACAACCTTAAAATCCTGCTTTTGAACTTCCATTTAACCAACAATATCACTTGTCAGACAAATAACCAGATAGTTCCCTCAATTACCAACTCTTTCATTTCCACACTCAAAGTACTTGTGTAGAACTTCTGCACGTTTAACTCTTCTGCTATCTCCACGTCCTGTGCTGAATGTTTGTAACTCTGTAGTACTTTTAATTTGGCTTGAATTTTGTGATGCTTGTGAATGGCACCCTCAAATACACATATAATCCTATGCACACTGAAGACAATGGGAGCTTTTACCATTGTCTTCAATGGAATCAGGATCAAGGTCAGTATTTCCGGGGTAGATATGTAGCACTATGGTTTGAAGCAGGGTTATTGCAGTGTGTTGCCACAAAATACTACAGTGGTACTGTGTACATAGTATTTCACAGTAATACAATAAATACCTAGACTTTTACTTCCGTTGGCTCTGGGTCTTTAAGAACACCAAAAAATAATTCATATGAAACCCAGGGCTTAATTTGGAGCCAGCATTATGCCCCCACACTGGTATGTAAGGGAGCATAAGGCCCCCCCACCCCCACCCTTGCCCTGCTGGCCTGGGCTACCTGCATCACAGCTGGGGGGAGGAGTGGTCGTAAATGAAGAGCAGCCTTCTAAGAAGCCACTACCATCACTCTTGTGCAGGTCTCGGCTTCACTAGGACGATAAATGGCTTCTACATCTCACTCCCTTCCAAAGCAAGGGGGAGCAAGGACCAAGTTGTGACTGAATCTGTTCCTGGGGCAGCACAACTATGGGCAGCTCAGGACAGGTTGTAAGATGCCAATTCAGTCCTTGACGTGTAAAGCAAGGAGCGACGTAGCCGCTTCATGTCAATGATATTCTCATATCGTTAACATCTGACTTAACATATTGACAAACTAAAAGCAGCACTGAATATGACAAAGGAGAAGGGACTGGGATTTAATAAGCAAGACTGCAGGACTGAAACATCTGAAGTATGAAATCTAGGAAACGTCTCTCCTAGGGAAGGCACAAAGCCAGGCTGCACTAAGGTTGAAGCAATTACTGAAATGTCAGGGCCACACAACAAACAGAAACTGCAAGGATTTCTAGGGATGGTGACAGCTTTTTTTTTTTTTAAATTCATTCTACAAATGTTCTTGGTAACTGCACTTTGGAGACAGCTATTACAGAAAGCTACAAAGCATCATTTAAAGAGACTCAAGCAATTGAGATGTTGAAAGTACTTTTCTTCACATAGATTTCAGAGCTGCAGTCAAGCTGACATTTGATGTTTCAAAGAGTGGCACAGGAACAGCAATCACACTACAGTGTCTTTCTTGGCATATACAGAACAGGACAGACCAGAACACCGATTTAGGTCTTATGGCTCTATTTAAGTGTGGCCAAAGGATGGCTCAGAGTTCTGCATCATAGTGTAATTATTGGGGTTCCTCTGTATGCAAAGTCCCAGGATGCTAATAGTGTGCTCAGTGAACCATGTCTTGGAGGCAATCACTGTAGGTACTTGCACATCCACAAGTTCTGTGGCCACTGCTCATCATCCGAAGCCTGCATTACAATGTGATCCCACCAGTCGGTGCTTGTTTCTCGGGTCCAGAAGCAGCACTCCAACCTCTGCAGTTGCTCCGAGAACACTGCCTACAACCTTGAATTGGTTCTCCCTCTGTCCTCTCTATGTCCTCTCGATGGAGATGGCATTATGGAGCGGAGAAAACTGCATGATGGGAAATGGATCCTGCAGTCCCAGTCACTCCTACGCTACTCGCTTCTGCCCTATCATGCATTGCTAACACTTCCCAAAAGACAGTATGCTGGACAGTGGTGAGTTGCACTTAGGGATACCTACCCATGGTGCACCTCACCATACATTGAAATGAGCACTCCTGGTGAGTACGTATACCATCGACACAAGGAGCAAAGTATGATGCGGACAGTGATATCTTAACTGCGACAGCTTTATACCGATATAACTTGCATCAGCAAAAGTTTGTAGTGTAGGCACACCCTAAGACTGCATGATTAAGTTCTCTGCCAGAAAATAGCACAATAAAGGTCAGCTCTGCCCCTTTATGCAAATGTATTTCAGAACTCGCTTTATTTACTATGCATTTTCTTTTCAACAAGCAACATAGCCTTCCCTGGATGCAATTCTGAGACTGAGAGAATGTGCTATCCAGTTAACTAGTCAGTGTATGCCAAAAAATGTTTATCATACTCTATATTGTTATATGTGGGGTGTGATTTTCAAAAATCACTCAGTATTAATCTAACTCTGCTCCCATTGAAGTTACACATTTGAAAAATCCACTCAATCTTCATAGCAGTATTTGGTATAATAAGATAACAGTGTGATTTTTATATTAGTGACTTTGCTTGTCGCTTTGGTACTTATATATCCCTCATTATCATGGTATCTGAGCACTCACAACCTAATGCATTTATCCTCACCCCCCCCTGTAAGGTAGGAAAGTACTATTATCCCCATTTTATAGACAGGTTACAGACTCAGAGACATCAAGTGACTTGCCCTAGGCCACACAGAAAGTGTCAAGATACAAAGTAGTACATGATTATAAAGTTGCAGGGGAAAACAAACTGTATATTGAGAAATATTTTGGGATTGTGCAGTTAAAGTCTATACTAATGCATACACACAGGGAATAGTTAAACCTGTGTATATACCAATGACTTTGTCACTTTCTGGATTTCAGTCCTTTAACCTTTACATGGCCCCTAATCTACATTTTCTGTATGTGATTTGCCAGATTTTTTAAAAAATAGAACAAACAAAAAGATCAGTCGGCGCTTCTCTTTCTAGGACTGTGCAGTTATTGTGGCATGAAAATAGCACCCATAAATTCCATAATCTGGAACAATTTGGTTGGACAGCACCAGAACACCATGCCCACACATTTTATCAAGTTCCACAATAAGAAGACTCTCCTGCAAACTTTCAGAATTGCTCATCTGGGGAAGGCATTGTCTATCTTCTTCCCTAGTTATGGTGCTCCCAATACAGTTGGCTTCTGTCAGGGTTTTCTACACAATAAGCAGTAACACTCCTTTTGTACCCTTCTTGAGGAATCCATGCCCCAGATCTTGTGCAGCTTGAAAGATACACAAGGACTGAGTGAAGCAGACTACTGTGAGGTCATTGCTTCATCCCCTGAACTCCTTCACTGTATAGTTACATGTACACAGCAGATCTGTTCTTCAGTTGCACGCTTTAGCGGTGGGATTTACAAGAGCACTCAGCATTGGTCCAACTCTGCTCCCCTGGAAGTCAAGTGTTGAATTAGAACAGTTAGACCAATGCCATCCTACATATTCAGTAAGTAAGTGCTACACATGCTCAATATGTGATTTCAAAGGCTTATAACAATCAAACCTAAACCAATTTTCCCAAGGAAAGTTCAAATTCATATAACCCAGGGATGACTGGTTCCATGCCATGTTTCAGTTTTCAACTCAGCCATTATAACAGCAAAGTTTTTTTTTTTTAAATTGCAACAGTTTTTTTTATAATAGGGAAATATTTATTTGTCTCCACTCTTCTCATGTTCAAGAACATGTATACAATTTTTGATCAACTTTACAAACAAAGTCACCTCTGAACAGAAACTGAACATGGAAAATTTCAGTCTGCTAGCTGCAAGTTTCAGAAAGTTATGTGCAACTGAGAATATGTTTTAGAATGGAAAGCATTAGGCAGTTTTTGCTGTTGCCTCTGCTATGCAGAGATATACTCACTATCATCTTTTAAACACACCTGCATCTCTTTCTCCTGCTTGGCCTGTCAGTTATTTCCAGTGAGTGCCTTTGCAAATCACCTTCTGTGGGTTGGATCTCATGATCCTTGACCCACTAAACTGACAAGAGAGTGGGTGGCTCCAGAACCCAGCCCTCACTTAGCCTGTACAACCTTGAATGTCACCTACCTGCTTATTTATTCTCCTATGGGATGGAAGGCAGAGTGAACTTCCCAGCAGACTGCAGTTCTCATCTAAAAATCAGCTTTATTAACAAGTAAAAAGCATATGGAGAAATGGAAAAATAAAATTAAATGCAAATCTTCACAGGTCCTTGACTATAGGATATTTCCTATTATGTTAGAGAAGAAAAAAATATACAGGTTAGATCACCTCATGTCTCTTGAGACAAAGTTAGCCTCTGCTTTCCTAGTCAGCTAAACAGCACCCTTTGTTCTTCGCTGAGTCCATTTCTCTCTCTCAAGAAGTTCATCGTCTATGAACATACTCGCAAAGTTTTGTTTTTATGAATTCTGTCACAAAGCAGATTTGGAGCCTCGAGCGGAGACTGGTTTAATCAAGAAACAAAGCTTCATAATGAAACAAAATTGATTTCAATAGAAATAGTTCATAACAACTAGATCATCCATTCGGAGAACAAAAACAATAAGATGTGACTTCCAAGACAAGTGGACTATACAGATACTTTCATTTAGGCCAGTAACAACCTGTTCAAAATTTATCTTTAAGAATTTGTGGGACAGATTCACTGTCACTGCATGGGAGGAAATATCCAAGAGGGAAATGTCTTCAGGCAAAAAACTACTATGTTACACTGTGAACTGTTCAAATAAAAACGTTATTCACCAAGCAATATTGAACAAACAAATGTATTAAAAATCATGATCTGTTCTTATGTCACAAACAGGAAGGAGGACTACATTTCCTAAATAAGTTGTTTGCAATGAGAAATTTGACCCACTTTAACCAGCACATGAAAAGAGCTCTATAGCTAGCTACCCTGAATTTGGACCAGGGTAGGATTTTGCCTTTTTTTTTTTTTTTTCCCCCCATGAAAGTCCAGAGTAGCGAAAAAGATTGAAAGTCTAGAGCTCAATTCACTAGAGCTTAACAGTGTTTGTGAACTAGGTCATTCCATCAAATATATATCTTTTCTGTCGACATCCTTCTCCCAGGAATCTGAGCAATATGCTATTGTCTCTCCCTTCATTTTGGGGCTACATATTTCATATTTTCCCTCTGACCTTGCTCCTGAACCTAGCTCTTTATATACAGCAGAATAATGAACTGCTGTCACTTAGCTCCAGGCCTGCTGATATCAAATGCATCTTTGAGGTAGAACCACTGTGCACACACCCTCACACACATTAAACTCAGAATAAAAAAGTTGCATTTTATGCAGTTCCAAAACCAAGTTACATGAAAGCTCCTAACAAGCATCTCCTTCACTTTCCCGCTGTATGAATACCTTCTTACCAGGTTTTCCTTTCCTTGTCACATCAGTGGACTTAGGGGGAGACTACTTGGAGAATTCTCTTTTCCGTTCTCTTTGATTCTTCCACTACCATCTAGTATTTCCTGTTCAATTACAACTCCTTCAGCTCTTGATCCTATGTCCTTTCAGCGCCTTCCACTCCCACAAGTTTGAAGTTCTTTAATACCTATGGCACAATTTCAGGCCCGAACCCTGATTCTCCGTTCTGGGTTAGCTACTCTCAGCACAAGAAGTTAACAGAAACAAAGGGTAGGAAGCAAAGTTTCAGGCTGGCCCCATACAAAATTTAAATCAGCCTCGGCTACTTTAATTTCCATCTGGTTGCCTATAACCTTAAAAGGGTGATTTTGAGTGCCAGGAATAGCTGAAGTACAATAGCACTTCTGCCACATCTCTTTTGCCAGGCCCCTTATGCAAGGGGACTACAAAAGGGCCTGGCGGAGAGCTATTATGCTAGTTCTATGCCACATGCAGACTCTCCCCATACCAGGGGATTTTCCTTAGTGGCTAAATCCAACTGTTTTTATGCTACCAAAGCCATATAAAGGAGTTAGAATACAATGGAGAATTTGACCACCAGTATTTGCAGGTGCTGTATTCTCTTTGATTTGTGGAGTTCCTCTGGGTCTGGCTGACTTTCCTTTGATTTGTGGGGTTCCTCTGGGTCTGGCTGACATCATGAAATTGGAAAGATCCCTTACACGCTTTTAACCAAAGCTTCAACAATAAAGTACTGGTTTATTATTATTAGTTTCTACTAAACTAGAAACAAATTAGCCTGTAATAAAGGTTTTATGGATAGTCTAGTGTTGCCAAGTTTGTTAGTTTTTTTTAATTTAGGAAAACATAAGCAAAGAAAGGCACTGACATTTGTATTTAGAAGTACACTTTATAAATATAAACATACATTATACATCGCTGAAATAAGATTTTCCATTTATTGATCTAAATAAAGCAAAATATTTATTTTGGTAATGAGATTTTCCACCAAACAAGACATTATATCAGAGATGGTGATGTATTCATGAGACCTGCTTTAATGTGATTACTCTCTGAAGTCTGGTGTGGTTGTGTTTTGTTTTTGTGCATCTCCCATAGATGCTATTTTTCACTAATCAAGCGAAAAAACTTAAGAGTCTGAAATCTCTTTTGAAGTCATTTTTTCCCTCCTTCTCCATAATGTGTCTCAAGCATCAGCCTCAAACCCTCATGGGATGAGTCAAGCTGATAGCTATTAGAAGTGATTACTCACTAGCCATTGGAGGCTACAATGAATTGCAGCTCATTAGCCAGAGGAGGTCCCTTGAAAGTTCTGAGAAGTGCTCCCTCCTCAAAGAGACTGATGAGTGTGCAGCGTCTGCAATGGTCCCAGCCCCAGCGTATAAGACTAAACACTGTCATGAACATGTCACTACAGCACTGCAATGTGCTTCCCACTTTGTGAGAAGACACGTATTCCCTGTATTTACAATGAGGAATGCGTCCTCCTAGCAGTAATGCCATAATCTGTGGTAAAATGATAATTTTAAAGGGCCCCCTCTTACACATACACATTTGTACGACTTAGTATGAGTTGAGAAAGAAAGCATTCTTCATGAATGACAGAATTCCTCAATCCACCCTGGAAAGCCCACTTTTATGTATTTGTCTAAGGAAAACCTATGAAGCATGAACTTCACAGATTGTGGGGAGCATAAAGTACATGGCATAAAGTCAGAGCCCTGTCCCAGCCAGAACTCTGCAGGAATGCACTTACTGTATGGGGAACCGAAGTCCTGAATGTGACTTACAATTCACAGGAATAACAGAATTGCTAAAAAATGGAGCTCCATCCTTAATTCTGAATTTCCTGGCAGTACCTTTTAACCAAGACCTATCTGGGATGCTTTCATAATCTATTTTTTAAAACTATTTAATATAATTATCATCCTTTATGAATATTTGTTCTATTTCTGAGCAGTGAAGCACAAGTAAACTGCCAGGGACTGACATGTTTGCAGAACTGTACCCTCTATAGTTTACACATCAAGACCTCAGGAGCACAAAATCTAGAAAAAAAGAAATATCATTAAAGCAAAAAGTTCTGAATGTTTCTCCAGTATAGCTAAAATATCATCACTATTTTGAGACTCATGTTTGTTCTCTGCTAGAGTCCCTTCAGATATTTGTCCTCATTACTAGTGATATAAATAAATACTTAATAAAATAATAAAAAATTCACTGCCACATCTTGCCTGAAATGGGGGGTGTGTGGGTGTGATGCAGGATGGAGGTAAATTGACTGAATTTTGTGAATTTAAATATTTTTTGTTCATCTCAAAGTTTTGTAAGTTGGTTAGCATTCTTGTTTCGTTGGTTTGCAGAAAAGTCGAAGCAGCATTTGAAGGTGGAAAAGTGCCACTTTTCTGTGAAAAGCTGCCAGTTTTTCTACAGAGAAGTTTCAGAATTTGAACCAGGGTAGGATTTTACCTTGGGTTTTTTTTTTTTTTTTTTGGCCATGAAAGTCCACGGTTGCAGAAATAGCAAATTTTCACCCTTAATCAGGTTTAGAAATCATGCAAAAACTCATGAAAATCTCAGTTCTTGCACATCAGCAGTCATGAAGCAAAAATGGATAGCTTTACACAGCTCTATTCATTCATTATTGGGTCTCAGGCTTCATGCCACACACACAACTGACAGTTGCTGCTGCAGAGAACCCTTGGTTTGAACTAGCCAAGGAGACAGCACTGTTCTCTAAAAGTGAGTGGTAATTCTATCTTTAACTCATTGCTGACAATTTTCAAGACAGTACTGGATAGCTTTTTCCATATTAACAGACTAATGAATTGCAGGTTTCTAATTTCTAATTTAATCCCAAGGTCTGTGTCATTAAAATAGAAATTCAAAAGGCTTCATTCTGTAAAAGTATATTCTGCATGTCTGTCTGTCTCAGTCTCTCAATGGAGCTGGAAATGTTTCTATACTTTAGTGCTAAATCTTTTAGTGAACCCCCTATCTGCTATTATATCTTCATAGTTTTACTCTATATTTTACTATTACATATGAGAATTATAGACTTAGCTCTGATCATTTTTGCAAAAATGTATTTGTATATAGTTACTGTTATATTCTTTTAAATGGTTTGATTTGTGGGATTCATGGGAATCTCCATTCTTTTACCCATTGTACTGCATATTAAAGTTACGTTAATGCTTTGACAAAGCAAGGAAATGAACAGTTAAGATGCTGTACTAGACTCTGGTATGTCCCAAATGAAAAAAGGTTTCTTTCTGAATTATATTTAAAAATATGAATCCACTTTTAATGATAGAAATGTACAAAACCAACTGGAAATCTCTTATCTTTGAGCCCTTGTGATTCAAACCACAAAACTATTCTCATTTTGAAGGACAATTTAAATTCCAAGGTCAATATTATACTGAAGCTAGATATCTTTAGAAAAACAGGAAATGCAGTTTGATTTTTAATAGGTGATAAGTGCCATACAAAGAACACTTACTCAAGACAAGAGAACATTAAACATGATATAATTAAACCATGCAGCTCCATGTAATTTGCAGGGTCTTAAACTGCTATAACTTCATCATATTTGCATGAAAAATTAAAGCAAATGGCAAGTGTATTAAGAAACACCAGATTCTTTAAAAAAATCTTACTAAAAATTGCAAAATGTTAATTAAATAGATGAATTGACTTAAAGATTTTTCATTCTCTGACTCCAGTTCCCCGTTTGTCAGAGTACAATTACCCTCATTATTGGAATTTAAATTACATCTTCATGTGTGTCTTTCTATGTTCATGAATAAAAATCTCTCTCATCTGAACCCCCTCATACAAATGAATTCAACATCCCCCACTGTTTGTTCAGATGAATGGCATGTTTATATACATACACAGAACAGACATTGATTTCAGGGGAGTGTGAACATTAATGCAGCTACAGAAGTTGGGCATGTGGAAAATATCCTTTTTGCCCATATAATCTACACATGTTGATTTTCATATGGCATTAATAAATAAAATTGTTTACAAACATTCACTGCTCACTGAAGGATAGCACAAATCCTTTAGGTATGGTGTAGATGTAATACAATATGACAAGCACTCTTAAGAGTGTTGGCATTCTATCAGCAGCAAGAAAACAAAAAAATTGCATTTCCTTAGATAGAATTCTGATGCCATTGTCACTGTATCATAGGGTGGCTGATGTCAGTCACTATAGATCTAGGTGACTGATGCAAAAGTCTTCTGGTAATTGTCTTGGGGATTTGCCACATTGTCGGGGGAGAGGGGAAATCAAACTATTTAATTGGCTTCACATAAGAAAACAGAGGTAGTGGCATGGGTTTAAGAAATGAAAGTGGATGAAGCTGGAATAATAGAATGAAAAACCTGGAAGGGAGGGAGGGAGAAGTTTGAGTTACAGGAGCTATAACAAATGCTGCAATGCACATTTTATTTTGAGTTACATGAACTCAACATGCACACTGTTCTTTTGTCCATGGCAACTGCTTGCACTCTATTGTATCCCTATTCATGTTCAACTGCTACCCATTAATACTCCATTAAGCTGCACACCTGCAGTGGCTCAGAGGTACCATTAAACTTCTCTATAAGCAACAGATCTAGATCCAACTGCACAAAAAGTGATTTTATTTGTCCTGCTTGTTGGCTTTTTAACCCTTTAAGGAGATGAGAGTTGAACAAGAGATCATCTGAGGATGTTCCTTCTTTGAGACAGAATGAGAAGAAAACATTTAACAAAAGTGATATACTAGTATGAAAATTGCAAAATAATTTATTTTCCCTATTTCCCAGGAAATGCAGTATATCCTTTGTCCAGTCCAAGATGATTCCATCTTGAAGCATGTTTCCTCTTGTTCTAGGATTCAGTGAAGAATTTCCCCCAATAGCTTTAACACACGCAGTGTCACATTCAGCTCATCAGTTTAACAAGATGATGTGAACAAATCCCCAAGTGTAGTGATGATAGGGGGGGGGGTTCCCCTTCCTCATAGTTGCCTATTAACCCTATTAACCACTTTGGGCAGGTGGAACTCAATCCTAAATCGTAGAACAAATGTACCAGACTCTCCCTCTGCAGCAGCTTTTGAAATTGAATCACTGTTATCACAAGGTATAATATGTCGTTGATAGAGTTCCCCTCCTCCAGACACTGAACTCCTGACTATTGTCCCAAGTATGAGAACACAGTAGTCTGATAACTGGAGTAAACCAATCCAGACTTTGTTTGCCACTTTATTGGGGACATGCTGTTCACTTTACATGATACCATCATCCATACTAAATGCAGACTCATTAATTCTGAAAGTGCCAGGTTTACATATTGCCAGAGTATCACTGAACTTTGAGCTGGGGAAATCCTGGTGAAAGTTCTTCATCTACATCTTTGCAAAACCCAACCTGGGATTCAGTCCGCCTGTGTTCATATCCTTTCGCAAGTTGGAGGCTGTAATTTTGCTCATATGGGAAAGATTAACCCATAACATTTTGCTTCAAGAACGTTAAAGGCTGAAAGGGATTGCTCTCAGGTTGAACAGGCAGCATTAGTTATTTTTAGAGTAATTAAATTTAATACGTACTTGAAAAGATGTTTTTCTTGATCATTTATCATAAGCTATTAATAAAAATACTTGCATGTTGATGAGTTCCAGAGGGGTAGCCATGTTAGTCTGTTTTTAGCAAAACAGCGAGAGTTCTGTGGCACCTTAAAGACTAACACATTTCTTTGCGCATAAGCTTTCGTCGGCAGAAACCCACTTCATCGGATACTGGGTTTTCACTCATTTACATTAGTCTTACACCAAGGCTATTCCTTTTCTGGAAGCAGTCAACTTGCAAAATCACAGATTTAAATCTTAGCTGCATATTAGTCATGTTTTATAAACATCAGTACTTAAGTTAAAGACAAACGTTTTAAATAAACAGCTCCCACAAGTAAAGACTCCAGGTCCCAGGGACAGAACAAGGGATGAGGGAGTAGGTAAAGCTGTGTTCTAGTCTGAGCTGGGAGTGACTTTAAGTGAGTCACTTCGTTTCTGTGCATCTATTTACTGCTCTGTAAAATGTAGTAATGGATGACTCAGGTAAGCATAGGTCAGTTAGCTTGACATCAATCCAGGGAAAAATCATGGAAAGGCTCATATGGGATGCAATCAGTAAAGTCTTAAAGGAGGATAGTATAATTGATGCCCATAAACCAGGAGTTTCATTCTGCAAAAAATGTCAAGGTTTCCACATTTTTTTCCTTGCCACATCAAGATGAAAATGAGACCCTTGGGAATTTCTTTTGCAAAAAAGCAGAAAGAGCTCCAGAATGGCCCAGCAGTTAGGGCTCTCATTGGGACATGAGAAACGCAGCTTCCAGGCCCTGCTCAGCCTGACTCAGTCTCTCTCTCTGGCCCAATGAATATTTAAATTATGCATAGAAAGTGAAATCGCTCCAACAGAAGCAGTTTGAATCTATACCTGGCCTAACTAGATCACTCACCTGTGATATGGGAGACCCAAGCTCAAACCCCTGCTCTAAATAAGGGAGTGCAAGGTCTAGAATCTGCATCTCCCACATCATCCCAGGTATGTGTCCTAACCACTGGACTCTTCTGGAATCTCTCACATCCTTAGTTTTTTATTTATATATATATTTTTTTTTAAAAGAGTGGGCGTGAGTAAGACATATTACAGATGGGGAAACTGTACTTGTCTACCTCAGAGGGGTGTTGTGAGGCTAAATATATTAAAAATTGTGAGTCTCTTATATGCTACACTAACGGGGGCATGTAACTTTATATCAGTCACTTTACTGATCACTCTATCTTAGATCAATAAGTAAGTTACTTCACTTCTGTGCATCTTCACATCTGGATCATTTTGTAAGATGTGCTCCTTTGAACAACATGCCTACTAACACAGGCAAGTACAAAGTCACATGTTTAGGGGCAAAGATTATAGGTCACACTTACAGGATGAAGATTCTATTTTGGAAAGCAGTGCTGTAAAATGGATTTAAGGATCATAGTGGATAAGCAACTGAACAAGAGATCCCCGTGTGGTGCAGTGTTTAAGAAAGCTAATTCGATCCTTGGACATTTAAGCACAGAAACAACAAGAAGTGGCATTACCACTGTATACAGCATTAGTGAGACCATTACTGGAATACTGTGTCCAATTCTGGTGTCTCCACCTTAAGAATGCTGCCGACAAATTGGAAAAGGTTCAGAAAAAAAGCTACAAGCATGAGTTAAGGTCTGGAAAATCCATCTTACACTAAATGACTAAAGAAGCACAATCTATTTAGTTTATTCAAGAGAAGAATAGGAGGCGATCTGATCACAGTCCTGCATAGAGAAAAGATTTCTTATGGTAGCAGGTTCATTAATCTAGCATTCAAAGGCATAACAAAATCCAGTGGCTAGAAACTGAAACCGCTAAATTCAGACTAGAAACAAGATGCAAGGTTTGTTTGTTTGTTTGAACAGTGAAGATAAACAAACATTAGAACAACTAGGGATGTGGTTGATACTCCACTGCCTGAAGTTTTTAAATCAGGATTGCAAATCTTTCCAGAAGCTATACTACTTTAGCTCAAACAGACGTTATAGACTTGATGCAAGAAATACTGGGTATGGGTGAAATCAAATGTATTATTTGCCTTTGTTATAAGTTTCTGTTCTTGGCCGATTTACATTTCAAGTTCTGAACAAGTACCCTAACCAGTATAAGTACACATGATATGGGTTTTTTGAGGGGTTTATACAGCTTTCTATTTGTCTTTTTAGACCATCAGTGTAACATCCCTTCTCTTGAGGGATTATCTATTTATAATTTATCATACTGAAATGAAAATAGCATCTCAACAGAACAAGTAACTATACATAAAAACAAAAAACACTGCCAAAAGACATGATCTTTAAAATGTTCTGAAGTAGTTACCAAAATGATTAAGTAGTTAGTACGTAATTAGTGGTCAGCAAGTAGTTAACCAAATGATCCTTAAAATCTCTGAAGAGCACATTACTATCTGAAATAGCATCAAAGGCAGTAATTGCAAGACATACATTGCATATACAATAGTAAAAGAAATACCCTTTGCATTATAAACATTAGACAAAATGATAAACTTCCCAGGAGAGGAAGTATGGTCCAGTGGTAAGAGCACTAGCTAGGACATGGGAGATCTGGTTCAGTTTCTGCTCTCTGAACATTCTGTTCCACCCTGGGCAACTCATTTGTGGAACTAAGACAAAGAGAGACTATCTATAAAATAGTACCTTCCTGCCTCACAAGGGGGTTGTGAGAATAAATACATTAAAGCTCGTGAGGTCGTCAGATACTGTGATGATAGGGGACCATATTAGGAAGATAAAACAGAATTATGCTCAACCCATAAATCTGTGAATTTAGAAAGTAAGTTCTTCCTCTCTAAATGTGATTGTGAAAGGATTTTTTAATAAAAATGTCTTGCTCCTTTCTTCTGCTTCTTTATGATGTAATAAAGAAGGCACAAAAAGGTTTGTTTATTTATTTATTTATTTATTACTGCTTTTTTAATTAACCTTAGAAATATCAAGAATCATGCTTGATCTTCTCTGCTTGTGTTAAAGATTTAACACCATCACACTTTAATACACATGCTCCAAGCTATGAAGGTGTGATGGCGTTAAATCTTTAACAAAAGCTTCCTGTCATCAAAATGTTAATTAGTCATTTACACCAAGTGTTAACAAAAGCAGACTGCCTTAAGCTGTGTGTCGAACTGAAAAGCCCTTTCTCTTTCAATTGCTCAGCTCTTGATCTTGTCGTGTCATTTCACCATTCTCCACTCATTAGACTTTGTAAAGGCTAGAGAAGTTTCACCCTAATTTCCACTGATTCAGCTGAATCAGAACTAAAACTGATGGCAGCTGCAGTGCAGACAGAGCTTTAGCAGTCTGACCCTTTTTACCACAGTTTCAATTATACTTGTTTTTTAATAAAAGCTTCTTTAAACAAAATGTTTAATCCCTCTGATAAATGCAAAGCAATGCACATTGGAAAACATAATCCCAATTATACTTATAAAATGATGGGGTCTAAATTAGCAGTTACCACTCAAGAAAGATCTTGGAGTCATTGTGGATAGCTCTCTGAAAACATCCACTCAGTGTGCAGAGGCAGTCAAAAAAGCTAATAGAATGTTGGGAATCATTAGGAAACAGATAGATAACAAGACAGACAATATCATATTGCCTCTTTATAAATCCCTGGTACGCCCACATCTTGAATACTGCATGCAGATCTAGTTACCCCATCTCAAAAAAGATATTGGAATTGAAAAACGTACAGAAAAGGGCAACAAAAATCATTAGGGGTATGAAACAGCTTCAGTATAAGGATAGATTAATAAGACTGGGACTTTTCAGCTTGGAAGAGATGAGTAAGGAGGAGATATGATAGAGGCCTATAAAATCATGACTGGTGTGGAGAAAGTAAATAAGGAAGTGTTATTTATGCCTTCTCATAACATAAGAACTAGGGGTCACCAAATGAAATTAATTTAATTTAAATTAATTTAAAAACAAACAAAAGGAAGTACTTCTTCACAAAATGCATAGTCAACCTGTGGAACTTTTTGCCAGAGGATGTTATGAAGGCAAAGACTATAACAGGGTTCAAAAAAGAACTAGATAAGTTCATGGAGGATAGGTGCAATAATGGCTATTAGCCAGAATGGGCAGGGATGAAAAACTATGCTCTGAAGTGTCGCTAGCCTCTGTTTGCCAGAAGTTGGGACTGGGCGACAGGTGATGGATCACTGATGATTATCTGTTCTGTTCCTTCCCTCTGAAGCACCTGGCATTGGCTATTGTCAGAAGACAGGATACTGGGCTAGACAGATCATTCGTCTGACTCACTATGGCTGTTCTTATGTTGGTCTCAGCCCAGCATAAACCTTCTTGGCCTGCCCTTAATGTCATTCTTGGCCTTTTTTTAATGTAAATTAAAAATGCAAGGACTTTAGACTCATTATTCTGGGCTAAGACTTCCCAGATCACTTCTCTTCGTATTTTTATATTTTGTATAGCAATGAATGCAGAGTTATAAGACCACTCACCTTATTTTGTAACTATGTCCTTCACTTTCAAGTAGGCCCCCTAGTCTGTCTGCAAAAGCATTTCCTATAGGTTAGTTTGGGATTGTTGCTGTTACAAAGGGACTAAAATCAAGGGAAGCGAAGAGTATAGCTCCCCCTTCTCCAGGAAAAGTAGATGGAGAGCTCCCCCTTCTTCTTGCCTGGTGTTGTTCAAAATGTGTCTGTACAGTGCCTAGCACAGTGGGGCAAAATAAGCATGACCACTGGACAAATAGGGAAAACTCCTCCCTCTCCTGGACTGGTGTGGTAAGAGTTCCCCTCACTGTTTAATCAGTACTGTTACAGAGTCAGAAACATGTATCTCTTAAAGATATGTTTCACATATGTTTTTTCTGTTTTGTATCTCCCTCCCCCTCCCATTTTTGAAATACTTGGACTGCACCTGGTTCATGGGCCACAGCGGGTATATCTACTCTGCATCTGGGAGCGAGCCTTCCGGCGTGGGGCCATAAACTCATGCTAGTAGGACTCGCACTAAAATGGCTGTGTAGACATTGTGGCGCAGGTAGCGCTCAGGCTCTGAATCTGGAGTGAGGGCTTTAGACCCTGAGTTCCAGCCTGAGCTGCAACATCAAAGCACTGTCCTCACAGCTATTTTTAGAGCACTAGCCTGAGGCTATGGACAGAGGCTGGGAGGCTCGCTCCCAGATGCGTTTTAGCCAGGCCCAGTGAGAGTTCCTCAGCCTGCATTTCCAGATTACCTTAATAAGTCCTTGTCCGCATTTCTTAAGCCTGTACATTTGGGCTGGAGATCTTTTGACCAGTGGCATTGTCTTAGGATTTCTGGTGCTTCCTGCTTTAGGTTGAGGTGGAAATCCCAGGATGACAGCATTTCTTTTGGTCTCTATCCCAATTCTGGTTCAGTCCACAACCAGGATATGAAAACACCTGTGAAGATGAGGAACAAGGTCGGTTTAAAAAGAACTTTAGCAAATCTCAGAAATTAATCTGCTCTGGAGTTTGACGGAGTTTGGGGCAAAGAAACAGATCTTGTTTTATTCAAAGCCACTCACTCATCTCTGCTACAAGTAATTCAGTCGTTCTGCTCTTCTAATCACTGAAAGAAATACAGATTAAAATTTAAACATATTGTTTAAATATTAACCATTACAGTTTCTTTGTTTTTGATATGAAAAATTCCACCAGTGTAAGAATGTTTGCAACTCATATTCTCAAATTCTATATATAACTCCATGTTTGATGTCTTTTATGTTTGATAATCTTTGTGGATTTTGTAATATTCTCTTGACTATGAGTTACCGCCTTGGAATATACATGGCATCGCGCTGCTTTTATCAGAGTTTTCTAATAAAATACGTTCTAGACAAACAAAAAGAGGGAGCAGAGAATGAGTACAGTGGAGAGAGAGTTTTTTACACCTTGTTTAGAGGTTATTTCTTCTAGACATTCTTATTGGTATTATCATAGTAAGTAGGATCCCTAGTCATGGCCCAAGACCCCATTGAGCAAGATACTGTACAAACATAGCACAGAAAGATGCTTAAATCTTTGCAAAGCTCCTTTGTTTAGTGTTAGAAAGTCCAGGAGAGTCATTCCATTAACTCTAGTGGGCTTTGGAACATTCTAAAAGCGGAAGCCCCAGTACCAGAGTTAAAGGAGTAAGTAGCAGGCTGTTACAGGCACTGGGCTCAGTCAGTAAGGGTATGTATACGTGGCACTGAGGAGTGAGCCTGAGTCCACAGACTTGTGCTAGTGGGGCTTGTGCTAGCACTAAAAATAGCAGCCACTGCTTTGATGTTGTGGTTGGGGCCCTGGGCCCCCACCCGGGCTTCAGACCCCAAGCCGTAACATCTATATGGCTCTTTTTAGCACATTAGCATGAACTCCTCTAACACAAGTCTGTGGAGGTGGGCTGGGAGGCGCACTCCCAGATGCAGTGTAGACATGCCCTAGGAGGCATGATCACATGCACTGAGCATCTGTCTTACACTTATTTCTAGTACATGGGGATTTTCCTAGTTATTAGGTGCAAAAGTACTTAGGCACCTTGGGCTACTGAGTTATTCCAGTGACTATTTAAATATTTACCCACAGTGGAACAGTCATTGGCAGAGAGAGAGAGAGAGAGAGAGAGAGAAAATATGAATTTGGGAATGACTGTACTCCACTGATTAGGGCACTCACCTGGGAGACTCATAGACTCTAAGGTCAGAAGGGACCAATATGATCATCTAGTCTGACCTCCTGCACAACGCAGGCCACAGCACCTCACCCACCCACTCAGTCTGACCTATGACTGAGTTATTAAAGTCCTCAAATCATGGTTTAAAAACTTTAAGGTACAGAGAATCCACCAGCAATTGAGCCATGCCCCATGCTACAGAAGAAGGTGAAAACTCCCCAGAGCCTTTGCCATCTGCCTTGGGGGAAAATTTCTTCCTAACCCCAAATATGGTGATCAGTTAAACCCTGAGTATGTGGGCAAGACTCACCAACCAGATATCCAAGAAAGAATTCCTTGTAATAACTCAGAAGCCACCCCATCTAACATCCCTTCACAGGCCATTGGTATATCTACCACCAGTAGTCAAAGATCAGACAATTGCTAAACTAGGCTGTCCCATCATACCATCCCCTCCATAAATTTATCAAGCTCAGTCTAGAAGACAGCTAGGTTTTTTGCCCCCACTACTCCCCTTGGAAAGCTATTCCAGAGCTTTCACTCTTCTGATGATTAGAAACCTGTGTCTAATTTCAAGTCTAAACTTCCTAATGGCCAGTTTATATCCATTAGTTCTTGTGTCCACGTTGGCACTGAACTTAAATAATTATTCTCCCTCCCTGGTATTTATCCCTCTGATGTATTTATAGAGAGCAATCATATCTCCCCTCAACCGTCTTTTGGTTAGGCTAAACAAGCCAAGCTCTTTGAGTCTCCTCTCATAAGGCAGGTTTTCCATTTCACAGATCATCCTAGCGGCCCTTCTCTGCACCTGTTCCAGTTTGAATTCATCTTTCTTAACCATGGGGGACCAGAAGTGCACAGTATTCCAGATGAGGTCTCACCAGTGCCTTGTATAATGGTACTAACGCCTCCCTATCTCTACCGGAAATACCTTGTGTGATGCATCCAAAGACCGCATTTGCTTTTTTCACAGACACTGGTCTGGTAACCCCTGCTCCAACCACTCCATTATTTATCCTCAGTGGAACAGCTTCTACAGGAGAGAATACTGCCAGAGCTCCCTTCAGAATATCCCTTAGCCCCTGCTTGCCCCCCCCCCTTCAGAATATCCCATAGCTCCACGACGTGCATAAGGGGGGGAAACCAGGGCACGTCCCCCAATTGTTGGTGGCACAGAACTCCTGCTAGGGCCATGGGTGGGAGGGGGCAAGCTCCTGCCAAGGTGAGGGTGGGAGGTGGAAAAGTGAGCTCCTCTTGGGCTGGGGGTCAGGAGCACAGAACGTGTCCCTCCAAAAGGGGTCAAAGTTAATTTTCTGGGCACCACGCCCCTGCATAGCTCAGCAGTTTAGCACATAACCCTGCGAGAACTTTGTTCAAATCTTTTCTCCCCCTCAGGCAGGGAGTTGAACTGAACATGGGTGTCCTACATCCTAGGTGAGTGCTCCAACCACTGGGATGAAAGTTGCAAGGTGGGCACCTCCCGCAGCTGGATTTTGAATTGGGCACCAATCAAGTAGGTGACCTTTGAGCATGTCTATCAAAATCAGGCCCCGCACACAAGACAGGCAGCCAAAGTCAATGCCAGTCTTCCCCCAATTCGTGGTTTGCTCTAGCAGGAAATAGGTGTTCAGATGCCTAGAGGGAGGCAGCAATGCACAGAGGCAGACACTTTGGCACTGAGGGAACTTTTACCCAGAAAACTTAGGTGCCAACTGACTTTAGGTGCCTGCAAGGTTTAGTAGGAGTTTTGTGGATTGCAGTGAAGCCTAAAACTGGGACATAGGCTTCTAAGTACTCTTGTGGATCAGGGCTTTAGTTGCTGGTGACTTAAATAATTAGCAAAATCATCATGAATTCTTGAATTTCTTGCTTAACATAAAACACGTTTTTACTTCTGTTAGTGGGATATGTTTAGTTGTCTTCCCATATTCTTTTTTTTTTTTTAATTCCTTTTGTCGTCTATGCATTTCACTTTCAATACTATAAAACAATAGATTTTTGGAAAAGCAAGTTAGAGCCATTTTTTCAAAGGGACTCCCACTCAGCCTCTAAGAGCTCATTGCTCATTGTTCATGAGCAGCTTTGTATGAAAACATGCCCATGTGCGTTTTTAGCACCTGTTCTTCACACATGCAGGTGATACAATTTATACATACACCCTTTCTCAAACATTCATTTGACTGACAGACTTCAACATTCCTCTTTTCAAATAGAGTTGGTAGCATAATTTTAAAAAAAAGTTCAGAATCTTAGATGACAATGGAATTACACCAGAGATGAATTTGGCAACAGATGAATGACCAAAAGCATATGGATTTTGTCACAAGTTAGAGAATATATTTTAAAATAACAAAAATATAAGATTATTGGACAGTATCTTATTATGATGATTGGAACACCAGGTAGGATAGTTTTATCTCTTTCATCCAGTGGACAAGAAATTGACTATAATTACCAATAAATTTTTATATTAAAAGAAATTCCAGTTAGCCATTAGAGTCAGAGCCTGTTATTTAGCTGTAGAATCAAAAATTCAATGAATGAAGGCCTAAGTTCACTGAACCACTGACTTCTGAAAATGGACTCTGTTTCATTCATTTTCTCAGGAATCTTGGTGGCCATTTGAATAGTATCAAACCTGCATGCATCAAACACCAAATCAAGCATGGCTGCAAGTGGAATTCAGTCAGTTTGTGAATCTCTTTTTTCCCTCTTATTTTACCTGTTCTCTTTAAAATGCTGGCTTGCTACACACATGAATGCTTAAAAGGATGAATATGTTGCTTTCCCAATGTGCTCTTAATGTCGTATCTAGACAACTAGAGATAAGGAACAGATAATGGCAAAACAGTGTGAGACATCTTGATTTTAGACTCAAAAAAGGGTATATCTTGTTTTGTTTCCTCCTTGTAACATTAAAACTACATATCAGAAAACATTTTTAAAACCACTAACTTAAAAACACTTAATACATCAGAAATGAAAAATACTAACATTAAAGCAGAAGTGCATGAAATCATTAAGTAGCTATTCAGACACTGTAAACTGAAGAGAGACATTTCAAAGGAAATAGAAGGCATTTATCTTCACAGTTTCTTTATAAAAAAAATCCATCATTTTTGGCTTGATGTCTCAAAAAATAATCCTAATTAGGATATAAAATAAAGAGATATGGACTTTGTACTAAGATTTTTCTTTAAATACATTTATCAGCAGGCTTGAATTTTGTAAACAGCAGCTTATTGAACATAAATATGACTCTGAAGCATGTTAGAATACAAATATCAGATAGATAAATTACCTAATCCTCTTACAGTCAGTTTCTGCTCTGTTGGGTTTCATGTCTATTACATCTTATGGATCTGTATCAATATAACTCTGCTTACAAATAAAATACTTTTTGTTTTGTTTAACTGCCAGCCCTGAAATTCACTTTTTCTGCTCAGTCTAGATTTTTCTACTTCTCATGTATCACCATGAGTAATAATGAATTGCCAGAACACTGTAGTCATTGAGTTATACTGCCTGTCGTCTTCAAATTATGGCCTCTTTTACACCATGGAGCCCAATGAGCCTTCAGCTGAAAGCATTTCTCATTTAAAACTCAGGAGCAAAGCAGGATGAAAACTGGCTGGGAAATCCCATTTCTATGTGGTAGTAAGTTGTGGGGCACACTGTTTAACAGACAGCCCTGTGAAGTACTGGCAGGTGGCTACTGCTCTCCTGGAGTTCTTTCTGAAAAAAATAAAAACTGGCAAAACATAAAATTAACTTGTTCAGTTAATTTCACCTTCCTCTTTGCTCCAGTTTATTTGCACAAATTAAAGGCGAAATTATGGCTATTGCAGTATGGGTGTGGTAGTGAGAATTGGCCCAGATAAACCTTCTGCCACCAACAATCCTATGCAGGTGGGAGCCGTAACGCACCTGCCTGCATTCCTTAAGAGCAAAAAGGTTCCACTAACACTGTAAGCAGCACACGATGCCTTGTGTGCCTAGCTGGAATGGGGACATAGCATTGTTGCGTGCCATAAACATTGTTCTACAGAATTAGGGCCTGATTCTATACTCACAGAGGTGTAATTCCATTGGCTTCAGTGGAGCTATGCGTAAGTTACACTGGTCTGATATGAGAATCAGGACCTTAGTAATTGCTGGTGATGAATACCTGAAGGCATGGGTCCAGATCCTCAAAAAGTATTTAGGTGCCTAACTCCCACTGAAATCAGTGGGAGTTAGGAACCCAAATATCTGGGCAATTGTCCTTGTTCCTGTGCTCCATAGGCATAATGCTTCCAGTTGCCATTGCTGGGACGGTGCACCTCCTCTTTCCCCCACATCACAAATCAGAATCTTGGGGCATGTCTATACTTCGAGCCGGGGGTGTGATTGCCAACTCGAGGAGTCTTATTGAGCTTATTGAGCTAATGAGTTAGACATACAATGTAGCTGCGGCAGCATGAGTGCTGGGAGTGGCTAACCACCCTGCATATGTACCTAACATCTCTGACACGTTCACACTCAGGGCAGCCAGCGACTCTTGCCACTCACTGATACAGAAACATTCTATTTTTCGTTGAGCTGGAAATCACACTTCCAGTTGAAGTGTAGACGTACTCCGAGTCCAGTAGTGCCAATCCCAAACATTCATAAACCGGGCCACACAAAATTATAAGATTGTCTTAAAAATCACGAGGTTTAAAATTGAAAATGACCTTGAAAAATTGGAGAATAGATCTGAATGCAACAAGATGAAATTCAATAAAGACAAGTGCAAAGTACTTCACTTAGGAAGGAAAAATCAAATGCACAACTACAAAACAGGGAATAACTGTCTAGGTGGTAGTACTGCTGAAAAGGATCTGGGGATTATGAATATGAAATATGAAAACTAAACATGAGTCAAGAAGTGATGCAGCTGCAAAAAGGCCTAATATGATTCTGGAGTGTATTAACAGGAGTGTATGTAAGACACAGGAGGTAACTGTCCCTCTCTTTTTGGCACGAGTGAGAGCACTATGTCCAGTTCTGGGCCCCACCAATTTAGGAAAGATGTGGACAAACTGGAAAGAGCCCAGAGGAGAGTAACAAAAGTGATAAAAGTTTTAAAAAACTGACCTATAAGGAAAGGTAAAAAAAACCTAGGCATGTTTAGACTTGATGACTGAGGGTGGGACCTGATAACAACAGTCTTCTAATGTGTTAAGGGCTGCTATAAAAAGGACAGTGATCAATTGTTCTCCAGGTCCACTGAAGGTAGGACAAGAAGTGACGGACTTAATCTGCAGCAAGGCAATTTTAGGTTAGATATTAGGAAAAACTTTCTAACTATAAGGGTATTAAGCTCTGGAATCAGCTTCCAAGGGAGGTCGTGGAATCCCCATCATTGGAAGCTTTTAAAACAAATTGGACAAACACCTGCCAGGGATGGTCTAGGTTTACTTGTCCTGCCACAGCGCTGGGGACTGGACATGATGACTTTTTGAGGTTCCTTCCAGCCCTATATTTCTATGAGACTTTAAAAATCTAAATTTGGGGTTCTTCATTGAATGCTTGTTCTTGAAATCTTAGGGTTCACATTTTCAAGCTTTTCTCCACAACCACAAGGTCCAGAAGCTTATTTTTTATATGGAAGCTGAGACTGACCATCACCTGACCCTAGGAGTGTGGTCTTTATAAAAAACACTGAATATTGTGAGACTTCCAGTAAAATTACAAGAGTTGACATCAATGTGAGCCCCAGCCCTGGTCTACACTTACCTGGAGATTTGGTGGCAGTCGATGGGAGTTATGCAAACTATGCAGAGTAGCTTGCCTAACACCCGTCGACTGCTGTGCTTCCCTTCTGCATGCTTTCTTCACTGCACTGCGCTGACGGGAACCGCATTCCCCTCGACGCAGCGCTACGCTACTTGAGGGGGTGGTTACTCAGGCGACTTCCTGATCGATTGAGCAGGTCTACACTGACCGCTCAATCGATCCAGAAAGATCGATCTGGCGGCGGCGACTTTGCCACCGTCAGTATAGACATACCCTTAAACTTTCACACTAG
The DNA here is from genome assembly GCF_026122565.2 of Emydura macquarii macquarii. NCBI lineage: Eukaryota > Metazoa > Chordata > Testudines > Chelidae > Emydura > Emydura macquarii. The sequence goes on from NW_027131390.1 coordinate 85,276,865, forward strand.
TCAACCTGAACACACAGCTAGCAATACAGAAATATCTAAGTTGTGCTGGCTGCAGTTTTATGCCACTTATGGAATTCGTTTTAAAATATTCTTGCGATATCAAACACCAAACTACAAAGGAAACTGTGCATTTCATGAACTTATTAAAAGAACATTTTTAGGTCCAGCTAAATGACTTGCTTGCTAACTGAAATAAGAAGATAGGCTCTTCTATTGAATAAAATGCTTCCATGCTTAAATTTTAACATTTGATATTTAGTAATCTTTGCTTTGTTACAACCCTAGGAGAATACTGTTGAAATAAGTGATGTACTTCAATAAAAATAATGGAAATTAGTATAGTGAACCAAGGGGGTGGAGGGATTAGGCCTAATATTATTCCCATTTTCAAACATAAAATACCTAAATAGAACTGGAAATTGACGTGTTAAATCCTAAAATTAATTCTAGTAGATTTCATCCCCGTACTTCATACTTAACAAATAAATTGCATGAATCTCAGCTGTGCAGCTGCAGGGTTAGGTGACTCAGGCAATCATTCAATAAAATCCATTATTTTATTGATTGCCAATTCTTGTTTACAGTTAGAGTTCATTGAATCATGCTAAAACTTTTCCATTTTTACTTTTACTATACTCACACCTTTTTCATTTGCTTTCCACAAAAATTCAAGCAATTGAGTTTTATTGTCATAAATGTTCACATAAAGTGCTTTTCAAAATTCTCAGATGACAATTTAAGCCAGCTAAGGATCTGCCTCAACATGTGCAGTTGCACATAATTCAAAGAAACTGAATTTGAAAAAAGCACATACAAAAATGTATGCTTCAAATGCTTGTGTACTCATCTAATCAGGAAATATAAACAATACCATGTTATCTGTCTGGCCAGTTACAGATAAGCTAAACAGTTTGAGTTTCACATACTTGAGAGCTTAAAAAAATTGAAAAGACTTTAATTGAACAATAAATAAACTAGTGGAAATCACAAATCTGCTCACTAAACAATAGCAGAAAGATTAACCAGCTGTATTATTAGTTGCAAGTTATGTACTCAGCTCCATTCACAACGGTAACTTGACCAAAATGCATCATAAACTATGTGCTAAATCTTGATATCCTAATGCCAATGGAAATTAGTATGAGTAAGGACTGAGGAAATCTCAGGATTTGGCCTGGATTATTTTTTATGAATATGTGCTGCAGACACTGGAGATCTAGCACTAGCAAGCTCTAATAATTTTAGCAAACAAAGGCTAGTAAAAGGAATAATAAAAGCAAAACTACAAAAACAAACAAAAAGAATTTTGCTTTTATGAGAAAATTACAAAATCTCTATCATACTTATAAAATATTAATGAAACTTTCTATTAAAAAGTTAGAAGAACCATTGCCTTACTTTGCAACTTAACTTTCAGAAAAACGGAGGCAAGTAATGACTTAATATATATCCCAGAGTAGGGATCATTTAAGATCTTATGCTCTGCAATTCAATCTTGTTACAAGGTTACAATTTCCTATCCTGATAGGAAAGGAATGCTTTCTAAGCAAAAAGATCATGCGTAAATTTAATTAAACTGCTATTTACTTTCTTGTCTTTCCATTTGGGACAGGTCATGTTACTAGAAAATCAAGTAGCTAACAAATTTATATTGATTATTTCAGGCAGAGTTTAAAGTTTTCTGGTTCACATTAATATACAAAAAAAGATCAGAGATATCTGATTTTGCCAATTAAACAATTTGCTAATGGGTTTAATGTTCTGTAGGACATGCTGGTTAGATCTTATTTAATCATTTAAAACTACTCCAGAACTGTGTGACATTTGCTGTTACTGGGTATGCATCACTAGGTATTGTTAATGAAGAATTATTTTATTATTAATTTAGCTGACTGTTCCTTTTTTAGGAAAACTGCCTGTAAGTACGGTGACAAATATGGCAACGTCCTGCCACATCCTTGGGAGACCATATCTCTGGGGTCCATTGTATTAAATGAATGGATATATTACTGTGACCTAGGATTGTATGTAACCTCTATATGTCAGCGTTTCAGAGTAACTGCACCTGTATTTCTCCTCCATAGTCTACCAAGAGCACCCATTTAAAAGTTTCTAGCTCCCAACCATCACCTCTCCTGGATGGACACCTGCCTCTCCCTTCCTCCTGACCGGGGCTTTTTAAGGCTGCATAGTTCCCTGCCTTACACTCTGATATTCTCAGCAAACCAGACTGGCTAGACAGGTCAGCATCTGTGCTCTGCTTTCCCTCTGAAGGCTATGCACAGTGTAATTGCTCAATTACAAGTTATCACATGGCTCTATCTAAGCAAGCACATTTATTCTTAAGGTGAAAGCATTACAGAGAAAACATGTTAAAAACATTAAAAGAACCTAGGTGCATGCTAAAAAGCTCAGAGGTCATCCCAACAGTGACCTCAGGCTCTGTCCTTCCAACAGGGCCGGCCTTACTGGTGGGTGTCATGAGGACTGCCCAGGAGGCCCTGGTCAGGAGGCAAGGAGCGGGGTGAGCCTGGGGTGTGAAGCTGTGGAAGGGAGCTCGGGGCAATGGTGTGGGAAAGCAGCAGGGCCCAGGGGTAGTGGGGGAATGCCAGTGGGGCAGGGCTTAATTTGTAATGAAAGAGGTGCCGGGACTCAAGCTGGGCATCTGGAGAGTGGCAGCTGCTGGCTGGGCACCCAGCTGTCTAGAAGTGCCACCACCAGCAGTGCCCTTACTTCTGCGCTGCTGTTCAGAGCAGGGCAGCTGGAGAGTGGTGGCTGCTGGCCGGGAGCCCAAGGGTGCTGGGGCTATGAAGTGCCAAGCATAGAGATGCTGGGGCTCAGCCCTGGCAAGCCCCAGCACAAATTAAGCATTGCAGTGGGGACCAGGGGAGATGAGGGGGATGGGTAAGGAGCCGGGGGAGGCAGCAGAAGCTAGGGGTACAAAAATACACGGTTGACCCAAGACACCATTTCCCCAATCTGGCCCTGTCTTCAAAACCCACAATTGGGTTTTCCCAATAGTTACAAGTTCATAACTGTCTCATATTCAGAACCAGAACCCAGGCAGGGCAGGTCAACCATTTCTTTATACAGCTTGGGCCTTTGCCCTCCAGTCTCCAGGAACAGTAATCAGCAGACAGTCACCCATTCCTCAGGGCCAAGCTTCAACAGGCTGGGTTTTTGCATAACCAGAGATGGGGAACGCATTCATCTCTCTCTAGGTATTTCCTAGAAAATCCATTTAACATTTATTGTCCCAGAAGTCCATTCTTGTCTTGTACATTGTTCAATATAGTCCTTTGAACTCATAGACCTCACATCTCCACCGTAGCGATTTACATTAAATCCTGTCCCATACTAATACATAAATCATTCATTAATTCAATGGACCTCAGATACTTACACTTTTCAATGGAAGTCTCTCCAGGATGGGGAAGGACATTGTCATACCTACCACAAGTATGTCGAAGAGTATCAGAGACTCCACAGAATCATAAACATGAGAGATTTATTGGGTCATTAAGGGATCTATCCTATGGATTGCTGAGTGCCTCCCATTGATGTCAGTAGCAGTGAGCACCTCTCTAGAGGTGCTTGACGTCTCATGTAATTAGGTTCTTCCAGGATCAGTCTTCTAGTGTTTCCTCTTTACATGAGAAAGGACAGGTTTTCAAACTAAAAACTGACCTTTCCATTTTGGAGTTGATATAGATACAGAACTAAATGCACAGTAGGCACATATGCACTTTCCAAATTTTGGGGAAAAATCTAACTTTGAGGTACATCTCCAATACTGATACCTAATTCTACGAGAAAAACTTGGGGATTTCTTATTATTGTTATTCATTTATTTATTTTAGAAATTTTCTTGTTTCTTTGTTGAACTCCAAAATTTTAAAAATGTTGACCAGGTCTCCTTATTGCCACCTTTTACAAAATCACATCTATAAACTACTGTGTGAGTACTTCCTGGAGAGAAACATGCTAGCCAGAGTTTGCGTACCAAAGCCCTCTCTACTAGAATAGCAGCCCCATCCAAGTGTACATTACGATTCGCTTTTATTGCTAATGGCAGAAGCTTCTAATACTGGAATACAAGGGCATGCATTTTATCCCTGTTTATGAACATGAAAGTCCTGTGGGTGTCTATAGTGTACAGCCTTGTGACTTCTGAATAGTCCTGAAGGTCAGAAAATCAGGGATAGGAATCCATCAAGTACTGCCATACATAGTTGTGCCTTCCACTTCATGATTTACTGCTCTAAATTACATAAATTTTAAAAAAAGAACAAAAATGTTGGCACAAGGATTAATGATTGTGTAGTTAAACTTCAGTGGTGTTATTGAAATTTGTAGCTGATAGACACTACACCTATAATAAATAAGTCTAAATATTTACCAAAAGGTTTAAACTAACTTTGCTTCCAATAGAAAACAATGTCATGTGGTTCACAACAGCTTCCTCCAGTCCTGTAGCGTGCTTCATGTGAGGGGATCCTAGCACCTGTGTAACACAGCCAATAGTGGGGGCAGAGCTAGATAGAGAGTTTGATGAGCCTGCTGTAGCCTTGGCTACCAGAACAGTGTGTTTTTGCTTAGGCAGTAGAAGCTCATGCTTTTAGAACCAGAAGTCCTGTGTTTAATTCCCACTGTCTACTACCCACTGAGGAGCACAGTGTTACACCTTCACATAACCCAGGGCTCTGCATGGGTCCCAGGCTCCACCCTGGAAATCTGATTGTAGATTCAGGCCATATGTATTCAGTATGTTTATAAGAAATATTTTCCTATAAAAGACTCTAGAAAGCTCCCAGAATTATTTATGATTTAAGTCATAGAAAATTTGTCAGGAAAACAACATTTTGAAGCACTGCGAGGCACTCACTGGCCTTCAGGATTTCAGTGCCATATATGTTACCCTTTATTACTGTAATAGTTTGAAAAATATGGCTTTCAGTCTTAGACTTTCCATACCGAAAATAAGACATGATTCTGCTAGTTGACACCATTAAAAAGAAGCTAAAAACAAATGTAGAAGATAGATTGGAAGAGAGAACAAACTACAAAATGGAGTTAAAAACACCAACAGAGATTTTATGGAGATAACGGTGTAGATTTACTCATGGGTCTATCCCTAGCTTCTGATGGCATAAATCCCAAAAGAGGTTCCTTGAGATGGAAAGTTCACTGAGGGGAATATTGCCATGTATGTTGGGATTTTGTAAGGGTTCAAAACAGGCCCAAATGTGAGCAGCATGGGCGAGGGGGAAGGAATGGCCAGAGCAACCAGGAGATACATTTCTGCGATTCAGACCCCAAGAGGTCATCTAGTCAAGCCCCCAGTAAGTAAGTTCAGTGCATTCCCTGAGCAACCTCAGCCAGTAATATCCTATGGAGCTCCCGCTAGCTATTAAAGCTGCTCCCTCACTCTGGTGGGAAATTCAAGGAAAGAGCCCATTACAATAGTTGCCTGCTCTTCCTCAGGATGAATCCCCCAGAGGTACAGTGGGCTTTATTGGAACGGGATGGCCCCTGCGCGAATGTCTATGAACACTGACACATCCATCTCAATTATTGCTCATGGAACTGGTTAAAGATGGGATGAAATTTCTGTGAAACATTTTAAAATAAACAAAACATTTTTGGTTTTATTCAAAAGTTTTAATGGAAAAGTCATGGTTAGTTGATGAAAAACTGAAAAGCAATATGTTTTTGTTTTCAAAATATGAAAAAAAAATCAGGTTTTTTGGAAGGGGTGGGGTGGAAGATCAGGCAAAAAAAATTGGAAGATTTCAAAAGAAACATTTTTCACACAATATTTTGTTTTGAAAAAAAAAAAAAAAAAACCCTTAAATTTCAGATGAATTTTGACTAGCTCTAATCATGTAGTAGTATTCTGAATTTTTAATCTGTTTGCAAAGCATTCGCATGAAGATTTACTCTATATTGTGTACCATGATGTGTATTTAACAACAGAAGATATTATTTTGCTTACTGAAAATCAAGACAACTCATTTAAACAGATGAGCATTACACTGTCAGTAAGAAAACCATCTCAATGTGCTTTCAGAAGTGATGGAACTATTCAAATTAATTTATATAGGAACTGGAAAGGGAAAAAAAAACAAAACAATCCAATGAAACCTATACAAGAGACCATCATTAGACTACTTTTTATTTTAAGAGATTTTCAAAAAGACATTCAGTATAATTCTGTTCAACTTGGTTGAAAGACCAGCTCTGTTAATTAATTTTGATCACTACTAAAAATTTCCCTATGTAATGCTGAAAAAATTAATTTCTGACTGATATGTTGCTAATCACAGTAAATGGCTCTAAATGCAACCATTAAAACTTAGAAAGGCATTAATGTAATGTTTCTGCCATATAGTTAGATGCAGCTATTTTACAATTAACTATAAATGTTAGTTATTTGACAATATATTTTTATTGTCCATTGCAATGTTTTAAATCACCTTAGATTACTTTATATTATTAGAATATAAAATTTGGTTTACCTGTCTTTCACAATACAGCAATTTCCACTTATTTTAATAACTCAGTGTCCCAATTTATGCCACGTGGGGTGTGTCCTTGCAATGAATTTTTCTGCAAGGTTGTCGTCTCACCTTTCCCCAGTTCTCTGCAGCCTATTGGACTTTCTAAACAGAGCCACTGTTCCCAGATTCCTGTTATGCCAGTTTTCCCCAGTTTGGCAGATGATGCTGTGGAGAATGCCCATTCCCTGCACAACCCACTCTCTCCCTCGTTTAGTTGCCACAGAAATATTTCCACAGCATCTGGGTGGGATGATAGGACCATGCCTTAGAGCTGAATCTCTTCCATTCCCCAATTGGTGTTCATGTATTTATTTCTTTGGCACTCACCATCATCCAGTAAACACATTCTGAGCAGCAGATTTCAGCTTTCAGGAGTACTGTAGTGTACAAGAATAAACTACTATATCTTTAAATAGTTTGTGAGCCTTCTCGTTTCTCAGGTTCTGGATGTGGAGGTGGAGGATTGGACAAAAAACTGGAAAGACATCAGCCTCAGAGAGAATTCCAGATGTCCAGGAAAGCTAAAATATAAAACACAGTTTAGAAATCTGGCGAATAAAAAAGCTGCTCTATAGAACTGTTTAAAAATAATTCTGAGTTTCAAAATGTTTCAAGGAAAAAAATTATTTTGGGGGGAAATTTTGTGGGGAAAAGTGTCCTCGTTTTCTGAACAGTTCAATTGCCCTGAACACTGACATCACTTTAACATATAAATTGTTTCTAGAGCATGGTTGAAATCCCAATTTAGACTCAAGAAAGTAAACTAGGCACCCATTTTAGCCTCAAGCAACCAATAGTTCTGTTCCAATCTATCACATAATTTAGTGCAATTAAGCATGATTGACATTTTCTTTTCAGGAAAGAATAAGAACCAGTCAGGCAAGGAGAATGAATAACTTTTCTCACCTAGTGAGGACAGTTTTCCCCATGGTAGAGTTGAGCTAATTAGCAGGGCAAAATGTGGACAGTGAAGTAAAATGCAACTGCTGTCAGTTGCTTCCACTTTCTTTATTATCATAAATGCAATTATTCCCCACAATACAAAACAGGAGGGAACTGCATAAAACTGGTCTTTTCAATATACTTAATTAGATTAGATTTGTATCTGTGCAGCTCCCAAATGACACTCAAAATGTCAATCAGTTGCTTACAGGTAATGAAATCAATCTACGTGTTTCAGCTAAATGTGCAGTATCTGGCCACTAAAGGGTTTTCAGCATTTTTCTGACATTTCCAAAATTAAATAGTGATTTGTTGTCAGTAAGAAAGAGAAATGCTTATAACTGCAAAGAAAATTGTCTTTGAACCACTGAGAGTTTGGGTGCATTTAGAATATCTTGAAAGGCTCACCATTTTCTAACATTTTAATTACAGTAATCCTTCATTTTCATTTGCCACCTTATTGTACCACTACACACATGCTTTTAAATACAGTCATTTTGTAACCACCAAACCCTGAAATCTCAAATTAGTAATCTATTAGGAGAGTATAGCAGTAGTGAAGTCCTGAATTTGCTGAATTTGAATCTTAACTTCAGTTTAATGCATCTCGTTGAAATCCAGCAATATTCTAATAGATTCCAAATTTAGGTGAAACTTGATTGCAGTACTAGGACCCAGTCTTGCAAAAATTTATGCTTATGAGTAAAAGCTTTCTGCTTTTTTAAAAATACAGTCTTTGTATTTGCTTTTCATTCTGACTCCTCTCCATGTCCTACTTCACCCTCATCAGAATCTGTTCCGGGTGGAATGCAACAGATACAATATTCACAAAGACCTTTTTTAGTGAGCTAAGAGCAAGGTAAGTAGAGGGAGCTAGAGATCTTTTATCAAGACAATTTTAAGATGCCCTTTTCCATAAAACATTTTCTTTGGTAATAAATTAGTTTTCCGCAGATTTTTTTTTTAAATTCCTGTGGTTGAAAAGATCTACAGCGTTAATAGTAAAAGCTCATTTGAGTAGACTTGATGCTAGGACTATACTTGTAAGACTATTCTGAGGATCTAAACCTCCAAAATAAAGAAAAAAGACATACAAACCCCGATACAGATGATTTAATATCTCACTAATGATAGAATGAAAGGATCCTGATTCCACCGTTTTTGGGTTTTTTTGGATGATTGTATCTGTTGTACCAATAAGTGTAAAGAAATTTTTCTGATTGATAATCTTTTGTAAAAATAAAGAAAAACCCTTAGTAATATAAGCAATTACAATCCAGTCTTGAACAGTAATTGAATTATTATCCTTGATACTTCTTCCTGGAGTTGCTTAGCCAATCATTTGCTAGATTTTCCATAACCTCCTAATGACAATGACTCTGGACTCCTCAAAACTGGACTGGGTTTGATTTATCAGCTGTTGTACAGTTTCCAGCAATGGACTACATAACCCAGAGTTCTTTTTTTTTTTGTTTATGGAATTTCTCCTATTAGATCAACATTTATTTTTTAAACACACAGATTTTTTTCCTCATCGGCTTCACATATTTTTGATGGCTAGGCACAGATATAATTACAGAGTACTTATTTGCCTCACACCAATATACCTACATTTTAAAAGATAAGAGTAGCTCTAGGCAAGAGCAAACTCTGATATATGAAATTTCATTTAGTGTCAACTTGGGCTAGATGGGCAGAGGACATATAGGTATTACAGCTATTTTGGAAAAACCCTCATAGGGTGGGGATCAGAAAGATTTGGGTCAGAAATTCATGTTGGGCCACTACTGCAAACCTTTACCCCTTTGAGTAGTTCTTCATGTGATTAGTGCCACTGAAGATTTTCCACATCTGTGACCCTGATCCGGCACAAAACATATGCATGTGCTTAACTTTACGCACTGATTAGCCCCACTGAAAGTGCAAATACTTGTAGGATCAGAGCTGACAAAGGTAATTATGTGTTCAGATTCTAGGATCCAGTCAGTGGGACCAGATAGATAGATAGATAGGTAGTGTATATAGATAGATAGATATTTGTTTTCAGTTTTAGTGAATTTCAACCGAAAAAGTCCCAGTTTTGAAAAAAACCAATATTCAGGTTTTAACGTTTTAAAAAGTGCTGGTTGAACTCCCTGGACTTGGCTCCCTCCTTACCGACTCCCTGCCAGATGGCACAGGGGACTGTGCAGAAGAGAGTATCTGCCAGCTGGTGGCTGCTGCTGCCGCTCAGTTGGGGAGCATGACGGGCAGGAAGCCAGGTCCTGGCAGCTGAGAGGGCCTCTCTGCTCATCTTGCTCCCCTATACCCAGCTCCCTGCCTGTTGTGTATCTTGTGTCTTACTTTATTGCCTAGGTTGCTGTAGCAACAGAGCTTAGCTTGTTGCCATAGCAATAGAGTTAGGGCATAGCTATTAGGGGATAGCTCAGCCAGTCCTGGCTGGTTTTTAGAGTTAGTTCAATAAAGATGCTCCCTGGGTTGCATCTCTCTGTGATCCTGTGCTGATTTCCCTCTCTGAATACAAGCAATTAAAAGGAATTCGACATAACATTGCCCATCTCATTCCCTCAGTGCAGTGCGAAATGGGTGGGGAGCCAGGGCCCGACAGCCGAGACCCATCAATGCTGCAACATCAGGCCTGCAGGGATTGGAGACTCCTCTAACCATCCCTTCCTGCCTCCCCACTGCCTCCAATAAATACTGGGCACTCTTCACCCCACTGGCTCTTCATTTTCTTTTTCCAGTTTTCACATTTTACTTTTTCTTTTTTTATTAACATTGATAAATTCCTGGGAAATTTTAAACAAAATACAATCCCAAAACAAAGGGCCTCATGTATGTATATAAGAGCTACTCCCATCAATAAAAGGTTTTCTGGCGAGATTGGCCTTTTGCTCTCTGAATGGAAAAGGATACCACAAGGCCACCAGTTCAGACCACAAATACACTTTTGGTGAATAAATGTTGAGTCATGAGTTTGCAGCCTGTGATTTTGCCATAGGGAGTCAACAAGATACATTTTATTCCTCCTGATTAAAAAAAAAAAAAAAATCCTTAAAAGGTAAGTGGACGCCCAACCCCAATTAATATTCAAATTAACAAATTATCTTTTAAAGGGCTGTTTCTACAGCAGCCTATCCATTGTTGATTACAGAGGCAGACAGAGCCTGTAACTTGCAGACAAACTCTTTATTTGATGGAAAAAGGAAAGGTGAGGAATACTGAGAAAATGCAGGGGTGGATTTTCAAATTAGAGACCAGCTGGCAAATGAGATTGTGAGGATGGGCAAAGGTAGCATCTAGTGTGAGACTGGGGAAAGGGTGAGCAGGTGTAGCTTAAGAGGCAGCTGGCAGGTTTGGTGCAGTTTAGAAGCTGCTGTCCTACCTGTTCTCCTTTCTTTTTTTCCCCAGGGACTCTCTCACCAACTCCTTTCTTCCCCTTACCCTCCCATACTCCTATATCTTCGTTGCCTCAAAGCAATCCTTCCCCATAACAGAAAAACAGTATCCAGGAAGACGCTTTCTGGGTAGAGATAGAGGACACAAAATATAAATTCACACTTCTCCTTACAGCGACATAATTTCATACGTCACACCTCAGAGTCCCACATTGTGTTGACTCAGACTTACAGTCAGACGGGACTATCATGATTATCTAGTCTGACTTCCAGCCCATTGCAGGTCACAGCAGAACCTCACCCACCCACTCCTGTAATAGACCCATAACCTTTGACTGAGTTACTGAAGTCCTCAAATCATGGTTAAAAGACTTCAAGTTACAGAGAAGCCACCATTTACACTAGTTTAAACTGGCAAGTGACCTGTGCCCCATGCTGCAGAGGAGGGCAAGAACCTCCCAGGTCTCTGCCAATTTGACCCGGGGGAAAATTCCTTCCCAGCCCCAAATATGGCAATCGATTAGACCCTGAGCATGTGAGCAAGACTCACCAGCCAGACACCTGGGAAAGAATTCTCTGTAGTAACTCAGAGCCCTCCCCACCTAGTGTCCCATCACCAGCCCGCCCTCCCCTCAGGAACCAACCCCATGCACATGCTTATTTTCCTGCACTGCCCTCTGGACACCTCCCTGGTCTGTGCAAACTCCCTTACTCTCAAGACAACTCCCGTGCCTCTCCCTTCTGCTACTCAAGAACCCCCATGACCATTCCATACTTTCCTCCCCTAATAACCCTTCCATCACAAAAAAATCCATGCCCCCTCAAAAGTGTTCCTAAATCTCCCTCCATCCCATCCCCGTTTTCTCTAACAAAAGTTGGATGTCTAATTCACCATCCAATACAATGTCAGACAGACAGAGCTTAGGTATTATCACCATCGTGTTGAAGGTTTATGTATAGACCTCTACAGTTAATTAAATGTCCATAAACATTATAGTCTCTCCAGGTCATATAATTGCTTCTCCTTTCACCTTAGTCTGTACAAATGTCATTGAAGAGAAACTTCCCACTGATATGCTTGTAAGTTTCTGCCATTCAAAAGGAGGTTTCATCACATCTCAGAAATTTTAGAGGTTTTCAGTGGGTGGGGGTTTTGGCTTGAATTCCTAATATCTTCCATATTCTGCAACATCATTAGAAGAGAATGGTATTTCATTTAACAAGACTTAACCTTTAAAGAGAGAAGCCAATAATATTGTTTATTAGAACATATTTTCTCCAGTGCACACTTCACAGAAAAGAAAAAACCCTACTCTAATTAAATTCATATCTGCTTGGTATTTACCCAGCGAGCCCAGAGAACAATATACTTTCAAATCACTGGCACAAACTGTCTGTTGGTGTGATAAGAGATACTAATAACCTATTATTAGTGTTGAATAATGAATATATACCAAGGCTGTTCATTATACGCTGCAGCCAGAATTTCAAAAGCTTGTGCAGACAAACAGACAGTGTGAGATGCTAAAAGGGTGGGGTTGGCTGCCACTTGAGGCCAAAGGCCCTGTGCACAAAAGGATAAGGGAGTAAATAGGCCAAAGGAGAAGTTCTGAGGTGGGGTTAAAGTGTTTGGTGCTAAAATGGTACACCTGAAAATCCTGTGGGCTCCCCTATGTGTAACACATAGTGCCTCTGAAGTAGTTGTGCCTTAGGCATAACTTAGTCAGCAGGAGCAAGTTGACACCTCTCTGCCCGAGAGAACATGAAGTTTTAGTATAGTGGTTAATCCTCTTTACATGCTCTTCCACAAGGACAAAATGGAACTGCATCTTCATCCCCATTGTCTCCCTAAAGTATTCACTGATTACATCCGAATCACTCCATCAGTTTACCCATTATCCTCCCTAACTCACATTCACGGCCAGGTCAGATGTACAAGAGACTAAGAAGGCCCTTAAGGAGCTGCTACTTTAATAAAACAACAATCTGCAGTAAATTCCCCTGATTAGTTGTGATTTATGATGACAGAGTCAGGTTTCATGACGATATATCATCCCAACACTTGCCAAAATGGATTAAGTCCTGTATGGAAACGTGCTACAAGCTAGTGTTTCTCCCAGTCCCTGAAAGCACCAGAGCACATTTGACTAGATTCCGGATACATTTAGCATGTTCCCATTGTGGAAACAAAAACAGCTGCTGCCTGGATCACAGCCCACACCTTTGTGCAGGATCATCTTCTCCACCTGACCTCAGAAGTTAAAAATGTCCCATTCGAGGGCAATTCAACATTCTCCATCCAACGAAGACTCCGTCTTATCCCCACCTCCTTAGCCTCATAGCCTGTGAATCTCAAAAGTGTGGGGGAACTGCACTGACAGTACTTGAAAGAAGAAAAGAAGTTACATAAAGAATCAGGTACAGGTAAGTAGATTGTACATACACACTCTCCACGCCCCATCCATATATCTTTAACATTTCTATTGGATCCTGAGGGTGTAGAAGAATTTAGGGTGCCTTCGAACTACACTTTACCTTTCATGGAATATTTTGCAGCTCCCCAACAGGTTACAGAATAGGTGTGGAGCACATGGGTGTATCTATAATTTGCTCAAAGAATTCCATGCCATAGTACGGCAATCCTAATATTAAAGGTTAAAATAAGGCTATTGCAATACAGGAAGGCATATTAAGTTTTAAAAACACATTTAAGTTTTAATGTGTATGATTTGAGTACATAGAGCAGCCAATGGATAATGACATAGTCAGCTTCCTTTCCCCAGTGTAGCATTCTTTAAATTCTCATATATTCTTTAGCTAAAGAAACCTCCATCAGTGCCCTAACATTGAATTTGTGTCAATATTCTAAATTAAAAAGCATATGTCATACTAGCTATCTGTGTTAGCTTGTACACAAGTGCAGGGGTACAGTGTCCTGAAGTGCAGGTGACAACATGCCACCCATGTAAGTCAATCACAGAGGTATTATGAGGCTTAACATTTTGTTAAACAGTTCATGCTCCTTCAGAACACAGCCTAGTAGATAGCACACTGGACCTAGGACACAGAACACCTGGGTTCTATTCCAGGTTCTGCCACTGACTTTCTGAGTTATGTTGGGCAACTCTCTCTCTCTCTCTGTATCTTATACTTACTGCCTTTGTAAAGCACTGTGAAATGTAGAGAAGAAAAGCTAGATGAAACTGTTAAAAGAAAGGTGATAACAGCAAAAAAGTATTATTTTTAAGAAGAGCAGATCCAAATACATTCTCTCATCCTCTAATTCTGATACAAAAATGATGTTAGAACTTTCAAAGTACCCAGGCTCATCATAATTTTCCAACAAGAAGCAGGTCAAGAAATTGCTTTGGTTGCTTCCTCTGTATTTCTCTAGAATATCTTGAAGTATTAAATGAATTCTCTTCATTTATAAATACTTTACAATGTATATATTTGAAGAGTTGTACATCCCTAGACTGTGCCCACTCTTAAAGCTACAGAAATAGTCAGTTAAATTGTACTATAGTTTCTCATATAGTCAAGTCTTCCTTATGTTGAGAGAATCACATAATGAAGAATGGTTTGGTCTATCTTCAGGATCAGTTCTCTCTATCCAGAAGATAGGAATCCCCCATAACATCACCCTATATGCAAAATTTAACAACAGCAAAATAATTTCCCCTTTTGAAACACATTGTGTGTAATATGATAAAGGAATCTATGGCCACATACAGACACCACATTCATCAGCATGTCCTTATGCACCAAAACCACAGATCTCGATTAGCTGAATGAAAGGTGAGCTTTTTTAGTTATGAATAAATGATAGGCTGTATAGTTGCTGGAAGCAGTCACAAGGGAATTATGATCACACTCAATAAGGGCTCACCATATGAACAACTAGACCATGGTAAGTTGGGGTACGAATCTACCTTGCTCTAGCCTGCTTCAGTCTATCTGTTCATGTGCACCATGCTGATGTGTGTTAACAGTTTGCTAGAGGTCTTTGAGCTAGTCCTGTTTCAAAGAGGAGTAGATCAAAGTGCTCTAGTGAACTGTTAAGATATGTTTGTAAGGTGTGCATGAATTGTTAGACTGCAGCAGGCTAGTGCGGGATAGTTTCACACCACAGCTTGTCATGGCCTAATTATTCATGCAGGCAAGTTTTTAGTCAGTATATTATATACTATCCTGATAGGCAAGCTAGTCTTCAGGACTTGAAGTGCACCAGAGTTCAAGTCTCATCTGTGGCTTCATATACACACATCTATGACTATAGATTCCAGAAGGAAATAGCATCCTCTGAAATGGTTTCTAATAAACAAAGTACTAGAGGATGTAGTATTGCTACTGAAAATCTGAAAAAAATTCACTTCAGTAGTTTGATTTTTTCATACCAATAATGGAACTTAGTTATAAGCAACTGGCAGTCTATGATTTAATTTCCAGATTTAAAATCATGTCAATGAGATTAAATTCTACTGGTCATACCCTGGATCTGGAAAAAGGGGTAAATAGTGAGGTGGCAAAATTTGCAGATGATACAAAAGTACAAGATAGTTAAATCCAAAGCAGACAGCAAAGAGTTACAAAAGGATTTTAAAAAACTGGGTGACTGGCAAAAAACTGGCAACAAAATGGCAGATGAAATTCAATGATGATAAATGCAAAGTAATGCACATTGGAAAACATAATCACAACAATATATACAAAATGATGGAGTCTAAATTAGCTGATACCACTCAAGAAAGATCGTGGAGTAATCATGGATAGTTCGTGGAAAACATCTTCCCAATGTGCAACAACAGTAAAAAAGCTAATAGAATGTTAGGAACCATTAGGTAATGGATAGATAATAAGACAGAAATTATTATAGTGCCACTATATAAATCCATGGTACACCCACACCACGAATACTGCATGCCATTCTAGACACCCCATCTCAAAAAAGATATATTAGAATTGGAAAAAGGTAAAGAGAAGAGCAACAAGAAGGTTAGGGGTATAGCGAATCTTCCATATGAGGAGAGATTAAAAAGACAGACTGTTCATCTTTGAAAAGAGATGACTGAAGGGGGATATGATAGAAGTCTATAAAATCATGGATGGTGTGGAGAAAATAAGTGTTATTTATCTCTTTACATAAAACAAGAACCAGGGGTCACCCAAAGAAATTAATAAGCAGCAGGTCTAAAACAAACATAAGAAAGTATGTTTTTAGGCAACACATAGTCAACCTGTGGAACTCATTGCCAGGAGATGTCGTGAAGGCAAAGACTATGGGTATGTCTACACTGTCAAGTGAAGTCAACTTACTTAAAGTCGACCTTCACCCTCCGATTTTTAAAAGTCACTGCAGCGTGTACATACCATGCCGTTTACGCAGGTCTCATGCGTCCACGCTCACCACGGTTGTTTTGTCATTCAAAGCAGTGCACTGTGTGTTGTTATCCCACAGTGCAACTAGCCACAGTGGCTGTTTGGACGAGTTTCATTGTCCCATGATGCAACGCTCCTTCCCCCTCCTTTCTTCCCCCAAACAAGCAGGAAACCTATTTTTGTGCCGTTTCTTTTCCTTGCATGCTTGGCATTGCTGCGGAGACATGGAGCCAGCTCAACTCTGCACTATTACTGTGAGCATCACAAATACAACACGGGTTATCATTGAGTATTTTCGAAGTAGAACAAGAAGCCGAAGCACACACAACAGCAATACCACCGAGGCTGCTCTGCTACAAGCCATCGAGTAGAACAATTCCCGATTGCTGCAGGCTGTAACGCATCATCTGCAGTCCATGGAGCGCTGGTTCTGGTCCTGGGAAACAAGCACAGACTGGTGGGACCGCATCATTATGCAGCTGTGGGATGATGACCAGTGGCTGCAAAACTTTCATATGCGAAAGGCAACTTCCTTGAACTTTGCTCGGAGCTGACCCCGTCCCTGAAACACATGAATACTCGCTTGGGAAAAGCCCTGATGGTGGACAAGAGAGTCGCCATTGCTCTGTGGAAGCTGGCAACCCCTGACTGTTACCGCTCAGTTGGGAATTAATCTGGAGTAGGTAAATCTATAGTGGGCACTGCTGTGATTCAAATGTGCAGGGTCATTAATAGACTTCTGCTATGAAGGATAGTGACTTTGGGAAATGTGCAGGACATAGTGGACAGGTTTGCCACGATAGGGTTCCCAAACTGGGGGGGGGGGGGGCATTGATGGGACGCACATCCCTATCTTAGCACCTGCCCACCTAGCAATCGAGTACATAAACCGCAAGGGGTACTTGTCCATGGTCCTGCAGGGGCTTGTGGATCACAGGGGTTGTTTCACCAATATCTGTGTGGGGTGGTCTGAGAAGGTGCATGACACTAGTGTATTTCGTAACTCGGGGCTGTTCTCTAACATGCAGGCGGGCACTTTCTTCCCTGACCAAAAAATTCACATCGGGGGTGTGGAAATGCCAATAGTGATCCTGGGGGATCCTGCTTACCCCTTGCTCCCTTGGCTAATGAAGCCGTACACCGGGCACCTTGACAGCGACAAGGAGTGTTTTAATAACAGGTTAAGCACTTGCAGAATGGTTGTAGAATGTGCCTTTTGGCATTTAAAAGGTAGATGGAGGAGTCTCCTCACTAGGTTGGACATGAGTGAAAAGAACTTCCCTTCAGTAATAGCTGCGTGCTGTGTTCTTCATAATGTGTGTGAAGTGAAGGGGCAGAGGTTCCCCCAGGGTTGGGCTGTAGAGGCAGAAAGACTGGCCTCCAATTATGAGCAGCCAGATGCCAGCACTACACTGAGAGCTAACTACGGAGCGCTTTGCATTAGGGAAGCATTGAAAACCAGGTTCTGCAATGAGATGCAGGACTGATTTCTGTTGCTGTATGTTGTTTGCCTTTGCTAAACACCCACCCCCCCAATGATATCTGTACCCTCCAAATCCCTCCAGAACAAGATATGATTTATTAAAGAAACGTGTTGAAATGATGCAAACTTTTACTTATGAACATTCAAGTCATGGGTGAAGGGGGGGAAGTGTTCATTTACACTCTCAAGGAGTAGTGTGGTTCTTTGTTGGCCAGGTGTCAGTGAGTCCGCCACTGCTTTCTGCTTGCCTCCACCGGGGCGGCACCGTGGTGGGATCGCCCCCAAGAATTGCATGCACCTCATTGTAGAGGCAGCATGTTTTGGACGAGGAGCCAGAATGGCTGTTAGCTTCCCTGGCTTTCTGATATGACTGCTGCAGCTCCTTGATTCTCACACGGCCCTGTTGCACATCCCTTTTGTGTCCCTTCTCCAGCATGCCCTGGGATATCTTCCCATAAATGTCCAAATTCCTTTTGCTGGCTCTGAGCTGAGTCAGAATGGACTCCTCGCCTCACAGACTGATGAGATCTAAGACCTCTGGTCAACTTCATGCTGGAGCACATTTGGGCTTTGCAGTAGCCATGAGGAGTACAACGACAAAGCTCTCTCCATGCTAGCTGCACATGAACTGAAAATTCAAATTTGCCTGGGGCATGAGGGGAGGGGACATTTCCGGGTAGCGTGACCACATTACAGCTGAGCACGAATGTCCAGAGCAGTCACATTGGGGCATTGTGGGATACCTCCTGAAGGCCAATAACGTCAACTTAAGTTCAGTTCTGCCTACACTGATGCTAAAACGAACCAATACATTCAAATTAGACGCTACGCCACTTGTGGAGGTGGTTTTATTAAGTCAATTTTTGCCGCGATGTAAGTTGATAGAACTTCAGTGCCAGTGTAGACACGGGGTTTCGGAGATTGACGTAAGTGACATTATGTCGACTTCCATCACCAGTGTAGACCAGGCCTATAACAGTGTTCAAAAAAGAACTAGATAAATTCATGGCATATAGCAAATAGCCACTGATGAACCTAAGATGGTCAGGGGGACAATCCTATACTCTGGATATCCCTAAGCCTCTGGGACTAGATGACAGAGGATGAGTCACTCGAAAGTGCTCTGTTCTGTTCACTCCTTCTGAAGCATTTGGCACTGTCAGAAGACAGGATACTCAGGTAGACGGACCATTGGTCTCACCCCATGTGGCCATTCTTATGTTCAAGAATCCCAAACAGTGAGGGAGGTGTGAAAACCAGGTCATTAGCTACTTTTTTCAATTTAACTTTCTCCTGTTCCAAATATGCTTGTGTATTGAATGTGTGCAACTAGACAAATTGGGACATTCAGCAGAATGCACAGGGAATTGGGAATTTGATAACTTCTGTTATTTTAATGGGTATTTTGTGCCTGATTTCCCTCATAGCATGCTGAAAAGGTAATTGTCAGAGGGGCATATGGAAGTTTTTTCCCCACAAACCAACAATAAATACTTTATTCTAGTGTGATTTGCTACTCTGTAATTAGGCTTTGGAACTCAGGACATTTGCTCATTTCAAGAGAATTTCAGTATATTTACCTTTTGAAATAGGTGCATTAATAGATGCTTTATAAAAAGCTTAATCCTAAATAAATTCTGAACATTTTGTGTGTAATATTTTATAGTAATTTTATTTTTATTGCATTTTGAAAGGTGCGTGGGGCTCTGTGCAACATACAAAACCAAATTAAATGTACAATTAAAACCCACCTTCTTTATTCAGGTATCTCAATGCCAATTAGAATGTCCATTAAAAAAAGAAGGGGAAAGGGATAGAAGAAAAAAGGTAATGAACAGGGGGTCTAACAATGGTCATTGGAAGATACAGCTTCAGGTTAAAAAAAACAGAATTGTTTTTAAGGGTGGGACAGGGATGGATTTGAGAAAGTTCCATGCTGTAGCATCCAGGAGAGGACAAATGTAACTGGTTTGTTGGTTTGTTTGGTTTTTGTTTTTACTTTAGATGTCAATGTCAAGATCAGTGGCGGGTAGGGGTAGCAGAGGGAGGAGAGAGAGAGAGTTTTGAACAAATTCTGTCGGGATAATACTTAAGTTCTCAACTATAGCCAGTACCTATGCTTTAAAAGTCAATAGTACCAACATGAAGGCAATGTGCTACTTTACAGCAGCCAACATAAACAGCTGAGGTGAGGTGTTACATGCTTGAACCAGAGAGCAAACACACTGTTGTATTCTAAACAAGCTGTAAATGAAAAATTGAAGCCCTGCTGTGAACTCTGCTAAGAGGAAATTACTGTAATCAAGCCTTGTGGTCAGGAGGCCAGGTAGAATTGTTGCAAGGTCATGAAGGGGTAAATCAGGGAATAGCCAGCACAAATAATGTAGCTAGGAAATATATCTTTGTGGTATTCTGTGGAAAGGATGTGCTTTGAATGTAATTCCAGGATCCTCCTCCTGGTTCACTGCCTTCAGAGAAAGACGATAAATAAGGCCCCAATCTGGCAATCAAGCACTTATCAGCACATGCTTAATTTTAAGTATGCAAGTAATTCTGTTGAAGTCTATTGCTGGATCACAGCCTAACTGGGGACCAAACAAACAAACCTCATCACCTCTTCCTCTGCCCATTAGCAAGACTTCTATTTTCCAGTGTGAGGACAAGACAACTTTGATGCACAAGTAACCTACTGGTCTGAAGGTGTTATACTTCCCCATTTGTGCCTGATCTACAGAAGATGCAAGTCTGTTGCATGTCTCAGCTACAGAGCTCAGTTCTTTAGCGTAAGCTACAAAGACTCATGCTTTTAGCTATGGAGGTCACCGTTTCAATCCACAGTCTGTAAGTCAAGATGGCAGCAGCCACCCTGCTTTGTTCAATGCAACGGCTGGACATACGAGGGGACAGAATTATGGTTGCAAGGGCAATTATAAATCTGGCATTTGCTAATTTTCAGGTGTCTGACTTTGCAATCTAAATAAGTTCTTTTAATGGAGTATTTTGTAAGTGATACGTTATACGGCAAACCATCATGCAATTGATATATACTATACTGTCTGTACATTCATGGCAAAAATTGTTTACTGCTTCAAGTACTGTGAAATGCATGCTAAATATTTATCTAAAAATCTTTTCTTCTAGCCTTTTAAAGATTAAAATGGAATTCAAAGGAGCACTGAGTCAAACTTACTGCACAATGGCCAACTTGCCTTTTGTCCCATAGCTGGAGGGGAACTCAATGTGCTTTGAGCATATGAACGGGGGAGAGGGATGCTAAGGAGATAAGTTCAGAAAATATTCCCAATCTGCTAGCAGAAATGTGAAAAATTCATAGTTCCATAGGATTTGGGGGCATCTCTCGTTTGGAGAGGGACCTGGGGGAATGGCATTTTTTGATGTATGCCCCGCACAAAAAGCAGCATACGAGTCCTAAATCCCCATCAAAATGGGTGTTGCACATGCACTTGGATCACTCTGAACTTCTGATCCATAGTTTCCATCTAGCAGGAGGTGGTGCACAGTGAGGCACTGAGGGGACAAATGGCAGTCTTGGTACTGAGTCAGCATGCTGTCCGGAGAGGAAAAGAAACACAGAGGCAGGCCATCTGTATGGATGTCACAAGACCTGCTATAAAGGGCCAGAGCTCACCAGGAATTTTTGATCTCCATGCAATTAGAAGACCAGCCCAGCCCCTTTGACCATTCCACCCGTCTGACAGCTTATCCCCAAAGGGGCCAGGGAGGAAAGAAATCAGCTTTTCCACTGCTGCACACACACACACACACACACACACACACACACACACACGGAAAGTGGTTCAATTTCTCCTCTTCCATATATTTTTGTGTGATGGGGGAGGGGCCCTATAGCACCATTAAAATACTCTATTTCAAGTTCTAATAAAAATACCTAGCGCTTATAAAGTGCTTTTCACCTTTAGATCTCAAAGCACTTTACAATGGAGGTCCGTATCCTTATACTCCTTTTACAGATGGGGAAACTGAGGCAGAGAAAGTGACATGAACATGAACAAGGTCATTCAGATCAGTAGCAGAGCTAGGAATTGAACCCAGGTCTCCTGAGTCCCTGTTCAGAGCCCAGGGTGATCAGATGTCCCAGTTTTATAGGGACAATCCTGATATTCAGGGCTTTGTCTTATATAGGCGCCTATTATGCCCCCCACTCCCACCCCCATCCCAATTTTTCACACTTGCTACCTGGCCACCCTATCAAAGTCTTATGCACTAGGCTGTACTGTCTCCCTAATGCCATTTCTAGTAAATATCCTCCTGTTATAAATAATTGTTTGTGAGTTTGTTCTTTTGTTGGATTTGTACTCTAACAGCTCCTGGAATTCACTGGCATCAAGACAATTAGCTTAATAAATTAATAAACTAAACTATTATTGCTTAGTTTAATAAAAATGTCTAGGACAATATTCTTTACCTGCATTTATGAATATTTGGACTGTTTCCTGGCATACACATTCATTGGTATTTAGAGCACTAACATTTTTTTTTTGCCATAAAGCTCACACACAGGAAATGACTCTTTCCCACTGAAATGGTTTCCTGTTAGCTTTGCACTAGTAAGCCCTAGTGTAAACTTTTGTTTATATTTCTAACAATTTGTCAATCTGCCATACAATGTTATGAAAGTTCTTCTACATTGCATCTGACATCTGTCAACAGAATGATTGACAATCACGATCTTTAAACCAGCATCGCTCAAAGGGGAGCTAATTAAATTTTAAAACTTTGGGGTCCATGGGACTTAAAAGTCAGACATCAAGAATGATTATACAAAAGGAAAATGATAGTCCTTTCCCCCCGCTATATTGATTACTGGGACTTTTATGACATCCTAACTCTATACCACCATGTCTTTATATGAATGAGGAGGAAGGTTTGCTAACCGGTTGTTTTATTAAAGCACTTTCAAGGAAAATTGCTGTGGCTTTTAGTACCGCCTTAGCAGACCAAAAAAATGTACTTGCAATATACAAAAGAAATTTTAAAACAGTATTCTACAGATACTTGCAAATATTTTAATGTCCCATTGATATGAACTGAACAGCCAGGTAATCCCTATTGGATGCCATTTTAGAGCTTGATTCTTCACAGTGTAGGTGGGAAGCACTTTGCATATAAACACAAGTTACTAAGTGGTGGGATGAACAGGGAACACAGAGGAACCTGATTCTGCATTAATGAGAACACTACTGCATTGCAAGCAAGTCTCTCCTACCTACAAGTGGCAGAAGTACGATTGTCTGTCCATTCCACTTCCCTTTTTTAATCCTCCACACTTCAGAGTGGGCATGGAAGGGACTTGAAAATTATTACTGCTTAGCATGGAGGAGACTATTCCAAGCACTTTCATTTCTTTGCCCACTTACAGCCTCCACTTACTAGCGTGCAACAGCTTTGTGCACCCTGCTGTGCATCTCAAAGATTTGCCAGATTAAAGCTTTAATAATAAATGCAACAGGAAATACAGCATGCAAATGTCTATCAGGACCAGAAGAGCTGAGCTGCATGCAGACACATAAGGAATAACAAGCATTTTGGAAAGCATGGACTTCAGAAGCAAACTACACTTCACTACAAACCCTGCATTTCTGATTGGGAGAAGAATAAGCATTACATAGGTGTATAGACAACCCCGCCTCCCCCAAAATAGAAGAGATGTGCAAAATTCCTTGTGCTACTGGTGTGTCTGCCTGAAACTCTGAACCATTAGTCTGGATGGACTGCTCAAGATGTCTGTAGGGCTACTTCCTACTTACTTATTTTATATTTACATGTTTATAGTGAGAGCATGTAAAATAATATATTATTAGTGCTGTAGATAGAGGGAAATAAAAAATGTTTTGAAATCTATATTTGGAGGCTCTTCTCCTCTATAGAATGTGGTGTATTTGAAAACTACTAAATCTGTGATCTGTCACATTAAATTCAGAGCAGTTTTCCTGGTCCTACTTGCAGGCAGGGGGCTCAAAATACCCCCAAAAGAAGCTGGTCTGTTGCGATTCCATGCTTCATTTTCCCCCACATTTGTGTTTTATTATTACCAGTATTTATCAGACACCTATCGTGGTGGTATCTGGGTGTACATGAGTGGTTTTAGGTTTCTTTTGTTAGTTTGTGCAGCATTAGCATAGTAACAGTGGGCAGATTTACAGGTTTACTGTAGTGTAATATAGTTACGTTTAGAGGAGGACCACTAAGCAAGAGGCAAAAATGCAGAAGCAGAGATGCAGAACTGCCTGAACTGGAGCGTGAAGAACTGTTAATACATGGAAGAACCTAGAAAAAACTGCAAACCAGTGGAAGATAGATGGAGGAGGTGCAAGTGATGATTCCGCAGAAGGAATGGAAGAACTGGAAGGCTTTCTGTAGGGAGGCATTACATTGAAGGCACAACCGGGAAGTAGACACTTTCCCTTGTAAAACTGAGAAATTATCAGAGTAAAAGACATCTAGGACTTCTAGCCTTCTCCTTCCCCTGCTGTCTTGATGGTCCTGTTTACATGTAATTTGAGGAAAAAACACACCTTCCTTTGTTTAAGAGAGACCTGTTTAACAACTCCTCCAGACATACCCGATTTAGTCATAATTCTAGCATCTATCCATAACCCTAATACTCACTGTGTACCTATATAATATAAGAACATTAATGATCAGTGGGTTAGTAGTTTTCAAGTAGGTTTCACTGGGCGTATTTTGTACACTATTATGTAGTGTGTGAATATAGGATGCTTAATGTCACACACTCCCACCAGTTGAGGAAGTTACGAAAGAGAATATTAACTACGCTATTCCTTTCCAGAATCAGAACATGGCCTAGCCAAAAAACTTGTGCTTTCACTGCATAGGTTCAGCCATTAAGGTAGAAGAAGAATACCATATCACCTTTCCCAGTGAGTCCAGGTTCAATGAAAACTGTAACCTGACAAAGTTTCTTGACTGCAAGACAGAAAAAAAAATAATTCTCATGGTTCACTGATAAAAAATTATGCTAACAAAGCACTGCTGTTAGCTAAAGGCACACTGAACTCAAACCAAGGAGGCTTCTGCGTACATTTTAGGACTGAGTTGAACATTTCATGTAGCTCTCATTGATGTTGTACAAAAAAAGCTTACAACAAGGAAAGAGATTATCCTGACATGTGATGTCAGACTGTGATGTTGGCCTCCCTGAATGGTAGAATGGGATGTTTGGTGAAGGGATGAAGAAGAGATAGGTTTATTTGCTTAGAATCTGACAAAACCAGAAAAAGTACTAAATCAATTCTAACAGTGTACTCTATAGTATAGCTGATTCCTAATGTGCTTAGAACCTGAAACTGGAGGTTAACTAGCAAAAAACAAAACCCGTAGCCTATGTTCTGAACTCCAAGTTTCATATACAATTGCCAAGTTGCACCCTTCCTCATCCCAATATATCCTTCCAGTGAAAGTTCTCCCCAATCAATATCCCCTTGAGAATAAATTTAGACTAACAGATTTATGAGGGATTTTCCTTCTATATATGGTATATGGAAGAAATTTAGAACAGTCTTGGAAAACCTTGTAAGCAATTTTATATAGATCCTCCTGGCATTGACAAGAACTTGTAGATTTAAGACAGCTACTTACTAGATCTGTGGCTAATATGGTTCCATAGGAACTATTTCCCAAATCCCTCTTTAGCTATTTAAAAATAATAAAAGTCAGACTCCTGAAGTCATTACAAAGATAATCCTAAATGTATTTAGAGATCCACCAATAAGCAGGTATCTCCCACAGATGTCAAGAGATTGCTGAATTTCATAAAAAGACAGCTAGATCAGATCAAAACATACTATTACTTGCTCAAATATCCTGAAATTTTTATAGTGAGGCTAGGTATTGGAAGAAGCCCTTGCAAAAGATTAATAAAGAATATCATATTACAAATTTTTGTGCTAAAGAGCAAAAATCTTCTGTTATCTATGTAACAGGCATTTAGTCTCCCTGTCTGTTTCTTATGTTTTCCAAGATTCTAAAATCAAATTTACTGTTGGTTAGTATCAGAGTGAAAGATCAGTTTTAACTATCTTAATTGAAATTTTAGTGAAGGCTGCTTTTTATTACTCACAGAAAGGCCTCTGTCTCTCTTGACAGAAATTGAACCTCCAGAAGCTTAATTCTGGTAAACTACCTACTTGTATTAATTATTAATAATTTAAAAATAAATCTAAAGAGTGAACGACAGCAGAATCAATTCATCATATTGCATCTGCAAACTGGCCAATCTTCTTGCTGTCCATGTTGATAGGAAAGTAAATAAATCATGGACCATATCAAAGTTAAGTAGAATAGTCAGTAAGGTATCTAAATGCAAACCACTGTGCTGAGGCACCACTGCAGGACCCAATTCTGTAACACTTTTGTGTGAAAATCTCCCACTGAAGTTAATGGGCTTTTAATTCAATGGAAATTTTGCCAATAGAGACTACAGGATTGGGTCGTTGGAGGAGATTTGAAATGCACAAAAAAGTCAGGAAATCAAGAGTTATGGTGCCCCTAACAACTGTAATTTCTACTTTACCCATATATAAGGGCATACAAGTAATATGTAATGTGGCTCTGATAGTCATTGTGGGAACCATAACTTTGGAACGCCTGATTTTTGTGTATTTAAAATCTCATGCTTAGCACTGCATTAATGTTTGCATTAACATATTGTATTTTTCACTCTCCATTGTTTTTCTTTTACACAAACGCCTGAGTCTGTCCAGTATCAACTCAATAGTCATTGATGGCATGGGTTCCCCTCATTCATCATTTTCTGTGAATATCTTTTTAAAGTTTACTGGCAAGAAGTACTGTACCCACACAAACCTAGCACAGTTTGAGGGGTTTTTAATCATTCTAGGAAAATAAAAGAACATAGGACTTGTCAGTTTGGGCAAACATTTTCAGATGAATAGTTTATTTGCCAAAAACCATAATTTCAGTTGAACGAAAACTATTTGTGACTGACACAAATTCACTAAGTAGTTTCAGCCCCCCTCAAAAAAGGTTTTGTGGGACTCAGTTGTGTGGCAGTGGCCTCCCTTATAACTTTTAGCCCACTAGTTAGGGCACTTACCTGAGATGTGATAGATGTGTTTTCACACCTCTGCCTGATGTGGAGAAGGGATCTGAGAACTTGGGTCTTTCTGATTGCAGGAGCAGGACCTGAGCCACTGGGCTATGGTAGCATAGGTCTGCCTCTCCCTCCCCTGTTAAAGCTGTTCCTTTGTGTATAAATTAATAGTCAGAGGATCAGGAACTTGAACTTGGGTCTCCCATATCATAGGTGAGTCCCCTACAAAATTATTCTCTGTCTGTCTGTCTCCGATTCAATGACTATTCATTGTCATTATGAATGAATATGAATTGCCACTATGAACAACAGGGTCTGTCTTCTCGGATGAGGACTATCTCTAGGAAGACTGCCAAGGTATTTGTGACTAGGAAAGTTAATAGGCCCCTCAAAATAACAGCGTCATACTCAAAATGTCTCCCACTTTAGTTACATACAATGTTGTTGTAGTCATATCTCTCCCAGGGTATTAGAGAGACAAGAAGGATGATCTCTTTTATTGGACCAATTCCTGTTGGTGAGAGGGACAAACCTTTAAACTACACAGAACTCTTCTTCAGGTATGGGAAAGGTACTAAGAGTGTCACAGCTAAATACAAAATCAAATTGATAGTTTAGCATAAGTAGTTAGCACATTCTAAGGGACCATTCGAGGTGAAGCAGCAATCAATACCCCTGTAGTCATAGAACAAGGGGAGTTACAGATGTTGTAATAAGCCTAATTAATCCAGTGTCTTTTATTAAGACCATGATTTTTCGTGTCCAGAAAAGTTATGAATTTAAGATCCCAGGCAATTACAATCCATCCTAAATGGGGATCCCCTCCTGAAACAGACATTCAGTCTGCCATTCAGTCAGCTCCCCCTCAACTGTGCTAGTTTTGATGTCGTCAAATAATGGGGGAATCAGGCCCTGGGTATCAATTTCAGAAATAGGGTGTCTGCAATTTTATGCCAATGTAACACCATTGATTTAAATGGTATTAAACCTGCATAAAACTGGAGTAACAGTAGTTAATCAAGCCCAGAATAGATAGAGGTTCCAGAATAAGCCCTTTGGAGACAGCCCTGGGAAATCCCAATGCCAAGGGCTGCCAGCTAGAGTGGTTAAATCACAGTGCTCCATGCTGGTGTATATTCCCTGAGGAAGAGAATTAAAAGAAAAATGTACTGGTCAGTGTTGAATGATGAAAACCATGAGGGAATTTTAGACAGTGACATGGAAATCATAGTGAATGCTTCCTTAGCTGACAGCAATATTCTCCCACCACTTTATATTTTTAGGTTAGTATGCTTGACTGAAGTACATACACACAACAAATAACGAAGGGAAATGGACTCCTGACCTCAGGACTCAATATATGGAGTGAAGAGTGTCAGATCTAATATATCAAAACAGGAAATGAGCCTAATGAAAGAAAAAGGATGGTTCAGTGTAATTAACAGATGGAAGAAGGGACACTTAAATGTGTTGGGGAGAAAAAGGGTAAGAGATGAAACTCTCATAAAAAGAGAGAGAGAGAGGAAAATCTAAATTGATTGTATAGTGATGAAGGAAAAGAAGTCTCCCAGGAAAGTCAAAGCAGCTGTTTGGCTTATATAACTAGACAAAGGACCACATTTTCTTCTCTGTGAAACCAGGGTAAATATGGAGGAACTCCAGTGGAGACAGAGTTGCTCGAGATTTAAACTGGAATTTGGTCAAAAGCAGGGGTGTCAAACATGCAGCCTGCATGGTTAATTTTCATAGCCTGTGTGCCCCTAAGCTCTGGAGCATTGCCGGCCCAAGCACTCTCAGCTCCTGGAGCGCCACCGGCCCAGCCCACCCCACCCCATCCCCACCCTGCCCCAGCTCCCAGAGTGCCACCAGCCCAAACACTCCAGTCCCAGCGGGCATGGAAATTGAGTGAGTGAATGAGTAATTGTGATGTACTTCTTTGTTCTAAAACAGCTTCTCAATATGCATATTCAAGTAATATTGACATTGAAATTATTGCCTGAAACAGTTTTTGTATATGTTTTAAGTTTATTTGAATAATGTAGTGGGGAGTAATATACGATTTGAACTAGTAGATTGAGCTAGTTTTTGTTATTCATTCACTCACTCTTCATAGCTGCTTATTCCTTATTCAGGGTTACAGGGCACTGGCGCCTATCTTGGCTGTTAATGAGCGAAAGGCGTGGCACATCCTGGACAGGTCACCAATACATCACAATGCACACACACTCACACTCAAAGGCACACATATAATCACACAATGGACAATTTACAGGAGCCAATTAACCTGACCAGCATGAAGGTGGGAAGAAAACCAGAGTGCTTGGAAAACTTGCATAGACAGGGGGAGATCATCATGCAAACTCCCCAGAGACAGAGCCAGGATCAGGGTTTGAATCCCAGACACTGGAGCTGTGAGGTGAGAGTGCCATTGTGCTGCCTTTTAATATATATATATATATATATATATATTTTTTTTTTTTACAGTGCGGGCCCCCCCCCCCCAGTGAACAATTGTGTCTTAAAGTTATCTGGCCACAAGGGTCATTTGACACCCCTAGTCAAAAGTTGTTGGTTTTTTAAAAAAAAAAACACACCAACAACTATGTCTGATTCTGACCTTCGTACACCTGTCTGTGTAAGTCAGAAGCAACTTCATTTCAGTCCATGTGTACTCAGACTCTCACTGAAGAGACCCAGAGGACTGCACAAACCCTTGGAGCAAAAAGCAGAGTTAGCTTATTAATTATAAGGACAGAAATTGTGCCTTTGGCTCAGCAGACATTGGCTCTTATTCTTGATGTGGATCACAGCCTATCATGCTGACCCACATTGCCTCATTCTTTTGTAGTACTTCCTCAACTGTTTGTCTATAGATCCGCCTGTGATCTCATGCATTTTACTTCAATTGTAAGCTCTTTTGAACAGGGACTGCCTTTTCGGTCTTTATCCAGCACCTATGGTCCTTGAATACAGCTCCTGCACTACAATAATAATAGTAAATAATTCAGCACTCTAACAATATGAGCTCTGTACAAGGATCAGCTGCAGAATATGCAAAAAGATTTGCACTGAGAGCTGCAGTGTGGCTGCAAGAGCACAATGCTTATCCTAAAAGAAGAGTAGCAGAGCACTTAGGATTTTATGGAAGTGCCTTAAGGCAGCGAAGGGGAAAGATGCTAATAAATGTCAGTAAGGTGCCTCAGTTCAGACAACCAGGAGAGCACTCTGAACACACGAGCACTCACTTTGTTCAGTCCGTACCCACGATTAGTACCAACTACCTTTATGATTCAGCCAAGAGAGATCTCTGCGGAGCTCCTACAATATACAGTATTATATATATACAGATATACAGATCACCTGCTGCGTGCACTCTCTGCAGGGCACTGCGGAAGACAGGGGTGGCCTCCTGGAGCTTGTTACAGCTCTCTGATGATGCAGTCTATTTTATTTCAGCCCCAGCTGAGTTTAGAGCAGCATAAGGGATTGCAGGGGGTGGGAGGAGAAGGATGTAGGAGTCAGCTACTTCACCTCTATGGCCACTTGAGATCACCCCAGCTGGAGAAGTATGGCCAGTGTGCACCACAGGAGTGGTGTAAAGGGAAGGAGGAGAGGCCAAGATCTGCCACCCCCCCCCCCCACACACACACACACCACCAAGGAAAACTGCAATTACTACCTGTGCATTTTAAATCTTCACTGGGTTCTATTCAGAAACCAAAGTATTTGAGGCAATTATTTTGTTTGGCTTTATTGTAGGCAAAACAAGTACATTTGTGGAGCTTATTAACAGAGAATTTTTCCCCTTCCAAGGGCATTATTTCATTATCTTACAGAAACTGGTTGATATCCTCTTCAGAGGAATCTGCCTCAAGAGCATTACAAAGCTAACGAATCAAAAATAATGAGGTTACTAGTTCAATAGCTTCCCTATGAGACCCTCAACACTGTGTACTTGTTTTCTGATCTCTGTCCAGATGTGGAAATGGCTAGGTTTATACAGTTTCTTTATTTCCCCAGCATGTTTTACACCAAGCCAGAGATCTGTCAAGCTGGCCAAACTCTTTATGTACTACATAGTCCCCATGTAAAACATTGTCAGTCTCTTGCAAGTATTGTTTCTCCCTCACTGTAGGACACTACTTTCACTTGATACCTGTGTCCTTAACATTTACGGCTTTTAGGCCCTATTACCTGTCCAAGTAGAATGTTAAGAAGAGCTGTAATTTCCACTGAAGAATCATATGGTAAAATCCTGGACCCACTGAAGTCAATGGCAAAACTTCTGTTGAGTTCAGTTGGACCAAGATTTTGACCAATATTATATTGTTTGAGAACATCCTCTTCATTCATCCCCTAAGTGAACTCTTTCTTTCACGGTTCTCAAGACATCACATGCTATCCTTCTGAGGATGCTTTGGCTCCAGACAACAGAAATTGGCACAAATTCTTAGGATTTCCTTCAAAAGATCAAAATCTTTCAGAAAATTAACAAACTTTTATTTTCCTCTATCCAGATTGCTATGGAAAGACCCTTGAGAGTAAACCATTTCCAGCTGAATCAGATTCTGCACTCAAGACACACACAAGGCATCAGAAGAATCACTTTCAAAAGGGATTTTCACTAATTCCTCCAGATCAAAAAAATCTGCATCCTGGGCAGAGAATGTTGAAGAGATCCGTAAGATGGCAGTTGGGGCCTACATTTTTGCCTTTTCTATGCACTATAAGGATGGTCTCTGCCATTTAAGTTTTCAATGGCATTTTAACTACAGTTAAATTTAAAAGAGTTAAAGGCTTTTTAAATAAAGTTTGGGAGATTATGGGCCAAATCCTGGACTGTGGCCAAGGATTGCTTGGTCCAGCTCAGCTCAAAAAGGATGCAAAATTAGTTTTAAACTGCCTTTTTGTTCTCCTAATCCTGTGGTCATCCTGTGCACCAGTCCAGCCCTCAGCATAAATAATTTAAGACATGCTCTATTTTATGGAGGCTGCCAATAGCCTCAAGGGCCCACTGTGGCAGCTGGAGATCAAACTTGGCATAAAGGGAACTCCAGCCATTCCTCCGGCACTGACTTCAGGGAGAAGTAGTAGCCACTAGCACAGGTCTGCACTTCCAGAAAATTCTCTATGATGGGAAAATACTACAGTGGCCGGCTAAGCTGTCTTTATTGCTGCTCTGCACCAGAAGACGACTCAAAGTTGCCCAAACATACCATAGCACCTAGCCCAAAATTTACAGCTATGAAATAACTCTTCTGGCAGTTTACAAAATGGGTGTGACCAAGTGCACAGGGCATTCTCTTATAATACTGCACTGCCTCTGGTCTGCATGAGAGGAAGAGAAATTGAATATTAGCAGACTGAACTTGGATAAAGGACATTAACATGTAAAGAGACTTCCATATGTTTCTATTACATTCAATTATTTGTTGTAAATTTCTTTTCAATTTTAGTTTTGAATAATATTAAAGGCAGTTCTTTATTCAATGATGACTATTAAAAGTTGACCATGTGACAAAGTAATCAACTATACATAGGATCCAACATTCGTCCCTAATTGAACCTATTTGTATTTAAAGCCAGGGAGAAAATTTGGGATGTTGAAAGAAGACAGTCTAGTGTGGACTGTGTCTAGTCTCTTATTTAATTCTTCTCCATGTTTCTGATTAAAAAAAAAAAAAAAACTTAATTACATTGCCAGAAAAGCAGCAAAATGACAAAAAGAACAAACCTTGATTGATCATTCTTTAGGACACACTAGCTGTCTCAAAGACAGAAGGAACATAGTAGCTCTGTTTCATGTGAAACCTGCAGGAGAAAGCAATCTAAGAGATAAGTGCATTTTGCACTCCTGGAACAAACAACACAAAATCTAACTTTATCTGTGACACAGAGTGCGCCATGATGCTAAAGTGAGAACATTAAATGACAACTGGCTCCAAATAAATTGATTTTTATCTTTCTACATTTGCACAGGCAAAGATAAATGTTTTTATAGCACTCTAAACCTAATAGGCTAATATACAGTGTTTTCCAAGACTACAGTGGAGATTGGTGGAGAAAAAAATTCTATTTTTATCCAAGAGCTAAGAGCTCATTATGTTACATTAAAACATTCAGAAATCTTTAGGGGTACAGCATATTTTTAGAAGCAGTTATTTTGTTCTTTGGATAATTGAAGTCTGTCTGTTCTAATAGATGTGCTTGTTTCCTCAGTGAGAGTTTAATTTTTGTCTGGAGTTAATCAAGGAATTAACGGCTCATCTTATAGAGCACACCCATTACTGGTTTACCAAAGCAGCGACAGAGATTCCTCCATCCCTGCACACTCAGCTGGACTTTAAAAGGACCTAGAAATATAAAGCTCTCTTTTCTTTTCTTAAATGACATTTTTAGCCCTTTGAAGATAGCTTTGAAAGTGTAAATTGACTTAAATCAATCAATAGCTATGAAAGCTTGTCACTGTTTCCATTCCCTCCCCCCCCCAAACTGTTATTTACATTCCCCTTACAGCCAGCAAGGCCTGGCAACTAGGATCTAGAATAATTACAGATTAAATCTATTCCCTTTATTCCCTTCTGAAGCTGCAGGTACTCAGTACCTTTTACTTAAGTGCCTGAATGTGGATTTAGTGGCTTAATTGTACACACTTATTTCTAAACGTTGGCGTCCGCTGCTGCCTCATCTACCACATCTGTAAAACAAGGATTTTATTTACCTACCACACAGGCGGTTATGAAAATTACATAGTCAATATCTGTAAAGTGCCATGTACATTCTTAATCTTACTTATACATGGACGCAGCCCACAGTATCCCATATTGAAAGATTTCAATTGACCTCACTCAAAACTATTTCCAGATGATCAGTTCAACAATTTGAAATTGATATTTTGTCCTAATTTGGGATAGGAGGTATTTAAAAAAAAAAAAAAATCTCAAAAATTCTCATGGAACAGCAAAACCATTTCCTGCCCTGCTTTAGTGACTTTAGTATTTAAAGCATCAGGCCTATCCATTTTATCATATTGTCTGAGGAAGTCTGTCACTCTCCACTGTGATATTGAAAATGATGAACTCACCTGCCAAAATCTCAGTAATTTTCTTAGCATTTTAAATTTACCTTGAGCCCTTTTGTATCTCCCTTTACAGTTCTTAATGTGAAATCCCAGTCTCATTAAAAGCAATGGGAAAATTTCCACCAACTTCAACGAGACCAGACTTTCATCTCTGGGTATCTTATTTTTGTGACACCAATATAAAGAGTAATATTTTGTGTCAATCTCTCTCCCCCAAAAGTCTTTCCATTATGGATCATGACAAAACATGTGCAGGCATATTCTGTAATGGTGCATGAGGGGAAAAAATATCAAATGTGTCTTTAAAAATCAGTGTAATTAATCTGGTATCACAAACACAAATGCTTTAATCAAATGCTTATTGCGTGAGATCACTGCGGGGCAGAGTTAAGGGGTTTTTGGGTCTTACCAGTATTTCATACTTCATATTCAGTTTTCTTAAATTGAAAGCTTAACTTTTAATTTCCTGGATTTAGAATGCTTTGTTTTGGATTAATTACAAACAGCCCTGTAATGTTTTTTTACCCTTCAGTTATTCATCCACACTTTCAAACTTAACTCCATCTTAATGCCATGTTTTTGCATGGGACTAAATAGAAACATGAGGTACCGGTTGTGGTTTCTTTGGGATATTTGGAGAGATGCCAAATAATCCTTACATAAAGCTTCCAAGCTGAGGACGTTTAAAATAAAACAAGATGCAGGAGAGAAGATTTTGTAGCTCCTGAAAATACATATATTTACCGTATTTCCCCATGTATAAGACACACCTTAATTTTGGGGCCCAAAATTTGAAAATAAATGTATTACGGTACATCACCAGTAAGTAGCACTGTATAAGACGCACCCAGTTTTTAGACCCCAAATTTTTTGAAAAAAGGTGCGTCTTATACATGGGGAAATACGGTAATATCCCTTTCCTATTTCAAGACTCCTGGAATATTTTTAACTAACAATTTGTATGAGTTGTTCCAAAAATGTAGGTATGTAGATTTTATCCAGATGATTTTTCTTTAAATATCAAATTTATTCCATGTTACAAAAAGAGAATATTAGGTTTGTTTGTTTTTTATTGTTTAACTATCCATTGCCATGTTGTAAACCTAAACACAAAACCACTGGGAAACCAGAAGCTGGAACTGGTTGTCAGTAAGGTGGCAGTGACCATTCACTACAATTGTTCGGTATGGATCCTGGTTAACCTCCAAAAAACATGCATTGCACATTAGATGCAATCTAATTTTCAGTGATGCTTTAAGTCAAAATATATATTTTCTGGAGCACATAGCCAAGGAACAGAGAATCAAACAGACCATTACGCTTTTTTAATAAAGCAAACCTTAATCTTATTTTTGGCAGTGTTAGGTATGTTGTTGGCATAGAACGTACAGTCTGAGAGCCTTACAGACTTATTGGAGGCCAGCCAAGGGATCAGGCCAAGTAATGGGGAGTCACTGGAGTGGTAAAATTTCATCCCCACCTCACTGGTTTGATATATTCCTTTTTTGTCACAGAGCAGCTTCCCTGATATGTTTGGACTCAAAGTTGTTCAAAATAATGATCACAGCTGATGGCCGTTTTACTATGCCCGAGTATGCCAATTTTAATCAGATTCAGGGGAAAGATGTTTCGCCACAAACTGGTTGTGGAGCTGGAAGAGATATGGCTCTAACAGTGGGAGAAAGATTAAATCCAAGATGAGCTTTTATTTGCACTAAATATTGATATCGATCCTGCCTACCTGTGTTGGGCTCATTATACTATTGTGTGGGCTATTGGTGCTACCTGCAGAGTTTAGCAAAATAAATAGATCTGGCTCTGAGTGCCTGCAATGCTGTTTGTCCTTAAAAACCTTTATGAAACCCACTAAAAAGTTTGGTCACCATTTCACAGCCATCCACAATGGATAGGGGTCAGTAGGAGTGAAGTGTCCTACCCTGAGCACTCTGCCCTCACAGATCATTTTTACCCAGTTAATAACAATAATGATGGCAGCTGCATGTGGATCTAATTCTCCACAGCATGGGGCTCCATTTCTCCTGTTTAATTCAGTGTTTCAGACAGAAGAAAACAGAAAGCCACCCAAGAGCCAAAAAAGCTATTTTGCCTCCTTCCAGCTACTACAGAAAAATCTCTCTATGGCAATATAGATAATTATCGACAGCAAATACCAAACATTAAGTACCTAGCAGGGATTTCCTATGCAACTGCTCCATGGCATGCCTGTGGTGAGGGCCATGGAGCCTCAAAGGATCCTAGCAACAAGGGATAAACATTTCATTGAGAGATGGAGCTAGGAGGACCACCTGAAAAGGAGCAGCTGTAACATGTGCATTCTTGTCCAACCATACTGGTGTAGGCCTCACTGGTGCTGCTGGAAGAGTTAGAGGCAGACTTCCAGGTGATGCAACCAACATTTATACATGCTACACTTCTCTATTTACATCATAAATCTGTATCTTAGGTGCAGCTGGTAGTAGTGCCCATTATGAAGGTTACCCGATGCTTCCCACTATAAGCACTTCCATTGCTTATAGCTTTGCCATACTTTAAATCATTTCTATGGGAGGCATCTGATTCTGCTGGTTTTGTTTTTTTTTGTTATTTCAGTCAAAACAGTTCAATGGTGTCCAAGAACAGAGCTAGGAAAAAATAGATTGCTTGCCCACATAAAAAAGTTGCCATGATTATTTCTTTGAAAAGCTGTGGAATGCCTATGCTGTGCCTTGGAGACTTGAAAGTTGGTATGGGCGTGGCCTTTGCATCAGAGGTGCTTTTTGCCTTGTCTATGATAATCTGCCCAAACCAGTCAAGTTATAAGCCCTCCACAGATGTTCAATAGAGACTCCTTAGATTTTAGCAGCTAAATTCCGCTCAAGATTCTGGGTGCTCAGGCAGTGTGGAAAAAGAAACTGCCTGATTCAAAGGCAGGGGAGCGGGGAGAGACCAGAGGTTAAAGAAGTAAATTTGGGACAAGAAGCCTGGAAAGGGAGGGGGCTGGAAGTTAGGGTGGAGGAAGTCAGGGAGAGAGATTGGATGAGGAGAGATGGGAAGGAGATTAGGACTGGGAGCTAGTGAGGATGGAAAACATGGGGGGGAAGGGGGGAAGAGGGAAGGTGGTGACTGGAAGTTAGGGTCAGGGAGAGAGGCAGCTTGCATAAGGAGCCAAGAAAGAGAAACTAGGAATATCTGAGCAAGACCAAAGAAGGGGGAGACTAGGACTTGCTGTACAGGAGACTGGGGCTGGTATGAGAAGTCTGGGACAAGAAGCCAAGGGTGGGGAAAAGACAGAAGGGGATGGGGCAGAAAGGACTGAGCAGAGGGAATGCGGCGGGATGGAGAAGAGGTAGAATAGGAAGAAGAGTCCGTAGCCATTAGAGCACTCTTCTGCAGACCATGAAATGGAACCCCAGAGTCTCATCATTCCTCTGCTATCAGCAAATGTCTGCAAAACCTGCTGGCGGTGTCTCATCCCTCATTGGTGCTAGCCCACAGAGGACAACACAGAACCTACTACTGCTATCAGTAACTGTTAGCTCAAGTGGCAGAGGTTTGTGTGATGGTTCTAATGCAGTGATACTCAGACTAAACTCGGGAGCCACAGGTGGCTTTTTAATGTCTCCTCTGCTCTTTGTTTTAATATGTGCTGCACTGATTTAATTAACCAATCAGGATGCTTTTACTATATTAACCAATTGTAGTTGATAAAATAATACTTGGTCAGTCATTTTGTTGTGAGATTATTATATAACTAAATATTTCCCATCATACTGTTTAAATACAATTTTATTGTACTGTATCAACTGAAACAAAGACTTCACACTACTGTGGATCTTATGGGTAATGCTGATCACTAATTTGGCTCCCACCCATCTGAGGCTCACTGATTTAAAAATTCCAACCCTTTAGATGAACCACATCTGTGTTAATGTGATGCTATGTTGTGGATTTTCTCTTATCTTCAGTTTTTTTTTTTTTTTTTTTTAAAAAGCAAACACACACACACCACACCATACACACACACCTAGGAACTTAAACACAGAACATTATGTCAAGCACTTCAAAAGTTAGGAAATGCCAGAATAAAGGTTGCTTAGGCAGCCTTAGTTCCCTGGTGCATATGCATTATAATAAAGTCTTTAATCACATGATCACATACTATTTATTTCCACAGGGGCCCTGCCTCATTCAGTGCCCAGGAGGGACAGTGCTTGCTTATTTGTTCTAGGTCCCATGTTGTTTAATATATTAATGATCTGGAAGGTTGTATTTGGGAAAGTGTAGTGAGGTAGTGAAATGTGCGAAGTTAATCAGGTCCAGAGAAGACTGAGGAACTTCAGAGAGACACCTGAACAAGCAAGGTGAATGAGCAACACGATGGCAAGTGAAGTTCAATGTCACTAAATACAAAGTATTGCACATTGTAAGAGTAGTTTAATTTGTCCCCTTCACTTTACACATTTTTAAAACAACTGTATTAACTCAAGAAAGGGACTGTGCTGTCTACAGTGACAGCAAAGTGAAGATTGCTGCTCAGTGTGCATCTGAAGTCAAAAAAGAAAACAAGATGTTAGATTATATAAGGAATGGGATGATGAATGAGAGAGACTATTATAAGGCCTTTATATAAATCAATATGCTGCCTCATCTGCAATATTGTGCGCAGTACTGGTCGCCCCATCTCAAAAAGACGATTGGAGAACTACAGGGGGTGTAGAGGAGGGTGCTGAGAATTATTAAAGGTATGGAGAGACTCTGATATGAAGAGAAATCAAAAAGATTGGGATTGTTTAGTTTAGGAAGAAGATAAAAACAGGGACTTAATAAAAGTATATAAAATAATGGAAGATCTACAAAGGGTACACCAGGCACTTCTGTTCTCTGTTTCTTAAGAACAAGGAGACATTCAATTAAATTAAAAAATAGGAAATTCAAAACAGATAAAAGGAAAGACTTTTTTCTATGCAGTGAATAATTAAACTGTGGAACTCACTGCAACATGTAGTTGTTGAGTCCAAGAACTTAAAATTCAGAAAGGAAATAGATGTTTCTGTGGATAACAAGAATATCTAAAGTAATAAACAACACATTTTGTGGAACAGAAATCCAGTATCATTTTCAGGGTTTAATCCCACCTCCAACTAGTAGAGACCAGGATGAGATTTGAAGTAGGAGACAGATTATCCCACATCTTCCTACTGTGAAGTTCTTACACCTTGCTCTGGCAACTGTTGGAGGCAGGATACCGGGTCATATGGACCTTGGGTTTGACCCTATCAGATAATAAATTCTATAAGACCAATCAACTGACACCAACCAATGAAAGTCTAATTTTCAAGTGATTGTAGCCATACAGTTTGAACAAAAACCTCATTTCAGGGATTCACTTTGAATAATTAAAATATTGAATAGGAGAACTTAAAAAAGACTCTTCATACTCCTATTGGGCAGCAGAAAAATTGGACACTTATTTGTTACAATACACCTCTTTGGACTGCTTCCCACAAACCTCCTACTCCTGTATTATTGCCGGGACAGAAGAAATCCAAACAAAGGCTCAGTTAATCTCTGTATTTTAAACCTTGAAGCATTTGGTTTAAAAAAAGAAAAAAAATGTTAATATAATTAAGCTTGCTTCCAGGCAAGCAATGCAAAATTAAATTCTGTCAGTTTGCATTGTCTCCTGATGAGTACAATTTTTCTTTGAAGAGCATTCATTAATGAAGGGGAGAGGTCTTTCCCATTCAAGATTGTCTCAATGTTTATTGCCATTACTTTCCGAGTGTCATTAACATTCATATAATTGGTGAAAATTACAGTTGCTATAGTATTATCTTGCACAGATTTACTTTACTGAAAAAAATTCAGTGCATTTCCTATATGATGTGACAAGAGCCCAAAATGTATTGACATGCATTTGGAAACAATGTTCCAACACCAGATTTGAGATATCACGAAGCCTAAAAAATGGCAAGTACTTGAGACAGCATATTGTGTCCATTCATTCCCCAGTGCATGTGTGGAAGGCACCAAACCTACATTTCTGGCTCTCCACCTTTTAATACATAAGCTACTTACAGGGTTGCAAGAAACCATGTGTGGAGACAAGGGAGCAGGTTGAAGTACATTAAATCCACAGTGTTATATCTTGTGCTGAGCCCCCCTGTGCTGGGGAAACCCTTTTAAAAAAGGGAATTTCAGGGGCAGCAGAAGACAAAACTCCACTGGAACTAGTTATAAATTGGGGGAAGAAGAAGGTATGCATACTCAACCCAGCAAGGAGTCGGAGAAATCTGAAATGCAGTCTTTAGTGTCAAAGGGTATAACTCTCTGCACCTCTTCATCTTAAGTCCCTCATCATGTCCACCTCCCAGATATAGTCTGCGATCCTTCTCAAGTTAACGTTCAAATGTTCATTCTAATTCCAAACATCCCCACAATCTTATTTACAGATACTCCTTCCTGTGGGAAAGCTCATACAAATATCCATTGTGTTTCCCAAATCCATTTAGAGCAGTGCTTCTTTTGGATTCCTGTTTCTGTATCCATTTTGTAATGTATTTCTTCATGGCTATTCACACAGTGACTGTTTCAGCCCATATTTGCATCTCTGAAATCCCAGCATGGTTGTTTTGGAGCTTAAGGAATCTTCAAACCAACCGACGTAATTAATCAGTCTCACTCACAGACCTTAATAAAGCTCCCTTTGCTGGACGTTCATCAGGATGCTTTGTTGAGTCCCAATCCACTAGACCCATGGGCTTGAAGTTTCCCTTAGTCTCAAATCCTGCAGCACTGCTTTTGCCCTTTGGCCTCTCTGACACATCTCCTGGGCACAGGACCTTTCTGTCTGTTACTCCTTCCCAGAAATGGGACCACAGAGCCCAGGTGCTCTAGGCCCCAGGACCAGTGCTGACCCCTCAGACTCCTTAGTAGCTCAAGAACATCCTCTCCAAGAACTCCAACCACATGGACACTCTGGGTTTACAATTTAACTCTTCAGGAGCATGCGACAGTAAAGTAAACAGAACTGGAGTCTAAAACAAGTTATTCTTGAGATAGCGTGAGAGAGACACAGATCTAAACAAAATAAAGATACCTGTATGTATTTCCCATCCTCAGTTTCCTCACCACTCTGGAGAGTTCTTGGGCTTTGGGCAGAGTCCTCTGAGGAGTCCAGGCACATGCTTTCCTGAACCTGGCTTCTCGGCCTAATCAATGTTTACTGAGCTCCCTTACTGATTTCCAGGGACAGTTACTGTCAAGAGGGAACAATCCTAGGAAAACCAGGACAGATAGGAACCCTATTCCTAACTCGTCATCACCTCCTTTTGAGTGTTCGCTGTTCCCAGTTTAGGATGTTACCTTGTAACCAGCTCTTTAAAGAGATGAGTGAAAAATTTTTTAAAATCCATACATGATTTAGGAGCCCAAGTCCCATTGAAAGTCAATGGGATTCGTGAACTTTTGAAAATGTTACCCTCCTATTTACCTGTAATTCCACTTTCACTTGGTTTCCACTGTAGGTCAAATGTGACTGGACAGATGAAAGCCAACATATCGCAATCACCTGTGTAAGTTCTGTACTGTGTGCAATACTGTGCTTTGTGTGTGCATCTAAGTAGCCGTCAGAATGGAAACAGATATGGGTTTGATCCAGTTGCATATAATGGTCTGTAGTAGGTATCCCTTTATTTGGAGAGATTATTCTAGAGTAAGCTATGACATCTTTTTATGAGAAGGACTCGTCCACTGCAAGTAATCTTGCTTTATATTTGCACTTACCCTACAGAAATCAGGAATTAGTACTTCTTGCTGCAAAGAAGTATTACATATGTCTAATATTGATGAGGTAGGTTAACACACCGTTGGGAGACTTAGGTGCCATGGCACCTAGGAATATCTATTCACTCACAACAATGGGCAAACAAGGAGTGCGAAAACCCAACAAAGCTAAAATACAGCTACACTGTTCATCTTGAAATTCCTAGCTCGGGGCATTATAATATGACAACAGATCATGTTCAAGTTCTGCATTATGCAGTATAATTTCACTTCAAGTCTTGTTTTAATATGTTGTATCTC
The DNA here is from genome assembly GCF_026122565.2 of Emydura macquarii macquarii. Taxonomy (NCBI): domain Eukaryota; kingdom Metazoa; phylum Chordata; order Testudines; family Chelidae; genus Emydura; species Emydura macquarii. The sequence goes on from NW_027131390.1 coordinate 85,318,908, forward strand.
TTATTTAAAGAAGTAGCCTAAAACATTGTTCAAATTCAAGTTCTAAAGGATCATCAAACCAGTTATGGAGTAAGGTTTCTTCCTGTGAAGAGAAAAATGTTCAGGGTTTTATTGTATCTGTTTTATTATGGTAACAGGTGTATTCTAATGCAGATCTGAAATATATTCTACATTATTCTACTTGCATCTGTGATTCAAATACTAAATTCCTGAAATGATATTCTTCTTGAAACATTTCCCCCAAACACATAAGAATGAAAAAAGTGTCCTTTTTGTGTGTGTAAAATATACTTAGTACTTGCAACACAGAGCACGTCCCAATATTTATATGGGCTATAAACAAAGTCAGTGTTTTCCTGGAAGCTAGGTTCCATGTCTGAATGAAATACTGAAAAAGCACCTCAGTACATACATCACAAAGTCAAATGTGTAGATACTATTTCTGAGAGGTGGTAGACTGAAAAATTCATCAGACAGTAAGTCACTCTTGCTTGAACTGCCATATTTCAAATCATCTAGAAAGATCCATTATTACTTTTTTTGACAGTGGCAGCTTCATAGTGGGTTTAACTGAACTGAAACACTTTACGAATAAATTGACCAGTAAAAATATCATATATTCTACGAGTAAAGCATAATAATTCACTGGTTGTGCTGTTTACAGAAAAAAAGATTGCCTGGACATATAACTCAGAATGTTAGCTTGATGTAGTGTTCAACTGCACATCCACAGGCCTGGGATTTGGGTTCCTGTGAAGCCCAAGGTCATAAGATCCCTGCTATTGAGGATCCCTTAAAACTCAATGCTAATCTCAGCTTCTTTTAAATGTGTTCCTACAAAGAAATGCGCAGGCAGCCTTCCAAATATAAAGCTAAGATCAAATGTTTGCAATTCTTCCCAACTCTAATGATTTATCCACAACCTCCTGTAGAATTGCCCAACGCTGAACTTTGGGAATCATGATATCTAGGATGACTCTGGGTCCTCAAAATAATCTCATGGAGCCAGTTTGAAGATTTGGGGGAGCACCTGCATGTCCCATGCAGACTTCCTGATCAAGTACAGTAAGAAACTGATGGAACTTTGAAATCTTTTGATATTGGAAGATTCTATCTAGGAGCTAACAATCTGATGGTAACATTTTAATATTTGGTCTTGGGAGAATAATTTTAATAGCTATTTGTATATCAGTTTGAATAGAAGACTAAAATGAAAGAACAGATGCAGACAATCTGAAGACAAGAATTGAACATCAGTGTCCTGTATCATTTTTATAACTTTAAATTAAGTAAGGGTTAAATGCAAATAGGATTAAAATAGAATTAACAAGATTTGTGCCTGTCATCACTGTGATCATTTTGCTTGTACGGCTGCATCCAACTTCCTGACCATTTGTCTGTTTGTTTTTATAGAGTAACTTCTGGATAGAAATTTGTGACCCCCTGTTTATGGGATGTAGCATACTCCCCCACGCATGCTCAGACAGCTCTGCTAGCCAGGGCATGGCTCTGTCTACTACCTGCCCCTTTCCTACCAAGGGGGAGAATTTGGAACTAAGCCCCTGCACTCACAGAATGGCAATCCTGGGGTGTAGGGAAACCCTACTCCCTCCTAGTCTTCTACATTGCCAAACTAGGGCTAGCCACAGTCTAGCCCATCATACATTTTTCTGCCAGACTACGCCATATTACTCTTATGTGCTAGTTTACAACTAGAACTAGATATGCTAATTCACTGTTACTAATTAAAGCAAGCTCCTGGTATGCTCAGTGAGGAGAGAGAACAGTCCTAAACCCCATCTATTTTCAGATGAGTAAATGCTAAAAGGATTTTTTTTTTTTTTTTTTTTTTTTTTAGTGTTTGTATTTGGCCATGGGGGATAAATCAAAGAATTAAGTTTTGGTGTCTGTGCATGGATATCTGAATATAAAATGTAAGAATGTCAAAGTAAAAAACTAGAAGGAAAAGCTCAGTGCTGCTGAATTACTAAATAATCGTTATAGCAGCATGTAGCATAATAGTAAAGCTACCCACAATGTGCAGTTATTTCAGACTGACTGACAACTAGTGAGATAACTATAGACTAGACAAAAAATGAGTCATCTCCACTGTGTGGTATTCATCCTTCTCCACTTCACCAGCCTCCAACAGCAGGAGTCTGGTGAAGCGGTTAAATCCACCCCCTCCCCCCAAAAAAACCACACATTTTCTCTGCCTAAGGTACAGATGAAAAAAGATGTCTAATATGTTCTTGTGTTACTTCATTATATGTTTTGTGCTGTTTGAAGGATGTTTGTTTCATGCTTAACTGAATTTGGGAAGACACACACACTTCTAAAGAACCTGAAAATTGTATGGCTCCCCACAGACACACCAAAGTCTCATTTCAGATTCTGTTGTCCCTTTAAAACCAAACAGAATGGCAATGACATGAATCCAGTTTGTCTGTGTAGGGCTTGAGATAGTGAAACTGACATCAAGTGAAAGGGAATATCTGTAGGTGGTGAAAAAGAAGGGGGGGGGGAGGAACAGCAGTAGTTGCCAAAGGAAATTAAATTTAGTCTTTTCCCCTCTACAGGGGGAAGGAGTGACTGACATTTTTCTTACTGATTAACTAGTTAAAATTCTCACTGTCAAAGATCTTAACTTGTATAGTTTATCCTTATCCTCCACAAACTCCTGCTGCTAGAGTGTCTGGCGTGTTTCCAATATAAGCCTATTTCAGGTTTTGAAAATTAATTTTGGATTGAAACTGAATATACAAAGCCTGCAAAATTTGCATGAACACAGTGTACATGAAAAGTAACTGTACACTTGAATCAGCAATACAGGGTTGGCATACACAACCTTAATAAAACCTACTCTCCCCTCCCCCAAAAAACCCTGCTTTGCTATTTCAGCTATAAAAGAACCATAAAATAAAAGCCTTTTTAGCTGCTTGTCTGTAACTTTACACCTAATCTGCTGAAGGCCTTAACTGATAACACATTAAAAGTTCATAGAATAATGTTTGCACTCTGCATGGATAAAAATGTTCCTTTGCCCTTCTGTTCAGTTTCATTATCATAGTAGACAGGCATTTAGTTAATGAATTTTCATTCTTGTCTGGAAAAGTGAGGGCTATGGAGTTTCTGATATCAGAAGGGACCTGATGAGTAGCACATCAAGGGAAAGATTTCCATTTAATGAATGGAATAGATATAAAAAGCTCTTTCTCTAAATACCAAAGGACATGGTAATGTGCAGTAGATATTCTAGATTTTAAGTAGTCTTGAAGAATTACATTATTGGACCAAGTTCACTGACAACATAAATGCTGGCACCAGTGAAAACATTGGGAGAGCTCTCTGGTGAGCAACAATGCAGATAGAACAAGAAAAGCAACTACAGCTCCACTTCTGGGATATTGGCAAAAGGGATCAGTTAAGTCCCAAAGAGGGATAATGACACTGGCAGAAGGCAGTGAATAGTCAGGGCAGCTAGAGAGGGCATTGACTCAGAAACTTCTGCCAGCTGAACGCCTAGGCACTGTCAGTGTAAGTTAAAGCAAGATGCAACCCCAACAAGGCCAGAGACAGAAACATATGCCCTCTGTCAAGGTAAAACAGTGTTTACTTTACTTCTGCTGTGCTAGGATGTGGCCTACTTTATTTAGAAATGGGGGTTTTCTCATTGTGCATTGACACTTCTGTCACCGAATGTTTCAGAATAGTTCCTAGGGATACAGCCCTGATTCAACAAAGCACTTAACACCATGCTTAACTTTCAACAAATGAGTAGTCAATGGGACTTGGCTCAATCAGCTCCTAATGCACTGCACAGCAGCCAGACTGAATCTATTTGGCCCAATAAAGTGTAACAAGTACAAGATTCTAGTTCAAAAGTAAAAGCCACTTTTTAAAAAACTGCATAAATATGAACTCTATACAGACCACAACAGTGACTACTACATTTCCAGAATAAGTATGCCTTCCAAAAGGACCTTTTAACCAACAAAACTGTTTGGATCCATGAATACATGCTGCAAAATATTTGACTGGATAAGTAAAACCTTTAAACTGAAGAAATATGCTTCTGTTCTCAAGAACACTAAGAGTATATTTACTCCAAGACAAATGTTTAACAAAACAAACAAACAAACAAACACACACCTTAAAACCTTTCATTAAAAAAAATCTAAAATGAACACAACACTATGCACAGTTACATTTAAATCTTAATCTATGATACAATAGACATAACAAGAAATTCAAAGTCAAGGCCAATACCTTTAAAAATATATTTATCCACAGCTGGACAGACTAACCTAGGTGAAACTGATACATCTATATGATTATCAATAGTTGTAAATAAAATTAATGGGTCATGAACCAAAATAAACTATGAAATTGGTTAAGGGAGCTACTCTAGACATTAATATTTTTAAATTAATTATTTCTTACTGTAGTAAGTTTGCACAGGACCCTCCTATTGCTCCAGTCTTCTGTGCCCACAAACCAGGCAGAGACCTCAGCTTGGTGCACTCACCAGTGAGATTTATTTACAGGTTATTTACCCACCACTTTCTATCTACAGACAGTTCAGCTTAACATCATCAGTGGCAGCATCACACCAACTACCTAGACCCCATTGCACAACACCCCTCCTCTTACTGGTCCTGTAAGCCTTTTGTAGCCCCAGGCTAATGAGACCAACAGCTGCTCCCTATTTGCCCGTTAAGTGCAGGCTTACTCAGCTGGCTCCAATTTTCCTTCCTTTATTGGGGCTCACATGATAGAGGGCTGGCTCGGCTTTTCTTTGTCTAGTACCCTGTCACACTTCCATAAATCAAAATCCTGATCCTATTTAAGTCAATGGCAAATGTAGCACATAGTGTAGAGTTGCTAATTCTCTCTGTGAAGCTTTCTTAAAATATGTCTGCAAATATTATTCACACCCCATGCTTCATTTCTGCAACAGTTCTGCAGAAAAGGACCTGGGAGTCAAAGAGGACAAGAAGCTGGATATGAGTCAACTGTGTGCCCTTATTGCCAAAAAGGCTAACAGAATATTGGGCTACATTAGTAGGAGCATTACCAAGAGATCGAGGGAAGTGATTATTCCCTTCTATTCGGCACTGATGAGGTCACATTTGGAGTATTGTGTCCAGTTTTGGGCCCCCCACTACAGGAAGGATGTGGACAAATTGAAAAGAGTCCAGCGAAGGACAACAAAAATGATTGGGGGCTGGAGCACATGACTTATGAGGAGAGGCTGAGGGAAATAGGCTTGTTTAGTCTACAGCAGAGAAGAGTGAGGCGGTATTTGATAGCGGCTTTCAACTATCTGAAGGGGGGTTCCAAAAGAGGAGGGAACTAGGCTGTTCTCAGTGGCGGCAGATGAAGAACAAGGAGCAATGGTCTCAAGTTGCAGTCGGGGAGGTCTAGGTTGGATATTAGGAAAACTTTTTCACTAGGAGGGTGGTGAAGCACTGGAATGGGTTACCTAGGGAGGTGGTGGAATCTCCATCTTTACACTTTTTAAGGACCAGCTTGACAAAGCCCTGGCTGGGATGATTTAGTTGGGGTTGGTCCTGCTTCGAGCATGGGGTTGGACTAAATTACCTCCTGAGGTCCTTTCCAAGCTTAATCTTCTATGATTTGCCATTCACAAAAGAATCTGAATTCAAGAGAAAGAGAAGAAACACCCAGATGATACAATCTATAGGTGTAATTCATCTTGAAAAATTTGGATGACTTCTCCATCTGTAAGGTATTTCCCATAAATTACTGGACCTTGTACTATTCTAAAAATAAACAGATGGCTTCTTAATTTAATATTTCAATATCTCACTCATTTCAGATAGAGAATATCTCCTCACTTCAACAACCACATACAGCACAGACTACATGACCTTTTCCAGGTGTGCACTCTTACTTTTCATTCTGTTAAACATCATACTTTGTACATATAATGTTTTCCAACTGAGGATCTCACAGCACTTTACACATATTGATTGAACATTACAGGATTCCTGTGAAGTAGCTGACTGATATTATGCCCATTTCACAAAGGCAGGAGGGGGGAAGAAAAACAGTGAAGTGACTGGCCCACGTCTGCAATAGAGCCAGAAATAAAGAAAACAGACCTCCCAATTCCTAACTCTGTGCTTCAGCCACTATACAATGCTTCTTCAGTAAATTACAGGGAAGTTTCATGCAAATCCAAGTCAGGATCTGCTATCCTAGAATCATTAAAAAACAATACAATAGACTGAGACGACAGCAAGATTCAGTCCAAAAGCTCAAAAGCTTTCATTCTGCTTGCAAATTCTTCATCCAACTCTTAAGAATCTCCTTTTCCCTTTTCTCCACAATGAAACAGTCCAAGCTAACCTCTTCACCTGAAAGTTTATTACAAGGTTCAAAACCCAGTTTGTGGTTTTGATTTTCTTTTGTTGTGGTTTTCCCCCCACCCTTTACTCTCCAATTCCTTACAAAATTGCTCCTGATTCATCATACCCAGGCAAAGAGTCAGTTTGCTCCCTGTGGGACATCAGTCATTATACGCCTGGCTATAGATTGATCGCATAATTAGGGTGTGATCATACTTACAGACCTTGTATCGTATTGCCTCCATGGCTCCCAATCAATACCACCCATGTGAGTTATACACATTTTACATTTTCAGGCACTAGCATAGATATTTAGAGACACCATTGCTAGTGTTAATACTTGCTTCTGCTGATTTGCCATCCAGAAGTGATAGTTATTTTCAACACTTATTTTTCAGTTTTTTATTATTTATTCTGCCCAACATGTGCTTGTTGGGCAGAATTCCTAACTCTCACCATTTTACTTAATATTTCAAAAAGATATGACTGAAGGATAGCCATGTTAGCTTCATCAGAAGGTGAAGGCTTTTACTGTTCATGTCACATATTCTACTTTAAGGTCTCACTAATGAAGTGGTTGTCTGGCAGACCCAGCAGAGTGAAGACAGAGTGCAGTTATTATGAAGCTAACATGGATGCCTAGCTGTCAATGTTTAATATTTTCCCAACCCAAGGATCAATTCTTTAAATAAAGGTAGGGGCTTGGAGAACATTTTGTGTGTATCACTTTGAAATTTAGGTTGCTTTTTATGGCTTTGATTTGCATAAGCAGTGTTCAACTTTGAACATGTGAGTACCCTACTAACGGAAGTGTTTAAACGCTTTACCAAATCAGGGCCTACATTAATCTCTCAATTACCAACTCCTCAGAATTAATAGTTTCCATGGTGATCTTAAAGAACTTCTTCCCTAAGAGACTGAGGCCTACACTTAATAGTTTACCAGCATAGCTATGTCAGTTGGGGGTATGAAAAAAGTCACACCCATAACCAACATAGGTATGCCAGCAAAAAGACTAGTCTACACTCTAGATGCAGTTATACTAGTAAAAGTGTCCTTTTGCTTGTTTATCTTATTCCATTTGAGGAATTGGTATAAACTATATCAGGAAAATAACTTTTCCTAGTAAAATCTGTGTCTCCACTAAGAAGGTTTGCTGGTATAGTTAAACCAGCATAGCTATGCTTGCTAACCATTTCTAATGTAGACAATGCCTCAGAGGGCAAAAAACTCCACTCCGAACATAAAACTACACCAATTCCATCATTAAGCACTCCACGGTTGTATAACTACACAAAAATGTTTAATCACATCACAATATGTACCAATAATAGCAGGCACAAAAACAGGATCAGCATTACAAAGTTGCAAATAAAACCCACTGATGGGAGTTTGGAATCACACAGTTCATTTTGAAAGATTAGCTAAACAGATGGAAGCCATCTTGAAAGCAAAGACCAACACAAAATTCTCTCCCCCCTGAGACTGGTCTTACCTTGGCTTAAATGTTGTCTTCTTAAGAACAGGTGGGGAAATCACCTGTGTTTTTTGGTGGTACATGACAAACTTTCTCCCAACCAACATCTTTGGAGTTAGGAAATCCAGCATGCTAGCTCCTTCTCCTCACTAATTTTCCTCCTACACCTGAAGCCTCCTTTCTCAGCCTTAGGGGATAAAGGAGAGGGGATATTGTGCAGCGCACTCTGGTATGCAAGAATGTGAAGCAGCCAGTAACTGGCACCTGGCCCATTGTGCTTCTTTTACAGGACGCTTAAGCCAGGGTTTGCTTCCTCCTATTTGATCTTGTAGTAATCTCATATCATTGCATATAAATATAAATCTTACAGTACAACACCTATATTCATAGAAAAGAGTTATTTTATCAGAAGTACAGGATAATTTACCTTTTTTTCCCCATTTACCTCTTACCAAAAAAATTACAGTATTCTATAGTTACTCTAGTGTTGCTTCATTACCCTAGAATCCTGTAGCATTTTTGTTATGGACTGAATGATTAAAAGCTAGTTTGAAGAAGGAACCTTAATATAAATCTCAACTTCACCAGTAATAAATTAATATGGGGAACACAAATATCATACAGATACTTTCCCTTTAATAAAAGTGTCTCTTTTCAAGTTTGCTTCAGTTTTCATCTTCCTTAAACAGCGTGTGTGAGAGTCGGAGATCTAAGTATCTGCGTGCACACGTACACAAACACAATGACCCTTTTTGTATGTACACAGTTGGGTTTTGCAGACACAAATTAAACAGACAGGTTTCAAAATTCAGTTTAGTGCATTGTGAATTAGGCTCAGAACTTCCATGAAACAGAGGAAGTAGCAAAGCCTCCTCTGTCCTGTACTAAAATTACTCACATTGTGGCGTGTTCAACAGTATCATTAAATTTGTACAGAGTAATGACATTTTACGAAAGGCAGCTTATGAAATTTTCTGGAACCAAAACAAATTGCAGACTGCCATCTGCCAACAGCTCTGAAAAATATATCTGCCTCATAATTCATGTTAATACTGGAAGTGTGATATCCTGTTCTGACCAAGTAATATATCTGGAAAAATAGCTTCAGCACTTGAGAGGTTCTGGCAGTTGTGAAAATAAGTTATAATACGTTACTTGTCACAGTCAGTTTACTGTAATTGCCCTGGGGCAAATCCTATGTCCAGCACACAAAGTAACCACACTATATACTGGCAGATCTGCTTGGTCCCCACTTAGGAAATGGGCAGCAGAAATAGTAATTGCTGATTCTCCAACCCCATATATGCTCTTCCCTATAACCAGCTCCATACCACGAACATTTGGGTTCAGATACCCTTTTTGGAGCACAGCTGCATGGACTTCCAGAGGCTTGTTTTCCCTCCTTCCACATACATGCAGAGAAGCCAGCTGTAGTACAGTCCTGCTCAGGGGAGGCTCTCAGTAAGAATTAAAAATGGGTTGGTATTTATATTTTACAAAGACAACTGTGACACGTGAGGCATTTTACACAGTAAACGTCATATTACATCTATCAAGCAAGGAAACTTGGACGACTATAACGATGCTTTGGCTGAAGGGGTTAGCCAAAATTCACAGCCTTGCAGGGTTGCTTCCATTTCGATGAGAAATCAGTGAAGGGAGTCAGATTAAAGGTACACACAATCCTGTCCTCCTTTAAATCAATAATAGCCATAAACAGCCGGCAGTTTTCTTGCTTAGAAGTCTCCAAGTCTCCCATCCCAGCAAGGTTGGTGCCCAGACAACTGTTCCTTTGCTTCCTCTCAGGCTCATGCTCACAAGTCCTTCCGCAGACTTGGTCCCTCCAACACATACAACGTGTAACCAATATCCTCGCCCCTACTGGTATGTCTACACTGCTTCATAAACTCATGTCTGTGGAAACTGGGCTTGTTGACTTGATGTTACCAAGTCAGCACTGGAGTGTCCACACTGCATGTAAATCAGAGCTTACAATAACTGTACAAGGGTTTAGAGTCGAGCTAACACTTCCATTCTGCACTATGCAGAATTTCTGACTCAGGTCTGCAGCTTGAGCTGCATCCACACTGCAAGCTGACAGGGCTTGGACCAGGGTCACAGAAGGCCTTGGTCTCTGGCCCACTGCCCTAGCAGGTCCTAGAACTGAGTCCTGAGCGTTTGCTTACCCAACTCAGACTGATTTGTGTGTGGATGGAAGGAGGACTTAGGCTCAAACCTGAGTCAGAGCCTGAACTTAGCATGAAGTGTAGACATACCCTATGGCTGAGTCTACACTGCACACCACTGGAGGTAGCATGCAGTGTACATGGAGCTACATGTCACAGTGAAAAGCAGGCTGCACCCAAACTATGGTGTGTAGCTACACATGTCAGTGAAAGGCTCTAACACAGGGTAGACATCAGGGAAAGGCTTCAGCAGCTCCTAGCTATTGTGCTCCTTACCTTGTGGGTAAGATGAGGTGCTGGCGGAGTTTTATTCAATTATAATTGGTTGTTTTCCAGTTGGGAGATAAGGGAAGCCTGCAGGCTTTATCTTTTATGCAACTGTACTTTGGATTATGTCACATGCACGGAACAGGCCTTTAAAAACATATTGGTCATAAATATAAATGAATAATTTTAAAATAATGGACTGATTTGCTCAAAGAAATCTGACTTTCTGTGTCTGAATTTTGAAAATTACCATTCCTACATTTCAACTTACTCAGCTAAATAAGTACACTAAGGTTTTCCTGCTGTAGTTGGGGAAAAGGGTTTTTTTCACGACTTGTCATGCTTTACTTTAATCCTCATTTTAGCACTTTTTTTATTAAAACTATAGTAGAAATCTTCCCAGTTAAATGTTATAAATAATTTCATTGAATGATCATTTGTAAACTCTCATTCCTACATAACTTAAAGCTGACGAATTCAAAATGTAGTTATGCACTGTTAAGCATCCTCTATTAATATCTGTCATGAGTTACATTAATACTGATATTTGTTTCTTTAAAATAATTATATTTCCTTAAAATACAGGAGAGAGAATTCTCAGGGTAGGCTGCTGTACTGTGGTCTTTCATATGCATCTCCTGGGCATTCGAAAGGAACCTGCAGTGACACCAGGAGTTTGTGGACTACTAGAAGTGTGGGGGGAGAGAGGGACACGTGGTTTTGTCACTACAGTTAACAGCTATGACAGTCTAGATATTACAGGGTACTTTGAACTACCTCCCATTGAAGTCAAGTGGCTTCTTTTCATTGACTATAATAGGAGTTGGATCAAGTCCAGGGAGTAGAGCTGTTGAGAAACAAGATACCACTTTCAATAAAGACCATTTGTACCAAAATGTTTTAATGCCCTTATTAACTGAGGTAACAACAAATATATCTGGGCTAAGAAAATCATAGCTTATCTGAATTTATTTTAAAGCATTCTTGTTATCAACAAACACAACATAGTTTCTCATCCAAAGCCAATTGAAGTCAATAGGAATCTTCCATTGACTTCAATGGGCTTTGGAATGGATCCTTTCTGTCCAATCGCTTATATATGACCAGCTGCAGATACTGTATCATCACAGCCCAATTTTGCAGACTCAAGAGCCTACATCAGTACCCATGTCAAACCTTTTGAGGATCAGTCTTCACTGAGCTTAACCCAGCTATATGTGGTAATAAGTGTCTGCCTTCCTGATCCTTCCAAGGTTGCAGTAGATTCAGGTACATATTTACTTAGCTCTGACTATACATTTGCAGGGCTGGCTAAACAAAATGGCACCCCAGGCAAGGAGTGTCCTTGAAGCCGTACTCTTCTGTTTGTTAAACTTTTGAATATCTTATTTTTTATTGCATTTGTAGCCCATTTCACGACTTTGATGCGTGATTTGCATGCATGATTCATCCCTGTCATATAAGATGATAAATTTGCATGCTAGGATATGTAAATCTGTATTTATTCATCCCATATATAAACAAATAAAAAAACTGTTTCCTCTAAGCTTATAGAAACGTTTTCATTTTAAACATAACTGAAATGTCCTAACATCAAGAAATTGAACTGTGCACCAACATTGGGTGAACCAGTACTAAATAGTGTTACAGTAGGTGACAGCCTTAGTCCTTTACTTCTAAAGGTCGCTTTTCTTGCCTTTATCCTCGTGAACTGAAATACAGCATCAGAGAAATCCAAAGAAAGGCCAATGGCATTTTCAAGCGATCAAATAGCAAGCAATGTCCATCTCTTTTCAGCCGTCGTTGACCAAAGATATGTTTTAATGTGTCCGAGCTCCAAAAAAACTGCACTCACCATTCATGACTGTGACCGGCAGCATGAGCAGAATCCTCAACACTTTCCACACGTTAGGAAAAGTGTCCTTCAGCTCTGCATCATGAATGAACTGGAGGACTTGGAGTGGAGAGTGCTTCCCATGTAGCAAAATGTGACGGATGTTGTCCAATTCGACAGAGATCTTTATCATTGATGTCCAAACATTCCCCATGTGTCAGCATCCGATGAAGGTCCGTACAAGTGTTCAAGAGTGTATTCCTGTCCTCCGGCAGCTTACTACGGTCATATAAAAAACCCCAGATCTTTCATTTATCTGAACCTTTCTTCGATGGACACTCAAGCAGTGTCAATGAGCGAGCAAAAAAACCTCCCTCTTGAATTTTTCTTCTGAGCTTCCCGTCACCTCACTTCAGACATTCTATTTCCCCTTTTGTTGCTAACGACAAAATCAGCACCTTGAGCCCGGCGGCCCCTGCCCCTGGTATCCCAGGCAGTCACCTGGGTTGCCTGCCTCAAAATCTGACCTTGTGCATTTAGAAGATAAAGTTTACATAAATTGTTTGTGACTGGTTTCACTTTAGATGTCAGGCATTTTCCAGCCAAGGACCCAATCCTAGCTTTTAGTGGGGCTGCCTGCATCTGTTTATGATAAGGGGTGTTTGTGTTGTTTTTAAGCAGATATTTCACATACCTAGTGCATTCCTTTTCTTAATCCTAATGCTATTTATTGAAATAAAACATTTCTGCTTCCTTGGGATCTAGGAGTCATTTAATAGTGCAAATTTTATATTCCCCATCAGGAGTTTGAATAAGAGACTTCACCAACTCATGCCATCATCCTTTACACATATATACATGCATGTAAAAGGGGAAAGCACTTGTAATTCCCTCTACATGCTGTATTCAGTTTCACAGCCCCCACCATTATCTGCTATATGAATGTAGTAGCAAATTTTTCATAGCACTGATACATATGTTTTCAATGAAAACAGAAATCACTTGGCAATTGTCATCAGCTCTATCTCCACACAATATTGTTATCACTGAGCCATTTGACACTCTACAAAGTTCAAGTGGTTGCATTTGCACCTAACAATATATCTTGTCAGACAGTGGTTTTATATACAACCATCAATATGGCAGTGGCATGCCTCAAATGACATTTCTCCGAAACTGACTTGTAAGCCCTTGGAGGACACAGAAAAAAAGGTGGCAAAAAGTACATTGATGGATACATTAATATGTGCTTCTCACAGGATTAGTAGAGCAGGATATTTTGGTAACATCAGGTGAATTTCTTCATGTCATGTCCATATTCAAATTTTACAGCTGTCTTTCTTTAATTAACTCCATCCCAACAGGCAACCAAATTACAAGCCAAGATAGTTTAGAGTAAGCACAGCGCCTGTTGGCATTATTAAGAGAAAAATAAGCAAATATATTAGTTTACATAATTGCAATCTTATCCTTTACATTGCATCTGGCCGGATGCTTTTAGAATCACATCAAGCAGAAGCCACTGCCTGAAATCATATCGGAAAACATAAAAGAACTAGTCCTTGAAGGAAAACTTCACTGATTACCTAGGATAACTTAAAGAGATAGATAAATATTTTCTACATAGGTATGTCTTCAGTAGGTACCTTGTCCAGTGGCAATGGAGAGGGAGTTGCTAAGTAAAGACAAAGGGATTTGAGGGGCAGCAGGAGAAGGAAACAGCCTCTCTCACTGAAGCTGCCAGTTCTGGTTAGCCCGTGGAAGATGACAAATACTCCTTCTCATGCCTGAAGGGGTTGGTCTGATGTCAATCCTCTAAATAAACCCTGGAGATTCCAAATCACATATATCACATCAGCCAAACCTTTTAGGCTTCTTTCTTTCTTAGTCCTACCCTACATCAGACTACAGGAAGGGTATGTCATCAATGCAGAGTTAACTTGAATGCAGATAACTTGAGTTAACTCCTTGAGTTAGCCTAGCTTTAGAGGGAGAATGGCCACACTGTAAAATAATAGTTCAGGTACACAGAATGTTCTATTAGCAGCTGACAAAGCTATGCTAACTTGAACTTCAGCCCATGCCCCAGAGATGCTAGGGAGGCACCACCCCATGTAATGTAAGGGTTTTTGAGTGAATGGCACTAAAGTTAAGGGCAACATGAGTTATAATTTGAATTAACTCTGCAGTGAAGACAAACCCTATGTTACTGTGTAATTATTTTCTTTTCATACTTATGACATGTTTTAACATCTTTTTTAAATGATTTGTAATAAAAGCTATACGAATATATTTCCTGTTACATTTTCTTTTAAAAATATGGAACTTTCCCATGTTTATTTAAACCAATGAATGTTCATTTTATGATTTGCAGATAGAGAGTATATGTTTTATAAACTTCCTTATTATTACTGAGAATAAAAGACCAACCGGATGATTAGAACTGAGACCTCTTTTTTTTTTCGCATTAGTGGCCATATGAAAAAAAAGTAAAAATTAACTTAGGGTCAAATGAAACATTTCAACCTGAAACACCATATTTAACTATTTTGATATTTTACTGGTTCTAAATACATTTTTAAACAAAGTTTTGAAACAAAAAAATGAAATATTTTATTTCAAAAGTGGTAAAAACAAAATATTTCAATTTTGGGGAATTTCCTCTCCCCCCCCCCCCCCCCCCCCCCCCCCGCCCCCAACTGAAACAATTTGGTGAATTCAACATGAATTTGTGAAATGTTTTAGTCAACCCAAATCTACATTTTCCAGAAAAAGTAAGTATTGTCCAAAAATAATTCACTCACCCCTATTCATGATAATCTTTTCTAAACATAATTTTCTCCTGATTTACAAAGGTGCCTATTTATGTAATGTGAAAAGTTACCAAACATGATCAAGAGATTAGAAGATATCCCAGTCAGCCACAATATAAAGAAAAACCATTTCTGTAATTATCACATAGTGCTACTATGCTATCACATAGTCTATGTATGCTGAGATTTTAGGTGAAAACCAGATAAACTCCAAAGAGGAAACATTTGCAACAGTCTCAATGCAGCTTTTGTATTTATATAAAAATTTCAACAAAGGCCACTTTTTGTACCTTAGGTCAGTGGTTTCTGTTTGGCTTTGTGTTTGTAGAGCTAGGGAATTTTCATCCTCCAGTACCAGGGCTAAATATCCTTCTTGTACTCAGGAAAACCCAGTTTCCATACCAGCCAGCACACATCAGTCCCAAGAGGGTGTGGTCAGCTGACTATTGGTATGGTAGACACCTAGCAAGGTAGTTCATCATCTGCAATTTGCAGCACATGCTAGCCAGGGACACATACACCACTGCTTTGAAAAAGATCAGTATGGCTGAGCTACCCTGCCCAAAGTTGTCACGATGGTCACAAACTACTACTACAAGAAAGTGGCAATGATCTGTAATATGTAGGAATGCAAAATTATAATCTTTTATAGTGAACATGTAGTAGAAGCAGCCATATCTTATGCTGTAAAAAGCTGCTCTGCCGAGACCCAGGACAATACCAGCTATCTCACACACACACAGAAATCACACAATGACAGCTCACACTATGTGACTATGTGTTATTGTGCAACTAAAAAAGATTCACTGGTTAGTCACATGAAAAAGTGTGTGTGGGGGGAAGGGAGGAAAAGCAAGCAAAGAAAGGCCTATGCAGAGAAACAATGGTCTAGTGGTCAGTACACTAACCTGGTACTTTAGGGACCCAAGTTCATTTCCCTGTTCTGCCACAGATTTCCTGTGTGACCTTGGACAAGTCACTTGTCCTCTTTGTGCCTCAGTTCCCCATCTGTAAAATACTTCACTGGAGTATTATGAAGATAAATAAATTAAAGATTATGAGACGCTCAGGTAAGCGGGGCCATACAGTTACCTAAAATAAATAGATGAGGCCATAGGCTTGTGCTAAAGGAAATATGTTCTATGAAACTAAGGCATGTCCCTGATATGTGAGTTTTATACCTAAAAAGGTATAAAGCATATTATAAAAAGTGATGTCAATATTATATTTCAAAGAGCTAAATATAGTTGTAATAAAAGTTACCTATCTGACAAAACTACTGTTTGGAAGAGAATGTGGTGGGTAACTGGTCTCTTTGAAGCAGTTGGAAAAACAAAGTGCTCTCTCTCCTATATCTGAGAGGAAACTTTGATACACAAAGTGATATTTTCTGGAGCGCCTGTGACATACTGATGTGAAAGCAACACTCAACATTACTATTACTGGAGCAGATCAAGTATGCAACATGCAAGTCTCCTAATATGCAAGTGTCTGGTATATTATCCCGTGCTTTGTAATGAAAGCTCTGGTATTGGTTAGCTATGCTTTCAGTGTATCCAAGTTTACATTTCAGCCAATTCTTATTTCACGCTTCCTTCTCTCTGCAAGATGCCCATAAACTTAGCTTTTATTTAAAGATAACTGGAACTGTCTGAGGAGACTGCAGTTGGGGAGAACTGCTACTGGAGCTGCCCAAAGAAAAGAAAGTGAACTGGGGCTTCCCAGAAGGCTAAGTTGGAGTAGGTGAGTACCCCCATCAAGTGCCCCATAGTAGCATCTCATCTTTTCATAATCAGGGTAGATGCTCCAACAGATTCCCTCTTCCTCACTGGTATTGACAATTTAGTTTAGCCCTTTGACTAAGCCTAGGGCCCAAGTATAATTTTTTCGGGTCCAGTACAAACTTGTAACACAGGCGTCCTCCCACACACATACCACAATCCCTCATCCCATACATACAATCTCATGAGCCATGAAAAATGTTTTCTTCATAGTAATGGGGGTTGCAGCCTGGGCTGGGCCCTCTGGGCCCCGGGAGAAATGTAGCCCCCCCCCCCCCCCCCCCCCCCCCCCCCCCCCAATGTGGTGGCCCTGGCTAAGCCACCAGAAAAAAATCTTCCCCTTCCAAAGTAAAAATTAAAAGCTAAAAAGCACCTAAGTTCAATAAATCTTCATTCCTTGGTGCATGATTTTACCCAGCTACGTCTGTGATGTTCAGCCTAAGGCTCACGAGCCGCAAGGGGCTCTTTAATGTGTCTTCTGCAGCTCTTCGCAGCATGTGATATTAAAATCATGTGTGATTTAATTATTAACCCATCTAAGTTATTAAGCAATCAGGATTCTTTTACTATGTTATTAACCAATTGTAGTTGATAAAATAATACTTTGGCAGTCATTTTGCTGTAAGAATAAGAGAGAGAGGGAAAAAGAGAGAGAATGAAACAATCAATCAATACTGTGGCTTTTTTGGGGGTAATGTTGATTGCTAATTTGGCTCTTGAACCACTGAAGTCTGAGTATCACTGATCTAGGTGCTTGGCTCCCAAGCAGTCCTTCACCAGACCAAGTCGCATCTCTCACTGGGATCCTTCTGCAAACTTGAGATGGCAATGTGCTCGACCCTGGCTTGCTCTGAGAGAGCTCACATACTTTATTATAGGCCCCTTCGAAATTGTGCTGAAAGGGGCACTAGCACAGATTGCCATAGGACTGGTGAGAGCCGAAGGTCCTGAAGAGTGCTAAGATGAATTTAAATCAATTTTCCAAACTAGCTGGTGGCCAGAAATTAAAAATGAATACTGCTTCCCCTTGGGATCAACTTCTAAAAAGTCATTATACATTTGTGGTAACTGATCATTTTAGACTGTATAAATGATCTAGAAGTCATAGTCCTGAATCTCTTCTCTTTGACACTGTGACCCTGTCCATACTTACCTCCGGGATTCGGCGGCAGTCGACGGGAGTTACTCAAGCTACGCAAAAAACTTGCATAACTCCCATCAACTTCTGGGCTCCTCTTCTGCACACCATCTTCACTGCACTGCGCCACTTGCAAAGGTTGTCTTAGTATGTTGATTTCTGGATTGACTGAGCAGGTCTTCACTGACCACTCAGTCGATCCAGAGCAATCGATCTGACAGCGACGACTCGCCGTCAGTGTAGCTGTAGGCTGTGTCTCATTTACATTGGTTTTGCACCAATATAACTTTTCTTTGTTATTGTTTTGAAGTGGAGTTACTCATAGTTTATATCAATGTAAGTGAGAGGAGAATCAAACCCTAAGAATTTATGTATTTTTTTAAGCTCTCATCATCATTCATTGTACTTTTGGTCACAAAACACTGGAAAAATGAAGTTGAGAGTATTTATGCTCAGAAGACTAGAGGATCCTGATGTGAGATATTAGCTCTGCTGATGCATAGATTCTCACCTATAAATAAAGATGACACAAGCACTGTTCACAAGCCTATATAAAAAGCACCTGTCTGTTCACTTCATTAAAAACTTTCCTGATGAAGGCCTTGAAGGAGGAAGATATGGAATAGCTTTTCCACCTCAGAATAGAATATATTTAAAATAAGATACTAAGTGAGAATGCTATTTATAGGAAATTACCAGTGGAATACACCCAAAATAGAATAAAGCATATTTTATTCCTCAATGGCACCATATCCTTCATCAGGCAGTGCCCTGCTTCAAGGAGAAGTGTCTTGCCCTTGAAGCTGAAGAGAGAGAGAGAGAGAGAGAGAGAGAGAAGGAAAGAAAAAGATCTTTCACCAACATGCAGCTGACCCGCTAGGAAGCATCTGTACCTATTGCGGGTGGATCTGTGATTCCAGGATTGGACTTCCGAGTCATCTTAGGATCCATATATAAACCCATGGTAGAGATCATCCTCAAATCGAGAGATTGCCACCACCACCAATTGACTGACATGTTTACACATACACAATTTCTAACTTCCTAACAAAGTACTTCTCAAGACTGGAACTTGTTTTCATGGTCTTTATCAAAATAGAACAAAATTAAAATAATGAACAAACTGAAAATGTTTTTAAAATAGCCTATTAAAGTACAGTCACTGTATATACATGGCATAAAATCCCATGACACAGTAAGCAGTCTGCAGCCAATTATTGGAACATTATCATATTTACATGTTCAACACTTATTTGAACTTTTAAAACACCTGATTTATTCTGCCTTCAGCTTTTTCTTTGGAATCTGTGCTACATAATCTTGAAGGCTAAATTCTACTATTGCTTATCACAGTGATAAAGGCTGCCTGAAATTAGGTTTAGAGCCATTACTGAAATTGACAAAATAGGTGAAAAAACGTGCTTATAATGAGCAACTGGAGTAATGAAAGGCAGTGTAACACAATATTTCCCCTTTGTGAGAAGATACACGTGACGTTGTACCACAAGAGGTGTTTCCTTTGCCAGGCAAAACAACCCTTTTAACAGATTTTCAGTATCGCTGACCTTTTCATGTACTTTGTCGTAAGTGTAATAAACAGGATATTGTACTTAAATTTAGATCAAAATCAATATTTGCATTTAGTTAGTTTCATTAGGGCTTGCATACTCTAATAATCCCATAGCAAATATTGTGAGACTAAATTATACCCTGTGGAAAAAGGAACACATTAAACTAGGTCTCCTCTTCATGATCTGCTCAGTGCCTAATGTGCAGCCATCAGGGAGCAAGTCATTCCTCTCTGATTCTGATGGTGCATTTCCACTGGTCCTTGATCATCAGTGTAAATTAACTCAATTTAGGGGCTGCTCTTATGGCAGTTAACTATAGTCTCTTTGGAACCATATGCCAGTTGGCACGCTTCATTTCATCCTCTCATGCCATGGTATTGAAGGGCAGCTGATGTAGGAGGTGGCTTCACCCTTTTATGCCAGCTGAGAACCCCCTACACTGTTGAAATTCCCAGCTGACTGCATAGGGACAGATGCCTGAATGGCCAGAAGTGGAGGGGAGAATCTGGGCCATTAGTGACAAATAAACCATACTGAGAATGTATCTAACCTTATCGTAAATTGCACAGCCTCAAAAGAGATATTGGAACCAAGTCCTATGAAGAATTGCTGTTCCCTGCTCCCACAAGATAAAAAGAGAACAGCCCTAACATTCTTAGGTGAACAAAGGAACAAAACAAAAATATTTTACCAGGTTAAGAATGGTTCTCACCTGTTACTGGAAAGCTAATTCTTTTTTTGACAATGGAAGTTAAGAATGTCCCAGAGGTCCTGGAAATTACTTCACTGCCTGTAGCTTCAGATGGCTCAATGCAGCCCTTACTAATCTCATCTGAAGATTCTTTTATATTATCCCCCCAAGTGTGTACAAACGCATGAGTAGTAAAAGACATGAAGGAAGCAACTCTCAAGGCATTAGAAGTATCAGTATCCAGAGAACCAATAGGTAGAAGCCATTCTAAAGCACTTGTCTCAAAAGAGAGTCTATATAGATTAACCAGACTGCTTGTACTATGGAAACTGAGTGTTGTATAAAATGCATGGACATTTGCTGATGTTGTTCTCTTTGCAGTTGATGGGAGATTTGCCATTGGCTTCAGTGGGACCAGCATTCAGCTTTCATACAGCAAGTTCAAAAATAAAGTGCCCTCTGTATTATAAAACAGCATTAAAATCTTGTTAACCAAATCTTATCAGAGCACAATGCAATGGCCACACAGTATTAATCACAAATAATATCCTTGATATGCAAGCACACTCAGATGTGGTACATATACACAAAAAATCAAAGTGAAACTGTAGCCCTCTGTGTTGGGAATGATTTAGCTGGTCCACATAATCTTAATCTGCACAAAGAACAGGTAATTTTTCAAACTATGTAACAAGACTATTACACAACTCTTTTAAAGGATGTCAATAATATTTGTGCAATGTATTAATAATATAAAAGAGGAAGAGACAAGTAGTGCAGATATGTATAGAGAATCTGGGGCAGATTATATACACAAAATAGTATTATTTGTATAGATACATGGAGTATATATGCGCAGTGCATTTAGATACTTTCAACAATCAGATTACGTCAACATTCTTTACTTTAATTCAGATTCATTTCCTATTCTATTTATTGGTGCACATGTGTTAATGACAACACAGAATTAATGAGGGCCTGTATTTCATCTAGCTGCAGTTCTATACAGAGCCCTATGCATGATGCTCCCATCAGGGGTAGGTGTAATTTGCATGAGATGTATCACAGCTGGGTCAGAGAAGATATGTACTAAAGAACACTTATTATTCCAAGCCCTCCCCACCCCACTCTACCCTCACCCACCTACAGTTGTGGCTGCAAAGCATATGTAAAATGCGACGTCCTCAGATATTTGGGAAATTCAAAAAGGTACACAGCAATGGTCCCCCACTTAGCTACCTCTTTTCCCCATACACATTTGCAGAAGAGGTAGCCTAAATTTGGCTCTTTAATCTTACTCTTCAGGGACCACTAGTTTTGAGTTTAATTTGATGACTTCTCTAGTTAGTGCTGGCAGTCTCAAATATTTACTTAAGAGATTAGCAGTTTTGTAATGATCACACTGTAAACAGGTGGCACCACAACTTTGTCTTGTTGCTGCCAATAATTAGTTCAGATTTCCAGAAGCTGTTGTGAGAGTGCATCCCTTCTCTGTGTTTCTCATTTCAAAACCCATTGTGTGTAAATTAGTACTGACTGAGTGTTGTCTCTTATACACACTAGATGTCACTACATGACCTGAAATATACTCTGGATTTTAATCTATTTCCTTATTATTCTCAAACAAAAAATGCCATGCAATAGAAAATAAATTGCTCCCAAAAATATGGTTTTGCTTTTGAATATAGATAAATGAAACCACAACTAGCAATCACACTTTCATTTTAATAGTAGCGCAATGCATTCTGCTTTGTTTCTTACTACCATCTTTCAGTTTATTAGCTTCTCTGACTGGAGCTGCTACTCATCTCAAAGAAAACTTTTGTAGCTTGATTAGATTTCAGGTGTAACCACCTGTCCTGATTTTTATCCTGCTTGGAGACTCAGTACCAATTCTAGATTTCATCCAAGCTGCAGCAAGTGCAACTGAAGATGGGCAAAAAGTGGCTGTGCATTACCTTTATGCTCCCCCAATCCTGGAACCAGCTGGTCCCAGTCATCAGCATGTCTCAGAGAAATTTCAGCCCTCCTCTAACCTATGGCCAGCCATCACAGCCCCAAGGGGCTATTTCAGCATCCACAGATTGCCAGGGCATAGGGACACTCTGGCCAGGCCTTCTCTCCCTCAACACCAATGTTTAGACTATGAGCACCAGAGTGAGGACTCTTGAGTTCTGTTCCTGACAGCCACTTGCTGTGTGACCGTCACAGGGTCCACTCACCCCTAGTGTCACCTCCTACTGGCCACTCTGGAGATTAGCTCCTTCCAGGTGCTGCACCCTCCTCTGGCAGTCTCTCCACCCTTCATCTTCTCACCCTGTGGCCCTTCTCAGGAGCTGCAGCTTCAGCTTCATGACCTGGCCCTCTGGTCCTCCCCCTTCTAGGGTATCAAAGGCTTTTGGGGAAAACTGCCCCAGGCAGTCTGCTCTCCTCTGCCTGGTCTGAGCCACTTCCCCAGTAGGTGGTAGAGGAACCCAGGCCAGTCCTCTACTCCATGTTCCAGCTTAGGGGCCCTCTAGTCAGCAACCAAGGTCTGTTCCATCCTGGACCCTAGTGCTTTTTCCCTGAGCCTTTCTGTACCTTCTGGCTCTCCCCCCTTTTCTGGATTTGCCAGCCCTAATTTTCTCCTCCCAGAGAATAAGTAACCGCAGGCTACTTCCCTCTAGAGCCCCGAACACACCTCCCTTCTGCAGAATTCTTCTAAATCTTTTGCATAAATAGAGAGCAAATGTAGATGCTCATCTTACACCAAAAGAAAACAAATAATACTGGCATCAGAGTAAAGGTGCTGCAAAAAGCTAGATCCTTCCAGGGATTCTTTTTGCTGCAATCACCCAAACTGCACTGCCTAAACAGAGATATTCACCCACTCCTGCTGCCCACTATAGATCCAGACCTTGTGTCCCTATGCAACCGGCTTCACAAAAGGTTGAATCTAGCAAATTAGATTTTACCAGCACCTGACAAACGTTGGCCACACACTCAGAAATTGTACCATCAAAACAGAAACAAAGTGTCACTGCGGGTAGCTGCCTATGCACTAAATGGAGACGGTCCACGTAGACAGTCAATGTACAGGCAGTAAAACTCAGGGAGGGCTGGCAATAGCAGATGTGCGTCAGGGAAAAATTAGCCAGGCCCAGCAGGATGCAGGGGCCAGTGTAGAGCTTTTGTAGTAACAATGCAGTTACCTCGGACCAGGATGTGTCGGGGAAGGGAGGGAGGCTGCTGGCTTTTTGGGGGGGAATAGGAGCGGGCTCTTTCTTCTCTAGCCAAACTTGCCAGCTGTTTAGCAGGCACGGCAGCCTGCCCGCCAGCCTGTCACATCCCACCGCCCCCGCTGTGAGACCTACAGCCCTTTAAAAACAAACCCAACCCAACCCGATCACCAAATGACTAGGCAAGTGCAGCAGCCGCCCGGCTTCCTTGCAGGCTGCAGCGGCAAGGCGGAGCCGGGAAGGGGCGCTCTCCCCCCGGAGCTGCTGGCGGCAGAAGCAGCGAACACCTCCCGCGGCCAGGGGCTCCCCAGCAGAGTGATCGCAGCCCTCAACCGCCCGGCAGGAGGAGGCGGCTCCTGCGAGCTCGGTGTGGAGCGGGGGGCTCAGAACTCGCCGGGAGCTGGCGCAGCCCGGATCGCGCCCCGCACCCCCGCCAGCCGGCCGCTCCCTCCCTCTGCCGAGCTGCTGCTGCATGAGGCGCTCGGGGCTGCTCTTCCCGGCCACCTGTTCCGCTCTCCTGCGCCCCGCGCCCGCACCCGTCCCCGGGCATGAACGCCTCGCTGGGCAATCAGACGGAGGCGGCGGGGCTCTTCCTGGCCAACAGCAGTGACTCCCTGGAGCGGGCCCTGCGCTGCTGCACCCCGGCCTCGGTGGTGACGGACAACGGCTTCGTGGTGACCGGCCCGGACGAGCGGAGCCTGTACATCATGCGGGTGGTGCAGATCGCCGTCATGTGCGTCCTCTCGCTCACCGTGGTCTTCGGCATCTTCTTCCTGGGCTGCAACCTGCTCATCAAGTCCGAAGGGATGATCAACTTCTTGGTGAAGGACCGGAGACCTTCCAAAGAGGTGGAGGCGGTGGTGGTCGGGCCCTACTGACAGCCGGGGGCGGGGGGCTCCCGCTGAGCATCCGCCGAGGAAACAGGTGGCCCCCGCCGCGGCCGAGGCTGCCTTTTGACCGAGGAGGCCAGCCCCACCCCGGCAAGGGGCGCGGACCTTGGCAGAAGCCCGCTGGCTCGGGGGCTCTTGAACTGCCTGTGAGGCTCCGGTGACACTCCGGGCGGGTGGCTGGCCGGGGAAGCAGAGCCCCAGCGAGGCAGCCGGGAAGCGTCTTTCTCTCGTCTGTCCCCCCCTCCCCAGGGCCGCAGCGGCGCCTCCTCTCCCCCAGCGCCCTGTACATAGCGCGCGTCGCACGGCCCCAGCTGCGCTCCTCGGGTGAAGATGGGGGAGGGGGGGTTGGTAAGGAAATGCTGCTGGTCCGATGTTAACTCCGGTCTTACAGACTTTCCGTCCACGCCGTGGGTGAGAGCCGGCTCCGGGGTGCGGTCCCCAGGCCGCCGTGCGCTGTCTCCGCACAAAGAGCGCTAACCCGCCCGCGGAATGTTTGGAAGTTGTCTTTTTACTGTCGCTCTGTCCGTAGCCGGGGGCCCAGGTTGCACGGGTCGCTCTGTGCCGCCCGCAGAGCCGGCGAGCCTGAACGCAGAGCCCGCGGCTTCTTGTCTCCGCCTTGTCCGGTGTACACAGCACAAAGCGCTCGGAGGGGAACCGGCTTGGTCTTTTCTTCTTTCGTTTGCTTTAATAAACACGTCTGAAACTTTTCGACTCTGGGTCCTTCGTGTCCTTGTGCGCTCCCACGAACAACCGTAAAGTTAGCGGAAGGGGGCTGGAGCAATGCAGCGTCTGGTCTGCACTTCGCCCCCTGCTCCTCAACAGGGAAAAAAAGCTTAGAGGATGGAGAGAGGGGAAAGGGGGCTAGAAAACAAGACCTTCTAATATTGTAAGACCGCAGTAAGCTAGAGGCCACGCCATTTCTTTTGCACGTCTATTTCCTTTGTAATTGGTCTATGAGTTCAGTGGAATTCAAATGAGTCAACACGACTGAGGTCAGTTTCACTGGAGTGTATTTTTGAGGCACGTCCGCAGGTGCTAGGAAGGAGCTGGGGGAAAGGATAAGCTTCTGCCACGGTATGTTCCACCATGGAAAACATGTTACGCAGCTAACAAAAAGCGAGGAGCAGTGATCTGCTAGTGGTCCTCCCTACTATAATTATTTTTAGAAAGGGAACTCTGATGAGAAAAGTATCGACTGAATCGATGTACGTGCCAAGTCGATTTAGCCTGAAATATCACAATACCTCGTGTTTGCAACTCAGGATTCTTCCGTCTTATTTTGCTTTCTTAAAGTTCCATTTTAGTAATAAAAACAAATAAGGGTGATGAATTCATTGTCTTCTGAAAACTGAATGATACAATCTGAAAGTAAGACCACCACTTACAGCACTATCTAAATGCTTGAATCGTGCCAAGAGCCGGATATGTGCCTTGGTTCTTGACACAATGGTTCTAGTCTTTGATCAGTGGTATAGCCCGATTTTAGGTCTTGTACTCGTGTGTGTGTGTGTGTGTTCCCCCGGAATACTTAAAACAATAGATAAAATCGTGACTGCGAAGTGCATCATTGTCATCACATTCCTTTGGGGATAAAAATTACACATTGAAAGGTTTTGAATCTTCAGTGTATTCATTTCCTTTAAAGGGATAAGGGAACATCTTTCTGTGTGGTTTTGCATGCTGGTTTATCAGATTCCTAAGGGTTTGGACTAGTTGCTAGTGATAAATCAATAGATCTGCATTTGCTCTAGAAGTGAATTCTGGCATAAATATACTGTCACTGACTGAAGGCAACAAAATCCATGCAAAAAGACTTCAGCAGCGTGTCTGAAAGCCAAGTGTTTCCGTCATTGACGTACAAAATTTTGGAGCAAGACTTTGCTTTCATTTTTTCTTAGACTTTTCTTAAAAGTTTTTAAAATATTACTTGATCCATCAAAAGACAGCGGATCCGAGGAGGTCATTTGTGTAAGTCAAGTTATTAAAAGTTCCTGCTTCAGTTGATCAAGGTAACATTCATCAAATACAAAATGCATAATAAAGTTAAGAGGGTGAAATTGAGCAGGTTATGAGACTATAGCTCCACTGTGAATAATATACTGGTAAATAATTAAGGGAAACAATTCACACAGTTCAATGAAAACCACTGAGACAAGCAGAAAATTCCCTATAGCTCACCATGCACTTACTCATTTGCTGCATTTAAAGGAAAGATATGAATAGATCTGCCTGTTTCCTCTGGAATAAAAGTGCTGTGGAATTTGTTATTACATCAAAGTAAAGTCATATTACTGAGATCTTTCAAATGAGACATTGGCAAGAACTTTAACCACACCTCAATCTTTTCCTTAATTCACCTTTCCTTTTTGTAGCTGAGAATGCGGCATGTTGACAGAAGTGATAATTCTGAATGTAGAAAGTTTAGTCATTTGAAACAACACAGATAACAGTGTTGCCAATAATCTGAG
Organism: Emydura macquarii macquarii; assembly: GCF_026122565.2. NCBI lineage: Eukaryota > Metazoa > Chordata > Testudines > Chelidae > Emydura > Emydura macquarii. The sequence goes on from NW_027131390.1 coordinate 85,345,616, forward strand.
TTGCAAAAGGTACATAGCATATTCATGAAACTTCTGGGATTTGGCTCCTTTCAACTATGCTTATGAGACATAATAAACACTTGAAGGGTAACATACTACTGACTAATCTCTTCCAGAAGCCACAACATTTCCACCATTGTAAATCTAAAGGATGACAAACCTCTATTCTTGTAACAAAATAAAACATCAGCAGTGGGTGATTTACTGATCAGTTGGACAGAATACCAGCAGCCTGGCTCCGTTCCAACCAAAGGACCTCATAAAGGATAAGCCCCCAGCCCTAACAAAACGTTTGTGACTGGTACATGATGCCTTTTTAAGCTCTTTATAATGATGGTTCATTTCAATTCGGAAATTGTTTGAAAGAATTTTCTGATTACATGTTGGAAAGTTTCTTGCCTAAATTCTTCCCTAGTATTACCCCAGCTGACAGCTATCCCTTTCTGGTGCAGAAGTGCAGAGAAGTGCCAGGAGGACTTTGACACTCATGAAGCATAAAAAATTGTGAGATATTCTGGGTATTTATAATATGCAATGGCCAGACAGAAGGAACTGGACACTGAGGGAAAATATCTCTCTGTTGGAGACAAATAATTGTCCCCCAAACGAATTTATGAGGAGATTCTGATAAGTGCAATCACTTCATTCTTCTACTATGGAGGAAATCATTTACTTCCCAGCTCACACTTGTCTAGACTTTGCTAAATACACTTGGGCACCAGCAGCTCTTGAGACTGATGGGCAGTCAACTATGTGAAGGTAGCTTCTTTAGACCATTTTACACCTCAGTCTAGTGGCAGTTTTAGGAGAGCATTTAGAAATCTCTCATTCCTGAAGTATCCCTTTGTGATCTCAAACAAGCAACAGCAAGTGAACTCATAGAACATACTTAGAAGAAAATATTATGGGTTATGGCAAGTAACTAGTTGGAATACCACATGGTATATAGTAATATCCACACTATATCAGATGATTTATTTCCCTAATGATACTTGACTTGCCTATTTGCATATTGTTAATGTTTTATGGAATGCTAACTTATTTGGCAATAAAATTGATTTAAGATTTCAAAAGTGTTTTGTGACAATTCAGTTATAAGATTATCTCAACACCACACACACACACTTTCTGTCTTGTTGCTTGAATACCAGCAAAGCAATTTAAGCCAAAATTCCCGATTAATCTTGCACTCTTTCATTTTCCAATACATGAAGCTCTTAGAGAAAGAAAGAACTATTAGCACTTGGTAAAACAAAATGTAAAATCAGCACCAGAATAAAGATCCTGGAAGGAAAGTTTCCATTATACATTAAAAATGCTGGTCCCCCTGATGTTCAGTGACTTTAGCGGAGCCAGGATTTCATCCTAAGACTTCAGTCCAGGTGTCTATTCTCAGCTGTTTCACAGAGCACAATTCCAAAGAATTCACACAGTCACAGGAGCATGCAGGAATCTTACTCCATGTTCATATTATTTGCCAATCCTCTAAATATTGAAATATATCTATATCTACTTCACTTTTTTAAAGGAGGAGTAAAGTCAAAGGCTTTGTACGGGCGTAACAGAACAGAATTTGGCTTTATTCTTTACATTTGCTTCAAGCATGCAAAACAAAATAGAATAGAAAATGGATTCCTTATTTATGTTAATATTAGTTTCCTCAGTTCTGTGGTAAAAAAGCTCTTAGAAAATCTATACAAATTCCAATACATTCCCTTTCTCCCTACCAATTAATGGCACATTTCTCTTTTGGCTTTTGCACTCTCTTGCTTTTGTCTCCCTTGGCTTTTGCATCTTTCCTTGCAGCTGGCTATGGAATGCCGGTTTTGAAACATCACTGAATAATTATAAACTTCACCCTTTCTCTAAAAGCTGGTTACAATGTGTGATGAGCTCTCAAAACAAGAATCAAAGAGTATCCTACTCACTTGCCAAAAAGTCATTGAAACATTTTGCTCAGTGTATTAAATGGAGATACATTTATTAAGATAGCTCCAGAAACTGCAATTGCTTTTAGATACACCCATTTAAATGTTCACAGGCTAAATTTGTCTAGATGGCTGTGCAATTTTAATTTTATGCTCAACACATTACAGTGGCAATAATAATCAAATGAAAACTTTAAGTATCTAGAAAATGTACACTTCTTCTAATAAAATACATGCAAGCACTAGCCCTTGTTTTGCACTCCTATTTAGGCAAAATTCCCACTGATTTCAAAGGGAATTTAGCCTGAATAAGGAGTGTCAGATCTTTAGTGTTGCCTATTTGTTACTAACCCAGGCTTTATTGTAAGTGACAGGCTCAGCTAAATTATAAGGACATACTGTGTACTATCATATTTACCATTTAAACTGGTCATTAATCATATATCATTTAATATATTCAATATATTGAGTACTTTTAATTTTTGTTATTGGATTGGAAAGCTTTAACCAATCGTAACGGTGTCTCCTAATACAATATTTATGTTATATAAGCATAGAGAACACATTTTAGTATTAATCTCTAGTTGAGAAAATTTTAAAACATTGAGTTTGAGCCTATAGTGTCTGTCATGAATCATTAAAGAACACCTCTCTCTCTCTCTCTCTCTGGGGATGGGGGGAGTACATGTGTGAATGGATTTTGCTGAATGAAAGATCCATTGATTTCAGTAGACCATGACTTCAGATGACCAGTACAGTTAAAGAAACCCCCAAGGACATCATGTGTCTCAATTATTTTGTATTTAAGAGCAATGGTGGCCTCTCCATAATTGAGATTGAGACCTGCTGTCCACTAAAAACCTAATTTCCCATTGGTCACCTCAAAAATATCCTCAAACAAGGTCTATTCTCCTTCACACCTTCATATGTGGACAGTGGTTGGTAGCCATTTTTAAATTTTTTATTTATCTGCTAATAACTTAGATAATTCTGCTTCTCTGGGTTTCCACTGCACTGTGGCATTTCCTCAATTGCTCCCTTGGTAGCAGTACTCTGAAGCTGCAGTAGTCACCGTAACTTTAAACAGAACCCCCTCTGTAGGTGGAGAGCAGAGAACAGCTGCAGAAGTTCAGAGCTTGCCCCCACCTCTCCTCTGTCCCACCAACACCCAACCTCCTTACGTGCTGATGTGCAAAGAGCTGGCACAGAGCTGGGGTCCATACCTTAGTGAACATCCTTTGCACAATCCTCTGAAATCCTGCCCCCTTTCCCTGTCTGGATCAGAACTGCACAGGCTGGAAAGACTTCAACATGAGGAAAGGTCGCAAAGATTGAGACAGTTTCATTTGGAAAGGAAATTAATGGCAAAGGACAAAGAAATATCTAAAACAATGAATGTAATAAAAAGGGCAAATCAAGTGCTCCTGTTTATCCATTTCATAATGCAAGAAGGGGTCATTTAATGAAATTGAAATGCAGCAATTTTAAACTGAATAAAGGAAATCTTTCTGATCTATTCAATGCGTGGTTAGTCTTTGGAACTCATTGCCACAAAGTACTAGTGAGCCCAAGACCTTAGTAAGTTTTAAAAAAGGAATACAGATTTTATAGAGGTAACGAGAACAGTTACATCAGATAAGGTAAAATGTTTTTACGAAGGATATAAAACCTCATGCTCTAGGGTATAATCCAACCACCAATTGACAATGGTTGGGAAGCAATTTTCTCTCTGAGCAAATTACTCCATAATTGTTCACTATGGGATTTCTTGCCCTTTCCTCTGAAATATTTGGCACTGGCACTTTTGGAGATAGGACACTAGACAAAATGGACCCAATGGTCTTCTGCAGTAATTCTTAGGCTTATAGGATATAATCATAAAAATTGAAAATAGCAGAAGTCCCCAGCCATTTCCCTGATGTAGGAGCCCTCATACAATATTTCTGATCTCTCCATTCCAGGGCGGACATTCACTGAAGAGTTTCTGCTCTTTGAACATTTTGTAGTTCCAGTTGGGCAGTTTAGGATGCTGCCTCACCTCCTTGTGTAACTCTCTTTTCCATGGAAGCCACTAGCTTTGAACCTTCCCGTTATCCACTGCAAATTATTACTCTGATTTCATCACTGTGGAATGATGTGCTTACACTGTCTGCACTCAACTTTCTTCCTACTGCCAATTTCCCTTATCCCACCCTCCCTACTGCTCTGCCTTCCCACTCTTTTTCTGACAAGCCCTTTCCTTCATAACTGTCTGAAATTCTTCTTTTCCACTTCTGGTACCCCATCATCACATATCCACAGCCATACACACCCTGTCACGCCTGCCAGGGCCTCTGCTGCCAAGCCTCAATTTCTGCTTCTGCCTTGCTTTCTACTTCAAACTCGGCCTCTCCTCCCCACTTTCCCCACAACAAACATATCACCAGAAATGTACCCTTGTCTCTGCTGCAAAGTCGTTTCTCTATAATTAAGAATTGTATTATGGTAGTGCCCAAAGCTCCCAATCAGGGCTGGGGCCCCTATTATTACTAGCAGTTCTGTCTACTAGTAGTAAGCCCAAGAGGCTCCATTCAGTATCGGGAGCCCATTATGTTCAGCTTTGTGCAGTCCCTTTTCTGAACAATGTGCAATCTAAATAGACAAGACAGACAAAGGGTGGATGGGAAAAGAGAGGCAAAAAGATGTAAAGTGACATGCCCAAGGTCACACAACCGGTCAGTGGCAGAGCCAAGAAAAGAATTCTGGTCTCCTGAATCCCAATCCAGTGTTGTATCCACTGTATTCCTCCACCTCTCAGGCTATGTCTACACTTACAGCAGTGTGCAGAGTGCAGACACTGCACACCCAGCTAGCATGGGTATAAATAGCAATGTAGACAGTGATGCATGTCTTAGGTGAGCAGAATACAGTAGAGTGCCCTACACACCTGAACCCTAGGGTATATACCCTATACGACTCTCTAACTAGCCAACCAGTGCATTCCACGTTAACACTGCTATTTTTAGCACTGTCCTATCCCACTGCTTCCCAGTTGCTAGAACCTTTCACTGTGGTGAGTAGCTGCACATGTAATGCCTGTACTCTACACACTGCCGTAAGTGTAGACATGTACTGTACAGTACAAGTACTGTATATAAGGCTTACTGGATGTGCAAATAAAAAGGAAGACATGGTCCCTGATCCAAAGAGTTTATCCTCTAATTTTAAACAAGATACAACCAGTGAATGACATGAAATTTAGGAAAGGGTGGAGAAGACAAGAGTAGCAATAAGATAATGCAGTCGCACAGGTCAGCTATTTCACAACTTGATGGTTCTAAGATAATCTGGAAGCAAATGAAATTTGCTATCCACAATGACCTAGCTATCATTAACTGGCTGGTTCCTTGTAGGCCTTACAGAAGAAGTGGGTCTTGAAAAGGATTTTGAAGAATGAGTGGACATTGGCCCGAATAAGAATGTTAGCGCTATGTACAGACAGCAAAGTCTGAGTTTGGAAATGTTATGGAGGAAGAAGTGGCAGGATTTGGATACATGTGGGATGTGACTGATAAAAGAGGGAAGTCATCAGATGCTATCAATCCTTCCTCCATAACATTTCCAAATATCAATAATTTCCTTTCTGTCTAGTAGACATATTCAAAGAGTGGGTGAGAGCAACAGCCAGGGAGATGAATTTAGCTGCTACTTTTTGAATTGCACAAGACCACTGTGCAAATCAGGGATATCAAGAAAGAGGAGGAGGAGTCTGTAGTCAGTGTGGGAGATTGTGAGGGCCTGAATGACAGGTCAGTGCTACAATCCTGAGTGACAGGAAGGAGAACATTGTCAACAGTGGCAGATATTGGTGAGGCAAAGGGAGGACTTAGAAGGAAAAGATCAGGAGCTCAGTTTGGTCATGTTAAGTGTATGCTGTTGATGAGACATCCAAGAGGAAATTCAGAGAGGCAGGCCAAGGTGAAAGATTGGAGGGATGAGGCAAGACATAAGCAGAAAGGATGATGTGAGAGGTAGCCATGTAAATATGGTGGTTGAAGTTGTGTGAGTGGATGAGATCACTCAAAGAAAGTGCATAATGCAAAATGGGGAGGGGAAGGAGAACCCCTTCAAAGAAAAAACAGAAATGGAAAAGGAGAACCAGCAATGACAACCTCAAGGGAGTACAAGATTTTGAGAAATGGTTTGGTCAACACTGTCAAAAGGAGGAAAAAGATGGAGCAGAGATTCAAAGATCTGTCCCGGAAAATAATCTGAATCCATTCTGAGAGCTGATTCAGTTGAGCGGAGAGTACAGAAGCCCAATTGGAGGGAATCCAAGATGGAGTTAGAGAAGATGAATATGAGACAATAAAACTACTGCTCTGTAATTACTTTATGTTTTAATAGAAATTTAACCAACCATTATGTCTCTGCATTTTTCATTTTCTATATCTCCTAATTGCTTTCCCTCCTCCTTCCTTCCTCTGTGAAAAAATGTTAAGGTTTTCTGGTCCCTTCATCTCTTCTTAATGAAGATATTATTCAGTCCTGTGGGAAACATTTCAACCCACTACATTTACATTTCAGAAACATTCTTCCATCTCTAACTAAGTTCATTATAAGACAAGCAAAGATTTCCTGTAGAGTTACTAGGACAGTGCACTGTGCAAACTATCATCCATGTACATTCCAGTGACAATTAGTTGGAGCTACAATCTGATTCCCTGCAGACAAATCCGAACATTTACAAGGACAGTTTTTTAAAATGGTTTCCAAGACAGTGAAGTTTCCTTTTATTACTCTCATTTCCCTTTGCACAGTCCAGAGGCTGTTATTGTCTCGCAGAAAATATATGTAGGTCTTAAAGTTCTTGTCAGAACATTTGGTGGAATTAAGGCTTTTTTTTTTTTTTTTTTTTTTTGCTAGCATAAAAGCAACAAATACATTTTGATTTCTAAAACATTAAAGTGAAACTTAGAAACTTTACTTTTAGAATCCCAGCTTCTTTCTTGCTCAAATGACTTTAAATCCAAATGATGTAGCTGTCCAATTTACTCCCTTCTTTACAGTTTAGTTGTGAGGAGACACTGTCTTTTTTTAATGGCAACAAATTTTGCTTGCCATTGAAGAGTATATACAATTATTGAAGAAACAAATCAAGGAGAGTTTAAAGTATCCAGCACTCACTGTACCCAGTAGCTTGGTCACTAGCTACTTGGGACCTACTCCACAATTATAGAAAGTATTTTTAGTGACATGAACACATGATATGAAAAATACACAAAGCAACATATCATTCCTATGTCCCTTACTATATCAATATCAGGTTAGATTTCTTCCTTTTGCTTCTATTTCAGATGGAATATAGTTCTAGGGATCCAGATTGTGGATATTTAATGGCCCATCAAACCTAATATGGTTCTATGCTTCTATCTGTGGCAGAGACTTTCAGCTACTTCAGTAGCAGATAAGGGTGCACAGAAGCATAGTGAAGGTGACAGGCAGCTAGCAGGATCCCTTGATTGCAGATCAGTTGCTGCACATTCCTTGTGCTAATGAAAGAGCAAGCAACATAGTTACTAACCCTACCTCACTGATGGCGTGAGAGAGAATTGCATCCCAAGGCACCTGATGATTAAATTCTCATTTTATAATTTTCAGCTGCTTACCATGATTTCAAATTTTGTTTTGTTTTCCCTCCATTTATTTGCTATAATAGTGTATATAGTGGCATGGAAGGTTTCAGATGGAAGAAAACAAAAATTACTATCATTTTTTTTCCAAATGTGGATAAAAAAATCATACGCAAACTACAACAGGAAAGAGGAAACATTATTGTTGGGTGGTAGTATTACCATAGTTGGGTTGATATTCATTGCAGTCTGTGACTGGGTGGACTAGGCATTTGCTGCCCTCTGCTGGAGGCCCAGCTGCTGGGGCACACCCGGACTAAAGATTATGTTCTTTTGGGGCGGGAGAGGTTGGAGAGGGGGGGGGGGGGGGGCCGAAATTTTAGACCTCCAAGAGTCGCCTAGAGAGGCCTCCCAGAATCAGCGGCTGGTAGAATCACCAAGAGTTGGTCCTACAATGGCTAGAAAGGCTGGGAGCGAGCAGAAGTCAATCAGGGGAGGGCCCAGCAGGCAAGGTAGAAGAACTGATTGCTTCCTTCAGTGGTCAGTTCTGGATGAATCTGAGGCAGAAGGATCTCCCCTGTCTTAACTCAAAGAAGCCTGGCCTGGTCAGGGGCCTAAGACTAACTGCACCTTTTTGACTGAGTCAGTGAAAGACTGTTTCATGCTGTGGAATTTAAAGTCCAGGTGGCCATTTGAGTTGGATATCAGTTGACTTGCTCCACTGGTTCAGGTGAACCTGTGAGTCTCTCTCACACCACCTGCTTTCCATTGGCATATCAGATGGGCCACCATGGAACAGCTCAGTGCTTCCCCCAATAATCTTGTGGGGAAACAAACTAACATAGTTTGGTGTTGCATTCATAAAGGTATCACGGAGTGGGGAAATAGTAGACCCCTCTCTGTACTGCTTTTGTATAATCACATCTGGAATATTAATTCCATTGAAGCTACAACAGTCTCAAAAAGATACTGAAGTTTGAGAGTGTTCAGAAAAGATCAGCAAAAATCATCAGAAGACTGGAGCAACGTAAAAAAAGATAGAAAACACACAAATATATATAGCTTGGGTAAAGGAATAGAAACAAGAGAGGAGGAAAGCATGATATGAGTCTATATGATGTATTGAAGATGAAGGTGGTGCATGTATAACTTGGAGAAATAGGATGGAAAATTTTGCTGAATTACCAGAAAAGCTTCCTGACAGTAACAGATATAAGGCTGTGGAGTAGTCTCCCAAGGGAAGTAGTGGAAACTCCATCACTTGGGACTTTTAAACTAGAGTGGACGATATATTGGAAAAGGTGCTGTAGGGAACAATTTGCAAGGAACTGGAATAGATTATCTAATAGGATATTTCCATCACTAACGTGTAAGTTTCCAAGAAAAGGAATGAGAAAGTGTTAGCAAATTAGTTCTTCTGTAGTATGCTAAAATACAAGTAGCTGTTGAAACCCTGACATATTCTGTACAAACGAAGGTTTCATACATCTCAGGAAAGATGTGTGCCATTTGCACTGCCAGCTAAATGTATCACTATACTCAGTAAGTTGCAGAAATGAAAAGTTCCTTCATACACCTATAGGTATTATACATGAAAATGCATGAGAAGTTAGCAAGTGAAGAAAGCAACCTTGAATGATATTCAATTCAGCAATTTTATGAAGTGTAGGAAGAAACATACATCCTGCACCACAATCACTAGCCTCAGAATATGCCTGTTGTATGACAGAGAGCTACATTTTCAAATCCCACTAAAAATTATGGGATTTGTGCACATAGTGGAGCTGTCACTCAGAACTTTAAAAATACATCCCCAGTGTCTCACTAATCCACTGAATAGTTTTATTAAAATTACTGCATCTTCAAAAAAACATGCATCTCCCTTTGCCAACCACCCTCTTGAAAAAGCTGCAGCATGTTTAGTAAACATTTTGGATTGAAACACAGAACTGTATATGTTAAGAGATGGAAAAGATCACTTAGGTCATCTAATTCATCTACCGTTGTACATTAACTAGTGCTTGTTTAACCTAATTTTAAACAACAAAAAGACAGGGTTGCAATCAGTTCACATAAAGACAATTGTTTCAGTCTAAGAAACCTCATTCTCCAAACTTTTCCTGATCTGCAGCCTAAATATTCCCTTTCTTAATTTCAGCTGATTAGAGTAACTATATTCCTTTGTATCATCTTGATAATTTTGTTCTTTTTGCCTTGTACAATCTCACCAAGATGCACAGGAATATAGATCCCTACCCTATCACTCATATGGACATATTTCCTTTCTAATTCCATCCTTCCATTTTTCAATGTGGGCATTTTTTCTTGGGCTTTTCATGTTGTCTTGTAAAAATGGGACACTATACAGTATCCAGTTTGTGTTGGTGTATAAAGTCCCCACACCGGGCCCAAAAGGATTAAAAGACAATACTGGGCCCAAGTAGTCCTAGGCCCTGGGCCTGCTGAGCATGCTCCAGCTGGACGAGTTAATTAAAAGGGAGCTCAGAAGCCCAGGTAAAGGATTGTGGAGCAGGCTGCAAGAGAAAGGAATCCTTCTCCAGGAAGCCAGACAGAAGATGGAGCCAGAGAAGGGAACACAGAATGGGTAAGGCCTTCCCTCAGGCAGAGCCTTTTCCAACCACCACTTGTTTGAGAACCAGCAGGGCCCTGCTCCTTTGGACTCTTCTGTTGTTGTTGAAAGACTAACTATTTGAACTACGGGAACCATGCCCCAACCTGAAGGGATCCACTGATAGGAAGTAACCCAAGGAAGTGGATTTGGACTTATTGCAGGGAGGACCCTGATGGTGTTGCTTCCCACAAGGCTCTGGGCTGTGACCTGGTAAAGAGGGAATTCCCAGATCCCCATACCACACCTCTTTAAGGACTGAGGCCAGAAACAAGTGGAAAGCTGAAGATCCCAGTCTCAAAGTCAGGAACAGATATCACGACTGCTCTGACAGTGGGGCAAGGGACTGGAAGGCAGGTGGCTAACCCAGTAGGCCACCCAGACCCATAAGCCCCTTATCACAAAGTTTTATATGCCATTTACCTGATATCATAGTTTTCCTGTCAAATAACATCTCTTGCCCATTTTTATGTATCAAAGAACTTTCTGAGTAAGAATAAATATAGCCACACAATATTTTTTTTTAAAAGTGAGAGAAGATGAATTTACCTTACAAAAGATCTGGGATGAGTAATAAACGGAACCTAGTCAGAGCTATCTAATAATTCCTACTCATACATCTTTGTCTTCTATCTAAAATGTGATATATATATATATATATATATATATATACACACAAATAAAAGCAGCACTTTAAGCCAGTGGTTTCTTGCCTTTTGGGAAACTACTATCATTTTTTATTTGTCATATTGTAAAACCTCAGGGCCCCAACTGAGACTAGGGACCCTTGAAGCTGGACACAGTGAGAGAGACTTCCTGGTCTGAAGAGCTTGCAGTCTAAACAGACAAGACAGCACAGAAAAGTAAAGTGAATTCCCCAAGGTCACACAGCAGTACAGTAGCAGAGCTGGAAATAGAGACCAGGTTTCTTGAATTTCAGCCCAGTGCTTGATCCACTCTACTATGCTGTGTTTGTAACAATACGCGTGTGGTGCCCTATCCACCCAGCCTTTGTGACAATAGGTTTTAGATATACCCAAGCTTTCTGCAGGTTAGAATGCATAGTTAAACATGAAGTGACACCCACAAGCAGAGATGCTCACCATTAAGGGCCAATATGTTTTTGATCAGGCCTAAAGAACCTAATCTTGTTTCCATTTAAATTCATGCAAAACTTTACCTTGCCTTTAACGAGACCTTGACTGGTTCCTTGAGAAAACCTAAAGCCTAGGCACACATTGTAGTTAGGAATCATTGCCAAGTGTTGGTATTCTTATCTTGCTTGGAAACCAAGATCAGGGAGACTTTGGATCACTTTAGTACACAGTTAAATGCCAATTCCTATTTATTTGTTTATTTTAGTCCTACAGCGTGTGGGGCTTTTGAGATCCCTTTAGTACTGTGTCTCATTAGTACATACCTAGCACTTCCAATTTGGTTCCAATTTTGTTTTCAACAGGAGATTTTAAAATAAAAAACACCAGCTTGTTTTGTTTCCAAGCCTTGTTGCAAAGATTCATTCTTGTGATTGATTAAAAGCACCGTTCTATTTTTCCAGCAAGAGACCCACAGTCACTGCCCTAGGGAGCGTAAACTGCCATTGATCCAGTTCTACTGCTTTGGGATGAAAGTTCTCAAATAATTTGTCTTGCTCTTAATGAATGTAAGCAGAGTCAATAACTCTTGTGTTTACCAAGGGAACTTGGGTGTGAGCAGCAATCAGGGAAAGCTGAACAGTTCAGTATTCTCTACAAGACACATGCCAAGGTATTTAGGTGCTTAACCTCCCATTGATTTCAATGGGAATAAGGCACCTAAATGCCCTTGTAGATCTGGGTCCTAGCCACCCAAGGGAATCCACAAACCCTGGGTTAGGTGACTAAGCTCCCTATACAATCCTTGGGGAGAAACAGACACCTTAGAATGGGCTCCACAAACGTCAGCATGCTGGGCAGGGAGCCACTGAGAGGGGTCTATCCTAAGTCCTGTCCCTCTCATGGAGTTAGGAGCCTAAGTCTGGGCTATAGGGGGATGCTCGTCTCTGTTTGCGATCCACAGCCAGGAGCCCTCTCCTAGAGTCAGGCACCCAAACCACTTCTTGCAAGAACAGTAGCAGCACACAGGTAACTCTACACGCAATGGTTCGGGGGCAGGAGCGAGGGAGGAGGGGCTGGCGGCAGCCTCCTTTATAACTTTTAGGGTAGTGGTTAGGGAGCTCATCTGGGATGTGGGAAACTCTGGTTCAGTTTCCCCCTAGGGTGCCTGATGAGGAGAAGGAATTGGGACAACGGTTTCCCACTTCTCAGGTGAGTGCCCTAGGCACTGGGCTAGGGGATATTCTCATGTGGGGTTCTCTGAGTCTTCTCTGTTGAAAACATTTCATTTTGCATAAATAATTAAACAGGCCTTGGGCCAGAGAGAGTAAGAATTAGGGCACTCACCCGAGAGGTGGGAAACCCCTGTTCAAATCCCTTCTCCTCAGGTACGGGGGGAGGGGGCAGGATTTGAAACAGGGTCTCACATCCCAGATGAGTACACTAATCGCTGAATTAAAGGCTATCAGGGCTGCCTGTCTGTCACTCATTGGCCATTGTGTGTGGAGTTGGTCATGCTCAGAGCATGCCTACCAAATCAGGCAAGATAAGCATTGTCTTACATATCGTCCCTTGGTTTGAGGATCACACTGGGATTTAGGTGTAAAATAGGAGCCTAGGCACCTGTCTGAGCAAGAAGGATGCATGCCCAGGGGCAGAAACATAGGCACCCAGGAGTCTTTTATAGTGAAAATTTAGGCAGCTACAGGGTTAAGGAGCAATTAAATCTGCCTAAATCTGGGACTTAGATGCCTAAGTATATGGCATATCTTTTTAGAGGCGCAGCTTGTGCTGCTGCCCAGTGTCCAAAGGCATTGAGCTTTGCACAGGCATAATGATTTTTTTTCTACCACAGTTAAGCACTACAGTTTTTCCACAGCTGCTTGCATTTCCCTGACTTGCTACAGCCATGACTTGGCCCCATCACTGAAAAGCAGGGCTAACATACGAACATATTTCCTACCTTGGAAATGTGAGGGATTTAGCAATATCTTTTTGGTATGGATTATTTTTGTTTCCGATCAATTTTTTTGTTCTTTTCAAAATAAGAAAGAAAATAGCCTGCCCAGCTCATCTGGGAAACAGTCAAAGCAGCACAAGAAGGGAACTGCTCAGGCTTTATATGAAATTTGTGCTACAATTACCTTCCTTTTTATATTTGGTTCACTTCAAAAGCATTTTTAAAGAAACGATTCATAAGATGGAGACTCTTCACTGCCACAGAAATGACTTAATGAGACTGTGAAACAGACCTACTGCACTGCTATAGCCACTCCGTTGGAGTACAACACAAAGTACATCTCAGAATATACTAGAGGTAAAGGTAGTTTAAGAGTCATCATTTATTCAGCCATTCTCATTCAGCTGCCCTCATTTATGTAAAGGAAAACTCTCTTATTTGGCATGGAAGCCCCAACTGGGAAGTGTGTAGAAATAGCAAAGCCAAGTAGACTGGAGAACTCAGGTCAGGAAAGTAGAAAATATCCTACTTTGCTGTAACTGATGAAGGAGAAACAACAGAAATGGTGGTAGATAATTAAACTTTTATACCAGGCACTCTTACCAAAGAATACCTATCGTACCTTTTAAAAATTCTTCCCATCATAAAGAGGATTTACACTGGCTAACACTGAATTGCTAGAAATAGGAGACATTCCCTTCCTGCAGAATGGGAGCAATTGTTAACACGTCAGCAATGAACGGACCAGTGAAGTCTAAGTGAAGGGTCTTGGGTTCATAGGTGTCAAGATGCCAGCAGTGTGTAGCACCATAGCAGACTATTGCCTGATTTCACATACACAACTCCCATGGAAGCCAACAGGAATTGTGCATATCAATAGGCTGCAGGATCAAGTTAGCGGCTGAAACTGGTTGGCTGAGCATCAGTTGAAAATACACCATTTACTGCAGCCAAGGCCAAGGCTCCATACTTCATATCTAAGTAGTTATTTCATGCATTTTCTTCACCCTTTCTGTATAAATGCTATTGCCCAGGGGATATTCTTCCAGGTTCCGAGCCAGGGGCTAGATAGGTTAAGACTGGGACATAGAGGTACAAAAATGTACCTAGTAAAAAGAGATATTGGTTTCACTGGGAGCTGCAAAGAAGCCCTGCCAGGTGAGGATGCTGAGGGATGCACTAATTCCGTCTATCTGCTGATCACGTAGCCCCATTTTGGGGCTGCACTGACTACTTAAAACTTTCTAGATGAAGATGAACTTGGGGCAAGTATGCCACAGCTGTGGCACCATTTCGGGCTCTGTAGATTGGTTTACAGATCTACCGAGTCTTCTACTTTTACAGTAGCCTGTGTCTTTGGGGCCTGTCTACTGAGAAGTGATTTGTGCGTGTTAAGAAACGCCCCAGCACTAACATGTTTCCCTGTCTTGTCTCATGCAGTAAATGACCTATATCTATTTGCCCAGGGCTCCCTAAAAACATAATTCTACCTTCTTCTCCTAGTTTAAGTCCACAATTCTCAGATTTCTTATTTCATCCCCTTCATGTTTGAAATTTGCTGTGAGAGTGTATTGGATTAATGCAATTGTCCATGCTGACTGCTCCTTAGAGACATAAAGTAAACACATTTGTAGAAAAAACAAATTGGAATGCATTTTTGAAATCATAACCTTCCACTGTACAATCTCACAGTGCCATTAGAAGTTCTTTTAAACATAGCAGTACACAAATGTAGAAAATGACTTGCCATTTCTGCATTTCCTTTTGACATTTTTAGGGTTAAATAAGACCTTAGTGATTGCACTATGGAGAAATGCCTATATATTTTTGCACTGTCTTCACTGGTAGAATAACATTGTATATATATCTAGCAGAGCAGTCCATAAAAGGCTTTATTTTTAGTCTCTTCCATTAGGTTTATACTACTTATAATAAACAGATTTCCATAGAGGTTATTACAGCAAAGGTATTAACATTCCTCTACCTATACTAGATAAGATCCATGCTTATAAATAAATGAAATTTAAAAATGATAAAATGACCGGAGCTCCTTAGACATAATATCATCTCTTAATTTCTTTGCTATTTGAAAGGCAAAAACAAGCCAGGCACAGCTATGCATCAGTTTAAAACTCTAAAAAATGTATGTTGATCCATAGTATGACAGATTCAGGACACTGAATGGGCTTCCAGGTGAGAAGCAATTGAAAAGATCTCTTTGATACAGCTATGGATTAGTCTGAGAGTCTGAAAGAAAGCTACAAAAGAATAATTCATCAGCATCAGTTAATGCTAAGGTTTTTTGAACATCATTCATTTTAAATAGCCTATACTGTGTAAGGTTTGGAACCTTTGGAAAGCTGTCCTGATACAGACTAAATCCATAATACAAATGAAGAATGGGAAATCTTTTTGTTCTTGTTTCATTCTGAAATCTTCATCAATTTAAGGGAGTGAAAAAAATTAAACCAAAACCCAGCATAAGTATTGTAATTTCCTAGGGCTCCCTGGTATGTATTCATGTCTGCTTGTCAAACAGTTACTTTTCCCCTCTTTGACCTAGGATCCTTCGCAGAAGAATCATTGGGGTATTTTTCTCTTTTCAAACTGCAGGTTGCAAAGTTAACTTAAAGCTTTCCTTGCCATTTCTGTCACTACCATATATTTCAAATGCGTGAGGGTATAAAAGGAAACAGACTTACTCATCCATTTCAAAGAGTGAATAGAAAATATGCTTATTACAAACTAGGGTCAGCTCTAAAGTGAAGGAGGATCATTTTCTTTCAAGGTGAAGATAAGTGAAAATGCAAATAAGGAGTGGTGATGGCGACGTGTCTTTCTGAGGAAGCACTGCCATGAAAACTAAATATACAAATATCCTTCTGACAATCAGTTTGGACCCAATCCTGTAAAATGCCAGATACCTACTGAAAGATGTTGAGTACTCTCAGGTCCCATTGGCACTTTGTAAGATTGAGTCTTTTATGATATGGGAGTTGTGGGGAAGGAAGGAAGGAAGAAATAATTTCATATCATCTGCATAACTCAATCACCAGTAAATGCTTCCCCTGATGTCAGATACTAAGGAACAAAAACACCTTAAATCATCTTTTGGCTATTTCATGTAAACAACAAAAGGAATGTGCCAGATGATAACAGAGCAAGATTGTAATTTATTACTGTTTAAACAGGGATACTGCACTATGAAAATGATTCAAGCACTGTTTATAATTCCAATGAGAGTTTTGCCATTTCCTCTCCAAATCCCAAGGAAAATTAATGGAGATTGTTCATTTTGTTCTGGTCTTTGTGCTTCCCCCCACAAAATGATATCTCTTCATTTCTTTTATCTGGCATTTTCTTGTAATTTAGTGATCAACAATGGGCAGTAGCAATGCCAGAGAGTGAACAAAAATCCTGTCTTTCTGCACCAAGAATCTATCCTTTATAAAACAAACTGTTACCAAGACAGGATAAAAATCAGAACATTAGAGGTATAATTAAATGAAATAGAGTTATGTAGTTTTGTGAGATAGTTATGGAAAAACATTAATCTCAGGAACAAGAGCTGACTAATATTTAGAGCCAGAAAATTAATGTGAAATTTTCCTAAGTAAAATTGCTATAGCTAATTCACAATATTACAGATAAACCTGTCAGCAGAACAGTTGCTGAAAATTAAATTCTGTATTCTTTGCATGACCGTACTAATATCTACTATATAAATCTGTATGAAAATAGGTTGTATGGGTAGTGTTGAGATAAAGGGCTCAGGGGATTCATAATCGATATTCACTCCCAGCTCCTTAGCTCAAATCCAGCATGTCTGGAATTATCAGATGTCATTAACCAATGATTTGATGTTTGGTAGCCTAAGTGAAACAAGCTGATGGTCTCACTGTAGCTTGAAGTGGATGGGTGTCCATGTTGCACATCATCACAATTTGCACCTGTTACTGGATGGAATGAAGACTAAACTATCCTACTACATTTTGAGGTGACCCATCAAGTGAAGGTTGACTAGTGACTAGACTGTGGTGTGGGGGTGCAGAGGCAGCATGGCGAAGCTGGGCGCTGTCCATACAGCTGTTTTGTAGATAAATATAGGATTTCTGTCTCCAGGCTGTCAGTGTGGTGTCTTTTATGGACACTAAAACGCGCTTTAAAATCATGTGAAGACGAACACTAGCTTTGTTGTTAGATTCCTCTCCAAAAGCATAGTATCTTGCTTTTATCTGAGTTTTTTGGAAACATTTCCATTGACTTCACCAGGAACAGGAGAGATGCCCAATACATATAAAACAGTTTACTAATGGGGAAAAATACATTGCAGTTTATGGCTTTCAGAAAAAAATGGAAAAATACTAGTTTTTTGGCCACATACCGTACCTACTTTAGAAAGAGACAGCTGACCAAACAAAACTCTTTATGCAAAAATTTCTGAGAATAAACCTTGAGTTAGAATCTCAGCCAGTCAAATTCCTTTGTTCATTCTCTTCCCAGTTCCAATTGTCTTTCAATTGAAGCACAGGCAAATTCATTACAAACTCCTTTTAAAATAATAATATGGGTATTGGTGCATGATGGACATGAAGAAAATCTGCTACAAAGCTTGAAAACCAATTAAAAGACTGAAGGTCCATGGAGATTTAAAACATACTTGAGTTTGGCTAGGACATTCTAGCAGCTGTTTGAGCTGAAGTGCCTGAAATAGGAGAAAGACACAAAATGTGAAAAGCTGTCAACAAGTATGAAATGGTTGTCTAACCTCGTCTTGTAATAACAGGGCTCCTACTAGGCAAAATGAATGATACCTATGAATGTTGTTCTTGTGCTGTAATGTATGAGCATGGTGATTTGTCATTATTTAGCACTTGCGTATAGCACTACAGATAATTTGTGCACAGCACCATGTATAAGGGGAAAAAATACCTGATTTTATATATTATAGGTGGAGCTGGTAGCACTACCTACTATTAATATTGTCTGACACTTCCCATTAAAAGTGCTTATAACTTTCCCAACCATTGGACTGAGATTTTGCAGGCTGGTTGTCTGCCTCAGGCTGAATATATTGTACATTTTGGAAGTTTCAGCCAAAATGGTTCGACCATTTCTGAGAACCAAGCTGGGGGGAAAAATACATTGTTTTACCATGTTAAAAAAATCTGGTGACCTTTTCTTTGAAAAGTCTCGTGCCCCCATGTTTTGGGACAGGGACTTGACATTTAGCAGGGGGGTGGCTTTTGTGTCATAGAGCTGTCTTTTTGCTATCCTCATAAAAATCTGGCCAAGTTATTAGCCTTTGAAAAAAAAATTGCAGTCTCCACATACTCAGTAGAGGCTTGCTAGATTGCAGCTAAAATACCTGAAGATGTTGTCCTCGCTGAACAGCCTCCATCCCCTCACAGATCTAGGCTGTGCATGTGCCATCAGCACAAAGTGGCTAAGTATGTTCCAGCCCTTGGCTCAAGGGGCAAAGTTGGCTTCTCCCTTGTAATAGCTGGTCTGGGCCACAGTGGGGCCAGGCACCGGAACCGAGAGCAGGGAGCCCGTCCCTTCTGTACTATCAATGACCCTGGCCCCAGCCCCACACACCCAGGCAGTGTGGAGAAGGAAGCTACCTGATTCAAATGCAGAGGGGACAAAATCCAGGCTAGAGGGGAGGGAAAGGAGAAGGTTGTGACAATGACTCTGATGAGACTGGAGGAGAGTAGAGAAATTGGGAGTGGGGGCTGGGAAGGGGACAGGGATTGTCTAGGCAAAGAGACTGTGAACCAGGAGTGGGAATGAAAGGTGAAGCTTGGATCGATTGGACAACACCTTGGATCTTTCAGAATTCCTGCAGGGCAGAGGTTCCAGAAGGCTGGAGAAGGGCAAACATAGTACATAACTTTAAAAAGGGGAACAAAAGGACTTTTAGATCAGTCAGCCTGATTTCAATACCTGGAAAGATACCGGAGCAAATTATTAAACAATAAATTTGTACGCACCTGGAGGATAATAGGGTTATAAGGAATAGTCACAATGGATTGGTCAAGAACAAATCATGCCAAACCAACTTAATTTCCTTCTTTGATAGGATTACTGACCTAGCAGATAAAGGGAAGCAGAGTGACATGATATACCTTGATTTTAGTAAGGCTTTTCACACAGTTCCACACGACATTCTCATAAGCAAACTAGGGAAATGTGGTCTAGATGAAATTACTCTAAGGTGGGTGCACAACTGGTTGAATAGTTCTCAATGGTTTGGTGTCAAATTGGGAGGGCATATCTAGTGGGGTCCTGCAGGGATCAGTCCTGGGTCCAGAACTATGCAATATTTTCAATAATGAGTTGGATAATGGAGTAAAGAGTATGCTTTTAAAATGTGCAGATGACACCAAGCTCGGAGGGGTTGCAAGCACTTTGGAGGACAGATTTAAAATTCAAAATTACCTTGACAAATTGGAGAATTGGTCTGAATTCAGCAAGATGAAATTCAATAAAGTCAGGTGCAAAGTATTTCACTTAGGAAGGAAAAATCAAATGCACAACTACAAAATGGGAAATAACTGTCTAGGTGTTAGTACTGTTGAAAAGGATCTGTGGGTTATAGTGGACCATAAACTGAGTATGAGTTGTCAATGGGATACAGCTGTAAAAAAAAAAAAAAGGCTAATATGATTTTGGGGTGTCTTGTATACCACATTTCTGTTAATGCACAAAAGGTAATTGTCCTGCTCTACTTGACACTGGTGAGGCCCTACCTGGAGTAGTGTCCATTTCTGGGCCCCACAGTTTAGGAAAGATGTGGACAAATAGGAAAAAGTCCAAACCTGCCCTATGAGAAAAGTTTAAAAAGCCTGGGTATGCTTAGTCTTGAGGAAAGATGACTGAAGGGGGACCTGGTAACAGTCTTCCAATATGTTAAGGGGTGCTATAAAGAGGATGGTGATCAATTGTTCTCCGTGTCCGTTGAAGGTAGGACAAGAAGTTGGTGTTTCCTATAATCCTGTGCCACGACCCAGTGGCTGATAGCGGAACCCAGGTCTGCCCTCTACACTGGTTTCCAGCCCAGAGAGGCTACAACAAGCAGCCAAGGACTGCACAGTCCTACTCCTTGCTGCTGTTCTCCTGCCCTCTCAGGCTTCTTTCCCTACGGTTCCTCTGGGGTTGTCCTTAGGGTCCCAGAGCTTATTGTCCATCCTGGGTTTTCTCCTCCCCACCTCTCTGTACCCAAAGAGTGACTGCAGTCTCTCTGCCAGCCACTTCCTTCTGCTATCAACTTCCTGACTTTATACTAACCAGCCTGCTTCCCACCCAGCTGGGCTTCATGTTCCGTTAAGCCTGGCTCTCCCTCCAGGTGCAGCCAGATACCCTAACTGGCCTCTCATGACCTCTGTGGGGTGTTCACCCCACCACAATAGTGTATTGGGTGGCCATGGAAAGTGCATTAATGTATGTGATAGCTGTACAGCTAGCTACAATGTAAATATACTTCTTTGTGTGAGTGTACCATTTCTTGGAGAAGGAATTATCAATTTATCTTCGGGTTTTGTACTACCACCCATCACTGTAGTATACTGAATTTTACATGAGGACCTAAATTTTAGTTTCTTTTGAGAAAATGTACATATTATATGTTTAACAATTGTTGCCAGTAAGTGACAGTTTAATTATTGGGCTCAACATCGGCCCCTCATCCTAAAGTGACTCACTTCATGAACTGACCCCAGATGTTGAGATTTGGTGCAGATATGATAGCACATAAGGATCATATGCTTAAAATGGCTAGAATATTTTATTATATATTTGCTTCTTGACATTTTCTAAAAAGAAAATTAAATTATATTATCTTTAGGACAACAGTAATTTTCCATGAATATTTATCCTAGATAAGCCAACAATTACTTGGGCCTTGTGAGTGAGAAAAACAGGGCTCTGACTATACATGGCTGACTTTAATTATAACAACATTAGTATCTCACATCAGTCTTGAGCAGTAATTCTAGAGGAATTAGTTTCAGCCAGTGGTAAAAATGGACTTGTTTATTTTTAGCCCAAAGGAACAGCTAATGCTCTTCTAAACTATTTGTTACCTGTGATAATGAGCCATTGTGAAGGTATTACATCTGTTACTGTCTGAGCCAGAATCAACAGCTTCTGGGCTGTATTTCTTATTTTTTGAAAAAAGCCACTCCTGACAGTTGGGAGCCAGTTCACATTCAGCACATTATGAGAATTACACTGTCTTACATTTTACCTCAGCGAGTGGAGTACCTGGGCTAAGTCGCACAGCGGGTTAAATATCAATGGGAAGAAAAGGGGGCAAGAGAAGCAAGGATCTCTAGCACCACTGCCACTAATTCCTACTATACTCAGCAGCCCCTCACCCAGCAGGAACCATCCCCTCTTCACCAACTCCTCCACTCCACTCAGCAGCAGCCATCCCATCCATCTCATCCCTTCCCTACTCCTACCCAGAAGCAATCATTCCCTCTCCAAGCCAAGACCTCCCCACCATTCCTACCTACCAACCACCATCCATGCCACAACCCTTCATCCCCACACAAAACACATTTAGCCTGCCCTCCCTCTATCACCCAGCATTCCCCCACTAAAAGTTCATGCCTAGTCCCTCTATATTTGTTTGCTGGGACCCTAATCCCACAATCAATGGCAACTGCAAAGCACTGAGGGATCAAGGCAAGACACAAAGATTGCTTTGCGGGTTAAAGATGAGGGAAAGTTTGAGAATCCTCAGTCTACTAAATGTGGCTACGTTTACAGAGACTAACTTCCTTAACTCTTTTGAAAATCCCATCTTAATATTTCAGCCACTGTTAAATCACATTTTCCCTAAAGTCAAGGGTAGGATTTCCAAAATAAATTAAGTAAGTTAGTATTGACTATTGACTTTAAGTGAGACTTGTGCGCCTAACTCACTCAGACGCTTTTGAAAATCCCACCCTAACTGCATTCTTTGGCTAGTTTCTTCATTGATGTCAGATTTGAGAAATGTGGTCTTGTGAACCTACTCACACTCCACACTCTCCTGAACAAATTAACTTCATAATTTCCCCTAACTCTCTCCCTAAGCTATGTATTCACTATTGTTGCCTTGGGCTGTGTCAGACAAAGTATATACAGTAAGAATGGACTAAAATCTTCACAAAAGAAACGTATCTCCTTGGTCAGTTAATATTGCCCCTCCTCATTACTGACACATCTCACCAACCACAACTAATCAGCCCGGCCCAAATAGCAGAAAGCTGTTCTTGTGCAATAGATAGAATTTAAAAGGAAAAATGCTAATAAACTTGTATACTCAGAATAATTAATTATTTTAAAAACAAAGTGTGATCTTTCTGCAAGCAGAAATAAAGATTTAATTAATCAGATAAATTATTTGCTATTTATTTACTCAGCTCTACTCCTGTCTTGAAGAAAGAAAATGTCTTGTCAGTTGGCAGCAGTATTAGTGGCATAAACCAGAAAGCGGGCATGCTGTCTACTTTCTCCATCAGATGCTCAATCTCAGATGCTCAGAGCATCAGAGAAAGTAAATTCATTCTGTGCCAGCAGAAACTGGATGCTGACCTTCCACCACTAATGTGCTGCATGTTGTGAATGCAGTTACTAATCCATAAGAAGCACAGAAAAGCATAAAGTGGTATTCTGTTCAGTCTGTCGTACGCCTTACACCTACAACAAAAGATACTCTCTACACTTTTAACTCTATTACCCCTTGCAGAAATAGACTATTCTCTGAGGATGGCATGCCCTTGCTGTTCATATTCAAAAAGACTTTTTAATTTCCTAATGTTATAGGAATGTACTGAACCCTTTATAACTAGAGAAACCGGGCTCCTTTTACTATTGCTGTTCTTATGTTTTCCCCCTATAAGTTTGCATGCAGTTGGGTTTCTGACCTGTGTGTGTAAAGGGGAAGATCTAGAAAACAGTCTATAATGTCTGGTACATTCAGCATGTATTTCATTACATTTTTGCAAATGTATGTAATAAACCTTTGCATGTAACCCCTCCGTCTAATGGGAGAATTAATTCAGGAGTCAGTGTTTGCGAATCCCAATTCAGGATGGGGTGAAGAATCTGCAATGCTGTCCTGGACGTATCAGCTCTCACAGGGCTGGTCTACTCAAGAAAATGCTATAGTCTTTGAACACAATGAGGAGCATTCAAGTTAAATGACACAAAGCTGACCACAATTTTGTGGTCCATACAGCTCATAGTAAGTCATATTTAGCAGAGCGGGGTTTTTTTTTTTTTTTTTTTTTTTTTTTTAAAAGGGTGCTTGTGTGTGTGAGAGGGATTGTATTACATAACATAACAGTTTGAAACATTATGTTACAGGGCACTAGGGAATCTTTAGTACACATCAGAGGATAGGCAAGCCTCTGACCATGTGCTGCCAAGTTAACGTAAGAGCTTGGGCAGCAGGCTCCATCCACAGAAGTACCAATGAGCAGGTGGGGGGAGTCCATAAGGCAGAGAAGACCCTCAAGGACACTGAATATGGAAACCCACCATTACCCTTGAGTATAAAGACCAACATTTTCATACTGACAATAACTTCATCAATTAATTTCAGCCGACAACTGGAATAATGAAAAATGCAATACAATTAGCAATGCATATCTGACCAATGTAGAGAAAGATCACTGGGAAGATATGCTCATCCTGCATGTCTGCCACAGTCCTTCTCATCTTCCCATTGAAGAAAAAACATTATTTTCCTCAGTCCTTTTTCTTTCAATGTCTTTCATATTTTTCTGGGGGTATTTTCTTCTGCAGTCTCTTGGAGTGGAGCTGAATGCTAATAAGACTGTACTCTGAGTCCACACAATAATTTTTCAGATATTTTTCTCCAATTTCTGAATATCTGTGACAGGTTTTTACGGATACCAGATTTTTATGGACTGGTTTACAGAGGGAAAAGAATGTGTTTGTGCTACTTGCAGTTTGGATTCTTCAGTCAAGTCTCAATTTAAGCTACAAAATGTCTCTTAAAAATGAGCTGCTACTGTATGTTCTTTGAAAGGGTTTTTTTTAAATTTGCTAAGTTATAACAGAGAAAATAAAAGATAATTATGGGAGGAAGAGAATTACGCCAATCAAGATGAGCATCTCTATGGCCAAAGGGAGATGAGTAATAACAAAAATCTATTGTTGTCCACTGTTTTCAGGCAGGCTCTGTGCTCTCTCAGGCACATTGCTGAATATAATATAATTTCTCACACATTATATTGCTAAAACAATTGTAGGTGAGATAGCCAGAGATGAGGTACCTGTGTCTGAAGGATTTAGTATGGGCAGCAAGTAGAAATTTAGGTGCAAGAAAGACACAATAAACTTCTTACCAATGAAAGAAAAATGAAGCTATTCTCCTTTGAAACCTGAAGCCAACATCCCTCATTGATGTATTCAAAGTGATGTTTATACTGAAGGTATAGTCTCAAATACCATACATCTTAGGAAGCCCCATAAAGGGCCTATTATTTAAAGGTGAAGTAAAATACCGTAAATGGGAATTCTGTTTGAAATCCCAAATCATTAACATAAAATATGTGAAGACATAGAAATAGATGTTTTTGAAAAAATAGTTGATGAAGTGAAAATTATTAGCACCTTTACATACCCTGAGTCCAGGGTTCTCCAGTTTATCCACACCAGCAAAGGGCATCATTAATTCCCAAATGAATACAATAAATGTCATTGCCTCCTGTTTTAGGGTTTGATCTTGCAGTCCATGCTCAGTAAAAAAACTCCCTTTGAAGTCACCAAATTTGTATCTGAGTAAATGCCACTTTTATTATTGAGGTCATCAATTGTTAAGAATTACAGAAGCCTAAACTCATGCTTTTGCAGAAAAAATGCCTTTAAAGTCAGTTTTGTAGGAGGGCAAAACAGAAATGCCTCTCATCTGCTAATCATGGGGATCTCAGTTCTGAAGTTTGGCTACCAAATTTGCATTGAGGCACTCAAATAGACACTTGAACTTGATCACCTATAGCAAGTATTTGGTTCCAAATCTCCAGTTAAAGTACCCAAAAGAGGAACCAGGTACCCTAATTCAGGCAGTCAAATTTGAAAACTGGGCTCACACCAGAAAGGATTAAGAATTTCTCTGAGTGCAAAAGCAAGAATCCATCAGATATAGCTTCCCCATTCCCTCTCCTACAGAGGGATTAAATGTCTTTATTGCTTTACTGCTGCTATATTGTTTATGCTCAGCAAAAGGACAAAGACTGACAAAATCAAGCAGCAGACTTCCAGATCCTGAATTCAAAAAGACCAGGTGAGAAATCAGAACAAAGAGACTTTACAGAGCATCTCACTTTGAAAAACATTCTAACGAGAAACCATATACCAGATACTGTATTTTCTGCCTCATTATTTCCAGTCTTTTCTCTCTCTCTCTCCCTCACTCACTACTGGAGACACTGCATGAAAAGAGTCTGCTTTTCTTAACTGTTCCTTTACTTTTGCTACTATCATCACCTGGGTATAATCCTGCTTGTGGCTTGCAGTCCCATCCTGCAATGATTTCAATGGGAGTACCACAGGTAAAAGGCTTGTAGAAGCAGAGGTTTGGTTTAAAACCCACTGAAGTCAATGGAAATGAAGTCCCACTGACTTCAGTGAGTTTTGGATTGGGGCCCATGTGACTAATTGTTATGATAAAGAATAAACAGCAGAAACACATTAATTCATTAAATCCAAGGATTCCATGTCAATGTATTTAGCGATAAAAAAAAGGAATTAAAAGCACATTAGGGTGACCAGATGTCCTGATTTTATTGTGATAGTCTCGATATTCAGGGCTTTGTCTTATATAGGTGCCTATTACCCCCATCCCCAGCCCTTGTCCCAGTTTTTCACACGTGCTATCTGGACACCCTAAAGCACACACACACTGAGCCACATATGCTTTATAAGGGTCAAAGAGAAAAGGAGTTTGGGCTCTCCTATGCAAGCACAGCACAACTTACCTTTATTCTAAATATTGTGAAAGAGAATGTGTGAATAGCAGTTTTCAAATATCCATAACTGTCAAATCAAAATCTGTTTTCACTGGAACACTCAAAAGGAGGGCTGGTTCCATGCCAAATTTCAACTTTCTATCCCATACCACATCGGTGCTTGAAATATTTTTAAAAAGAGAAAAGTTACAGCATCATCTATAAATAAAAATGAGGACTTCCCTCCCCTGCCCCTTGTCTTTTGTATTTAAACATGACTACACCATCTTGCTACAAACCTTTCCCAAAACATTCACTTTTGAGTGGAAACCATGCTTGGCAAATTTCAGCCAAAAATGGGAACATTTTGGAAAATTAAGAGTGGCTAAAAAGAAAGGCTTATGGAAACACTAAAGTGACCTTAAACTTAGCTGGCACGATAGTGCTGGTTATATTTTTCTGTCATATAAGTCACTTAAAGAGTTCCATGAGGTTGGAATATGGCCTATTCCAAAAATTCTACGTATCTTTTAAATAGAAAGAGTTCTTTAGATTTTGTATAATCTTTCAAACAAGTAGAAATGTTTAAGAATGTCCTGTTTGTGTATGACAAATTAAAATGGGTAAGTCTGTTAGAGCTGGTACAAAGATAACTATAAACAATATTCTGTTTACAGACAATTCTCTCTCTCTCTCTCCCCCTCTCTTTCTCTCTCTCTCACACACACACACACACACACACAAAGAATTGTCTGTAAACAGAATAATTTTCATCATTTTCCATGAAGTATCAGATTTTTAAACTTAGCTACATACATTTTTAGAAAATCAAGTACACAAACTCAATGATCTTTTAGAAAGTTGACAGTGTTTTCTTCTATATGTTTTTTGGATAAATGGATGGAAATATATTGTCAGCTAATGTCTTGGTAAATTAAGTCTTGGGTCACTTGTTTTACATTCCTAAAGCTCTCCGAGAGCCACAGGGTGGGGGGGAAAAGGAGGGAATGAAATACTGAACACATGGATACCAAGAAAGTGGTTTCCCTGGCAATAGTAACTATGCAGGAGATGTTACAGTTTCCTTCTGCATGCTTAAGGTAACCAAACATTTAAGGTGATCCAATGGTTTACAAAGGGTTGCTTAACACAATTATCCAATTTCACTTAATTTCAGAGCATAGTCCCTCATCCAGAAAAGAATTTAAGCACATATGTAACTTTAAGCATGTAAGTAATCCCACTGAAAAGTTAATACACTGTCAAATCAAACCCAGTTTTCACTGGAACATTCAAAAGGAGGGCTGTTTCCGTGCCATGCTTCAACTTTTTATCCCAAATCACATTGATGCTTGGGACATGTATTTCTTAAAATTTACATGACGTCTATGGATTACTCGCTTATGAACATGCTTAAGTATTTTGCTGAACTGGAATATTGAAAGGGGATCATGTCCATTCCAAAATATTCTTGAACCAAGTTGGGTAACTTTATGGAATCCCAGATCAGGAGAAACTTACCTGGATTTAGTTACAAAACTGAAACTCCTGCTGGGATGTGGAGCCCTCATAAGTCAGGGCCAAATCCAAGTGGAGGGAATGCCATGCAAAGCTGGCCTCCAACAAGTCAAACCTTATTCATTTTCCTTGGGTGATTTTCGTTTAATGTAAAAATTTCAAGCCAAACATAGAGGAGTTAGCCCATTAATGCAGTATGAAAAAAAGTGTGCATATGTAAATGAAAAAACACAAAACAGAGCTCTGTTCATGATTATCATCTTTACAATTATCAAATGATGCATACATTATAGTTTATATGTAACCTTCAATTTTCACCAGTTTCTGCCTGTTTAATTTTTCTTCTATATGAATCACATTTAAAATCCTCTTCTTTAAAAAGGTCTAATCTGATATCTAATGCATTTTGCATCATGCAACACACAGCATTTAATGTAAACATTAGAACACTGCTCATTCCTACTGAGGTGAATTATGTCACTGATCCTAATTTATCATTTCAGTTTTATCTGATTTAAATTATTCATGACACAGAGTTCAAGCATATTGATCATTTCATCTGAAGGAAAAGAAAATATGTTTTGATCCCATTGATTTTGCCTTTTTCAAGTTCAGTATCCCTGCAGAGAGGAACAAGCAATTCTAAATGTGTTATTCTTGAACAGGTTGAGAATATAAATACATCTTGTTTTAAACAGAGACATCTGTAAGGGTATTGTATTTCTTTTAGACAGACTCCAAGGGCCAAATGCTGCTTTCCAATACACAGCAACTACATGTAGATAATTCCTGTTTTTAATTACTTTTGTATTAATTATCCAAGGATAAATCAAAAAATAGATATGAGATATATGTAAAATCATTAGAACCATGCAAGGATTTCCCATTTCATAAAATGCTATGCCTTGGAGCCTACAGAATGAATATAGAAGTTATTACATTCCCCACAACATTTTTAAATAAGCCCTGCATCCCTAACTAATTTTAATTAAAGAAAAAGTTCTAAGCCTAGATTTGACTAACAGCTATGTCTTCTGATACAATTAATATCCCACTCATTGTGTTCTGAAGTTAATGGGATGTAAAGTAAGGAATGGAGGCAGGGATTTTGATTGAAATTTGAAGAAGATGTGTTTCAGTTCTCTTCTCCCCTCCCCCCAGCTCAAGAATCAGCAGTGGAATTAGAGTGACTTCAGCACTCTGCTTTTAATACTTAGACAGCTATGCAAAAGCTATAATCACCCAACTCCTTGCAGGTACTTCTAGCTTTGGCTGCTATTGTCATGTTTTCCTTGGAAATACTGCTGGGGAGGTACTTTTAAGATTTATAGCATTCAAGATGCCATTAGTTTGGAGGTAGTTTCTATAAGAGTCTGGATCCTGGAGTAGATGCAGTTTGTGAATGGTCCATTAATTATGCTGGTTGGGCCAGCCAGCATAAACGCTCTTTTTCTGCAGCTAGACAAAGGCCCCCTGGGTATATAGAGTACCATATATATATATATATATATGGATGATATATGGAGACAGTTGGCAGGTTCTCTGGTGCCTCCCCTAATAACAGGTACAGCCTAGAATACAGTAGGATAGCCGATTGTAATATACACCACAGATTTAGAAGTCAAACATTCTATTATCCCCTACTTCCATGCTGAATTTAGGAAACTCTGTTAAGTTCTCCTTTCACAGTTTCCACCTGTTCATTCTTTCATTATGTCTTCCCCAATACCCAGAACTACCACCATCCCTGATATCTATGTAGCCAACAGGCATCTGCCTTGAAGCCCTTTAATTCTCCTCCCTATACGTTCTATTTAGTATCCAGCACTTGTCTTTTTTAGGTGTTGATATCTGATACACCCAAAGCATGTGGCACAATTTTTAAAATATCATCATTAAACAGACCTGAAGTTGGCAATAGAAAAGACAAACCATTATTCAGTCATCCGATTGGGCTCCTTGCCAGAGCAGCATCTCTAAATGGGGGTTTCAGACCACTTCCATTGGAGGGATATTATTACATAGTATTTCACTTAGTGTTAGCAAGCTTTTCTTGATATTCAGACCTAAAGCTTGCTTTTCTCAACTTGATCCTATTACTCCTAGTTACCCTTGCGAATTACGATTCTAAAGTTTTCTTAGATAGCACAACTCTTGAACTGACATTGTTGCTCAGTTCCATTGTGACATCTCAGCATTTCCTCACCCCTCTTGGGCATTCTTAAAGTAAACCGTCTGTACTGCAATGAAAGATTTATGGACACAGTTTTGAACTAAGAAGAATGCACATGTCTGACAATCTACCATTGAATTTTATGTACATAATTTAAGAGCATCTGATACAATGGCATTCATTCAGAGCAGGGTGAAGATCTCTGTTTTTGCTTTCACAAAAATAAAATGTTCTGTTAAATTTCACACATATAACCCTTTATCCCACCTGCAGGAGAAAGTACAATACATGGACGTTTAACCTTATAAGCCAAGGCCCAGTAAAATTTCTAATTAAACTGTTTTTCTTGGATGAAGAGCAGTAAGTGTGGGGACTTGCTCTACTCTAAAAGGTTCTAAATTGTTCCCTAAGGTTGCACTTGTTTACTGAGGCTACAGCCCAAAGAATGGGAGTTGGAATTCGCTGCACTCCAGGTTTGCTCTCAGGACATTTAGACAATCATTTTGCAGGAAAAAATAACTGCATTATCATGACATATATTATGTAGCACCACTATGATATTATATTATGGTGACATGATGAAACATACAACTGTGCAGAATATAGAAAAAAATAGATACTTTTTGGTCTACCTAAAGTGAGGGTCAAGATTATTGGGGACTACCATAAGTGGCCCAATTAGTGACCTAAATTAGTGGCTGAGAACCCAGGAATTTCCATTGAAGTCAATGTCACCAAGAATTGTAGGTCAAAGTTTTTAGCAACCTGCAATATCCAGTTTAAGATGGCACACAAGAGAGATGCAAGGTACTACTGTGTATTTAGAAAGTTACAAGCACCTGAGAACAGGACTTTATAGTGAAAGTGTCCCTTGAACTATAGAAAAACTGACAAAACACCACTAACATATGTTGTTCAATACAAACATGCACCATATCATGTGTACCTTTTTACTTTATGCAATACATCGGTATGGAATGTAAAAAACCAAAAACTCATGTCTAAGCACTTAACTAGCCAAGTAGATGTTGTCAGACAGCTGTACAGTTAAAATCACAGAAGGTCGGGCTACAATGTACCAGAACCTTGTAGGTGTAAAGAAATATAAAATTATCTGTTTAAAATATTTGATATACTTTAGATGAAAGATTAAGAGAAAGATGGTTTCTTCTGAAACTCAGTAAAGCTGATTAGTTCCATAATTCCCCTGATTATTAACATTAATGAAATTTCTTTCCTTAATGTACTTCAGTAGCTATTGATTTTTTAATTCTTTTGTTTCTGTTTTGAATAGATTAATATCAATTCTGAAAGGCATGAACACCAGGAAGACCCATTTGTCATTTGCAAATTAACATGAATATCAAAGGAACCCAGTACACAGCCCCTTTCCAGACATGCATGGAGACGCTGCTAGTGAGATACAGTGAACATTCATATAGTGCATCATCACAAGAACTTTGAAGCACTTTGTACCAAGCAGAGCTGTAAAACATTAACAGGTTTTGCCTAGAGGAATCTAGCTGGAGACTATGAAAGGAAAAAGGCAGGTATAGATCAGGCACTTTGTTCATTTGGTATCATATACCTTATACACTACCTCACTGTATCACAATAGATATTTCTATCAACTGCAGAATTGGAGGGAAGATAAATGGTATTTTTAGAATATTAAAGGAATTGGGGGAGTCAGGCATTTAGAATTCAGATTAATATATAATAGAACATTATTTTCTCTCTTTTATAATTACATTTGTAAGATTTTAACATAAATGGGCAAAATATTCCAAAACAACCTCTAAGTTGGGCTGGAAATCATTTGCAGATACAACCAGCTAATTAGAAGGGCTAAATTCTCCTCTTTGCACATGCAGTTCAGTAATAATAATTGACTGAGGATACAAAATTAAAGGTGGAGCAAGGCTTCTTTAAAAGGGTGGACCAATAACAGCACAGCTGCATAAGTTTGCATTCCATCAATATCTATGACACGGTGTATAAAAATTTTCTTATAAAAAGCCATGTTTGTAAATCAGCAGAAGAGTCACTCTCCTGAATTTTCATGTGTACAGCTAAATCATTTTTTATATTTATTGGTGCTCATCTGAGCTTTGCTGAGCCTGTCTGAAACAAAAGCAAGATTTTGACAATGCTGTCATGTACAAGATGATAAAGGTTTCTTTGCTGTACATTCAAATTGCTTTTCAACTTAGATTAACAGCATCCTTAGGGTTAGTTGGAGCCAATTTAGTTATTTCATAACCAACAAATCAATCTTATAAACAAAGAAAGTTCGTGAATTGCTGTATTTTGCTCAAATATGTAACTATTTTCAGATGAAAAAAGCAGAGTTGTGCTAAACAGCATAATTAGATTGAAAACAATTAGAGATGAATCCTTACAAAAAATGCTGGATCTTACCCAGATTTCTATCTTTCCTTTTATTAAGGGAATTATTTTTGTTGTAGCACTTAGAGATTCAGAGTTAACTTATCTATAATCTCAATTATTTTTAGCTCTAAAAGATACAATATTAAGCTTGTGTCTAGTTAGAGACAATTTCTTCTAACATAGGGTTATTACCTACTACTGAGGGTATGTCTTCACTGATGGTGGCAAATTCGCCTCTGTCAGATCAATTCTTTGGGATCAATTGAGCAGAAGTGAAGACCCACTCAATTGATCCGGAAGTCAATTTAATAAATCCACTCCTGGAAAAAGGGTAACGCTGTGCCAATAGGAGCACATTTCCCATTGGCACAACAAAGTGAAAATGCCACGGTAAGTAGAAGTTAGGAAGTCGATGGGAGATATGCAAGCAACTCTGCGTCACTTGCATATCTCCTGTCGACTGCCACTGAATTTCCTGGTCGGTGTAGACCAGGCCTGAGAAATGGTTTAGATCATCCCATGAACCTGAGGGAACTACACTGAAAAAGAGAGGAAAGAGCTTTTCTAGGCCCTAAAATGGTTTTAGTTTATCCATTTACTTCCTACAAGGCTCAAACATGGGCGTAGTTTGGATGGGGGCATGGAGGCCCCCGGAACTGCAAGCCTCGGGCAGGCATGGAATTTGCCCTTCTCCCTGTGCAGCCCCATTGGTCTGACTGGAGCTGCCTCCCTTAAATATACAAGTCAAACTACACCTTTGGGCTCAAAAAACCAAAGATGCAGGACTAAATTATTACCTGGAAGTCTCCCAAACTCCAGCGTGGTACACTGTCAACTAACCCCAGAGGTACCCTGTCTGAATAGCTGAAATTATTATTGCAATGGATATGATGATAGGCTGCTTTCACAGTCCAGTTGTCTGGAGGTGCCTTTGTGCATACAGAATATAATTTTACTGGAAGACATGGTTTGATCTGAAGCTGGTGCATCCCTGTACATGCTTACCATAATTGAACATTTTTATTTTCCACATATTTGGCTATAGAATTTCAAGTACATTGTAAAGCGTTTCAATGACATCATAAAAGCACAGCTAGAGAATGACACATATGCACAGGTGTGTTTAAAGATATTTAAAACTAGACTTGGTTAGCACTAGAAAATGTACTGTCTGACTCAAGACAGAACTGAAAAGTGGGATAGTCAAGATACCTCATAATTATTTTCCACCTTTGGTTTCATAATTATATGGTAAAGTTGAATATGAACTGCTAACAATTCTCCCATAATTGTTTTAAAATAATTATATTTCCTGCAGTTTCATGACACAAGAGAAATAATAATCATCCCAGAATTTAAATCCATAAATTACCCAGATGAAATTTCTTTCTCCACGGTTTCTCTATGCTGCACCAGATAGTGGATATCAGTCCAACTACAAGTAGATGGAGACAGGAGAGAGAGAGATGGTTGGCTGCCCCAGTTCAGTTGTTTCCCTATCTTCAGAAGCAGAGGCAATATTTCTGACTGCCTCCATGTTTGGGTTTTATATTTGGTGAATTCTTACCCAGGATCCTTTACTGTATCTCAGGATCAGTTAATGCAGGGTAGGGTTCTTTCTACTGCAGAGTGTTTTAAAAAGCAAAATTGGGCTAATTCATCTTTCACTTGTATTTCTGTCACTCTAAATTGTATGGGATTGCCTAGGTATAATTGAGAGCAGCATTTGGCCAGCTTTATTCTTCATGCACTCACTAGACCATTTTTTGCAGACATACCTCGACTTACAATGCATCCTGCTCCTTCTAGTTGTCAGGAAATGCACTAGCAGAAGCAGCCTTCCAGTCAAAGCATGTCTCTTTTTTTCCAAATACCAGGAGGCCAAAGGTTCAGCTCTGAGATGGCACAGATTCTTCCATGGACACAGTAGAAGGAGACCCAACACATTCAGCTCCATTTTTCCACTCGTACCATGCTCCTTCCCTTTCTTACACAATTGCCAATGCTCAATAACTATCACTGATAAAGATCTGCTCTGGGTACAGCAGCTTCTGGAGTAGAATAGGGTTCCTCTGAGGGGAAATCTTGACTAAAATCAGTGCCACTTTCTCAAAGTATTTATAATGCTGCTTGAGGAAGGTACAGTATCACCTTCTATATTTACCCCAGTTATAGGGAATGGTTTCATTTTCACTATATACATTGGTTCACATAATATACAGCCTAGTGATAGAAGGGGAAATTGTTTCCCTCTGAACAAAATTCTGTCGCTGCATCACCCCTGGAGTCTAATCTACTTTCCATACCAATAAACCAGTAAAACTCTGCAAGTGGACAGGAGCTAATGAAACTCAAAACTTCTCTCTGGGTTTATTGTAAGAATCAACCATGGAAAAACCAGATTCAAACACAAACTTTAATAAACTTCAGGACATAAGACATGCAAATCATTCTCACCCAAAAATTCACAAACTCCTTTCAAGCTGAACATGCAAACTATCTGTAGGTATGCAATCCCTGCAACTCATTCCCATGTCTCATTGCAGATGTCTGTCTAGACTGTTAGTATATTCTATCAGCTATACAAATTAGTAATGTATCATTTAATATGTGCTGGTAAGGCACAACCAGCTACTGCTTCTCTAGAGATAGCACTTGATTTGAAGGATGGGAACCCTTAAAATTCAATATTTTTTATCATTTTGCCTGAAAAGAAATACCTGAGCAAATTTCATTTTGGCACCCTTTATTGCAATGGACTCTTTAGCCAGTAGTATAAAACTTGACCCAGGTAGCTCAGGGTGGATTTAGTTTGAAAGGTTATTGCATTAAGTGTACACAGTGTTCTGCACAGTCTCTGAACATTAGTCTGGTCCCCAAAGAGAGTATGGGGAGTTAGAGAGGAGTTTGCCATTTGTTTGGGATTAAAGAATTAATTATGGGGAAAAAATCTCTTCTTCCCTTTAGTAAACTAGGAAGTCATATTCTTCATTTTATTGGCATTTGAATTTGACGGACCCTTTAGATTTTGGGGTTGTTTTTGTTTGTTTGTTTAAAGGTATTGGGGATCCTGATATCTAAGAAGAAAGACTACAGTACAGAATATTCATCTATTCCTTGCAAAATACATATCCAGGCAGATACATTTAAAAGACACTGTCTGGTCAACTTAATCTCCAAATTTAAGCATAGAGAAGTAGTTTTACAAAATCCGAGGTTAGTAAAAATCTCTCTCTTTTTTAAATTGAAATAAAGGCAGGCTTTTGTTTGCATTTAAAGCATTTTCATGCAATGGTTAAATCCTACACACTGTAGTACTGTGGTAGACTATCATAACCAGAATGTATAAATGATTAGAAAGGATAGTTGCAGGATGGGGGCCCTAGTTTATTACTATTCAGATTTGAAAATCTGCCCACGTTTTTCTCCTTTTGAATTAAGCCATGTTATTACTCAGTTTTCTAAATGAACAAAATAAGACATGAGGAAGACAAGAGATGGCTCAGTCTATATTAGAAATGTGGATTCTTCTTGGCCTTGTAAATATAAATGCTTTTTAGCCACTTTGGAAAATACTATAGACTCTATTTTAGATGGCAATTTCTCAGTTTTATAGGAAGGTTCACTAAACATTGCTCCTTGAAACTAGACAGAGAACTGAGGGTTTAGATATCATTTTGGGTTGAGATTCAGATAATTTGCCACAATGATAGCTGAAAAAGAGATGGTTTTTAAAACTAATCTCTGAATTCCAGGAATAAATTAATTTAATTTTCTATACTGATCCTATTTTATGACATTAAGATTAAATCAGATGAATCTCCTATTACCCGTTAGGATACAAATATAAATTACAGGGTGTTTTATTTTGACTTGTTACATAGGAATGTGTTAATATGCAGAAATTTGGGAAAGGTATCATTCCCCTATTATCTAGATAGGCACAACTAATTTAACTCAACCACTCATTTTGCGCTTCAGGATTCATGGATAGTAAACTAAAAGATTCTCCTCCTTCTTCAGAAATTGGTAACATTGACTCATTGCTCTGATTTGAAGGAAGATAGAGCTATTTTATTGCCAGCATAAATTAAAGATGGGAGGACTTGTACTCCCATTAGAATCAGCATAAATACTTCCAGATTTGGCATGGAACCCTTTTTAGACCAGTGGAAGGATGCTGATTACATTAAAAGTGATTTATCTGAGTGGGAATAGGGATAAGGACAAGATCTATGATGAAAAAGGGAAGGAAAATAAACCTTCCTTGCATTCTTCATTTTTAATGTTGTGTTGGAAATTACCATTTTATATCATTTTTAACATTTAGTCAAACTGTTTGACTGCGTATTTGCAGCTGCAAGTAAATTTATTGTGCTCGCTCTAACCTCACTGCTGCCATTTGGCTAACTCATTCAGCCACTGAGTTTACACTGTCTTTGCCAATTGACTTAACTGTCTGCCCAGTCATGTTAACTGCTTTGGTTTTCCTAGTCCCCCTGTTCTTTATTCCATTCCCCTCCCTCTCCACATCCTTTGACCTCCACTGCCCCCTTTACCTCACTTCACTCCTTTACCATCTCCTCCTAATCTCATGCACATTTTTTCTTCAAGGTGTTGATGCTGCAAGATAGTCTTGCCCATGGGAAGAGAGGAGCTGGTGAAGAACTAGCATGTGTGCTCAGACAGCGTTCAGTAAGTGGCCTGGGGCTGAGCCTATTGCTCATTTCAATGCTCTTGACCAAGGTCTGCTGGATCATGCAAAAACTAGTCCTCTTAGAGGCAATGGAGGATGTGTTGGCTCCTTATAAATGGATTTTCAATTGCTCTCACAATGCAGACTGCTGAAGAACACTCCCTGCAAAATCTACCAAAGTGCTGCTTACCCTAATGTTTCCAGAATATATATCAGGATTTTGCATGATGTAGTTTTTCAGAACTGAGGTACCCAGAGTCATTTCTGTGCGTCATCATCTGCCAAAATTTCAAACAAGTTATAGGTATTGGATTGCTGAGTTAAAAAAAACAAAACTCCCGCACCCAAAGGACTTTATCCTTTGCCCTTTTCGATGTTCCACTTTTGGTTGCCTGTACAGAACAACCAAGACAGAAGCAAGGGAATCGCTAATACCCCCATTAGTCCCTGAAGCCAATTGTACCAAATTTTGCTCTCTCACACACATAGCATGAATCCTGAAAATAAGTACAGCAAACATTTTCTCCCTGTCCAAAAATACTATCTGCACTACTTCATGTCACAGGATGACTTCCATGACCCTCTCTCCTCTTCACAAGTAGGTGATACAATAGTAGCAGCACCATCTTTCTCAGAAGAACATGGAAATGTGCCATCTTTTAGTGAACATACCTTTCCAAATAGTGACCTCTGAATGGAACAATCGGCCCTGCACTGTATAAATTAAGCCAGCCTCTGGAGCAGCCCTGTCTGGATTTAAAGCCACCATGCCCATATCTTTGCTTTGTCTCTTAGAGATACCACAAAGAATCTGACCCATATTGATACCCACAACTTCTGGTTGAGCTGCAGCATATCTTTTAGAAAGAAATCCAGTCTGCATAGGGCTTAAATGTATCCTTTGGGAAGACCCCTCTTCTGCTATAAGTAATTTTCTTGTTCATCATGTGTGCTGATCAGTAACAGCAAATGGCAATTGTTAATGGGACACTGCATAGGCTGACACAGCAAAATGACTGACTGGCATAGAAAGCTAAAGTCACTGACAGCTGTGCACATGTCTGAGATCATCATTGTCTCCAAATAGTCATGGCAATTGTTCTTTTACCCTATGGGGGCTTCTTTCAGAACAGGCTCGGGGGACTGTAAGGTCTGCTCGCCATAACTCTTTTTGGTGGAGAAAGGACTTCAGTGTCCAAGCCATCCTTGCATCTTCATGAAGACTGCATTCACTTTAAAGAAAAAAGTCTGATGTTTCTATTTTCCAGAATATCTTTTAAAAAAAACCCCAAAGAATCCATTAGAGCCAGTTCAAGCAAAACCAAGGCCTTTTGCAAAGCTAGTAGATTTCCCTCTACTGCAAGACCCATGGTTCAGAATGTAAATTTCCTCAGTCCTTTGCATTTCCCACTGCCATCACCACACTTGCCCTTCTACTGTTTCACACTAGCTGAGAGTGAAGATGGCAGACTCACATATGCAAGGAATGGGAACGTGTCTATTTCCAAACTAGTGAGCATAGCTGGATGATGTTAAAAAAATAGAAGCAGAAAGAGGTGGGATATTGGATGTCAGGGCTATAAGAAAGCAAAAGACTTCCTGGTCCCACAGAGCACTCAAATTATTATCCCTACAGATCTCTCAGTCGTCATGCAGCGACTCAGACTCCACATCACATAAGCGCTGAGCAGTGGATCATAAGCAGTGAATATAACCTGGGGTTCCAGCCTTTTCCAGGTGAGGTGGGGTTCTCATGAGTCAGGGACCCTTATAGCTGAAGGTTTGGCAGCATTAGCTGAACTGGCAGTAGTATCCAGCAGAAGCACATCTTCTTTGCTGTAGAATCCAGGCAATATTTTCACTTGCTTTCCTTTTCAGAATCCACGTGTTTTAAGCCCACTAAGCATTATTGTATTCTCATTTCTAAAATGGTACCTAAGAGACAGTTGCAGTTTTATTGTAGCCATGTTGGTCCCAGGATAGGAGAGAAACAAGGTAGGTGAGGTAATATCTTTTATTGGACCAACTTCTGTTGAGCTACAAAGAGCTTTTCTTCAGGTCTGGGAAAGGAAATCAGAGTGTCTGAGCTAAATACAAGTTGTGACAGATTGTTAAGCAGAAGGGCTAACATGTTGGAGGCAGTCTCTTGAAATGAAGTGGGCAATTGGGGGTTAGATTGTTATGCGTAAAGGGTCTGAAGTGGGCAGTTAAGGATAGCAGGCAGTGTGGTGTGTTACGAATGGTTGTAATGAGCCATACAACCCAAGTCTCTGTTAAAACCCTGGCTGTAACTGTTTAATGATACCCGTGGGTTCTGGTGTGGGGTGGTAGGCGACA
Organism: Emydura macquarii macquarii; assembly: GCF_026122565.2. NCBI lineage: Eukaryota > Metazoa > Chordata > Testudines > Chelidae > Emydura > Emydura macquarii. Next base: position 85,384,922 of record NW_027131390.1, read on the forward strand.
AATAGGGGTATGCTGTCAGTAGGTTTCTTAACTATATTGAAGCAGGCTCCCCTGGGAGATTTACTTCTCTGAGATTTACTTCTCTGGTGGAGTGTCCATGGTTAGTGAAGGCAGTTTTAAGGGTGTTTATGTGCATCTTCTGGACTTTCTCTTCAGAGCAAACGTTGTGTTGTGGTATCTGATGCCTGACTGTGGATAACAGATTTTTGGTGTGTCTGGGTTGGTTTACTGGATCTGGAGAGGTAAGTGTGGTGATCAGGGGTCTCTTGCATATAGTCATTTGTAGGGTTCCATTGATGGATAGAGGCATGGCACTGATCAGGGCTGACACTATATAGGATATATTTAAATATTTAACATTAATATAAATGTAATTATATTACATTAAAATTCTAATCACAACACCTACAACTTGTGAAAAATATGTTCTATCTTGTGCTCTACACCAGTTCTGCTTATTAACCTCAGACAGGTATGTGAGTGAGGCTATGGGGGAGAGCAAATTAAATGCCACAAATGTATTTGAATTAAAGCAGCAACAGGAAAACTTACAGGGCCCAATCAGCAAGCTACATCTCAGAAATTATGTATCTCTTGTATTGACTACATGGATCTGCCTGTTGTCCTCCTAGAATTGTTCACCCAGAGCTCATCTTCCTCCCTTTCTGGGGGACGAGATGAATAGCATACGTATATTCCATGCTTTGTGTTTACTGAAATAGTCTGAGATTTTTCTAATAAATACACTATGTGCAAATCAAAAAATAATCTTAGCAGTACAAGTAGCACAGAAGAGAAGACAAAAATTCAAGCAAATTCAAAGAGAATGCTTAGATAAAATACATATACATGCAGTGTTTTTTCACTTCTATGATTAGTGAGAATAATAAACCTTTATCATATTAAATTAAGAAAAATTTGCTAGGGTTGTTCATATTTATTAGTTTCTCTAGAGGCAATATTGGAGGAGTTTATTGGATATCACAAATTTGCATATGCATGATACCCTTTGAGTCATCCATGAGGCATTGCAGCAGGCTAGAGACAACCCGGGAGGGTACTAAGATTTAAGAAGGACCTGTGCAGTAGTTAAATCTCTGTTCTGTCAGGAAATGTTAATTTCATCGGTATCTGTTAAGGTGGTTTTGTTCTTCACAATTACTTTTATAAATGTGCAGCATAGAACTTTCTTTGTTATCCTCAAAAATCAAATTGCAGTCAGCTGGGTAATACATTACAATTCTCAGAACAACAATAGATCACTTTTCCCACAAGACTAACTCAAATCTCTTGCTTTAGCAAAACAGCTTCCATTTCATGCAGATGATTGTGCTGCTGTCAGTACAAGAGGTAATTAAAAATCCTTCATTTTAGCTGTTTTTTTGAGTTAGCACCCACTCAGCATATTTTTTTAATGGTTAGTGATTTTTTAATGAATGTTTTCTTAGTGCCATAAGCATAGAACATTCTAAAGGTCAGATTCTGCTACCTTTATTTACAGAGTGGTAACTTACTCTGTAAATGGTCTTATTGAAATAAATGGGAGCATTTATGTAGTAATATATTGCTCAGAGAGGGTAAGGATGGCAGAATCTGTCTCTACTCTTCACGCCCTTATGCGCACACAATTATTTTTTGTTGAAAATATTTACTTGTGAGAACTAACTTCTCACACTGTACAATTTTCCTCAGAAACAGACTTCTGTAAGCAAAAAACAGGGAGGAAGGTACCGGCTTCCTTAGCTTCCAAAGAAAACAGAAACAGCTTTCTGAATACAAATAGAAGGTAAGAGCCTAAAAATCTTTATTGGTGTGCACAATACAATTGATTCCAATAGGACTACATGAGTGAGGAATGTCTTGCAGGAGCAGGCCCTAATTTTGTAGAAAAATTGCTTTCAAAATTAGAAGCATTTCATATAGCTTTCATTGGGATTCATTATTTTAAAATGCTTTGCTTTGTTTACATAACAGTCTATTTCCCTTGAAATCTCCCCTACTAGCTTGACAGGCTGTAGCATCACTTATTGCCACAAAACAGGATGAAAGACAACATTTTTCTTACTCAAAAAAAAACCAAACAAAAAAACATTCCAAGTTGTAGGTGTTCCAGAAGTGCTAATGGGACTAGTACGGTAGTGGTGATTTTTCCTTCCTTCCTAACATGATGTCTTAATATAGCCTCCCAGATGGATCTTTGCCATTACAGACTGAAAAGCGTGTGCCAGGTCCCAAAGTCAAACATTTATCTAAATAAAACTTGAGTCAGTCATGTCCTATTTGTACTGCTATGTGCCAGAACACTCACTGTCTGCGTCCAGAGTGTTGGACTTCAAAGCAGCAAACCTTCCTTTGTGGGGGGGAAGGGGTGAAATCTAAATAGCTGACGAGTGTGGAAAGTTTCCAAATCATGACTAGCATGGATGTGCGCACTCCCCATTAATGGCTTTCAGCCCCAAACAGAGAACACAAATGAACACACGCGCACATGCACACATGCCCTGCTTTGTCTGATATTGTCAAGTGTGGCTCAGGGTTAGAAATCGGTTGTTCTAGTATGCCTCATAAACTCTCCTACTTCAAAGAGAAAGAGTTAAAAACAAGAGCTTCCTTTCATAACAAAGATCTAAAAAGAACGATATCTGCACAAGGTTAAACCCAATAAATACAGCGACAGAAAGGGCTAATAGCTGTGGTTGCCAAGTAGGGGACAAGAGCTTAAATCATGATCTCAGTCCTAATTTTTCTAGTAGGTGTGGGAGCACAGCGGTGGCAACCCCCTGGCAGTGGGTAAATCAGTTTCTCTACTTCCTTTGCTGATACAGTACTTGGAAAGTGAGATCATTGGGGTCTTGAGGGAGTCACTTCTACCCAGAGAGAGGATCATTACAGATCAGAATAATTATAGGAGGTGAACTCCTCCCTTTAAATACTGCAAAGCAAAGTATCATTTACTTTATATTCACAATGTAGTGCCTTCAGCAGACCATTCAAGGGTGTAAACTCTTAAGGAGAAAGAAGTTATTTACAGTTGTGAAAGGACTACAACTGGGAGTAATGAACACCAGGAAAATTTTAGACAACATCAGAGAAAATGTCGGAAGGGCTGGATCTTTTAGACTATGGAATGATCTCCCAAGGAAAGTGGAAGCTTCATCCTTCATCCCTTGGGACATTTAAAACTAAAAATGCAGTTTGGAGAGCAATCCTGTTCTGGGAGTAGATAAAATAGATTATTTGAAAAGTTTTTCCTCTCTCTTATTCCTCTTTTTGACATTTTAGTGTTTATTTTGGTACATTACATTTAATAGACTATTTTCACTCAACACTAATTTTGATGTTTATTCTAGTAATGCAATGACATGATAACCAAAGATTTACAACAATTTGATAGTCAGATAGTCTACCTCCTTTACATGTCTCTAGTTTTCCTATATCTGATGTACAACAACAGGTCTGGATAATGATTATTGTAAACATGTATTTGCAAGCTGTGTTCAACACCTAGATAATTAGTTGTTTGCAGCTACATGCTGTTAGAATATTTTGCTCAGCACTTAACACTGTATAACACTACAAAACCTTACTCGTTCTTTTTCTGCCATCACTTGCCTTGCCTTCAGTGAAAGTCTGGCTAGAATAAGCACAAAGTAAAAACTGAATAAAGACTTCAGGATTTGGCCTATAAGAATTACATATGTTATATGGATGCCAAAACCTCCATATAATACTAAAAATGATACAGCAGCCAGCAAGAGATAGAGACTTTATCTAAGAAAAATTGGTAAACCTTGGTAGCTGCAAACAAAACAAAACAGAACAAGAAACAAAAGAGCAGAGCTTGAAAGAACCATTTTTCTAGCAATCCTGCGTAATTAAAGGAAACACTTCAGGACAATGACTGACAAAAATGAAATGCATTTACTGAGAAGAAGCCACTTCACTGGCAGACTTACCAGGCTATTACGCTATTATGGGGCTGAGATCTCCCCAAGGCATTAATTACTGGAAATTACCACCTGAAGACTCAGCTCCCTCCTTTTGTGATTGGTTTTATGTTGCAGAGCATGGTGATGAAAAATCTGAGATGTGTACACTAACCCATATCTTTGGAATAACAGGATACTGGGACAAATCATCCCTCCCTGTACTTTCATCTGTCTGGGTGAGGCTGAGAAAGAGATGATGTCATTTAATTTAAGCTTCTGGTGATTGTGGCATGGTTAACTTCAGCAAAATAAATGTGTAAATTGTTCCAAAATTACAAGGCAGCAGTAAATTAGTCACCACAGTACTTGATGGGTTATTGCCAGGTTTTGTAGGCAAAGTACTGATAAAAGAAGCAAGCATTAAACCTGTAGTGTGTTTTCCCTCTGAGAAGGCCTGATCTTGCTCCTAATGAAGTCAGGAGAAGCAGGCTTCAGTTATCCATTATAAAAATAAGTGATACAGCATCATTGGCAGAGTTAATATCCACACCCAAAGTTGAGGTTACCTAAAACTTAGTATTATAAGCAGGCCTCTGTTTTCATTTGCTTGATCAGACTAATTATTTGGGCTGAAGTTTTCCTCGCATTCTCTGCCTCAGGCTGCTTTTTTGTTTGTTTTTGTTTGTTTATTGTTTTAAGTGTCAGCAAAAACATTGGAACCATTTGCAAGAGAAGGGTAGAGGAAACTGAGTAGTTTTCAGTATTCAATATTTTCCCTAACCTTGAAGAGATTGAAACAGAAACTTAAAATTTGGCAGAGGGGAATGATCCTGGGCCAAAAAGGGCTTTTTGCTAGCCCTATGAAAATACAGCAGCTTTGTCTGAGGCTATGTCTTCACTGATGGTAGCAAATTCACCGCCGTCAGATCGACTTATCTGGATCGACTGAGTGGTCAGTGAAGACCCGCTCAGTCGATCCAGAAATCGACCTATTAAGACCACCTTCTCAAGTGGCCTAGCGCTGCGTCAATGGGAACACGGTTCCCGTTGGCACAGTGCAGTGAAGACGGCGCGCAGAACAGAAGCACAGAAGTCGACGGGAGTTATGCAAGTTTTTTGCGTAGTTTGCGTAACTCTGGTCAACTGCTGCCGAATCTCCAAAGTAAGTGAAGACAAACCCTGAGGTACAAGCCTCTGAAAATCACCATTTGCACGTTCTCAGTAGAGTTTATTAGGAGAGATTGAATGTTCAGAGATTTTAGCAATCTGCATTGAATATGTACCCACCCCACAGCTCCCTAGCATGCCATTCGCACTGAATGTTCTTATAGGTACACAGCTAGAGCACTGGGTAGGAGATGGTGGCAGCTGCGGCTGCTCCTTTGGTTTAAGGAGGATCCACTGGGTGCCAGGCAGTGAGTGCTGCACTCAAGAAGTGCTAGAACATAAGTACCATCAAAGATGCGATTCCGTTTCCCCCAAAACATGCCGGAATGGTGCTCTGAAGCACTCTGGCAGGACTTAAGCACTGGTGCCAGGAGAAGAGCATGAGTTCTAGTCTCACTTCTTTCTTTAGTGTTAATAATTCACTGCCTGTGCAACCTTAATTCAGTCTCCGTTGTGATACGATCTTTCATGATGTGATCTCATACTATTTGTTTTAAAGAACTCGGGCTTCATTTTGTGGCGAGGCTAGATGGTGAATGAAAAAGTACTGCAAGAAGAGAAAGGACAGTCTCTTCATTTTAAGGCAGTGGACCGGGACCTAAGAAAGCTGGCTGCTATTCCAAATTCTGCAACCAATAACCCATCTCATGTCAGGTAAGACTATTATAATACATATGTACAAAAGGGGCCAAACTAAGGTTTGTTCCAAATTACTTCTAATAGTTCCACAATGAACAATGGTGTTCAGTGTTTAATGAGGGAGACTTGCTTTGCCTTCTAATGCTTTTCCATGGACTGGCCAAGAAAACACCCACCTTTCCACTATGGACTGGAATGGGTGAGCCATGTTCATGCAATTCCACATATTAATCTTTGTTCATAAAGAAGAGTATTTTATGTGTTATTTGTGTGTTTATTTACTGGGTATGAGCAACTGAGTAAGAATTGACCCAAACCTTTTTCAGGATTTGAGAGAAGTTGATTTTGAATGTTCTCAGATGAAAGTAGATGCAATTCACTTCAAAAGAGAGTGACTTTTCCTGCAGTATTTCCAGCTGCACTGAAACTAGGAAGCACTAGATATCCACCAGGAAAGCCTAGGGTAGCATTGCCAAAAGGGGATGAGTGACTTGTTTTCATAGTGTCAGATCCATTTTCAAAATCACTTGGGTGCCTAGGAACCCAGTCCACTAGAATTTAGGCTTCTAAATGTCTAAGTGACTTTTGAAAATGGGTCTTAGACTCCTAAGCCACTTAGGGTATATCTGCCCAGCATTTTGGAGTGAGCCAGCCAGCCAGACCAGGTCAACAGACTCAGGGTAGGAGGCCTCGCACTAATGCTCTAAAATCGCTGTGTAGACAGTCCTTTGAAGTTGTGACTCAGACTGGAGCTCAGGCTCTGAAGCCTGGAGGGGGGGGGGGGGGCTTGAGAGCCCAAGCTCCACCCCCAATGCAAATTCAAAGCACTGTCTATGCAGCTATTTTTAGAGGGGTAGTCCAAGTCCCACTTCCAGAGGAAGAGCTCTATGTAGCTCAAAAGCTCATCTCTCTCACCTACGGAAGTTGGTCCAATGAAAGATATTACCTCACCCACCTTTGACTCTCTAATGAACAGGCCAGTCAGTGTGGTGGCCAAGCACCAGCAAGGACATTCATTAAGTGTCTGCATATGAACATTGCAGAACTATTGCCCCAGCAACTGCTCAGACCCACTTGCTTTTAGCATTCAGTCTGTATTTTATTCTAAAACCTTCCACCAACCAACAAACAAACACCAACCACCAACACCACAGTTTTTAATCCCTACCTCTTTCAACTCTTCTTTACCAGGGCCCTTGTGGAGAAAGATCTCCCTGTCTTGGCAGCTCTTGCAATCTAGACTCAATCAGCCCAGTCCTCCCACTTTCAACATTTACTTCCTGGCTTTTATCAGGAGAGCTGTCTGTGGACTAATTAGTTCATCACTTCCCCAGCCTCTCCTGATTAGCTAATTGCTCAATCAGCCATCATCAGGGACACTAATTGAAGCTACAGTGATCAGAGTGCTGAGGTCTGACTGATGGGTCAGCACTCTGTCACACAGGCATTACAGATCTCCTTTCCCCTTATCCTCATAGCCTCAGATGTAACAAGTTTTCCCTGGGCACCATTTTGAAACAGATGGCAAAGTCTTCATTTTAAGTAAACTGTGCTATCAAAAGACTGTTCACTCCAATAGGTTTATTTGTTTACAATAAATATGATAGAGTGTTTTATTACAATACATTAAAAGGCCATTGGACTTTTGGAAAATATTTACTGTATCAGTGAATTCCAACTATACAATGTATTAGATATAAAATTCCGGCTTTACAGCAGGTAATATTTCATAGAATTAGATATGTAAGCATAGTAAATTCGCACTGACTACGTCCCAAACCATTGTATGTATATATCATCATAAAAAGCATCTCCCCAGGACCTAATTTTATAGCACACATTCAAACTAAAAATTTGACAAAAACTTGTTTCAGATATCACTTATCCCCTCCAGATGGACACTAATTTCAGAAGCTGTACTCCAGTGCTTTATGTTGCTTTCTGTTTCTATCACAATCAAAGGAAATAGTGCACAGTGAAAAGTGGAAAAAGTATTTCCAAACAATTTAATTTTAAGTCCAACACCAGTGGCTATGTTATTAAATGTAGCTTTAACAAACAATGAGCCCCATCCTGGAAGCCCTGTGAGTTCAGAACTCCCCAGTAGGCTAAATGGGAGTTCCTTGCAGAGAGACACTTTCAAGGCTAGTCTCTAAAGTTCTGACATGTTGCATTACATCCATCATTTTATTCACATCAAATTTATTCTGGCAGAAAGAAGATTAACAGATAGGGCTAGTCACCTGATTTTCAAACATTTGTTCATCACATTTTTACAGCGAATTTCAATTTTGTTGTCAAAATCTTGAGAGCATAACAGCATAATTGCCACAGCAAAGTTATAGCCATGTTCAGAACAGCAGTCATTGCACGTTAGGTATAATAGAAGATGAAATGGAGTGAGTGTCACACATACTTTGTTAGATGTGTATAAAACCTAAATAGAACTAGGGACTCAATTTAGCATATATATCTGTCTGGCTTCTACGGATTAATAACTCCAAAGCATTTAGTTCCATTGTCCTTGAGCAATGGAGATCCCAGCTGGATTCTTTCATTAAAGAGGGCCTGTAAGATAGTTTTGTCTAGTTTATTTATAAACCCAAATACTTTAAGTTTTCATTAAACCCAAATATATTTTTCATTAACCCTCAGCTACATTCATAAGAGAAAGAATGAAAGTAAAGTATTGCTGGGCAAAACTAAAGCAGCTTTGCAAATTTCACCAGTTAGCCAAGCCAAAAATGAAAGCCAGGAGCTGGCCCCATTTTATCTAAAGTGCTGAACTTCAGGGGAGATTACTTTAATTTTCCATACACAGCCATTTTCATGCCATTAAGATTAAATAAAATAAATATCATATTCCCCGCTAAACTATAATTAAAAATTGCAGGGTGTTTCATTTTGACATGTTATATGAGAATATATATGTAGAAGTTTGGGACAGATGATATTCCCATGCTGTCTAGATATGCACAACTGATTTAATATTCCACCACTCATTTTGTACATTAGAACTCATGGATTTCAAATTAAAGGTTTCTCCTTCTTGATATCAGAAATTGGCAACATTGACTCATTGCTCTGGAGTGTAAGGAAGACAGACCTGGTTTATCATTTGGAAAAGGTTTTGGTCTCTAGATAATGAGCAACATGAGGTGGTTATGCAATAATTTTGCTGGCATAAGGGTGGTTCAGTTCAAGGTTCAATTAGCTACTTATTTATTTGCATTTATAAAATGCACCTATCCCACCCTCAAGATGCACATACAAACAGTGTTATTCAGAAACACCTGTTATGTCTGGGGCCACTGAAGTTCAGGGGTTCCTACGAAAGCTTCTCAAATCAGCCACTCAACCAATAATTACATGTTTGTTAGGCCTTGGCTCTACAGAGAATTCACCATGACTACAGCAGTCAGTAGCTAGGCACCCTAAGGGTGAAATCCAAGCAACTTGAAGTTAATGGCAATACTCCCACGATTTTACTCCTAGTGTAGAATTTACCTATTCATTGTACTTATATGGCCCTCATTACTGTCATATTGTGATGATGTCCCCCAGGGCGCAACCTGGACAGCCCTCAAAGCCTACGGGGTCTGTGTTACAGAAGATCAGCAAGGCAGTGTTCGGAAGTTTGCACTGCCAGTTCTGTGGGTTCCACCTGATTTAAGGAATAAGGACCCAGAGCTATGAACCTAGCATCTTTCATGAGCACTATACTTCATTTTCAGTGAACTATAAATTCATTAAAAAATTGTTTAAAAATAATGAAGCTATGCTAATATACTCGTGTTTTTGTGCCACAATGCAACAAGTCCTGGTGATCTGACTGGTTTTCATCAAAAAAGAAAAAAAAAGTTGACATTGAATAATAAAACTCAAGTCAGCCCAAGTTAAATATTTATACTTTGATCTGAAATGTAACAGCTTTCCTGTGACATTTTACTGTTTTAGATTTCCTTCTGTGTGTTTAAAGGCAGAAGTCTAAATATCAGTCATTTAGTGATGATAACTTTCTATATATTACAACTATTAATGGTTTTTTGCTCTTTCCACAGCAGATTCTAATTTGAAATGTGATTTGTTTTTCCCACATTCTGTTTTTTAAATTGGATTTATGAAATTGCAGGAGATGTAATGGATTAGCTGATGGTTGAAAACAATTTTAAATCAGAATTGGAATGAGCTCCTACAATGCCTTCTAGCCTTTTAAAAATCCAATTCCATGTTACATTGCTATATACAGGCCGACAATTATTAAAGTGGCCAAGTTTTTTTAGCTTTCATTCAGATTCAGCAGTTCGAGTTAAATTAGCTGTATATCTGTGATCATTAATTACATCTCAGGAGCTGCTTTATGAGAAGCTAAAGTTCTGCTTTTAGTAAACTCTGAGCAAGAAATATATTTCTTGTGTTATTACAGTAGCCTATACACAGTTGGAACATGAATCCATAAATCAGCTGCCTACATTTTCTTCTCACCTATCCCACCGCTCAGAGAAGAAAACATGTAATAATAAAACAAAGTCCTTCAAGCTTTGCGTAAAATTGATGAGTGTATGCACACCACATTGTTTTCCAATTGTTTGTTTCATCACGTGTTGGAATCTTAGCCAGATCCTCCTTGGACTATTTAACGATACCCGCTACAAACACAATGCTCTAATTTACACCCCCGAGTAAGAAGCAATAGCCACATGTGTCTTATTCTCCAAACTTTAATATAAAAATGGTATACCTGGTTGTTAAAGTTAAAATTAATAGTTTCAGTAATTAACCAAAATTATGTAGAGATAATAATGTTCTCACCCCCTGCCCCCACCTGTGCTGGTAGCTGTATATGTGCAAGTATAGTCAATACCCACCTCTCTACAGCTGTAGGAATTCAAGCCTACATCATATCTGAGATCCACCCAGAGTGCCCAACCCCTTACAGAAGAGTGGGGGAGACAGCCTGCACTCCATGGCATTGTTCTACTTTCTTTGAGCCTGCCAATGCTTCCATGCAGTTGGGACCTGCACAGGGGGAAGAGGTAAACTAGGAGGGAACAACCACAGAGTTTAGGCAGGAAAGACAATGTAAGAAAAGGCCCCAGGCTCTCTTATCTTTTTTATGGCCCTTCCACAGTTATTCCACCCTGTACCTCTTTCTGCAGTGCCTCTGCATTCTTTCTGACTTCAGATCAGGCCATTTAACTAGGAGTGCTTGAAACAGCTGGAGTTGGAGGTTTCACAAAGCTCAGACTGTTCTCAAATGATTCAAATCAAATTGGAATTCATTAATCTTCTTCCCCTGAAATTTAAACTATATATATTTTTTAACTCCCATTAAAAGAGAAGACTGCGCAGAATTGGAGAAAGACCCACACCCTTAAAGCTAGACGGGCGCAAACAGGTGCCCTGATATGTATCATAGATTCAAAGAAATGTAGGGCTGAAAGGGAATTCCAGAGACCATTCTAGTCCATCCCCTTGAGCTGAGGCAGGAACAAGTGTACCTAATGACTGGGGTGTGTCTATCCTGTTTTTAAAAGCTTCCAGTGATGGGGATTCCACAACCTCCCTTGGAAGCCTTTTCCAGTGCTTAATTATCCTTATCTTACCTTATTGTTCGAAAGTTTTCCTAAAATCTTCTAACCTAAATCTCCCTTGCTGCAGAGTACGCTGATTACATCTTGTCCTACCTTCAGTAGACATGGAGAACAATTTATCACCATCCTCTTTATAAAAGCACTAAACATAGTTAAAGGTTTATCAGGTCCCCCCATCAGTCCTTTTTTCTCGAGACCAAACATACTGAGTTTGTTTTATTTTTTTTAAATAGATCAGGTTTCCAAACCTTTTCTAAAACATTTTTACTGCTCTCCTCTGGACGCTCTCCAATTTGTCCACATCTTTCTTAAAGTGTAACACAATAACCTATGTGAAGGCTAACCAGTGCCAAAGTAGAGCGAGCAGTTACCTCCCATGTCTTACATACGACTCCTGTTAATACATCCCAGAATATTATTAGCTTTTTTTGCAACTATATCACACTGTTTCATGTTGAATTTGTGATCCACTACAATCACTAGATTCTTTCTTGCAGTACTACTGTCTAGCCATTATTTCCCTTTTTGTATCCCTTTGTGCATCTGATTTTTTCCTTCCCGAAGGAAGTACTTTGTACTTGTATTTATTAAATTTCATCTTGGTGATTTCAGAACAATTCTTCAATTTGTCAAGGTCCTTTTGTATTCTAATCCTGTCCTCCGAAGTGCTTGCAACCCCTCTCCACAAATTTTATAAGCACACTCTCCCCTCTGTTATCCAGATCATTAATGAAAATAGAAAATAGTCCTGGACAGACCTCTGCAGGCCCCCCATTAGATACATCCTCCCAGTCTGACAGCAAACTATTGATAACTACTCTTTCAGTATGGTTTTTCAACCAGTTGTGCACCCACCTTATTATAATTTCATTTAGACCACGTTTCCTTAGTTTGCATGTGAGAATGTCATCTGGGACTGTGTCAGTGGGAGTTCATATACTTTTTGTTGTTTACATTTGAATATATTACTATTTATTTGTATTGTGATTAGTGCACACAGGCTCCAGTCAGGGATCAGGGCTCGATTGTTACAGGTACTGTATACAGTATAGAGACATAATGAAGAGAGTCCCTGTCTCAAAGAGTTAAATCTCCTTTTCTCCCCCTTTTTCCATACTTTCCATTTGTTTTCTTTCACCTTGCTTACGTCACCATTTTTTTGCCCATTTTTAATTAAGCCATTTATGTACATCAGTTCTCTTCTTTCTCTTCACTCCAGGACTAGAACTAAGCACGGCATAAACCAAAGAACCTCTGAGTTTCAATGGAACTTTCAGGCTTTCAGGGCAAAATCTGACTTTAGGGAGGCAAAGATATTACGTGTCATGTTCTGGCCATTTTGCATTTGTACTAAACAAATTCTTCCCTCCCTTTGTATAAGGCCTGCAAAGAACTAATATCTAAGAAGTCATAAAACTGGTGAACTTTTTCATTCTGCAGATATTTGGTGATTTGCTCTCTGTATTTTTCTTTCCTCTGCCTTCAAGTGCATTGCCATGTATTAGTCAGTGCTGGTAGTACCAAAATGATCTAAATCTTTTTTATGTTACCTTCACTGTTCCTCGCTATTTACATTGTTCATTATTTACCTTTCCCCCCAATTTTGATATAATTTCATAGAATCATAGAATATTAGGGTTGGAAGGGACCTCAGGAGGTCATCTAGTCCAACCCCCTGCTCAAAGCAAGACTAACCTCAGCTAAATAATCCCAGCAAGGGTTTTGTCAAGCCGCATCTTAACCACCTCTAAAGATGAAGATTCCACCACCTCCCTAGGTAACCCATTCCAGTGCTTCACCACCCTCCTAGTGAAAAACTTTTTCCTAATGTCCAACCTAGACCTCCCCCACTGCAACTTGAGACCATTGCTCCTTGTTCTGTCATCTGCCACCACAGAAAAAAGAACAGCCTAGCTCCATCCTCCCTGGAACCCCCTTTCAGGTAATTAAAGGCTGCTATCAAATCCCCCCTCATTCTTCTCTTCTGCAGACTAAACAAGCCTAGTTCCCTCAGCCTCTCCTCACAAGTCTTGTGCTCCAGCCCCCTAATCATTTTTGTTGCCCTCTGCTGGACTCTCTCCAACTTGTCCACATCCTTTTTGTAATGAAGGGCCCAAAACTGGACACAATACTCCAAATGCGGCCTCACCAATGCCGAATAGAGGGGAATAATCATTTCCCATGATCTGCTGGCAATGCTCCCACTAATGCAGTCCAATATGCTATTAGCCTTCTTGGCAACCAGGGCACATTGCTGACTCATATCCAGCTTCTTATCCACTGTTACCCGCAGGTCCTTTTCTGCAGAACTGCTGCCTAACTTGTCAGTCCCCAGTCTGTAGCTGTGCATAGGATTCTTCTGTCCTAAGTGCAGGACTCTGCACTTGTCCCTGTTGAACCTCATCAGATTTATTTTGGCCCAATCCTCCAGTTTGTTTAGGTCCTTCTGTATCCTATCTACCACTCCCCCTAGTTTAGTGTCATCTGCAAACTTGCTGAGGGTGCAATCTACCCCATCCTCCAGATCATTAATAAAGATGTTGAACAAAACTGGCCCCAGGACCGACTCCTGGGGCACTCCGCTTGTGACTGGCTCCGCTTGTGACATGGAGCCATTGATCACTACTCATTGAGCCCTATGCTCTAGCCAGTTCTCTATCCATTTTATAGTCCATTCATCCAACCCATACTTCTTTAACTTGCTGATAAGAATACTGTGAGAGACCGTATCAAAAGCTTTGCTAAAGTCAAGGTATATCACATCCACCGCTTTCCCCACATCCACAGAGCCCATCACCTCTACATAGAAAGCAATCAGGTTGGTCAGGCATGACTTTCCCTTGGTGAATCCATGTTGACTGTTCCTGATCACCTTCCTCTCTTCCAAGTGCCTTAAAATGGATTCCTTGAGGACCTGCTCTATGATTTTTCCAGGGATTGAGGTGAGGCTGGTCGGTAGTTCCCTGGATCCTCTTTCCTCCCTTTCTTGAAGATGGGCACTATATTTGCTTTTTTCCAGTCATCAGGGACCTCCCCCAATTGCCATGAGCTTTCAAAGATAATAGCCAATGGCTCTGAAATCACATCAGCCAACTCCCTCAGCACCCTTGGGTGCATTGCATCTGGCCCCATGGACTTGCGTATGTCCAGTCTTTCTAAATAGTCTTGGACCTGTTCCTTCAGCATTGTGGGATGTTCACCTCCTTCCCATTCTGTGCCATCCAGTGCAGTAGTCTGGGAGCTGAATTTGACTGTGAAGACAGAGGCAAAAAAGGCATTGAGTACCTCAGCTTTCTCCACATCCTCTGTCACTAGGTTGCCTCCCCCATTCTGTAAGGGGCCCACACTTTCCCTAATCTTCCTCATGTTGGTAACATACCTGTAGAAACCCTTCTTGTTTCCCTTCACATCCCTTGCTAGCTGCAAGTCTAATTGTGCTTTGGCCTTCCTGATTTCATTCCTGCATGTTCGAGCAGTATTTTTATAATCCTCCCTAGTCATCTGACCAAGCTTCCACTTCTTGTAAGCTTCTTTTTGGTGTTTAAGTTCACCAAAGACTTCTTTGTTAAGTCAAGCTGGATGCTTACCATATTTGCTATTCTTTCTGCACATCGGGATGGTTTGTTCCTGTGCCCTCAAAAAGGTTTCTTTAAAATACAGCCAGCTCTCTTGGATTCCTTTCCCCCTCATATTAGCCTCCCAGGGGACCCTGCCCATCAGCTCCCTGAGGGAGCCAAAGTCTGCTTTTCTGAAGTCCATGGTCCGTATCCTGCTGTTCTCCTTTCTTCTTTTTGTCAGGATCCTCAACTCGACCATCTCACGGTCACTGCTGCCTAGGTTGCCACCCACTTCTATGTCCCCTACCAAATCTTCCCTGTTTGTGAGCAGCAGGTCAAGAGAAGCACGGCCTGTAGTTGGTTGCTCCACCACTTGCACCAGGAAGTTGTCTGCAACCCTATCCA
Organism: Emydura macquarii macquarii; assembly: GCF_026122565.2. Lineage (NCBI taxonomy): Eukaryota > Metazoa > Chordata > Testudines > Chelidae > Emydura > Emydura macquarii. Next base: position 85,400,213 of record NW_027131390.1, read on the forward strand.
AAAACTTCCTGGATTGTTTGTGTTCTGCTGTATTGCTCTTCCAGCAGATGTCAGGGTGATTGAAGTCCCCCATGAGAATCAGGTCCTGTGAACTGGAAACTTTCCCTAGTTGACTGAAGAAAGCCTCATCTACCTTGTCCTCCTGGTCTGGTGGTCTATAACAGACACCCACCACGACATCACCCTTATTGTTCTTGCTTCTAAGCTTAACCCAGAGACTCTCAACTGCCTTATCTCCAGTTTCATACTGGACCTCAGAGCAATCATAGTGGTCTCTTACATACAGTGCAACTCCTCCACCCTTTTGCCCCTGCCTGTCCTTCCTGAACAGTTTATACCCATCCATGACAGTGCTCCAGTCGTGTGAGTTACTCCACCAAGTCTCAGTTATTCCAATCATGTCATAGTTTCTTAACTGTGCCAGGACTTCCAATTCCTCCTGCTTGTTTCCCAGGCTTCTTGCATTTGTGTATAGGCACTTGAGATAACTAGCCAATTGCCCTACTTTCTCAGTATGAATCAGGAGGCCTCCCCTGCTGCATCCTCCTCCTTCTGCTTCCTTGTGGTGTCCCACTTCCCCACTTACCTTTGGGATTAGGTCTCCATCCCCCATCGAACCTAGTTTAAAGCCCTCCTCACTAGGTTAGCCAGCCTGTCTGCGAAGATACTCTTCCCTCTCTTCGTTAGGTGAATCCCGTCTCTTCCTAATAATCCTTCTTCCTGGAACAACATCCCATGATCGAAGAATCCAAAGCCCTCTCTCCGACACCACCTGCATAACCACGCATTTACTTCCGCAATGCAATGGTCCCTACCTGGGCCTTTTCCTTCAACAGGGAGGATGGATGAGAACGCCACTTGCACTTCAAACTCCTTTATCCTTCTTCCCAGAGCCACATAGTCCAAGCGCTCCGCTCAAGTTCGTTCTTGGCAGTGTCGTTGGTGCTCACGTGGAAAAGTAGGAAGGGGTAGCAGTCTGAGAACTTGATGAGTCTTGGCAGTCTCTCCGTCACATCCTGAATCCTAGCTCCAGGCAAGCAGCACACCTCTCTAGTTTCCCGGTCTGGACAGCAGATGGATGACTCCGTCCCCCTTAGGAGGGAGAACCCGATCACCATCACCCTTCTCTTCCTCTTGGGAATGGTGGTCGTGGAACCCCCATCTCTAGGACAATGCATCCCTTGCTATCTTGAAAACCTTTTCTTCAAAACCATCAGCAAAAATCACAAAAGCAAATAATAAAAAAATGCTAACTACATGTTCATGTTATTTATTTCCAAAAGCAGAAACAAAAGAATGTCTCCAATGTCCTTATCACCTGTTGAAATTCCACACTATTGCTCTTTAAATGGGAAGTATTTTTCCTCTTAATGTTTCTCCATTGAAGATATGCAGTAGCTAAAATGCTTTTAATATATGCTCCTTGTGATGCTAAGAGAGCAGGTGCCAGCTCATGCCAAGGCCCCAGACCTCACGGCAAACTAACAAATACATAACTGGAAACCAGTCTGGTTTACCTGTGGATTATGACCTTTTGAATATCATAGGATTCTGCATGTATTGATCTCACTTATAATCTCTGCATCCCATGGTTTAAATCTCATCCCATCAGCTTGGATTCTGGGATGAAGTGGATAAAACCCCCTGCCAAGGAGAAACTGGGATCTTTATTCCATCTGGACTCTGAGAGCATAGATTCCTAAATATAAGCAAGATTCCAATGCTGCTTGGCATGGATTAGCCCTAAAGGCCATATAGAGCTGCTTATTATAGAAACTTATGTTACACAGTCTTAGATTTAAAAAGGTAACTCATTTGCGTGCACACGTTTCCTGTTTTAATCTTGTAAACAACTCATTTCTTTCCTTAGTTAATAAATCTTTAGTTTGTTACAAGCATTGTCTTTGGTTGGAGATCTGAATACAATTGACCTAGGGTAAGTGAGTGGTCCTTTGGGTCTGGGAGTAACCTGAATATTGGTGTGATTTTTGGTGTAAAGAGACCATCTATCCCATAGTCCATCTTGCCTCGGTGGCAAGACAGACTGGAATGCCCAAGGGAACTCTCTGACTCCACGGTAAGACTGTTCTAGTGCTTTAAGAGTTCACACGTTACTGGTTGGTGAAGTCTAATTACAGAAAAGACATGAAGTTTGGGGTTTCTGCCCTGCATTTTGACATGCACAGTCGTGAGCCATTCCAGACAGAGTGACATTCCTAATTTCTTGTTTATTTTAGTTTTATGTGATTTAATTTTTCCAAACACCTCCCACAATCCATCTCTTTTTCAGTTCTCCCACTATCCATGATCCTGCATACTTGCTTGTTGACACATAATGGCTTCTGTTGCATAGACATGTTGGGAATTGTTATTCTTCTTTTGAAGCACTTAACTCCTGTAATGGTTCATGTAAGTTTCATGCACTGAGGAGAAAATCAGAACTGCTTTGATTTTACTAGCATGTATGGGCCTAGTAAGAATTATTCTTCAACCTCCATTTCCTCCACCTCCTTCCCCCCCACAAAGTAGAGGTCAAGTTTTCCCCTCAGATACATTCCCATGATTTCCATGGAAGTCAATGAGTTATTTGCGCGTATCCCAGGGAATATCTTTTGTTATAGTTATAACCTGTGCAGGGACATACTGCTGAGATAAGCATTCCTATCTTGTTTGGGGCCCTCGTTAAATAGTTCCCTATGGAACTACAGTTCCTGAAGCTTCATTTCTCTGTCATGGTGGTATTAATCCATCATCAATCATCGTTACTATTTGTATTGTGATAGAACCTAAGAGCTCCAGTTATGAACCAGGATTCCATTGTATTAGGCACAATTACAGAACAAAAAAAAAGTCTCTGCTCCAAACAGCTTATAAATCAAAGTATAAGACAACAGCTAGATAAATTCTTTTTTTTGTCCTGGTGCCCTGACATGGTCTCTGGTATCTCCTTGTCTGGTTCCTCATTCCTAGTCTCTGCGGAGACACATGCGTATTCTCCTCCTCCCCACTCTCCTGGTCCTGGCCCTTCAGCACTGGACTTTGCAAAGTGATTCCATGCAATCAAGCAGCCTTTGGGGCTGTACTGAAAGGAGATTCTCAAGTATTCTCTCCCTCTTACCACAGAATGAACCTAAGCTGGATTTGCTTTTATTGTCATAGATCCCCTTCTATTGCACCTTTAAGACCCCCAATCTTCTCCTGGATGCTTGCTGAACCAAGAGATGTTCTTCTTCGCAAGGCATTCATTTAGACACCCAGTCATAGAGCAGGATATTTTGAATCACTGTGTTCAGCTGTGACTGGATCTCCTTGCTGCTTTAGATGCCGGTCTCCGAGCAGCTGGTAGTTTGCTCATAAAAATACTTCTTCTGGGACTTGCTTTACTGCTAAAGACACTGATCTCAGGACACTGCTGTAGAAGGAGCTGATGCTGGCAAGACACCACACAAATGAGCTCCACTATCTGCACCGATTACTAGCTTCTGGAAAATTTGATTCCAGGCCACAAGATTGCAAAAAGTAGACAGCCAGGCTACCTAAGCCATGACCAATATAGCACAAATGAGAGAGAGAACTATTTGCATCACTTAGGCTAATACACCAGCATAGGCTCTATGGTGACACTGCCATAGTAGAGCGTAAGTTGTTTGCACTTCATCCTAATGGTGTGAACACTTGTGTACTAGTGGGAGTATTTAACGTGTGTAATAAGGCAAGCAGATGTCCCCTTATAGACATAACCTAGGCCAGAGGGCTGGGCCCCTCTGCCAGAGGCATCACAAAAGAGCTTCTGGGCTGGCCATGGAGGATGATGGACAGCTTGGTCCTTCCCCACTTGCATGAGAGCCAGTGGACAGAAAAGGCATGGACACAAGTGTTTTTCAGTGGTATGGTCAAGCAGCTCCCCCATGGACAACCTGTCTGCCCCCAGCAGTGTGGGGAGCAGGGAGAGGTTGGGGGAGAGCATGGCGGCCGGGGTGCGAGGTGGCAGCACAACAGCTGGAGCCGGAGCAGCATTGGAGCAAGAGTGGTAGTGACCATATTTCCCAAAGGGAGAACGGGACACCAGGTGGGGCTAGCCCTCTGCCCTCCCCTTCCATGTGGGCCTGGTTGGTGCTGCTCCCCCAAAACCCACACCCCCATGCCTACCTGAGCCCTGCCTGCTTCACACCCTGCGCAAGGCTGGCATTACTGCTTGCCCCCTCCTGCACATTCCTCTGTACTCCACTTGTTTGACAAAAGTGGGCATTTGTCCCGTGTGCTCTTGCTAACTGATCAAGGGACAAATGCCCAGTTTTACCAAAAAAGTCAGGATGGCCAGGACAGGGCTTAAAAAAAGGGACTGTCCCAGCCAAAATGGGACGTATGGTCACCTTAAATAGTGGAGTGGGGTGAGTCTCCCACCCCTGCAGCAGTGTGTGCATGCTCGTCTAGGGAGAGATGGGCCATTTCCCCAAGCAGTGAGAGAGGGTATTAAATGACACAGGAGGATATAGTCTCACCAGAGGCCAGAGCCAAAGGTGGAGAGTGGGTTCTGTTGCACAGAGTCCAAACCCACCCTGGGGCAGGGCCTCACTTGCAGTGTCACTGCAGAACAACCAGGCCCGGGGAGGAGACACCAGACTCATTAATTTATTGTGACTTTAAAGTTTATTGCACTTTTGAGACCGCTGCACTGAACCTAACTCAAGCCACTTTCTCACTGTGCTGCTGCTGCGAAGTTCTCTTTAATTCCCAAACAAACAAACAAACAATTTTGATGCCAATAAATAAAATACCTGTTTAAGTGACATGCAATGATTACAGGTAAAAGGGTAACGAGTTATGAGTATTCTGGAGTAGGGGCACTCTTGGCCTTGCCCACAGAGAGACTGAGATAAAAAACACAGGAACCACTGAGCTCTGTTCAAATGGGGCCAGGAGGGAAAATAAAGGAAGGCAGGTACCGGGATGGAGTGAATCGCAGTGGGGATTTAGATCCTTTCATCACCCAGTTCAGCTGGGGTAGTATGTTGTGACATGCTGCATCCCATGTTCACCCTTATAGTGTGATTTGTGTATCATTCATGTTCACCCTTATAGTGTAACTGTGTATAGTCTAATGCAAAGTATGCCATGTAAGGTGTTTTTGGAATGCTCATGGCATACTGAACATTGTTGTGGTAGCACATTTCCTGCAATGTCGTACATATGTACAGATATGAAACTCTGCTGTGTCATAGCCTCAAATGTGTGTCTCACATGGCTTGAATAGATGCAGATGAACACAAAGCTGTGTTTCCACACCCAGCAGAGGCATGCATACAGAAACAAAGCATCTGATCACTTTGGCTCAAGTGGAAGAAATCATGCCCATTGCCGGACAGGGCCAATCATTTGAGCCCCGGGGGTGTTGGGGAAACTTGTTAAAAGCTGAGTCGTCTTTTTCTAAGGCTCTCCCCTGGAATCTATCTCCCAAGAGACATCAAGGACTGGCACCTACCCATGGTGGGCGGGGTGCCTGATTCCAAGAGACATTGCAACCAGCTGTGGGTAAGCTAACGTTATAGACTGAAAGCTACTGAAATATTAATCTTAGTTTAGGATGCGTATTATCTTTTAGTTGATTGTGACGAACTCCTTTATTTATTATTAATCCCTTGATTCATAGCAATCTGACTTAGAATCACTTAAAATCTTGCTGTAGTCAATAAACGTGTTTGTTTATCTAAAACAGTGCATGTGGACTGTGTGTGTGCGCAGAGACCTCAGTTAGAGTGACAGAGCTGGTGCATATCAATTTCTTTGATAAATTGATGGACAAATGTAAATGAGCTTTCAAGGTGCAGTGTACAGCACTGAATCCTGCAAGACGGCAGTTCCCAGGGTTGCATCTGGGACTGGGTGTGTGTGCTGGTTGTCTATCCCACGAGTGGCTGGCCAGAAGTGCTCCTTCACTAGGTCAGGGACCAATTACTTGCAGGAGGCTGGGTGTGGTCTGACCCAGGAGTGGGTGGTTCACACAGGAAAGCAGGGTAAGTCGGAGCCCAGGAGTGAGAAATTGGGATGATATGGCTACCCACCAGTCCAGATTGCAGGGGGGGAAGAAGGTTGTGTGTGTACATAGAGAAATTCTCCCACTACGGGGGAGAGGGTAGGGGACAAATCCCCTGCTTGCATACAGATGCATTGTGTCATACAGGCATGATAAGGGGTGAACCTAATAGTTAGCAAGACAAAGTTCTGTAGGGTAGAGAAGATCATTGTGGAACAGTGGATGGAAGAAAGGTGTTGTTACTTGACTGTATATTGAGACTAAAATATGGTAGGTTGTGGTTTCATGACCATAACAGGTAACTGCGATGTGGGAGGACTGAGCCTGTAGTGTGTGTGTATGGAGAGTATGAGGCATGATACTGGTGCCTTTGGATAATAAAGTGGGGCTGACTGATGTTCAACTTATGGTTGATGGGTGTTAGTTGTGACTGTTTTAATCTTATACTAGAAGTATATATGATATGGGTAGGTGGGTGGGTAAAAGAGGTGATATGTAGCTTAAAGCTAGGTGGGATATAACGGCAGAGTTAAGGTAGCTTTTGGGATATGCAAAGTAGTACCTTACACCTGTACATTTATTTAGTAAGTGTATCTATATATTTCATCTCCCGTCTCAAAGTGCTCTGTTTCCATACACTAAAATGCTTAGACTTTTTACTGCAAGGCTCTCTAGCAGACATGAATAGTACTAACTTTACAGTTTTTTGTCTGTTTCTTTTCTTCATAGCATAAGCACCACATGTTGCTGCAGACAGTGCCAGGAACCAGAAGGATATGACCTAACTCCGATTCTTGAGCCATGTCTTAATGGGAGATGCTCTCTTTCATTTTTCTCTAACCTCTTGGAACAGCCTCTCTATTTCTCCATAAATTCTTTTACCTCAACAGCTGTCTCATCTTCAACTTAAGATTCCAACCATTTCTGCCATCCAGCCAGCTCTTGGGAAATTCCCTCCTGACCAGCCATTATTCAGAAACATGTTCATGCCATATTCCGGGACAGAGTCTATGTGCCTCACTTTAAAATAATGGATTATTTCAGTTTAAATAGACAAACAACAAGCCTCTCTGTTAGCATCCCCCAAATTTAAAGGAGAGCTGAATTACCATGAACTTACCATAGGGGTTGTTTGGCCCCCTAGGAATCTCCCAGTGGAGCAGACCCATTTGCTTGTCTCACCCATATGTTGAATCTTGCCACAACCTAGATTGTGAGCTCTTTTGGGCAATGTCTGTGCAGTGCCTAGCACCATGGGGACCTGGTCCTTGATTGTGTCCCTAGACAGTACTGCAATACAAATAATAAGAAGTTTCATCTACTAGATTGTAATAATTGAAAGCAGGCAGGGCATAGATAGATTCCTTTGCATACATATATGAAAGTCACCTCTCTTTAGAGGAACCCTTGTGTAGGGAACACTGCAGAGGCTGGGGTCAAGAGAATCTACTTCCCCAGCCCACAGGCAAGCCGTGAGGCCACTACTCCAACTTCTAGGCTGGCATTGCAACTGCTATCCCTCTGAACATGCTACGTGGAGAGATTGAGCTATGGGCTCCAGATATGCACAAATTCAGTGATCCACCCATCAGCCCACCCACAATATTCCCTTCTGTGCTGACCTACTCACCACCAAAATAAAGTTCACCTCAGTGGTACACAAAGCGCACAGTGGCCTGTTCATGTGGTCACACTATATTCATGGTTTTCTCCCATTTGCACAGCATTCTGCAATGTTGACATCTTTGCATAGTCCTTTCAGGTGGGGATGGATTTCACCATAGAGAGAAGATTTCAGTTAATTCCGGGAAGAATAGACCTTGTGAATTACCAGTGCTGAGTGCCAAACTACTTATTGCCTCTAAATAATCAGGAGAACATGCTTGAACAAAAGTGAACATATGTTTTCAAACAGATCTATTTCAGGAACTTAATAAATAAGCTACATGCAGATTTTTTTGCTATTAATATTAAATCACACTCAGGGGTTGATATTTCACATATTGCAACACTCAGTTGGAAATAAAACTGTACAGCAGATGTACTACTACTCATACAGACTGTACAATGTAAAATGTTTCAGCATGTTTGCTTCACTTTGCATAATATCTATATTATTACTAAGCAGCCAAAACGTTGTACTTCACATGAAAGAAAAGCCTAAGAAATTCTCCTTTCCTGAAGTGTCAGCCATTGAAACACTAGGCAGGAAGAAACAACAGCAATTATTCATAGCTCTGCTGCTCCCATCTCTAATCAAGTTAGGAACAAAGCAGCATTAATAACAGAAGTCTATGTTTAATCATCTTTTCCTTTCTAAATTAAAATATGAAATTTCTTTTGGACAATTATTAGACACAATGCTCAGCTTTTGCATTCATTATCTCTGTTCATGGCTTAAAAAGTCTTTTTTCTGCATGTCTATATAAAAGCACTACAGTATGTTGCCAAATGAAAAACTAGAGCTGTGACATTGAATGAAGTTGGTCTGAAAACTTAATCACCAGTTAAATCAAACTAAGCAAACTAATATCACGTAGGAAGTCCTGATGAACCATGTCCAAATTGGTATCCATTAGGCATTACCGCTATCTTTGGAACCATGTACATTTGGATCAGTGCCACAGGTGAGCCTGAACAAGAACACGGCTTTACATGCCCAGGGAATGGTCTAGCCTTGTATCCTGGGCTGTTATGAAAAAACACCTCCCCGCCACATCCTGTTGTAAAATGCTGTTATCTTACCTTACAAAAGCCCCACTGTAGGACTACTATTATATGGAACCCTAACAAAAAATTGTTTTTTGAAATCACACATATTCCATCCGGGGTCCACCAAAGTCCACCTGCAAGAAGCCAGTGAAAAACATGGTAAGACACCTTCCTAGAAGGTGACAAACACTCATTGGGTGGCACACCACAAAAGATAAGGGAGGATAGATGGAGAAAAACTAAGTGATCATTCCATCTGGGGAATGGAGAGTAAAGAAAAGAAAAAATCTGCTGCCCATGGAAGCTCCTTATGCACCTTGCAGGGGAACATTTAACTTGGATCTGCATCTTCTTCAATTGGTTGGCTACCATGATAAAAATTCAGGCTGAAAAATATATCACAGGGTTCCAGGTGACTGCTAGGTTTTAGATTAGGGTGATGAATCTAATGGTCTACTCCTCCAGCAGAGTCCTGTTGAAATCCAATGGACTCTTCCAACCACTAGATTGGTGGGTCATGGGTAGAACTGGTAAAAAAAAAAAAAAAAATGCTGATTTATTTTTTTTAAATGAAAAAACTAGCCTTAATCCTGGTTTAGTTGGAAGTCAGCCTTTGGGCTCTTCTACATCTCCAGCTCTCAATTACTTGTAAGGGCTATTCCAGCAGCTGGAGATTGTTAAGATAAAAAAATACCAGCCACAGCCCCTTTCCCCTGGCTACACCTCTCTATATAAAGGAAATCCGCATGAAGCCAGATCCACTGACTTTCCAGATGCTCTGCACCACGATAGAAGAGCAAAGGAGCTAAAACAGGGTCTGGGATCTGGCCCTTTAGAAATCACACAAGACACTAATTTAAGTTTTCATAAACTGGGCGGGTGTAATTGAACAGAAATAGTAGAGCTCAGAAGTTCTTAGCTAGCTTCTATGATACTTGCTCTGCAGCATGCTAGGTTCCTTTCCCAAATTATTTTTTCAACCCTATTCATTCTCAAAAACATCAATCACTGTTACACATGAGTATTGCTTTACAATTAGTGAAATATAACAGAGTGCAGACTGGAATAAAAGGTTAATGTTATTCTGACATCCTTTTCAAGGAAGTGACACGGGTCAGTGCATTTTTTGGCATGTCTTCCTCCAGCTTTTGAGAAGCACTGCTCTGTGCTACAGAAATCACTCTGCATATTAGATCCGTAGGAGGAGATCATCTCTAGGGGTCATGCCTCCAAATATCACAAGTGCAGCTGCTGGAACCAATCTAATTTAACTGCTAAATAAAACATGCTTGCTGCCATGAAAGAGAGGTAAAACTGTGCCATTTCTTAAAACTGAAGTATAATACAGCATGTTAGAAAGAATTTGCTAGAAATTAATTATTTTCCAAAGTAATGTTCTATATGCTGCTCCCTCTATAGTAAACAAATGATCTTTTATGAAGCAACCTGGGTTCCCCTTCACTCCTCTGTGAAAGACCAAGACAGATTTTGATTCAAAATAGAGGGGACAAAGAGATTGCTGACCCATCCGAGATACCATGCATCAGCCTTTATTACTAACATTTTTCCACATAGCCAACAATGTTCAGAAACAGGTCCTAACTTTTGTTGGCTATGTCACAACAGTAACGGATATGGGCTCCCACTCTGCATTGTCACTGCACGTTGACAATCTGATGCATATATCCCTATTTTATATTACTGACTTGTTTTATACACATTCACGGATACAAATCCCTATAAAATCCATTATGGAAGTAGCTAATTAATAATAATGGAGAACAATTATTGCATCCCAGTCACTGTTTATTTCTGTGGTGAGAGTTTGAGCATAACAGAACAGAAGAAATGAATATGACAATGCCCACTTATTTTCTGGAGAAAGTAGTCAGGGATGATCAAATCACTTAAATGTTGGCAACCTTCAGGTTTTCAAATGGACAGATGAGGATCACCTCAGAGACTACACAAACTCTATGCTCTACAAATGATCCACATCTTCTTTTGAAAAGGAGGTTAAGCTTGAAAGCTCCCATCCCAATTTTAGACAATTGGTCAAGTGTTCCAAAGAAAATCTAATGGGTCTGCTGGCAGAGCATCAGTGCCTGTGCCATAGGAATTGCATCATGGCCTCTCGCTTTCTAGCTGGCATCAGCACGGAGCCTGATAATAAGACGGGCATGAGTGTGGTTTGCTGTAGCAGAGTTTGGAGACAATCTTTATTTGTGGGAATAAAATCCCAAAATGCTGGTTTTATATAATAGATACAACGGCTGTTTCATTAGCAAACACTGATGGTGAATGCAGGTTTAGTTGAACAAGATGAACTTTATTAAACCCTGTACCCTGCTCTGTCCATGTGGCTGAGTAGCTTCCAGCCTAAAACCCCATGTTCCTGGTGTACTAGCAATAATAATCCCTCCAGGAAACACAGGCCCTCTGATTCCAGTTCCACTGACCAAGCATTCCTTCCCTATTTTTACAAACTATTTACCATAACATAAAATAGTTGATGCTTTGGCTAGAGGTTGCTAGAACTTAGCTGAATTGGAGTCTTGTCTTTACTACAGACTCAGCTGGTTATATGATCTTTGAGATAGCTCAGGTCTCCTCTACAGGTGACCACACGGAATGATCTCTCTCTATCTCCCTGTCACCAAGTCTAATCCCCTCTCTCTGTCTGTTCTGTGATGATTTCTGTAGGTTCGCTATGAGTGTTGTGTCTGCTGGCTTGTGAGTGTCTCCTGTTCCCTCAGAGCACTTGTCCCTCTTGCATCATCTTGTGTGACCTGGGGGCCAGTGCACACCTTGTGACTCAAGCCCACTCATTCTGGTGTCTCTGTAATGGCTAGATCCTCATAAGACTGCCAGTCTCCAGGGCTGCTAGAATCTTAGCTTATCTGTCATACCCCCTTTCACTGACTGTTGGTGATCTCCTCTTGCTGGTGTCTCCATCCTTTTGGTTGCAGCTGATCTCCCATCAATAGGATTTTGGTTATTCTTCCCATGAGTGCCTGAGGTGCACTGTTTTGTCACCCCTGTGATGGGGTATTCTTCTATGCAAAAATTTCTAGCAAGGGGTCTGACCCAGAAGAAACAGCTTTATGTAACAGTCACTCAGCTGTTTTCACAGCTGATTCTACCCTTTGATTATTCTGTGGGTATGCTGGTGAGCAGGTGTGGTGCTCAAATTCCCATTTGCTTACAAATTCCTTGAATTCTTCTGAGGCAAATTGGGGGGGGGGCGGGGGGGGGGCCTGTTGTCAGTAAATGTAGTGTCTGGAATGCCGTCTATGGCAAAATGGGCCTTCAGTTTGCCAATCGCTGAATTGCTTCTTGTACCAGGCAGGGCATCAGCCTCCTCAGAATTTGAGTAATCTCAATACTCAGTGTAATCAATTACTGCTTTTTCTTGAAGGTACATAAATCTGCTCCCACCTTTCCAGAGAAAGATGGCAGTTCTTGGGCAATAGAATCTCTTGCTGCTGATGGTTATGACACAACCAGCAATTGTCACATTCTTCTTCAAAAGAGTGGAGTTGTATATTCATTCCTAGCCAGTATGCACTCTCCTGAGCATCAGCGCCAAGATGTGAGGCATGTACTTTTTGCATGACATTCTTACGTAACAAGCTGGAAAACAACAGCTCTGTGTCCTTAAAATAGGATTCCATCCTGCACACTCAGCTCTTTCTTTAAACTGAAAATGTGGTTCTGCTCCTAACAGCATTTGTTTGGTCTTCTGGCCCCCTGCTCGTATTGCTGTGTTGACTGCAATTTGTTAGACATCCTTTTCAGGTGCCTTTTGGATTTCCATCAGCTTTGCTGTTGACACTGAGACAGTGTCACATACTAATGGATTCAATGTCATTTGCCCCTTCCCCAACTCACTGGTGCTGTGTATATATGCTCAGGGTGTCAGCTAACACAAGTAATCACCCTAGACTATATCTCGTCTTTACCTTGTAATGCTGGAGGCACATCAACATGTGCTACAATCTCTTTGAAACGCTAAGGAGGGGGTTTGCCATGATTGTCTCCAGGGGTTTGTTTTCTGATTATGAGGTGTCCATAGGTGTACTAAAGGAATCATCCCACTCCAAATACCACAGCTAGAAGCTCTCTTTCTTCCTGGATGTGCCCCTGTACAGCCTTGACAGGACTCTGCTGACATAAGCAACTGGCTCCTCCTGCAAACCTTTCTTCAGTGCATCAGACTGGAGTATCAGCAGCTCTTCTGGCTCTTATTTCTTTCAGCATGTCAAATGCTTGCTATTGGAGACTTGCCCAGTCCTACTCAACACCCTGCCTGCGAACTGATGTATGGGATCTCCACTACTGCACCCAGGTGTGGACAGAAAATTCATCGTTTCTATGAAGTGCTTTACTCCTTTCCCATCCACCAGAGTTGGCATGTCTCGGGCTGACTTGATCTTGTTGGGATCTGCTTTCAGTCCCTCTGCTGCGAGTAGATGTTCAATGTATGTCACCTCATGCTGCTTGAGTCGCATTTTGTCTGGGTTCAGTTTTATGTTCTTCCACCTGTATCGCTGTAGGAAAGTTGGTAATTTTCCATCTTGACAAGTTTCTGTATCATTGCTCCTTTCACTTACAATGAGGACACCGACTGTACTTGTTTTCACCCCAGACAGCCTTTCCAGTGCTTGGGTGAGTCTTCTCTGGAACACTTCTGGTGCTGAGCTCATGCCTGTCAGCATGCGTGACAAGCTGAAGCAACCAAATGGCACTGTAATGTTTGTCAGCATTCTGTACTCTTTATCCAGGTTTATGTGCCAAAACCCACTCCTCGCATCATCGGCTGCAAAGATTCTGGCTTTGGAAAGTTCTGGCAAGATATCATCAGTTGTGGGCAATGGATAGTGGTATCTTTTTCTATGCCTGGTTCAGTGGTGTTGGGTCTACACAAATGTGTTATTTGTCACCACCATGGTGCTTACCCAGGCTGTACAGCCCTCTGTGTGCGCTATGATACCACTACTCGGCAGACTTTCGAGCTCCTTGCAGACTGGTTTATGTAGTGCCACTGGAATTTTTTCTTTGTGGTATGCACACACCTTCCACTGTGGGGTCTACTTCCAAATACAGCTTTCCTTTGAGACACCCTTTGCCTTTGAAAACTACCCTATATATATATTTTTAATTGTCTCCATTGTCCAGGGATTCTCCCTTTTGCTTCTTGCATTGCAGCTATAAAATTCTGAAATTGCACCCTGATCAGATCCATCTCTTGTATGGCTGTATTCCCCAAGAGGGGTCTGTGTGCTTACCATGTGCCACTACAAACTTCAACTGGCACCATCTGTTATTTTACAAGTTATTAACTATGAGGTCACATTTTCCTATGGGCTCCCTTACGCTCTCATTATTAGGTTGTGCCTACTTTTTCTAATGGGTGTGTTTGAGTCCAATTTACCCCAAGAGATAACATTGCAGGTGGCCCTTCTACCCAACTGAAATCACACAGGGTATTTCCCTATTAACATTGTTGCATGGAGGTTGGTAATGTCCCTTATTACTTTCCTGTCCTGACAGCCTGAACCTGATGTGTTCTTGCACTCAAGGAGAGAGTCATGGTGTCATCACCACTTTCTGATGTGCTCTCCCCTTCTTGTACAAATCTGGATGAATCTTCCTGGGACCTTCCTCTGCACTCTCATACTGCTAAAACGGTTCCACTTGCCACATTCCTTTAAGTGCTGTCCTAGTGCAGGGCAATTCTCCTTTGCCCACTCATGCAGTCTCCCTGCACAGTAAGTGCATCCTTGCTACGGGTATGGAACCCTGATTACTGGCTCTCCTTTGCCGTTGTCTAAGCCTCCGTCTAATGTGATACCTTCCCAAAGCAGCTGCTCCCACAAGTGGTGATCCCAAATGTCACAGACTGTCTGGTCCTGAAGCAGGGAATATGTTAAATCCCCACTATTGCATGTGGCAGGCAGGGTGTGTAAGGCAGTAACATGGGGTCTATCTCCTCCCCTTGGTCGCTAGTGAAAAGCCTGTGTCACTCCAGAGTTTCATTCTGCTTTGGGGAGCAAAAGGTCTCCAGGGCTCCTTGGACTGCTGTGAGGCTTGAGGCAGTGAAGATCTGTAGAGTGGTGCAGTCTCTGCCTCGTTGCCCAATAAGCTAAAATAATAGTTTTACGTTCCTGCTGTCATCGTCGTCCTCCTGTGTGGCCAGGTCTGTGTACAGCTTGAACTCCTCCTTCCACCAGGCCCATCGCTGGGCTAGATTTGTGTCTGCAAAACCCAGGCCTCCTGGAGGCTTCAGCTCAGGTTCCATGCCCTGTGCTCACTTCATGAGACAAGTGCTTTTGCTTGCTCAGTTGCTTTGAGTCTTAATTCCGTCTTGGGAGCTGGAGTCAGATGGATTTGTTGGTTCTGTATTGTACTGGAATGATAGCAGAGATTCTGTGCTGCACGTGTTCGAGAAGTTCCACAGAAGGCGCAGCCCAGGCAAGAGGGGCATATGCATTTTTAAACCACCCTGGTACCATCTGGTTTTCTAAGTGTGCTGCCTATGGGGTGTTCCACACGGCCATGAAGCCCAGAATCTCTATAATAGTCCATATTATGGAGTTCCCCCCTCCCACGCCTATCCAAAGCATCTATCCTACATCATGGCTTATGAGGGGGGCACCGTAGGATTACTTACCTTTTCCCTGAGCATGGACAGTTCTCCTCTAGCAACCTATGGCTCCATTATGGCCCCTCCACTCTTCTAGAACATCATACAGAGGTCAGAGCAGGGGTAGGTTGGGGAGGGGAGGGAAGAACCTCTCCCAGTGTGCTTGTTTCTGGCTGACGCTGGAATATGTTTATCTATTGTTTGGTATTCAATTCATTAAGTCATAGAATGAAGGACCTATGTAATGATAGGTATTTGAGGGAGCGTGGCTATGGGGGTCGGGGGATGGTGGAGGATTACCAACCTTGGGGATTTTTTTTTAAATCATCGGGCTACTTTTGAAAAGCCTCAGCAACAAAAATATCTTGACTTGGAACAGGTGACTTTTGGAGCTACAAGTTACTTTCTGGTAGTGAAATTTGAGTGATTTTATTTAAAGCCCAGCTCTTCCCGAGTCCCTGTATCTTTGCTGCCACCGGTGGCCTTTCATATGAGCAGCCCCCGAGGCCCATGCATAAAGTAGGCCAAATCTGCCTCTCCCGGCCAACAGAAGCTACACAGTGCATGTGTCATTGGGAACAGAGGCCCTAGAAACAGAATGTATCCAACTGGCAGGGAGGAAGCTGATAGGGACATGGGGGCAGGGTATAAACCTGAAAATAGCCCACAAGTAAGGAGGTGGTAGCTCTGGCATAGTGTTGCTGACCTCAGTGATTGCTTTCGAAGCAACCCTGTTTGGCGATTTTGGGCTACTTTTCACGTACCATTGGTGAAAAGTTGAGCTTCAAGGATGGCAAGATAGACACATATGTTTGCCATGGCACATTAAATGTGGATGCCATGTTCAGGGCTACCTAGGTTATAGACATGAAAGTGCTTTCCAAATCATCTTCTGCTGCTAGTTCCTGGATAAGTGAGGCCTCCTCTCCCCCACAGGGAAAGAAGGAAACTAAATCACAGCTGAAATAAGCACATTGCCAGGTTGAAATGGGTTTAAAGTGATAACTATGGAGAAAAGACACACACACACACACACACACACACACACAAAGAAGAAAAAAGCAAACAAAACTGAGAAAACCACACAGGGTTGTTTCTAAAAGCGACTGTCTATGCATTTGAGAAGTGTGAAAATAAGGGAATCACAGACTGGATTTTTGACAAAAGTTATTGGAGGGTAGAAACACGAGTGAAGAAGGCTGTATGAGAGGTTAAAATAAAAATCACTACAAGTGCAGCATTCATTCAGTAAGAGCTCTAAACTACTCTTCTTGGATGATAGACCGAAGAAGTAAAAATGGTGAAGAAACACAGTCTTTTTAGCCTCAATATTTACAAACAAGCACAAGCAACAGATGTTGTGGTAATGCCTGGTTACTCTTAGTAAACAGGCCAGTCACTAGAAGGAATCACTTTTGGGTTCACAGACAATATATGAAAACAGAAACCACTTTTATTACATGAAAGCTAGAGGGCAATAGGTCTGCTCTGCAGCTCGGCTGGAATAAAACTCCTAATGCCTGCATCTGGTGCTCCTGACTGTGGGTGGGCGTCCAGCTGCTGTTCACCCACACAGAATTTTAAAGTGGCAGTACACAGTACGCAACAGACTTCAGAGAGACGTAAGTATCTACGAGAAGAGGAATTTGAACAAAGAAAATCTGGATGATGATCGTATACAACAAGAAGCTGTCAAGACGTTAAAATGCCTGAAAGCTGACCATTACAGTAGTGTATTTCTCCACTGTGCAAAGCCAGTAACGTCATCAGTTTACCTTTTACTAACCAAAATACCCATCTCTTATGCAGTAAACAAAAACATCTAACTAAAAGTCAAAAAAATATTTACCTAGACGCAATGCTGAAACCTTGCCAACTCTAACTTATTTGATTCTCTGATTGACACTAAACCTACCACATGTAAATCAGGAGGGTTAGGAGAAGCCTTTTGAACTTACTTTCTCAGAAGGAGTGGCTTTACATTTTGGGTGTGTTCTCATTAGCATCAGCAAGAGGAGTGGCACCATAGCAAGAAGGTGTCAGCACTTCCAATAGTTCAAAGTTGGATTTTGGGGGGAGGGGGCTGATTGTATCTAGTCAAAACAGGATCCACATGCTTTCAGCTGGGTAGAATTTGTTTTGCAATGTTTGAGAACAGCTGACGGCTCCTTTTTGTCAGTGAAAAGGCCAAAACGCCCTTAGCTGTGATTTATTGGGGAGGGGAGAAAGAGGAAGGAGGATGTTGCTGTCCATGGCTATAAATAAAATGCTACATTTTCAAACCAAAACTGTGGAAAAAAATGTATAACTAAGTTTGGTTATAAGTCCATTCATTTCAGTGGAGTCATGTCCACTAGCACCAAGGCTGAATTCAGCTCTCAGTATTTAGTTATATTACAGGCAGTGACATTTTTTTTATAATGGGTCTGTCTCATGCAGACTTTTTTGGAAAATTTCAGCCAAAATAGTTCAGCCCTTTCCAAGAGCAAGGCTAGGGAAAAATACATTGTTTGCTGATGTAAAACATTTTTGAGAATTTTTCTTTGAAATGTTCTGGCATGCTTAGGAGCAGAGATTTGAAACTTGGCAAGAGTGTCCCAAACCTTCAAAAACAAAAAAACAAAAAACCAACCTGTAGATTGTATGTGCTCAGACTTCTTTCTAAAAATCTCTGAAGATTGCCTCACACAGCTACTGCATGTAACCAAACTGTGCACGCACCATCCCCTCAGGGCAACAGAGCCTGCTTTATCTGCTCACAGCTCACGTGTGTGACTGGACTGCATGTGTGCCATCCACATTCAATGGAGAGGCCAGGAATTAAATAGGCATGCCTATACATGCTCACTCTAGAACTGGTTTCTCTAGGTTGGTTTAGAAGAACAGCATGGGGAAGCTGGCACCGCGGCCAATGAACTTGTGGCTAAACTGAGAATGCCTCATCTTTCACTAGCTCAAAAATCTACCTGGAAGAAACATGCAGTCATGTTACATTGCTCTGTTAAATAAGGGGATTTGATACCCTAACTTGGAGTTATCTGACCTTTGGCCTCTTAGTTCCCCTGAACCCACATGAATAGATTTGAAAATATTACAAGATAAATATGCACATACAATACATACATTTTTATACCCGCTAAATATTGCATCTCAGGCACAACAGCCTTCAGGCACTGCCACTGGGGCAAAGTGATTCTACACTCTGCGTCTCAAAAGTCACCATGGAAGCCGTTATATCTGCGTCATCTGTCAAATAAGTCAAGATGGTTTTACTGTCAGGGAATGTGTCTCAAAACTTCATGACATTCTGGAAAGTGAAAGTCACCATCACATTATTAAATGTAGGAGGATGTGCAGAAGCGTTGTGCTTCAGGAAGGCAAATATTAATAGGAAGCTCGGTTTATTGAACACAGTCGAATAGAACAATATACAGATGCTTCTAGGGGAAATGAAGGGTTTTTTCATATGGAAAATATGCTATATACAAAGGTTTGTTGGCATCTACTTTCTCATTCTTGATCAGACTAATTCCCTCCCATTTGTGAGCACATAATAACCTTGTGGCAACTACAACAACTGCTTACTTGGAAAAGTAATACTAGGAAGGAATTCCATGTATTTTTAACTTGCTTTCTTTTAATGCATTTTAGCAGCTGGTAAATAAGGAGGAGAGCCAGCATCATTACCCCAATTCAGCAAGGTACTTAAAACATATATTAAGTCCATTCCTGTTTGGCAAAGAACTTCTGCAAGGCTTAATTAGCACTAAAGACAATAGAACTTTAAGCTTATGCTTAACTGGAAGCACATGATAAATGCTTTACTGAATAGATATGGTATGCTGAATCAGAGCCCAACTGATCAGTCAGGTCTCTATAGACAACAAATGGAGTTCTACACAAACCAAGTCAGAATTCTAAAACCACAATTTGAGAACCAAAGATGAATACCATTTAGGAATTAAGGACTATCATGCGATGGGAACCCATTGGCAAAGCCTCTTTCAGGATTGGGGTTTAATACACAGAAAAGAAGAAGAAAAACAGTGGTAAGCATGAATAAGAAGGTGCCTATCATAAAATGTGTGGAAAAGCAGTTTATTAAAGAACAAAACTATCAAAACTGTATGGATGCCACTAAGATGCATAAAACTGGGTTTACAGATTCTGATTTCTATGGGTCATTTCAGAAAAATCAAAATATTCTTTGCACAGATGCCTCTCAAGCAGAACTCACATATATAACAGGTTAAAAGTGTTTGTTAATAATCTAAGGACTACAGAAATAAAGATGAGAATGAACACACCTGTATAAAAAGATAAACTCAAAAGCATAAAGGAACAAATTCATATAGAAAACATGAAAATATATAGTAGTTATAGATAAATCATAGAAATTAGACAAGTAGCCAGCAAATCACAGTAGGTTATCTAGTCCAGGATTGCTGTCTGCAATATATTTTCTAGGGGTTTTTTTAGTATAGTTTGAAAATTATATTTTCAGAGTGGTGCATGCCCATAATTTGTGTGCAATTTTGTATCTGTGACTATCAACATGGTTAATTGGACATTTACATGCACAGTCAACACTGCAGTGACTGTACATGTGCTTATGTGCACAATTTGAAAACCTAGGTCTTAAAAATGTCCAGGATGTGGCCTTCTACTATTTTACTTGAAATAATAATCCACAGTTTTATAGCTCTCCCTCATTCAATTTTTTTTTGCCATAGTTAATCTACCGTTTCCCTTCTGAGTTTGATCCCATGAGTCCAACTTCATGCTCTGATATCCTTCCCCCGCTCCACACACACTTTTCTCGTCATTCCTTAATTAAGTTATACTTGGTTAGTTATTTTTCCCTTCTCCAATCAATTCTTTCCAGACCCTCAATCTTTTTTGGCTGCTCTTCTCTGAATTCCGGCTAGCGTGTTTACATCTTACTGGTAATGAGAATTGAATGCCAGTCTATCACTGGATTTGTGCTAACCTTCTTTGAAAATTGAGAGCACACATGACTCTTGGTATAATAGGATGATTTTGTTTGCAAATGTCTGGAGAGTACTTACATTATAATTTGTAATTGGGATATCTATTTGAATTAAAATATGTATTCCTTTAAAATATGTATTCCCAAAATGTATGTTGTTTATTTTTGTATATCTGACAGCATTTCAGTCGTGAATATTTTAATTACCGGGATCTGCAATACAGCTTTCATACAAATGTGTGCCCAATTTTAAATTTGTAAAATGCAGTACTAAACTTTTGACCCCCAAATGTATCAAGGGGGAAAAAGAATACCAATAGGTAGTTATAGACATCAAAGGAAGGAGGAGAGGAGAAACAATTCCAGTTAGAAAAATCAGAAGAAACCAAAAATATTCTTGAAATGCACAAAGAGCAGACAGAAAGCTATGGTAACAGAACGGCCCTTAAGGAATAACAGTGATAAATTACTGACAGGTGAAACTGATGTCATTCAGAATCCATTTTCAGAGGTTTATGTAGCATCTTGACCACAAAAAATAAAAATAAAAAATAAAATCTGATACTGGACTGAAACTTGGAAAACTACAACTCGGCTAAAGAGTAGATCATGTGGCAGGAGGAATTCACTGGGGAAAGATAACAAATGTTTTTTAATTTAATTTAGGATTTTAGCAGAGCCAATTGTAAGGATTCTACATATTGCATTATTATTAACCATATCTATATGACAGTTTATTACTAGCATTCCCACTGAAGCAGGTATAACAGTTTGGAAGCAAAATCTAAATTATTTAGTCAGTGATCTGTTTTTTGTAAACACTTATGGATTCCAGCTAAAGCTGTACAACAAATTCCCTTTCAAAGTGACTTCTAAATGCTTATTTGACCATCTTCAAAGTAAACATAGTAAAGATTTCAATTTTTCCTTCCAGACAGTGTTAGAGTGGTTGAATATTTCTCACAAATCATATAAGAGAACATTCGAATCTTTACTGAGTAGAACCTTAAATCTAGAGCCAGTCTCCCCAATTTCAATGGGACAACTGGTGAAGTAAAATACTCTCCATTGGGAGTATGGGGACTGGAATCTGGACCATATGATTAAAGAGCTATTTCATCAATATCAAAATAGAACAGTGTTTCTAATTGTTACTTGAAATTTTCTATTTAAGGCTTTGGAGTTTCATTTGGTCTGTTTGTTTTGGTATTTTTAAGGATTCTTTCCAAAAGGTTTAAGATAATCTTAGAAAACCCAGCCTGAGAATGTTTAATTAAGCTAGCTGTTTTGAGAAAAATGTTAAACACACTCAGTGTCCCATAAGGTAATAGATTATATGGCAGTTTAATGTAGCATAGTATAATTGCTTGTGACAAAGTGCTTCCATGTGTCAGCATGCACTGCAGCTTCCCAGGACAATTGATTTTAGAGAGTGTGAAACTGATTTTATATAACAGCAGGATATGATGGTATTTTCTACCAGATTCTAACCTCTCACCAAACTCTTTGCTCTTGTAAGTAGTCATTTTATCATAAAGGAAATGTCAAGACCTTCCTTTATTATGTCAGCGTTTTATATGATCACAAAGAATCTACAGCTGACCCTCATGACAGGAATAGGGCATCACTTTATGCTAAAGGAAATACGTTGATTTTTCCTCTTGCTTGCCTTGGAGTTGCATAGAAAATCTATTATGTCTCAATGCAGCTGCAGGGCAATTATTTTTTCCAGAGCACTCTCTGCTGTTGTCATATTGCTGTGAACTTCACTTGGACAATTTTCTAACCGTGGTTGATGTCTATTATTAAAAAGTAAGCAATCAATCATACACTAAAAATTTAAGGCTTTGTTCAAGTCATCCCAGCACCACTGATACTTAATATCCTGTTTTTGTGGCCTCCATGTTCTGAGCCTAATCATGATCCCTATCTTTAAAGTTGTATTGAGCTGACCTAACAAAATTGTGAGACAGACCATTGCTGCACCCTCCTCCCTCTCCCACACCCAGATATACTTATGCAGTGACTGAAGCCGTGCTTTGCTGTTAGCCATATATGGCCTGCGATTACCAGTTATGTTGTCAGGGGACTCAATGAATCTGACATCCGCAGGGAAGATGGGAAAATGCTCCCTGAGGTTCACTGGCTGAAAGCCAGGTGCAGCTTAGCTAAAGAAAAACCTTAAACACCAAAATGCCTCCAGGGTTAGAGAGATAGATACATTACCACTAAAACGCTGCAGTAGGCTTAAATAACCCCTGGTGGAGGGCAGTCATGCTCTCTGTTTCTGGGCCAGATTCTACTACTCATTGTGAGTAAAAGACATCGGAAACTGGCCCAGAGATACGTAGATGGAATGACTAACGTCCACAGAAGTTGGTTCCCATCTACTGCAGAGTTTAAGTAGTAGTATATTTGTCTCTACAATACTAGAGAGACAGTTTCAAAAAACTTTAAAAGCTTTTAAAAATTAAGCAAGGAAGCTGCTTAGTCTCAAGTACTCTTACAGAGGCTAGCTCTTTTCAGGAAGTGAAAGAGAAGCTAAAAATACTATTATTATTATTATTATTTTCAATAAGGAGAAGCAGGCAGGTTCTGCCCTGCTGGTTGAATTCCCCTGAAGAGCATTAGCAGCATACCCTTGTTTCTTCACAGAAAGACTTCGGGCTCGTCTACAATTACCGCCGAATCGGTCGACCGGAGCTACGCAAAAAAACTTGCGTAACTCCCGTCGACTTCTCTGCTTCTCTTCTGCACACCATCTTCACTGCACTGCGCCAACGGGAACCGCGTTCCTGTCGACGCAGCGCTACGCCACTTGAGAAAGTGGTCTTAATACGTCGATTTCTGGATCAATTGAGCGGGTCTTCACTGACCGCTCAGTTGATCCAGAGAAATCGATCTGATGGAGGTGAATTTGCCGCCATCAGTGAAGACGTAGCCTATTTTTTAAGTGGAGAGAATTTAACCTGGTTTCTCACATCTTTCATTTTTCTTGGTCCAGGTAAAGAGAACCCCTATCAGGTAACAGACAAAAATAATTTTCTGCTTTCCTTCTGTGGCAAAGCTCTTCCTCTACCTTGGTGGGTCCAGTGCTTCCTTTTAGCGGTAGGTCAGGGAACTGCTTCACCCTTCAGTGTTCTTCCACCCTCTAGTGGTGGGGGAGGGTAATACAGCCTCTCTAAGGCAGCCACTCCCTGCTGGCTCCCAGTCCCAACTCTGATTCTCACAGGTCCTTACCTCATTGCTTGGGCTCTTGCCCCTCCAGTGAATGGCCGGTAAGAGGTTGAGAGGGCTCAGTCCCCAACTCCAGGCCCCAACCCAGGGACCCTACAAGTAGCAGCCTCGTGCTGTGGCTTCAGAAAAGTTGCTAGCTTCCCTGGGTTACTTTCCCATGCCCCTTGACTGAATGTCCATACCCTGCTCAGACAGGGTTTCTTCCTGACCTCCTTCCCAGGGAAGGCTCTTGACCCTAGCACACTACGCAAAGTGGTCATTGTATTCTGGAAGTTACTTTGAATTTCACAGGAGAGTGTAGAAACTGTAAATTAAGCTGTTTAAAGAATAACATGCTATGTGACCAGAAAAACTAAGATATAAAATTCAAACTTCCTTATACTCTAAGAAATCCAAACTAACTAACTTTCATCCCAGTATTTGTGTGAGTGCGAGTGCACGCACATGTGCTTTATGAATCAAAGGAACAGTCTTTCTATATGTGAATAATCTGTCTTGTTCCTAGTTCTACTGAAAGCCCTAAAGGATGTGAAATGTTTACTTATACATCAAAGAATGTAAGGACTGTGTCCACTAAACTAAGAGGAACTATAAGGGTTTTTCTTCCCCCTTTATAAAAGATAGAATGGTATGAATGGTATAGCACAAGGAGAAAAAGAGCCTAATGAAAGATAAGCACCTAACCAGGATATAATTTTGAAATATTATAAGAAATTGCATTAAAAAGGGGAAAATTCCAGTCAATAGTCTGGGCTAATACTGAAATAACAATCCTGGAAACGAATTAAACGTAAAAAGCCTCCAACAAGAAAAGACCAAAGAAATCCATTTCACACCAATACCACTTCATGGATATCAACAGAAGCATCAGAATGAGAGAGCTGAAATCCGAATGCTCCGCTGGCAAGAGTCCAAGAGAAACAAGAGGGCAGCCACCCTCCAAATCTATCCTTAGGAGAAGGATATCACCATGCAAAGAGTATGGGGGGCTAAATCCCCAAAGAGAGTTATGCACGCCAATGCTCAGCTTTGCAATGCCTAACTTTTAAGTGCCTTGCCACCCAGTGGAATTCACAACCCCACGTTAGGCGCCCAAGCTCTTTCTACAATACATGGGAAAAATTAGGTGCCTAAGAATGGGATCCACTACCCCTACTGAAATGCAAGTTATAAATCAGCAAAAGATGTCCACGATTTTCACATGAAACCATGATTATGGATAATGGATCAAAAGACAAGCGACGATTCCTGACAGAGTAAAAAAGTCTGACCCATTGTGCCAGGTTTTTTGTCTTTGCAGACATATAATAAGGACAGTCCTCACCTCCAAAGAGCTCACAAGCTATTCTTTAATATAAATATTGTCTTTTCCACCTACACCAGTATCCACCCTTGATACAAGTGTCCCTTGGTAGCAGAATTTTGGGACCTTGCAGGTAGTCTTCTCAGTGGAGGAAAAAAATTAGTAACACAGAGTCTAGCTTGCTTTACTTACACACATGCACCAGCCCTACCAAAAAAAAAAAAAAAAGTCACAAACAGTGCACAGGCAGCCCCTCCTCCAGGAATCTCAGCCTACACACCGATGCCTAGATCCCAGGAAGACGATCAATATATCGTAAAGTAGAGAGTAAACTCCACTATCTGCCCCAGCTTCTCTCCAGTGATGACTGCACAACCCAGCTAAAAACAATATAGCACTTTTTCAAAGACTAAAAACTTGTTTGCATACTAAGAACCACTGCTGTTAAACTAGGTGTAACCCCATTAGTGACCCTTGCCATAAGAACAATATTTTGTCTTGTGACCTAATTTTTTTTAAATAAGCCACAGACAGTTTATTTTTGTTCTTGTTTTATAGTTGAACATTCTCAGTCTTGATCTGGCAAGCACACATGATGTATAAGGAACTAGTTTAAAAAGAAGTGAGAACATCCTTTGTTTCTTCTTCTCTACATTTTTCTT
This sequence comes from Emydura macquarii macquarii, assembly GCF_026122565.2. Classification (NCBI taxonomy): domain Eukaryota; kingdom Metazoa; phylum Chordata; order Testudines; family Chelidae; genus Emydura; species Emydura macquarii. The sequence continues at coordinate 85,425,797 of NW_027131390.1, forward strand.
CCACTCCTCATCGTGTATAATGTCATCGATGGTGGCACCTACCACTCACACTGTAGAACAGCAGTTCCGACGCAGATGAATTCTGCCAGTGCTAAATTATTCCGGCCAACTGCCTGTTAGACTCACTTCCCATGCACAACACAGTTAAACTCCACAAAATTTATTGGGACTATGGTTACTATTCCAAGCCATATTTGACTACCCAAATCAAAGGGACAGTACTTGAAAGAAAAAAGCTTTCTAAGCTATTCATATAAAATAATGAGCTGTACTGCCATTGATGGTGCCCAGCAGTGAAGTACATTTACCAGCATAGTATTAATTTGCTAATCCACTTTAAAAAAAAATTCTCTTCTGAATAACTCTGGCTATATAATCTCATTTCTTCTCATTACAATTGACCCTACTGCTTAGTACTAATAATCTATGAAAATTGAATCTAACAATGATTCTGACAGTTAATTAACTTTAAAGAGCTAATTCGCTTTTTTAAAATATCAATTTGTATATTAACGTTTATTTATGTTTAAACCAATCTTGGGGGTATTAATGCAGATTCTAATCACAAATTACTTAGCTCTTCAAGTACCACAACCAGTCAGCTCATAAAACACCATTTCTTACTACAAGGGTGGCTTACTACCAACATTTGATTGAACTGTCATGTCATATTTCTGATGGGGAAAAATGAAAATATTATACGGTCTTAATGATAAGATACCATTAAAAAAAAAGACAATTTTACAGTTATGCCCATTAGGATACAGATTTAACATGAGGTTTACTAATTTGGCAAACAGACGAGAAAGATACTACATTATTTTTTTTCATTCACATCCTCTTCCCTTGACTCATAAGCATTTTAACCTATCATTTGCTATCGCATAACTAGATTTAGCTTTAAATTGTGTAGACAGTCTGTTGAACAGATACACTTTTGGGGCTAAATCCACAGAGATTTATGTGCTGCAGTGCTTGTATTCATTAGGCCAGAAAGAGTTTGAGAATTATTCTCCAGCATTCTGCTGATGTGGAAGACCCATGGCCCCATTCTCTGCTCCAATACATATATAACTAATTACATCTAGTAGAACCATTTCAACAGGTGAGACAGAGAGATTTGCCTAGCGTACTCCATTGCCCAGTAGCTAAAGGTACGCTCCTGGGAGGGGGAGATGCAAGTTCACATCACTTGTCCACATCAGGCAGAGGAAGGAATTGTACCCTGGTCACCTTTATCCTATGGGAGTGCCTTAACCATTGGGCTAAGAAGTTATAAGGGGGTTCTCACCACCTCCTCCATTTTGTGTGTGGCTTGGTGTATTGTGGTGCTCTGAGAGCTTCTAGTGTATCAGGCCCCACTAGTGAGATAGGTGGGGGCATGCAAGTCTGAGGGGCCAGCTGGGTCTTAGGCATGAGTGGGGGGCCAGGCCACTTGACTGTGTGCATGCTTACTGGCAGATTTTTAGGCACCAAAAGGACTTCACCAGCAGAAATGTAGGCTCTGAGGGATATTAGCCAGCTAGAGGATAAGGTGGGAATTGAGCGGGAGGTCTTAAGGATATCAATGGTGTTGGAGGCCCAGTGCAATTTGAGTTGATTGACCACTGTTTTGGGGCCTAGCATAGCTTAAGTTGCTTGCATGGCCATTCTGGCCTCAACAGCCCAACATCTTCCGGTCGGCAGAGACAAATAGGAATACTGAGTAACCTTGCCAACGTCTCAGTTTCTGCATACCACGGCACATAAGATGAAATACATAACATGTATGCTTGCAGCTGCACATAGATCAAGGTGATGGGAATAACAAGTTATCCTTGAATGTCTGGGGGTACGTTCTTCCACTGACAAGGGGCATACTTTTTTTTTTTTTTTTTTTTTTAAATCACCCCTCCTACTACCAGATGTTTTGACGATCCCAATTATTATGGTGAGAATATAATGCAGTTAAGGATGAGAACCCGATGTAGGTGATCGGAAATTAGGTGAAAGATGGGTATAGAGAGGTATAAAAAGTCATTACTTAGACAAAGAGGCGCATTCCATCAACACCTGATTCCACAGGAAGTGCTGCCTGTCAGACCAGAGGATCCACTGACTGCCTGGTGGGGCTCCTGAAGAAAGCAATTCCTATATATAACCTTCTGAGTGACTGCTCAGCTCTCCAGGTTTAGTGAGTATGTTATATTGTAGTTAATTTTAGGCTTTGTATTGAACTAGTATATCTATAGAAAACCTTGCACATTAAACCTTATTGATTTGCAAATCGGGCGTACCATATCTCACTGGTATCCACATTGATCACTAAGCATCCAGCATTAACAAGTGGTGCCTAAATTGTGGACTTTGCCACCAAAAGTGACAGTTAGGTCCTTAAATCCTGTTGTGCATCGAGCCCTTACTCCGATTTTTTGGAGCTGAATCACCACACAAAAGTGATGCATTTTGGCAATGGCATGACAGTGAGGGCATTTGGCTGGTCGATTAATATAACTACATTAATGCTGGTCTTGGAGAAGGCCACTCACCTTCCTTCTCAGGGACGGGATGTGCAGAAAGAATGATTATTTACATGACAGAGAGTCAAAGGCATCTGGGACAGTGGAAGCCCCAAAATAAAGGTTATTTAGATTGACCGTTTGTTCTGAGCCACATGTAGTACAAAAGATCCCTTTACTGGGGGGGAGATCTATGTACAGAATTAATAAAAATGGATAAAAGGAGACATCTCAACATTTGTAGCTTCAGATCAAACCTACATTTAAAAAATATCCTGCCCTGCTCAATAACAAGACAGTTAAGAAATGTTACTACCTCTGCTTTCCTCGGAGTGACTCCAAATACTCTCATTTCTTATCTTTATTTCCAAATATGATTTTAGCAAATTTTTAACGGACATTCGTGAGGTTTATGGGCTTTTGAGGGGGGGGAAAGGGGAGGATGATTTGCTGGGGAGGAATAAGAAGCAGCTCGGGAACTTCTGAATATTAAAACATTTTCTGTAAGAAAACACATTGCATATCTAGGAAACGGTCTTTTGTTTAATGTAGAAACATTACATTAGCCTCATTAGAGCTGCAAAATTAACTTGAAATATTGTAGATGTGACAGGTTTATCGCTTGCCCATGGGATTTAGAACAAAGCAATAAACAGAGCAGGTCTAACCAAGCAAGTCTCTCTCATTATGTGAATTTCTACTTCTGATGAGCAGTAATATCTGACAAACAGATAGCAAGGAAAGGTTAACATGCAATCTCCTTCATGTAAACAGGTTCATTAAGACTTACAGCACCCTCTCAATTCTATCAATAGAAATCTGTCTCTTGTCGTGAAGTACCGGAATATTTAATGAGGCATCCATAATTTTTCCCAAGAGACTTTTAACAGGTAAGATTTATGATGTGTGTGATTAAAAGTAAACTTTCTAATGAACAAGTTATATCAATATTCAAATTTACATCTCTTTTTGTGGTGCTTTTTGAAACACAAAACCCCAATCCTGCAAGGTGCTAACTGCCTGCTTCCAGGTGCACCCTCAGTTCTCAAGAAGTTGGGAGTTTTGACATTGACTTTAATGGGAAGAGGATTAACCCCTTAGTGATCATCACAGTTTTAAAGTAAGGTTGAGTGATTTTCACATCTGAGAGAAAAAATAGCTACAACACATATAATTCTGACAAGGCACTACTGCTTATAGTGTTAACTTGCTAGTTAACTTGTTAACTTTCCCAATCGATACAAAAACAAGATTCCTTCCCTGAAGGGCTTACAATACTATACAACATACAGGACATGGAGTTAGGCAGAGAAGGGGGAGAACTAAAGCAATATGACTGAACTGTAATCTTACCACATGGCGTGTGCATGTGTGTGATTAACATGCACGTCTTTTACAACAGGTTAAGTGGGATAGTAGTGTGCAGACTAAGAGTATATAGCCTGAGAGAAATATGCTTTCAGAAAGTTTCTGAAAGAAAGGCTGGAAACACATTAGACAGAGTCAGCAAAAGGGTTACAGGAGACAAAGGTTGCATGAAGGCAAGCATGGCAGTAGGACAGGAAAAAGTTTAGTCATGTGACCTGGATGGTATGTAATTGGGGAGGAAAGAGACAAGAGCAAATACATAGGTAGAAGCTAGGATGGAACCTTGAAGGTAACATCAAACTTAAATTTGTTTGACAGTGAATGGAAGCCAATGAAAAAATCTGTATACATAATTCATGCCCAATGTTACATAAATAATCTTGTGTAGTTGTAGCCATGTCTGTCCCAGGATGTTAAGAGATACCAGGTGGTTGACGTAATATCTTTTATTGGACCAACTTCTGTTGGTGAGAGACACAAGCTTTTGAACCACACAGGGCTCTTCCTCAGGGTCCGAAAAGGTTCTCACAGGGTCACAGCAAAATGCAAGGTGGAACAGATTGTTCAGCGTAATTCGTTAGCACATGTTGTAAGGGAGCATTCAAACTACAGTGGCCCATTAACACCTCTACAGTCATAGGACAAAAAGAGGGGGTTAGTGGGTTACCGATTATTGTAAATCCAGTATCTCTGTTCAGTTCACGATTTTTAGTGTCTGGCTCTCAGGCTATCTCACTGATATTTTCATCCTCTGTACAGAGAGCTTAAAACTCTCTCATAGATTTCCATCACAACTTCAATAACCATCACCCACCTATTAAACTTTCTCTGGAACACTACCACACTAGCATCATCTTTCTGGACACTACAATCGCTTCAACAATGGAACCCCACAGACAGCCATATATAAGAAACCCACAGATCATCACACCTACCTTCAGCAATCCAGTAATCACCGCAAACACACAGAGCCCTGGTCTACACTAACAAGTTAGGTTGACCCAAGGCAGCTCTGTACACTAAAATGTTGATCCCTTCCAAAGTAACTCAATCACTACGCCGACTTAATAACTCCAGGTTAACTCGAGGTGTAGCGCTTAGGCTGACATTGTTAGGTCGACGGATTGTCAGTGTGGATACTGCACTGCTTACATGGACTGTTGCTGGCTTTCAGAAGCCATCCCGCAATGGCCACGCTGACAGTTAAATCAGTGCAAACACTCCTGCTGAAGATTTGCACTGCCAACACACGAAGCATAACGTGGATGTGCAAAAGTGATTTAATTACTGCGGAGACTAAGTTATTTTGTAGTGTAGACATGCCCCAAGAAATCAGTTATCAGCCAGGCACTCAGATATCACTGAATATGCCTTGAGAAAGTGCAGGACACACATGTTAATGCACTTAAAACCGCTTTCACCAAACAAGGACACACCACCAGAAAGTAGATCACATCATGGAATGGGGCCCCAAACAACCCAAGAGAACCTGGTTCAATACAGAAGTAAAACCCCCCTCTGACTGCATATCCCTAGCTGTCATCTACCACTCCACACTGGAACCCATCTGGGTAGCATCAAACAAATACAAAGGGGGACCACGTCCAGCAAAAAAAATCTTTATTGAACCCTTTCATCTGGCCTTCAAACAACCCCGCAGCCTTTCCAAGCATATCATCAGAAGCCCAGGACACACCTACACAAACTAGCACCAGACCCTGCCAGAAGAACAGGTGCAAAACCTGCAAACATATCTCCACTGCTACAATGATCAACATCTCCCACAACACACCTTTCAAGATCCATGGATTCTACACACGCTTAGCACAACATGTGGTATACCTCATCCAGTGCACTAAATGCCCCAACAACATCTAGGTGGGTGAACAGTCACTATGCTCTTGAATGAATTCCCACAGGAAAACAATAAAAGACAAAAACACCTTATCTGTAGGTGAACACTTTTCACAAAGCCATCACTATCAGTCCTCATCGCCAAAGGAAACCTGCCCAACACTTTCAAAAGGTGAGCCTGGGAGCTTAAATTCATTACTCTGCTAGACATGACAAATCACAGACTGATCAGAGACCCTGTATTTATGATTTATTACAAGAATTTGTGACCCAGTAACACCCTCTTTTTGTCCTATGACTGCAGAGGTGTTAATGGGCCAGTCTCCCTTGAATGACCTCTTACAATATGTGCTAACTACTCATGCTAAACACTAGATCACCTTGCATTTTGCTGTGATGCTGGGAGTACCTTTCCCAGACCTCAAGAAGAGCTCTGTGTAGCTCAAAAGCTTGTTTCTCTCACCAACAGAAGTTGGTCCAGTAAAGATATTACCTTACCCACCTTGTCTCTCTAATAAAAAATCCTGTTCCTTTTGATTCTGGACATCATTTAAAACATGATGAAGGAGGTCATACCCTAGATTTGTCATATTTAAGAATGTTATGTTCTGGTACCTTACAGATTTACAAAAAAACCACAGGCCACTTACCCAGCAATTTTAAAAGAAAAATTAAACCATGCATAAAAACAATACAGCAGTCTAAGAGTTTAGTTTGAGTAAAGACTGCAAGATTTGGCTTATTGTTCCCACAACTGTGCTCACATCATGAATGACCCATCTATGATGCCTATAAAAACCAATGAGAAGCACCAAGTTGGCTTGTACTTTAAGTAAAAACAAATGGGGAGGAAATGAAATTTGTCAAAATAAAAAGGACATTTCTGGCAGAAATGAAATATGGGGGGTCTCAAGTTTCTAAAAAAAAGTGTATTACATTCAATAGAGTCTTGGTCAAATGCTGTACTAATTTTTTTTACTCTCCCTCTAAAAATATAGAACACTGTCAAAAATTTCTGAGAAAAAAAATCAATATATACAATCAACATCTGAAAAGAAATAAAATTCAATGGGAACTCAAATCAGATCTTTGTTACTATAGTTTCAGTTCCAGGAGTATAAATGTCATTTTGGAATTGATTGCCAAGAATCAACTGAGCCAGAACACAGAATTACTTTTTGTGAGGCAAAACAGTTGTTCCCTACCAAAATTTGTGCATCTAAAATGTAACCCTCATACGCTTGACGATTCATTTACTTACATGTAAAACATGATTGGAGAATCAAGCCTGACAATCAGTTTGTGTAGTAGAGTTTCAGAGGGGTAGCCGTGTTAGTCTGTATACAGCAAAAACCACGAGAGTTCTGTAGCACTTTAAAGACTAACAAATTTAATTTCAGCAGGCATAAGCTTTCGTGGGCTTCAGCCCACTTCCTCAGATGCAGTTGGTAGAAATAATACTGGTAGTTGGTAGAAATAATATTGGCAACATATATAGGATATTGTATATGTATATATATGTATATGTTGCCTTCTATATATGTTGCCAATATTTGTTGTATTATTTCTACCAACTGCATCTGAGGAAGTGAGCTGAAGCCCACAAAAGCTTATGCCTGCTGAAATTAAATGTGTTAGTCTTTAAAGTGCTACAGAACTCTCGTTGTTTGTGTAGTGTGAATGCTTAAGTCTGGTTCTGATCTGGAAATTACACAAAACTTGGTTTAAACAAAAACATGAAAACACCACATTGTTTTGAAAGTGATTACCATATCTCAAGCTACTGAGATCACCACCAAACCATTTGCTCACTGATGAAAATGACATCTTCTATTTGGAATGTAGATACTTAAAGATACAGAAATTTCCCCCAGATTAGCCCTCAAATGATATAGTTCAGTGCTTGCGCCCCAACAGATTTACAACGAGGCGTAAGGACAGCATCCCACCTTCCTGCATAGTTGGAAACGGAAGATGGATAAATTCAGGTGAGAGATATGGTGTACATTTTTAACAAAAAAGTCACCTTCATAGACCACAAAAAACACTCCAATTGTACAATTTCTATACACAGCAGGATTCTTAGAACTGCACAGAACATTAAAGAAAGCAATTTTCAAGGGTTGGCACCTAAACTGCACCTGCAAAATGTGCATAAGTATAGTCACAAAACAGCACACATACTGCATTAGCATAGCTAAAAAAAAATAATAATAATAATTTGTGTGCATGGAAAGGGTAAATCTTTGAGCTGACTGCAATTATCTGCCCATTCACAGGTTTTGCAAAGAGTTTAATGTGACAACCTTTGGCAGATTGGACCTAAATGTTGATTGGTCTAATTATGCAAATCTTTCTATTTCTTGTCCTTCAACATGTAATAAATCAGGGTCTCAGAGCTCTTTCAGCAAGGAGAATATTTTTAGCTTTTGTCTGAAGAAATCCAGTTAAAGTAATTTCAGATTAAATCAACTGTCTTCATTTGTCCAAGATATTTTATGTAGAAAAAATAAAATTTATCCATGAAAACTCTTGTGTGGGATTAGGATTTGCTATCAGATTAATCTACCAGCCAACGTAAATTAGAAATGAATATTGGACTATAGACGGGGTTTTCAGGTCACAAACTGTGACATTGTAGGATTAAAATATGACCATGCATAGCATTGTTGCTACCACTGTTATATAATTGCAACAAAACTTATACAAAGTATGTCATATAAAGGTATCAATGGAAAAGATGATTTGCTGAGTATGATTATCCTGTTTATAGGCACATATCATCTTTGTATCTCAAGTTATAAATATGACTGTCCATCTGGATTTCAAATATCTTTGCTCTTGAGGTAACAGTTTGAATCCAGTCTAGCTCCATTGTGAATGAACAATGCCAGTTGACTTCGCTCTCAAAATGGGCCATAGAAGGAGATTACCTCCATCCGGTGAGCCTTCCTGTGGACATTTTAGCCAGAACATGGATAATGGCTGCTCCTATGACTCAACAAACCATGCAAGGACATGTGACTTGCTCATGCGAACCTGCACTCCATCTTGTGCCTGTAAATTTCCACAAACTAAAGCTAAGAGCATCCACCCACATGGCAGAGGGTATATAAGGCCATGGAAACATCTCCATTTTGTCTTCATTTCCTGCTTCATTTCTTTGGACTGGATTTCTAACAAGAAAGCTCTAAACAAGGACTGATGACTCAAGCTGTCTGGGTAATTTCAAGAGACAGACTTTTATTCTGATTTGTATGTACAATGAACTTCTAACCAATAATCTTTAAACCAACTTTCCTTTTTAAAAATAAATATTAGTTTAATTAACAAATATTGTATTTGAGCATGTATTTGGATAAAATCCAAAACATTCATTGACTTGGTTGGTAATGTGTCCAGTCCTTCGGGATTGGTAGAACTTTTTTATATATGATGGACACAGATATTCAGTAATCTCCATCATATTTGACTTTGCTGTCTGGGTGGAAGCCCAAGAGCTGGATGGCTTCAAGGGAACTGTGTTTTTGGCTTCTGAATAACCAATGAGGTGGATTAGAAGCTGTTTGTTGCTGGTTGGGCGAATATAATTTTTAGAAATAGCCACAAGTATTTGAGGGTTTGGCCTGCCCCATTCTGTGCAATCTCTGAATGGCTTCCCTAGAGGTCAACGTCACAAACATAATGGGCCAATTTAATCCCTGGAGTGATATCAGGAATTAGCTTAGTCCAACAAGACTCTTGACAAGAAAGGTTTGAATGTTGCCTTTGACGCTTGGGAAGATACACTGAGATTTACTCTTAAACCCTACATAAATCCCATTCAACAGGCAAGTCTCAGAAATGAATTTCAGCCAAATGTAGTTTATGAATTCAGAACTGAAGTCAGCTTTACAGGCACCTTTGTGAACATAAGCTATGGTGGCCCCAGAATTATTCAAAAGCCCTGAGTACAGCAGAATTGAAACACCAGGGCCAAAATTCAGGCCCCATTGAGGACAATGGGGATTTTACTATTGACTTCAGTGGGACCAAGATTATACCCCAGATGTTATTAAGTGTCTTATCCCACTAGGCAAATATCCAACTCCATAAGAATGCTGTACCTCAGCTCCATCAAATTTTGTTAAGGCCTATAGGCACTTGGAAAACAGATGATAAAGTGCACACGAAAGAGTAAAAAATATTGATCTGCTTAAAAATGTAATGGAATTTAAGTTTAAAAGAGAGAACAGCAACTTAAAAAAATCACTTTTGATAGTTAAAAAAATGTCTTATAGTTACAAATAGCTGTCAAGATGACTATAATGGAAGAACAGAGAAAAAATAGTTGTTTATTATCTGCTTGATCCAAAGCCCATTAAAGACAATGGGATTCTTTCCCTGGACTTCAGTGAGTTTTGGATTGAATCCTTTACCAATTTGAGAGCACTTTGCTCAGTTTTATTGCTTCCCTTGTATACTTAGTGAGTTTGCTTGTTTGTGTGGGATATTCCAAAACAGCAACAGGGAGAGAAAAAAACACTTAGAATAGAAAAATGTGATTGTAAAACTAAACAAATTTTCCAGGGGACTTAGAGGCAGGTGTTATATCTGAAACTACTTTTCTTTTCTATTTTTTTTTTAAATTTGCTGCATTTAATATTTCTGGTCCTTTTATTTGGCAGGGTTGTTTTATTTGTTTGTTTTGACATTAAATTTCAATAGATACTGTTATATTAGAACATTCCATTTTCCTTTCATAGATTCATCACTGTTCAGGTCTAGGAGGGACCATTACAGTCAGCTGGTCTGACTTTCTGCATACCCCAAGCCATAGAACCTCACTCAGTAATTCCTGCATCAAGCGCATAACTTCTGTTTGAGCTGCAGCATAGCTTTTAGAAATATAGCTAGCCTTAATTTAAAGACTTCAGGTGATAGAGAATCCACCAAGTCTCTAGGAAAGTTTTTCCAGTGGTTAATTAACCTCATTGTTAAAAATATACACCCCATTTCTCGCCTGAATTTATCCAGATTCCGCTTCCAACCACGGGAACTCATTACACCTTTTCCTGATAGCAAAGGGCTGTGTAATCTATGCTATAATAAGCATTAATGTTAACTTTATAGAAGTATTTTTTTCCAGGTTTTTTTTTTAAATATTCTAATTTAAATTAAAAGAATAAAAAGGTATTTCTTTAATTAGTGGAACTAGCCAGTAAGCAAAAGCTTACCATCTTATTAGCAGAACAAGTGGCAGGAAACAAATTAGCTCCATTCTCAGATTAGCTCTCTACTTTATAGTTAAAAACCACAATTTAGTTTTATTATAGCAATGGAGTTTGAACTGGAATGTACTTTATGAAGGTGCTGAAAAATATTCAGGTTTTTCCCCAATTTTCAGTCTGGTCTAATTAAAAGCCAGCTGTGATTATTTATTCTAGCTAATTAAATAGGCTTGATTTAAATAGATATGACAATTAGCTGAGTAAGAATGAATCATCTATCCAATTCCATGGAAGTGTTCTCCTACTAAATTAAAGCCCTATTCCAGAGGCATTTAGTACAAGTGGTTGAACCAAAAGGGTTTAAGGACTCTGTTTCCCTTGCTAAAAAGATTTTTAAGATCTCTGTAGATCTTGGGAGGACTTTCCAAGTCCAGTGCATTAAATGCTGGATCAAATTCTGCTTACCTTGATGTCAGTGGCACTACTCATATGAGTAAGGCAAGCAAGATTTGGCCCATTCACATTATAGACATGTTACATTAGGTAAAAATAAGTTCACTAACAGAGAGTCGATAGCTGTTTGGGAAAAACAAAAGAAGCTGAACTGCAATTTTTACAATTCCATTAAAATTGTGGTGTGACAAATCTGGAGAAATTACACATTTCCACTGCTCTATGAGCACTTTCCTTAGACGATCTCTGTTAAATTAGTGCCATTTAACTATGAAAACACAGGTTAATCAATCATGTCAAATGAGAGGAATGTCTAATCTCTTCTTTTGTCGAATGGTTTACCAAAAGGTGTGTTTATAAATTAAATATAGAATGGTGTCTGCTCACGATCCAAATCCAGCATTTCTTCGAGAGAGATCTGTGGTCCATTCAGAAGTTTTAGTAATCCCTTCAAGGTGCTAGAAAAATGGATCACAATATAAAACTCTCTCTCTCCTGTTTACCCGTGACTTCTCTCAGTGGTCATTCTGATGACTTTTCTGTAAGATGTATGCATGTGTTATTTTTCTCAATCTACTAGCACAGCTGGTTTAAAAAAGGGAGAGGAAGGGGAAATCCAAAAATGTTCACCAAAAAAAGTGTCCGTTTCTCCTTCCCTGTCAAATATTTTGAAAATTGAAATGTTTCAACCATCTATTTACTGGTTTTTGGTATTGCATTTGCTTTCCAAAATGTACAAGAAAATACTATGAGAAGGACCTGGCCAGGGTGCTTGGTAATGTATTAGTTTTGTTATTGCTTGGTGTCTTTAAAAAATGGTGACATAAGTAGCATTCTATCTAGAGGGGCACTGTTTTTAATGACACCTATTGTTGTTTTTCTTAATGGCTGGAAAAGTAATACAAAAATATGTTTTTAAGCCTGGAAGCTTAAATTAATTAAAAATGTAGACACTAAAAGTCATGGACTGAAGAGACACTGGATTTATGGTTTATTACTACAATCTGTAACTCACTAATCCCCTCTTTTTGTCCTATAACTGCAGAGGCCACTCGACCTTGAATGGTCACTTACAATATGTACTAACTAATTATGCTAAATAATCTGTTGCATCTTGTATTTTGCTGTGATGCTGGGAGTACCTTTCCCAACCCTGAAGCAGAGCTCTGTGTGACTCAAAAAGCTTGTCTCTCTCACCAAGAGAAGTTGGTCCAATAAAAGATGGTCACCCACCTTGTTTCTCTAATTGCTTTGGTAAGGCAGTTGCCCCAATAAAGAGGATCAGGGTGGTAAAAAGCCTGAGGAGCAGCTGGGCCAAACGGTGTTGTGACTTGGCATAAGGGGAGTCTGTTTCTGAACGGTGGAGTGCAGGGAAGTCCATCCAGATTTTGACTCTGGTGGCACCAGTACATGCACTAGATCGCTAAGAAACAGAGCGCTCACCGGCTGAGGGAGACCTGGGGTCCCTGTGCAGGGGAGAGCAAGTGGGGACCAGAATGGGGTCTCTTCTGGGATAGGATGCAGGGACCAGAATTTGCCCCTTCTATCTGAATTGGTGCCACTGTGATAAGAAACAAAGCCCACTTATCAAGCTCCCCCCCCCCACCCCATAGCAATTCATGTGTTCACTGTGCTGTCAAGAAAAAAACCCAACAAAGGCTTCTGAGAGCATGAGCAATCCTTAGTTACTAACACCGTAAGACACCCACTGAATCGAATGCATTTCTCAAGCAGCAAAAATGGTGCTCCCACCTCTGCCAGGCCTCACCACAATAGAAAATCAAGCAGCAGAATGTAATCATAGAATCAGATTCATAGAAGATGAGGGTTGGAAGGCACCTCAGGAGGTCATCTAGTCCAACCCCCTCCTCAAAGCAGGACCAACCCCAACTAAATCATCCCAGCCAGGGCTTCAACAAGCCGCACCTTACAAAACCTCTAAGGATGGAGATTCCACCACCTCCCTAGGTAACCCATTCCAGCGCTTCACCATCCTCCTAGTGAAAAAGATTTTCCTAATGTCCAACCTAGACCTCCCCCAATGCAAGTTGAGACAATTGTTACTACTTCTGTCATCTATTACCACTAAGAACAGCCTAGTCCATCTTCCCTGGAAACCCCTTTCAGTAGTTAAAGACTGCTATCAAATTCCTCCCCCCCCCCAATTCTTCTGTTTTGCAGACTAAACAAGCCTAGTTCCCTTAGCCTCTCCTCATAGGTCATGTGCTCCAGTCCCCTAATCATTTTTGTTGCCCTCCTCTGGACTCTTTCCAATTTGTTCACATCCTTTCTGTAGTGGGGGCCCAAAACTGGACATAGTACTCCAAATAAGGCCTCACCAGTGCAATGTGCAAAGGAAAACCTTCCCTCCCTCTCCCCCAATTTACAACAGCGGTAAATTGACTTTGGTGGCATTGCACAGCGGAAATCTGGCCCATAGTCTGAGACAAGGATAATAAGTGATCACATTAATGATGCTTTTATTAAGCTGCTCACTTGCAAATCCCTAGTTCTTTCTCTTCCACCCTACAACACCTGAAGGGCCTCCTGAGAGAAGGGGGGTATTTGAGAAGACATAACTATTTATGAGTCTAGGTCAAAACTGTTTCTGCATTGTGAATCTAAACTTGTTTTGGGGTGGAAGGAGGTTTAGAACACAAATTTGTTATTCTTAATCTCACTCTTGACATTCAGAGGACTAGGTTTCAATTATTCATATGAATCTTTTCCTCTAAGCTACAATCCATTTGTAGCCATGCTTCAAAAAAACAAAACAAAACAAAGGACACTTTATTCATTATTAACCTCTTTTCCAGCATAGGTAGGGAGACTTTGGAAAAGAGGCTTTGCCCTTTTAAAACAGACTAATGATAATATTATGGAGAAAAAGACGGTTCTGATCCATTAGTTTAATCAATACCCTTATATGGTCTTCCATCCATCATCATAGAAGCTGAGTGCCTTTTTATATTTCTTGATCTGTTGTTAGAAGAGAGTTCAAATTTGTTGTGACACCAACCTCCTACTCATGCTTTTGCATCTCAGCATGTTCTCAAGACACCAGGGAACATTTTTATATTCTTTCCCCATTCCTAAATTAAAGATCTCCTTCTGTATTAGATTTTCCTATCAAGTTACCAAAAGACTCAAGCTGGCACTTTCCTCACTTGTACCACACATGTTGGTCTATGAGCTAAATGATAGTACAAAAAAAGCATTTTCACAGAACATTTTGTAAGAATGGTTTTCCTGCTGAAAATGGATACACATTCACCCTTTTAAAGTCATTTCTAATGATCATCTTTTCAAAGTGAAAATCAAATGAGAAAAGATATCAGATTATTTAACCAACCTCTTTATTTGCAGTAGGGTTTTTTGATTTTGTTTTTGTTTTTTTTGGTATTGATTCAGATCAAATTATCAGCATGAACATTCTTTCACAACTGATCTGGAAACTGAAAAATGCAAAATTAAAATTGGTTTTAGAGTTTTAATTTTAATAGCTGTTTCCTAGTCTGCTGCTTACAATGTATTAAGTTTTGCTTTTTTTTTTAAGCCTTCAGGATAGTTTTAAAAAATTTATATGGTGCAGCTACATTATCCAGTCTCCTGATGCCTCTCATATATTTATAGTGTCAATGAGGACATTGTGAAAGTGTTTGTCCTTTAAACTGGTGAGCCTATGAAATGTTTTTGGAGAAATGCACTACAGCATAGCAAGGATATATGACCTGGCCTTGAAAATAAATTAGATAACACCTTCCATCTAATGATCAAAGCACTTAGGGTTAGATTCACAAAGGAATTTTAGGCACTGCTACGCCTAACTCCTAGGCACCCTGCTGCCCAGTGAAATTAACTCACATAACTCATATAATGCACAGGGAGAGCCAGCTACCTAAGGAAGGGCTTCTCAGAAGCCAGCAAGCTGAGAAAAAAAAGCCACCAAAGTTAGCAAAAGTGAAATGCAAATTAAAGGGGCAGGGCTAGGACCCAGATCCTCATAGATACTTAAGCGGCTAACTCCCATTGATCTGGTCCTCTAGGAAACTGACTGAGGGGCCAGAGGGAGTTGCCTATCTCTGCCCAGGAGTGTGAGCTATGAACCCTCTCTTGGAGTTGGGCACCTTAGCCAGGTCAGCCCTTTCTCACAAAAAACACCCCTAAAAGAGAGATTCCCGACTTGAATATAGCCAATAGCCCACTAGTTAGGGCACTCACCTGGGGTGAGAGAGACCTGGGTCGCTCTCCATCTCATCTGTTGGAGCTGTTCCCCTTGTATAAACAATTAAATATTCATTAGGTCAGAGAGAGAGAGCGAGAGACCGAGATTACAGTGAGATTAGTGCATTCACATAGGGTGAGGCAGAGCCAGGTTCAAGTCCTTACTCCAAGCCAGGCAGAGCAGGGATTTGAATCTGAGTCACTTGCATCCCAGGTCAATACCCGAACCACTGGACTATGCAGAGAGAGTTTTAAACTAGGTTTGATGGGGACAGGAGAAGATATCTGACCCAATAGCAATTATTTTCAAAAAGTCATGGAAGATGGTAGAGAGATTCCAGAGGACTGGGAAAAGAACAAAGAGTGTCAATCTATAAAAGGGGAATAAGGACAACCCAGGGAATTACAGACCAGTCAGCTTAACTTCAGTATCCAGAAAGATAATGGAGCAAATAGTTAAACAATCAATTTGCAAACACCTAGAAGATAAGGTGATAAATAACAATCAGCACGGATTTGTCAAGTACAAATCGTGTCAAACCGACCTAATAGCTTTCTTTGACAGGGTAAGAAGCCTTGTGGATGGGGGGTGGTGGTAGATATGGTATATCTTGACTTTAGTAAGGCTTTTGATACTGTCTCACGTGACCTTCTCAAACAAACTCGGGAAATACAATCTAGATAGAGCTACTATAAGGTGGGCACATAACTGGTTGGAAACTCATTCCCAGGGAGTAGTTATCAGTTGTTCACTGTCAAGCTGGAAGGCCACATCGAGGAGTGGGGTCCCACAGAGATAAGTTCGGGGCCCAGTTCGGTTCAATATCTTTATCTAAATAATTGATGATGGCATAGAGAGTACACTTATAAAGTTTGTGGATGACACCAAGCGGGGAGGATAGGATTATAATTCAAAATTAACTGGACAAATTGGAGAAATGGTCTGAAGTAAATAGGATAAAATTTAATAAGGACTCAAAGAACAAAGTACTCCACTTAGGAAGGAAAAAAGCTGTTGCACACCTACAAAATGGGAAATGACTGCTTAGGAAGGAGTACTGCAGAAAGGGATCTGAGGGTCAAGCTAAATATGAGTCAGCAGTGTATTACCAAAAAAGCAATCATCAACAGCGCATTGCCACAAAAGCGAACATCATTCTGGGCTGTATTAGCAGGAGTGTTGTAAGCAAGATACAAGAAGTTATTCTTCCACTCTACTCCATGCTGATAAGGCCTCAGCTGGAGTAGTGTGTCCAGTTCTGGGCACCACATTTCAGGAAAGCTGTGGATAAACTAGAGAAGGTCCAGAGAGGAGCAACAAAAATGATTAAAAGTCTAAAAAACATGACCTATGAGGGAAGACTGAACAAATTGGGTTTGTTTAGTCTGAAGAAGAGAAGACTGACGGGGACATAACAGTTTTCAAGTACATAAAAAGTTGTTACAAGGAGGAGGGAGAAAAATTGTTCTCATTAACCTTTCAAGATAGGACAAGAAGCAATGGGCTTAAGCTGCAGCAAGGGCGGTGTAGATTGGACATTCAGAAAAACTTCCTGTCAGGGTAATTAAGCAGTGGAATAAATTGCAGCGGGAGGTTGTGGAATCTCCATCATTGGAGATTTTAAAAGAGTAGGTTAGACAGACACCGGTCAGGGATGGTCCAGATAATGCTTGGTCCGGCCATGAGTGCAGAGGACTGGACTAGATGACCTTGAGGTCCCTTCCAGTCCTACAATTCTACATTCACTAAAGACACCCCAGCCAGGCCCCAAAATTCCCAAACCTTCTCTCCCCAGTCTATCTTTCGTGCAAGTTTGCTGTACTCTGAGCATACCAACCAGACTGGGCCCATAAGTGAGATAGGCAGGGGAATGCTTAATTTGAGAATTCTGCCAGGGCTTAAAGATAAGCAAAGATTCTGAAAGGCTCATTAGCTGTGTGGTGGCATCAGGATTTAGGTGGTTTTGCACATGCCCAATGTTGGAAACTCAGGGGCCTATGGGATTTAGGTGCCCACAGGGTTAAGAGACAGCTGAGCAGTGGTTTTGAGAATGTCAGTGGTGCCTAAATGTTAGAATTAAGCGCCTAAGTACCTGGTGAATATGGTCCTTCATAAACGAATCTGTAGCCTCAAGCCTGTGAGATTGTTTCCCCATTTTATGGATAAATGCCACACAAAAAGTCGACAGGAATCAATTTCAGTTCTCTTGACTTCCAGTCCTGTACTTTTTAACTATAAAACACTCTCTTTCCCTAGAAGTTGCAAATACTAAGATTTTTTTAGTTTGGAAACTCACACGATATCTGTACAATTATTACAAAATCAAAATCTTTTAAAAAGTTTTTTAATTTTTAAACCTGATTTTTTAAACTCTCATTCAATTAACCTGAAGATTTATCAGAGGCAGACCACAAAGACCTACTGCAACAACCCATCTTTGATGCTTGCTCAAAGTGAAGTGAGCGTTGTATGTGGTTCTATCCCAAGCCCCCTCCCACCCTCGTTATATTTAATAAAAATCTTAGATTTCAGATTTTTACATTTTTTTTAGGTTTTCAACATTTTTGAGAAGGAATTACTAATTGTTTATAGAGCAGTTTGTTCATTTACAAATCTGTATTTTTAAATGATTAGGGTGGAGTTTCAAAAGCACTGAGTGCTGGCTTAAGTGTTACCAGACCTAGGCCTGGTCTACACTGACCAGGCAGAGTAGCTTGCATAACTTACATCAACTTCCTAAATTCCTTCTGCGTGCAGTCTCCACTGCGCTGCGCTGACGGGAAATGTGGACCCATTGATGCAGCACTACGCTTTTTGGGGAGGTGGTTTTATTAAATTGATTTCCGGATCGATTGAGTGGTCTTCACTGCCGATCAAGCAATCCAGATAGATCGATCTAACAGTGGCGAATTTGCGACTGTCAGTGAAGACATACCCCTAGGCCAAGACTGAGCCCTTTGGAGAATTCCACCTTTAGTCATGAAACCAGTCCAGCATTAGTTTAAATCAATTGGCTTCCAGCACTTAATATTTTTAGTAATTTCGTACATTTATATCGGTTTAAATCCATGACTAAGCCATAATCTTCCCAGGGAAGGGAGATGTACTTTCTCCCAATATGTAATTTCCTAAGTTGTTGCCGTCTTGCAAGCAAGAAGGCCAATGTGGGTCTGATTTTACATTTCTATCCTTAATAATAAAGTTTCAGAAGTTAAAACCTGTTTTGTATAGGAGCAGAATTACACAGAGAAAATTCAGCCCTATGCAGAGGGTTAGTGGGATGGGGGAAACATTCACTGCTCCACCACAGAGTCCATGTGTAACTTGGGCAAATCACCTTGTCTCTCTGTGCCTCATCTGTAAAATGGGGATAATAGTATATTCCCACTTCATAAGGGTGCTGTGAGGATGAATTCATTAGAAGACTGTGAGGTGCTCAGACAATGGCAATAGGAGCTGTATCAGTTGCTATTCAGAATTAATACCCATGCACTAAAGTGTAGTTGTTTATAGTCTATTGTTTGGTCCCTTACCCCCCCCCCAAACATTCTTAGTTATATTACAATGCACAGTCCACTTAGAAAATGGTTCAGACAGTTTTGATGCCTGGCCATTATTCATTTTATTATTGGATGTAGGGTTATATAACACCATAGCCTTGGGTAGTTTAGAATACAATAGTGAAATACAATAAAGTCTATAAAGCACTTTTCCTGTCAAACATCCCAAGGCACTGTACAAACAAGATTTGAGAGATATGACCCAATCCCAGTGTTATGAGGAACCAATGTAGCGAACAATACGTGTTATTTTAACCCTACCTGCTGTGGTGTTGGTTTTTTAAACCCAGCTCAGGGTCTTTTTTTTAAGATAATATCCATAAGACAAACTAATAAGGAATTGCAATAAATCAACCCAGGATTTACTAAAACACATTCACAAGCATGTGATATCTGATCGTGAAAGAAAGGGCTCAAATCTGGCTGGGATTGTGAGGTAAGTAAGCCTTCTTCAATCATCATAGTTGAGTCTCAGAGGATAAAAAGGGTGGAAAGGAAGATGTCTAAATTGCTAGCTGAAAGGGGGGGAAAGCTAGATTGATATGATCTCTATTAAAGGAAAATGACACCTTAAGGGCAACAGGCATGTAGCATCTTGTGCAGATCAGAAAAAATTTGGTTTTTGTCAGAATTAACTTTAACCATTTTTGAAACATGCAATGTCCTTGAGCCAACTTCTTAATGTTTTGAAGTCAGTTTGTGGATCAGCAGGAAAAGCCAAACAAATCTAATTGTCGGTGTCATCAGAATGCATACTAGGATTATTTGGGTTATGACATTTTTCAGCAGAATATGAAAAGAGTGAAGGGTGAGAGCTAGAAAAATACTCGGTCTTCACTGTGAAGATGGTAGACTAATTGTTTATGTAAATCTATTTAATTGAGGCAGTAGTGTGTGATCAATGTAATTAGTGTGAGGCATCTGGAATAGCCGAGAAAGCTGCACGGAGCCTATTTTATATTTTTCTATGTCACACTATATCTGAATTATATTAGACTATCCTGAAGAGTCTCTACTGGCTACAAGCCAAGAAACAAGAGAAACTGGGTCAAGTAAAAGCACACGAGATACCTTGCAAACAGCGTAGTGATCATTACTGACTTCATTAAGAACTATAGCTGTACAAATGACACTTAAGGCACATTGATCGTATTGAACGTGAGACACACTGCGTCTGTGCTCCGATGTATAGGCTACTGACACAAAGTAATAAACTCTGGAGATCCTGTACTTACCAGCATGGGTCTAAAGCACAACACATGCCAAACACTTAAGCACATGCTTAAAACGTAAGCGAGTTAGTAGTTCACTGAGTGCATCTGAACTCAGGGCCCAGTCCTACAGACTGCTGTGTGCAGGTGGATGTTTATGTCTTTGCAGAGCTACACTGAATTAGGCGGGACCCTACGTGGGCAGAGTCGTCGACCTATATGTAGCAATTTGCAAGATTGGGGGCATTAATGTCCAAACCAGATTAAATGTCACCCCAGAACACTGAATAGTGTTTCTATCATGGGTAGAAAGCTGGCTAGATCATTGGGCTCAATGTCTAGTTGGCAGCCAGTAACAAGCGGAGTGCCCCAGGGGTCGATGCTGGGGCCGGTTTTGTTCAACATCTTTATTAATGATCTGAAGGATGGGATGGATTGAACCCTCAGCAAGTTTGCAGATGACACTAAGCTGGGGGGAGTAAAGAGGGTAAAGATAGGATACACCTAGGGAGGTGCGGCTTGACAAAGCCCTGACTGGGATGATTTAGTTGGGGTTGGTCCAGATGACCTCCTGAGTTCCCTTCCAACCCTACTCTTCTATGATTCTATAGTGACACTGAGGCATCATCTACAGTTGTCGGGGAAATAGTAGGATAGCACTGAGAGCACTGCATTAGGAAGTGATTAGCAAGTTAAGCAATGCAGAAAGGTACAAGAATGGAGCTAATTATACAAATTATCAAACATGCACAGGACCATAAAAGGTGCTAAAGATCTGAAACTTTATATTTTTCTAGTGAAAATTCTACCTGAGAGGATTCTTAATCTATGCAAGATCTGAAACACAAATATAACGAGCTGGGCTGGGCATTTGACTTAAAAAAAAAATTAAATTCTAATTCTAGATTCTAGTTCTAAATCCAGCTTTGTTTAACTGTGTGCTCCTGCTGGCATTGCAAGTGACAATTTTCAAAAATGAGAGCGTAAAGGTAGGCACTATTCTCCATATTTAGAAACCTAAATAAGTGGCCTCATTTTCACCTATATGCCACCTATCTGCCATTTCCAACTGATGTGACTTTCTAAAATTGTGACCCCGCTGTTTTGTTAGATTTTATTTTTGCATCACACAGTTAAAATTGGCGGGGGGAAAAAAATGGTCGCCAAATCATGTGAATAAGCATTATTTCCCTTTTTCTTAGCTGTTGAGAAGCATATTCTATACTTAATGCCATCACCATCTATGTGACACTCCGATATTGTAAATTTTTGTCAGATAAAGCAAACACTTAAATAACTCCCTAAATAGTGTATGTTTTTAAGGAAGGGAAAAGACATTTTAATGCTGCTCAGTGTCTCATACAATCAGTTGTGGCGTTGCTCTTAACTTCTATCACACATACAGAACAAGCTATACCACAGTAGTGAGCAAAACGTTTCCCATCCAATTTTCCTCTGCTACTGATGACTTTCATTGTTTCACCTTCCTGCCCATATATCACTCTCAAGTGCTCATTCAGAAAGATGACAAATAATTCTTTATGAAACAAGATATTTGTTACTATGTGGCATGTGTCTGAAAAATATTGTATGCTTTAGCGGTGATCTTATTAGGTAAATACCAGACAACTGAAGAGATTAAATTATTCTGAAAAGCATTTTCCTCACTACTTCGATCAAAGCAGTTGAAGCGAAAAAGGGGGTTGGTTTGTTTAGTATCATTATTTGTACTGTAGTAGCGCCGAGCTGCCATAATATTGGATTGGGAGTCCATCCTGCTAGAAGTTGTACAAACACAAAGTACTGTCACAGCCCAGCAATGCTGTCTGTAGAGTCTATCAAACAATGTTTTTTTCTAAAATATCTTTGATTTTATAGTTTCTATTATGTAGAACTGACAGCAAACTATTTTCATATAAACCAAGCAGAATTGGATTTGGAGACTTATATGGGGCACTTGGCAGCCAGCACCAAATGAGTAAGTCAAATAGTAGAGATGGTCAAAACATTTTTTGTTTTGCCCCACAAAAAGTTTAACATTTTTTTCCTAATTTTTTCCATTCAAAATAACTTTAAAAGGAAAAAATGTATTTGTAACATCCTATCAAAACATTCCCGCAACAACATTCTCCCATGAAAAAAATTAATCTTTTGCTTAAACCCTATTTTTTTGTTGGAAAAACTTGTGGCTGAAAAATTTCAGCCAGTTCTACTAAATAGTTTGTTCTCAAAGATGGAGAAAGAGAAAAGGGATAGGTTCCAGGATACCATTTCAGGCAGCAGTTCTTAGAGAGGGAGCTGTGTGAATAGCAGAAGCGTTTGGTCTCTCTCCGATCATAGAATCATAGAAAATAAGAGTTGGAAGGGATCTCAGGAAGTCATCTAGTCTAACCCCCTGCTCAAAGCAGGACCAACCCCAACTAAATCATCCCAGCCAGGGCTTTGTCAAGCTGCACCTTAAAAACTTCTAAGGATGGAGATTCCACCACCTCCCTAGGTAACCCACTCCAGTGCTTCACCACCCTCCTAGTGAAAACGTTTTTCCCAATATCCAACCTAGACCTCTGCAACTTGAGACCATTGTTCCTAGTTCTGTCATCTACCACAACTGAGAACAGCCTAGCTCCATCTTCCCTGGAACCCACTTTCAGGTAATTAAAAGCGGCTATCAAATCCCCCCTCATTCTTCTCTTCTGCAGACTAAACAAGTCTAGTTCCCTAAGCCTCTCCTCATCAGTCATCTACCCCAGCCCCCTAATCATTTTTGTTGCCCTCCTCTGGTCTTGTTCCAATTTGTCCATATCCTTTCTGTAGTGGGGGCCCAATACTGGCCACAGTACCCCAAATGAGGCCTCACCAGTGTCGAATAGAGAGGAACGATCACTTCCCTCGATCTGCTGGCAATGCTCCTACTAATGCAGCCCAATATGCCGTTAGACTTCTTGGTTAGAATCAATTCTTGAGTCAGAGTTGGTCTCTGGAAACTGGGGATTAGTGTTGGGTAGAGATTCTTGAAAGAAGGAATTGTCCACTATTGTTTAATCACCTGTTCTCAGGCTGGTGTATGGTGTATAAATAAAACAAGCCACAATTAGAATATTCCCAGAATCCACATCACTGATTTCTTCTCTACTGGGAAGCAACCCCAAACATCTGCTATTCCTTGGCAGATGGGTGACTTTGATGTTAGAATGGGACACTAATAATAGTGTTGCCCCTTCTTCTAATACCAAACAACAAGTTAAGGTGTTGTTACAATTAGCAGTGAGCCTCAAGGTCGATTTCAAAGTCATCAAAACAAAAGTTGTAATTCAAGATACTTACTGTTTTAAAATCTGCTGCTACAAATATGCACTTGAACTTTATTAAACTCTGCCAACATAAAAACTCCACATATTACTCTCACTCTTTAATCTATCACCACAGCAGCTAGGCCAAGCCCCTGTTGCTCTTTAATGGAATCATTAACCTCTTGGGCCCAGACTTCTCTCTTTATTTTTATAAACATGCTTGTAAGCAAAGCAGCTAAAAGCACCTGGAAAGAGGACAGAATACTCTGTCATCACTTTTTATTTCCTGTCTCAAAGGGCTTGCTGTCTCACCTGAAGCCAGTTCCAGGAAGAATTAAAAAAACAAAAACAAACAGACAACCAAGTCCACTCAGACCAAATGAGAGATCATTCTGCACTTTGCTCAGCTGCTCTTACCGCCTGCAAGGAAGTTTGTATTCAGGATAAATGCATCCTTCTTTCAGACCCTACGAAGATGGGTTGAATCAAAAGGTAGCAAAAACAAGACTGGAGTTCAGATCACTGTTCTCCCCACAAGCTACAGCACAAGCACAACAGGCCCCAGAAGGGCCCCAAAACATTGCTATCGGGGCATTAGGCTAGATATTGCCTCATTGCACATACAGGATTTGATTTATATCAGCAACTTGGTAGCATACATTTCTTGGAAAACTATGTAAATTTAATTTACTTTTTGCCAATACAAACATGAATGAAATCAACCTATACTAGCAATCCTGGATGCAAGCTCGTTTTGCACAGCTGGATAGAAATTAAAGATTGATACTTATTTCTGTCACTACAGTAGCCACATCCTCTGAGAGAAAGAGGAAAATGACAGACACTGCAATGAAATATTCAACACTTTGTGCAGACTACTTCTAGACAATCTATATTAAATGAATGAAGTCAAGAGGGCTGTGTTTCCTTCCCTGCATTGTAATCTTTTGCCACTTTTTCTCTCTCTAATGGTGCAAAGTCTAGTAAAGTTTCAAGCACAGTGAGCACTCCTAAAAATTTGTTCCATTTCCACAGCAGTTTTCCTCCTAATTACAGTGTCAAGTGTTCCTTTCATGAGAAGTGGTATTAAAGAACACTCCCCTGTAGTCTCCCTGCTATTCCACTTCTGTGCCAGATAGCACCAGAATTTCCAATTCAGTGTGTGCATTTTCTCCATTGAGGCACACATGTTCTTGTAGCCTTGATATCAAGGTAAATTGCCTACGACTACTATTCCAATCTCCTTCCTACACTTCTATGGTGTACGACCATGTTTATCAGGATAGAATTCTAACTTTTCAGAGTTTTCAGAAAGCGTTATCTGAAGTCGAACATCGTGCCACTCTATTTAAACTTTAGATGTAAGTCTTATTAATAACTCCTACTCACCTTCAAATAGAGAATGTCACACTATTGCTCAGACAAATATTTACATTTAATACAAACAATCCCAGCATTTGAAATACCCAAATAAGTTTTTCCACAATAACTATTAGACAATAAAGACTACCATTGAGTGTTTTGCACCTATATAGATTTTAACAGACTCTATAGACTCTCTATTCAGCACACATTTATGATATGATTTACATCTTTATCACAATTTAAGATTCTCTGCATAAAACATTTACACTTCTTTGCTTTAGCACACACATACATAGCACACTCTCTCCTCCCCAATTTTCTTCAGATCAGATTTCCTACTTCATAGTCACCCTAAAAAGTAGCATCTAATCTCTTGAATGCTTCAGAATTGGAGTGAAAAGTGCTTACTCTCAATCCACATTCAAACACATCTGCCTTGTCAGCAAACAGAAGTCTGGTGTGCAAATCCTTCAAGGTAGCAGCACTCAATCTTCTGTAAACAGCAGTCTCACTAAGTTTCTGTGATCAGGAAACCTTACCTGTAGCCAAACTCTTACTGGTTTGAGGCATCAATACATAAAATAAATAATCTATTCTTCAGATTCCTACTGCTCTGGGAATTATTTTGGGGAAATTCTATGGTCTGTACCATAACAGGAGGTTGGACTAGATAATCACCACGGAATCTATGAATCTCCTATAAAGGCCCTATCCTTCCCCTGCTAATACCAGCTGAGTCATAATAGGAAGGTTTAAAGAATTCCATCTCGAAGTCTCTCTCCTCCCTTTTCTTCACTAAGATGACTGTTTCAATTTAAAAAGTTAGCAAATAGAAGTGTGATTTCCATAGCTTTGTTGTTCCTTAGAAAAATCTCCTCTCCCAGCACTCTCTCTAGACCCATAAGATACAGCAGGCATGGCAATGTATTATTTTTACAATGGCGTCTCAAAACATGAGGCCTGGAATAATACCTGCCTGTAGCCAAATATTACAAATTTGAGATCCAGACGTGTTCTCCAGGCCTTCCACCTTATGTCAGTAACAAGAACTTCCGTAGAGGGGGAAACAAAAAAAACCCAACACAACAGAGGCAACTGTCAATGAGATGAGATTCTGTAAATCCTTCTAGAGTCATATGTATCTAAAGTATTTTCTCTCACTGAGTTCTGATTGGCTCAGCTTCTGATCTGTGGGTGAGACATCCTGTGTGTGAGGCATGGTGCACAACTGCCTGGCTTTATTAGTGGCTGCTACACTTACATTAAGAAACCACTGAGCGTGCTCAAACTACCAATGCCTCTTTTACTGAACATGTGTGGTTGTGCTTCCTGCTTTGTTCTCCGTTCAGGACCAGCAACAGACCATTCTGAAAAATCCCAGCCTCCTCCCTGCTGCTGGTCTTCAAAATTCAACAACAAACTAAGAGCTACAGTTCTAAAAGCAGGCGAGTTACATTTTACATCTCAGCAGAGCACAAAGACTTTCCTGGCAACCTGATATCTGTCACAAAGACAGGAGCTATACCGCTGGGAGAAGCCAAGAGTTGCTCGGCATCTCCTGACTGTGCTGATGAAAACTCCAGAGCCCTTTCTTCAGGGCACAGATATACTTCATGTACTGTAATAGCATTTTGCTTTTTTGAGAGAGGGGCGAGAAGCAGAATGGGTTGTTTGTCTTTTAGGTACTTAAATAGCTGCCACACTGTAATTGCTGTGAAGTGAGTTCATATTCCATTAAAAACTCTTGTTAACCAAACAATAAAACATACCCCTGAGGAAAGTAATGGTGAATCCATAACCATCCCACCCACAGCTTCCTATGGAGCCTTTTGGTATTGGGCACTGGAGATCACTTAAGAGAAAAGAGAGGCACTCTACACCACACCACAGACTCAAGCTGCTACACTGCTTCCACATAATTTCCAGCACCTGCTGGCTTCAAAGAAAAGAATAAAGCAGCAATCTTGGAATTCCAGCTTGCAACAAGGCAGAGGTTAGCCTAAAGAGATTTTGATCTTCATTTTCCACTGCACCTGACCTCTGCTGACATTTCATTATTTTGGGAGGGGAGGATATGAGGGGGAGTCAGACATGGCTCCCTGATTCTCAGCCCCCTGGGCTCAGTGTAATTTAAAGCTGCAAGATGATTTAAGCCAAAATTTCCAGCCTTATTGACTCAAAATTTCTGTGGAAGAGCTTAGGAAGACACTGCCAAAAATGAGGCTAACACTCTACAGTGTGATCTTATTTTCAAATTTATCCTGATGAATACAAGGAGGCACAGGTGTTAATTCATATACTGTGGTGCAAAGTCCAAATGCAGGCTCCTTCAGAGGATGTTGAAATCCAACACTAGGATGCTCAAACTGGCATTTAGGTACAATAAATGGCTAATGTGGACATGGCTCCCTATGTATCACCATATTGGTGACTATTTGGTGTGCACTACCACCACGTGCTCCAGTGTGCATATGTTTGTAATGAATTAGGCATCAACTTACATGCACACTAAGCATATCTTCACCCATTTGGAACATGGAGTAAGAGTAATGAGAACCATCTGCTACTAAATGTCTAGTTGACTTTGGACCAATTCCATCTCTGACAGGTGTATGAATTTCACATTTTCTTTACAGCGTCAATGACAATTATATGTTCACCAGGGTCTTTTGTTCCAAAATGATCTCCCTGACATTTTTAGAACTACATTTGTTATTTCTAATGACTAACATTTTGAAAGTAGTTTTACACAATCATAATTACCTATTTTAGGAACTTCGCTACATCAGTGTTACTTGTCATTGCAAGAGTAAGCATTTTTAACTAATGGAATGACACAATTATAGCCATTGTATTACTGTTTTCAAACCACTATTGTGGGTGATAGTCTGCTGGGTTACACTAATAAAAATGTGACATGAATGGAGTTACTCTAGTTTTACACAAGCGTCAGAGAAGAATTTGGTCCAGTGGTTTAAAATACATGGGAATGTCACTCATGTAAAATTTCCAAATCCAAACTTCCACAGTGGGGGGGGGACAAAAAAAAACCTTCCATTCACTTGCCCAAAGGAGTCTGTGTCTAATATCAAAGCTGCTACTAGATTTTGTTCATTTTGGCTTATGTTAACAGTAATAAAACATGAATCGATCTGGTTAGGTGCAAAATATTTTAGTTTGGAATTTGAAAGTTCAGCTTTAGCACAGTAACTTTTTAGTGTGTAAGTTTTAGTGTTTAAGAGGTGCGTGTAGCAAAACTGAATATCTATGTCTCCTTAGCAATAGAAGGCTGCCATGTCAGATAAACAGATCTGATAAATTAGGAAAGAATTAAATGATGGGCAGGAAAAATACAAAGAAATATTTTCCTGTTACCTAAAAGTTTGTGTTAGTTCCATGCTTGCTTGATTAGAATTACTATGAATCATGCTTGTGAGCTACATTATAAAAGGAGCCAAAACTTTGCTTCCAGTTGTGCACCTATGGTTGGCGCAAATCAAAATGATAAGTGTAAATGTTATTAAATGTTTGATTTACACACAATCAAATAACACTAACTAGATGCTAGGCATTTGTGCTTGAAAAATTGGAACAATTTTTTAGCAAACTGGGCCCTTTGTAGTCAAGAATACACAGCATGTTTTTGATGGTAGTATATTTTGCCATTATATTGTGCATCTTAAAGAGTTACATAGACAAAACAGCAGGGTAATTATATACTGGAAGTTATTTTAGTATGTAGTTAAAATGATGTAAAAGGACTGATGTACAATAATTATACACCTAAAATAAAAGTAGTAGAAGATGCCAGTGAGCAGCATAGGGAAGGAAAATGCATAGGAGGCAGCAGCAGAAGTGGTACAATAACCTACCAATACTATCAGTTCTTCTGACATGTAGCTTTAGATATTCTTGTGTCAAACAATCACTGAAGCTCTTACCCTAGCACCCAGCTATCAGAGGAAAAAACAATTTCCAAAATTGAAGAATCAACCATTTTGCAAATCAAAGAAAAAAAAAACATCAGTAATCTCTAACTTTGGAGTAATAAACCTTGAATTGTTTGTGTTGGGTTTAAAGATAAGGAAGGCTTCCAAAATGAAACTAATCCTGGTGTATGCATCTTTCCAGGAAGTCTCAGTCTGGGGTCAACTTGACAGCTTATGTAATGGGGACTCTGGAGATTTTTCCACAATGTTGGCAGTTGTTTGAATCTTTAATGCTCACTTTCCAAACACAAAACTGGTCTAATATAGCTTATAAATCGATTTTGTTGTAATAAGTAAAGAAGCAAACCTGTTCAAGTATTTTCTTTTTGGATCAATACTGTTCTAATTTTGTGCAGTACAGCCATTCTTCTATCTTCTGCCACAATGAAAATAGTTCCTTAACATTTATTTCAGTTGTCAATCATTATGTAGTTTCAGACCGGGCTAGGACAGCTATTTGTCAGCCATGAGAGAAAAGGATATCTTGTGCTCTAGAATCTAAGTTTTCATTTAAAAAAATATACACATTTCTGTAGCACTTACGATTGCAAAGAACTCCCAATATAGGAAATAAACTGGTGCAGCACTATTTGCCTGAGTCCGTACACAGCCTAAAACTATAATTTTAAAGTTCCATTTGAAGAAAACTGGTACTATAAATGTTATAACAGTATATTTCACAATTGAGGACAACTACACTGGTATTCCCCCTCTGTGGTCCTCTAAAGATACCCACTCTGGACTCCCAGAGTCACCTCTCTTGGACAGAGATTCACTTCTGTCTCCCTCCTGACCTGGGTTTTTTCCAGGCTGCACAGTTCCCCCCCTAAACTGTGATAGCCTCTGGAGAGAAAGCAAGTGCAGAAGCTGGCCAATTAGGCAGGGACTATGACCAGTGTATTGCCTGCAGGTACAAGTTACGACACAGATCTTTGTGATTAAGCACACTGATTCTTAAGGTGAAAAGTATTGCAGAGAAAACGTTAAAAACCATAAAAGAACCTACAGGTATGGTAAAAGGCTCGCCAAAGGTCACCCCAACTCCAGCCTCAGGCTGTAGTATGTATCATTCCTTCAAAACCCGCAACAAGGTTTTCATCAGGGTTATAAGTTCAGAACTGTCTCAGGAGTCAGAATCAAGACAACTATGAATCAGCAGAATAAAGACAATGGATTTTAAAAAGGCAGACAAACTCAGAACTACTATGTAAGGACCCATGGGAAGAAAATCTAAGGGAAAAAAGGAGTTCAAGAGAGCTTGCAGTTTGTCAAGGAGACAACATTAAAAGGCACAACTGCAAACTATCCCAATGCAAAGGAAAAAGATAGGAGGAATAGTAAGAGGCCAAGAGGCATTAGGATTTTCTTTATGACCTAAAAATCAAAAAGGAATCCTACTAAAAAAGTGGTAACATGGACAAACTGTTAAGGAGGAGTACAAAGGAATAGCACAGGCATGTTGGAACAAAATCAGAAAGGCAAAGGCACAAAATAAGTTAACCTCTTCTTATTCCAGGTGTATTTAAATATATTAGGAGCAAAAGAAAGATGAAGGAAAAGAAAGATGAAGTTGCATGGCTGCAACTTTATGTCATGACTTAAGTCTGTGCACCATAACGGATATACCCATGCACGCAGGCACGCTCACTTTGTCTCTTTGGTCTACACTATATTGCAACTGCCTTACATTTTCAAAAAAAGAGAGAACAGAAATGGATGATGGTAAGGGCTCTTCAAAACTTAGCAGGTCCAAAGATACCATATAAAAAGAAAAAGTATATTGTTGTTACAGTGACGATTGTTGTAAAGACCCTGACTAAAAACTCACACTGCAAAGTCAATGAATTTACAGCAGAATGCATTTTGTGTCAAGCATTTTCCATTAAATATGACGGGAGACAAGTTGTCAATATCCATGCAGAATGTACAAAACACAAGGAATCTGAAAAATCAGAAACAAACCCCTCAGATTACATCCTGTATCTACAAAAAAGGACACACCTCAAGAAAATTAAGTGATGGCGTCAGAAGTTGGAGAAATTTGCCATGGTATGGTTCATCATTTAAGTTATACTAGTCAAGACTGTGGTAATAAAATACTTGCAATTTCTGAATCTGGTAGAAACCTTAGAAGAAAAATGTCTTGTCAACAGACAAAGCAACTAGTATTACTGCGACTGTTTTGGCACCAAAATTGCAAGAACTTTTGCTTAAAAATCTTGATCTAGTAGGTTTTTTTCAGTTGGATCAGATGCCTCTAATAAGGGATATAGGAAGTTTTTTCCCAATTAACTGTTTTATTTTTCCATGACAGAAGAGATGAACTTGTCTCATCATCATTATTGTGGTAAAAATTGAGTAAGCCAAGTGAGGTTATTGCTGCATATATTTCAAATAATATAGAGGAAAACAACCTTAGTATAAACTGTGTGTAATCTTATGTAGCTGATAATGTCTCTGTTAATTTTGACAAACACAGATCAGTTTATCAGAAGCTTAAACAACTGAATGACAGAACAATTAAAGTTGGATGCAAATACCAGGTAATTCATAACTGTGTTAAAAACGGCATGAAAGTTGATGTTGACAGTCTTGTCCTAAAAGTATATAGCAAGTTCTCTTCCTAAAAAGACAGAATCTCTCGGTTCATTCTTCAAATTCATAGAAATTGAGTATAAGGAACTTGTGAGTCATGTACCAACTAGGTGGCTGTCCCTTCTGCTTGCAATAGAACGAGTCCTACAATGCTGGCCTGCAATAAAGGCATATTTCATATCAGAGGGGGAGGAAGCAGGTGTCAAGATTATATGGGAAACATTCAGTGAGGATGAGCAGGAGTCTCTCCCTTTTTGGTACATTTACTTTCTCCATGACCTGATGGGAATATTTTATGAAGCACTCAAAGCTAAAATGCAACAATGCCAGCTGTACAGAATTAGATTGTGTCACGGAAGGTCTTCATTCTACATTAAAGAGAAGAAGAGAAGACAAGTTCTATGGAAGATCAGGTTATTTTGTGCCATGTTTCTCCATCTAATAAGAGGAAATTTAAGGAGGAGGCAGATAACAAAATGTCAAGATGCATTGCATACCTTGAGAAATGGTATCATTTCAAGACATCTGTTTTGTAACAAATTTCGGTCCTTTCACTGAACAATGAAGTACAATGGTCTGATTTTGAGAAGTTAGCTGAAGTTCTTTGCATTGATACTGATTTTCACAAGCTGTATGATGATTACTGTATTTTACAGCAAAATAAGATAAATCATTTCAAAGAAGCAAAAAAATATATAGATAGATAGATAGATCAAAGATGGCTAGAAGTTTTCAAACAAATACCAGAAAGTGGGAACAGCCAAATGTTTAAATTCATGTCTTTCACAGTTTTGATTCCAGTCTCAAAGGCCTCCTTTGAAAGGATTTTCAGGTAATTACTCAGCGTTGGAGCAAAGAAAGAAACAGACTGAGTGAAAGTGTTGTGAAAAGGAGGAGTTGCAGGTGCAACTGAACGTCTGTATGTCTTGTGCTGACTTTTATGAATATGTCAAAAAGTCCCTGGAATTGCTGAAAGCAGCAAGAAACCAAAGTACACATTTAAGAAGAAAAAACTGTGAGCAAAGGCACTCTGCTACAGGAAACCCAATTTCTATAAGATAAATACATTTGTTTATAAGTCTAATGAGTTTTAGCTGTATGTTATTTTCTAAAGAGATGCTATTTTATTTTCTGTATTTGTAAATAATGGATTTTACACTCAAACATTTAAACATGCATAACAAACAAACAAACAAAGTAACTTACAGCCAATTTTGCTATTTAAAAATAAGATTCACATTAAAACTGGAGATTTTGCAATATTGTTTATTTATACAAGATGCTTAAAATATGAAATTATGATTCATGATGCTCCTTATTTCCACCAAAGACAAAATTATGGATCCACAGTGAATGTGTTTTAGAGTACAGTCGGTCAGTCATTACTGCCATCAGATCATGTAATGAAACCTCCCAGAATAGATCCAAACAGAGTTGGCAACCCTAGTTCATTGGAAATTTTTAACAGGTTGGACAAACACCTGTCAGGGATAATTTAGGTTTACTTGGTCCTGCCACAGCACAGGGCGGCTGGACTTGAAAGCTTCTCAATGTCCCTTCCAGCCCACATTTCTATGAATAGTCTTTATTTTAGACACATGAAGCCAAGATCAAAGGCCCAAGCCACCAGGTAATCAGATGACCATGGCCCACCCCTCAAGGCATAGCTTCAAAAGGCTGAGGTTTTGCATAACCAGAGATGTGGAATTTGCATTCACTTCCCCCTAGATATTCTCTTTAAAAAAAAACACCACCAAACATTTAAAACATTTAGTTCCAAAACTCTATTCTTGTTCAATATAGTCCTTTAAACACCCTCATCTCTGTCACATTCCCTCCTCAAAAGGGTCATATAAAATGCTGGCCCACAATAGTACATAAATCCTACATTTAATACAATGTACCCAAGGATATTTCAACTTAATTCAATAAAGGTCTCCCTAAGATGTGGCAGGAAATTTTCGCCTTAGTCACAACAGAGTGATACCCAGGCCAGCATTGAACCCTGCTGCTGCTTTAGTTTCCCTTCCTTGGGGTTTTCAAAAACGCTTGTAAGTGAAGTAACACCCCTTCCTGGGTCTGTTTATTAAAACATCACCACCACCATTCAACATCCACTTCAATTAAAACAAGTCTTTCCCTGACGCCATAGTTTCTTCACCCCCTTGCTGGGCTCAACAATTCTTTCCAAACCACAGATCCTGCTGCCTGGCATTTCCTCAAATCTTTTAAGGCTTCTGTTCCAGCCCATCACTGCATCTCACCAGCCCCCTCCACACAGTTGCAAAGAACAACCCCTTTTTTGGGTTGCTTCTTTTCCAGGGGTCGGTCGGTCGGTCGCGCTCGCTCTCGCGCTCTCTCAGCAGACTAACCTTTTTCTGGGTCAAAGCCCGTTATTTGGAGAGGTAGCTAATTAGTCACAGGTGGTGCTAAGGCTGCCTCCCTTAAAAGGCCATCCCACCCTGTGATAGCTGTATTTAACAACTTTTGTTCGTGGAACATAACATGTTGTTATACACAGAACAAGCTTGTTAATGCAGCATCACAGAAACATCAATGAATGTTAGTTCCTACACAGTCAGCAATATAACAGCTTCCTTTTCTCTAGTGTCAAGCTATAACACCAGATTATTTACAGGGATAAACAGCATGATTAAAAAGTTGCAATAATTGGAATCAAAGGTCAAAAAGTAATGTTTTCCACATGAGATTTGAAAGTAGGTGCACAGCCAATGAGGTGGAAAGATAAAAGAAAGCTGTTCTAGAGGGCAGGAGCTTCAAAGGAGATGGTTTTTGCAGCAATGATGGTAAGATAACCATGTGTGTTTGTTGTACTCTTGCCAAGGTCATGGGTCTTGCTCTCCTCACACAATGTACTGACTAACTTCTGTGTGTTCCTCTGGCTTCTGACTAGCTTGCTGGGTGGCAGGAATCTTCTCAGTTTTTTGACAAGATATGTTTGTTCTTACAGTTGAGCAGTCTGCATGGAAAGGAAGGGTTAAAAACCAAGCAGATGTATAGGAACCAGGAGAGGGGTTTTTTTGTTGTTGTTCCCCTCCCTCACCCCCCCCCCCCCACTCCCCAATTCCTGGGAGTTGTGGGAGAAGAAGTTTGGGGATAGAAGGACCGGGACACACAGGTCCAGGGGATTGTAGGATGGCATTGGTGGATTATTAGAACATGAGCCTGGCAACACTGATTATGCTGACATATCAAGAGTCTCATGGTGTTAGAGATCCAACGGACCTGTAGTAAATTCAAGGAGTGAGTCAAGTGCCTGAAGGCCACCTACTGCAAAGTGAAGAATGAAAACCATACACAAGTAATGCCCCAGCTATCTGTCCCTACCATGAAGAATTTGACTGGCCGCTGGGAACTGTGGCAAGCACAGAACCCACGGTGCTGTACGACAATGGTATGCTTATAACCCCTGAGGCAGAGCCAGCACAGGAAATACCCTACAGTGGCTGGAGCAGA
This sequence comes from Emydura macquarii macquarii, assembly GCF_026122565.2. NCBI lineage: Eukaryota > Metazoa > Chordata > Testudines > Chelidae > Emydura > Emydura macquarii. The sequence continues at coordinate 85,460,892 of NW_027131390.1, forward strand.
CCCCTGAATGGACCTTATTGGTGGCACTGGGCCCAGTTCAGGCTATCCAGTCAGACCAGCTACCGCACATCCAGGGCCCATATTTGGATGGCTCACTGGGGAATCATCCTGGGGAACAGCCCACAGATGAAGCAGTAGCATGACAAGCGCTGCAGCCAGAGCCTGGTATGTTGCAAACCCTCCGTTGTTGGTTTTTTAATTATTACTGTTTATAAGCATGGGAGGGATTTCTGGGTCATGCCCAGTAAAATAGTTATTACCCACTGCATTGTAGTATGCTTCCTCTGCTCTGTAGCCACAAGACTCTTCCATTTGTAGATGTGCTGGTTCTCACCAGATACCAAAAAGTCTCCTTTGCTGGCCAGGAATAGGAGTTCTTGCCTTCAGTCAGGCACCTCTAGCAGATTAATGTACTCAACACCTTGTCCTGCCTGAAAGGACGGTAAAACTGAAGTTAGTAACAGGGTCCTTCTTAGGAACCCTCCTCGTATCATGGGAAAAAGAATTAATAAAAGATGGATTTATTTTATTATGTTAATTTTATCATAACGAGTCTGAGCTTGGGTTGCAGCTTGCTCTGGAGTAGGCCAATGAATAAAGGATGAATAAATAAAACCAAATGATCAAAAGTATCTTGTGACCTTGCAGTGATGCTGTGTCTAGAAAAAAGTAGAAATCTTCTCTCTCACAGTCAGACAATGACGTGCTTTCATTTTCTTTGCCCAACTCTACTGGGCAGAGACAAGAACTGAGGACCCTATGGGAGATGACACACCCAACATGAGAGAAGGAAAAGAATCAGGGACAAAGTACAGCAGGCATTTTGACCAAGGAGGACAAACAGCTGCAGTTCCAGAGAAGGAGCAGAGGCGGTAGCAGAGAGAGAAGGCAGCAACGCAGTATGAGGTGAGAACGGCCACGCGGTTCCTGAAACATGACCAGAAGTTTAGGGAGGAGGACAGAGTGAAGCAGTGGGACTTTTTCAAAAGGTCACTCACTCTCATGGCCACCAGACTACAGGCTCCAGAGCCAACTCCACTTCTAGCTGAAGCTCCAGCTCCTGCCATGCAATGAGTCCTACAGCCTATGCAACCAGGGGATAATTCTGTGGTTGGCTGGTCCATGACCCAAACAGTGAACAGGTGATGGAACAACCCAATGTACCCTGTGCGACATCCAGCCTGTGCTACCATGACCCACGTTTGCAAAATGCTCCAGAAGAGGGTAGGAGAACAAGAACACAGGAGATACACAGTTCCACTGGCAGTGAGATTGTAGCAGAGGCACTGTATAGAGTTTCACAGTTTTGCACTTCTGTTTGCTTTTCTGTCTTTTGCCTCTTGACAGCTGTTCTGCCTACAAGTTTTTTAATTGTTATTTACATAAGTTTCAAATAAAGTATTTTGTATGCTCACAAGAAAGTTTCATTGAATTCATTAAAAAAAAAATAATAACCTAACTCCATGCCAGCAGTACATAAGCTATATATGAAACTACATGACTGGGTTTAATTAAATTTGTAAGCAGTATTGGCCCCAGAAATTGTGGGCTAAATGTGAGATAACTACATTACTTCATTCCTCCTTCTCCACAGCACCCTGCAAACCCATCATGTGGGCACACAAGACATCCCTAATTTCCCCTGGTTGCATGTACTATTCCTGCAGTCCAGTGTCTTGAATCCACTCCTGGTTAAATGATTCTACTTTCGCCTTGCAGACTTTGTAAGTCAACAGCAGACCACAATAACGTGGATAGCGCTGGGAACATTGGCAGCTAAACAGTTCTGAAGGCCATGACATCTTGACTTCAACCTTCCAACTGTTCATTCAACTCCCATCCTACAGGTACCGGAGTGTGTAACTGAACTTTCTTTTGTCCAACCCTTGGAGGTCAGGGTATGATTTCATAAGCCAAGGCAGAAGAGGGCATGCAGCATCCCCTAGAATAACAATGGGGAAGGATAGAGACTCCATTTATAACAATGTCATTTAGTGAGAATAAGGTCCCTGCTTACTGAAGATAAAGCCCTGACCTCTGAAAACCCTGGTATCATGCACCTTGCCAGTACATTCCACTTTGGTGCCCATGAACCTGCTTCTGCCGTCAACCAAGGCCAGAGTAGTATCTTTTGCATTTGACATTCATGGGTTCCTTGTGGTGAACGAGTTATGGGCACGAGTCCCACTGATAGTCCCAGGACAGTTTGAGAAGCCCATTCCTCAAAGATGGCAATTATTTCTGGAACATTATTTATGCCTATCATCTTTGGGTCAATCATGATCATGATTGCCTCACAAACTGCCATCATCACAACCCCAACAACCGGTTAGCCATGGACCTGTACTAGTCTGGGTTCTCAGCTTCCAAAATGACTATAGTGGCCTACTTCTGGATCAGCATGGCCTCCTTCAGGTACGTTTCCTGATGTTGGTGGGTCAGAGCAAGCTACTCACTGGAGGCCCAGAAACATCTGTTTCTGCATGCAAAAGTGCAGGAGCCACTAATAGGCATCCCCAGATTGACCTGACACTGTAGTCCTGTCAGTCTGTGCTAGTGGCCCTGCTTCAGAACAGCCAGTCTTCATATGGGGAAGCAGCGACAGCAGGCATCAGCTACACCCACCAGGTTACAGATGCCATGGTTATACCTTCACCTCACCACGAAGGCTGCCTTCAATAGAGAAGACACTACTGCTGAAGCATCCACCAGCATGTCACAGAGGGTCTGAAATAGCAGTGAAACCATGGACAGGGAAGAGTCTTCCTCTGAATGTGCTGAATCCACATTACGGACTCCAGTTGCATGGAGGGTGCAGACCCAAAACAGCTTAGCTGAATGTATCGCTGGGATTAAGTGTCACAGGATAGACAGAAAAGTTCTCCCACAATATGCCATTAACCAAGCCCTAGAGAGTCTACAGCTAGTAAAGGTGCTAAGAACTGTGGGATACACCCCCACTAGCTGACATGTGTCTGTGTGCCATAATACAGACACAGGCATGAATAGCCATGCAGTGTGCATGCATTTAGGAAAACATGAAAAGAACAGGTATGCAAGCACGGGTCACATGAACTTGAGTTTAATCTGCAGTTTAGACATACCATTAGTCTGGTCCCCGGGGCTGTCTAAATTTACATCAGCAGCCACAGAGCAGCCCAGAAGGGCCCGGAGATGGCTGAAAGCTACCTTAGACCCCCCTTTTTCCTCCAGGCTGTGATTTCTGAGGGAGGATTAAGTTACAATGAACTAAGACCACTTACTCCCCCCTTGTGGAGGCTTTCATTTGGGGGTAAACATGCTTTAACTTATGTGCATTGACTTCACACCTTTAGATGATTTGCATTCACTTTCCTTAATTTTCCCTCTTTGACAGCCACTTGGGCTATGTCTACACTGACAGCGGCAAAGTCACCGCCGTCAGATCGACTTCTCTGGATCGACTGAGTGGTCAGTGAAGACCCGCTCAATCAATCCAGAATTCGACATATTATGACCACCTTCTTAAGTGGGGTAGTACTGCGTCGACGGGAACACGGTTCCCATCGGCGCAGTGCAGTGAAGACAGCGTGCAGAACAGAAGCACAGACGTCGACAGGAGTTACCCAAGTTTTTTGTATAGCTTGCGTAACTCCGGTCAACTGCTGCCGAATCTCCAAGGTAAGTGTAGACAAGCCCTTGGAGTCTTAGAGATGCAGCACAGAATTTCACCAGGCTGTAGAAGGGTGAACAAAGACAGACAACAGCTGTCAGGGAGGTTTTCTAGAAACTAGGAGAGCAATTAACAGAACACTTAAATGAATTAGGTGTTGTTTGAGGATACAACCACCTTTTTATTATTATTATTAAATAAAAGGAGAAGGAGGGCAGCATTCTGCACAGCCTGGAACATTAGGAGCCCATAAGAAAGGGACTGGCCATACTCAAGGTGAGAGCAAATGATAGCATAAATGAGGATTTCAGAGAGGTAATCCAAGTAGTTGTATAAGTGGGCAATAACGGAGAAGGGGCATATTTGCAGATATATGGGAGGGTAAATTCAAGTACTACACGAAGCCTATGGAGAAGAGAGGCAAATAGAAGGTCTAAGTCAAAAATGAAGAGAGAGGCATGGAAGATACTCCCACAGAGATGGAGCATAAAAACCAGTCCAATTTTGAGGAGGGTCTTGTGATTTTTTTTTTTTTTTTTAATACTTCTCTAAAGGGGGTGAAAGATTTTTAATTTTTTTAAACTGGATATCTACCGTTAGGAATACTTTCTCCATCAGATGATAGCAGCATTAAGGTCAGTCATGCCTCAAGTTTATAGATTTTTGACTGCACCCCTTTGATTTTAAGCTTTTAGGCTGAGTGCTTTATATTACCACTTATTTTTAACCTTTTAAAATACTCCTTACACTTTTTGATAGCCCAGAAAAAAGGAACTCTGATAGACTGTACAGTAGCAGATGACAGGTGAATAAAATACAACAGAGAGCGCGGACCCTGTAACTATGCCTGTTAAAAACTAATTGCCTAGCCATTGCACCAACACTGACGCAAGGGTTTGGATTGAGTTTGATATGTAGCATATTCTATAGCTCAATCCTGACCTTAATAGGCTGCTTGATTTCCTTTGTCAGGGCGAGATTGGAAGTTCACCACTATTTCCTTATTTGTTGAGGGACTCAACAAGGCTGAAAGCTTTATAAAAAGTCTTTGGAATTTACAGTGAGAACATGGACTAGAAGTTTCAGCATGGAAGGAATGCAGAACGGATCTAGTTGACACTTTCAGGGTCACTGTGAAGAGGGCTGGTGCTACACTGTAAAAAAAAATTGAAAAAACATTTTTTAAAATTAGCAGTGTCTTTGCTGTTTGTTAGGCCTTGTCTACACTAGCACTTATACTGGCAATATTGACCGGAAAGCATCTCCCACTGACATAGCTACCATAGCTCGTTTAGGTGGTTTTATTATAATATATAACATGGCTACATAATGCAGCTACACAAGCACTCGTACAGTGGCACAGCTGTACCAGTACAGCTGTGCTGCTGTACGTTTTAAGTGTACACTAGCCCTTAGAAGCAAATCTGGATTAAGCTAACAATGCTTTGTGTAAACTGCAGCCTTAAATTCCTGACCATCATATAAAAATAGGACTGAACCAAACTCTTAGGAAATTGACTCTGAAATTTAGATCTAAATCTAGATTTTGTGGCTTGGACTTGTCTTTATAAATAACTAGTGCTTTTTGCATGCAATTTTAGTCTCTTACTGCTTCAAAGCCATATCCTGCAGTGATTAACTCTTAAACAGGTAAGAGTCTTATTAAAGTAATTGAGAGCTTTTCTGAGTAAACTCTGTAAGGTTTCATAGCCATTAATCAAAGAATCAGATTAGGCAGCTCATAAAAAGAAGCATTTGTTTTTCAAGGAAGTTATAATTTAGCTTGTGAGAAGGAAAAACTTCTGGTCCAGGTCTGCTCTAGAACCTTTACCAATACAGCAATGTCGGCTATTATTTGTTCTGCCATAGCACCTAGGAACCATAGCAATGGACCAGGACCCTCTTGGGCTAAAACACTGTACAAACAGAGCAAGCAGATGGCCCCAGAGAGCTTATAGTCTAAGTAGGCGTGAGAGTATAGATGCAGTTGTGCTAGCAGAAGAGTGCTTTTGCTCACCAGTGTAACTTATTTTGCTCAGGGAACCGGTGTCAGTGTTTTTGCCGCTATAATGATATTAACAAACGTTTTCTAGTGTTGACCTGGTCTTACATATAAGTAAAGTAAAACCATAGATCAAGCAAAGGCGAAAACCGAAGAAGGTATTATTAAAGTATGACACTTACTAGAGTGGGAGACATGTCACCTCTCAAACTCCATGTACCACTATAGGGAAGGAGAGGTTTCTGCTTGCTGGTGAGTGTGGAAATGACCCAGTATGGACATTTTTATGTTCTAATTCCCTGTTTGCTAGTTGTGTGTCCTACAAATTTTATCTGCTCCTTTTCAAATTCACATTACTCATTCAGAATGAGATCAACGTGTTGGAAATGTCTCAGAACTGCATGTAGTCACTGTGGTCATTTTTATCCACTGCCATATACCAACACATCATCTGCATGGCAAACAATACCAGTCAAACCTTACATGATCTGAAGAGTCTCTTTTGGAAATGTTCTGGTGCTGAATGGAAGACAATGGAAAAGCAGTACCTTCGAAATGGGGCGATGAACGTAGTTAATGGTATAGATTCTTTACCATGGGGGATTTGCTAAAAGCCTACTGTAGCATCTAACTTTGACTTTTGATAACTGAGCTAATGTCTAGTCAACTGTGGGAAATGTATCTTTCCCTGCACATGCTTTTATTTAATTGTATAAGGTCCACACAAAACTGGATTTTGCCATGGGGCTTTGGTACTACAACCATCCCTGCACATCACTCATTGGGTCCTTCTATCTTTTGTTATCTTAAATTTCTCTTTAACTTTCCCTATCAAAGGTGTAGGGGACTAGCAAGGGGCTGAGAGACCATAGGGGGTCACTATTGGCACCAGATTTATTTTACACTCCCCACTAACTTTCCTAATACTGTGAAGGCTTGTAACTGGATAATCAGGAACTCTATCATCACTACACAAGACTGGTGTCAGTAACTAACTGTTGAGTAAGAAGAAGAGGGATAAACTCATCTGTGTAACTGTCTGAGAGCATGAGGCAAAGAGGAGTCAAAGAACACAGCAGCAAAGCTAGTGTCAGCCCTGTATGCCATGGCTCCCTGCTGCCACCACCTCTTAGGGCATGTCTACACTAAGAGTTACGTTAGGTCAGCTTACAGCTACCACAGTAATGGCTGCAGTGGCTCATGCCCACGCTGCCCTTCTGTTGATGGTGTGTGTCCTCTGCAGGTGCGCTTCCATCAACTTAAGCAGGGTAGCATGGGGGAGCTGAGAGGTTGGGCTCTCAGCTCTGCATGCAGTGCCCTACTGGGAGTCTGGTGGCTGCCCTGCCAGGCTCTCAGCTCCTCATCCTCCGCCAGGATCAGGGCGGCCACCCAGGGGCGAGTCAAAAGTTGAGCAGGGCAGCCATGCTCGCAGGGGAGAGCCAAGAGCCTTGGTGGAAGGCAGGAAGCCTGGGGGCAGCCTCAGTGCAGCCCACAGCCTGGCTTTGAGCAGGGAGCCTGGGCAGCAGCCCAGCAGGGAGTGGGGAGCACAGGAGTAGCTGGGCTATAGCTAGAGCCCCCCCCCGCCACTCAGCTTTCCTATCCATTTCACAGCATAGCATCCTAACTACACCCACATAAGCCCCTACACCTGTGGAGGTGGAGGTAGGTTACCAGTGTAGTGTGGTGCTCACATCCGTGGGAGCAAGGCTGTAGTGTGTACACGGACATAATTAGGTCGACTGTAGGCTAACTCACATATTAGCAGTGCTGGGCTGCTGAATTACTGCCTGAGATGCCAGTTACTCTCACGTTTCACCTTGATCATACTGCACTAAACTACAACTGACATGGACCATATTCTCATTAATATTGTGGCTCAGACAGCAAGAAGTTGCAAATAATCACCTAGTCATTTCCTTCATCTGGACCCAAATATTTAGTGTTTCTGAGTGATAAAAGCCATTTTGTATCCAAGGGTATGTATTTATTTATATAACAAAGCATCATCCAGAGATAGCATGAAAAATAATCATGGGCTGCTTTTAAATTTGTAACATTCTCTGAGCAGGAACATTCATATTAAACTGCATTTAAAGGCCAGCCTAGAAAATACATGAGTTATTAGTCAAAGGCAAGGAGCAAAAGCCATTGTAATCAAGATGAGAGGCCTACATTTCTGTTATCCAAAGGAGGGGGGGGGGAAATCAATATATTCCTCTAAAATGGGAACCTTTTTCCTAATGTGACATTTTTACAATACACAGCCTTAATGGTAAGTTGATCACAAGATTAAAGAACATTAGTCACCCTTTGACTTAAATACAAAAATTAATGATTTCTTAAGTAATCAGAAATATTAGCAACTACACAATGCTGCCACACAGCATAACAGTAAAGTGTTGTCCATATAATTCAGTGGAATTGTAACAGAATCCTTTCTGCTTCACGACCTGCATCTCCTAACTGCACAGTGCTTTACCTCCAGGTGATTAAAGTCTGCAGAGAGATTGTGTGTGGCAAAGACTTGAAGACAGCTTCTTTGCAATGAATCAGAATTAACCAGGTCTGAGTAATGCAGTACAGACACTTTTTCCGATTAAAGAACATCCATCAATGTGAAAGTCTGCTCTGTAAGATAATATTTGCCATTGAGTTGAAGCATATCTGGAAGGGATTCTCGACTCAGTGAAAATTGAGGGCTATGACATTTGTGGTAACACCCATTAAAAAGACACTGTTTTGAGGCAAGCTTATGGACTATAAGGGCTCTGCCGTCGAAGGTCTTAGACTTTATTAATGGATTTTCATGTTACTTGCTCAAACAAATCACTTAACAATTGCCTTGTGATGATGTAACAAACACTGATACCCAGAGATTGCACTTTGCACACGCACTTTGATCACTAACATTTGTGCAGAAAAGTTCATAGTTTTTTCTCTACTCAGATTTTTAGTGATTTAAAGAGAACAAAATAAGAGGTATAGACAGGAAAATAATGAAGAAACAGTTACATTCGGTATATTAGATACCAAATATTCAATAGCCACTTGTTTAAAGTAATTATTCACTAGGGGGCAGATTGCGGTTCCCTTATTCAGGCTCGGCAGTACATTATTCTGACAGTATTACCGTTGAAATCAAAGGCACCAGTCATTAAGTTCAGTACTGCCCAAACGTAAGTAAGGGTGGCAAAATCTGATCCTATGACTCCAAGTGCTAAGAAGAGGCCTTATACCAAACGTCCATCATAACAATGGTCTGTAGACAAACAGCTATGCTTCTGAGAAGAACTGTTCCAGTTTTGTAAAATACTTTAATAATTGTTCTCTACTGTTCTTATTTGTATCTATAAGACAACCAATTTGAAGATTACCAAAGGCAAATTCGGTACCTATTCACTTTTAATGATTTTTTTTGGGAAAGATCTAGTTTTTTCCTGTAACTAATCAGGGAAGAGGCAGCATAGTATCATATGAGCCAATGTGCTCTATGCTACCTGACTCATCCAGCAACAGCACAGTTTTGTCAAGAACCAAGACTGGATGACAGATGCTGTTCTGTAAGTATTCTGAAGGGTCTCCAAAAAAAAAAGTATTGCCAACTATGTATATGCCTCTGCTGGTGCTTGAAGAATAGAATATTTTTCTTGTACAATTGGAAACCCTTTTGAAAATTTGGCCCATGGAGAGTAAAATTGATTCAAGAAGCTTAGAGAAAAAGTGGTAAGTTATTGTATATTATCTAACAGAGATAGTCTCACTATCAATTTTATTACAAAAAATAAAAATCAAGGAATGGCCGGCGGTTGTTTTAAGAGGACACATTCATTTCCTGCTATTCATTTTTTTGTAGCTCTAGCAACATGTAGATATTAACAGCCATGCTGTGTCAGGCCAATGGTTCATTGGCTCAGTATTCGGTCTTCCAAGAGTGGCCAGTACCAGATGCTTCAGAAGGTGTGAACAGAGCAGGGCCATTTGAGTGATCCATCCCTTGTTGTCCAGTCCCAGCTGCTAGCAGAGGTTTAGGGACACCCAGAGCATAGGGTTGCATCCCTGACCATCTTGGCTAATAGGTCCATCAATGGCTAGCCTCCATAAACTGAAATTTCTTTTTGAGCCCAGTTATATTTTTGGCCTTCACAACATTCCCGGTCAATGAGTTGCACGGGTTGACCCTGCACTGTGTGAAGAAGTACTTCCTTATGCATCTTTTTACATCTGCTGCTTATTAATTTCTTTGGGTGACCCCAACATTCCTCTCAATCATTCTAATAAAAGACAAATTAGTATCTTCCTACAAAGTCATTGCCACTCCTGAGATATGAAGGGCTATTAGTTATGTTACAATAGTAGGAAGTTATTATTTATTATTTGTATTGTGATAGCAGCTAGGAGCCCCAGTCGGAGATCAGGCCCACATTGTGCTAGGCACTGTACAAGCACATAAACTGTAAGTTGTTCTAGGGTAGGGATTGTCTTTTTGTTTAAGTATAAGATGAGAAACAACACATGGATATAACTAACAGATGGAGGAAAACACATGGTAACGAGATGATTATGAACAGTGTGATAAGCAGAGATCACAGCATAGCAGCTGCCTAATCACTGTAGAGACTTTTATTGGCATCATGGCAGAGAGGAGTTTTAAGAGCTATTCAAAGGAGGACTTGTGTACGTTTGGGGAGAGCTCTTTCTCCTGTGCAACCCCTTAGACAGTACATGGAAAGCGTGAAGATGTTTGTTGGGAAAATATGACAAATGGGCAAGACTGCCTCAAGTGGAGGAGTAGGCATCTGGACAGCATTTAAGATGCAGCACAGAGATAATCTATAAAGGACATTAGAAACAAAGACAAGCAGCATGTGTTTGATGCAGTGGAGAAGGGGAGCCAGTTGTAGGTATGCAAAGTAGGGATAATATGGTTGAAGTATGGTTCTAAAGAGGGGGCCAAGTCAAAAATAATGCCCGGGTTATAGGCCTGAACGTCAGGGAGCGAGGAGCTGTTGTCTACTCCTTTCTTTCTCAGCTATAGGGGCAAAGATTTAGAGTTCTGTTTTGTACGTGTGGAGTTCAAACTGCTGGTTAGATATCCATAAGATGTCAGAAAAACAAGCCAAGAGTTTAGTTTAGACAGGAGACAGGTCCAGAGTGAAGAGGTAGATCTATATATCATCTGCATAGAGATGATAGCTAAAGTCACATTTGCAAATGACAGTGCAGAACTCTGAGCAATAGACAGAGTTGGGTAACTTGTCCTAGTAAGGACAAAAGTTAGATTTAATTAAAAATTGATAGATAAGCCTGAAGCCCAGTAATTTGGTATATGCACTAATACACAGACAGACAATGCAACTAAGGAATTATTCCATTTTTACTTACTGAAAACATTAATCTAGCACAGTAAATTGATATGTGAAATATAATTCACCTGAAGTAATTGTTACAAAGTTTTCCAATTACAATAAATGTGCATTCAAGCCAGAACAGCAATCAATACAGGTCTATTTTTATTTGTTAGAGCATTTGAACTTATTTTAATAGCATGCCAGTGGGCTGGGTGCTGTAGATGTGGATATGAAAACAAGCTTCCTCCCCTGAAGAGCTTGCAATATAAATATTCTATCCATCTTTATTAATATACAGGTCTGGACTTGACACTATAATAGTACTTTAAAAAAACTTTAGTTTCTTTTCTATTCATGTACAGTACAACAATCTATACCTCACTAACAATCCTACCCATCCCCAGCTGCCTCCCCCCCATTTCTTTCCTTCCTTCCCTCCCCATGACTAAAGGGAGATTAATGGTCCACTTCACCTTGGATAGCCCCTTGAACTACTTATGCTAAACAATCTGTTCTGTCTTGTATTTAGCTGTGACACTCTGAATATGCTTCCCAGACCTGAAGAACTCTGTAAGCTTCTCTCTCTTACCAACAGGGGTTGGTCCAATAAAAGATATTACCTCACCCACCTACTCTCTCTAATATCCTGAAACCAACATGGCTTCAATGCTGAATACAGTAGGTTATTGTTAATTTCACAAAACAATCCCATTGGATTTAATAGAATGTACCAACGGTCTTTTAAACAGCCATTTCTTTAGCAAAAATAATTGTTCCTCTGACATGTCCTGGTAAGCCTGGTATTAGCAGATCAATTTCTCGGATAAAATGTATTAGCAAGACTGACTTTTTGCTTTCCTTCACTAAGTAGTTTGGAGGTTCTTTCTCTGCTCAAACAGCTTTAACAGATGTCTGCTCCTTTCCCAGTCTCAGATATTTGACTGAAAAGCTATCTCCCGAACACTTGTCATGTGTTTTCTTCTAGTGACATAAGACCAGTGAATCACCATCCCTGAATCCATTAACAGAAACAATCTAGGGACCTATCTTGGAGGCACAGTACAATTTGAGTTGTTTGACCTCTGTCCTACAGGCTTAGCATAGCATTCAATTGTTTGTTTGGCTATTCTGACCCCTGTAGCATGACATCTTTCAGTTGGCAGAGACTGAATAACAGTATAGATGTCTCAGTTTCTGCATAGCACGGCACATAACAAGACAAAATGCAGATACTGTATGCTTGCAGCTGCACATAGTTAACGGTAATGGGAACAAGTTATCCTTGAACGTCTGGGGTACATTGTTTTATTGCCAAGGGGCATACTTTTACTCCACCCCTCCTATCACCAGATGTTGTTTTAACAACCCCAATTATAGTAAAAACAAAATGTAGTTAAAAATAAAAACCCAAAGTAATTAGCATATATAATAATAAAAATTAAATAAAAATTGTTTATAAAAAAATATAAGTAGTTACCACTTAAATAAAGGGAGGTGCTCCATCAACACCTGACTCCGCGGGAGGTCTGCCGGTTGGACCACAGGCCACTGCTCCCGGGCAGGGCCCTTAAAAAAAGCTGTTCCTGTGTACAGCCTTCTGAGTGACTGCTTAGCTCTCCAGGTTTAGTGAGTATGTTATATTGTAGTTAATTTTAGGCTTTGTATCTAACTAGTATATTTATAAAAAATCTTGCACATTAAACCTTATTGATCTGCAAATCGGGCATATCGTGTCTCACACTACTCACAAAGTGTCCAGAACCAACAATTGGCGTCCCTGGGTGGGCTCGATGAGCTGTGAGTAAGAAGATTTTTAAGGTGCATGGTGCAAGGGTTTCTCTCACTGCTTGTCAGCAAGGTAGCAACCTGTCTGGCACGGTTCTCCGCAAAGTTTTATTTGTATTTGGCTTCAGAAGAAGGGCATAATGTCCTTTACAGAAATGTGTTGCGAGTCAGTCAGTCGAGGGGTTGCCACTCCCGTTCTCCTTTTGCTAAAACCGGTCTCGAATATAAAAACTTTTGTAAATAATCTGGGTAAAAACCCATGGTCTGTAGGAGCATTTAAGGGTAAAACAGCATATGCAAACAAATGCTCCAGTAAGAACAATTCACAAAAACAAAGCCTAATCGTAAAAAAAAAAAAAAAAAAAAAAAACGCTTCGCTGCTTTACATAGGCTCGTTTTAGAATCTAAAACCCTTACTAAAAAGTTAAAGAAAGTTAACCAAAAAAAAAAAAACAAACAAAAAAAACAAACTGCATAAACAATTAATAGCATGCCAAAGTCAAGTACAAAAACTAAAAATAAAGTACAAGTCTTCAGTGTCCCACTGTCTTACTCAGGCTACTTTGCTCTCTAACTCGCAGTGCGATGCAAAAAAGTACAAAAAAAGCTAAACAGTATAAAAAAAAAAAAAAAAAAGCTTATATCTAAAAACAAAATGTAAACGTGCAAGCTGCAATATGCATGGTCCTTAAAAAAACAAAAACAAACAAAACCAACCAAACACTAAGGGCCAGTCCCATGCAATTTGTTAGCGGCAGTCGTCTCAGTGTACAAATCAATTGGCTGCTGCCCAGAAAATTATTGCTGCCATGCAGGCAAATGTAAATTGTAATGGTGCAAAAAGTAATAGTATGCAGGACTTTGATCTGTCAGCTCTCTTATGCAGAGGCTGTGTGGAATAACAAGTCAAATCAAAACATTTAAAATGTCCTTCCCCCTGTGCTCCTCTCAGGCAAACAGTAAAACAGCTGGCTAAAAAAAAAATATGCCGCAGGCTACTGCACCCATGGCTCCTGTAATTATAAAAAAAAACAAAACAAAAAACCACCACACACACTACCACCCAAGTAAATAAAATACTGAGACCTAAGCAAGCGCAGGCATTTAAAAAAACAACACCCCTAAAAATGTAGTTGCCTAGTTTGCACAGCTTACTACAGTGCCCCAGTTAAATTATAGCAATTATGCTTTGCTGTTAAGAAAATGTCTCCGATTAGACACCTTCTTGGGATTTCCCATAAATATAAAAAAAAAAAAAAAAAAAAAAAAAAAAAAAGCACAGCACGGAGGGGTACCCTTATAAGGAATGTTTTTGATGTAGTAAATCCTGGCAAGCACATTGAGGTACGTTTTCATTTGGAGCAGCAAGCCCTAAAAGAACACCCTAATGCTTACTTACAACGTAAAAAAATCCTATGGCAAGCTATGGGGCATGAGGAAAAAGGTCAAGACCTTATGAACACAAACTTTCCAACTTGTTTTATAAAAGGGCTACGTCCGCAAGTAAAAGTTGCTTTAAATACTCTAAATTTAATAGCTATAATGTGGGAGGCACTGTTACAAAAGGTTCGGCAAGCTCATTTACTAGTGAGCCAAGCCTTCCCTAATAAGCACAAAAAAAAAGTTGCTGCACAGACGGGAAAAAAAGCTGCTGCTCAAATCACCTTTCAGAATCAAAGGAGCAAAGAAGGTGATTTAGTTCCTAAAAGAACTAACAGAGGGCGCAGCCAAGGGCAAGGCCATGGAAGCATCAATGCCCTGCGCTGAGTACTATGGAATCGAGCTCTCCAATATGCCCTTAAATACCTTTTTTTTGGGGCCTTAATGGCTTTTTTTTTGGCCACATGGCTCACCCAGGGCCAGAACTTCCATTTTACTGGAGACAGCATCTTGTAGAGGGTCAGCACTGAACTACAAGTGAGTGGAAGGACAATTACTGGCCTATTGTAACTCTGCTCTGAACTATACTATGCCAGAGTGGTTGTTTTTTTCCCTTGTGTGCTTGTTGCATCTCTTTTAGGTTAATTGTACAGATCTATATAATATGTGATTTGTAACTTCATGGTCATGTTTTTTTAGATCTGTAATGCAAGGGAGCTACTGTTCAAACTGGAGCTTGTGCCTACATTCGATAGTGTCACATTTTGGCTCAGTTTCTGCTAGAACTCTTGGTCACAAAGAAAGTCCTTGTTTCCCATGGTTTGCATCATTCCTGTTCTCTCAGCAACAGCAGACAGGGATTTTTAATCATTTGAACTTTTAATTAAGATAGAGAGACTCAGACAGAACAGTCTGCAGCAACAGTAGAATGAATATTTAGAGCAATGTAGAATAAAAGCTTGTTTTACCTACCCTGCTCAGGTCTACATTGTAACTTTTTCTTAAATATAAATGCTAACAAGATAAATAAATGAATAAAATAAAGGAGGAGACCAAAAAAAAAAAGTCTTCCTGTGTAATGTTTTCCAACAATGACTCAGACTCTACTGGGAAAAACTCCTCTCATTTTGGAAAAGCTATTTTTAAAAGATTTTTTTTTTTTTTTTTTTTAAATCACTTACTAGCTTTAATGGAATGGAGTATCTTCCTGCCAAAATGCATATTGATGCCATTCACAAAAACAGCCAAAGGAGGCAGCAGTGGTGCTGGCACATCCATTATAGTCTAAAGCCCACTGGGGAGGGCACTCACTTGAGATACAAGTTCAGTTCCCCCCTCTGCCTGAGGTGATGAAGGTATTTGAATTTATGGCACATTCCTGAGGGGTGGGGACCAATCACTGAGCAACAGGGTATTCTGGGGCTGGTCTCTCAAATCTCTCCAGTTGAGGTAGTTCCACTTTGCATGAATAATTAAGTATGTTTTGGAGCAGGGGGACCAGAAACTGGTCTTTGACATCTCAGGTAAGTTCACTAACCACTAGCTAAAGATTATGAGGAAGGCCCCACTTCCTCTTCCAGCAATTTTGGGAATCTAGCCTGGGTCAAACAAGATGTGTCATTGGGGGAACTGGGGGGTGAATGAAATGTTCATCCACTTTTTCAAGTCATCAAAATATTTTGGAATTTTCAGTTCAACCCAAACCAGAACAAAATCCCACCCCCAGAACTGGCAGCAAAATACCACCAATCATCAACCCAGCTCTAATTATAGCACAAATCTCAATGTTACTACAGGTTTCCTTCTTTGGTTTGGTCTTTTTAAGCTACATGATTTTCAGTGACCCTTTCTTATATCCCTCACTTCCTGTAGACAGATCTTTGTTATTGGCAAAATTAATATGGCAAAACTGGTAACATATTATGGTTACAGTAACCTAAACATGCTGCCATTAAAATAAACAAACTTTATTTAGTGTTTAAGGTAATTTTTTTGCAGCCTTTAATCAATGGAATTCTTCAGTCTCTACCATACATTCATGTTTAAATCACTATTTACAATATGACAATTATTTTTACATTCTTAAAGTAAAAACACACAGCTTAACTAGCTATTAAATAGGCTTCAAATGTGCTGTCAACAAAGAGATTGGACTTGCACTTGTTGGCAGAAGCCCACTGATTACGTCGGAACATCAATTAATGATGCAGTTTAATGACTTTTGGGCTCTTTTCAGGGGAGAATGTCACTAATGGTTAGTACATCAAAACTTCTAACATGAACCATTACAAGATTAAGTACAGGAACAATGAGTGGAGGCAGCATTAACACATTTGAGAACCATAATTATAAAGGCAATCTTTCCACTCAGCAATTACTGTGGAAGTGGAACAAAGTAAAAAGCTTTTCCAAACAATTACAAATTTGTCAAAATAAAACTGTCCTGCAATTGGCAGAGCTGTAAACAAAGGTTCGTTAAATGCAACACTAAAAGGAAAATTAAGTTTACACAGTTAACAGGTGTACACTAGGAAATTATAGATTTACCCATGTTAATCACAAATGTATTCATCAGTAAACTTCATGTAAGTGTGTAAATCAAGAGTCTAAATCAATATATAATGTGTATGAACAATTACACTTTACATTTTCATATAAAAGCTAACACTTGCTTACACACTGCTGAGAAAACAGCAATGATTTACAGAGCTCTCCATATCAAGTGTAACCTTAAACTGTTTAACTCCTCCCTGGAAACAACTCCAATAATAAAATAATAATAATAGAGACACCCTTATATTTAAAACTATCCAAGGGGAAAAAAGGAAACTAAATGAAAAATTAAGATTTCTTGTTGGCAAGCTAGTAGTATTGTAATGTAATTTTCAAATTTGCACACCTGCAACACTTTCTCGGCTGTGCAAATATTTTAGAACCACAATTTTAAAAACTATGTAATTTATACAGTGCACAATTCCAAGAAAGGAGTACTTTGTTCAATCAGATGCACTAGTATAAAGTAGCATTTACATTAACAAATGAATTGGCAATTTGATTTCTAAAAAATTGGTTTACACTGGAGCTGGAAGATTTAAAAAAAAAAAAAAAAAAAAAAAAAAAAAAAAAAAGATCAGGGTTCTTTTAAAAAGGAAAGAACTGAAGACTGTTTCTCACTGTATAACTGGCCTTTTAAGGACAGTCAGCTCCAGCCTTGCCAATGACATACTTTGCTCACTTTCTCCACTTGACGTGGAAAGCTAAAAATCACATGACAGGCGGGTCATGTGGCTAAATCAAGCCTTGTAGGTAGAGATAAAATAGAAGGCTGGAGAGCGACAGTAGAAATTCCAGATAGAAAGCCCTGGGAGTCACTGCTCAGTAGAGAGCAGGAAAAGACTCAAAGGAGCCCAGAAGGGGCTGAAAGCAGAAACTGGACAGGCTGAGGAGTGTCAGGAGTGCGAAGAGAGGACAGAGGAAGAAGAGGCTATGCCCAGTTGGAGTCTGGGGGTGAGAGCATGTTTGGTTTTGGACTTGGATACGCCAAAAGGGAGAATTTTTTTCTTTAAGGATTTAGCTAGAGGGCCAAGTCACTAAAGTGAACAAACCAGACTGGAAAGTCAGGAGATCCAATGTGAGAGAGAGGGGAAACTGAGATAGTAGCTAGCCCAAAGCCAGAGTAGATAAGTGTCACTACTACATTAGACCAAGATATGTTTGTCAAAGAAAACATTCCTGAAAGAGAGTTTGTTTCTTTTAAGATTTTTCCACAGATAATACCACTCTGACCAGCTCTAGTTCACACACAGATACTGAACATGCACATATTTAATTTGCCTAAATGTGTCAATCACTGTTTTATGTACAAAATCAAAACAAAGTTCCATGCACCACACCAACCTGTGAGTCTGATCTCCCATATTGGGAGGAAAAAAAAAACCCTCTCTCTCTCTGCCCAATGACTCCAGCTAACACAGAACAGTTAGTCCCTGTTCCCACAAGCAGCTCTACTATTGCAAAATGTCTGAGACCTTTACACATAAGCAAGAGACTGCATGGCTGGAATGGTGATGTCACCCTCGAAGATGATGCAGGGAAAAATTGGTCAGTGGATTAAAGATCGAGACCACAAGTTTTATTAAAATACAATAATTCAGACTGCAGCATTACCCCCAATCTATAATTCCCCTGATACTGAGGTCTTGTCTACACTACAGGTTGTTGGTATAACTTATGTCACTCAGGGGTGTGACTAGGCTGCTCCCCGTGCAACGTAAGTTACACAGACCTAACTGCCGAGATGCTCTCCCACTAACATCATAAAACCACTTCCACAAGAGGCAGTGGCTATGCCAATGGGAGAGATCTCTCATCAGCTTAGAGCTTCTTCACCAGACATGCTACAGTGGCATCAAACATGGTACATCAATGCAGCTGCACCATTGTAGCACTTTTAGTGTACACTAGCCCTACATAATCATATGTCCAGAGGCATCCACACTGGGCTGGATTCAGAAAGTGAGGTAGGGGTCTAACTGCCACTTTTGGTTCTTCAGTCCAAAATTTAGGCTCCATTAGCATTCACAAAACTCCCACCCAAGCTCCTCCTGGGTTAGGCGGCAGCTAAGTTGCCACCATTAAAGCCCCCTGAGGCACCTCACTTTCAGCAGCTGAGCATGCCCACAACTACTTCAGTCTCTACACCATCCAGCAGCAAAGCAGCTAAGCCCTAGCAGGATTTACAAACTAGCCATTTCCTGGCCTATCTTGCCTCTGGGAACCAATCCTGATCCCCACTCAAAATGGCCTGATGATTGGGTGGGTGAGAAAGATGGCTCAATACCGCAGTGCTTAACTCCCTTTATGAATCACACCCCACATGCCAAAGAGAAGCAACTGCAAAGTCATACCATTAAGGAAAATGGGGTGAGAGGCACAAAAGACACACAAAAATATGTCCACAACAGTTGGTTCCTCTCCTGATTGTCCTTAGCACACCTGTTCCCAGAGCTCTGAAGACATTATCAGAAGGAAGCCAGAACAATAAACGACAGGGAACTGCCACAGAAGTATCAGCCAATTACTTGATCATTCCCTGCCAAACTTTACAGGGTAGGTCTACACAGCAACCAGCCACCCACAGCTGGCCTGTGCCAGCTGACTCAGGCCCACAGGGCTTTGGCTGCGGGGCTGTTTCATTGCTATGTAAATTTCCGGGCTCAGGCTGGAGTCCAGTCTTGCAGCCCTACATTTGTTTATCTTCCATTGTTTTTGCATGATGCAAGCTAGGATTTGGAAGAGAACATGAAGCAAGGTATGGATCTTCACAAGTAACATGAAATTGAGATGATTAGCCAATACCAAAGAGAAAAAGAGGTAGGACCCAGGGTGGTAGGAGTGAGAAAAGGAAAACAAGTGGCAAAAAAAAAATCAGACTGAAATTTTTTCAAAACAAATTATAGGAGGGAGAAAAAGTGAAGTGAAATTGATTTTAGGAGACTTTCCCCTTTTCTGACTTCTAGGGGGAAAAAAAAGACAATTTGTATGTGTTTTCGCTGGATTGCATGTGTGATTGCAGGTGTGGATATGGTACATTTTATAAATAAAAATGTCATGCTGAAAGATGCTAATGGCTGCCACTAGGGGAATCTCTGAGCCAAAGACCACAACAGACCTCATTAAAACCAATGAGTGTGCCAAGCACACTCAGGCTCAACACAAGGAGCAATCAAGTCCTTAAGTGGTAAAAACAAGTGTGTGTGTGTTTTGGGGAGAAGGTGGAGGAAGAAGGTTGTCCCAGGCACTAGGACACCTGGCAGGTCAGAGCTAAGCGGTGTGAATTCAGGGGTTTCTTTTGGTTGCAGAGGCTAGGATATCGATAACTGCCTGTGTGTGCTGACAGAAAAAAGCAAGGAGAGGAAATAGTGAACGCACTCGCGAAAACAAGTAAATAAACAATTACTTGAGCTCATTGGAGTTTCTGACGTGGGGATTTCTGAGCAATGAACCTGCATGCTGTTTATTTCCACCATGTTCAAGGGAACAGAAGCATGTATTATTTTTGTAAATAAAACAAGATCACGCCAAAAATATAGCTGACTTTTTCTTCACTGATTTTTCAAAACAACCCTACAAAAGAGACAAAATAAAGTCAAACCCTTTCCCAAAACTAGCTTATGATGTTCCATCCTCACCAATCTCAGGGCCAGATGGATTTCAATAGAAGTTATATTCTTATCCTAGGGCAGCGGTTCCCAACCTTGGAGTCGCGACCCCATTTGGGGTTGTAACGATACAAAAATGGGGTCACAAAGACACTCAGTTCCCAGCGGGGAGCATTGGGCAGCATGGGGTGGGGCTCCGGCCCAATCGGGGCAGCAGCACCAGCCCGGCCAGGTCGCAGGCAGGCAGCATCACTCCTCCCCTTTCGCTTTGTGTCCTCCTCACCCACACATCCTCTCCGCCACAGTGAGTCCTAGGCGTGTCACGACCCCCAGCAGTGCCCGGCTTGGGGCAGCGGCCGTGAATGGAGGGAGGCACTGCTGTGGGTTGGGGCAGGAGGGAGGCACAGTGCTCAGTATGGGGCTGCCAGGAGCAAGAGATTTGGGAGGAGGTGTGGTCACAATGTTGTAGATGGGCCCTAAGTGAGATGAATGAGGACAATTACTGCAAGGCATTAAAGAGGTGCAGCACAACAAAACTTACAGCCTGGGAAAAAGGGATAAGGTGGCTTTAAGTCATTTTGTATCCCCTAGTGTCTGGGCTGATCTGGGAGCCAGAGCCCCCCATGGCATAACTGAGACAGCACTGGGAAATAGCCTACATTACAACAGTCTGTTGCTGGATACCTATACATAGCAGCAGTGCCCAGAATCTCTGCAGTGTGCCCCCTTCCTACACTTCTAAGTCTCAATTTCACAACTGTGAAATCTAGGGTTGTTTACCAGTATGATGACACAGTAAATAAAATCCACAGTTAAAGCAAAAGTAATAAATGTCAGATAAATGGATTTAATAGCTATTTTAGGCTTTGTATTCAATCTTGTATTTATTTTTAAAACGTTAAAATGATTTTAAAATGTTTTAAATGAAAAATAGAAATACCATAAGCATTGCAATGCCCTGACTGGTCAGCTGAGGTTGCCAAAAAATGTCAGAGTTTAAATGGGGTCACACTGAGTAAAAGGTTGGGAACCCCTGCCCTAGGGCCTGAATTTGGTCCTCAAAGTAATGTACACGGATTTATTAAACTTACACTAATTAGCTAAGCAGCTAATATGCAACATAAAATTTACACTATTTTCATTATTAAATTAAATTATTAAATTTGGCCCTCAGTTTCTAGGGCAATATCAGAGGTTATGAAAATTAGATTTATATTCACTAGAAAAGAGGAAAATAAGTGGTGTATATAAAATTTTGAAGGACATTGAAGGAATAATCTCATTAACAAGAGACATTGAAACTAGGTACTAAGGGAATTTTAGAAAAAATGTCTTTATATAGAGCAATCAATGGATGAACTAAACTATCAAAGACACAAACGTGAGCTGTGAACAGACTGATAAAGCGGGTGCTTAGAAGAAACTGTAGATGAGTACCAATGCTAGAAAGATATTATGCAGATATTGAATGGGACTTTCAAAAGAGCTCTGGTCCCTTGAGAGGAAGGATTGTCTGGTTAGGGCCATAACCTGGGACTCATGAAACCCTGGTTTAGTTCCCTGCTCTGCCATAAACTTCTTGGGTGATCTTGGATGAGTCACAGACCCAGTCTCTCTGCATTGCCCTCAGATCCTACAGTTATGGAGGCCATATTAGCAGAAGTCAGTAGTAAAAAATTCTCAGATTTTCCTTGTACGTTATTTTGAGTTGTCCCTTCTCCATCTCCCTTAACAGTTTCAAAGACAGTAATTTGCTTCGTAAACACACACAAGAGAGACTGATGAATTGTGCTATGATTACAGATTTCAGCAAACTCATTCAGTAAATTACAGCTCTCCACGATACAGGTCCCCATTGCTGGCAAACACATTTTAGTAATTTAAGTGGATTCCATTCAGTAACAGATATAGAAACTTCCCAGTATTTCCTACAATTTTCTGCGGGAAAAAATATTTCATATACATTTAATTCACAGATTAAATTGCAGGTTATAGGTCCTGAAGGCTTATTTAATCTGGGTATCCTTATAATAAAATTCTTATCTAACTTTTGACGGACAACTAGTTATTTTTCTATATTACCAATCTGTGTGTGTCATACACACATTAAAAAAATCATGGGGGCAATGTCTGTCTTTCATTCTGGTGAACCAGTAACCAGCTCATATGACAGTTTGTGCAGATTCCTTCTCAGGAAGGCAAATACTTCCCCATCTTGCCTGAGCAAACGTTTCCGTATAGCCAGAGATGACATGAAAGTCATTGACAAAGTTTAGTGGATAGTGAATCATTTTATTGACTCATGCCATCTCTCCTTTTAGCAGGAGGAACTATAGGATTTTTTCACAACATCATGAGAAGGGGAGAACAATTTTTTAAACCAGGCCTGATGACATGGAGAAGTACAACCACCAAAATATGTGCACTCCAGCTGCATAGACATGAAAATGCAGCAATGTGTCAGGCAGAATGTACATGAGAACATCCTATGTATGTAGGTAGGACCCTCCACTGGTTTAATGCAGTGATGAGCCTCAATACAATTACAGATTAAACACCCTGACTTAGACAGACGAAAATTACTATCTACTCCCTACTCCTTTCCATATTCTGTGCTACACCAGCATCTCTCAGTTTTGGTTTTATTCCCTGAAGTAGAGTGAAAGTATAGAAATGCATTATCACCATAAACAACAAAGCTGAACTCTGATGAGCAGGTCCCTAGGCTAATTTATTTTATAGGTGCTAGGAGGGACCTCTTTAGGCCAGTCACAGATTGATCACAAATTATACCATTCTCTCAGGGAAAAGCAATGACCTAAGTTAAATTGGTTCATATTATAAAAGAAGTAGAGCCTTATCAGACAAATCGGAATGAAGCTTTTGACAGAATGTCATCTGGTCAGCCTCAGAAGAATTTAATCAGTTTTATGAACTGGTAATGTCTCTGTCTGCTCATAATCTTAAAGTAAACTCAATACAATTCAATTTCAGTTTTATTAGATCACATATGACGTGTTTTGCAAATACAAAAAACCCACCCAAACCATACACAATCTAAAACAGCAACATCCATACATCCAAGTAAACTCGATTCTCCGTTTATTATAAATAAAGTAAGGCTTAATTAGGCCCAGATGGGTTAAGTTGCCACTAGCTATGAAGAATTTATGGGCAATAAGCTTATCAAGAATCATAGATCAGGCAATACAAATTCATACCTCCCCAAATAAAATCCTTAACCTTTGTTTGTCAGTGTATTTTCCCTCACTTACATGGAGTCATTGATATAGTTGAGAATCAGTCACAATTTTCTAAATCAAACATATGGAAGTATGGGAGTTGTTTTGAAAAAAAACAACAAAACCTCATATTCTTAGTGGGGACAAAAAATATTTTACATCTTTACCCACTTCCTACTAAATGTGTGTCTCAAACACTAACTGCTGTAAACCTTAAAAAAAGCTATCTATCAGACACTTTGAAAGTGAAGACAATATAAATTTCATTCCCTGGGTGGATTATGAAGGTCTCATCCAAAACCCATTGAAGTCAATGGCAATCTTTGCCTTCATTTACAAAGGCTGGGCTGTTAGTAACCACGCTTAGGAATTAATCTGTGTAAGAGGCACCATCTTGAGAAGTTTTGCCTTACTTACTGCATGTAGATTCTCTCATTCTTCATTTCAAATGACTCTGGAAGGAATTGCTGGAGATGATGTAGGAGATTATTAGCCTTATATATGAATTTTCTTCTAGTAAAACACAAATAATTTGACATATATGTTTCTAAGATTGTCAACTAAATTGACTATGTGATTAAAGGAAGAGCTCAGGAAATTAACTCTCATTGCCTCTAACAACATTGCTATGAGCTGTATGAATAGAATCCACAGGCTTATTGGATAGAGAGTCAAGAGAAGCAGCAGCTTGTGAATCATTCAAAACACCCATTTTTAACCAATTCCATAGTTTCTTTTACAGGTGTCTTCTATTTTTGTAGCTATACAAGATTATCTATCCTCCAAAGCCAGTTAATACAGGATGTTTAAGAAGAAAAACAAAATCAGATAAGGGGCCAAATTCTGAAATGGTAAAAATTGACTCCAATGAGAGTTGCACTCTTATTCGAGGGCAGAAATCAACTCTATTTCCAGCCCAAAGGATCTTACAACCTAAGCATAGTGAAAAATAAAATGAACAAGTTTCACATCTAGGAAGTTGAGAGGACAAGGCAGGCAGAGAGGACACCAAAAATCAAAATTCAGCTCTAGAGTACAAGAATACCTCAAAGTTCAGGAAGTTTTGAATCTAGAGTTTAGGTTTGGCTCAGTTTGAAGAAAGTTGTTTATGTGCAGGCCCATTTCCAAATGCAAGGCAATAGGGTAAAGAAGGTTTGACAAAAGAAGTGGGGATTAAAGAGGTATTTGAAGGAGGGTGATTGACAGACAAGAGGTGGGAAGTATAGGGGTTGCATGGAAAAAGGTGCAAAGCTGAGTGGTAGGATAAGACAAAAGGAGCAAACTGTTGCACTTAGCCACTGGCCAGAGAAGGTGCCAGTATAGGGTCTCACTACAACAAAGAGATTTCAGAGGAATCCTTTCCCAAGCCGCCTAGCTGAACTGCACAGGCTGCACCATCCTTTAATAATCTATCATTTAATACAGTCAGACTTGCAGGATTGCTTATTCTGGAGTCTGAAAGAGAGTTTGAAAATTAAAGGTAATTGACCAGAGGTTAATGTTACAAACATCCTCTTACTAGACCATAGTGAAACCTAAAATACAGCATCAGTGGTAAATCTGAACTGTTTATTAGCAGAGTTCTTGTTGGATACCTGAAAATGAAAGTTCTGTGATTCTGCTAATACTATCATCCAGCCTTTGAAGAGAGAGTCTGCAATTATTTCCTGTATGGGGGGGAGTCAGCAACAGTAGAGCGTTTCCATAAAATGATGTGGGCAATTACCATAATATTGTTGACCTGTCAGTCAGACGCCGAAATTGCATAGTCCCTGAAATATGACAAAAAGAAAGTTTGTATTTTACTTCAAAAATAAAATAATGTATCTAAATTTCATAGGATGAAATCCTTGCCCCTTTCAAATTAATGGGAGATTTGCCATTGATTTTAGTGGAGGCAGGATTTTACCTGTAGTTTCTGTAAAGTGTTTTAAATGCTATTAAAGGTGACCTGCAAAGGAGGACAGCCTGAAGGGTTTTTATTGCTGTTTCTGTTGTTCTTTCCCCAAGAAAGTGTTTATGATAAAACTTGAAGCCATGTTTTCATTTTTTTTCCCTGTATCTCTGTGGAGAAGACATCAGAAAAGCCATGCAAATGAGATTTGATTGGGGGGGTGAGGGGGGCCGGGGGAAGTGGTTTATATTCAGACTGTTCAAAACAATAGTGTACGTTTAACACCAATTTAACTCAAATGTCAGACATACGCTTGGGAGATAATATGTCTTTGTCAAATATTCAACACATTCTGCCCTTCAGTGAAGAGCTGATAAAGCTTACATTCCATATCTGAGAGCTCTAAAGAGTGTCTTCCAGCACCACCATGAAGCCTAGTATGTAAAGACTGTTTTCAGCATATTTTTCCTCCTCCCCCACAAACAGTCTTGACTTCTTGCATTATTTCCCTGTGCTTAGTGGCATTCGCAGCTTCTACCAGTTTAGCATCATCTGTGAATTTCATTAACTTTCTGCTTACTCCCTCTTTCATATCATTAATGATAAGTGTTAAGACTGAGTTTATCACTAATCATTTCCCTGATAAAATTGTATTGCCATTCATTACTACCCTTTGTTTATAGGTCCTTCATGCAGTTTTCAGTTCAGATTCCTACTGAAGTTTAGCCCCACAATAATCCAAAATATTACATCCACAAAGGATTTTAGGTGCACAATAAATAAAGGATTGGTCCCTAATTTTATCATTCTAAAAAGAGCAAACAAAGCTGTCTTGTGAAATTTGTTTTGCATAAACCCTTTCTGTCTATTGCCCATGGTTCTGTTAGCATCTAGATGTTGAAAAATCTGTTAATTTGTTCCTTGTTATAAAACAAATACTAAAGATTCTGAAATAAGCTACTGTAGCATTTCTGATGAATAAAGGTTTTTCCTGTACATAGAGCCATCTGTTTGAGTAGATTTAATGTGCTGCCTTTTTGATCATGAATAAAGATGTACACACCCAAATTCCAGAGGAATACAAGTGGGCTAATATAACCGCTGGTTTAACATCAAGTGGCTCCAATAGAATTACACCAGGGATACATTTAGTCTATATTGCATAAAAATGACATAATTTAATAGATTTTGTATCTTATGAAAGAACAGAAAATATCAAAGTATATGTCTTGTTATTTCCCAAGTGGACACAATTGAATAACATTGAGTCCTTTGATCATACCCACTGCTTTAAAAGTAACCCAAAATTCAATACAATTAAAAAAATTATTTAAGTTAATTTAATGTCAGTGATAGATTCTAGATCTACATCCTGAAAACTGAAGTCCTCTATTATCCACAGAACAAGTGTAACAGCTCTGCCAGCTTCTCCACACTGCACCATCAGTACGTCTCTACCAGACCTGCAGAAGCCAGCTCTAGAGAACAGAAGTGTAGCTAGATCTCCATCTTCATTCAATCTCTGCCCAATAAGGGTAACAATAATTTGGTGTTGTGTGGACAGCAGGTCAGCATGAACTAGAAAAGCACAGCATCAAGCCAGAAATAACCTAGATGATCACTCACCTCTACTCACTACCAACATGGAAAGGATTCATCTCTGTTTCTGAAGTATTTCTATGGCCTCTATTGCTATAGTACCTGGCCAAGTGTGACATATCAGAGTACAGTCCAGAACAGTGAGGGGCTGTCACCCCTGCCCTTGCTGGTGGTAGCTTTCATCCAGGCTACTCAGAAACAGGCTTCCAGCATGTGAGCCACATCCTGAGTGCGTGTGTGTAACTGCAGCCTGCCAGCCACACTTGGGCTACACTCTGGCTCTCACACCAGCCTTAGTTATACTGCAGGATGATCACAACACACTCCCCCATCTCAGATTTCTCCCAGAGGTATGTGTGTCCTGTACTGCCCAGCCCTCTGCTAGACAGCATAAATATTTTAAATCTGTTATTTATTTAAGGGACTAGCATGCCATTTTATCTCAAATAGTTATTCAGACACTTCAACTTACAAACAACACAATGATAAAACAAATACACATTTATTAACAACACCAAGATAGATTTTAAGTGAGTACAAGTAATGAGGCATAAAAGTTAGAAATACTTACAAGAAACAGATAAAAATGCTCACTAAATGCCTAATGAACTTTTCTTAACTCCAATATAGCTTCTCACAACATGCTTTCAGCTCTCAGTCTGTTCAGTAAGTCAGGACCCTTCCCCCAGAGACTATTTTCTTTGTCCCTTCAGGTGTAGTGAATGTGATGAGCAGGGAGGAAGGGGAGAGAAAAAAAAAAAAAAAGAGGAGGAGTTCCTGAAGGCATTTGTCCCTTCTTTGTTTCCAACTGGCCACTAGGACACAAAGATTCTATATGGATCTGCTGGATCTCACTTGTTTGAACTTCCTTGGTTTCCCTCCCTGCTTAGTGACTTTGTTTATTACTTAAATGCAAATTAAGCAGAGCACACATTCCTTTGTTTAGGACAGACCAGTTTGCCAACTTCTGTCTGGGCAGGGCTGTGAGGTTGGGAACATGTATTAATGCCACCATACAGGGATATCTTATAACATTTCATATAATGTTGCCACACATTTTACCAGGCTAATCATGATCATCAAATGATGAGGTTCCAAATGGTACCTTTCAAGGCATACTTTGCATGAACGTTCTTACAGTAGTGTGCAGGATGGGAACACAAGGATATATGGTGTCACACCAAATGATCTAGAAGTGAGAGACTTTGTACCACATTCTTCATTACCTGAGCCTTACGATCACCTGAAGCAGGCACAGTTTGAAATATCTTCTTTCCCTCATTTCTGCCACTAGATCTTGATCTAAGCTTCCCACCCTAGAGTTCTCTCTTGGCTGAATCCAAAGTCAATTTTGCTTACAGCTGTCTTGATCCTTTCAGGCATAGCCACACCACCCCAAGCAATGGCACCAGAACATCAGTAGAAGTGGGGGAGGGAGGACCATGAGGCCCCACCCCTCTCTGTGGCCCTGCCCCCAGCCAGGCCAGAAGCTGGAGCCAGGGCATGGTAAGAGCCACCTAGGGTCAAGGAGCTCAAACAGCTGTCCTGGGCAGGGTGCCCAAGAGCAGCCCCCAGCCCATGTCCCTGCCCATTGGGGTGCACCACCCAGGGCAGGTGGAAGGTCCAGGGCTTCCCACAGTGGCCTGGACTTACTAGGTAGTTCTTACCCCAGCCTAGCTCCAGCTTCCAGCCTGGCCAGGGGGCAGGGCCTTGGGGGGAAAAGAGGAGGAGCAGAGACAGGGCCACAGAGAGAGACTGAGCCTCAAGGGGTTGGACGAAGGCCCAGCTCAAAGAGGCGAGTGCCACTGGCAGGAGATGCACATTACATCAGAGGGAGCTGATCACCTCATCAGCTCCCCTGCCACAAAGCACAATCCCTGCCGGGGCTGCTCCACATCTACCCCAGCCTTGCAGTTTGTGGGAGGAGGACAGGGTCACTGGAACCAGGGGGCCATGACCCTCCCACTTTTAAAAGTGGGGGGCATTGGCCCCCCTAGTTCCAGCAACCCTGACCCCAGGGTTTTCACCAAGACCTGCAGGATAGTAGCCTACTTGTGAAAGTTTTAACAAGAGGTATTCCTCCTGAGGGCTGCCATACCCTAGCTACTGGGCATTTCTAGGATTATAACATGGAGAAGTTCTTGTCTACATGGGAACATTGCACTGGTATTACTGATTTTTTCCCCCACTTAATTTGGTGTACACTCTTTTTGTTTAGATTAATCCTGTTCCTGAATGTATTATCCTTAGCCCCTCCCAAACCCCAAAAAAGAGCCATTGAAACCAAAATAAAAGCATCCATGTAGGGGTTTACAATAGGTTTAAATAATTGGTTTAAAAGTCATGCCACAGGTTAAAACCGGTTCAGTTTTCTCATATAGACAAGCCCTTAGAATGATTTATGGTGGAAGGGGGCAGAGTTGGAAGGGGAAAGACACTGAGAAAAGGTCACTTACATTTAAGCAGAACAAATACAAATCCTGCAGGTGCCCTCAGATTCCTGGCTTATTTAAAAAATTGTCTCATGAAAAAGAAATTGCTTCTGTCAGTGGTTCCTTTATAGCTCTTCCACTTCTCCACCCTGGAGCCCCTTTCTATCTCATGACTCTACTCTCTGCTTTTGTCACCAATAGATCCCATCGTCCTCTTCCTGAGCCCTCAATGTCACCATTTCTTATTTTCTTTCATGGGCATGTCAAAGTTACCTTGAAAGGAGCAGGGGCTCTGTGGTGCACCTCTTGATTTTAGTGCGTACTGGACTGCATAATCTCCCTCAATATTCTCACTGCATCAGCAGTGAGGAACCTCCTTAAATCATCAGTCCAACTATCATATGTTCCTAGTTCTTAATTGCTCTTTACCTCAGTTAAAGACACACTGACCATCTCTGCAACAGTCTGTCAACAACTGCTGCTTCTCTACAGTTTACTCTTATAACACTATAGTGTCCCTTATATATATCTCAAAACTACCGATAGCATTTTATTTCTTTTAAAACTGGACTGCTATAAGACTCAAATGTGGAACTGTACCTCTTCCTCCCCCAAAGCGCCAATCAGCTTTTTATATCAATGAGGTTAATTAGCAGCACCAGCTTGAACAAATGCCTTAATTATGACTATTGCTAGTGTATTTAACTGCAGTTTTAGGCCCCAATTCTGCAAGCTGATCTGTACAAGCAGATTCTTACACCCATGCCCAGCCCTCTGGATGTCTGTGGTACTGCATGAGAATATGTAGGTCTGCCTTTGCTGAGTCTCACTGAAGGCAGTAGAAATATAAATAGGTGAAAGTACAGGGACCCACCCCCGTGAATCAGTTTACAGCAGCAGAACTGCAGACCCTTATCCTGCAAACACATGAAATGCTTGGTTTTGCTGTCCTGAGTAATCCGTTGGCTTCAAGTTAAGTAGGTGCATAAGTGTTTGCAGGATTTGGGCCAGAATTTGTGGTTTTTAAATGACATCAAAGGGCAATACTTACATACTCTATTAGCAATCTAAAGAAACTACATTAAAATAGATTTTATTCTTAATAAACCATAGAGAATACATCTTCTCCTTTATCTCTCCACATCTGAGTGCCACAACATTATTTTGATAAAGCCCTCACTATAACTAATCCCAGATTATAACAAGTACTATTTATGAATATTATATTCAAACAAAACATGCATCCTTGGTTGCAAACACTTAATAGGTATTATGTGTGAGGGATATTTGGTGGAAAACATACCTGGTTGTCTAGTTTGTTTTTGAAATCAGTGATTAACATTATTTTCTCTGGCCTGTATTGTATCTTTTTCATTTGCTTTGCCATACATATATGGGTGGAAATCTAGTTTGTGTGCATGATTATCCACAGAATTTACTGATAACTAGGTCCTGCATGACTTACTCAGACAAAGTTGTGGATTTCACAGGAAATTTTGCCTGAGCAAGGCATTCAAATACAGGACTAAAGCTGGGATATTAAACATATGGTACAATTTTGTAATTTCAGAGGTTCTCCTGTGAGGAATGCACAGGCGATACCCAAAACTGACTCAGAATGAATGGGGCACATTTACTGCAATAGCACTATTTGAAGACTATTTCTTGTCAAAGACCCTGCAATCATAGGGGTTGCATTAATGACAGTAATATGCTGGTGCAGACTCTGATTCAGCAAAGCAATTAAGCAAACTCCTGCCTTTAAGCACATGAACAGCACCTGACTGAATAGTCTCTTTGAACTCCATGACAACGCACACATTAGGCAAGAAAGATTTAGCCCTTAACATACTGGTAACTCACAGAGAAGGCAAATAGTTTAATTGGGGCAGAACTGCTTAAAATGTCATATCTAAGGAGGGAGCAACTTGAAGGCCCCTCTTTTGGCACCTGTGTTTTACCAGATGGGACTGCAAAATACAAAAACAGACACACTAGATTTCCTTGCACATATCTGTATTTGTAAAGCAAAGCACAAATTAAATTACACAGGAAGCTGACATACATGACTTAATTGCACCTTCTATTATCACTGCTATTCAGATGCTGTGAATTTTT
The DNA here is from genome assembly GCF_026122565.2 of Emydura macquarii macquarii. NCBI lineage: Eukaryota > Metazoa > Chordata > Testudines > Chelidae > Emydura > Emydura macquarii. The sequence goes on from NW_027131390.1 coordinate 85,492,505, forward strand.
TCCTCTCTCCTGTAGCAGCATTGCCAAGAACTGTGCCCACTCACACTGGGTGTACTTATTAACTGAAAAGCCATATGCCAAGCTTTGGCATATATTTCTCTGAGAACAGTCAAGTCTGTGGCTGGGTCTTGGCTAATTGCCTTATGGCTGTGAAGCTCACTCAGCCAAATCATTTAGGACCTCAGCTTCCTTACAACCTGATCTTATTGAGCCACTGCCCCTACTGATGTGCTTACTCTGTGATTTCTATTACATTTTAACTAATGTTTTTCATTGCAACACTCCTGAGAATAAACTCCTACAGGGAGTCCTCATTACATCTCTCCCCTCACGCCCCCCTTCAGAGCAAAATCTTACTAACTTGGAGGGGGGAGAATCATGTTTTAATGACCCGGGAGCAGTCCCTGAAGCAATTTACCTAAATCTCTCCCACTTTGATAAACCTCACCGTCTGGGCCCTAAGCAGAATCTATTTATCAAAAGTATAATCAAACAGAAAGAGTGAAGCATATCACCTCTTTCTATCTACAAATTGGATATTGGAGGGGAAATAAAATGACAGACCTCCCAGAGGAACTAAGGTTCAAGAGTGGTTTGGATCAGATCAACCATTTCAAAAACAATGTTTGTTTTTGTTACAGTTTTCCATGCACATTTCTTTTTTAGTCTCCAGCTTCCCACAGCCATCCACACCTAAGACACACAATCTTTAGCACAACATTTGGAGAAGTTTTCATCTCTATTCAGGGGGAGTCAAACCCAAGCTTATATAGGAAGGAAAATAAATTCAAGCATAAAGGCAGGAGTTTAAAAGATGTAATGTTTCCCCACCAGCAGGAAATAAGATTTCCCTTTGCTTTGTTTCTTTAAAAATTGAAGTCCTTCTCCCTCTATATATACACAGAGAGAGAGATCCTACTGAAAAAAAAAAAGGGGGGCGGGAATATACGTGAGTAAATTTACAGACACACAAGTAGACCCATGGAGTTCATTGATAAGTCTTTGTAGGATCAGAGCTATCATTTGTACAAAAGAGAGCTTGTGCAGTGCAAAAAAGAGGAACGAATGAAGGCGGCATGAAAAGTATGAAAAGTAACACTGAAATGCACTCCAATCTGGGGAGAAGAATAGAAGTGAAAGGGCTCCACTTTATGTCGGTTCAACTATCCTGCTAAACGTATGAAATTTGTATTTTATAAAGGTTCTCCTGTACATGTTGGCTACTTTGTCTATTTAAATATTCTCAGTACTTACAAGTTGCCATCCGTATGGGTAATAGTTCACCAATAATTTCATTTCCACACACACCCACACCCTGGTTTTAACTGTAAATATTTGGATTGTTATTCTAAGGCATCATTTCTCTATTTCCAGTGTTAAGTAATATGTTTGAAGTACTGAATTATTGCAATTTTAGTACTTAAATTAGAAACAGTAATTGCTGAATTATGCTTCAGAATACGGGAATTGTCAGCAGTCTATTTTATGTTCAGAATAACTGACTGTAATATGCCATTACTTTACAAAATCTTCACTCTAATACTATATTATACCTTTGTAAGGTTACTTTTGCTTATCTCTTGCCTCATGAGAATGTTACTGCCTTGAAGATGGGGTAATCTCTCTTCAAAAATTAATGAGTTTTTGGAATTGATAAAACTTGGAGGAGGACTAAGTTTGGATGTTTCACAATAACTAGTTCAGATTGCCTATAATTTAAACTCATTTTCCCCCCACAAAGGCAATTCAATTCTAAAATTATTTATCAAGCTTAAAAGGGACATCTGTTCAGAGAAAGTGTTTGTTATACAGCACCTGATAACACCTATGCCCACTCCCTGATTGGGGTGCTTATTCTACTGCAACGTAAGTACCAGTAAAAAGAGCCTGGACAGCCTTCTCCACCTGCCAACAAGAGCTAGTACAAGTGAGTCATCTCTTCATAGTTTATCATTAGCATTTCTCTCTTCCTCCTCTGACTCTTTCTTCAGTGTCTCTCTCTATTCATTTCTTACCGTGACTGCCTATTTTTTACCTTATTCCTTCATTGGGGATTTTTTCTCTCATTTTGTTTTCCCTAAGGTGGGGTGACCCTAAGAGCCTTTCTATACCAACTGGCAGAGGACCAACTGTTCTGTAATTCCCATCAGGCCTGATAAGCTCTCTACACCCAACACACTGCATGTTGTGGAGTGTATCTGTAAAGACTGTCATGTGAAGTATCCAATGAAATCGGTGACACACTGGTCATTAATATCATTGTGTGACATATGTTCAAGTGGCATATAAAGAGTTCTCTGTGTGTGCTGGCAATATGTTCCTAAAAAGATGTTTTGGGGGCAGAAGCGATAGTGTGTCTAGTGATTCTTAGACAAAGGAATGTTGTTTTGCCTGTTTCTCTAGTGTAAACTAAGCATGGTGATGTCCGAGACAAGAAGCAGTTCATTTGCATCTGAGGTAAACACCCATTATCAGGAGGATGAGGAAACACCATGGCATCAGCACCCAGGAGGATTCCCTGCAGTCTGAACCCCAGGGAGTCATCCTGACTCTTGAGACAAAGACATTACACTTTGGGGAACATAAGGAGATGCAAATGGGGACATGTTGTTATTCATCACTTAGAGGACAGAGGCCAGAGCTCTAGGTAATTTTAAATGGTGGATCCCCTTTGACGTGGGTAGGTGACACTGTTACTTTAGGTAAGAAAGTTACTTTAGAAAGAAAGATAAGAAAGATAAGATAGATAGATTGTAATGTATTGAATTAAGTTTTAGTCACTAGAAAGTATGATTATCCTTTTTCGTATGTAACCATTTTGTGTTTCTATTATCTCTGCTTAGCATCACTTAAAACCCTATTCTTTATTAATAAAATTCATGGTTTATTATAAATTAATCTCAGTGCTGTTATATTAAAGTGAGGTGAGCAACCTCAGCCGAGCCAGCAGGCTGATGTCTATTCTGGCTCTCTTTGGAGACAGCAGACCTGTATTTCTGTGGGCATCCAGTGTCAGGTTCTGGATGCTCCAGGGAGACACTGCTGGAGAGTTCAGGAACTGAAGTGCACCAAGAGTCAAACTGCAGGGCAAAGTTAGTCCTCAGGAGTTTGTTTGGCTGGCTAACACACTGGGTGGCAGGGAGTTGCCATGCAGTATAGCACCAATAAATCCCTCTTTTGCAAAGGCAGAAAGATAACAAGATGACTTACAGTTCTGGATGCCCCAGGAAAGCATCACAAGGTGGAATTCACAAAAGTGACTGCAATGCTCAGCACTTCAGTGCCAGAGTTTTAGGTGCCCTGCTGCCTAGTGGAATTCACAACCCTGAGTTAGGCACTCATGCTCCCTATACAATACATGGAGAGAGTGAGGCATCTGCTAGTGGGATTCACGAGAGCCAACATGCTCAGTGGAAGCTCTCTAAACTAGCCAGTAGGAAATGGTGACAAGACAAGGTATGGCCTAAGCTCCATCTCTCAAAGGGAGTTAGACACCTAAGTCCAAGTCAGTGGGAAGTGCCTCTGCCAATGAGCCATGAAACCTCTCTTGCAGTTCAGCACCTGAGCCAGGTCAGCCCTTTCTCAAGAAAAAACGAGAAGCCACCACCCTGTAAGTTTTAGCCCAGCAGTTAGATCAGATGTGGGAGACCCAGATTCAAATCCCCCCTTCACCTGATGTGCTATTGGTATTTGAACTTGGGTCTCCCACACGGGCGGCAGGTATAACCTCCCCAAACCGCTGCTGCTGGAAGCTCCCGCTCTGCCCCTCCGCCCCGCTCTGTCCCAGGCCCAACTCCCGCTCAGCTCTCTCCCTCAGGAAGTGTGAGCAGCAGGCAGGGAGGTGAACCTCAGGGGAAGGGGCGAAGAAGCGTGAGCTGCTGGCAGCGGGACCCCAGGAGAGGGGTCCCGAGATCCTCTCACCAAAGGCACCTGAAGCCCAGCTTGCACCCAACCTTTGAGGGGGCTGGTGCTGGGTGCCGAGGGGTTGCAGGGCACCAGCTGGCTGTGCAGGACCAGAGGAGTGTCCCGCACACTGGAGCCCGGGACCACCGGGCCGAGCAGCTCCAGGGGCAGTGAAGTCCCTGCTCGGCGGCCCTGGCACTCAAAAGGACTCCGGTGCAGGGTGTAGCCCGCTCCCTGGGCAGCTGCACAAGAGAGAGCTGGGGGTGCGGCAGAGAATCAGCACAGGTAGATGCTTGCAAATGGTGCCGGAGGCTGTCAGGAAGGCGGGGTGCTCTGGAAGCACCCTGTATCAGGGATTGACTGAGGGGGCTCTCCTGGAACAGTAGGGAAGGCACAGGTCTCGAGTGTCCCCAGCCTGTGCCTCTCCCCAGCTGCACCGTTTGCAAGCACCGGCCCCGCTGATTCTCTGCTGCGCCCCAAGCTCTCTCCTGTTGCACCCTGCACAGAGTCCCTAGGAGCGCCAGGGCCACCAGGTGCGGAGCAGGCGCGTCCCTGTTCCCTGAGATGCTTGGCCCAGCGGCGCCCATCTGGCTCCAGCATGCGGGACACTCCTCTGGTCCTGCGCAGCCAGCCGGTGCCCTGCAGCCCCTCAGCACCCAGTGCCAGCCCCTGCAAGGCCAGGCACAAGCCGGGCTCCAGGCACCTTTGGTAAGAAGGTCTCAGGACCCCTCCCGCAATGCCCCCGGCCCACCACTCGTGCCTCTTAAGGAGGGGGTTGAAGCCTGGGGTGGAGCAGGGACATGGTCTCAGGGAGGGATCAGAGTAGGAGGCGGGTCCATGGTCTAAGTGCTGGCGGCCCCCACCTAGCTTCCCCAAAGGCAGGAATCATGTGCTGCCCGTAGTCGCCTATCTCCCAGGTGAGTGCTCTAACCCTTGGGCTATGGGGTATTCCAAGGTAGGTCCCACTCCTGTTGGAGCTGTTCTATTGTGTATAAATAATTAAGTAGACATTGGAGTGAGGGGACTTGAACACCAATCGCCCACCACTCAGGGAGTGCTCTCCACCCCAAGGCTATAGAGTTTTTCTCATGCTCTCTAACCAGCATCACCCCCATGCATCTTTCATGTGGGTATAGACATGGTCTAGCACAGCTATTAGCAAGATAGGTGGTGAAATGCCTTGTTTGGGAATCCGAATGGGGGCGAGGCCTGAGTTAGGTGCTAAGATGCTTGGCAGTGTCAGTATTTAAGCACATGCCTCACTGCTGAAGTTTAGGTGGCTTAGGAACTTTAACAGTAGAAACTTAGGCAGCTAGGAAATGTAGGGGCCTACAAGGTTAGGTGGCAGCTGAGCAAGTGGTTTTGTAAGTGCCCGTGGTAAGTGCTGGAGATAAGTGCCTATCTGCAGCTTTAGCTGCTTAAGTGCCCTTTATGAATCCCACACTAACTGTGCTGTGAAGGCTTTGAGGTTTGTGTCATGCTAGCAGTCCTCAGGTAGGTTTGGAATTACGCAAAACAAAACAAGTTTGTCCACCTCTAGTTCAGAATGTGCTTGCTTGGCCAAATCCAGATCTGATCAGCAGAAAACACATGAGGCCCACCTCCTCTCACTTTGGAGTCATGGTCCGAATAGGTGAGAATCTCAGCTTTCATTTAAAAAAAAAAATGGCACAGCCATTTTGCCAGCAGAGAAATCTTTAAGGCTGGGGAGAAGTGTCTGTAAAATTTCAAAAACAAGGCAGGAAATAAAAAGAACACAGCACTTATTTTTAAGTCTCATTAAGCCAGTCTCACAGTTTTTGAATACCTGGGTTTGACCATTCCATTTGCACATATAATGGCAGAGAATAGATTACAATATACCTGAAAAGATATGCTACTGCGATAATTGAGTAGTACATGCTCCCTTCGTAGTGGGCAGGTGAGAGGGCCGGAGAATGGCTTTGGGCATGACCTTCTGATGCCTGGCAGCCAAAGTTCCCCAACCGTTCTATTTCCTGCAGATATCAGACCATTTCCAATCCTCTCAGTGCCTCTGCTGCTTGGTATGCGCTCATGACCCCTATAAAGTCACAGAAGTGTAGGGATGAAAGAGAGCCTGAGAGGTCATCTAATCCATCCTCCAGCATTGAGGCAGGACCAAGTATACCAATGAGGCTTTAAAAGCCACAGAGGGTGATTTTCTGCTGCTCTTTAAAGGGGTAACTGATACTCTAACATAAGTTAGCCCTTGGAGAGAGGAGAAGTTGTTCTCCACCTAGTAACCATGCTCTGTATTCCTTTTGTGCTATGTAGTGGCTGCATCACTTAAATGATACAAAGTCTGTGGCAGCGAGACAGGAAGAGATTGTTTTCTGTGCTGTCATCTTTCCCCTTTGTATGCCTCCAGCCACTAATACTCATTTGCAAAGAAAGGGGACCTAGTGCCCTTTTGAATTACTAGGATCAATGTATGCACAAAGAATTATAAGTAGTTCCTTTTAGGGACTGACCATTGACTCTTAAACAGACAAAAGTGTCATTGATATCAGTGTAAAAATTTGCCTACTAGAGGAATATGGGAGCAGGTCTATCAGTGGGAGGGGCGGGGGGAAGCTATTTCTTTGTTTAGAAAATAGAGCAAATAACTACCATATGAATTTGGCTATGTGCCAAGGCAAGATTTCTTATAAGATCCAGTTAGACTTTCAGAAGATGCAACTGTGCAATTCCATTGAATTCAGTCGGGCTGCCTGGATAAGAAAGGGATGAATTTGGCCTAGGGACCAACCATTAACTTTAACTGTCTATTAAAGACAGTATAAGTTAAAAGTTGGATTACAACCAATGTATACCAGGTAGAATGATTCACCACTAAGCACTTACTGAAAGCCTATAAAATACAGACAGAAGTCTCAACCACAGGGCACATGGGTGCTTTTTAAAACAGTTCTGAAACCTGCAATATACTGATTACTAGCTCTGTTGTGAGGACAGGAGAAATCACTACCCTTCAGAGGAAGTGCATCCTATTAACTGGGAGTCACCACACTTTTATTAAAGTTGTTGATTTATGGGAAGTGTTAACATAGAAGAGAGCCCTTAAAAATAGGTGAATTATTACAAGAGGTGAAGGTTGATTGGTAGGGCAGATTGAATTCCCATGTCCTCCATCATCTTTTCCTTGCTACCTTATAAATAGTCTCTGGCTCTTTTGTCGCTAAATGTCATGTTTGTTGCTGCCCTTTGGAACTCCTGCTCAGTTACATTTGCTGTTTCTGAACTTATTTTTCAAAATGTATGAAACCAGACTTGGATGAAATCAAAGTAATATTAAGGGACGCTAAAGAAGAGGGAAAATGGGAATATAGTGGGCTATTGAAATTGGCATGGAGCAGGTGAAGGGGGGATTTGAGAAACAAAAAAGAAAAGTGAAGAGGGAGAATATGGCCTGAGTACAGAAAGTAAATTATACATCATGAAGAAGAGCGCCATGTAAGAGAAAATTACTTCTTAGAGCAGAAAACAGTGGTGGCATTGACATGCATGAGGAAGAGTAAAATTACAGTGTAGTAGTTCTGTTATTCAGTTTTGCACCTCCTGGTGACAGAAACAAAAAGTCAGCAAAATCATCAACTTCTGATATTTGCAACATTTTCTGGAGAGTAACACAGAAGAAGAAATAGCCCTAGGCTCTTTCCTGGATATGCTCTGTCAGAGGAATTGTGTTCATCCACTACTCAATCACCATTTAGAAACCATACATTCCTTGTGACATGGCTGATGGCGAGTAGCCAGAAGATACATGATATCTGTCCAAGCAATTCTGCCAATTTAAGTCATCCATACTAGCCAAATTATACAAAAAAAAAAAAAAAAAAAAAAAAAGGGGTGGGGGGGGAGGGAGTCCAAAGAACAAAAAGCAAAGTCCCACCATAATCATCCAGTCTCCACCATATATTGCTGCTTCACCCTTTTAAGTGCACAACATGGACTAAATGAATTTATTACTAGAACATGACTAGGTTTCATGATTACCAGGCTATCCTAAATATGTTATGGTGGAGTGGTGAGTGTTAGATCTGATGTAGGGCATATCTCCCAATTCACATAACACTGTCCCATGCTAGGGAGTGTCTCTAAATCACAATCTTCTACAAGCATATCTCTACATCTTCCCTCCTAAGGAAAACAAGTCAACCCTTAGATACAAATAAAAAACTATCTAATAACACATAACAATACACTAACATCTAATAACACATAACAGCTATCTAATAACACATGCATTATACAATTCCATAAACTCAACGTGTCAACTACCTAGAGAGGCGAGGTTACTAGCACATCATTCCCAAGTGACCTATCCTAGCAACTCTCCATGAGTCTTTCCGGACATTTGATCACCCGATTAGATCTTCTCAGTACCAGCTCTTCATTCGAGTCTGAGTTCTCTTTTTCCCTGACAGTTTCTTCACCGTGTGTTGATGATACCGGATCAGTTAGAGGAGATATGCTGGAATAGTTCATGGTGCTAGAACTCTCTGGGATAACATGTAGATCCCATCGATTACGTCAAAATGTGTCCCCTTGGTCTGTCTGGATCACTTAAGACCATGGATGCAGCTATTCTTTAATGGTACTCTTTTGGCCCCAAGTATTAGAGAGGTGATTTCTCAGACACACTATCACCTGGGTTAAGAGATAGGAGATCATGGGCCCTTCTGTCAAAATAATATTTCTGCCTCCATTTCTGATTTTCTTTCGACTTCCAAACGGTGGCATTGGTCTGAGATCGCAGCAAGTTATCAGTAATAGGTAAATTAGATCTGATCCTTCTTCCCATTAACAGCTGAGCTGGAGAAAAGCCTGTCTCCAGGGATGTATTTCTGTAGACCAGCAATGCTTTATACATATCACCCCCACTGTCAAAAGTCTTTTTCATCAGGTCCTTTACCAAATCTGTATAGACCTTTCCACCAGTCCTTTTGACTGGGGGTAATTTGGATGGGAGGTTTCATGATGAAAATCCCAATCTGAGGCAAATTGCCAAAACGCTGCGTTGGAAAATTGTGGTCCATTATCGCTGAAGACCTCATCTGGAATTTCATGTCTGGAAAAAATTCCTTTCATGCCAGCAATCACTGACTCACTAATAGTACCATGAAGTGTGCAAATTTCTGGATACAGAGAGTAATAATCGGTGACTATTAAGTAATCCTTTGAATGCCAGGTAAATAAATCAGCCCCTACCTTCTCATAAGGTCTTTGTGGAACAGGATGGGGTCTCAGTGGCTCTGCCTGTTCGCATGGCTTGTATTTCAAGCATGAAAAGCAGTTTCTTATCACATTAGTGATGTTGTGATTGATCCGCGGCCAATAGAGCACCTCTTATGCTTGTTCTTTGCACTTCTCAATTCCTAAATTACCCTTGTGGATCTTCTGTATCATTTCTTTTCAGAGGCTCAGTGGAATTATGACCTTACCACACTTGAAAATCATCCCATCTATCACGGTTAGTTCATGTCTGCAGTTCCAATAGCCTCTTATACTTAGACAGCAACTACTTATTACTTCAGGCCACCCTTTATCACTTCTTTAAGGACTCCCAATGATTCATCTTTCTCAGTCTCCTCTCTTATTTGTTGCAGTCTTCTGTTAGCTATGGGAATCGATCTCACAATCATATCTACATAGGCTTGCACCTCTGTTTCCAGTGTCTTCTCAGGTGCCATGGATGCCACTGCTCTGGAAAGTGCATCTGCTGTGAACATAAATTTTCCAGGCATGTAGGTCACCAGCAAATTATACTTCTGCAATGTTATCATCATTATTTGAATCCTTAAGGTACAGTCATTTAGTGGTTTGCTAAATAATGCAATCAGGGGCTTGTGGTCCATTTCAACTTCCAGTTTCTGTCCATAAATGTATTGATTGAATCTCTCACAGGCAAACAAGATTCCTGAAAGCTCATTCTCAATCTGTGCATATCTAGTTTCTGCGTCAGTCAGCGATTTGGATGCATATGCCACTGGTTGCCAGCAATCCTCATGCTTCTGTAAAATCACTTCACCCAACCCAGACTGTGATGCATCTGCTGAAATCTCAATAGGCCTTCCTGGTGCACAGAATTTCAATCCTGGTTCTTGTATGAGGTGTTGTTTTAAACCTTCCCATGATTCCTCCTGTGCAGCACCCCAACACCATTCATTTTTGTCCTCTAGGAGTTGTTTCAATGCCGCTGCTTTGGCAGAAAGATTGGGTATGAATTTTCCAAGATAATTAACCGTTTCCAGGAATCCATTGGACATCTTTCTTTGACTGGGGACATGGCATCATTTCAATGGCTGAAATCTTCCTCTTATCAGGTTTTCACCTTCATGGGAAATATTATCCCCTACAAAAGTCAGTTCTCTAACTCCTAAGACACATTTGTCCCTATTTAGTTTGAGGTTTGCAACTCTAGTTGCATCCAGCACTTGCCAAACTTGATGATCATGCTCCTCTTTTGTTGAGCCCCAGATGATGATATCATTTATGGAGGTGTCCACACTGCTAATATGTTCATAGGTCATGTGTATAGTTTTGTGGTATACCTCTGGTGCTGAAGCTATACCGAAGCGTACGCATAAAAATTTGTATCTTCCGAGTGGAGTATTAAATGTGCATAATTTTGAGCTTTCCTCCATTAATTTTAGCTGCCAAAACCTTGAGGATGCATCCAATTTACTGAAACATTGACCGTTTGCAAACTGAGCCATAATCTCTTCTCTGGTTGGTAATTTGAAATGTTCTCTTTGTATAGCCTTGTTGAAGTCTCTGGGATCTAAGAATATGCGTAGCTGGCTGGTGTTTTTTCCCACAATGACTAAGGAGCTCACCCATTCTGTTGGCTCCTTTACTTTTTGTATTACGTGCATTGCTTCCATCCTTGCAAGATCAGCCTTGAGTTTATCACGGAGTGCAAATGGCACCTTTCTACCCGGATGAATAACTGAAGGAACCTGCTTGTTTATCTGGATTGTATGTTCTACCCTGCAAGCAACCCAATCCCTGGAACAGGTCCTGATATTCCTGAAAGAGTGCCTCATAGCCAGATGCAGTATGATCTTGTAGTGAGAGCACCCTTTTTACCAGATTGAGTTTCTCACATACAGCCAGGCCCAAAATTGGTGTCACCTTCTGTGGCTCTACAATGAAAGGGAGCCTGTATATGGTGTTTTTATGGTTAATGCTATCGAAGCATCATCCCTACATGGGTATATTTGCTCCAGAATAACCAGTTATTTTTAAGTTTATTGGTCCCAGCTTAGGTCTTATTTTCAGTCTCTCATAATCTCATGCAGCTAGAATATTAACCTGCGCTCTGGTGTCCAGTTTCAGTGGAATGACTGTTCCATTCACTGTCAGAGACAGTATCCAGTCCTTCTCATCAGGCTTGCTTGATCCCAGTACAGCTACAAAAAAATCCTCAGTCACATTGTCAGTAACTAAATGCACTTGACTTTTCTGCCTTTGGGATCTGCAGCAGTTTGCAAAATGATCAAGTTTCCCACGTTTATGACAGAGTTTCCCATAGGCAAGACACTGTGTGGGGCCATGCTGTGATCCACACTTGTCACATGACCATCTAGACTCAGTCTTCCATTTAGCAGGGATTGGTTCCACATTGTGATTTGAGCCAGTGCATGAATAACCCCTTCTGGTGAATTCAGCTGTTTTACTTGTGTTTTTACCGTTTTGGTGGCCCTACATATTTAGAGAGCTTCATTCAAAGATAACTCCCCCACTCTGAGCAGTCTCTCTCTTAACACATTGTCTGAAATGCCACAAATGAGTCTGTCAGTGATCAGAGATTCTGTCAAGCCACCAAAGTTATAGGTTTTACTGAGTTTCCTTAATTCTGTGACATTTTGCTCTATGGTGTCATCCGGTTTTTGCATAAATGTAAATAAATCTATGCCTCTCAAAAGTCACATTCCTTTTTGTCATGCAATATTCATCACATTTAATCAGTATTATATTTAAATTCATGCTTTCACTTTCCTGAAACTCACACTTATTATAAACATCCAGTGCCTCCTCCCCAGCAACATGTAAAAATATAGATGATTTTAGGTTTTCATCTTTGTTCTGTGCCCCAATGGCAGAGAAATACAACAGAAATCGATGCTTAAACTTTGTCCAGTTCTCTGCAACATTGCCTGACATTTTCAGAGTGGAAGAAGGTTGTGAAACATTCATACTTAGATTTCACTTGCTTGCTGAAGGCTTTCTTTGTCTTTGTTTTCAGAGATTCCCTATGTTTGTCTGTGTTTTCAGTTGCAAATGTAAGAGTTTTCCTTCAAATCCTTGTAGTTTCGGAACTCATTCACCACTGCTAACACCATGTAATAATCGTGAGAGTTCATTAAAGACCACACTATTGAATGAGTGAGGAACGGAAGTTAATAACACAGACAGGAGTGATTCCCAGGTGTGCCGCTGGGAGCATCTATGTTAGATCTGATGTAGGGCACATCTCCCAATTCACATCCCATGCTAGGGAGTGTCTCTAAATCACAGTCTTCTACAAGCATATCTCTACAGTGGGGTTGGGTGAAAACTTGGCTGGTGGGTGTAACAGCCACCCTTAATTCAGAATAAATGTAAAATGCAGCTAAATTCCTTTTGGAATAAGATAGTTAAAACAATAGGAGCTACCACCCAAAATACAAGTCACATGTAAGACTGGACAGAAAATGAGCCATAATTGCAAAGGGGTTTCACCAGAGGCTGAATGAAAATGCAGAAGGTTGGGTGGTGTTTTGGCGGAGTGGTGTGTGCACACGTGTGTGTGTATATCTATGTACACCCACAGAGATGCAGGAAGAAGGCAGTAAAAAGCCAAGGCCAAACAGAGAAGCACTTGTAGCATGATCCTGAGAGAAAGATAAGAGACAGTTTTTGGAAAGAGTGCTGGTTGGAAAAAGAGACTTGAAATATTGAGAAAGGAAACTGATTCCTAATCTGTTCAGGCAAACAGGACTTTGAACATTCTTTGGAAATAAACAGAATTGCATCAAATGAATACTTGACTCTATCCTCGATTCATGGCCAAACAGAAACAACCTACAAGACCCATGTTACAGTGTGGCTATCCCCTTTAAATAAAGCAGGTCCAGCTCCCCTGTGCTAGAACATTTGTTCCCAGTTTCACCAATTAAGAGATTGGGGGCAGGGGGGAGGCTGCACCTGGGGCTATAAGGAGCTACGCAGTAAAGAAGGGGAGCAGAATTGTTCACCAGGAAAGACTACCAGAGTCATCTGGGAGGGGAGTTGGCAACAAAACAAAACAAACAACATGTTGGGAGAAAAAGGGCCTCCAGGAGAAAGCCTGGGAGGCAACTTTCAATTAAAAGAGAAGAATCCTGCCATAGGCCCTGAAATATGAGGGACTGCAAGGCAAAGAGCCTGGTCCCCTGTGAGCTGTAGCATAGGGTAGACTGAGAAACTCTTTTGTTGTTTTTCCCTAGGTTTGGGAAATAGAACTGTCAGACAAAATGCTGGATGTTGCAGTGGGTCTTTTGTGGGCTGAAGACAAGCCAGCATTTTACAGCTCTAAAGATTGACTAACTGCTTGGGACACAAGGGGTGTCAATATTTTGCAGCCACATAATGTCATTTCTACTGTACTTTATACAACGTAACACAAGAAGCTGTATAGGGGAGGTATGTGAATGATTACTCCAAAACGAATAGCTGTATTTTTAAAAATAAAGTGTTCAGCATTCTATCCCTCAGGCAAAGCTCCCTGGTCAGTCACAAATACTTGAGTAAGGATTGCAGCATTGGGCCTAGCTCTTTAAGACACTACTGCAGAAGCCCCATGCATATGGGCAGGGCAGGATAAAGAGGAAATGTGGCCAGGGCAGACCTAATAGTTTGGCTGCCCTAACCTGTACCTGAGGAGATCCCAGTCCTTCACCCTTGTGCTAGAGCAGGAACAAATCACTTCCCCCTTCTCACAGGCTGAGGATTTGGAGTTTTGCGTAGAAGAGGTGATGAAGTTTAAAAAACAAATACATTCCTACAAGCCAACAAAATGAGGCAATGTTAATAAAATCCACCTCTTATATTTCAAACATTCAAATTTCAATAGTTTTACCAAAACCGCTATACTTCAACAAAAGTTAGTTTTCTCCATTTGTATATATCTTGTAGTTTGTGTGTTCCTCACACAATGAACATGATCATGGTGCTACAATACTGAGAATAGTGTGTTTCATATGCACTGTAGTTCTAGCTTTGATTCAAAATAAGCTTTACTGTTCCTTCTATCTGTGCACATAGGGTGAGGCTCTGATCCTGTTACCAGCACAGTGCTAATCCATTTAGCACTGATGCTCCTGCAGCGTGGCCTCAGTGTCTAATAATCCCCAGCAGGAAAAGTTAATTGAACAATCTCCTGGCTGAGGTCACGTTTGGTTTTACTTTCTTAAAAATCTTCACTTGCTTGAGGTATTTTGGGCACATTCTGGGAATAACTAAAGAAATGGACACTTCATTTCTGTTTAAGAAGAACTTTACATTACAATGGAAGATAACAAGCTTCAGTAAAAGCAGGACTTAGAAAGGGCATATCTCCTAAAGCCTAATTAGTAAAGTCTTGGGGTGCCCTTTAGAATATTCAACCAGACTAAAATTATTACTCAAAGAAAACCTCACTTCAGTGAGAAGCAACAGAAAAGAACAGACAGTGGAAAAAATTGTACATTGAAACACGCAGATCTCATTAATATCTACATAACTTATTTATTGCTGTTTCTGTTGTATCCTTTACTTCTCATGGGTTCACAGTAGATATTATCAATAATTCTACACAACAACAGATTAGCATGTATATGGGTGCCAGTTAAGCAATGATCCAAAACTAACATATTGTTTTAGACCATTACTTTCTGGTGTCAAAGAAAAGAACAATTAATATAACTGAATAATGTTTTCCAACTGAGATAATGATAATTTAATGGTTTATTGTTCTTGTATACTGTACTGTGGTAGATGATTTACATAGAAAGTAACATATGTTCTGTGGGGGACGTGTTTACAAGCTGTAGTTTATTGGTTTTTCCTATGATCTTTTCAGCAGCACCTTTGATAGCTCTACTGAGGAAAGTTCAGAGGGGTAGCCCTGTTAGTCTGTATACAGCAAAAACAACAAAAGTCCTGTAGCACTTTAAAGACTAACAAATTTAATTTCTGCAGGCATAAGCTTTCATGGGCTGTAACCCACTTCATCAGATGTAAGGAATAAAAATCAGATAGGAGGTATATATATACATCCAAGGGTAAGGAACAACAATGGGGAAGATAGGTATAAGCAAAGTCCATTCAGTTAGAGTAGTTGAGGCCTATTCACAACCATTGATCAAACTGGGTCTAAATAGGGACTTGGAATGGTTATCTCATTACAAGAAGGAATTGTCACTGTTCACACATTCTCACCTCCTAATCAATGGTTGTGAATAGGCCTCAATTACTCTAACTGAATGGACTTTGCTTATACCTACCTTCCCCATTGTTGTTCCTTACCTTTGGATGTATATATATATATACCCACCTCCTATCTGATTTATATTCCTTACATCTGATGAAGTGGATTACAGCCCACGAAAACTTATGCCTGCAGAAATTAAATTTGTTAGTCTTTAAAGTGCTACAGAACTCTCGTTGTTTCTACTGAGGAAATTTATGTGTGAGAACACATCAGAAACATATTACAACCTTTTTAATGTACAACTAGGGCAAATCTGTTTTATGCAGACTGTTTACAAAATACAATCTGGGAAGCATAACGGCCGCTTCTCCTGGCCAAAGCATAAGACTGGGAATCAAGAGATGTGCAAGGAATTTCCCACCTCTGCAAGTGACTTCCCTTGTGACCTTGGGAAGTCACGTAGGCCCCAGATTTAAATAATGCCCTCTAGTTTTGAAGGCCAATGGTGCCAGGAGCAGTGGGAGCTACACCTTGCTCAGGATCTCAAAAAATTAGATCCCAATTATCTAACTTTGGTCTCTCAGAATTGGAGGTAAACAAAACTTAACCTATCACTGCTCTGTCACAGTTTTCCCCAATACTTATAATGGGGATAATCCCTCACAGTAACATTGCAAAGTTTAATGCAACATAAATACAGAATTTGGCAGATTTGGCAGAATTTGATTTTTAAAAAAAATAATTTTGATGAATATCAATGTTTATTTTTAAGCCTTTCCCTTCCCCTCTCCCCATTATCCATTCAGTCATGGGAAATTATTGGGGGAGGGCAGACAATTGTGATTACAGTTGATGTTGTGATTCAAAAAGTTAAAGCTTTGTAACTGTTAAAACTCGAATTGTCAACATCACAAGTCAAAATATACAAAGTAAATATCCTTAAATCAGACTCTAATAGGTTCTCAAGTATTATCTTTCTAAGTTTGCTTATCTGTACATTTCAGTTATCATTGATGGTAATATTTATTCATTGGCTTCTGTGCGTACAGTGAAATCAATGTTTTACCAACATTTACTGATAAGAGTCATCATTCCGAGCCCAAATATAATATACCTTAAGACCTGTGAGGCACGTGAGTTCCTAACCAGCTAGCCAATTATCACAGGTTTGTGGTTTAAGTGTTTATTTTAGACATTGAGTCTGAGTAAAAACAGAAAATCATGTGACAGGAATGTGTAGATTTATTTGTGTAAATAGCTCTGATTTATTCTTTGTTTGCTAGCAGACATTTTGTTTTATCATAAATAACAGCTTAGGTTAAAGCAATGTTTCAGATGCCTGTTTCTTGAAGAAGATTTCTGCATTTAGAAAAGCAAGTTATTCTTTCTGGAGAAAAATGAACGAACAAGAGAATGCAAAACTACAGCTCATAATTAACCTAGGAAACTTACTGCCACTGAAATAATTGAAGGCAACAGTTTAGTAGGATTCACAAAAGGATTAGACATTTGTATGAGTAACGAAAACATCCAGTTACATTGGACAGGATGAAAAATATTTTTATAAAAGCCTCATGATTCAGGTCATAAGCCAATCACTAACTGACAGGGAGTTGGGAGAAACTTCTCCCTTAGGTAGTTTAGTCCATGATTGTCCAGTATTGGGTTTCATGCAGTTTCTGCTGAAGGTATAAGAAAACAGAAATAATGTGATCATGTAATTGCATAATGCAAACACACAAATAGGCCTAATTACCTTAATTCTGACATTTCTTCACTTCTGAGTGCTTGACTTTGCAATCTTAATAATGTTCTTTTAACATTCTCTGAGCAGTTAATGTAATTTTCCAAAGTTTTTAAAAATGAAACTGAAAAAGCAGCGATTCTAACATGTGGAATCACACTGACCTCCTACATGGGTCATCAGCAGCCTTTGGATCTTTAGATCCACAGCACAATCCTCTACACTGGAGCTAATGGAGTAATTGGTAGCAGTATTAGCCTGTTATTCTCTATGTGGACCAGCCAGTAGCGATGCATGAGGTATACATTTTGCCAGACCATTATATACTATGCCTGTTCATTACCCAGCTGTTTGCTCACAACAGAGGATTATTGACACTCAGCACTCCTGGGTCCAAGTCTAGGTTCTAATGGGGAGTGTGGTCCAGTGGCTATAGGCCTTTCTCCCTCCCCTCTCTGTGTTCCCTTTTGCTCCTTTCCACCCTATCCCTCACTCCTACCCTGCTCCAATCCTTGCTCACCCATCTCCCTCCCCCTACACCCACCTCTATTCCTATCCATCCCCTGGCTTCTGTGCCCTCTCCCCTCCTCTGCTAGAGACTGCGATGCATCATAGGTACTGTAATCCAGGCAGGAAGCCTAGCCCATTGAGAAAATAGGGTACCACAGCAGCTCAAGCAGACATAGCTGAGTATCGAATTGACCTGAAGCAAACCAGTCGATTCAGTTCAACAAAGCAAAATATCTCAGTTAGTGTCAACCCAACCTGTAACAAAACATTTTGTTTCGATGTTCCCCATGGAAAAGAAAATTGAAAGGTAGTCTACATAATTGAAATATTTCTGTGGAAAATTTCAATTTTGCAGTAAGTGCATTTTTAATCAGAAAACATTGACAGAAAATTCCTGACCAACTCTAATCCTATGTTTCCCTCTCCGATTTACCACCTTGTCACCTTACTAAGGTGACAACAGCAGTAACAAACAGCCAGTCATGTAATTACTAGAACTGGGTGCAGTAAGGGATTCTGTTTTGCAAGGATTTCACTGTTTTGAAGTCTGATTTCTTTCAGATTCAGAACAAACCCCCAGAATTTCAAGATTCTTCACAAAAGGGGAGACTTCCCCAGAGCTGGGACTCTATAGCTATTGACCTACCATAGGACTGCAGACTCCGGAAGCCCAGGGGTCCCCAGTAGCCTGCTGGGAGAGCTGCGGAGGCGCTAGGTGGGTAAGCTGGCAGAATTGTCAACCTGCCTGGCTTCCGGAGAAACTTTGTTCAAATTAAACTGACTCTGCAGAATGGTTTGATTTCAACAAATCAGCAAATTCTGATGAAAGCCTGTTTCACTGGAATTTTTCTTACCAGCTCTACCAAGGAGCTCAAGGTCCCAGCCTCTTTTTATCATCATTTACTTTATTTTGATGCATGTATGAATGTAGTGCTTATGAAAGGTGAGAGACTGACTGCTCTGGAGATGCAAGTCTGCTATTTATTCACAGAGAGGGTAAAGCATGGGCAGTGGTAAAAGGAACTGAAAACACACTGTCTTATACTTGACTTCTGTGGGTGAGAGTTTGCAAAGAGTGGACACTGAAACTGAGTCTCCATGACCCATTCCACCGTTGGACTCTCCAGTAACAAGTGGGTCAGCAATTGCTGTGGCAGATACTTGAACCAAGACCAATAAATCCATATCATGTAGGCCACCAAAGGCCAGTGGATGTCACTTTGGTAACTATTCACCCAAGTCAGATATGATTTGGACTATTGTCCAAGAAAAATAAGAATTGCTATATCAGATCAAACCAGTTTCTACCTTGTCTGGTATCCTTTATTATGACAACAGGCAACACCAAATTCTTCAGAGGAAGGTGCAAAAGTCTTATAAAAAGTGACTGGTCCATGAGACCCCAGTAAGGGTCTGGCTAGAGCTGTATAGGCCCTGCTCATGTCTGTTCACACTGTATCAAATCAAACCGAATCTCAGTCAAGTTTGAATGTTTTCTCAGTGATAAATATACTTCCCACCTTTAAAAGTCCCTTTTCATTGCCCCTTTAGAGTATATTCTATTGAGAGGTTTAGGTACACCCCTTTCCATTGATTGTCTGATCCTTTCCCATGCTCTTCAGAGGGAAGTCAGCTGGCGCAAACCCCCTTCCTTCCATTTCTGGTGACCATTACATTAATACAAGCCTGTTCACTCCCAAATCCTCTGACTAACAAGGATCTTCAAGGAGTGAGAAGTGTGCCAGCTCCCCACATTCTACACCAGTAGGACCTTAAAAGCTCTACCTGGGCTTGTGGCTGCTCAGTCTTCACCACAAACTGAGTGTACATGAGGTATCACAGGCAATACCTGCAGAAATAAATAAATCCCTCGCCTCCAGTCCCAAAAAGGAAAGCCTTTTGGGAGCCATTTCCAGTTACAATTGCCTGCTAAAAACTTCCCATGTTACATTGCCTTACAGGGTGGATTCTGATTGTTGTGGGTTTGTGTTTGGTCTGGATAATTCCACATATTGAGATGGAAGGCCTCAGAGGTGATAAATAGCAGCCTGGAGTGATCTAAAATAGAACATCATTCAACAGATTCTGTGTTCATAAGAGCAAGTCGCTACTGGATAAATGGTGGTAGGATTGTACACTGAAATAAGTACTCACAATTACCACATACGCTAACAGAACAAATCTGCTAAGTATATCCTAGATCACAGTGCCCAGACTATATATTATTAGTAATAACATGAACTTTTGATTGCTTAGATAATTTAATCCAGACACTACATTTAGGTTTGAAATGTAGGCTTTCAAGTGTCTGGAACATGACGTTTCATGATAACCGGACAATGGTTCTCTCACAGCTCAGAAGAGCCACAATCACTTATTTCAATTCTTTAAGTGCAAATTGTAATTGCTGCTGAGTGAGGGAGCAGAAAGCCTGGATAGGAAAGAATAGCCATTAAAGAAAAAAGTGTGGCTAGAGACCTGCCTTGATTACAAAATAATAAGAGCCCTAATACCTACTCTGCTATTTTCAGTCCGGCAGCCCAAGCCCCATAAGCCTGAGTCAATTGACCTGGGGTCAGAGATTTGGAGCTGCGAGTTTTTCTTTGTAGTGTAGACATATCCCTAGAGACTCTTATATACCCTATTGCTGCCTGCAGAGGGATCACTGCACACATACACAGCTTAAGTGGTTGCGTGTGTACAGTTCTGAAAGTGGCATTTAGGCTCCATGCACAATCAATGTGCCTAATGTTTTTTACTGTTTTCCATCTCTAAGTCAGAATGGACTGTTAGGAAATAAACCTTCCAGAGACATGCTTATGAATAACTTTTGATTCTTCTGGAGGCTGGTCATCAGCTGGATAGCAGAAGTGTGCCTGGGGCGTGTGTGCATGCACACTCACACACACCTCTGACTAAGTGGGTGGGTTAAGCCCTCTATTCTCCTTGTTCATGGATAATTGAATGCATTAAGTCTCTAAACACCCAATTTATTTTTGAAATCATCCTCCTTCTGGGCAAAATAAGATGTACACAGGCAGCTATTTTCTGTTTGCATTTACATCATTTCTGCATTTCTGCCTGCTGTGGTATATTTCATGCTCTGTTTCTTCAAGTTAGGATATTTTAGGGGAAAGAAATGGTTTCTTATGTATTTGATCACAAGTCTGGAGAAAACATTTGAGGTAGCTGTAGAGATACAGCGTATGTAAAACAATATGTGCACTACAGTGAAGTCCAATATGAAAGTTAAGACAAAATAGGCACCATAATCTAGCACACAGCTCTCAGCCTTTGCGGGAGCTGTGACTACCTCCACCATCTTCCTCACCCCTTCAGTTAGGTGCAGAGAACTTTGAGAAAGTAAACCTTTTGTAAACCAATGCAGTGATGTCTGCCTGAATCGATAGCTTTAAGTGGTGTTTCCTGCCCATTCATCTCAATCAAAGCTCTGTCAACTCTGCAGTCATAGAGTTTGGCATTCCCATGCCCACTCAAAAGACTGTGCAATGGAAAATTTTTGCCATGGAATATGCTATTTAGTTGCAGCCAGTTGCCCAACCTTTTGTTTTCCATCTCCTGATCCTGCTGTCTTACTCCACAGCTGTCTTACTCTCCAGCTTAACCCACAAGAGTTAATTGGATTGTAGGGCATGTTCCCCACAGATAAGAGTAGGGTAGTGATGACCATCCTGTCTTACTTTGCATTTTTTCTTCCATCTGTTACTCACAGCCTGAGGCCTGGTCTACACTGGCGATGGAGGTTGACGTAACGTTACTTACGTCAATCTCCGAAAGCCTGCATCTACATTGGTATGGCAGTTCTGTCGACTTAAACCGTGGCAAAAGTTGATGTAATAAAACCACCTCCGCAAGTGGTGTAGCTCCTAAATCGATTTTATTGGGTCGATTTTGCATTAGTGTAGACAGAGCATAATGTAATTTGATGTTAATGGCCTCCGGGAGGTATCCCACAATGCCCCGTTGTGACCGCTCTGGAAATTTGCGCTCTGCTGTTACGTGCTCACACTACTCGGAAATGGCCCCTCCCCTCATGCCCCGGGAAATCTGAATTTTCATTTCCTGTGCAGCCAGCGTGGAGAGAGCTTTGTCGCTGGACTCCTCATGGCTACTGCAAGGCCCAAACGCGCTCCAGCCTGGAGTTGACCAGAGGTCTTAGATCTCATCAGTCTGTGGGGCGAGGAGTCCGTTATGACTCAGCTCAGAGCCAGCAAAAGGAATCTGGACATTTAAGGGAAGATATCCCAGGGTATGCTGGAGAAGGGACACAAGAGGGATGCACAGCAGTGCCGTGTGAAGATCAAGGAGCTGCGGCAGTCATATCAGAAAGCCAGGGAAGCTAACAGCCATTCTGGCTCCTCAGCAAAAACATGCCATTTCTATGAGCTGCATGCAATTCTCGGCGGCGACCCCACCCTGGTGCCGCCCCACAGCATCGATACCACTGCTAGATCACAGTCCGTGGACAATGATGAGGACTCTGTGGACGAGGAGGAAGAGGAGGAGAGCAGGGTGCAGGAGAACAGGGTGTCCGTTCTCCCAGACAGTCAGGACCTATTCCTGACCCCAGATCAGTCCAGCAGCACACAGGACAGCAATAATGATCCCGGGGAAGGCACATCTGGTGAGTTTTTTTTCTTCTTAGCAGTTCTGTCCTTTTAAAGGTGGAGGAGGGGAGGGGCAGGAAGGGGATTTCGGGCGTTTAGCGGACTTTACTGGGGGGTTACCCCCGCAACAGATTATTTATGTGAAGAGATATGCTTCGAGAATCATCAGTTGATCTCTCAAGGAAACTTCCAGGTAGGTAATCTGTTATCCTTTGCACAAGGTTTTGGGGGAGGGCTGCCTTGTTCCTTCCTCCCCGGTAGGATACTTTGCTGCACCACGCTGCAATCAAGGGAGCCGGCCTCATGGTGGAACACAGCATAGCGGTTTAAGGGCCAGGCTGGTACCCCGCTGCGTGCAGCAAATCTTCCCTTTCCTCGTGTGTTACCCTCAGGAGACTGATATTGCTCATGGTCACCTAGGGAAGATGGTGCATGTTAAAAATACCGGAGCTGTACAGCAGATACCCTGTACCTCTGTATTCCCCATTGTAGTGTTCTACAAAATCACTTTAATTATTTTGATTTGGTTTCAGAAGACACTATTAACCCCCCATGCTGTCCTCAGATCCCCTGTGGCCACCTTGTGACGAAATGGTCAACCAAATTAAACCATGTTGCCCAGGCATCCCTCTAATACAGGGCATTTGAAATGAGATTTTTAATGAGCTACTCTATAGCACAGTAAAGTGCCCCTGGCTTACCATCTCTGTAACGGCACAGCAAGCCGACCCTTCTGGGATGTTAGGAATGGAATGAGGGTCTGGGTTTGCCTTGCAGGGGGAGCATTTTATACATTGTTGCAGTTGTTTCATTTTCTTGGATCTGCTAGCAATGGCAACCTTGTGCATTTCTTTTCGTTCTGTAGACACCTCAGCCTTGGCCCAACCCTCTAGAAATGCTGCAGAAAGATTATCGCAGATTAGAAAGAGGAAAAAAAAATCAAGAGACGACATGTTCGGTGAGCTCATGAACACTTCCACAGCTGCAGAGACAGAGCTCAGAGCATGGCGGCTGACCTTGTCCCAGAATATGGACATGGTCAGGGAGAGTTGCAGAGAAATGCAGGAGCATGATCGCAGTACCATGCTGGAGATGCTGCGAATCATGCACAACCAGGCAGACATGCTCCGGCAGCTTATGGAGCTTCAGGAGGAGCAGAGGCCAGACCGAGTCCCACTGCAGCCCCTCCATAACGCTCCTCCTCCGCCTATGGCTTTGCTGCCCTGCCTCACCCCCACCTCCAAGAAGTCTCGGAGGAGAATGGCCAGGCTGCAGTACGTGATGAACTCTACCACAGTGGAGGTGAGCAGAAAGGAGCAGCAGCCCTGCTGACAGCTGGCCTGCAAGAAACCACGCTACCCCTTGAGACTGTGAATGAACCCCCTCCCCCCCCACCCCACGACTAGAATGTTCATAAATAAAAGTTTGCATTATTTCAACACATTTCTTTATTAAATCATATCTTGTTTGGGAGGGATTTGGAGGGTACTGATATCGATGGTGGGGGTGATGTTGAGCAAAGGCAAACAATAGACAGGAACAGAAACAGTCCTGCATCTCATTGCAGAACCTGGTTTTCAATGCTTCCCTAATGCAAAGCACTCTGCGGTTAGCTCTCAGCGCATTGCTGGCATCGGGCTGCTCATAATTGGTGGCCAGTCTTTCTGCCTCCATAGCCCAACCCTGGGGGAACCTCTCTCCCTTCGCTTCACACACATTATGAAGAACACAGCACGCAGATATCACTGACAGGAGGTTCTTTTCACTCACGTCCAGCCTAGTGAGCAGACTCCTCCATCTGGCCTTTAAACGCCCAAACGCATATTCAACAATCATTCTGCAAGTGCTTAACCTCTTATTAAAACATTCCTTGTTGCTGTCAAGGTGCCTGGTGTACGGCTTCATTAGCCAAGGGAACAAGGGATAAGCAGGATCCCCCAGGATCACTATGGGCATTTCCAGACCCCCGATGTGAATTTTTTAGTCAGGGAAGAAAGTGCCCGCCTGCATGTTAGAGAACAGCCCCGAATTCCGAAATAAGCACGCGTCATGCACCTTCCCAGACCACCCCACATAGATGTCGGTGAAACGACCCCTGTGATCCACAAGGCCCTGCAGGACCATGGAAAAGTACCCCTTGTGGTTTATGTACTCCGTTGCTAGGTCGGCAGGTGCTAAGATAGGGATGTTCGTCCCATCAATGGCCCCCCTGCAATTTCAGAACCCCATTGCGGCAAACCCATCCACTATGTCTGGCATATTTCTCAAAGTCACTAGCCTTCATAGCAGAAATTTACTGATGGCCCTGTACATTTGAATCATGGCAATTCCCACTGTAGTTTTACCGACTCCGAACTGATTCCCAAACGAGGGGTAACAGTCAGGGGTTGCCAGCTTCTACAGAGCAATGGCCACTCGGTTCTCCATGATCAGAGCTTTTCTGAAGTGAATAGTCACATGCTTCAGGGACAGAGCCAGCTCCAAGCATAATTCAAGGAAAGTGACCTTTCGCATATGAGTTTTGCAGCCACTGGTCATCATCCCACAGCTGCATAACGATGTGGTCCCACCAGTCTGTGCTTGTTTCCCGGGACCAGAACCGGCACTCCATGGGCTGCAGATGATGCGTTACGGCCTGCAGCAATCGAGAATTGTTCTGCTCGATGGCTTGTAGCAGGGCAGCCTTGGTGGCATCGCAGTTGCCTGTGCTTCAGCTTCTTGCTCTACTTCGAAAATACTCAATGATAAGCTGCGATGTATTTGTGATGCTTACAATATTAGTGCAGAGTTGAGCTGGCTCCATGTCTCTGCAGCAATGGCGAGCATGCGGCATAAACAAACGGCACAAAAATTGGTTTCCTGTTTGTTTGGGGGAAGAAGGGAGGGGAAAGGAGCAACCCACAGTACATTGCTTTGAATGTCGACACAAGCGTGGTGAGTGTGAATGCACGAGCCCGGCACAAAGAGCATGGTGTGTACACGCTCCAGCGACTTCTAAAATTCAGTGGGTGAAAGTTGACTTTAAGTAAGTTGACTTCACTCTGTAATGAAGACATACCCTGATTTTCCTCTCTCTGGACTCAGATGGGAACATGTACCAGAGTGCTTGTCAAAAGAGTTATCAAAGTAGCCAGGAAAGGATTCTGGGGCATGCATACAGCCATTAAAAGGAAAGAGTACTATGCCATTTGAAGACCAAATATCCATCTTCACAAATGAAGCCTATTGACTTTTTCAAGCAAAAACCTTATAGATTTACAAAAGTCAGAAGACTGTTTCATTAAATTGCAATATTATAAACAAGACAGTTCTCCAAGTATTACACTCTGGGGTGTCACATTCTGAGGTGCAATTCAGACCAGCGAGGGTTTGCGGCACCACTTGCCCTGTAATCCTCAGTGCTTTAAATGCTCCAGTGCTGCAGCTTCCTGCCTGGGATGCTCACAGTTAGAAAGAAGTATGTGCTCTGTGTCTGTGTGTTGTGCAACCCTGATCCAATACTCTAGCATCAGCAGTTTGCTTCTAGCAGCAACACAGTCACTCCCTGGTTTTCATCAGCTTTGGTTATACCTGGTAAGATGACCCCAACACCCCCAAGTCCTAATTTTCCCAAAACCATGTGTCTGCAATGTCCAACCCTTTTCCGGATCATTCAGAGGAATGATAAAGTTCGTTTGCCCCTCTAAAGAGACAAAATGCACAGTTTATCACTGTAATTTGAGTTGGCAATCACTTTGATTCAAACAAATGTGAAAGAAATACACTTTCTAGTGACTAATACTTAAAATAAACTACAGTCCTGGTTCAAGGTAAGAACACTTCCTTCCAGCAAGATGGCTGACCACCCTCTTGACAGCATCTCCCATAAAATCCAGAGTGCTCAGTTCCTTTCTCTTCATAGGTGAAAGATACAGAGGCAAAGAACTCCAAGTTCTTTTATAGTCCAGGAAACATATGAAATGAATTCTTCTGAAGGTTACCCCCCAAAGTAAAGTTCATTTTATCTGTGAGGAAGGAGACATGGAGTCTGCTGGTGAAGGAAGTTCCATGCTGGTTTCTTCACCTGCTGGTGTTTGCTAGAATGCAAGCTGATCTGTTCCTGCCCTCTCAGATGCACTTGACATGTGATTGCTAATCGACTCTGATGACACTTGGCTGCAGGTGTCAGCTTGTCCTTTGTCTGGGAGAAACTAGTTTACCCAGTTCTCAGATTTGTTTGGTAGACACATTTTAGACTCCGTTTCCATGTTCTCTTGGATGTTTACCATACATACACCACTCAGGAATATTAATGATCAATGTATTGTTAGTTTTCCAGTGATCCCGTACACGACACATATCAGATGCAGTTTGACGTTAATGAACTGAGTGAGGTACACTGAACTGGTCAGACCATCTGAACTCTCTAGCAGATATTGGGGAGCCCCTTGCCCTCTGGCATTGGGGTGGTCTTAGCTCAGTGTCACTACAAATAGCAAATGTTGCCAAGCCTGGTAACTGGGAAAACAGATTGCACCCTATGCCTTGGATATAGTTAATATTATGAGGGGATCTGTTGCTCCTAGTCAAGTCAAAAATCTGTTCCCTTCTCTGATGATGCAGTTAACCAGCATATTCACATTATGGCTGCAGATGTGAAGCAGTAGGCACTCACTCAATGCTGGCAGCTAGTAAATTGGGCCTACCTGAGAAATTCTGCTTGCTTGCAGGATGCCCTAAAAATAATTTAGCTAGCAGTATGCCGACTATTAATGCTTGAAATCAGAAACTGAAAAATGGGACATTCGCATTGATCAGATATCTAATGATGCGGAATAGACAGAATAAGAAGGAGGGTAGCCTATAGTGAGGGCTAGGTGCATAATGCTTTTGTTTTACAATGCAATAATAAAAAACAAGTTCTGTTATTTAGCATTTCTTTAAACTATGTTGGTGGAGAAGAAGTGTGTTTCATTGCTGTTCATAAACAGTTACTTTTACTACTTGTAACCAGTTCTGTTATACTATGGCCAAAATTCTGTTGCTGAGTTTTTTATGTTTGGCCATAATAAATATTTTTTATTTTGTACAAATCAGTTATTAAGGTGTTTGAATGCACTGTGACCTGACGTTAAAGAAATGAATGTAGAAGTTTCTGTCTTGCTTGCTTTTGTTAGGGCTGCTGTGGACATTTGAAGGTCACCTATATTGAGCTGCTTCATTTTAGTGTTACAACTATTCTCCAGTTTTCCCCACCCCTTGTGCCATGCCTTGCCCTTTCTTCTATCTTACATAGCTTCCTTTGTGTCCTTTGTTAGGGCTGTTCTGCTTGCCGACTCCTTGGAAGCCAGTGTAATCAGTATCCTTGCTCAGGAGTTTTAAACACTTAATTTACTTTTATGATATATTTAATCTTCACTAGCTCTGGAGTGGACAACTGAAGTTTCTCCAGATCATGTCTCATTGCATCATACAACTACCAAAAGAGCAATAGGTCCAAGACATACATACAGTTGCATTATTTCAATGCCTTTGGGAAATGTGAATTTAGGAATAGGCAGCAAACTTGTCACTTCTGAAAGTTTTTACCATCCTAACAAACATTTAAAGAGATTCAAATGGTTTTTTAGCTCTTTGCACTCATTCTGGTCACACTGGGCTGACTTCATGGTCTAGACATGCAAAATATACCATAGCAGTCACCAAGTCCAATGGTCTTGTTCCCGTGTCAAACTATTACCATGTATTCCTCCACCCTCACCTAGGTTCATGTGCAACCTTCTGGAGAATGTTTCATATCAGAATTCTCAGTTTTTATGTCATCAGATAGAGAAAAAGAAGCAAAGAACAGCAGAGATGAATGCATTTATTATCAAAGGGATTTAGCAGTTTTCAAATATTTTGGGCTGTTTTTGGACCCTTTAACACTTTCCTTAATGAAATTACCTGCAAGAAAGCATTTGATCTGTGGTGGTAGGAACATTTTATCAAAATTAATCAAAATATGTACTTTTGTCACAGTCAAAACATTTACCAGAAACATTATTTTCAATGAAGTTTTGATAGGAACATTACTGAGGTTCAGGGTGGCTCACTGAGACCCCTAAATCCAAACTGACCCTAAATCCAAAAATGGCTGTTACAACACAAATTTGTTTCATGAAAATATTCAGAAGGTTTTGTTTTCATTCAAAAATGGAACCAAGATAAATTTGGAAACTTTAAAAGCTATTGCAAAGTAGAATGGTCACCCCACAATCAAAAGTAAAATGTAGTACTGACATGAGGAAGTAAGCTGCTATGACAGAATCTTTGAGATGAGACATTCTATCTCACTGCTTTGGGTATTCTGTTTTCATCATTGCTTTCTTTTTCTACTTTTTGCCTTTGATATATTGTTGCTTCATTTTACAAGTGCACTAAATAGTACTGTTCATTTCTGTGGCAGCTTATGAATAGAAAAATTGGAGAAGGATGTTATAGAGCCAGAATGAGAGATTCTTTACCATATATACAAGGGAAGGAAATGTGGTTTAATGGTTCTAGTATGGGATTGGGGGGTCAGGATTTCTACCAGGGATTTGTTATGGGACACAGAGAAAGTCACTTAATCTCTTTGCCTAAGTTTCCCCAGTATTAAAATGGGGGATAATACCTACCTCCCAAGTGTAATGTGAAGATTAATTTATATTGCAAAGCACATTGAGATGCTAGAATAAAAGATACTGTATACAGTAAGTTCACACTAAAGTAGTATTAAATGTTTCTCAAATGACAGAAATGATTATTCTTCTTTGTATGGAAAGTTTAAAAAAAACATTAAGAGATTAGTAGCCTTAAGGAGTGGAAATGGTGCAAGAGCCATTAACTACTTCCCCTCCTCCATACTGGTCTGTCCAGATGGAATATATTCTTTTCCTTAATCTTGGAAAGAGTATTACAAAGATCATCTGTGCAGTTCTGCACAATCATGTAACCTTTTCATAAATCCCATTCACTGCCATACCATACCACCATGTTACTTCTGGGACATTCTTCTTGAAAGGCTGTTTAAAAGATGCATGATGTATTTTCTGTAAGACGCATGTGAGAGCAGAAGGGTAACAGATTCAGATAATTGCTGGCCATCAAACAGTAGATTTTATGACAACAGCAGAACTTTAGGTACAGTTTTTATGCCTGTCAGCTCACCCACATTTTGGGGGTAAGGAGAGAAGAAGAGAGGGAATAAAGCTGTGTATGTATTTTCAGGATTGGAACAGCTGCAGAAATTCAACTGATTTCCTCAGAGACACTGACACACGTTCTCTCTCTCTTCTTGGTTTTATTTTTAAATGGCTTTCTCTAGAAGCCAACTTTTTTCATGCTGTGTCCTCAAAAATCAACAATCTGATACCTGCCTAGATCTCCACAAACTGAACTGGCCAAAACATTTTTTTTAAATGGAAGCAGCTATAATTATACATCTCTCATGATAGTGACTCCTCAGCCCATCTCCACTGATCTGCCCCTCCTTTTTTGCTTTCCCATACTACAAGAAGGAATGGGAAACTCGATGACATTTAAAGCCTGTAAATTTAAAACAAATAAAAGGAAATGCTTCTCTCATTACACATGAATGGTGTGGGGAATTTATTGCCACAAGAGGTTGTAGAGTAAAATACTGCAGCTGGGTTTTTTAGAAAGGGCTAGGTAATTTTATGGCCAATAATAAAATGTGTAGTTATGCATGCTAAAATAGGATTAATCACATCTCATGCTTCAGGGTGACAGTTGAGTGCCCCAAGGATCAAAAATGATTTCTTTTTCTGTCCACAGCATTGCATAACTGCCCTGTTGTTTCCCCTTCCTGCAAAGCGGCTGTTAGTGGCCTCTGCTAGAGGCAGGATATCCGCATTTAAAGGATCAATGGTTTGATGTAGTGTGGCACATGGCTGATCCTACCTTGACCCAAAAAGAGAAGTTATGGAAGAAATATTCAGTGACTGGATAAGAATGGGAAAGACATGATACGTGAAGCTTTAAAGCAAACTTTACCTTTTTCTCTCTTAATTCATGTACAAAAACCTTAAAGCTTTGAAGGATTTCTATATTTATTTTATATAGGAAAGTATAAAAAAAATATATTAACTGAACACAATTTATAAAACCCTAAAAGTAGTATTAATTCACCTAAAAGTGAATTTTAAAAGAACTCCTTTTAGGGCTAGATCATGTCTCCTAACTCCTGAGATACTGTGGGCGGGATGAGAGAGGTGTGGTCAGCCTCAGTAGCTGTGGCAGACCCCAAGTGTTTTGGCTGGGGAGTGCCAAAGTGAGCAGAATGTGGTACTTAGGCAGGTTGGAAAGGGACCACCTTTAGGGATGGCTTTTACACTTTTTCTTTAGAGGTACAGCGTGTCCCCCCTGCAGTTCAGGTCTTTCTGTTTCAAAGATGAGCAGTAAAGGATTACAATGTGGTTAAAATCAGAAAAGTGTGAAAGAGATACCTGCTTACTCAAGAGTTCCACCCCTGCATTTACCCCCACAGTATTTCCCATTTATTCTAGTTACAAATAATTGGCCAATTCCTTACCTGGTGTAAGTTGGCATAGCTACATTGACTCCAGTGATGCAATCGATGCCAGTTGAAGAGCTGGCCCAGTGTTTTCACTTAAAAAAAATCAGAGCCAACATATCTATGGGAGACTGTACATTGCATAGAAACATGTGGTAGCTAGTCTAACAAAACTTTGTTGTGCTTGTCTTCCCTCTACCAACCCTTCCATCTGTTGTTATGCCTACTTGTTGAATTTTGGCTCAGTTGATATTGTAAACTTTTCACGATGCTTATTCTCTGTTTGTACAGCACCTAGCACAGGGAGGTCCCATATCTCATTCCCATACCACCCATCAGCTCCAAATAATAATTCTAGTTTGGTGCATCAGTAACAGAATTAACTATTGCCATTTGCAAAAATCTCTAATACCTGTGATGAGATCTGTAGAAAAACGTCAATTTGAATTTCGGATCCTGGGATGAGATTGAATGGCTAATAGGAAGGAAAATAGTCTTTACTTGCATAAAGCCTGCACACTAAACACACTGGAAGTCAATGGAGCCGCCACACCCTCCCCCAGA
The DNA here is from genome assembly GCF_026122565.2 of Emydura macquarii macquarii. Taxonomy (NCBI): domain Eukaryota; kingdom Metazoa; phylum Chordata; order Testudines; family Chelidae; genus Emydura; species Emydura macquarii. The sequence goes on from NW_027131390.1 coordinate 85,523,848, forward strand.
ACAAGGGCTGGTCAAAAAAAATTCCATCTGGACAGTTTTTCCAATGGAAAATGGTGGTTTTACTAATCAAAGTTTTCCACAAAAAGTGTCTGCTTCTGAAGAAAACTTCAATTTTGTTTGAAAAACCGAATACCCAAACACTGAATCATTTTGATATGGAAGGGTTGCCATGGTGCCCAATGAGAGTGCTATCTTAGTTGCCTCATTGCCTAATCTCCTCTATGAGCTGGGCTCCCCAGATGGACTATATCTTTCATAATGCTTCCTGGCCAGGGACTGCAATGAAACACCATCTCCCCTCTCCAAAAGGGGAGACTGTGGTGCATCGAGAAATGTAGACTGACCGGGGAGCCTGTCCTATAGATGGGGAGAACAAAAGCATGGAGCTACCTGAACTATAACTCCCATAAGACACAGCAGCAATGTTTCCAAACCAAAGTCATTTCCAAACCAAATCAAATGAGCTTCTTTCCACTGGAAAAAAATTCCAAATTCTGTAGATAATTTAAATGAAAACAGAATTACATTTTAGTCAACATTTTCTTTGGGGGGAAAAAAGCAATGAGCTGATTAGCTGTGCCCAGAGTGGTATGAAATGTACTGTGCTACTGAAGGGGAGGGGAGATCAAAGAGCTGAGTACTTGCAGGGGTGGCAAAAGCTAATATGCTAATCCAAGTCTCAAAGTCAAATTCCATTCAGATAGTTATGTTCTATCACCTAAATTCCCCTCTATAATCTCAGTTATGTTTTCATAATTCCTTTCAGCTCACACAAAATATGTCTGTACTGCATTCATTGTTAAATCATTACTGTATTCCACCCCTGTGGTGAGTGAAATGATCCCTAGTGGAAGTGAGTGATCAATGGAAGATAACAAGGGTCTTCCACAAGCTCCCTTTTGTCATGAGCATTTGTCAGTGTACACTCAGAGCCAGGAATGCCAGTAGAAAGATGGCTATTTCTTTAAATATTTATCTCATCTACCTTCAGGGGATGTTGTGAGGCTTAGTAATAGAAATAAGGCACTAGAGGAGACCTTGATAGGTCATCTAGTCCAGTCTCCTGCACTGAGGCAGGACTAAGTATTATCTATATAGTTACCATCCCTCATAGGTGTTTGTCTAATCTGGTCTTAAAAACTTTCAGACACAGAGATTCCACAACCTCTCTAGGTAATTTGTTCTGGTGCTTAACTAGAAAGTATTTCCTAATGTCTAAATCTCCCTTGCTGCAACTTAAACCCATTACTTCTTGTCCTGTCCTCAGTGGATAATGAGAACAATCTATCACCCTCATCTTTATAACAACCTTTTACAGACTTGAAGACTGTTACTATATCTCCCTCAATCTTCTCTTCTCTAGACTAAACAAACCACTGTTTTCAATCTTTCCTTGTAGGTTGTGTTTTCTAGACCTTTACACATTTTTGTTGCTCCCTTTTGGACTTTCTCCAATTTGTCCATGTCTTTCCAGAAATGTGGTACCTAGAACTGGACACAGTACTCTAGTTGGGGCCTTATCAGTGCTGAGTAGAGTGGCAGAATTACTTCTTATGTTTTGCTTACAACAGTCCTAGTAACACATCTCAGAATGTTTGCTTTTTTTTCACAACAATATTATATTGCCGACTCATATTTAGTTTTTCATCTGCCATTACCCCCAGATCCTCCTCTGCAGTACTCCTTCATTGGCAGTCATTTTCCATTTTGTATTTGTGCAATTGATTATTCCTTCCTAAGTGCAGTACTTTGCATTTGTCCATATTGAATTTCATCCTATTTATTTCAGACCATTTCCCCAGTTTGTCAAGATCATTTTGAATTCAAATCCTGTTCTGCAGAGCACTTGCTACCACTCCCAGCTTGGTATTGTCCACAAACTCTATAAAAGTACTCTTTCTGTCATTGTCCAAATCATTTAGGAAGATGTTGACTAGAATCAGACCCAGAAGAGATCCCTGAAAGATTCCACTCAATATATTGTTCCAACCTGACAGAGAACCATTGATAGCTATTTTCTGAGTACCGTTTTCCAACCATTTGTTCACCCAACTGGTGTATATAGATGATTATTACAGTAATTACATAATGCCACAAACACTACATTACATGTTAGTTATACTACGTGAGGATGAAACTTAAATAATCCCGTTTTCATATAAATATTCTTTAGTAATAAACTAAGGAAGAGGATAACAGGAATTCTAGAATACAGATGCAAGATGAGATTTATTTTAATCATTTGCTAGTTATTCTTTGATATTGTTATGAGCTGTCTAAAACCTTATGGGTTGAGTTAATACCCTGTTGAGATTGATAGGTGTGAACTCACCCTTCAGTTAACATAACTGAAAGCATACACTCCCTCCTAAGTCAAAAGAAGTACGTGAAGCCACGCAGAAGCTTTTTACTGAGCCTATGTCTACACTGCCGCGGGAATTCGACTTTGTTTAATTCGACTTTCAGCAGCCAATTTTTAGAAATCGCAGCAGAGTGTACACACTATGCTCTTTGCACTGGTCTCGTGTTCACACTAGCCAGCCTTAACCTGAATTAGAAAGCAGTGCAATGTGGGTAGCTATCCCACAGTGCAACTAGCCATGGTGGCTGTTGGGACGAATGTCTTCGTCCCAGGATGCAATGCTGTTTCCCCCACCCTTTCCCGCCCCCCGCCCCAACAAACAGGAAAAGGATTTTTACACCGTTTTTTTACTCCCCGCGATTGCCATTGCTGCAGAGACATGGAGCCAGCTCAACTCTGCACTATAATTGTGAGCATGACAAATACATCATGGCTTACCATGGAGTACTTTAGAAATAGAGCAAGAAGGTGAAACAGATACTACACCTATGCCACCGAGGCTGCCCTGCTAAAAGACATTGAGCAGAACAATTCCCAATTGCTGCAGGCTGTAACGTGTCATCTGCAGTCCATAGAGCGCAGGTTCTGGTGCAGGGAAACAAGCACAGACTGGTGGGACCACATCGTTATGCAGCTGTGGGATGATGACCAGTGGCTGCAAAACTTTCGTATGCGAAAGGCAACTTTCCTCAAACTGTGCTCAGAGCTGGCACTGTCCCTGAAGTGTGTGAATACTCACTTGAGACAAGCTCTGATGGTGGAGAAGAGAGTCACTATTGCTCTCTGGAAGCTGACAACCCCCGACTGTTACCGCTCGGTTGGGAATCAATTTGGAGTAGGTAAATCTCCTGTGGGCATAGCCGTGAATCAAGTATGCAGGGTCATCAATAGACTTCTGCTATGAAGGATAGTGACTTTGGGAAATGTGCAGGATATAGTGGAGGGGTTTGCCAGGATGGGCTTCCCAAACTGTGGGATGGCCATTGATGGGATGAACATCCCCATCTTAGCGCCTGCACACCTGGCGACCAAGTACATAAACTGCAAGGGGTACTTTTCCATGGTCCTGCAGGGGCTTGTGGATCATAGGGGTCGTTTCACAGACATCTATGTTGGGTGGTCTGGGAAGGTGCATGACGCTCATATATTTCGTAACTCGGGGCTGTTCTCTAACATGCAGGCGGGCACTTTCTTCCCTGACTAAAAAATTCACATCGGAGGTCTTGAAATGCCCATAGTGATCCTGTGGGATCCTGCTTATCCCTTGCTCCCTTGGCTAATGAAGCCCTACACCAGCCACCTTGACAGTGACAAGGAGTGTTTTAATAAGAGATTAAGCAGTTGCAGAATGGTTGTAGAATGTGCCTTTGGGCGTTTAAAGGGTAGATGGAGGAATCTCCTCACTAGGCTGGACATGGGTGAAAAGAACCTCCCTTCAGTGATATCTGCGTGCTGTGTTCTTCATAATGTGTGTGAAGCGAATGGGGAAAGGTTCCCCCAGGGTTGGGCTGTAGAGGCAGAAAGACTGGCACCAATTATGAGCAGCCAGATGCCAGCACTACACTGAAAGCTAACTGCGGAGCGCTTTGCATTAGGGAAGCATTGAAAACCAGGTTCTGCAATGAGATGCAGGACTGATTTCTGTTCCTATATGTTGTTTGCCTTTGATGATCTCTGCACCCCGCCACCCCTTTTCGATATCTGTGCCTGACAAATCCCTCCTGAACAAGACATGATTTAATAAAGAAACATTTTGGAATGATGCAAAACTTTATTGTTTAACACTGAAGTCATGAGGGAAGGTGGGGGGAGGGTTAATTCACTGTCTCCAGGGTAGGGTGGTAGCTTGCTCGCCTTCACTGAGGTGGAGGAGAGCATGCACTGCATCCTGGCCAATCTCCTCCGAGACCTCTTGGGGGAGGGAGTGGGGGAGGGTGGCATAGTCCTTGGTTGAGGAGCATTATGAAGGGGCTGCAGCGGGACTCTGCCCTGCCTGTGCTCCTCATGAAGGTCCACAAGACACCAGAGCATGTCTGCCTGGTCCTGCAGGAGTCGCAATATCTCCTGCATGGTGCTGCGATCATGGTCCCACATTTGTCCCATGTTCTGGGACAGGGTCAGCCACCTCACTCTTTGCTCTGTCTCTGCGGCTGCTGAGGTGTTCATGAACTCCGCAAACATGTCATCTCTGCTTTTTTTTTTTTTTTTCCTTTTTCTAATCTGAGACGGTCTGTCCGCAGCACTTTTTAAGGGTCGGTCCACTGCTGAGGTGTCTACAGAATGAAAGAAAAACAAGGTAGCCACAGCTAGCATAGTGAAGAACATGATACAAATGTAACAAGGTAGATAATGATCCCATGATACAATGTAGTAAATGATTTCTTCTCTCTGCTTGTATTTCAAACCCTTACAGAGAGGAACTGCGGATGGCGTGGTGGTGGGGGGAGACTATGCTTAAAACACATGAAGCCATGATGCTGGCTACCTTGATTGCAGAGAAGAATCCTACCATGGAGGGAGGAACAAAGCAGCCCTCCCCTGAAACATTTTTCGAGGGATAACAGATTACATGCAATAAATTTTCCATGTGATATCAATTGATGCTAAACGTAGCATTTCTCATCCCATAAAAAAAACTGATCCCTGGGTAACCAACGAAACGCCTGAGATCCCATTCGTGCCCCCCCACCCACCCCCCCCAATGTACAAGGACAGAAATGCTAATAAGCAAGAAAGCTCACCAGATGTGCCTTCCCCGGGATCATTTGTGCTCTCCTTGGTGCTGCTGGATTGCTCAGTGGTCAGGAATAAATCCTGACTTTCTGGGAGAATGGACTCCCACTCTCCTGCACCCTGCTCTCCACAGCTTCTTCCTCCTTGTCCATGGAGTCCTCCTCATTGATCATGGACTGTGAAGTAGCGAAGATATTGATGCTGCGTGGAGGCACCATGGTGGGATCACCACCGAGAATTACATGCAGCTCCTCATAGAACCTGCATGTTTTGGGAGAGGAGCCAGAGCAGCTGTTAGCTTCCCTGGCTTTCTGATAGGACTGGTGCAGCTCCTTGATCTTCACTCGGCACTGCTGAGAGTCCCTCTGGTGTCCCTTCTCCAGCATGCCCTGGGATATCTTCCCGTAAATGTCCAGATTCCTTTTGCTGGCTCTGAGCTGAGCCAGAATGGACTCCTCGCCCCACAGCCTGATCAAGTCTCAGACCTCTGGTCAACTCCATGCTGGAGCGTATTGGGCTTTGCAGTAGCCATGCAGAGAACAGTGGCAAAGCTCTCTCCACGCTGGCAGCAAGCACAGGAAATGAAAATTCAAATCTTCCCAGGGCTTGAGGGGAGGGGACTTTTCCTGCTAGCATGACCACACAGCAGCACAGTGAGACTGTCCAGAGCGGTCAAAATGGGGCATTGTGGGATACTTTCTGGAGGTCAATTAATTCGATTTAAGTCCCGTTGCGTCTACACTGACACTAAATCGATTTAACAAATTCGCATTAGGCACTACGCCACTTGCAGAGGTGGTCTTATTAAGTCAATTTTACAGGCACCATAATTTGAATTAACAGTGGCGCCAGTGTAGACGCGGGTGTAATTAAATCGAATTAAGGGAATTTAAGTCAACCTAAGTCGCCACTGTAGACCAGGACTGAGTATTATTTTTAAGACTGTGGATGGGAGAAGGCAGAACAGACGAGAAGCTGAAAGACTAGAGACAGACAGACAGCCTGAAGGAGCAACTAAAATATGGTGGCTGACTCTGGAAGAAACCTGGGGAAGAGGTTTTTTGGCTTAAGGGTGCAGGCTGAAAAAAGTCCAATTGCTATGGTGAGCAAAAGAAGCTGTTTCTTTCTGCATTCAGAGACAGAGGACTTTGTACATTCTTTATAATAAAACAAGACTTCATGAAAGAAATACCTATTACCAATTTCTCCTTTTAACTGGAACAACCTACTAGACCCCAAGATTTTAGCTAGCCATTCTGGTCAAAAGGAGTAGCAGTATGAACTTTCCAGAATATATCGCCAGGATACAAGTCTGAAGTGTCCCACTTGCATTTATTAGTTTTATCCAATTGCTTCATATACTTATTAAAATAATCAGCTGAAATGAAACAAGGACAGATATTAGGTATATGAATCAGGATTAATATAAATTACTAATTTGTGACAATAAAATCAATTATAAATGGCTTCACATAGAATATCATCTATACCATTGTCAACAAAAGTCTCAGGTAGCCCAAAAGGCTCTTAGTTTCATGTATACCCTAGCTAGGAAGAAGATGGCCATAGCTAGAGGATCTGGAAATTAAGACGCAATCATGAAAATGTAGAGGTTTAAGAGGCACCATGGTTCAGTAGACAGACCACTCAAGTACAACTGGGAAGTCCTAGGTTCTAGTCCCATCTCTACTTTGCCTTCTGGCCTTGGACAAGTCATTTCACCTCCCTGTGTCTGTCTTCTCACTCATCTGTAAACTGTTCCAGGTAGTTACCATCTCTTAGTATGTGGTTGAACACTGGCTAGCAAATATGGGGCCCTGCTCTTGCTTGGGGCCTTCAAGCGCTACTGTAAAACAAGTAAATAATAAGTCTAGCTACAAGTTCTCTAGTTTGATTAGTAGAAATGGAAGGTCTATGGAGGAGAGCTGTGTTCTTATAATTTAAATAATATATCAAATAGAGTATCTGGCAATGAACCTTTAAAGCAAAAAAATACCAACTGAAAAATGGCTATTTTGTTAGACAACATATGCAATATATTTGAAAGCGGAAACAAGGTTTATAGTATCCTTTCCTGACCTTCCTACTGACCTTTAAAACCACTTATTCTCTAACCACCCCTCTCACACACACATAGTGTGGGGAGGGGGTTGAAGGAAGGGAGAAAGCAGGGGAATGATTTATTACACTGTGGACTTTAGAAGATTTGTACCAATATACAATAAGTACTTTTTAAAAAAAAACAATCCCTGAAGTACAGTATACCTTTTACAGTGTTTTTACTCATGACCATTTTGGATCAGCTTAGTTTTGCCTAATAAAATATGCTAAAATAGTCTTATTACTTTGACATGCTTTTATTTAGACAGCATTTCTATAAATATAAGCTGAAGATTATTAAGAGGCAGGACCTTTGTTTTTAGTGATCATTTGTTCCTTCTGCAAAAGCTGCATGCCATGCATGAGAGATGGGCCTGAATCAAAACCCCTGTTCTAAACACCCTCAAACTTTGGGGAAGTTTGTAGTGAACTAGACTCTGAGCATATCTTTTAGATTAGAAAGACATCAAATCTTGATATACAAATCTTGATATACAGCTATGTCTGACACAGATATACATGAAAAATTTTATTGAATTATGTTTAAATATCTTTGGAGTACATTGTTTAGAATGCAAAGTTTATGTATTATTGTGGGATTTTCATAATGTCTGTAAGGGAGGAGATGTGGCCAATCCTTGGAAAGTGTTATGAGCATCTATGAGGACTATTTTAAACAATGTGCCAGACAAGAAGGAACATTCGGGACAGACAAAAGTAAGCGGGTTTCTGAGGAAATACCTGGTGGCAGGTGAAAACAAATTCTATTTCCAGATCCAACCTTTTGAAGCTACCCCCTGAGGAAAGTACCCATTGTCTGCTAATTTCTGGTTCCCAGAATCTGAAGGTCAAAGGCCCAATATGTATAAATGAGACATTGACTATTTCATGCGGTTCTTGTTCTAAACTGAGCTCATTATGAACTTGTAACCACAGAAAATCCCCTCTATGGGATTTGAAGGACTCACCACTGACCAAAACCCTTGTTGGAGCGGGAGTGATCTCTGGTAAGCTTATGAGCATGTTCTTTTATTGTTTTAATAAGTATTCTCTATAATACTTTTCACTTTAAGGATAAATGTGCTTGCTTAGAAAGAGCTGTGTGGTAACTTGTAACTGCTAGCAATCAAGCTGTTCACAGCCTTCAAAGAGAAAGAGCAAAGCACATGTTCTGACTTGTCTGATGTTGCATGGAATATAGGTGACCATTTATAATATTATTGATACCAATATTACAAAATTGCACTGAATCTTACAAGATATGCCATGTAAGGTATCAGTAGAAAAGTTATGATTTGCTAAATATAATTATCTTGTTTATATGTATATATCATCTTTGCATCGTGAGTTATAAATGTGTGTGGTATATTAATATCTCAAACTTGTGCAGTGTTTCTGGGTGATACCACCAGACGGATTAGCATCAGCACTATTCAGCCAACTTGATGGTCCATTAAGGGCAATCAGCTGTACAAAGAACCCATTGAGAGAAGTCAGGGGCTATGCCTATGAGTCTGCAGGATATGTAGGGACATGCCTGTGGATAGGGTATTCCAAGTGCTTTTCCATACCCATATGCTGGGAGCTTGTATTTGGGACAAAGGATGTACAAATCACATGGCAAAGGGTATAAAAAGGCAACTGCATCTTCTCCATTTTGTCATCAATCCTCCTTCTCACCTTGGAGTAACTTCTTTACAAACTGAAGCTTTCAACAAAGGACTGCTAGACCCATCCAAGCTTTGGATGTGTTCCAGAGGGATTTTATAAGATAGCAAACTCACCAATGCTGATAAAAATCTGATATATGGATTCTGAGATCATATGTATGTATCTGATTGCTTTGACGATTTAACAGTTCTCTTCTCTTTTAGTTTATAATAAAAGCTTCAGTTTTAGATACTAAACGATTGGCTGGCGGCGTGGTATTTTGGGTAAGACCCAAAGTGGTCATGATCTGGTAATGTGGCTGGTCCTTTAGGGATCAGAAGAACATTTTGTATAGTGAACAGAGTTTTAAGTAACTTCTCACTGAACTGGACTTACTTGCTGACTGGGAGCCTGAAACTGGAATGCAATAAAGGGGGCTGGATGATTTCTTTATTTTCTAGCTTCTTGATAACCAATGCGGGGGATCAGGAGCACAGTTTTGTGACTGATTCATGAATCTAACTATTGCTTTAGCCACCAGTTTTGAGAGAATCTGCTCTCCTTTTGCAACCTGCCCTGACCTTGGCATTTTCAATGTGGGCTATCCTAGGTACCCCGGGCCACAACCTGTTCAGGAACTCTAGTTACTGGGCTATTACAGTGTAGGCAGGGAACTGTGCAGCCTGGAAAACCATAGTCAGGAGGGAGAGAAATGCTGGTCTTTGCCCAAGAAAAGTGATGGCTGAAGAAATGGAAGCCCAAAAGTGGGCATCGTTGCTGGACCGCAGAGGGGAAATAGAGGTGCAGTTGCCCTGAACTGCGACAAAGTCTGCATTACAACTACTGCAGCATCATAGCGTAGACACTTACTATGTCAACAGAAGGAATTTTTCTGTTGATGTTGTTTATCCACCTCTCCAAGAGACACATGGAAGTCGACCGAAGAATTCTTCAATTGAGCTAACCAGGTCTACACTGGGGGTTAGGGTCAACCTAACTATGATGCTCAGGACACAAAATTTATCACATCTCTGAGCAACATAGCTAGGTCAATCTAATTTTTAAGTGTGTGGACCAGACCTCAGACTGTTTCAGTGCTAGAGCAGACAGTGAAATAAATCAGCAACTGAAATGGTCCAAATTAGTAGTTCACTGTAAATTAAACTGCACAGGTAACAGAAAACTTGTACTGAAAGTATTCCCACCCCTAACTGTGGTCATTTTGTAATCTTAGAGGTCCATATCAAATCTTGTCCCATTTTAATCCATGTTTAATTATTATCAGGCTTTAAATGACTGCTAATGAGAAAGAAATTCACACAGCACTTGGTAACTAAGGAGCACATGTTGCGTTGCCATGGGTCTTTCCCATTGCCTCTGTGGTAAAAACAAATTAATATTCACATGTGACCTCCCAAAATAGACCAAATCCTCATGGGCTGAAATCATCCCATCCTTAGAGGATAATGCCACTCACAATACATGAAAGCTGCTGTTAATTGTTAACAACCGCAGGCTGTATGGAGGTTTTTATCCCTTTTGTGTACCTGACTGTCTCAACCAAAAAGCTGTCAGGGACTGCTGAGATTCCATTGCAAATGTCCATAAAAACAATCCTATCACCTGGAAATACATTAATGCCTTAGCCCTCCCATCTAAGCTATCAAAGGTCTACATCTGACTGTGGACAATCAAGTCAGATTGGTCAGGATGGAGCTTTCAATAGGGGGATTAGCAGCCTGCTCACTCCAGTCATTTTATTGTAAAGGACAAACTCGGATTTAACAACATAGCCATTTAGCCTCTTGTGGTCTTTAAGAGTGTTTTCCAATTTCACTCTTGACTTATTTTCAAGACCATCCCTTTCCTTTACCTGCTGGGATGCGACACTGAATTGTGACCTTCTTAATGAACAATGAAAAAAACTACAGGTCCAAATTCTGAACGTGCAGCTCAGGAGTCACAACCCTTGTTAGGGATGGAAGAGGTCAGGCTGTGCAGAGGGAGTTTTAAACCCCACTTTGTTTCTCCCCCCCTTTGTTCTGATCCTTCCTTATCCCCTTCCATTAGTAGTACCTGGGACTGCTCTCACTCTCATTTGAGCAGCCTGCCATCAGCCACCCTACTAGAATAGTCAGGAAGTGCTCTGGTTTGCTACCTCTCTTTTCCCAGAATTGTTCCCTCCAGGCCATATCTGATACACCCAACAGGGCTGGTGATATGGTGGCAGCATAGGACTATTACCCACCACCTGGGGAAGAATTCCTCACTGGAATGGATCTAGCCACTTTCCAACCTCGTTACACAACAGGAGCAGCATAAAAGGGACCAGAACACAGCCTAGAATCAGGGCTGTAACTTATCTAGAGAAAATATATGAGAGCCAGATTCTGCTACATTACACCAGTGCAAATCTCCACAGTGAGTTGCTCTGGATCTACACAGGTATAACTGATCAGAATTTAACCTAGAAAGCATTAATTAAAAACAATACTATATTACATAAGAACAGTAGTAACTGAATTAGAAACACCTCATCAATTACAAATGATAAAAGACAATGTTACCTTTTTTAATGGAGAAGCATTGCTAGAATTAGAAGCCTTTCTATGTCCAAGAACTGTATATGAATCATTTCCCCTGAACTCTTAGTGATGCCATTTGGAAAACTGATTAATGAATTTGTATTGCAGTCTTTATTCTGGGTTAAAATGAGTGTGAATATTTAATGTCAGTTCATCAAAACTAGCAGGTACTAAGGAGGAGACAGGTTTGAAATGCAAATTCAAGAGGCATAAAAATTATCTCCTCTCAAACTGATATGCAGCGTATACTATATATTACAATTATAAGCTTGACTTGTCCATAGATGTATAGTTAGGGCCCTATCTTCACTACTTTTAGGTCCTGAAGAATGAAAGGCATGGAAATACTGATCAAAAGAATACAGTCAGCATATAAGGAAAAACGGATTCTAAGTAACATCACACACTCAAATAATGGAAGCACTGTATAGCTGAGGCTAAGACAAGCAGCTTGGGGTTGGGGAACAGAGTATGTAGGGGCACAACCAGAGGAAAGCCATTCTTTGGCAAACCTTTTGGGTAACATCCACATTAATTAATGCTGTCAGTTGTCTAGTGTAGTCCCACTCTGTGCTTTCAAGCTCTCTACCCCAACAGAAGAGAGGAGCTGTACTGCCATTGCCACTGTGACAATTATAACTAGATCTTTGGAATTTATGAGTATAAGTCAACTATAGGATAGGGACAAGAATCCACCCTCTATTGGTTGATATTTGCCTACTCATGAACTTCATGATCAGATATTTAGAATAATTATATACATGTTGGCAAGTACATCCATTTCTAATAGAAACATTCAGATCCTTTCAGAGCGGTAGCGGTGTTAATCTGTTTTGAGCAAAACAGTGAGAGTTCTCTGGCACCTTAAAGACCAACAAATTTATTTGGGCATTAGCTTTCATGGGCAGAAACCCATTTAGTTGGATGCAAATTCAGATCCTTATTACCTCAATGTCATGATCATTGTTTAAATAGGATCTTGAAGCCTAACATAGAATCATAGAAATGTAGGACTAGAAGGGACCTTGATAGGTCATCTAGTTCAGTCTCCTGAACTGAGGCAGGGCTAAGTATTATAGACCATCCCTAGCAGATGTTTGTCTCATCTATTCTTAAAAAACCTCCAATGACTAAGATACCACAACCTCCCTAGACAATTTGTTCCAGTGCTTAACTACCCTTACAGTTAGGAAGCTTGTCCTAATGTCTAACCTAAATCTCCCTTGCTGCAACTTAAGCCCATTACTTCTTGTCCTGCCCTCAGTGGATAATGAGAATAATTTACTACCCTTCTCTTTATAACATATATTTACATACTTGAAGACTGTAATTGTGTCCCCCCTCAGACTTCTTTTCTCCAGATGAAACAAACACAGTTTTTTCAATCTTTCCTCGTAGGTCATGTTTTCTAGACCTTTAGTCGTTTTCAGCTTGGCTTTCATTGTCAGCTTGGCTTTGAACCATTGATTCTGACTTTGAGTACGGTTTTCCAGCCATTTGTACGCCTACTTTATAGACTTGTCTAGGCTATATTTCCATAGTTTGTTTATGAGAAGATCATATGAGGTAGTATCAAAAGCCTCACTAAAAGACAAAATATATCACATCTACTGCTTCCCACTATCCAGAAGGCTTGTTACCCTGCCAAAGAAAGATATTAGGTTGGTTTGGCGTAATTTGTTCTTGATATGTATCAGATATGGGGTCCTAACAGGCAGCATACTTCCTGGGCTGCGAGGGCAGGCAGATGGATGCCTTTATCCCTCTTGGTGGTTGGCAGTTAGTGATTCCCTACTTTCATTTCCTCTTGGGAGTGGTGGTTGTGATCCTCCCAATCTTATGGGTACATGGATTATTTTCCTCCATCTTTGGGGGGGATTTCTCATCCCTCATTGCCAGGGCAGCATACCGGTTTTTCACCTCTATTGTCAGTGGGCTGGGACCAGTGGTGGAGCACTGCGTATTTCCAGAGGTAACCAACAGCCAGCTTCCTCTCTCTGAAGGAGCCTTTTCACTCTACTTCAGTCCTCTCCAGCTGGATTGCTTCCTCAACCTTGGAGGTCTCCATATGTGTGTTTTTTTCAGTGAATTCCTTATGTGCACTGATGCTCCTCAGCTTAGCCACCTCCTCTTGTCGCTCTCCCACCTGCTTACTGGCTTTTCATGACTAGGAAAGGCAGGCCGCAATCTCTACCAAACCACACCAGGACCTGGGTAGAGGCATCCATGGTTGGGTTTTCTGTCTGGACATAGATGCAGGTGGAGGAGCAGTGTTGGCAATACGTTCTTTCCGTACCATAGTGACTTTTTCTCTCATAATCCCCTGTTCACTAGCTTCCCTTGGTCACTTGGCATCTGGTTTATAAGCCCTTCTCCCCTAGATCAGCCCTGCCTCTTCCCTAATACACAGATGATGTGGATGATCACAAAAATGACCAAGGATCAAAGGACAGGAGGCTAGAGCTTCATCAGTGCACACTCATCTACCTGGTCTCTACACAACCCCCAAACACACAATCCTCAACAGACCACATTGTAAACAAGCCAAAAGAAAAAAAATCAAACAAACAAACAAGCAAGCTCTCACTCACCTCAAGAATTAGTGCTTTGTACCTTTGTAGATTAGAGCAACAGGTTAACTAGATACAAAGCTTGATGGTTAAGAATCATATGTTAAATTAACAATAGATTATTATTTGTATATACTGGTTATTTGATATGATTTAGTAGAGAGAGAACATCTAAAGTTCCACAGCAGCTGTCATTTTTTAATGAAAGTGTGTGTGTGTATGTATGCTACATTAGAAAGATTTACATTCACTTTAATTGGATTTAAGTCTTCATTTAAATAATGCTCCTAGTTTACCTGGTAGGATGAGATACCTACCATAGGCATCTGAATGAGTATGGACTACATAATTGACATGTTGACTAGTCACAGCATTTTATCTCCAGTCAAAAGGACAGGATATATTACTTCTTTCATGATTACCAACATTGACATACAAGGACTGGGAATACATATAAGCACTATTCCTCATAACAAGCAATTTGACTTCTATCAAACTAACAATAACCTCACTATTCTGTATTAGCTTGGAGCAGGAAAACAGCATCTATTCTCTTGTCATACATAACTTCTTGGACTGTGTGTGTCTAGATTAGATAGATCAGTACTAAAAAGAAATACATGAGTACAGGTGCTTATAAACTTTGTTTTACATGAGCAAATCCATTTTGCCTAGATTCAAACTTATTCAGAGTGGACTTAACAAGCCTATCATATTCTGCTTAGAAAACAAAGAAGCAGACTGCGGTAAGGTAAAATAACTCCAATGGAAAAGTAAGAATGAAAACTGGAGGAGGGAATGAGCAGCATTAAAAAAAAGTGATATAGGTGTCAAGACGAGAGGAAAAAATTCTAATAAAAGCCAAAGACAGTACATGTACCAATACAACAAGTACTGTTGGGTATCCTTAAAATCAGTTTAGTTTTTGGGAGGCCCTCCAGTTATACCTAACTCATGACACAGATGCCCCTTTAACTAGATGAAAAGGTGACACTTTCATCTTACATTAGTTTTCCCCTACCCCACCCAAGGGTAATCGGAATTATAATTAGAGGATTGGGGAGGAGGGAATCTCACAGAGACTAGTTTTACATATTCAAAAAACAAACATACTTTGTTCTTTATATGGCACTTTTATCTGTAGATCTCAAAGTATTTTAAAAAGGAAGCATGTATCGTTATCCCTGTTTTACAGTAGCAAACCTGAGGCACAGCCAGGCAAACTGACTTGCCCAAGGTCAGCAGGCCAGTGGCAGAGCTGGAACATGAACCAAGTTTTCTGGCTTCCAGTCCAGTGTGCTATTTACTGGACTACATTACCTCTCAAATATATAAAGCATTGAATAGTTCAAGTGGTTCCAAGCCTCCAATTTAATGTGGATCAAATATCCCCATTCATATATAACATAAGGGGAAACATTTTATGGCATAGTGGGAAGATACACATTGCAGAGGTTAAGAACTTTCATAGCCCATAAATCTATATACCCACACACTGCAAAGAGGATATAAAGGAGAAGCCACTAATGCATCCATTTACAAATAGCTTGTCCTATACAAATAAAATTATAATCATTTTACTTTCCCTCACCCCCTTTCACTGTGGTGAGTTTCAAGCATCACTTTGGCAGACAATGCTATCACCACTCTAGTCCCTAATGCAACAGTAAAAATATTTCATTCCCTTAGATGTAATCAGCAGAGTGGGTTAGATTCACTTTGCCCAGTAAAAATTGCTTTCAGGACAATGAATTAACAGATATTGATTCCTCTTTTCCCCTCCCTCACACCAACTGTGCATAGTTTTTGTAGTTAACGCACTTTACACCTGCAACAATTTAAAGCAAAAAACTAAACACTAATTGTACATTATGAATTTATAATCAAAGCAACCTATCGTGAAAATAAAACAGATTTTCAACCCATGTTACAAATCTAGACTAGGAAATAAGATTATATCTGTTTTCCAAGCAATTTAAATTAGCTGAAATATAGTGATTACATGTCCCAATACCATATGTCACCTGATTTATTTGTATTATTAACTGTTGGCATACCACTGAGGGTTTGATCTAAGTCCCACTGAAGTTGATAGTAGATTTTCCATCAACTTCAGTGGAGTTTGGATCAAGCCCTTAAGAGTCTTGGCTTTGTTCTTGATTAAATTGATAAAAAACTGCTACCTTGACCTGTAAAAAAAAAAAAAAAAAAAAAGTCTTAAAGTGTAAGGAACAAAAGACAGTAAAAGTTGCTGCTGTCTTTTTTAAGACGGCCTGCAAATAAAATAAACTCCTGAGAACTCATAAGCTAGTCTCAGCTTCCATACCACTATTGTGCAGATGTTAAATGCCAAGGTCTTGTCTCTGAAAAGATGGGCTACCAGTCAATAAGACAATTGCACTGCAGAATAATCAATTCCTTGCCTTCCCAGCAGATTCAGATACTTTCACTTCTATTGAAGTCAGGTTTTAAGCTGTCTCACGCCTTTAAATGTTTCCTAGTGATTTTTTTAAAAATATTACTCTCATTTTACAAAATGTCCCGTAAATCCTATTTCCTCGGTGACTTTGGCAATGCATTGCCAATTTATTTCACTGGAATGCAGTAGCAGTATAGACAGCAGAATAGACTGAAATCATTCCAGATCCTCCTCATTGCTCAAGAGCTCATCTGTAAAAGTTTCGGTGCAATGATAAAAATGAGTTTTAACAGACTATTGTAGATATTACTGCAATTATTGGCTTGCATCCTTTTCAAAGATTATCTGAGTTGCTGTAAATTCTATATAGATACAGATACGCTCAAAACAAATTAGCTCTAAAAGTTTCCACTTTTGACATTATACCTGTACATAAACCTTAAAACATTGTAGTTTGTAACCTAAGATGGTGAATTAACCCTTAATGGCACTACTGTAATAAAGACCCTCAGTCCCAGATCTTTACTTTTCTTATCAGCAGGCAGGAAATTATATAAATGAATATAAACCATTGCAGATCACACTGTAGGCGAACTGAATCTTTAAAGGTACTTAGTGATCTCTGGTTTGCCCAAAATCTCCTTGCCTATGTCCAAAATTTTTACTGATTTACCTCCATGCAACCCCTTTGTATAGGCACTGTTAAATCAGTTTAGCAAGTGCCTTATATTGATTTAGGGCTTGTCTACACTTACAATACCGCATCTGCCCTACTGTAGCTCTTAGTGAAAATGCCACCTACACCAGTAGGAAAGCTTCTCCCATCGGCATAGGTACTCCATGTCCCCAAGAGGTGATAGCTATCTTGTCAACTTAGTGCTGTCTACACTAGGAGCTAGGTCAGTATAACTGTGTGCCACTCAGGGGCATGGATTCTTTTTATTGTCAATCTCAAGAGATCAAAAATCACAGCCCCCCCCTCCCCCGCAATCATGAGATTTTAAATAGTATGAAATCATGGGAGTGTTAAGTCTTTTTTTTTGTTTTTCTTTTTAACTCCCTTTTACTCCTCAGTCAATGTGTGTGGTGATATCAGGTTGCAAAGTCAATCTTTAATGCATACATCAGCCTAGCCGCTCAGATGGGGACTCCACTTACCCGTTTCACAACCCTTAAGATAGGAAATAGTTTCCCAGTTACCATCTTGACATCTTCCCCTCCTTGTTTATATCCTTTGATAAAAGAAGGGCTAGATGGCAAATAGTTTGAGACCTAATTAATGCAGCATGATCCACACTTGCACATAGAACTGATATTACTTTTTCTGATTGATGAGTTACAGATCTACATATTAAAGAACTTACATTAATTTAGTTGAAGAGGGTGCAGAGAATATGTCAGGTAAGAATGCCAGACAAAAATGAGTGTTGTACATTGAATGCATTGTATGTTTTCATGGGCAGGCTAAAAAAAATGACAACCCAAAACAGCAAGAGTTGGCAATAATCATCTGATCAACTGAGTGCTTGCAAAAGTTCCTATCTTGTCCCGAGGGAAGGGTTCCTCATTCCCCACCCCAGCTAGAACTTTCTATAATGCTATAAATGTTTTGGAGCTATTGGAATCTGTACAGGTTCCTGGGAGCAGACAGTTTGTCTTGCTGATACTGCTAATATGATATCAAGGCTGTTGAAGGCTTTTATGATCTACCCTGGTCTGTATAGATAACTGATTCCCTTCCCACCGGCTTGGCTTGGGCTTAGAAAATAAGTAAATAACATCACAGCTGCTTAACTTTACTGTGTACTGATTATTACTAGTGAGCAATTCCCCAAAGTTCCTCTGCAAAAGAGCTATGAGGTCATTACTGCAGAAGGGCTTTGTGACATTCCCCATTTTGATTTCTGCTACTTACAATATGAACCTAACTAGCAGCTAATGGTCACTGTTGCTGTACAGTAATGCAACCAGAACTGGCCATTTAGACAGAACAGTTTTAGAGAATATTCAGCCAAATTTCAAACAAGACATAAGAGCCAAAACACGGTGTCCAGAAATCAACATCCTTACTTCACTGAGAAAGATAAACAGAAGGATAGGACAGAACTAGCACCGTGATCCTCCAGTGCAATAAACCACATTCTTGTGTGGTGTTTCAAGCTGCAAGTGTGACAGAGATAAGTATATCTGTATATTCAAGAGATAAGAAGCTTGCAATATTTATATTTTGGCAAGCTATTTATATTCTTCCTAAAAGAATCAACTAGATGAGCCCTGAAAGCTTATACACATTTTTCCAAAACATTTGAGGCCTTCTCTTTGTCTCTATATCTCCTCCTACCTCCAACAGGCCCTTCTGCAAGATGACCTTTTCCCTTTCCAGACCCCACAGTTTGTTTTTTGAGAACAACTTTGTCCTCATTGTTTTTTGAGAACAGCTCACTCTCACCCCCTCCCCCAAATAGGTCTATCTTCACAATCAAAATAAAATAATACCTTACCTTTGCTGATCTTATGAGACAAATTCAGAAGTGATGTACAAGCAAGAGTAATAGAATCATAGATGATTAAGCGTGCAAGGGACCTCAGGAGGTCATAATCCAACCCCCTGCTCAAAGCAGAACCAACCCCAACTAAATCATCCCAGTCAAGGCTTTGTCAAGCTACACATTATAAACCTCTAAGCATAGAGATTCCACTCCCTCCCTAGGTAACACATTTCAGTGCTTCACCACCCTCCTAGTGAAAACATTTTTCCTAATATCCAACCTAGACCTCCCCCACTGCAACTTGAGACCAATGCTCCTAGTTCTTTCATCTACTACCACTGAGAACAGCCTAGCTCCATCCTCCCTGGAATCCCCTGTAGGTAGTTAAAGACTGCTATCAAATCCCCCCTCATTCTTCTTTTCTGCAGACTAAACAAGCCTAGTTCCCTCAGCCTCTCCTCATCAGTCATGTGCTCCAGCCCCTAATCATTTTTGTTGGCCTCCACTGAACTGTCTCCAATTTGTTCACATCCTTTCTGTAGTGGGGGGCCAAAACTGGACACAATACTCCAAATGTGGCCTCACCAGTGTTGAATAGAGGGGAATAATCATTTCCCTCAATCTGGTACAATGCTCCTACTAATGCACCCCATATGTCATTAGCCTTCTTGGCAATAAAGGCACATAGTTGACTTATATCCAGCTTCTTGTCCACTGTAACCACCAGGTCCTTTTCTGCAGAAATGCTGCCTAGCCAGTCGGTCTCCAGTCGGTAGCAGTGCATGGGATTCTTCCGTCCTAAGTGCAGGACTCTGCACTTGTCCTTGTTGAACCTCAAGAGATTTGTTTTAGCCCAATCCTCTAATTTGTCTAAGTCACTCTGTATTCTATCCCTACCCTCCAGGGTATCTACCACTCCTACAGCTTAATGTTATCTGCAAACTTGCTGAGGGTGCAATCCACCTCATCCTCCAGATCAGCGGTTCGAAGAAGGCTGGGTGGTACACGAGCTGTACCATGCCGCCAAATCCGCTGCCGAAAGTCCCCCCCCCGCCGCCGCGAAACCCCGCTGCTGCCAAAAGTCCCCCCCTTTTTTTTCCCGAGTGGTACTCGGGTCAGGTACAGTCAGGTCAAGTGGTACTCGGGAAAAAAAGGTTGAGAACCACTGCTCCAGATCATTAGTGAAGATGTTGAACAAAACCGGCCCCAGCACTGATCCTTGGGGCACTCCATTTGTTACTGGCTGCCAACTAGACATCAAGCCATTGATCACTACCCATTGAGCCCGATGATCTAGCCAGCTTTCTATCCATTTTATAGGCCATTTATCCAACCCATACTTCTTTAACTTGCTGATAAGAATACTGTGGGAGACCGTATCAAAACTTTGCTAAAGTCAAAGTATATCAAGTCCACTGTTTTCCCCACATCCATAGAACCAGTCATCTCATCATAAAAGACAACTGGGTTGGTCAGGCATGACTTGCCCTTGATGAATCCATGCTGACTGTTCCTGATCACCTTCCTCTCTTCCAAGTGCCTCAAAATGGCTTCTTTGAGGACCTGCTTCATCATTTTTCTGGGGACTGAGGTGAGGCTGACCAATCTGCAGTTCCCCAGATTCTTCTTCTTCCCTTTTTTGAAGATGGGCACTATATTTGCCTTTCTCCAATCATCCGGGACCTCCCCCAATCGCCACAAGTTTTCAAAGATAATGGCCAATGGCTCTGCAATCACATTAGCCAATGCCCTCAGCACGCTCGGATGCATTGCATACGGCCCCATGGTCTTGCGCATGTTCAGCCTTTTAAATAGTCCTGAGCCTGTTCTTTCAGCACTGAGGGCTGCTCACCTTCTCTCCATTCTGTGCAGTAGTCTGGGACCTGACCTTGTCCGTGAAGACAGAAGCAAAAAAAGCATTGAGTACTTCAGCTTTTTCCACATCATCTGTCACTAGATTGCCCATTCTGTAAGGGGCCCACACTTTCCCTGAGCTTTTTCTTGTTGCTTGTCCCCTTAGAGCTACTTAATTAATTCTATCCAGGTGTCAGGGAGCTTATGTTTAATTTACATTGTCTAATTTACATGAGGCTGAGCTGGTAACAGATATAAGTAATCACTTTGTTATCAAATAGTGATAAATGCTACCTGTGAATCTGCTTCTGGTAAGAATTAAATTAAAAACATCATAGTAACAGCCAGTGCTGTGGTGGATCAGGTAAGCCTGATACCTGACCTGTTTTACAGCAGGGATGTACCTGAAATTCATCACATGGATTAAGTCCTGCTTTTGATTAGTGATGTTTGAGAATCATCTGGCACTCCCCTCATACTCTTTAAAAACTCCATCTTGAAATCACAGAAGATATTTATCATCATTTTCTTATGGTTGATTTTACTTAAGCAAGTAAGCTATCATGGTATAAGAGGGATGGTCCTCTCCTAGATCAGTAACTGCTTAAAAGAGAGGAAACAAAGGGTAGGAATAAATGGTTAGTTTTCAGAATGGAGAGTGGTAAATAGTGATGTCCCCTAGGGGTCTATACTGAGATGATAATTCATAAATTATCTGGAAAAAGGGTAAACAATGAGATGGCAAAATTTGCAGATGATACAAAACTACTCAAGATAGTTAAGTCAAAAGCAGACTGCGAAGAATTACCAAGAGATCTCACAAAACTGGGTGACTGGGCAACAAAATGGCAGATGAACTTCAATGTTGATAAATACAAAGTAATGTACATTGGACAACATAATGTAAACATATTAAATGATGGGGTCTAAATTAGTTGTTACCACTGAAGAAAGAGATCTTGGCATCATTGTAGATAGTTCTCTGAAAACCATCCACTCAATGATCAGCGGCAGTCAAAAATCTAACAGAATGTTGGGAATAATTGGGAAAGGGATAGATAATAAGACAGTAAATATCATATTGCCTCTTTATAAATCCATAGTATGATCACATCGTCAATACTGCATGCAGATCTGTTTGCCTCATCTCAAAAAAGATATACTGGAATTGGAAAAGGTACAGAAAAGGGCAACAAAAATGATCAGGGGTATTGAACATATAAGACTGGGACTTTTCATCTTGAAAAAAAGACAACTAAGGGGGGGATGTGATAAAGGTCTATAAAATCATGACTGATGTGGAGAAAGTAAATAAGGAAGTGCTATTTACTCCTTATAATAACACAAGAACTAGGGGTCACCAAATGAAATTAATAGTGCAGGTTTAAAACTAACAAAAGGAAGTATTTCTTCACACAATGCACAGTCAGCTATGGAGCCCTTTTCCAGAGGATGTTGTGAAAGCCAAGAGTATAAAAGGGTTCAAAATAGAACTAGATAAGTTCATGGAGGATAGGTCCATCGATGGCTATTAGCCAGGATGGAAAGGGATGCAAAACCATGCTCTGAAGTGTCGCTAGCCTCTGTTTACTGGAAGCTGGGAATGGGTGATGGGATGAATCACTTGATGATTACCTATTCTGTTCACTCCCTCCAAAGCACCTGGCATTGGCCACTGTCAGAAGACAGGATACTGGGCTAGATGGAGCATTGGTCTGACCCAGTATGGCCATTCTTATGTTCTTATGTCCTTATTTTTTGAAGAAACCAAGAATACCCAGGTTGCCTGTAACTTTAAGTTTGACAAATCCTCACAGTATTTGCACACAGGATTAATCATTAGCAAACAAACTTGTTAATTAAGACTGCTAATTAAAAGATATTAACATCAAAGCTGCACCTGCTTTCTAAACTGATTTCTGTTATATATAAATATTTTATCTATAGTAGATGAGAAAATAGAATGTCACCAGTATTTAATATGTACCATTCATTACACCTTAATATTAACCTTTAGAAAATCAGGAATACAACTCGGCATTCAAAATGAATCACTGCTAAGAACAAGACCTTAGCCAATTAAAAATGGAGTGAATGTACTTCAGTGAAGAACAAATCAATATCCATAAAGATGATGATTATTTATTTATTATTAATTATTATTATTATTATAGCATTGTGGGAGTAATACTAAAGCTTAGGCTAAGATGGCACTTTCATTGTAAGAGCTTGTTAGTAGGTGCTTATAAAATCTTTTTTTAAATAGCCTTTTAGATTGAAATTTGTCATGTTTGTTTTAAGCCTAAAGGTGAAATTTTGTAAAAAATACTTGGTAAAAATGTGGCCACTGTTGTGTTATCCAAGAAATATTTTCATCCTATTCATGTGCTTAGATAATTCAAACTTATCTAATTTTAAAGTTTCAAAAGAGTAGATGTTAAAAATGAAGTGCCTCTGTTATGTTTAAAGCTATAGATTTTTACTTTAAACAAATTCTTTGTGATGGTTTTATAAACACACAACAAATATACAGATTCTTGTTTTGGACAAGTAGGATAAACCAGTCAAAAGGAACACCTTGGAAATGATACATACTGTTTTATGCAGTGTTGTTGTAGTGATGGTCCCAGGACACTAAAGAGACAAGGTAGGTGAGGTAATATCTTTCATTGGGCTAACTTCTGTTAGGAAGCCAAGTTTTGAGCTTGCACCGAGATCTTCTTCAGGTCTGGGAAAGGTATTAAAAGTGTCACTATACCTATTGTTTTATGTGTGCCCACATATACATATTCCCTTTATATAAAAATATATATATCAACATTTAGACGAACAAATATTCAAACATATTATTATGAGACAACAAATCTAACCAAAACTTCCACCATAATAATCAGTGAAATTGAAAAAGCAAATACTACAAAATAATTGATATTTTACTTCATAGAAAATATAGTTACTAATGTAATGTAATGTAATGTTCCACATCACAAGCTTCCTGTGTGCCACCTTCCCATCTCTTTCTATTTCAGGGACTGCCTGCAATTTTCCCCACCTCTCCTGTCATGCCTTGGGCTCTGTGTGTCCCTATTTTCTTCTTCTACCACATGCCAGAGTCCTCCAGTCTCCTCCCACCAGGATTTCTGTGTGCCCCTCATTCCCTCCTCCTGCCAAATTATGGTTCCACATTCTCCCCTCCCCCTCCACATGCCAACAATTGTGTCTCACCCCTTACCAGGGTCCTCCATTCATCTTCCATGGAAAGGGGTCTGTATGTGCCCCATTCCATACCACAGTATCTGCCACCAGAGACTGTATTGGCCCCTCACTCGAGGGTCTCCTATTCTCTCCCAATGGCAGTGGTTCTGT
This sequence comes from Emydura macquarii macquarii, assembly GCF_026122565.2. Lineage (NCBI taxonomy): Eukaryota > Metazoa > Chordata > Testudines > Chelidae > Emydura > Emydura macquarii. The sequence continues at coordinate 85,547,976 of NW_027131390.1, forward strand.
ATGCCCGCCTCTTCCTGGGGGAAAGTCAACAGGTGTGAAGTAGCACACAGAATCAGTGGGAAATGGTAAAACAAGTTCACAAAATATATAGGAATGACAGAGTAGGTCCTACTGTGGTGGGAGTGGCACTATATGTGAAAGAAAGCATAGAATCAAATATAGTAAGAATCTTAAATGAATCAAACTGTACCATAGAATTTCTATGGAGAGAAATTCCATGCTTGAATAATAAGAGTATAGCAGTAAGAATATACTAATGATCACCGGACCAAGATGGTGATGGTGACTATAAAATGTTCAAGGAGATTAAATAGGCTACAAAAACAAAATATTCGATGATAATGTGGGATTTCAACTATCCCCATATTGACAGGATACATTTCACTTCAGAACAGGATGCAGAGAGAAAATTTCTAGATACCATTAATGACTGCTTCTTTGAGCAACTAGTCCTGGAACCTTCAAGGGGAGAGACTATTCCTGATTTAGTCCTAAATGGGCACAGGATCTTGTTCAAGATTGTTAAAATAGCTGAACCTCTCGCTAATAGCAACCATAATGTAATTAAATTTAACCTATTTACAGCAGGGAAAATACCAAAGAAACCCACCACACTAGCATTTAACTTCCAAAAGGGAAACTACACAAAAATGAAGAAGCTAGTTACATGGAAATTAAAAGGAACAGTCACAACAGTGAAGTGCCTACAAGCTGCATGAAATTTTTTTTAAAATACCATAATAGAAGCTCAAACAAAATGTATGCTCCAAATAAAAAAATAGTAAGACAACCAAAAAAATGCTATTATGGCTAAACAACAGAGTAAAAGAGCCGGTTAGAAAAAAACTTAAAAATTGGAAGTCAAATCCTACTGAAGAAAATAGAAAGGAGCATAAACTCTGGCAAGTCAAGAGGAAAAGTATAATTAGGTAGGCCAAAAAAGAATTTGAAGAGCAACTAGCAATAGACAAAAGCTAACAGCAATATTTTGTTCCAGTACATTAGAAGCAAAAAGCCTTCCAAAAGTGGGGCCTCTGGATAACTGAGGTGCTAAAGAAGCATTGAAGGAAGACAAGATTATTGCAGAAAAGCTAAATTAATTCTTTGTATCAGTCTTCATTGCAGGGGATCTGAGGGAGATTCCCACAACTCAGCCATTCTTTTTAGGTGACAAATCTGATGAATTGATCTGATGATCAGATTGAAGTGTCAATAGGGAAGGTTTTGGAACAAATTAATACATTAAACAGAAATAAATCACCGGGACCAGATAGTAGTCACTCAAGGGTTCAGAAGGAACTCAAATATGAAATTGCAGAACTACTAACTGTTGTATGTAACCTATCGCTTAAATCAGCCTACTAACACGATGATTGCAGGATAACTAATGTGATGCCAATTTTTAAAATAGGCTCCAGAGGCAATCCTGACAATTAAAGGCCAGTAAACTTAACTTCAGTATCAGGCAAATTGGTTGAAACAACAGAAAACAACAGAATGATCAGACACGCAGATGAACACAATATGTTGTAGGAAGAGTCAATGCAGCTTTTGTAAAGGGAAATCATGCCTCACCAATCTATTAGAATTCTTTGAGGAGGTCAACAAAAATGTGGACAAGGGTGATCCAGTAGATATAGTGTACTTGGATCTTCAAAAGCCTCTGATAAGATCCCTCAGCAAAAGCTCTTAAACAAAGTAAGCAATCATGCAGTAAGAGGGAAGGTCCTGTCCTGGTCAGTAACTGGCTATAAGATAGGAAACAAAGGGTAGGAATAAATGGTCAATTTTCACAGTGGAGAGAGGTAGATAGTAGGGTCCCCCAGAGATCTGTATTGGGACCAGTGCTGTTCAAAATATTCATGAATGATCTGGAAAAGGGATAAAGAGTGAAATGGCAACGTTTGCAGACAATACAAAATTATTCAAGAGGGTTAAGTCCAAAGCTGACTGTGGAGAGATGCAAGAGATACAGGGACCCAGAAGTTCTGAGACCCCAGAGCTCTGAGCCGTCAGCCCTGGAATTATCAGCAACTGCCACAGTGGATGCTTGAGTACTCCCCCCCGCCCTCCCACTGCAGGACTCAGGCTCTCCACCCCCAGACTATTTACTGGGTTGCGACAGGCCATAAGCATTTACAAATGGGTCCTGAGCCTAAAAATGTTGAAAACGACTGATATAAACCATCTGTTCCCATTTGTATTTAGCTGTGACACTCTGAGTACATTTCCCAGACCTCAGGAAGATCTCTGTGTAAGCTCGAAAGCTTGTCTCCCTTACCAAAAAAAGTTGTTCCAGTAAAAGATATTACCTCACCCATCTTATCTTTGTGAAACTCTTACGCTAATAGAGAAAAACATAGTAAAAGGTACTTGCTTTTATTAAGTACAAATGAGTCAGGCTATTCAGAACTTTTCACTGTCTTCTGTTACTAAGATATGGTGAAAAAGGTCCTAGGGTATTTTTCTAATGTAAACAATTGGGACATTTTGATCCCCCAGATCTCTAGAGGTATTAATAATATGAAATTTGGAGGGAAAATTCTATCCTGCATGGAGAGCTAGTGTAGATATTTTCACAGTTAGTGCTTTGGTTTTGTAGAAATTGTATGAGAAAGAAAAGAAATTGGGCTTATTGCTTGGAAGCAATCTTACACTTTAACTGTAAATGAATCTCTCCACAATATTATAGTACTGATAAATATATAAGGATATAAAGAGACTACAATTTAAGGCAAATTCACAAAGGTGTAGAGTTAAGATTCAGCATTCATCCTGAACTTCAGCAATTTCCTGTTTCTGAGTGCTTGATTTCTCATCATTTATATTGCATTAGTGCTAGATTTTTTTAATCTATATCTATATGTATGGAGACAGACAAATACTGTAAATGAGAATTGTAGTGGACAACTATTACATCACAGGATGAAGAATGACCTAGACTAGATCAAAATGCCTGAGATTAGACTAAAAATTCTACTACAGTAGGATTACTGCCCTCTATATATCATTTTTAAACACAAAAGGACAATAGTTTTTATTATAAATAAATAATGGCAGTTTTATATTTTATTACACCCATTAAAAATTAACAATAATCTTCTCTTCATCCCTTCCTGTCTACTAGCTTCCATTGTTTACTTGGCTGCCTGCCTGATCATTTATCTAAACTGTGGTAGAGTTGACTGGTCACATGGTGCTTCTCGTCTGTGTTTGAAGCTGCTAAATCATATTCAAAGACAGCTAAACATGCTCTGAGCTTTCCTACTCTTGATCCCCTATGTAACAATTAATGTAGTTGTTCCGGGGTTGTTGTTGGAGCAGCAGTGGGAGGGAGATGGTCTACACCATCAGAAATCGGAGGGGATGTATCCATGAGACAATCGCTCTATTAAGATGTGATCCATGTTATAAAAAAAAAATGAGAACCTTGCCTTCCTTCTATTTAATCTTGTATCTTGATGTTTCATTAACACCAGCCATAATGACCCATTGCAGAGTCTGCGGCACATGTTAAAAGTTTTTTCAGTATTTTAATGTACCCCAAGTTATTCACAGTTAGGTTATCTCTATTTCTGATACTGCTTTCAATTTCTTCTTACCTTGGGCATATTCCTTCTATCATATATCCATGTGAGTCTAACTCTAGCACATTCAGCATAAGAAGCTGTAAATGCCACAGCACAAAGGCATTCAACATAGAGTAAGCCTACTGTTCCCATTATAATTAGTAATTAATGTAAGTACAAAGACAGGGTGTAAATATGATCGTCAGAAATAGATACATCAGAGGCAGGGCTGGAGTGCTATATCAGATTGGTTACCCTCTGAAGAAATCAGACGTTAAGGTTAAAGAAAAAGAATATTGCTCAAGATGTTAAGACCCTGGTGAGCCTTCAGCTAATACCATATACCAGAGTTATCACGAGCCCAGTTCTACAGCAAGTGAATAGGGATTGCAGGATTGAGCCCCAGATAGACACTGATAATTTTGCCAGTTACAAGAAGGCCATGTGAAGTCCTAACACAAAGTGGTGCAAGCCAGGATTCAAATGAATGGACAGAAGATTTTGCAGCATCTGCTCACACTTTGTGTGGCTATAGCCAGCAATATCATTATTTGCTTTGCAAAGCACTAATATTTAGTAGAAATGCTTTAAATAAAGGTAGAACACCCACAGTCACATCAGGATCCTTCTTAGCTCTGTATTTACCAAGTAAAATTTGTTTCTCCCCTACAACCATAAGAGAGAATTACATCCAGTAAAAATTGAAGAAGTGCAATTTATTTTAATATTTTCAAATACTTATGGAAGAGTTATTAACTGTAGCTGTTTTACTATTTTCAGCCTTTTTGTATAAATGAAGGACCATATTGATGTAAGATGGCATGATTGAGTGGAATTATACCTGCTTATACCAGGACTGAATTTGCATAAAAAATATTGAGCAAATATACAAATACACTTGATTTCTGTAAAGTTGATTTGCTTTCAAGTGTTATACTTGGACAGTAGGGAGTTTGGATCATAGTTTGCTCTTCATTTAAGGTTAAATCATGCAAAGTAGATACACAAAATTGTTCAAGTGAATAGTCAGATTCACTTCAATTAGACTATTCATTTGAGTAAAATTATTCGTGTGTGTAAGCATTCACAGGATTAGACCTCAGACTGCAAATGCTGAGACTGGGAATGTGTCTTGTCTGTAGAGTGACATATTATTTATTAAAAATGATGCAGAGAGCACTATAAATGGCATACATATGTAGTACTCTGTGCACCATTTAAAAAATAATAAAACAGTAACTGATTTTTTGCATATCATCTCCTTATTTATTTCGTCTACCTGATGTAAGATCAGTAAGTATTTCTTTTTAATGTCTTAAAGAATGAAACAATTAATTTGGTGGCCACTTCTATTTCAGTTTCATAATCACAGAAGAGAACTGACAATGCAAGGAGATGACTATGTCTGTCAGAATGCCTGGGAGTCTTTATTCCACTTTCTCTGTAGCTGTCAGTTACCCGTAATAACATTGACACCACTGTTGGGCAGAGGCGCCATTTGAGACACAGGATGAAATTGCCTACTTTGTGATTTATAAATTCACAGCAATCATACGTCTGACAAATTCCAGCAAGCAAGGAGCAGTGAAATTCCTCCCATATCCCTCAAGCACTATGTGAAATGGTTCCAGTCTCTGGTGGATTAAATCTATGAATGATTGCCAAGTTCATGTGCTTCAATAAGGGGAAGTGGCACTTGAACTTTAGATGGAAAAGTCTGAGTTTAAAAAAATATATAATATGGCAGAGTGGAGAATATGGCATCCTCCAAGAGAGACTGGCTATAGGATATTGCTATTAGACACACAGTTAAAAATATTAAGTATTTTGATAATGTCCGCAAATAAAGCAAATTACTACAATAGCAAATCTGTCAGAAATAGCAACTATGTCCCCCATTGGCAAGAAAAGTAGAAGGATATAAAAACCATTGTTATATGGCAATCTGGTTCACAAGATATGCCTGTTTTTAGACGCCATCAGTATTATGTTTTACTGCAGGTGATTCAGATGGATATACAAGGGGTGAAATACCGCTCCTGTTGAAGTCACTGTTCACTTGAATGGTACCAAGACTTGGCTCATTATTTTACATTCAGGTACCACCTCTTATTCCAAGGAATCCTTAAGCACTTCACAAACTACATACATGTATAGTCCTGCTAAAGTGTACTAACCGCTAAGATAGAAGTTAGCAACTACCTTACCTTTATCATGCAAGATGATAATAAGGGAGAGGGAAAATGTTGGCCAAGAACCTAGGCAAGTATTCCTACTTTAAGTGCTATGAGATTTTTGAAGTGTCCTTCAAAAGACTAAGAAAAAATTGTTGTATGGGTAGAAGAGGAAGTTATAAACAGATGAACAGTTCAAAAAGGATTTCTAAAATTCTAAAAAAAATAGCAATTGAATAGGGAAATTATCACTTTTTTTCACCTCCTTTTTACATTATAGCATCATAAGATTTTACCTACACCAGGATCAAACTAGATGAAATTTACAATTAGTTGTCTCATCCTTTTTCTGTCCGTGTATTACAGCATGTCACCAAAAATCTTGTCTGAAGACCAATTGACTCCCAATAAGCAACTTCCCAAGGAATGAATAGGTCAGCTCATTCCTGGTGTAATTCCACTGAAGTCATTTCAGGTTTGAATCTGAGATCACAACTCAAAATTATCTCGAATGATTTAGAATCAAACACTAAATTTAAACAGCACATAATTTGATTTCAGATTCAAATGCAGATTTTGAAAGTTCAACTTCAGGATAGTTCAAATCCAGAGTTTTGTTTCAGCCCATCATAGCAGCTAAAGATAACGGCAAATCCTTTCACTTAGTTCACTTTGCCAATACTCATTTGAACCAAAGCCAGGAGGTTCTGTTGTGATAATTGGGCCTACAAAGTACCCTAATTGTTGACTCAGCTGTAAGAAGTGAGTGTATGTTTGTAAGATGTCAAAATAATTTATTGATTTCAATGGCACTATGACAATTGCCACCAGCTGTGAATCTGCCCTGCAAAGCTCAGAGCCATATATGTAGTTAAGATCCAGGGCATTAGTTCCACCACATCATATGTCATTTACTTTGTTAGATTTATTTATATTTTATAAGAACAATGTGTGAAAACATTTACAAGTGGGAAATGTGATGATTAAAATCTTATTTGCAATAGCAGACTATCACCAAGAGATTGTAAAGTCACAAGTCAGATAAGTATAGGTCAGAAAAGCAAATGAATATTAATATGCAGCTGCCATATAATATAAGGAAATGGGGAAATAAACAGAGCAAGGATGACTTCTGCATGAGTGTAAAATATAAACTCTAATATAAAGGTTTGTTGCTAACACTTGGGTCTTGTAAAAAGTTAAGATCTGATTCTTCAAGTGCTCTGTGCACAGAACACTGTGGCTGAAAATGGGAGTTTTATATGCAGCCTGGTAGCAAGATCAGGCCCTCTAACTCCTTTGTCTTGTGTACTGTGAAAAGCAATTCCCCCTAAATTATCAAAAGGGCAAAGTAATAACCAAAAATGCTGTAACACTCTCTTCATGAAAGAGTTCACTCCTTAGAAAATACTGTCTGCCATAGAATATTTTTTTTAAACCAATAGCTCCATGTCTTGAAAAGTTAATATTGGTATTTGGCAGTTAGACAGCACTCTTTCATCAGAAGGTCTCAAACCGTTTTACAGAGATAAGTGGCATTATTTCCCCGTTTTAGAGATAGCAAAACCAAAGAGAGGTCACAGTGACTCAATGGCAAAGTCAGCAATAGAACTCCTGACTCCCAGTCAGAATAGAGAGAGAATAACACAATATTACATTAGTGGTAATATAATTTTAAAAAGATAGTTCCAAAACAAGTGAAGAATAAGGAATTTGATACTGATATCAGTCAGAAAGTCACGTAAGCATTCCTCAGGCAATTTCTTGAACTTGTGGCACTCTGCCAGACAATAAGGTATACACCCAGATTTTACTTTTTCAACTTACTCCAAGAAAAATCAGTGATCCAAAAAAAATACTGCCACCTTACTGTCCATTCCTCCTCTCCTGGGGCCTGCCAGAAACCAAGACTGTCCCCAATATGAGAGAAGCCTCAGGTCAGCTCTAAACTATGGTTGGCTTCCCAATCCCCAAAGAGGTATTTTGGCAGCTGGGAGATCACTGAGGCATTGATATACCCTAGTCATACCCCCTTTCACACAGGTATGCTCTCTTTGCTGGGGAGCAGGATAGGAGTGGCATAGGAGCTGCTATGGGGGCTCTATACTATTCATGGAACCTTTGCCACTGAGTTAATCTTCCCCTAGCTAGTTAAGCTGGCATTATGGCTACATTGCACTGCATAAATGGCGCTAAGCATCTGTAGGAGAGCCAAGCATCCAACCCAAGGCCTAGATAAAAGAGATGTACGTGTGAACTGGATTCCTGGAGACACACAGAATAGTCTGAATTTTACTGACTGTGATTCTTTTGAGCGCGAGTATCTCCAAATAAGAAGAGAGCAAATATTTTGAAATCCAAGCTCCCCTCTGACTGAATGGAATATTGATAAGACACTCTACTGAACTGAACAGTCAGTGGCAGTGGATTTGATAACTTGAGCTCTAAAACTCTTTATACTACTTCTGCAATACATAGCACTGGTAAATATCACTGCCAAAATACCACTCTCATAAACCAGCTCACACCTTCTGTTTAAGTTTTGTCTAAATTTTCCCTATTTCATCTTTATATGACCATTACATGGAACAGTACAAAATTTGAAGTCTTTGAGATGTCAAGCCAAATTCAGTAGTGCCACCAGCTTGGATCAGGTGTGAGTTTGGACAATTGTGTAATTCACTCTTTTTGCAGCTCTTACATATTCCTCTACTTCAGTGGGGACTGTTTTCATATTTATTAAGATCAAGTTCAGTTTAGCATAGCTCTAAAAACCATGTAGCTATTTCACAAAGGAATGTGAAATTCAACAAGGTTTGGGTTGAATACAAAGATAAAACCAACTGAATTTCATGGGAATCTTTCTGCGGCTTCTGAACCTGCCACTGAAACTCAAAACTAAGCTTTTTGCTGGCACAAATTTTTTAGGCTAATTTTCAGTTTAGTTTTTGTTTCATAGTGAGATTTGTGCTAGTTGGCAGATTGCCAAGTCAAACAAACCCTTATAAAATCCTAGGGACCCATCTAAGTTACATGTTACTCAACAAACTCTTCAGCTTCTCATTTTAAACCAAAACCCAAAGATAACAAACCTTTTCACTCAGTTTTAGTTTATGTCACTTTGCCAATACTTATTTGAACCAAAGCCAGGAGGTTCTATTGTGATAACTGGGCCTACAAATATACTCTAATTGTTTACTCAGCTGTAAGAAGTGAGGATATGTCTATGCTAGAAACGTAAATTGACCTATATTAAGTTGACTTACAGCCACCAACACTTCCACCAACCTAAGAGGGGCAGTATGGGGAGCTGAGAGCCCAGTCTCTCAGCTTTGCAGGCAGCTCTCTGCCAGGATCCCAGCTGCCTCATAAGCTCCTGGCAGGATGCACCCCCCTCCGCTCCCCGTTCCTCAGCAGGAGCGGGGGAAACCACCCAGGGCTTCTCACCTCCCTGTTCCCCTGCCTTATGTCGACCTAACCGTGTACTGCAGACTAGCCCTTGTAAGATGTCACAATAACCTATAACAACAGGGGATAGGAAAATATACTAAAGGGAGACAAAGTCTGAATTAGTCTAAACAAGAAGGCCTACCAATATAATTCAGGGACTGTGTTAAAATCATGCCTGGTAAACAAGAATAGTGTGAGACTAAAAATCAAGAAACCAAAATTGGTATGCCAGATATTAGGCCTAACCGGTGAGCAAAATTATGAGAATATGGGTGATGCCATTCATCACTTCCTTTTGGGGGTCTGTGACAGGAGGTTGAGTGCTAACCCCCTAGCCAGCCCCCCCCCCGTCACACCCGCCTAAATAGCTGAGCTGATTAGCTGGGCTGTTGCCTGATTGTCTGAGGGGAGGAAGCTGTCAACATACGCAGGTTGAGCAGTTGCCCAGGCTTGATTAGGCAAGGGGCAGCAGCTGCCCAGCTGACCCAGGAGGGTTTATATGCCGGGCAAGACGTGAAGAGGAGGTCAGAGGGGAAGGGAGTATGAAACTGGTGAGTGCTCCAATGTGGGAGGGAACCTGGGCAGTGGGTTTAGGACTTTGCAAGATGAGCCTAGCAGATTACCTTGACTCTTTCCTGCTACTTTTGAGTGGGTAGCCCCGGGGACAGGATGGGACAAGGTGCTCTAGGCCCTGTGACTGGCACCCTACCTGGTGGGTGAGGCCCAGGCAGCCTACATGGTCCTGAGTGAGGGACAGGCCTGAGACTACAAGGTGGTGAAGTCTGCCATCCTGGATCAGGTCGGGCTGTCTGTGGAGCAATACCACCAGAAATTTTGGGCAGCGAATTTTTGGGGAGTCTGCAGCCCTAGGCATTTGCCTGAAGATTGGGCCACCCAGCAGTTGCGACCCACCACACAGATAGTGGAGGAGATTATGGACACGGTGGTCCTGTCCCAGCTTTTACAGGGACTCCCTGAAAAGGTACTGGTCTGGGTAAGGCGACACCAGCCTGGCCCGGCTGAGGCAGCTGTGAGATTGACTGAGGAATATATGGGGGCAGATTCTCCCAGGAAGGCAGGCAAGCCCTATAAAGATCCAGAGGCTGGAGGGAAACCCAGAGAATTCCTGCTGGGATGGGATCCAGAAAGGAAAGGGGAGGATGGTTGGGGAGCCCCCGTAGGAGCCTGAATGGTCATATGCTGGCTGAGGGGCAGCAGAACTGATTAGCTGGGCTGTTGCCTGATTGCCTGAGGGGAGGCAGCTGTCAGCATATGCAGGCTGAGCAGTTGCCCAGGCTTGATTAGGCAAGGGGCAACAGCTGACCCAGGAGGGTTTATATACCAGGGAAGAGGAGGCCAGAGGGGAAAGAAGTAGAAGGGAGTGCGAAGGTTTTGCCTGTCTTCCTGGAGCTTGAACAGTCCCAGAGAGTGCTGGCCCAAGCAAGGCACTGCAGGGTGGTGGGGAATTCATGTGCACCTTGTAAATAAAGCACTGGTTACTGCAAGCTGGAGGGTCTTTAAGTCCTTTGTTTGCCAGAGGGGGACCAAAGCAGAGGGGCTGCAGCAAAGGAACCCCTTACAGGGTCCTTAATGAGAGAATCTTTGGGAGAAATATTAACTACTGAGCAAGTTTCATCATGGCTGTCACCCTCACCACTTTCTGGACTCTGAACTGCTTCATCGCAATCCTGAATGATGTCCTGACCACACCAGGCCAGAGAGAGGGACCCAGATAATATTGCCAACTCCACAAGCTCCAGCTGAATCCCAAATACTACTTAGGATGTGAAACTTTGTCTCTCCCCCATTTTCCATTTCCTTCCTTCCGTCCTTTCTTCCTATCTCTCTCCTTTTCCCTTCTATCTAATAAGAGCCTGGTTTAGTTGGCCAAGACTGCATATTTTTGTAACAATGCTGTAAGCCTGTGACCAGAGAGGCAGCTAAATGCAATGCCCTAAACAGTGTGATGTTGGTACAAGTTTGCCAGGTCTTGGGGTGGATGATAAGACTCCCCCCTCTCCCCCCCCAGCAGGGAGGTTGCAAATGAAAGTCAACACCAGAGATCGATGCTTCATTTTCTATCTTATTCTCTCTCCTTTTGTGTTTGTCATCTTGGAAATGGGAGCAGACACCAGCAGTACCAACTACAGCCCATCTCTATTAACTTCTCTCTTCCCCGGAAGGACAGTGATAATATTTAATACCATCCAAGACCCTGTCAAACAAGGGGAAGAGGGAGAGTTTCCTTCTAAAAACTCTGTCCAGCTAAAGGGAAAGGAAACAAGGTTTTCATTTTAACAGCCCTTACTTTACATTTCAACTGCTTTAACTGTTTTCCCTTTTCTGTTTCTTTAATAAAAAATTAAAATATTTAATGGTATGTTAGCGATGACACTAACCAGTCTGATGTATCTATCTACCAAACCCCAAACTTTAACAATGTTTAATGGGGGACAGTGACTGGGTTATGTTAACATCTTTGGCCTATCTATTCCATCTGAATTGATACAATAGTTCTGCTTGGCTCTGTTGGTTCCCCAATTAAGTGAGTGAGGGTCTGTCTTCAGTGCAGATTTAACTCATGTTATCTACACTGGAGTTACTTCTCTTGTGTTAGCCTAGCTCAAGTGAGAATGGTCACCCTATTAAATAACACTTGAGCCAAGGTGTTCACAGGGGCACTACACTCGCCTCTTGAGTGGCATTGAGACTTCTGGGACATATTCCATTGTTCTTCAAACTACAGTAAACTCAGCCATTCTATGAATTCTTTCCAAGTGAATTGTGGGAGAACTTTTCAGTCCTTTCTGGGCACAGGAGGAAACTGTAGAAGGGCATTAGAGGACCACCGGCACTCAAGTGAAGCTAGCCTATGTCCATATTACAGAGTGACTAAGTAGCTGATGAATTGTGCTAACCTGTCCTGTGGCCTATACCCCTGCCAAGCCAGCGAATTTGAGTTAAAAGCACCACCATACTCGAGGTAAGGGTTTTTGTGTGTGGACTCAAGGTAGATGTGTGCTATACAGTAAGCCCGCCTGTAATCACTACATGCAGTCTTGTGTTTCCTAGAACACTTCCTGCTGGGGGACAAACAAAGAAGCCCAGGACAGGGCAGTTGCATAGTGCAGCTACACAGAATAGTAGGCAGTTGTTACCTCATTACTGCACCTAGTTTTTGTTCACATTAAAGGGCTTATCTTGACACTGTTCTGTGCGTCAGTAAGATACTACATGGTAGCAGAAGCGGAAGGCACAGCAGCTGGAACATCCAGCTACAGAGGAAACATTTAAATGGCTGCTACAGAGTCTGGGCAACTGCAAGTAACTCCCCTCTTCAGCCCTGACAATCAGGCAAAATGCTGGAGATGTCTGGAAAAGATTCAAACAGCAATTTGAATTGCACATAAAACCCACAAGGCAAATACATTGGAGCATGAGCAAAAGACTGCCCTGCTCATAACAGTGGCAAGTACTGAAACGCTAGATATATACAATACATTCCATATAGAGGATGGTGGGAAATGAGAGAAAAACTTTCAGAAATAATTAAAATGTTTGAAGATCATTGGGTCCTAGGGGAAAAAAACAAAGTTACTTACCAGTAACTGATGTCCTTCAAGATGTGTTGCTATGTCCATTCCTGTAAGTCTTTGCTGTGAGGCACGACTTCCACTTGACTGCCTCTCACCACCCAGGAGTGAGGAACGACGAGGCGGATCACCTCAGCAGGTCATTTCTACCCCTCCACGACTGGTCATTGCACCCAGAGGTCGTGGCTTTGATTTTCCAGAACTGGGGTGTTCTCCAACTGGACCTTTTCGCATCAGCCTGGAACGTGAAGTGTCCGAGGTTCTGCTTGCTCCAGGGTCGCGAGACCAGATCGATATCCAACGCGTTCCTCATTGACTGGATGGAGACAGTATTTTATAAAGATAAGGTGCAGTTGAGGCCGCATCCAGCCTTCCTGACCAAGGTGGTTTCCCAATTTCACTGTAACCAAGATATTTTTCTCCCCGTGTTCTTTCCCAAATCACACGTTTCGGAGGAGGAGCGGAGATGGCATTCGCTGGACGTGAGACAAGCCCTGGCCTACTACATCGAGCGGACAAAGCCGTTCCGGAAATCGACGCAGCTCTTCGTCGCAGTGGCAGACCGGATGAAAGGGTCACCTGTCTCCACCCAGCACATCTCCTCATGGATTACATTGTGCATCAAGTTCTGCTACAAGCAGGTGAGAGTGCCGCTTCCGGGAACCATCACAGTGCACTTTACCAGAGCTCAAGCCTTGTCTACAGCCTTCCTGGAGAGAACGCCCCCGCAGGACATTGGCAAAGCTGCTATCTGGTCATCGATGCATACCTTCATGTCCCACTACGCCATCGTTCAGCAGGCAAGAGAGGACCGCTCACCTCTCACCAGTAACTCCGGCCCACCACCAAAGGTATGGCTTGTTAATCACCTATAGTGGAAAGGACATGAGCAATGATGTTCTTCGAGATGTGTTGCTCATGTCCGTTCCACAACCCACCCCCGTCCCTGCTGTCGGAGTTGGCAGAAAGAACTGAGGGACTGTAGGGCCGGCAGTGCCTCATATACTGCGGCATGCATGTGGGGTTCCAGGGGGCACCAGAGCCAGCCCTATGGGATCTGTTAAGGGGAAAAAAGTTCTGGGAACAGTGCACGGGGGCGTGCATTCACCTATAGTGGAATGGACATGAGCAATCACTCAAAGAACTTTACGTAGGAGAGGTATATATTCAGGATGAGAATACAGAATGAAGGAGATACAATAGGGGAGTTTGTAGAGACTTCAAACTAAAAAGTCAGTCCTGTGAATACAGAATATTAAGACTCTTATTAAAGACCAGATTGTCCTGAGACAATTAAAAAAAGTCCATAAATGGCTTCTAAGGGTAAGAGAGCTGACACAAGAAAGGGCAATATGTATATGCCAAGCAGCAGAACAAACAGAATCCAATGAAAAGCCTAGAGACAAGCACAGAGCACACGACTGTGCATATAGCTACACCAACAAGGGGAAAGTTCACAGAAATTAAACTGGCCAACAACAGAAAAATGGAAAGCAGGAAACAGTGACAGCAACGTGGCAAACAGCATAAGTATAGGAAGTGTCTGGCATTCAAGACAATATTTAGAAACTGTAATAAACCCAATCATTATGTTAAGATGTGCAGAGAAAGCCAGAAAATGCATGTTTTAAGCACAGAAAGAATTCCTCAAGTGAAGAGGAAAAGTTGTTCTTAATCACTGTAATGGAGGAGGCTGAAAACTCAGAAGATTGGCTAATTAAAATGTGCACCAATGGCACCTATAGGACATACAAGATAAACACTGAGGCAGAAGTAAAAGTAATAACAGAAATGGAAAGAGAGGGATGTAAGGAGCACATAAATATGGAAGTGTCAAAACTGTGTATGAAAGACTATAATGGAGGAACAATTTCACAGTTGGGAGAGTGCCCACTGACACTTAGATACAATGGGAAAACAATAAAACAAATTCCAAGAACAGTAACAGCTGACAACAGACCACAGTTCAAGCATAGAGACTTCCTGGACTTTGCTAAAATATATGATTTTCATCATGAGACACCTAGTCCCAGATCTCTCCAGGCCAATGAATTAGCTGAATGTGGAGTACATACAGTGAAGAACTTGCTCAAAAAAGCAGGGAATGCAAGAAAAGATCCATGTTTAGCAATACTCAGCTGCAGAGCTATACTGTTGCAATGTGGAAAATCACCTGCTGAATTCTTCTATCACAGATGTATGAATACTGGATTAGCAAATACAGGACAAAAACAAAGAATGACTAAGGGGTCTGTGATAGTGAAGAAAAGACTGGGAAAACACAATCAGACAACGTATTACAATAAAGGAGCAAGACCTCTTCCACAGTTAGAAAACAAGGACTCAGTGTAAATTTGGAGAAATGGGCACTGGCCAGTCAAAGCTACAATGTTCAAAGAAGAGACCTCATTCTTATTCAGTGATCACAAACAAAAGCAAAATCCTGTAAAGGAATTGTAAATATCTGCTCAAGATACCTGACAAGTTGTCTGAGACAAGTGACGTAAGAGCAGACAAACAAGTTGAAAACAATTACAACTGACTCTGTGACTGACCT
The DNA here is from genome assembly GCF_026122565.2 of Emydura macquarii macquarii. Lineage (NCBI taxonomy): Eukaryota > Metazoa > Chordata > Testudines > Chelidae > Emydura > Emydura macquarii. Next base: position 85,563,319 of record NW_027131390.1, read on the forward strand.
TAAGACTGTATAGCCTGTTACCTACAAGGATTTTTTTAAAGATGGTTTGAAGTACAGCAGACTGGAAAGATAGCTGAAACTTCATCCCTGATGAGAGATGTTAATGTTGTGTTAGAGAAACTTGAAGGGCTGTAAAATCAGTTGTATTTGTAATAGTTTGTTAGATTCATTTAGTAGTGTTTTAGTTTAGTAAAGAAATTTAGAAGGGGACCTAAAAAAGGGAAGATGTGCTTGAAAGCAAGTCCTCCAGAAGGTCTGTAGAGATGTCACGCTACCTGTACACTGTAGATGCAGCCTTTGGTTTCCTATGACACATCCTGCTGGGGACAGAAACGACGCCCAGAACAGAGCAGTCATAGGCTGTGGCGACACAGAACAGTAGAAAGTTGTTACCTCATTTTTGTACATAATTCCTGTTACTAATACATGGTTTATACTGACACTGGTATGCTTGTCAGTAAGACACTATATGAGGCAACGCTAACATTATAACTCAAGTTAACTTTGCAGTGAAGGTAAACTCTGATTATCTTGTGCTTGACTCTCTCTGTGGTGTTATATATTGATAGCATTGGTTATTTCCCAAATGCTTCTGAAGAATACCTCAATAGACAGTTTATATACTTTATGTTGCGGGTGAAATGGCTTGTGAAGTACTAGTTATAACATTATCCCACTTTGTCCTTCTAATCATGTAAAAATATCATGAATAGCAAGAGTCAGAGCAACACAGAGTATCTGAATTGAAGATTGGAAACAAGACAAAAGGAAATAAAGCTATGTATTACAATATTCTTGTAAATGGCATATAGCTTTCTCAAGAGTTCAATAATTCATTGAGAACTGACTGAGTCTTTGATCAGAACTAGTACAAATGCTAGAAAGGCATTCTACAAGTTATAGACTTTTTGAACTACGGGACTATTTTAAATGAGCTAACTTAAAAGTGTTAGCGTTTGAAACAAACTGTCATTTTCTGGTGACAGACATATTCAGAGTATTCCATTTAGGTGTAAAGTAAGTGAAATGTAAGTCACAGAGGTAACTGCTTTAAACAGTTCATTAAAAAGAAAAGACTAAAAGGCTAAAAATTGAAAACTAAGTAGTAATCAGACTTGGAACAAAAGTGCTATACTTTTCTAAAGCATGGAACATTCTTATATAGGTTTTATAGAGCATGTTCAACAAAACCATTTTGGACCCTTCTTTATTTAACTTATTATTAAAATAAAACCAAAATGGTTGCTTTCTTCACACTTAGCGCATAATAACTGGCAGTATCACAGTTAACTCTATATCCTCCATTAAACGAACAGAAGGTTATGTGGTCAAAGAACATGACTAGAAGTCAGGATGCTTAGGTTTATGTAGCACTAGGGGTATCTGAAAGGTTGAAGTGATAGTATGTTGTCCAAAAAAATCCAACAAATCTTTAATGTAGCCAATACCTTCACTAGCTCTACTAAAATTGGTAACAAGTGGCTCCACCCAAAGAACATTGTTTCTATTTCCACACCCCCAGGAATGCCCCAAAGAACCATATTGCCATTGGATGCACACTGGTATAAATGTAATTGAAATCAATGGTAGCTACATGCACATCTGAAGACAGAACTTGACTAAAACAATTTGTTATAGATTAACTAGTATAAGTTGAGTTCATTTTTTAAAAACACAAAAATACATAGGCCCATATGCCTGAAATTAACTGAAGACTGGTTTTTCCATTAAATTATCCAGTAATGTAAGCAATAACATGCCTTTTATATAGGCACATCAGAATATATTAGTCTCAGAAACTGTAATCAGAATGATCACACTGGTCTGCAATATTTTTATACATCTTTTCAACAGAAGTGATTGTCTAAACCTAGTGAAAAACTAAATTATTCACTGTCAAACAGTCCCAGTCTACAATAAGAAACAATTTTACAGCCATATACTAATCAAATCAGACAATCAAGGAGAAATGGCCTGAAGTTGGTAGTTTAAGAACCTAGAAAAACAGAACACCAAATACACTGAATTATTAGGCACACACAAGCAAACTATGCTCAGAGATAAGTGGTGAAAAGAGCAAAGCTGTCAGGATAGCAGTAGTACATTTAAAAAACTAACAACTTCTTGACTGAATCAAAGCCACCTAGAAAGCTTATGTAGCTAAGGAGGCAGCTTATTAATTTTCAGCAAGAATTAGAATTTTCAGCAAGAATTAGATTGTTCTCTCCCCCCCCCCGCTTTTTCTTTTTCCTACTTTCTTTTTCTTTTTGAAGGTGCAAACTGTTAGCTGTACAACACTGTAGGTGAGCAGTTTACACTCTACGGCAATCTAGTGCCTGTGCACCAAACCATGCAAAGTTCCTGGCCGGGGGGGGGGAGGGGGGGGTGTGTGTGAAAACTCTCATTAAATGCTATAGGAACTGATGAAAGAAATGCTATTTTCAAACAACTTGCATTTAGAGGCAAGTTAGTCATAGCCCTAGGAGCCGTTTCGTTCTCTAGTTACAGGGGCTGGGATTTTTGTTCTTTTCGGTGGGGAACTGGTTATGTACTGTTTTTATTATGCTTAAGAGAGTGCTGCTGAATGCCCAGATCTCTCCATGTCCCAGTGCTACAGTGCAGGAGACAGCGTGGACATCACGTGAAATATTAATGATTTCCCCATTATTGCCTTCCTTCCACCCTGGGAGGCAAATGAGGAGAGGAAAGAAACAACTGGGGGTGTAGCATTCCTCCCTATTTCTGGAAAGGCCACAAGATGTATTACAATACAGACTAAGACTTGGAAAACTTCCTTACATAGCTCTGTCAGTGACATTCCATTCTAATCTTCAATAATACAGCTAACGTAGGCCTGGGCCTCTCTTGAACAGAGACATCCTGCCCATAATGTTAGTTGTGCTAAATGATATGGTGTCTTAACAGTTGAGATATTAGCCAGTCAGGAAAACAGTTGAGATCACAAAATACATTTCTCTCTGACTATAGATGGATTTAAATCCCACAAAAAATTGATTTTTTCTTTGATGGACAGTCAATATTTTAGATTTAAAATACAGATAACAAAGCTTTATTTTCTATGGGTATCTTGTCAATTATTTTCTGTTGCTTGCTGCTAAGCAAGCTGATGGTCTCCCAATAGCAGATTTATAGGAGATTTGTTGCAAAGGGCAGAAAAAATGGAAATGGAAACATTTAAATTGAAATGAAATCCCAGCACAGCTATTTCTATTCTATTTTTCAGACTCTCTGTTGGTAAATGCAAGCAAATCCTGCTCTAGAACAAAGACTATACTCTGTGCAGGGTAAAAAAAAATCATGCTGGTCCTGGAGTTCGGCCTCATTAACAAAGAAAGATAGCTCAAACTTTCTCTCCAGTTTTTCTGGCTCTTGGAATTACTGCCTCAGTACTGCTCAAGGCACATCCAACATTTGCTCTCACTAGTCACTCCAACCTCCCTGAGATTTGGATGTAGTAAGGCACATTACTCCCCAGGAATATAGTCCTCTTCAAACAGGGCTACATTAATGTCAAGTAGGAACCTTTCAGTTCATGTCCACAGTGTCCACATGAGGAATTACAGAACTGCACTTTGGTGTGCATTGCTATTCACATCCCTGTAGTCCAAACAGTACACAAGCTCTAAGGTGTTTTTCAGCACCAGGACAGCATAGATCAGAGAGAATAACACTTATTGGAACTATGAGGAAGAAAGTAAAATGGAACCTTGCACAATAGCTTTGGTTTTCTCTGATACATTTAAATTGCTAAGAAGTTACACTAGTACTATAGCATATTCATAGTTAATTTACAATAGTACAAAAAATGCATTTGAGGAGTAAAAAAAACCAGAAAATATATATTGTAAACTGCAGAAGAAAATGAATTTGGAAGCCAGCAGGGGAAAATGGCAGCCTGGATCTGGATCTCCTGCTTGGCCCTACTAAAATCTATTGCTATACTAAGGCCACAGTTTTATCTCCGGGGGGGAAGAAGTGGCCAGCTGCAGGGATAGTCAGGTGAGCTGTGTCTGCCTACAAGAGAGTAATGTCATGGACCCTCCAAGTAGCTGGTGCAAGCACATCAATCGCAGCCTCCTTAGGGCAGTCAGTAGTGCATTGTCTCAATCTGAAGATCCTGAGTTTGATCTTCAGACAACACAGAGTGTCTTTTTCTGTGGCCGTTATCACTTCTAGCACCCCTCACCAGTGGTTGCTGGAGTCTGGGGTATCCCGTCCTCTTACTGGCACCTTGGGTGAATACACATACCATCAGCTCTCCTAATTAATACTGGGCACGTATCTGATTATTTAGCGGTCAAGATTACATGCTCTCACTGACATCTCTGGAGTTTAATTCCTGGTCAGGGAAACCTTCTACCTATGCCAGCCCTCATCTCAGGAGACTGGCGTTCAGCTACCCACCACTATATAGGTAATTTCTTCTTCCTGCCTTTCAAGGCTCTCTTGTTCTCTTTGGCATTCCAGTCCCCCATCTACCCATTCAAACTCCACTCTTGAGGTGCCTTTCACCTGTCTTCTGTGCCCTGCCATCCCACATGTTCCTTTCCGAAGCCCCTCTCTCCCCTGTGTGGAGACGGTGTTTTTCCGCTCCTTCTCCCTGCTTCTCCAGAGCTCAGGAGTGTATGCAGTCAGCGCCACAGCTCCTCTTCCTTTGTCCCTGCGGGAAGGCTTTCTCTTGGCCTCCCCCTCCTGTGGGATGGGCTCAGGTGTGTAATTCCAGCAAGCACAGAGGGAGTGGCCAGCTGCAGGGGCAGTCAGGTGAGCTCTTTCTCCCTCCATGAGGCTGATGTCAGGGGCTGTCCAGACAGCCTGGGCAACTACTGTAATCCCAGCCTCTTTAGCGCAACGGGCAGCGTGTCAGTGTCATAATCTGAAAGTCTTAAATTCAATCCTCAGAAAAGGCAGACTGTATCTTTTGCATGGCTGTTACTACATCTAGCTCCCCTCGCCAGTGGTTTCTGAAGTCCTGGATTTCATCTCCTTGGTTTGTTTTTTCTAGCACAGTTGTCCATGCATCAGTCTTATAATCTAAAGGTGCTGAGTTCAATCCTTAGAGAAGGCCAAATATGTCTTTTGATCTTTATGTACCAGCACGTGCGGTGGCATATCTTCCATGGGAAAATGCCTGTACAGGCTAACCCACACCTGGGCTGGCATGTGCAGAACACAGCCTACCCACAGGCGTTGTGCCGGGCTTTGGTACTGCAGGAGACAAAGGATCACCTTTTGGTGGGGTATTTTTTACCTGACATACATGGGGGCTTCTAGCCACCCGATGGCAGCTTCCTGATTTGCTTGTCCAGGACTATACACAGCTAGTCTTTGGCTTGTTTTCGGACCAATGGAGGCATGCCAAGGGGCCAGGGCAAGGGCATGTCCAGTGGCAGCCACAACGTGAGTGTCCTCAGCAGCGGCCACAGCATAGTGGGCGACTGGTGTGGAACACCCTGCACCTCATCAATGTCATCACATGGTATCATCTATGGCAGAGCCGACGTCAAGCTGTTAAGCACCTGCAGTGAAGGAGGCAGTGTCCATGGGTCATGGCAGACCACATCTATGCAGCTGTTTATAGGCTGGCTGCGGCTGAAAGATGCCGTGGGTCCTTGGCCGAGTGGCCACAAGTGTGGGGCGGGCTCTGGGACTAAAGGCAGGGTACAGTACACGACAGTCTCCTGTAGAAGGGGTCCTTCCAGGTTTCCTGCCGCCCCTATGCTGGGAGGAGCTCAATAGGGAATCGGGGAGGCTGCGTCTTCTGATTAGGCGTTGGACTCGAAACCTCCACCAGTGCGGCTTCCGGCAGTTTTGGCCCAGCCCTGCTGAGTCACGAGTCAGGGCTTTGTGCTTTTAGGTAATTGATCCCCTTTATGATGTGAGCACCAGTGTTTTTTCTTTTTCAATTTTGTAAGGCACCAGTTTTTGTACTTGACCTGTTATTTTAATACACAAAATCCCATTACCATTTCTGGCACCCCTCACCAGTGGTTGCTGGAGTCCAGAATTTCCCCTCCTCTAGCTGACATCCCGGGCGAATACACTTACAAGCAACTCGCCAAGCTTCTGGTAGGCATCTCCCTAATGGTCTAGTGATCAGAAGTTGGTTCTTTCAATGCTACAGCCTGGGTCTGATTCCTGATCAGGGAAGCATCCTATCTTTGTCAGCCCTCATCTTGCAGACTGGCTTCTTCACATGCCCAGCGCTTTATAGAGAATTTGTTCTAGTTTCTTCTTTTTGCCTTTTAAGGCTCTGTTGTTTCTCTTTGGCGTTTCATTCCCTCATCCATCCTTTCAAACTCCACTCTCAAGGGGCATTTCACAAGTCTTCTGACTCATTGATGTCTTGCTATCCCATATGTTCTTTGGTGGTGGTTCATCCTGCTTTTTAACATCTTAATAGCAGGTTATGAAACCCCCCCCCCCCCCTTCCTCCTCAGATTCCCCACAAATTGCAAAGAAGCAGAGGCAAAATCTGATCCAAAAGCTACTGATTCTGAGGGCTGATCCAGATTAAATGATCTGACAGTAGCTGGGTTCTCTGAGGAAGTGGAAAAGGGCAGGCCAGCAGAATTTTTGTGTAGAACCCTACTTGAGATCCTTTTCTTCACTCCTTGTCCAGAGCTGGACACAGAAAAAGCCCATCGCTCCCTAGCCCCCTGACCCTCAGCTAATGCCAATCCCAATACAATGTGAAAAAAATCCATCCTTAATAATAGCCTAAGAAAAAGGAACCCTAAGCTAGAATGAGCATAGAATATGGAACTTCCTGACTACATTCAGAATGTAGTTGAAAAAAGAGCACTGTTCAATATAGCAAGGAAACTGGCTAAGGAGAAATGACAGACCTATATTATAGCCTTCCCAGCTACTTTTAAGATCAAGTAGGATGGCCAGCTACTTAGGTTCTCCAAACCAGAGAAGCATAAAACTACCTTGCCTCCATACAATAAAACATATAACGGTACGTTGCCAGGGGATTTACTGTTGCTATTCAACAGTTGTGTTGCCAGGTTACCATCAAAAAAGAAAGAGACCAGGAGAAGCATCTGCTTCAGCTGTGCCCTACCCCATATCCTCTATATTGCCTATAGGCAAAGCCAGGCGGAACCATCAGACACTCAGACTCAAATCAACTTACCATGTCCTGTTGAGCAAGAGCATGGACCAGAGGAAACAGTGTTTGTGTATGTGTGTATATATATATATATATATATATATATATATATATATATATATATATATATATTTAATCCTTTTACTGGGACAGTGGGATGATTGATTTGCTTAAACTATACAAACTAGGGGTAGTCAGTTATCAGTCCAGAGTTCCCAGCTTCATTTCTAATCTGGTGATGGGGTTTTGTTTTATTGGTTTTGTGGTTTGGGAGGTGGGCCGTGGGTTGCTGTCTCATTACCTCACTCAGTGTCTTTAAGAGCAGCATACCAGCCATGTATTTAATTTAAACTGCAGGTGGTGAAATACCCAGGGATAAGGGCAATATTTTAGTTCTTAGGGGCCTTTAAATAGCTGTCCATTAAAGGGCCATACAGTGGGATTTTGGACTCACTTGTCTATAGGAGGGTTGAGTTGTTAGTTCTTGTTTCCCACCTCCACCCTCCCATTTTTTTCTGCAGATCCCTAAGCAGATATTGGTTTTGTAGGATTCTAACCTATAATGTAAAGTTGTGTGTATTTTAGCCCAGAAACTCTACACAACATCCCTGTACTCAGGGATGTTCATCCCCCTTCTCCCTGCCTTTTGTAATGCAGGGGGTTGGGAATATTTGTTTATTATGTATTCATCAGGGGGCAGCGGGGATGTATTCATTTGGGCTGCCCCGCTCTAGCCTCCTGATTTTTTTTCTCCCACTCTGACTCAAAAACATTGCTCTCTCATACCTTTGTCCTTTCTTACCCGACCCCTTGTCCTACTTCTTCTCAACTCTCTCTCACCCACTTAGCACCTAACCTCTTGCCACTCTATTTTCTCTTCTCCATCTAAACTCCTTATAAGTTCCCTTAAATACACTTCATCCTGGACTTGTCACCCTGCCCTTACCCCTGGGTCTTGGAGGCCACAGCATAAGATCCATGTTGGTATGTTTCCCCATGTGAGTACCTGTGGCTAACCTACTTATATGTGTTTGTTTGAACACAAAAGGAATTGATAAGCCTATAAAAAGAAAAAGAAAAATATGTTCACGTAAGAAAGTTGAATATAATATTCCTCCAGGAAACCCACCTCATTGAGTCTGAGGCTAAAAAGCTGAAAAGGCTGCAATGGCAATAGTGTTTTTAGTAATTACTCAGTCAAGTCTAGGTAGGTATCAATCCTGTTCAATAAAAACACACAAACCCCAACAACTGCTAAAGACATGGAGGAAAGATTCTTAATTGTTAAAGTTTTTATCTCCAATGTTAGATACACTCTTGCTAACCTCTATGTCCCCAGCAATGATTCCCTCCTTTTTCAGTCAAGTATTTTTGAGATTAATTGATTCCTTCCTAGATTCCTTCCTAGAATATAACAGGGGGTCTGCAACAAAGCATTTGATCCACTTTTGGACAGATTAAGCAGACACCAGTGTTTCCAGTTCTCCACTAGGCAGACCATTATTGGCCAGATGGAGGAATAGGGCATATGGAGGCTGTAGCACCTTCAGGTAAAGACTATATCTTTTTCCCACCCCTTCATTCCACATATTCACGGAAAATTATTTTTGGTATCAGGTAGCTTGGTGAGCTCTGTAATTCAGAGTGAAATAAAAGCTATTATGATGTCTGATCATGCACCTGTGCTATTGCAGATCTAACTTCCTCAAAAAATCTAGTGGCTACCAGAAAATGGTGGTTAAACTCTTCTTTACTACTAGACACAATTTAAAAATTGTGGAGGAAGAAATATTTTTTTTTCTTTCAGGCAAATGACAATCCCTCAATCTCTTGAGTGATTTTGTGGGACATTTTCAAAGCATATTTAAGAGACCGTCCTTTCTCTCTATCTCCGCCACCCCCAAAAACCAGGCAGGCTAAGCAGATAAATTTAATGGAAATACTCAAGGAGGCAGACCTCAGCTATGCTGGTTCCCCCTCTTTGGATAAACTCCAAGAGGTGACAAAGCTCAAAGGTTAAATTAATAAATTAAAATCCAACCTGAGCTGAGGTTGTTAGACTAAAGCAGATATAGTGGGAACCAGCAATGTAGCTGGGAAACTATTAGCACATAGACTTAATCTATGTCTACATTTGAATTGAGAATCACATCCCCAACTCTGAGCAGACATACTCACACTAGCTCAATGAAAGCCCGCAACCTAAGAATAGTTGTTCAGCTGCAGTAGCATAGGCATCAGCTAGGAATCACACCCTTAACTCCAAGTTAGGCATTACAAATTGGAACATGCCAGGGGATCCAGGGTGTAAAAATAGCATTCCAGAGACAAAAATATGCTTATATGTTGATGATATACTTTTATTCATCACCAACCCCCTTCAAATCATCCCTACATATTACAAGCTATTGAATTGTTTGGGAAAATTTCAGGGTTCAAAATTACTTGGCACAAGTTGGAGGCTCTCAGTCAGTATTTCTTGAGTGATGCATAATGTCACACTCTTAGGAATATTTTTTGTTGGCCGCAGATGGAAGTCAGCTACTTTGAAAACCTCTTCCCTAGGAATATAAAAGAAAGCCAAAATTACTTTCAATCCCATTATCCACAGGTAGTTTTGGATTTACATTGATGGCAGGCTCTCCAAGTATCCCTTTGGGGAAGATTTAATGTATTAAAGATTAATGTCTTCCCAAGACTTCTGTTTGTCCTTAGCTCCTTGCCAGTTTCTGTTTTCCCTTCTGGGTTTTTTTTCCCAGAATAAGCAACATTTTAAAGACCTTCTTATGGGGTGTGGGCAACAAGCCTGGGTGACCCTTTGAAAGTGCAGTTTCCAGTCAAATCAGGAAGCTTTTGCCTGACCAACCTCAAGCTTTACTATAAATCCTCAACCTTGAGAAAAGCAACATAATGGCTGACCTCCCCACCCAGGTTCTCTAGCCTGGTTGTACACGGAGGAAGGAATTGCAGCCCCACTACCACCAGAATTGTGCTAAACTCAGACTTCTGTTGTTTCCCTAATGAGAAATCTGTTACAATTTTGACCCCAAGGAAAGCCTGAAGTGTAGTTGCTTCTGAATTTAAATGTCATTCCTTATTACAACTTCAGTTTGGGATAATGCCAACATTTTAATTCACACAGACCCGTTCAATTACCTGATTGGATTAAAAAAGAGATTTTGAGCATAAACTACATAATTGAAAGTGATTCCCTCATGCCCTTTCCTTGTCTTAGGGAGAAATTTCCACTGGACCCAAAGAAGGGATGGCAATATATTCAGTTTAAACATGCTCTGCTACACCAATTTGGTTTCGATGCCTCAACAGCACTGGACCCCATGGGGCTTTCTGAAAAAGTTACAGTATCTGTTTAGGCCATTGTCTGGTCTGTATTCAAACCTCATCAGGCAAATTGTCAATCATGAGTTAGAATTGCGAACATGCGTGTCAATTTCCCTTACCAACATTCAGTGGAATCAGATTTGTCCCAACATACAACAGTGCTAGATAGTTTTGGGGTTAAGATGGATCCAACAGAAGAGTCTTTGGAGGATGCACTAGACTCCAGAGAGAGACTATTCAGGTCTGGAGCAGCCAAGTCTGATAAATGCTGGTGCTGCAATGCAGGAGGTGCCAACTCATACCATAAGCTTTGATATTACCCAGTGATGTGTCCTTTCTGGACAAAGATAAACATTCAGGCCAATTTCTTTCTCTCCACCAAGATGGAACTGCAGGTTGTCCATGCCATTTTAGGCCTAACTTGTCCATCTTGGAAACTGAAATCCTCTGAAAAACTATGGTTGGGCAAAGCGCCAGTCATAGCCAAACATGTTCCAGAGGGGTAGCCATGTTAGTCTGTATACAGCAAAAACAACTTGAGTTATGTAGCACTTTAAAGACTAACAAATTTAATTTCAGCAGGCATAAACTTTCGGGAGCTTCAGCTCACTTCCTCAGATGCAGTTGGTAGAAATGATACAGCAAATAGCAAACATATATAGAAGGCAACATATGCATAACTGAGGGCATAGATAACAATGGGGTAGGTGGATAAAAGCCGGGTACTTGAGGCATAATGACAACCATTGAGTAGGAGGTGAGAATGGGTGATCAGAGCAAATTACTTCTTGTAATGAGATAGCCATTCCAAATCCCTGTTTAAACCCAGTTTGAATGTGTCAAGTTTGCAGATAATTTCTAATTTAGCAGTTTCTCTTTCAAGTCAGTTTTTGAAGTTTTTTTGGAGAAGTACAGCAACTTTCAGGTCAGCGACAGAGTGTCCTGGGAGATTGAAGTGTTCTCTAATTCAGCTATGGTGGAAATCCCAAGTATGTCCATCACAGAATGGTGTTCTGACTTGAGAATAATGTTTTGCAGCAGAAACAACCATGATTAGTTTATAGATATACGTCCCCATTTTATGAATTATTGGAATAGTTAGTTATAGACCCCTTTACATTTGTTATGCCTACGCAGGACACTAGGCCCCTCCCATCTCTTCAACCCATCCGCTCCCTCTCTCCTTTCTTCCCCCCTACAATCATTCCTCTCCTATCCTCTTATTTACCTTTCACACTTTTCTTTGGTTCTCTTTTTTACTCTTAACACTCCTTTTTCTCTTCTACATCTCTCTTTTTCTGAAAAGGAATAATTCTGGAGATTAGTTTATGATCTTACTTTACAAAGAATCCAAACTTCGGATGAATAACAAAATGACCATTATGACATAATTGTAATGGCAAATATATTTAACCAATCAAAAATTATCTTAGTTATATCATTCTTTGCCCTTAATGTTGAAAAAGTTTGGTCTTACCTACCTTGCTGTGAATTCTCATATTGGCTCTCTGATCCAGGTTAGATAACTTTATTCTGTTACTTATGTTAGCTATTTTAAAAATAACAAGAAATAAAAAAGATATAAATATATTTTTTTATATCCTTATCAGTTTGTTTCCTAATGTGTGTTCTAGTGAAGGAGAATGCAGCTAATGGGCCTGTGTGAAGCTGGCCAGCAACATTATCCGAACATGTTCATGTGGAAAGTGTATTAGCATCAAAAGAGTCAGCATTTCAGCCACTCTAAGAAACAGAATGTTGTTTTACTTTTAAAGTCTCACATCTTAAAGCATGGTTACAGCACCACTGTGTGTTCTCAGGCATGAACACTTCCCTAGCAATTAATCAACTGACAATGAGAGAGTGAATGTTGCCCAGGACATTACAGATGTTTTGCCTTTATTTTGGAACTTACACCATTTTCTCCCTACTTTCCCCCTCCCCCCAACAAAAAAAATGCTCTCCTACCCTGTCAAAAACTGGCAGATGGAATTCAATTTCAGATCTCATTTATAGGAAGGCAGCTGCCAGCACCACATTGGTTTCCCATTAATGTGCAGTGGCATCAGCATCTGGCAGAAGCTTAAATTTCAGTCTGGGCAATGTGAATCCTCCATCATTGGAAGCGACTCAGATCTTGAGATAATTTATTATGTCATCTCAGGACACACAATGCAGTGACCACAGGAAATGTGGAACAAGATGGATATAAAGTGAGAACCCGTCATAGAAAGTGAAAGGGACAGAGGACATAAAGTGACTTAATGGTGTAGCAAACACGACTATAATCCAGCAAACTCCATCTTAAGGACTAACCAATCAGTGACAAAGTGCAGAGGGACTACCTGGGGCTAGATTCACGAAACACTGGGTGTTGCAACTCTTAACTCGCAGTCGCCCTGCTGTCTAGTGGAATTCACAGCTTTAAGCTAGGTCCCAGACTCCCCATACAATACATGGGGAGTGTGGGGTGCCTAACAAAGGGACTTCCAGAAACCAGCAAGCTGAGCAGGGGGGCATCGAGGCTTTCCAGGAGTGACATGCAGAGCAAAGGGATGGAGCTGAGGGACCAGATCCACAAAGATACTTAGGCTCCTAACTCCCACTGATCTGGGCGTTTGGTGCCTGACTGATAGGCCAAAGGGAGGTGCTGCCTATTTCAGCTCAGGATTCTCAATCAGGAACCCTTTCCTGGAGTTAGGCATCGAAAGCCAGTCAACCCTTTCTCACCAAGAACCAGAGAGACCCTCCCCACTGTGACCCGTAGTCTAGCAGGAAAAGTTCTGTGAGTGCAAATGGGAGTTGGGCCACAAAAAAATCTCTCTATTCTGATGTGGTCCACACCATGAAAAGGTGGTAGAACTCCTTGATGTTTCACAAGGTCCCTGCCCCCAAAGATCAGACAACTAGATAATGTTCAGGAGGAGAGGTGAAAACGGAAATTATTGGAGAAGAGTACAGTCTAGGATGCATTAAAACACTGGAAAAGAGTTTTTAATAAGGGCTTTGGTGGAGAAGGAGGTTGGTTGACACAAAGGATGAATTTCCAAACACGGAAATATTATGGGTAGAAAAAGCATGAAATTAACCATGGGAGGAGACAAAGGAAGAACTAAGGAGAGGGCAGAAGCATGTTTAGGAAGTGATAAGAGCCAACATGCAAGTGGTGACAGAACTTTAATGGTGGGAGGTGGTGGAATTAGAATGGGATGCAAAAGAGAAGAGTCAGGGATAAGAGAGTGGGTCACACCATTAATATTATTGCTGACTTCACTGAAAAGCAACATCAAAATATTTGCATAAGTAAGTCCTCTAGAAGATACATTTTGTATCCCCTAAAGGTCTTAAGGGAGTTATTGGTTCTAGAATAATTGATAGCGATACCACAGGGATTTAACATTCATCTTCTTCTAGAGAAAGCAGTCAGGGAAATCAGGAATACCACAGGTGTACAAACATGACTCATTCCTCTTCGACAAATACACTGAGAGACACAGATTGTATAAAATGTAGAAGAGCAGAATTCTTTATCAGCCTCACAACAGACTACAGAAAGGGTTAGATGACACATTATAATATTTAGTGTTGTTACAAAAAACACACGCTTTAAAAAACATACATTGAGCATGCAAGGAGTGCAAATCTGGGCTCCCATTAAAATTAATGGGCCAAATACAGTAGTTCTTATTTAAGAAAATGAGTTAACTGAAATCAGTAAGGGTAAATGGATGAGGAGACACTAGAGAGACAAGGTGGGCAAGGTGATATCTTTTATTGGACCAAGCTTACACAGAGCTCTTTAGGTTTGGGAGACAATGGTTTATCAGGCACACAGCATGGATACTTCCTAACATTCATTTGAACCTCTTGGGTTTGCATTTCTGACAGGAAATATTATGAGGACAGGTTTTTCCTGTAGGAGTACTGCTAGTATCTGTCAGGATAGAAACACCACTTCCCTCTCTCATAGGATCTCACTGCTTCTGCTTCGAGCAGAACCTAGGATGTGCAGAAGTGCCTGGAATTCTTCAAACAAACTACTAAGACCCTCTTGAACTACACACAAAGGGCTAATTCTCATGTTGGGTTGAGGGTTCAGATTAGTTCTGATTTTAGGCAAACTGGTTTTATACGTATTAGTCTTTTCTAGAATTTCTTAAGGGTGAACTCAACAGAAATTACTATAAAGCCTATAGAATTCAACTGAAAAATAATAACCTTTCTATAGTGTTTTTTAAACTATCCTATTCTATTGCAGACAATTTTACATTTAAGTTATATTGGATGGTAAAATAAAAAGGAAGAAAATAGAAATATTTTCTACTAAACTCGATAGGAAAACAATTAACATTTTTCCTCCCTAAATGTAAAACACCAGATAGATTTATCAACATCTCAGGAAGTCTTTCTTTTAGACTACTTGGCCAAATTCACCCCTGCTGTAACTGTTGGTACACTATATTGACAAAATACTTTTCTTCTGGTGTAAGCTTATAAGGGATTACCGTCAATTAGCTGAACACTGGAATAGGAGACAAAACTCCTTGGTGTTACTCCCTGCACTACTGTATGACTTTGCCTCAGTTTCCCAGTCCATAAAGCTAATTACCACCTACCTCACAGGGATGTTGTGAAAATTGGAGTATGGCTGTGAGTGTACAGTAGAAGACTAGACAAATGAAGCTAAGGAAGCCCCAAGAGACTACTGATACGCACCCTGTTGTGCCTTACAGCTTCATTGGTCAATGGGTCCGAGCCTCACTTAGTCCTCATATTACACCAGTGTAACTCCATGGAAGTCAGTGGAATTACAGCAGTGTAAGTGACAAGAGGATCAACACCAATGTCCTGGCTTTCTTTTGAAGATGTAAAGTGCAATGTAAATGCTAAATATTGTTTTAGATTTCAATTAAAAGTGCAGTAGAACCTCAGAGGTACAAACACCTCCAGAATGGAGGTTGTTCGTAATTCTGAAATGTTTGTAACTCTGAACAAAACATTATGGTGGCTCTTTCAAAAGTTTACAACTGAACATTAACTTAATACAGCTTTAAAACACTACTATGCACAAGAAAAATGCTGCTTTCCCTTTATTTTTTTTTTAGTAGTTTACGTTTAACACGATACTGTACTGTATTTGCTTTTTTTTCTTCCCACCCCCTCTGCGGCTGCCTGATTGTGTACTTTGGGTTCCAAATGAGGTGTGTGGTTGACTGGTCAGTTCATAGCTCTGATGTTCATAACTCCGCGGTGCTACTGTATAATTGAAATGTTTAACATTTGTGTAATAATGCAGACTAACAACTGAATCACTTTTCAGACAGCTCAAATACTCTACTCCAGATATGAATCTTTAAATACAGACAAAGCGGAATTTATTTCATTCTTCATATAATTCTTCAAATGAAGAATGAATTTGACTGAGGGAGCATTTGTCTGAGGGAGTATCAGCTTCTAATTTGTAGTTAAATCTCTGTGAGGAATATATTTCAATAGAAGGGTTCTCTCTGAACTTGTCATAACCATTTTTCTATTCCAAGTGATTTCTCAATAGGTTTAAGAATAGCATGAACAAAACAAAGACTGTGAACAAAAGAGTTTGAGTCCATCCATTCTAATAAACACAGATGACAGGATGCTATTCATTTGACTTCTTTCTTGACTATCCTATGCATGATCCAGGGAACATTTTGACAACATAGAAGAAGATGAAGAGGAAAGGTTTGCTAAGCAGAAGAGGAAAATGTAGATCTTTTCAGGAAGAGTCTGGAGGCAAAATGGTGAAGTGAGTTATTTAGGATTAGGCCTAGTTATAAATCCTTACTCTCTGATTTAAAATGGACTACTCATATAAGTAAGGGTTTAAGAGATCAGGCTCCAAAAGCCCTTTACTTGTACAAAATGAGCTGCACATACCTCAGATCTCACTGCACACACTTTCTTGCCAGTATCAATTTCTTTTTGGTTGATATGTTATGAAGCTCATCTGAGAGATACTTCAAAAGCAAGCTATCCTATGAACATGCTGCAAGCTGGCCCTAATCTCTGTTGGGTACTTGTGAACAGCTGGGGTGATGAGAAAAGATTTGGAATATTGTGGTTTAGAGCTAGACAGCTGAGTTACCAATTAAGCGTACCAGAAGTAGATAAAGGGTGTGAAGCTCGAATACAATAAGGCCCAAATTGTCAACAGCCACTCTGGTGCCAGGAAGAAAATTTGTTCCTGTTGTGATTAAACTTGACCACATTGTCAGCACTCTGATCTCCACTAGAGATTCTGTCCAAAATTGACTATAGAGGCTCTCAAAAATTCTTCTAAAATCAGGACTACAGCAAAGTGTTTGAAAGACATAAGCAAGAGCAGGGACAGAGGGTAAAAGTTTTAAAAGGGATATGGGTACTTTTCAAAATTTTACCTTCAGTCTTTCCTAACTGAAGTAATGAATAAAAATTTGATGTTATAACAGAGCTCTCTGGAGAAGAATAAAATCCATACTTTTAAGAATAATAATTCACCATAACCCCAAATTATATTTAAAGATGAGAAAAGTGCTGTATAAGCTCAAAAGCTTGTCTCTTTCACCGAAAGAAGTTGGTCCAATAAAAGACATTACCTCAGGAAACTAGTGTCTACTAAAAATATAATGCAAGTGACATCAAAACCTGTCAGACAGCTTTTCCATCTCAAGAACAATGACTGAGTTCACAAGCTAATATCATTTACCCCAGAAATCTCACAACATTTCATACCAACCAGTCTGGTGATGTATAACTAAACAGAGGATCATTTTCTTCAACCCTTTGGACAGAATTTTAACGTCAGTAAAGGCATTAACCAGTATGAGATATGCAAGAGGTATCCAGATTAGCAAAAGCATCTCTGGTTATTTATAATGAATCACTTTAACATAGGCTCATTACTTCTTCAGGTTGGTTAAGAGTGCTTGACAAATTTCAGGCATAACCAGACAAGATCTACTCTCCACTGACATTGCTAACTGATACACATCAGTCCTCACCACGATTCATAGGCTTTTCATACATCCTTCCACATCCTTTAGTGTTGGTCTTTTTCAGTGCTGTGTCTAAGCTACATATTTAGTAATACACTCCTGGTGTTTTGTTTGAGGCTTTTTATGATTTCCCAATATTGTGATTTTGTAGTTGAAATTTCACCAAGGTTAACTTTAGGTTTAAAAAAAACTGAGAGCCTTTCTAATTCAGACTCAATCTGCCCTTTTTAACCTTCTCTTTCTGACAAGGATTACACCCAAGACTGGCTATTTGTACACTGTAAATAAATGAGCACAGGTGAATGCACTGGGTAAAGCCTGCGAGTCCGTTTATTTCGGGGGGGGGGAGAGACCACCCAGAGGACCCAGAAGGGCAAGGGGCCCATTGCAATCCACCACAAGTCGGGGCTTGTCCTGAACTCTTCCATAGCCATTGGTAAGAGTGGCCACCACAATGGAAGAGACCTTTACATGGCTCGTCAAAGCCATGCAAGAAATGCAGCAATCCCACCAGGCTGAACGACAGGCACCGATGACCGGGCAGGCCAACCAGCAGCGGCACCACCAGGACCTCATCAAATAGCCGGCAGTCATCCAGCAGCAAATGCCCCAGCGCATGGTGAGTCCAGCGAGTGGGGACAGCGCCAGGACATGGGGCTGGAGGCTGTGTAAGATAGGCCAGACAGATGACCCTGATATGTTCCTGGGAACTTTTGAGAGGGTGCTACGGCAGCGGGTTGGGAGAGGGCAACCTGAGCCCTGCATCTCATGCCATATCTGGGAGGCGAGGCCCAAGCCGCCTATATGACCTTGGGAGAGGCCCAAGCCAGGGACTACGATATAGTCAAAGCCGCCATCCTGGATCGAGTGGGATTTTCAGCAGAGCGATACCACCAGAAGCTTCAGGCCGCCAAGTGGACTGAGAGCCTATGGCCCCTGGCGTTTGTTCAGCGGTTAGCAGACTGGGTCACCCAATGGTTGAGGCCAGCCACCCAGATGGTGGAGGAAATGCTGGATGCGGTGGTTCTAGAACAATTCCTCCTCAGCTCACCAGAGACTGTAAGAGCCAGACAGAATGTGACTTTAAAAACTAAGTGTCCACAGACATACTTTACTATTTATAATGTGTTGTGAGGTCCTTGGATGAAGGCATAATATAAGTATTAACTGTTATTTTCTCTGTTGCTATGTCACATTCTGAATGTTTATGTGGTATTTCTAGCACTATATGAGGAGGGTTTATCCTGCTTCCATTGATATCAGTGGCAAAAGTCCCCTACACTTCAATGAGAATAGTATTTATAGTGCTCTTGCTCTCTTAAGTAATGTTTGAATAAGCTAATTATATATTCCTCATACTTTTAAAATGTAAACAATGAAAATATAAAAATACACCTATAAGCCCCACTTACAGTTTTGAAACATCCTACAAAGATGTGCAGTCATTCTTTAATATTCTACGGCTTACCAAACCAAAGAATGCTGCTATAGCATTGTGAGATTCATTTTATAGTGTCTTATCTAATAGAGCTATTGGCATTTCTGGATGCCTCATTGTCATCGGAACTAACCCTGCAGCTAATCAAGATGTCCTAACTCAATCTTTTGATTGTTCTCTGCAGGGTATCACAACCCTACGAATGTTCATTTTCCTCATTTTGAGGGCATTGTGTCTTAATCAAGCGTCACAGTTTGCAGAAATTGGGGTATCAGTTGTCCATTGTAAATAGTAGATTGCTCAACAGTACTCAGCATCTGCAATGTTTAAACTGAGGAGATTCAGTAAACTAATATAGCTCCCCGCAATTAAAGAAAATATTAATATTGTTTCCTTGTTTTCTAACTAGTACAAATCTAGACATAATTAACCCATCAAGATCAGAAGAAATGCAACCTGGGATTTCTGGGCTCTTAGAAATTTCCACGCAGACTTTAGAATTTGGATTGTTGAGTTCTTCTATTGTTAATTGCATTTGTTTAAACATAAAAAGGTACATTAAGATAGTTGAAATATTAAGATATATTACAATTGGGAAAAAGTACTTTTTTGACCCTGCAGCTGTCAAACATGGTGCTACAGAGCTCCCAGCTGACTCGCACCTCCCTGTTCCCATTCTGCACATAGTTACACACTAACTGAGCCAGAGAGACCAGGAATGCTGAAGTTACACCAGGGTTGGCTTCCCTGATCCTGATTGGACAAATACCATGAACTGACTCAGCGCTTCCTGTTCATACCCAAAGAGAACCGCAGGAAGTTGTCTGCACAGTTGGGCTCTACCTGAGACCTTGCCTTCTTGCTTGATTCTTGAACCCTGATTCCCTGTGTTGCTCCTTGCTCCTGAACCCTGCTTTCCTGACTGGTTCCTGATCCTTGTTCCTAGTCTCTGACTCCAGATCTGACCTTGGCTTGATTCTCCGACTCTGATTCCAGCTCAAACCCTTGGTTTGACTCCCAACTCTGACTCCTGCTCCAACCACAAGACCTATGTCTTGACCCTAAGAAGTACAGAGAGGGCAACAAAAATTATTAGGGATATAGGAACAGCTTCCATATGAGGAGAGATTAAAAAGACTGGGACTTCTCAACTTAGAAAAGAGATGACTAAGAGGGGACAGGAATGGTATGTAGAAAGTGAATAAGGAAGTGCTATTTACCCCTTCACATAACACAAGAACCAGAAGTTATTCACTGAAATTAATAGGCAGCAAGTTTAAAACTCCGTCTGCCACAGAGCCTCCAGGCTGTCAGGTGGAGGGAGCCCAGGTCCGGGTGCAGCAGGTGACCCTGGTCCTGGGAAAGCAGGTCATAATGTCTCGGGAGTTCCACGGGCGGGGCGATCGACAGGTCCAGCAGCATACTGAACCAATGCTGTCTCGGCCAGGCTGGGGCGATCAGTATCACGTCCACTCTGTCCTTCTTGATTTTCAAGAGGACCTTGGGCAGGAGTGGAATGGGGGGAAATGCATACATGAGGGTCCCCATCCAGTCTATGAGGAACGTGCCAGAGATGGAGCCCGGCTCGCGACCCTGGAGCGAGCAGAACCTCAGGCACTTCCTGTTCCAGAACGACGCAAACAGGTCTAGTTGGGGAACACCCCATTTGCGGAAGATAAAAGTTATCACCTCCGGGTGTAGTGACCAGTCGTGGTGGGGTAGAAACGACCTGCTGAGGAGGTCCACCTCGTCGTTCCTGACCCCTGGGAGGTCAGAGGCAGATATATGGAAGTCGTGCCTCACCGCAAAGTCCCAAAGTCGAATGGGCTCCTGGCAAAGGGCCGAGGAGCACGCTCCCCCCTGCCTGTTCATATAGAACACGGCCGCTGTATTGTCCGTTAGGACCTGAACCATCCTGCCCTTCAGGAATCTGAGGAACACCTTGCAGGCCAACCGGACTGCCCTGAGCTCCCAGACGTTGATGTGGAGGCTCTTCTCCTCCTCCCACCAGAGCCCCTAGGTGCTCAGGTCGGCGCTGATGTGTGGCCCCCACCCCATGTCCAAAGCGTCCGTAATCGGAGTGACCGATGGGGCCAAGTCCTGGAAAGGAACCCCTCTCAACACCTCCCCGGGAGTCCTCCACCAGTTCAGGGAGGCCAGGACACTTGGGGGAACCGTGACCACCCTGTTCAAGGAGTGCCTGGCCAGTGCATACACCGAGACTAACCACGCCTGGAGAAGCCTGAGTTTGAGGTGAGCCAGCCTCACCACATATGTGCAGGCGGCCATGTGCCCCAACAGCTGCAGGCAGTGCCTAGCTGTTGTCGTGGGGCACCTGTGTAGTTGAGTGATTATCGCAGCCATCGCCTCGAACCGAGGCTGTGGGAGGAAGGCTCTGGCCTGGATAGTGTCCAGGGTGGCCCCGATGAAGTCAATGCACTGCACCGGGGTTAGAGTGGACTTCTGCTCGTTTATGAGCAGCCCCAGTCTGCTGCATGTCACGCAGGTGAGGGATAGGCTTCTCCGAATGTGGGCCCTGGACCTGCCCCTGATCAGCCAGTTGTCCAGGTAGGGGAAGATCTGCACCCCTCTGCAATGCAAGTGGGCTGCCACCACTACCATGCACTTCGTAAAGACCCTGGGGGTGGACAAGAGGCCAAATGGCAGGCTGAGAATTGGTAATGGCAGCCAGCTACCATAAACCTGAGGAAGCGCCTGTGGCTGGGAAGGATGGAGATGTAAAAGTACGCATCCTTCAAGTCGAGGGCGGCATACCAATCTCCTGGATCCAGAGCAGGGGTAATGGAGGCTAGGGAGACCATGCGAAACCTGAGATGCCCGATCAACTTGTTCAGTCGGCGGAGATCTAATATGGGTCTCAGGCCTCCTTTTGCTTTGGGGATGAGAAAATACCTGGAGTAGAATCCCCTCCCTATTTCTTGTGGAGGAACTGCTTCCACAGCCCTGAGGAGAAGGAGGGAATTCACCTCCTGCAAAAGGAGTTGCTCATGAGAGGAGTCCCTGAAGAGGGAAGGGGTGCGGGGGAGTCTGGGGGGAAAGCCGTGAACTGAAGGGTGTATCCCCGAGAACTACGCCGAGGACCCAACAGTCTGATGGGATATTCTGCCACTCGGTGTAGTAGGGTCTTAGCCTTTCTGCAAGCGGGAAGAGTGGATCCAAGAGAAAGGTATCAGTGCCACCCTCGGGCGCACCATCAAAACTGTTTATTTGAGTTAGGCCCTGTAGAGGGCCCTTGCTGGGAGGCCGTGGACGAGCCGAGTGGCCCCTTGTGGTCACCCCGGTGCCGGTATTGGTGCCAGCTGTGGATCATCATGGTGGGACTTGCCCTTGCGGGACCCGGAGCCACTGGAGCGGTGTTGACGGTGTCTGCAACTTCTGCTCGCCTTCACTGGGGACCGGCCTCTCAACGATCCCGACGAGGTTGAGGAGCGTCAGTGCTGCCACGAGCGGTGCCGATGGGCGGATGCGTGGCTTGACGAGCTGGAGGAAGAGGACCTCCGTCTCGGCACCGAGGACTTCTGGCGCCGCTTGCCCTTCGGGGACCGGGAACGGTGCTGTCCATGCCACCTTGGTGCCAAGCCTGACTCCGAGGACCGCGATCGGCGACGGAGGAAGTGGCTGTTTCTTTTGGTGCCGGGTCCTTCAGTACTGGGATCTGTGCCAGGCTCCACGCCAGGGATCAGAACTGGTGCCTCGGTGGCGAAGGGCTTGGTGCCAGGATGCAGGAGCAGGAGCTGCACGCACTGCATGAGGTGGACCTGGAGCGACACTGCCTCGAGCGCGATGCCTCCGGTGCCGCAGACCGTCCTCGGTGCCACGGGGAGGAGGAGCTTGATGACTCATAATCGGAGCTGTGAGGGGAGCCGCCACGCTCTACCCTCTATGGCCATCTGGAGGGAGACTTCACGCCTGACGGGAGTCTTGACCATCCGCCTGAGGCACCCAGCGCGGGTTTACCCCAGGACACCGGTCCCTGCACCCTCGGCTGAGGGGGGGACGGAGGCATGGCCATGGCCATTAAGGTGCGTGCTGCGTGGAACGCCTCTGGCATCGACGGTCCTTGCAAGGGCACTCCACCATGCCCAGGAGTCGGGGGAGGCTCCCTGCATGGAGATGCAGGCACTGGAGCAGGCTCTACGGGCCGTGGCTGGTGCATCTCCTGGCTCGACCCCGGCCGCGCAGGCGGTGCGGGGAAGCCATGGCACTCGGTGCCCTGGCGTCTTCGTTTCTTGGGCACCAGAGACTGGCGACGTCAAGTCGACTATGGTGCCAGTGCAGTGCTCTGCACCGAGGAGATGTTCGGTGCCGCGGGGGAGACGTGCCGGTTCAGAGTCCGGGCGGAGCGCCGCCTCCATCAAAATAGCCTTCAGCCGGATATCTTGTTCTTTTTGAGTCTGTGGCTTGAAGGCTTTGCAAATTTTACATTTGTCCCTACGATGCTGCTCCTCCAGGCATTTGAGACAGCGATCGTGGAGGTCACTTACAGGCAGAGGCTTGCCGCAAGCGGCACAAGTTTTAAAACCAGGAGAGCCGGGCATGGCCCGGCCCTAAGCCCCTAAGGGCACTTTCTATTCTAATTCTAACTATCTAACTACTTAACAAACACTTAAATCTAACTATTCAACTATTCAACAACAATTACAGTCCGTAAGAGGAATGCTACTTGCTAAAAGGCAAGAGGCAAGACGTTCCAGCAACCATCACAGGCAGAAAGAAGGAACTGAGGGCCCGCAGGGTCGGCGGTGCCTCATATACCGCGGCATGAGTGCGGTACTCCATGAGGCACCTAAGCCGACCCTACAGGATCTGCTAAGGGGAAAAATGTTCCGGGAACCAGTGCACGGTGGTGTGCACTCACTATATTGGAATGGATATGAGCAATCACTCGAAGTAGAATCTAAATATCTGTTTTGAGAAATCTCTAACCACTTACCTGTGCAGCGTTCATTCATCTGTTTCTCTAAGTACTTATGACACCCATCACTATAGTTACTTCATGCCACACAAGTATTTCAAATCAGAAATGACACCAGCAATCTTTTGTGTTCTTCCCCAGCCTGCAAGTGAAATAACCATTAGTTTATAGGGGTGTGTGTTTGCTTATTTGGGTGCAATGGTGTGGGTGTGGCATGTGTGTGAAGAACTTATTGAGGGAAAACTAAGACAAAGAAATGAATATTGCATTTATTTATTTATTTATCATTAGAGATTTTTAAGAGCAGGTTAGACAAACACCTGTTAGGGATGGTCTAGATATTACTTAGGCCTGCCATGAGTGCAGGAGACTGGACAGATGACCTCTCAAGGTCCCTTCCAGCCCTATGATTCTATGATTTAGTTCTAGAAGTGGAGATGCTTGTGGTCCTTTCGATCTCTTGTGGCAATAAGTTCTATAGTCTCTAGGTCAAGCTGCTTGCAACCTTCCCTATTGCTGGAGAGTTTCATTGCTTCAGCAGAATGTAGCTGTTCTGAGAACTCATAGCTCTGAAAATAGAGGTCAGTTTCTCAGGAACCTAAGGCCAATCTCAGACAGCTTTGACTATGAAAGAAATTGAACTGTACTGTGTATTTACTGGGGAACCAATGCACAGAGTGAAGAATAGGGATGAGGAGTTCTCTGTCCTTGCATCTTTTCAATCACTTGCAACAGGAAAACAGTTGCCATGGATGCCAAGAAATGAATGTAGATTGCTGGTTTCTATTTTCTTTTAGCCTTTCAATAGTTTTGCGCATTATGTGTGGAGGTGAAAATGTATCTCAGATTAAAATGAGTGACCTAGATGACAGATGAGATTCAGCCACTTGAAACTATATAATAGCAGAAAATATTTATTTACTATCAATTGTAAATCCTTTGGTAATACTTTCATTGCTCAATCAGCAAATCATGGTGTAAGCCAAGAAATGCATATTTGGACTTGCGTGCTACTGAGTTAAACACATGCTGTGTACACAGGGTAACATACCTTATTAAGCAAATTACTTGGTATGTCAGTAACTGCGTCATGTTACCATGTCATGTTCTCTGTTCTTGCAAGCAGACCTTCTATTCAAGCTGATGAATGTTGGGAATATTCTCAGGTCACTAAAAAGCTTGTCTACCTGGTGCCTTAGTCCACACTGTAAATTCTAACGCACACCTGTGTGTTTTACCCTAGCTGGCCTGCGTGGACCTGCTGGCATGCACCAAAACCTCCCTAGTGTATGTTGATGTAGTCCCATTTCAAACAGCACTACATTAACACTCACTAGGGAGCTTTTAGTGCATGCCAGCAAGGTCCATGTGCACCAGTTAGCACGTGACATGCTGTTTGCATTAGAATTCACATCCTTTCTGGTGTGGATTTAAGGCACCATATAGAGAAGTTGAAAGTAGTATTGCGGAACAAGACCGGTCTCAGAAAATGGTTTTCAGGGTGGTGAAGTAGGGATTGTTTTCAGTCATGTGGAGAAACAACATGCAAACAAAGGATATTTCCATCCAACTGGAACAGAAATTACAGTCTAGCTTTGGGCACCCCCATTAGTGATGTTCACCCATACTCAGTGTGCACAGGTGAGACACAACCACCAAAAGAAACAAAATATCCCTCTGCCCATTAAGTTAAATTGTTTTGTTTTTTTAAATAGGGGCACTGTACCTAGGAATTATAGGGCTTCTGTCCAGATAGTTCTCTCCATCTCCCACAACAAAGTTTAAAAGGGAAAAGGAATGGAAAGAACAGAAGCTGGGGCAAGTGGCAATTTAAGCTGCCCTCTTCCTCCTCGAGTCCAGCTGCACTTTAGCCAAGCAGACTCATTGTCCAATGTAACTTGAGTCCTAACAGATTTTTCAACAGATAATGAGAATTGGAAGTGGCTGTTAAACCACAAACTATTGCTTAAGTGCGGTGTAGGGGAGAGGGAGGAGCAAAGGAAGGAGAGTCCAAGTAGTACAGATAACCAAAAAGGTTTTGAACATTAATATAACAATTCAGGATAGCAGAGAAAGAGATGCTTATAATCTCCCTCCTTTCCCCCCACACTTAGCCTTCCACTATACACCATATTTTTTAGTGGGAGGACATGTAGCATAGCTGAAGTTTTAAGTTTAAGTTTTAAAACTTGAAATTTTAAAAGATTTAAGAAAAATAAACATAAAATGAACAAACCGTACTGTACTAGCAATAAGCCATTCCAGCATGCCAATTAGTAGGCTGCACTTCTCAGTTAGCTGAAGGCAGTTAACTCTCTTCCTTTTGCCTTGCAATACACCTGAGGTGTGCACTGACTAAATGTATGCCCTGTTGTGGCATATTGCTATAATAGAGCTCTCCCCGAGATAAGTATCCTCAGCTAATCAAAACCACTGTTAGGGAAGAAGTTCGCTGATTTGAGACCTCCAGTAATGGCAGCAATGCCAGATATCCTGAGGCCCTGACAGGACAATGCCACCAGCTGAGACACGCTGATTAACATGCCTGCCCCAGCTGGCTTCCTATGAAGGTCACATTCCCGCTGAGGAATAGAAGGGATGTTTCAGAAGACGCTTTTAAGCCTTGTGTGGATTACATTTACAAGGCAGATGCTGCTGTTCCTTAGAAATGGGGGCATCTCACTTCCATTGTCTGCATATGTCCTTATTGGAACTGAGATGAAATTGCATCATGTTATAAAATGGTGGTGACTTTCTTTTGGCCGCAATTAATTTTTATTTGCTTTTGGGGGAGGGGATAAAAGACGGGTTTAACCTAAAGCGTGGAAGTTGTGGCTTTGAACATCAGGGGAGAACTTGGATCAGGAGCAGTGGCGATCGAAGACCTAAATAAACGACAAGTCTCTAAGAGCCAGGAACCCCTTCACACAGTATTTTCTCCCACCCCGCCCCTCTACAATTCTCCCATCCTCTACCCCTTCAGATTTCTGAAGCAAGAAATCTGTCTGCCTGAAAGCTTTCGAGGGGGTGACTGAGGTGCACTCAGGAGAGTTTTGCTAGGGTTGTAAGGTTTTGTCTTCACTATCAAAAACAGCTGTGTTCTTAACTTGAGTTTGTTAACTGGACGACACAACTATTTTTGGTTGGGAAGACAAAGCCAAAAAGAATCAAAAGATTTCTGCTCATCCATTTCCTACCTCAGCCAGCCACTGATGGTCACCGCAGATAACATTTTCAAATGCACCTAAATGACTTAGGCTCCCATGTCCAATTTTCAAAAGAGACTTTAGGGCAGATTTTCAAAGGTATTTAGGTGTCTAAAGATGCAAATAAGCACCTAGTGGGGTTTTCAAAAAGGACCTGAGTGGGTGAGGCACCTAACCCCCCTTACAGGGTCCTGCCCCAGAGTGAGCCACACAGGCACAGATGTGACTCACTGGCAAGTACCCCTTTGTGCCTTGGTTCAGGGCTCCGGGGCCTTCCCCTTGGTTGCCTCCATCTGGGTCTTCCACACAGGTCATTTAAAAGTTCAATTTCCTTCCAGGGTATTGAAGTCCAGCTATAACTGGGCAGGACCCAAGCTGGCTTCTCTCAGTTGGCCTTTTCAAAGTCCCTTTGGCCATCTCTCCTCTCCCCTGGGCTGGCAGCAAAGTTCTTCCAAATCAAACAGAGTTGCACTCTTCTTTCACAGAGCAACAAATCCCAGGGCTTTGCCCTGGGCCCCTCAGTAGAACTCCCAAACTACAAACAAAATATCAAACATCTTCCACCCCTCTTTGGACTTCTCATCCCCCAGAGGCTCCTCTTCAGCTCTCTGTTCCTCTTGGGGAACACTGGCTGAAGACTGCCTCCCTGGAGCCAGGCCCCCTTGTTTAAGGGGACCCACCACTGAAGTTAGCTCTTCTTCTTTCTAGCATATGTGTAACGTACCTCAGGTGCCACGTGACCAGGATTCATCATCACCACATTTGGTCTGCTGGTTGGATCATTAGCTTCCCTGGCTCAGGGAGTGCGATGTGAACGCTGATCCACACTCATGTGGCTCAGCTCTTCAGCAACAACCCAACTCAACTGCGCTGCTCTCCCCTATAGTCAGCCCCTAACTAGAAAGGGAGGAGCTTTGCAAGTCCTACATCAGCACAGATATGGTGGGGCAGCGCTAATTAAACAGGGCTAGACAGCTCCAGGCCTCTTGCCCTTAAAGGGGCAGGTCACCCTATTATACTCCCAGTGAAATCTGTATGAGTTAGTTACTTAGGCACTTTTGAAAAACCCACTAGGCACCTATCTCCATCTTTAGGTGCCTAAAAACTGTTGAAAATCTGTCCCTTAGCAACCTAAGTCCCATTTACTTTTCAATGAGACTAAGGCCCCGAAAGACCTAGGTCACTTAGGCTCCTAAGACAGCAAGGTGCTGTGGAAAATTTTATCCCTGGTTCCCTTCTCTGCCTCTGTCTCCTTTAAGATTCCTGAACATTGACTGTGCAATAAAAATGAATATGTAAATGAAGTTGCTTAAGTCATTATCATATATAGATACATACTTATTTTTGTCTGGTTGGCTAAACAGATAATTTTCTTTCACTAATGTCACAGAGTGGTGAACTTTCACTGGTGAAAGGTTTGACTCTTAATCTGCTAAAATGCTGTCTTAACAAGAAAACTTCTGGTTTTTGTTTGTTTTGTTTTGTTTATTTAATATTCAGGGTAGGGTTTTCAAAAGTGCTCAGTATCAGCTGAGCTCTGCTCCCATTCAAGTTGAGTAGAGCTCCCATCAATTCACAGGGAGGGGAGTTAGGCCATTGTTAAGCACACCTGAAAATCACATCCTCAAGAGTTAAATTAAGAAAAGGAAACTAGTCAGAGTTCCAATTTGAGCACTAGGTACATTTCCCTCATGCAGATTTAGTGGACTTGTTAAATCTGCCCATTGCATATAATCACAGAAATAAGAGCTGGTAAAAAAGAAAGAAAAAAGCACTATTAGCCAGGAAACAGTGGAAGATTGCTCCATGCAATATATTTTCTACTGCTTTGTCCACTGTTGTTTTTAATGTCTCCAGGGATAGGACTTCCCTATATTTGGGTTTATGACCTCGACAAAGCACCTCCTGAGGGGCAACATGATCTAGCTAAGCGTGGGGCTGGAGATGAGAACTCCTGAATTGTGATTCTGTATCTCCCAATAACACGCTGTCTTTTTCTGACTATAAAACAGGAATACTTATCTGCCTACTTCACAGAGGGGGTTGTGAGGATTAATTAGATAATATTGTAGAGTGTTTTGAAGACATCAAGAGCTGTGAATGTTATTGTGTGAACTACAGCCTTCAGAAAACCATTTAATACCCTGTATATGTAATTTTAACATAAAGTGCTGCTTAATGTCAATATACAAACATCAGTATGGAGATTTATTGAACTTTAACGATACAGCTGAATTACCTTTTTACAACAAAAATAGTGAGTAATATGCTTAGATTAAAGCCCGGAACAGTAAAAGTTTCTATTTAATGTATATGAACAATGTAAAAGAAACAAAATTTGACTGCTGCGTGTCTGGCTCTGGAGTAGTAGTGCCAAGAACCAGTCCTTGCGGGACTCCCAAACACCCCCTCAATGAGGATTCCCCATTTACAGTTACATGTTGAGGCCTATCAGTTAGCCAGTTTTTAATCCACTACTGTGTGCAATGTTAATTTTATATTGTTCTAGTTTTTTAAGCAAAATGTCATGCAGTACCAAGTTAAACACCTAACAGAAGTCTAAGTTTATCACATCAGCAATAGTATCTTTATCAACCAAATTTATAATCTCATCAGAAAAAGATATCAAGTTAATTTGACAGGATCTATTTTCTATAAACCTGTGTTGTTTGGCATTAATTATATTATCCCCCTTTAATTCTTTATTAATCAAGTCCCATATCAATTGCTACATTATGTTGCCTGGGATCAGTGTCACATTGACAGGCCCATAATTGCCCATGTCATCCCGTTACCCTCTTAAGTATTGGCACATTAGCTTTCTTCCAGTCTTTTGGCACTTCCCCAGTATTCCAAGCCTTATTGAAACTCAACATTAACAGTCCAGTGAGTTCCTCAGACAGCTCTTTTTAACAATTGGATGCAATTGGATGCAAATTACTTGGACCTTGTTTTAAAAACGTCTAACATTAGTAGCTACTTTTTTACCTCCTCCCAAAATACTACTGGACTGGAAAAAGTCATCATCATATGATATGACTGCATCATCTGTCCCACCCCAATACAGAACAGAAATATTTATTGAACTTCTCCCTCTATTGCATTATTACTGATAATTCTACCATTTCCATCCAGTAGTGCACCAATACCATTGTTAGGATTCTTTGTGTCCTAATATACTTATTCCTAATATATAAAAAACCTCATCCTTATTATTCTTAACTCTGCTGGCAATAGATTTTTCCTTGAGTTTCTTTGCTTCCCTTATCAATTTTCTACAATTCCTAACTTCTGATTTATATTTGTTATTATTGACTTCCCCTTTCTTTCATTTGTTTTATTTTATTTTATGTTTAACTGATTTTACTTCTCCTCTAAACTAGGTTGGCTTTTTAACCAGTATGGCCTTCTTCCTCAGTCTTGTAGGATTGTAGTTTTCTAGGCATCTAGTAAAATGTTCTTAAATGATTCCCACTTATCATTCACATTTTTCTGATTAAATTCTTCCTCTCAGCTGATTTGGCTCATAGTTGTTTTCAGCTTTGTGAAATTGGCCCTTTTAAAGCACCAAGTATATATATATATATATATATATATATATATATATATATATATATATTACTTGACTGAATTTTATTCTGATTGCATATTATCAATATGATCAAGACATGATTATTTGTACCTAAAATACCACTAATTTTTAGTTCTGCGATCAATTCCTCTTTATCTGTCAAGACGAGGATTAATATAGAATTCTGCCATGTTTGATGGAACACTTTTTGAGTTAGAAAATTGTCATCTATATATTTAGAAATTTTAAGGATGTTTTAATATTAGCAGCATGAAACATCCAACATCTGTCACTTAAATTAAAGTCCCCCAA
The DNA here is from genome assembly GCF_026122565.2 of Emydura macquarii macquarii. NCBI lineage: Eukaryota > Metazoa > Chordata > Testudines > Chelidae > Emydura > Emydura macquarii. The sequence continues at coordinate 85,594,272 of NW_027131390.1, forward strand.
GATCATGCAGTTTTTTTTCCTATATGTTACAGGTGCTTATGGAGCTGATCATTCTGTTCCCCAGTGTGATTTGGTGGTCTATAGCAGACACTAGCTAATATTTCATCTTGTTCTTTATCTGTTAGAACATGGATCTATAAGCATTCAAGATCATGCTCTTCCAAGTTGTCAATGACTCGGAAACAGGTAATCCCACTTTTGACAGAGTTACAATCCCCCCTCCTCTTTTGCCACTCACTGCTTCCAAAATGGGTTATAAGAATTGATTTTAACATTCTAATCATGAAAATCCTCCCAGCAGGTTTCAGCAATACCAACTAGATCTCATTTGTACTAATAAATGAGCAATTTCCAATTCCTCTTGTTTGTTTCCTAGGCTCCTAGCATTGATGTAATAGGCAATTAAAGAATCTCTCTCATCATGTCCTTTGGTTCCTTGATTAGGTCTTGTCCTCAACATTTCAATTTTGTGCTAAATGACTGCTCATATCTTCCTTTTTTACCTTCCCCTTTAGTTATTATTTTAATGACCTCCTGATTACTCTAGCCACCTGTCCCCTAGGAAATTGGTTCCCCTTCTACTGAGATAGACGCCATCCAAACTGTACAGCTCCCTCCCCCACAGAAGGTGAACAAATGTTCCACAAAAACCAAGCCCTATATCACTTACCTAGTCAGTGGTTCGCTTCCAAAATCTTCTGCCTTCTGTCTCCCTTTACTCACAAGACAGGAAGGATCTCCAAGATGATCACTTGGACATTCTTCTTCAGCATGCTTCCAAGATCCCTGAAGTCATCCTCTATGCGATATCTAAGTGTCATCAGGGCTAAGATGAACCATCACTAATGGATCCTTGCTATACCCCACTGCTCTGCCTGTGTGTTACTGTAGCACTTGAGAGAATTGAATTATTCTGCCAATGGTCCTTTTCTGATATTCATGGGAGAGGACTAGTGGATGGTGTTCTCACCTGGCTCTGCCATTCATTTCCCTCCCAGATTTGTTAGAAATTGGATTTTGTAACAGTAACTATTGCCAATCCTAAAAGTTAAAAAAAAATCATAGAATTCAACCACCACTACTCATCCATCAAACTCTCCAGAACACTCCCACCCCAGCATCAGCTTCCTGGATACCACAATCAGCTTCAAGAATGGAACCCTATGGACAATTATATAGAAGAAATCCCCAATCACCACACTCGCCGTCACAGAACTAGTAACCAACACACCAAGAATTTTGTTAGCTACAGCTGGGCACTCAGATACCACAAACTATGCTGTAAGGAGAAAGTCCAAGATACACAGCTTAACACAACCACCTTCACCAAACAAGGACACTCCAACAGAGAAGTAGATCGCATCATGGAATGATTCACCCAAATACCCTGAGAGAACCTGCTTCAAAACGGAAAAAAACCACCCTCCAACCACACACCCCTAGTTGTTACCTACCACTCCACACTGGAACCCATATGGGGTATCATTAAATAATTATAACCTATACTTGATGGGGACCACATCCTGAAATAAATCTTCCCAAACCTCCTCTTGTGACCTTCAAACAACCTCCAAATCTCATCATCAGAAGCAAGCTCCCCACAGATCAGGACACACTAAGTCAAACGGGCACCAGACTCTGCCAGAAGAGCTGCGCAGGCATATCGCCACTGTTATGACAGGACATTGAGCCCACATCCATGATGCTCTGCGATCCACTCTCCACCTTCCCATAATCCTTATTGGCACAAGGTGGCAAGTTGCACGGTGGGATAGCACTGCTCTCATTGTCAATGCTAGAGCACCACGTGTGGAGGCACTTCAGTAACACGAGTGCTGTGTGGACAGGCACAAGCGTAATTACAGCGCTTTTTGATCATTGCTGTAACTTGCGTTGAAAAATTTTTCTGCTGTAGACAAGGCCAAAGATTGTATAATATTGAGAAATCAAACTGATGGTCTTGAAAAGGAGCTCATCCTGAGAAACAGCAGCATGAAAGGTGAGTTTGAGGGTGCTAAAGCGGAAGAGGCTGAGACGATGTTTTTTTCCCAAAAAAGTCAGAAAGCTGAATAAAGGTGCTGGGGAAAAGTTCTTCCCCACCACCCCTTCTTCTTTTTCTTCACTCAAAACTTGTATAACTGAAAACCACCAGGCTGGATTAGAATCATTTATGTTGGCAGAGTAAAGCAACACGAAGTATTTTCCACTAAGGAATTAAAATATCAGTATAAAAAGGGCCTAGGCAAGTGGATGATTTTACATGTAAGAAATTAAATTAAATCATTAGACCCCCCACCCCCTCCGCACAGTATGTAGGATATAAAAACTTGAAAAGTTACATCCCACAGTTGATCAGCTATAGCATTATGGGTTTTTAGGTTTTGTTTTTTAAATGCAGGACACCTCTACTCTCCTGGATCCCTGGTCTACCTCCAAATTCAATACACAAGTTACACTGAGAAAATTCATTTCCATATGTGCTTCTATTTAACAGCAAACAAAATTTTACATTGGAGTGAAAAAATATGTATGGGGATAGCGACAAGTCATAAAATATTTGGTCTTTGTAGTACCTTTCATATGAAATTATTATTATATTTATACAAAAAGGAGAGGAGGGGGAGCCTACCTAAGGCTCTAAGAACATTTGCCACAAATTATATAAACAAAATGAGATTGCCTGCAGAACACCAAACTCCCCTCTATCCCACACATCTAATTTCTCTCAGATCCACTTTTGCAGCAGCCCACATAAATAGATGCATTGTGCTCTAACAGTCAATACACTGGGGCTATTTTGGACAGGAGAATGTCTGTTCCAGAGCTGAGGACACTCACAGAGAATGCTGTACTAGTAGTACCCCTTTTTTTAAATCAAGAGGTGATCTCAAAAGTAATTTACAAATATTAAACTTCACAATATGCCTATGCGGTAGATAAGCAATAGGGTACCTATTTAACAGATGGGTGGACAGAGACACAGAGATTAAATGACTTGTACAAGATTAAATTAATGAATATGAATTACAAGATAAAAATTGTAGGAAATTGATAAGGGAAGCAAAGGGACACAAGGGGAAAGCTATGACCAGTAGAATTAAGGACAATAAGAAGGTTTTTAAGTATACTAGGAACAAAAGGAATCCCAACAATGTGGTCCATTGCTGGATGGAAATGGTAGAATTATCAATAGTAATGCAGAAAAGACAGAAGTTCAATAAGTATTTCTGTTCTTTATTTGGGGAAAAACAGATGATGTAGTCATATCATATGATGATCACACTCTTTCCACTCCACTAGTATCTCAGGAGGATGTTAAACAGCAGCTAATAAAGTTCGACATTTTTAAAACAGCAGGCCTGGATAACTTGCAACCAAGAGTTTTAAAAGAGGTGGCTAATGAGCTCAGTGGATTGTTAATGTTGATTTCAGTATGTTTTGGCACACCAAGGAAGTTCCAGAAGACTGTAAGAAAGCTAAAGGGTAAACGGGATGACCCAGATAATTACAGGCCTGTCGGTCTGACATCAATCCCAGGCAAGATAATGAAGTAGCTGATACGGGATTCAATTAATAAAGAATTAAAGGAAAGTAATATAATGAATACCAACCAACATGGGTTTATGGAAAATAGATCCCATCAAACTAACTTAATATCTTTTATTGATGAATTTTCAAGTTTGGTTGATAAAGGTAATAGTGTTGATGTAATATACTTAGACTTCTGTAAATCATTTGACTTGGTACCACATGACAAAACTTTTGATTACAAAACTAGAACAATCTAAAATTAACTTGGCACATATTCCATGGATTAAAAGCTGGTTAGTTGATAGGCCTCAAAATGGAACTGTAAATGGAAAACCACTGTACGGGTCTGATTCTATTGGGGTTCTGCAGGGACTGGTTCTTGGCCCTAGACTATTTAATATTTTTATTAATGACCTGGAAGAAAATATAAAATAGACACAGATAAATTTTACAAATGACACAAAAGTTGAGGGAGTGGTAAATAACGAAGAGGACTGATCCCTGATACAGAACAATGTGGATCACTTGTTAACTGGGCACAAAAGCCAACTTTTAATATGGCTAAATGTAAATGTATACATCTAGAACAAAGAACGTAGGCCATACGTACAGGATGGGGGACTCTATAATGGGGAGCAATGATTCTGAAAAAGATTTGGGGATCATGGTGTATAATCAGCTGAACACGAGCTTCCAGTATGACTCTGTGGCCAAAAAGGGTGATTGCAATTCTTGGATGCATAAACAGGGGGATCTCGAGTAGTAGCAAAGAGGTTATTTTACCTCTGTATTTTGCACTGGTGTGACCACTGCTGGAATACTGCACCCTGTTTTGCTGTTCACAATTCAAGAAGAATTTTGATAAATTGGAGAGGGTTCAGAGAAGAGCCACAAGAAAGACTAAAGAATTAGAAAACATGCCTTATAGCGATAGACTCAAAGAGCTTGGTCTATTTAGTTTAGCAGAGTGAAAGTTAAGGGTGATTTGATTACAGTCTATAACGGCCTACCTGGGGAATAAATATTTAATAATGGACTCTTCAATCTAGCAGGAAAAGGTATAACACGATTCAATGGTTGGAAGTTGAAGCTAGACAAATTCAGACTGCAAATAAGGCATACATTTTTAACAGTGAGAGTAATTTTTAAATTAAGATTGGATGTTTTTATAAAAGATCTGCTCTATGAATTATTTTGGAGGAATTTCTATGGCCTGTACTATACAGAAGGTCAGACTAGATGATCACAATGGTCCTTTCTGACCTTGGAATCTATGCATCTATAAAGACAGTAAATCAAGGGCAGAGCTGGAAGTTAAACCCAGAGGTCCTGACTCCCACTGCTATTTTCAGATCTTTGGAGAATACTGCCTGTCATTACTAGTATATTGGAAATGGCACCACTACGTCCCAACTGAGCTGACATTAACAATTTAATGGCAACAGATATTTCAGCAAGCTTGAAAAACTTAGTAAAATCAAAGGTACTTGCAAAATGTAAAAGAAAAGAGAAAATAATTGCCTTTATGAAAGCAAAAGAAAGAAAAAAGGATCTCTGAACTATAAAAGAAAACAGCAGTTTGAAATGAGCTCATTTAATGAATATAACCAATGTTTACTATGTAGGAAGTGAAGACAGTTTAAGCCAAGCTGGGTAACAGCAAAAATACTGAGGTCATGGACTTTTTGATTTAAACCATACTTAGCAAAAGTAACAATGAATAGATTTTCTATAGCTTTAACATTTTCAGGCTAAGATCTTCTTTGTTCAATTTTTCTTGTTTGTTTTAAATGTTACCTTAAAAATCATTCAGAATGATAATAAAAAGAAAAGAAACCTTTATTCCAAAATGATGATTCATCATCTAAGTGGTAAAGAAATTAAAAGCACTTTGAACAATAGCACCAATTTGTACATTACTGCACATGATATATTAAATAAATAAGAGAATGAATCTGTGGCAAATTAATTTCCATAACATGTATATAAATCACTTTATAAAAGCACATTATTTTTGCTTTCAGCTTTCCCTGTCAGTAACATATTTTGCATGATCTCATCTCCAACATAGCCAAAGCTTAAAAACAACACACATTACCTAGCAACTGAGCTTGGAAAGCATTGAATCTAAAACTAGATTGCATGCTATAGTCTAAAGCAACTAAACATGTAAATATAATAATAAATATAAGGGTCTGGCAAAAAACAAAGTAGAAATTAACATAAGCAAGATTTAGTGTAATGACATAGCATAGGAACATGGTATTTCCAGAGAGAGAGAGTATAGGCATTTATGTCCTTCAAAGGAATTATAGCACTGTTGGTCCTGTGGGTAGAGACTGACAGAGTACCAGATGTGGTTGGTCAAAAGACTGCCCCTCATCCTATTGGTAGAGCCCTGAACAGATACAAATATGTGAATCCGCATCTGCTGGAATAAACTTTTACCTGACCCGCAATCCGCCCTCTCTCTTTTAGATTTAACAGCATCGACACATCAGCTGTTTTGGAGTCAATAGCCCCCCATCAGCTGTTGAGCCCCTGCCACCCCAAACAGCTGATGAGCTCTGACCTTATCCAGTCTAACTGAGAGGGGCATCGATGAGCACTAACGTTCAAATCCCTCTCCTTCATGAAAACCATTAATTTCTCAAAAACCACCTCCAGTCCCCAATGCTCAGCTAGAAGCACTGGATTGGACAATGGAGACGACAATCTGCTCTCTTCCCTGATCACTGCTTCCCCCAGGTTAATGTCCTCCCTGTTTTCCATCAGGGGAACAAGTCAACAAAGCTGTTTTGTCCACCACAGCTCTTGAATCCATCTAGCTTTTCGCACTCTCTAGAAAAGCAAACTACTCAAATATAAAAGGTGTTATTAAACTGGCACTATAATCATCCATAGTCCACTGATAAGCTACATCAGAAAACGCGCATAGAAGGATATAGTTGCACAAAATGCACTCCAAATCCACCACCTACTGCACACATTGTAATAGAGAATTTTTTACTGCATTGCCATCATAGATGTAAAATCACACCTGGCAGAGCTGTTCTGCATAATGAACCAGCTCATCAATCTTTTCTAGACTCACTGAATTCATATATTTAAGAGAGTAGAATAAAACATTAAACTTTCAAGCGTGTCCTACTGCTTTGAGACAGCAATTTACCAAAAAATGACTTTCAACAAACTCTCTCTGTTTGATTGTGACTGTTTTAAAGTATGCTGTTTGAATCTTTCTGAAGGCTTTCTTTCATGTAGAACTAGGATTTCAAAGTACATTGTTATAGAAAAAAGCATACAACTGTATGCCCTCATAAAAGGTTACTTACCTTGTAACTGCTGTTCTTCGAGATGTGTTGCTCATGTCCATTCCATTATAGGTGTGTGCACACCTCCACGCACGGTTACTGGAACTTTTTTCCCCTTAGCAGACTCTGTAGGGCCAGCTCCAGCGCCCCCTGGAGCCCCGTGCACATGCCGCGGTATATGAGACGCTGCTGGCCCTACACCCCCTCAGTTCCTTCTTTCCGCCTGTGATGGCTGCTGGAACTGTTTGCTTGCATCGCAAGGGCTCAATTCCCTTTGTTTTCAACTCTAAAAAGCATATAAATGTATGCCCTCATAAGCAAGGTATTCATACCTCTGTACCTGTCCACATTACAAACATCATATCAAAAGAAAAAGGCTTCAAATTTCCTCATAACACACAAGTCCATTAACCAGTTACTATACATAAGTTGACAAAAATCATTGCAGTGCTTCTTCACCATACAATTAAGGTTTTTATTGTAATGTTCTCTTATCCCCTAAATAGATCAAAATTAACTAGGTCATCTGGTGTCAATATGTCAGATTAATGTTTCTTGGATCCTAAAAGAGGTAATACATGCATGAAACAGCCTACTGAGAAGTAATCATGTTTCCAAGCAAACAAAAACATTGGTGATTTCAAATTATATCTTAAAATTTTTGCTACTGCTTACTGTAGACTTCTGAGATTAATTCAAATGAAAAATGAGAACTGCTGTGAATATTTAGATAAAAATGTTTCAAATAATATCATGCAGACACTAGAATGCTGCTAATGATTTAGCAAAGAAAAGCATTTTCAATAACTCAGGAAGTGGCAATACTCTTGAGAGATTTGCTGGAGGGTTGTTTTGCAGGAAAGCTCATGTAGTGAGCGGCCAAAACCTTATTTTAGCTAACCCCTGCATTATTTTAATACTGTAATGTGTATTACATAAATTACTGCAAAGATATGCATTTATAAAATGTCAGTTGATTCTGAGCACTGAAAAATTTACCAGAGAAATAATTTATACACCTATTTTCTGTCTACCTAAAAATCTGCAACTAAGACTTGGATCACCAAGGTTTGTACATCCTCTCCAAAGGATGATTATTTTTTGCCTCTGATTCCTTATGTGCTTCTCCAACCCTGAAAAGGATGGTTCATATCACAATGCTTTAGAGACTAAGGGTCTTCACACTGTCTGGAGTGGCACACGAGCAAGAATACCAACCGTACGGCATACTGCTAAGAAACAGGCCACAAAGCCTAAGCTGGCTGAGAGTTCTATACTTAGATTTCACCCACCAAGTAACACATGTAAACTCCTCAGGTACTATATAGCCTTAACATGGAGTCACAGACAGTGTCCTAAAGCACTGCAATCTATCTTGTGTGCACAATCTATCTTGTAACACAGGTAAGCTTGACTCTGTGATATAGCTAAAATCACAAAATATTCAGTTACTCCCAGTCGTAAAGGACCAGTCACTTACACTATGTCAATTTGCACCTTAGATCCCACACCAAAGACAATGCTTGTAGCCAATCCTACAGTATACTAAGGATTTAATAACTAGCAAAAAGAGAAGTTATTTACAAGGTTAAAATAGGTAAGCATACACTCACAAACCAACTAGTCAGGTTTCAAAAGGTAATAGCACCTTCTCTAGCAAGCAGACTCTGTATATCCTCTAGTGCTATTCCAGGCAAAACAGCAGACTTCTTGCATATGATTAGGAACCCTCACCCCTCAGAGTTCAAGTAGTAAAGGAGTAAGTTCTCCTTAACAGGTAGTTTTATTTCCTTCTCCCAGAATTCAAGCTGCAATGGGATGAGGGCTTGGGCATCTGCCCTCTTCAGGACTCTTGTGGAGGTGGATTTAAGTTGGTGTAATAGGCGAGTTACATTGGTGAGAACTACATATTAGTGTAGATGTTACAGAGTTAGGTCGACAAACTGCCTTACATCAACCTAACTATGTAGTATAGACCAGGCCTCTATCTTAGCAAACATTTTTATAGTTACAGGGCAAACATTTAAACATTACCTTATAACATGGGTGTCAGATATTAGAAGTAGGATTAATACATGCAGCATCCCGCCAGCGTTCCATAAACTCTAAACACTAGACACATTCTTATAACACGAAGATGTATTCTAACTATACTAACTCACAGGTGAGCCACACTGGTTTCCACCTATGAATTTGTCAGTGTTCAGTGAGGCCTAGGGCCTTGGCATGAGCTGGCACCTAGTCTGCCAGCATCACAGGCATCTCTAAGGTTCTCTTTCTCCTTAATCCTAAAGGATTAGACTGCTTGATGTCCAGATTATGGCAGGAAAATACTTAATAGTTGAGCTGTTGCTTTTTTTTTTAAAAGCCCAAATTAACTTTGCTGCCATCACTGGGCATCTGATGTCTCAGATACCAGGGAGTCTATCTTTTGCTTCTTGTGTTCCATTTTACTCAGGGAAATCTTCCACACCTGTATCATGATAGCTAATTCCTAAGACAAAGCACTTATCTGTCTCCTATCATCAAGTCATCAGCCATACACAAGACACTCTACACAGTCAGTTGGGTGGAGATGGTGGACAGTGAGCTAGCCAATTAACCTAACGGACAAAGATTAACAGGACTCTGCAGAAGCAGCATCTCTAGCCTGCAAAATGAAGCCAGACCTGGTACTGAGCTTTCTCCAATCCCTTTATCCAAAGCTCTCTGAAACTCCATTGCAGTTGTGGAAGGGCTTTCTCTATAGAAACTTTTGAAGGATATATTTGAGTTTCTGCAGTACTCAGCCTTCTTTACTCCTCCTAAGGGTTGGACTATTACCCACGGAATATCGATGTCAGTGTCTTCTGTGGCAGAAATAGCTGCACCCGTATATGCATGCTGGAAATTGCCTATGCCTCAGATTTACTTTTATTTTTTTAATACAGTCTATTTAGCCAGGATAGTGATGCTGCTCCACCAAATAAGACAGAAGTGAAGTCTGTGATCCAACAAGGCTCTTGTATATAATTTCAGAAGCTATCAAACAGATTCAGTGGTGTTGTTTCCATTTGCTCTGTAGAAGAAACTATCCTCTGGTTTGGTGCAGAAAAATGAAGTCTAGCTCAGTGGTTCTCAACGTTTCCAGACTACTGTACCCCTTCCAGGAGTCTGCTTTGTCTTGCGACCACAACTTTCACCTCACTTAAAAACTACTTGCTTACAAAATCAAATATAAAAATACAAAAGTGTCACAACAAACGATTACTAAAAAATTGCTTTCATTTTTACCATATAATTATAAAATAAATTGATTGAAATATAAACATTGTACTTACATTTCAATGTATAGTATATAGAGAAATATAAACAAGTCATTTTCTATATGAAATGTTTGTACTGACTTTGATAGTGTTTTTTGTGTAGCCTGTTGTAAAACTAGGCAAATATCTAGATGAATTGATGTACCCTCGGAAGACCTATGCATACCCCCAGGGTACCCCAGGTACCACGTATCCCTGGTTGAGAACCACTGGTCTAACTCACTTGTGACATTATCACTATGAGGGAAGTACTCAGATGGTTTCAAGTAGTGTCCACTTCATAGATGGAAGACTAAGACAAAGGGACAAATTGAACACTAAAGTCCAGTGACATCAGTAGAGTTGCACCAGCTCCCATCAGGCCTTAATTTGCCTAATTAGGTCAATTCTGCTCTCTATTACCCTAATTAAACCCTATTGACTTCAGACTTAATAGGGATTCACAGATGTAATGGAGAGCAGATTTTGGTTCTAAAAGAATTTTTGAAGGCTGCTCTAGCTTTGAGACAATTTAGTTGTCAATCAGGATAAGCTCATCCAATGAGGGAGGTGGTGGGAATCCTTAGTAGTTCAATTTGTGAATACATCTGAAGGCACATTTGCAAACCCACTGAGTACTATACAAATAAAAACACTGGTTAAAAATGTAAAAAGTTTATTAACAAGAGCTTGGATCTTAAACTGTTTTCTGTTTAATATAAAAAGGAAACATTGCATTTGACTAAAGCTATTTGTACATTTGTAGGGTTACACAATGAAAAGTGCTGAATTCAATATCAATACCTGTTTAATATACTAGAAAAAGGAATCAGTATATCTTTAATATACTAAACATGCACACCCTTATATGTAAACTACATAATTTAAAAAAAGTGTTGTCAACTTTAAGTGATCATTGTGATTTGTTTAAATCCAGTCAAACTGAGTTACTGATTTGCACATTTTGCAGGATGTTACTCTTTCAAATTATACAAATGTTATCCAAAAATGAATCTGGTTCTTTATACTTTTACAATAGTTTGATATCCTAATCATCTTTACAAGTATTTTAATTACAGAATACAACCAATATACATTTTCTTAAAACATTCATACAGTTCAAATGTGCATGTTAAGCAAGATAAGACAGACAAATGAATTTCCAACACTTATGCCATTGTAGCTTAACTGATTGGTAGACTCCTGATTCTTTTAAATAACAGTTTAAGAAAAATATTGTAAGAAGCTGAGTAGTTACATTACAAAAATGCAAAAAGCCATAAAAATAACTCATGCAGTTCCTCAGTGAGGCATCCTACTGGAAATATATAAAATGTATCTATTTACATTGTATTTAATGTAAAAACATTAAGCAATATTTTCTATACTTTAATGTCACAAAAGTGGAGAAGTTTCCACACATTCTTAATGAAACTTTTTTTTAAATTTTGCATATACAGTAGTTGTGGTATGTAGTTCATCACTCCCAAGTAAAAACACCATCAGATGATTTAGGCACAAGATTTAGGTTGTTTACAAAACAGAAAGAGGGGTAGTTTATAAAAGATAGTATGAAGTGAGATATTTTGATAATTTAAAAAAAATCTAATGAAATGTTTAAATAAATGCTTCTCTGCAGTGTTATAAACAAGTATTGTGCTAATGCTGACAAACCAGAGTATAAAATTAACTAGGCAAGTGAAAGGTCAATCTCGTTTTCACTGCCTAGGCCAAGTACAAGTTAAATAGTATGTACAAAGAAAAGAAAGTTAGTGGCCTTTATTATTAGCAACACTGTACATTTTAAATATGTGGTTTAAATTCGTGAGTATCATGTTTATCTGTACTCTGTAGTACTGCTGGAAGTGCAGATAAGGATGCCATTATAAAAGAATCCAAAAGGGTGCCATCTCAGGAGTTTAGAACATTTTCAATTTGTAAATATTTCTTTTAAGACAAATTCACATTTTGCCTATAAACATATGGCATTTCCCCCTTCCCCACTCCGAATGCAACTCAAGCAAGCACTCTATAAACCCAAAGATTCATCTATAAATCTGAAACATACAGTGAATAGCAGATATTTCTATTAGAGACCTGATATGTCATTCCAGTGTTTAGAAGAAAAAGTGGGGGAAGAGGGGGCAGATGAGACAGTTTATAGTAGTTTCTATGTGCATCTTGAATAATGGTTGAAATCATCACTGAGCCAGTGTCGGATTTAAATGAGACACCATACTATGGTGAGAGCTGCCACAATGCCATTCAGTATCGCCATACTATAACCCATGTGGAAGGAATGCCCCGTCAGTCTCCTGGAGAGAAAAAAAGAATGCTAATGAATACAACAAAAACAGTAAGAATCAGAACTCACAATGAAATTACCCAAGGTATGTTAAGGCCTTTATGGTTCTAAAAGCAAAAACTATTTAAGAGGATTGGGAAGTGACATCTAGGTCTACAATTCGAGACAGGCTTAGGACAGTTGCTGGTCACACACCCTCTGATGGCTTTTCAGGGGATTGGGACTATCAGAAACGAGATAGATTCAGTTGGGCGCCTACTGAATTTCTGCCCATATTCACAAAAACCTCATAATGTGCATCCTTGTTTACTTCTCTGCTTAGACTACAGAGAAATGACTGGGCACCCCCTTCTTTTCTAGCCAGCATTAATATACTTATTACTACAAACAGGCAGTTCTGCAACCACTGGATCTTTCTAATTTACGAAGTACAGAGACTTTTGTCAAACAGTTAATGCAAGCTTTGTAAAACATAACCAAAACTATGTTCTCCTCAATTTTGTTGTTGCAGATTCTGCCACAAAATCTAAGTTTTCATTTAAAATATGCTATTATCTTTTATGGTTCTGAAGTTAGCCTTTCATATGTAAGCCCATGCAGTGTTAACTTTGAGTCTACAGACTGAAACGGTACCTTTGAGGTCTGAATGGACCCATTTGTTTCAATGTAATGCTAACTCAAAAACTTGATGATAATGTAAAATGACAATGATTTAACAGACCATTTTACGTTACATCCAGCTAACCTTTATATTCCTTATCAAGAATGGTGATTTTGGGAAAGTTGTATTCTTCTTCCCTTTAAGCTTTTGGAAGGTCAGGCTCACTTCTTAGTCTGTCTTTCTCTTCCTCTCCCCACATAAGAGTGCCAGTGGGCCCCCAAGAGAAACATACTTCCAGGATATGTAACATGCAGATGCTCAACTCCTTACTCTATCTGAGACAAGGCAGCATAGAGGGAAAAAAAAACTGATTCTGTGATTTGTGCTCTGCTGACCACGTTGAGCATATGGTGACTGAAACACAGCAAGAAGAAGAGTGCTGAACCTCTAGCAGGACTACCATGCCTGGTAACCGCATTTTTCAGTCACAGTACCTCATCACAGGTAAGTATGCCATGGAATGATTATTTAAAGGTGGATGGAATAGAGTACTTGCCTCTCCTTTTGCATTGTAAAAAGCAGCATTACAAAAACGTTTTCATCACATTTAAGTATTTAAATCAAAAGATGAGAACAAAGTGTGCAAACACAGCTTCAATAATTTTTAGTTTGGACATCTTTTAGAAAGTTTGGTCTGATGCGAAGACATTTTCCATTGTGTAATAAGTACTGCTGCACTATTGCTGAACAGTGCCAAACTCAAGCAGGTGTAGAGATAACATTTGGCACTATCCAATTGATTTAATTTCCCATGTGGCACCATATGGATTGCCAATTTGGTCTGCACACATGAATATCAAGGAAAAATACAAGACAAAAAAGCCGAGGTAATACAAAATTAAATTTTTCCTCTATTCAATAAAGATTTCATAACTAGTGATAGAAGTAGATATTTAAGTTAAAAGTCTAAGGCAGATATTAAAAAGAATAATTTTAGAAGCCAAACTTATTCATATTGAACAGAAATACTTGAGACAGTGAACATATGGAAAGTGCGTACTTGTCGAAAACTGAATATAGAAAATTACATTTTCCATTTACCTATTATTTCACCCTGCAGGCAATTCCTCAGTGCAATTAAAATACTATTTCGAGGACATCACATTTTAGTGATAGCATCTTCAGCAACTTTAACGCAATATTCTTTTCAGATATAGAACATTAAAAACAAATATTTTCCCATGCATGGATGCTTGCAGCCATCATCAGATCATCTCTCACATTTGACAATCTACCTACACTGATGTCAACATTGATTCTTTTAATCCTTCCACTTTCTTCATGTGCAAGATCAAGTTGCAGATCTGAAGATGTGCAATCATTTCAGTAAGTGAATTCTGTGCTATATTTGCAGAAAAATGTTAGGGGTGAAATTTTCAAAAGGGACTCAGTGACTTAGGAGCCTAAGTCCCAGTGACTTTCAGCAAGGTTTAGAAGCGTAGATCACTTATGAAAATGAGATTTCAAAATTTTGACATTTTTACCTTAAGACTTTTTTCAAGGTGAAGTCTTTCTTTGCAGCATCTATCCTTCTATCATTACAATCTATAAGACAATATTTTGCCACTGTCATCTGAATGTACCCAGGACATCCCTGTAACAGTCCTTCAATCAGCTCTTCAAAAAATCAGCTTAATTCAGGAGCAGTCTCTGTCACAGACACCCAAGAAATAGCAAAGACCAAATATCCCATTATTTTGTTTCCACTTCAACAGGAAAAGTTTCGTGTAATGACACATTTGATCTTGAAAAGTCAGAAAAAAGATTTGCTACACTTTTTGAAATGAGTACAAATCCTTTCCAGTTTGCTACTTAATTTTTCTACAGTAGAATTAAACATAGTCATGACTTCTGTTTTCTACCATTTCCTTTAACATTAGACTGGGGTGCCTAAGAAATTTATACATTTGATGCTGACAAATCATTAGACACGTATCACTCATTTGTAGTGTGGAAGCTATTAGTTACATTTAATACAGTTAGAATAAGAACCAGCCCTCTGCAAATTCAACAAGGAAATCTCAAAAGATGAAACAGCTTTTTATATAACCCTATTACCAAATGCATAGCCTACATTCCAGAAGTTTCTAGATTCTAGCAAACCAAGTCCTCTAACACTTCATAACTTCACCAACGCACTTCTACCCACTCTCCTTATCCTCTAGGTAGCTGTGTAACTTTAAACAGGCATAGCAAGAAGTTTGATAATCTCAGCCTTTTAATTTCTTAGAATACTTAAAGTTTTTATGCACACAGACTAAAATTAGAGTTTAATGATTCTAATATTAAAAAGCTTTCAAATAGGGTATGTTCACATACATACTTTAGTATCGGAAGTTCAAAAAGCAGAAACATTACCAGGCTGTCTTTTCAGGTAACAGGGGGAAAAGGAAGAGGTTTTCCCAATCTGGTGTATAAACCTTACCAAAGCTGTCTCAACTCCAAAGGAAGAATAGTCACAGCGTGGCAGACTTCTTCGTATTTAAGGATGACTACTACCCTCCTCCCTTTGTTAAACAAGGTATCAATAAGATCTCTTAATAGTGCCAAGCACATATCGTCTTTTAAAAAACTAAGATGGGCAACAGCATGAACTATAGATGATGGGCCTCAAGGAAACCAAAAACCATCCCTATAAAAAACCAGAGAGACACTGGAAGCCCATGACTTGCACACTACAAAGACCCAAAAGACTAATCTAGAGCTGATATAACTTTAGATGGCAATGCAAAGATCACAATAGTGATTACCTGAAGGAACTACTAATACGACAAAATAGTTTTTACATTGAAATAGTTCCTTGTCACATCTATTAGGGAGTGTAACTTTTGGCCTTGATCGTAACTTGTGTTTACACACAGAAAACCCATGTAAGAGAAGAATTCAAGCAGTTACTCATCTCTTCAGTCAGAACTCTAGCTGCTTCAAATCCTGCATATGACCCTCAAAGTGCATGGCCTCCAAGCACAAGAAGAAAACTAATTTCAACTGAATATGCAAGTGTTACGTTTCTGAAGAAATCCAATTTGTGGATTCAGATCATGATGCAATGAGAAATAAAAAGAAGGTACTCCAAAAAGTGAAATCAGAATCCATAACAATGCTGTATTAGTCTTGCAGAAACAGTATACAATCTATCAAGCAATGAATTCTCCTCTTGAAGCACACAGGCTATACTTAGACAGTAATCAAACTGAACTGCACAAGTTATTGCCTAATTTATCCTTCAGGATTTTTAAAAAAAGCTTCCTTCATACTAAATATAACGTTAACTGGGCTGTAGTTTACAAAGACTTTTCTAAAAACGTGGCAGGTGGAGCAGAAACCTTGTTGGGTTGGTTCTTTTCGATCTACAATGAAGTTTTTTTTAGACACAAGTAAAATGTCCACAAAACATCTTTAATTTCTTTCCCTACCACTATTAATATTCTAGATTAAAAGAGTGTGGCTCTAGTGTCTTGTTAGTTGCGCTGGGCATTTTATTCTTGTGCTTTCCTCTTTAGCTTCATTATTTGTCCTTTAAATCATATTTCAGCCAAGCCAAGCTTAAAAGTTCCCACACGCAGAAAATGTAAAATAATAAAATAGCAATCCTAGTTATTTTTTAAAAAACAAAACCTCTTTTCTTTTACCTCTTTTGTCTAAAGATTTCAAAGCATTATAAAACATTTTTTCATGGTATTACAGCAGATACCATTTGTTTCTTTGACTTTTAACATGGTTCTCTTGAGATTTTTTTTTAAATGTTAATGCACCAGGACCATTTCTCTCTTGTTTTCAAGATTTATTTTTGAATCAATACTGCAATGTTCATAGAAGGCAAGTGGTAGGAGTAAATATATGGATTACTTGATTAGTTCTTGGGTTTCAGAACCACTTAGGCCACATGGACATGGTGGGAAATGAGCTATGTTATTATTTATAAGCAAAATGCTTCATTTTGAATCTCTATCACAATGGGAAATTACTTATTTTTATTAAATGTGAACAAGAATTCTACCAAAAATGTGAAAAATTCTAGCACCTGGGAATTATAAACATAAGCAAGTGATTTTATGAAAAGCTAAGACCAAAAAAAGCCAGCTGACTATTTGGAAACAGAGAAATTCACATATGGCACATAAAACCACCAACCTACTTTTATGTATTACTAACACAGTAGTACTAATACAGGGGCTAGTACCAATGCTAGTATAGGGGCTAGAGCAGTGGTTCCCAACCTTTTTGGCTTGAGGTCCACAGGTATCATTTTTACAACCCTGAAGGGCCACCAGTCTCCGCTAGCACTTCCCCCCACTCCCGCACTGCAGCTAGATGGAATGAGTTAGCAAGGAGGCTGCCTCCTCACTGATCGCCTGTCCACCTGGCTGCAGCAGGGAAACCGCACACGTCCTGTAGGCCCATGCGCTCCGCTTCATCTGGATCCCTAGGCAGTGGCTGCCTTCTGCAGGGGGATAGGAGATCAGTGCTCCCCTCCAGCAGGGACCCCAGTACCTGGGGACCCAGGCAGAGCACTTTGTTCTCTGCTGGTGCTGGGAGAGGGTAGTGCTGATCTCCTGTCCTCTTGGCTACAACAGGGAAACCACATGCATCCTATAGCTCCCTGCGCGCCACCTGGGTCCTTAGGCAGCAGCTCCCTTTTGCAGCCAGTGGGAGGGGAGTGGCAGGCCACTTTAAAAGACCCAACGGGCTACTTTAAAAGACCTGGCGGGCCACAAATTGGGAACCACTGGGATAGAGCAGTGATAATATTGAGCCAGGGACTGAATGGGAGTGGAGGTGCAGGGACATACGGGGACAGAGGCAGATGTGCTTGATTGAATGGGAGAGGCTGCGGTCAGCCAGGGCCTGCATAGGGGAGGCTCCCCAACTCCCCCCAAAACTGTTCCATACTACTTCCACCCACACCCAACAACCCTCAAGGTTCACTCACAGGCTCCTTCCCAGCAATTACGTCCTT
The DNA here is from genome assembly GCF_026122565.2 of Emydura macquarii macquarii. Taxonomy (NCBI): domain Eukaryota; kingdom Metazoa; phylum Chordata; order Testudines; family Chelidae; genus Emydura; species Emydura macquarii. The sequence continues at coordinate 85,612,327 of NW_027131390.1, forward strand.
TGCCCTCAGCTCTTCCATTACTCGATTCCCCAAAGCCTTTGCATTGCTTTTGAGGGATGCAGAAAATATATTTCTGTACTGTAGTTTAAATGAATTATTACTCAGAGTTCTGTATTAATATATCTAATAAGGAACTTATTCATTAAAAAACATTTCCTGAATGTTTTGCCTTGTCTGTATTGTTACAGACATACTTGCTGACAGGTATTTTGAAGTAAATTACCAAAATCATTGAAACTGGAATGATTATATTGTGTTATTTTGACAAATAAAAAAATTTGCAGAATTTTAAAATACTGTGCACAGAATTTTTAATTTTTTGGCACACAATTACCACCAGGAGTAACAATTTCTTCCAGCATTAATGGCAGCTCCAGAACTGGCTATAAGGAGCAAAAGCCTGCTTTTTAAAAAAGCATCTATTGATTTCAGATGCTTTAGTTTTTTCTTTATCTACCACAGACACCAAGGGCCTGATTTTCCAGAGGTGATGAGGAACTATGATTTTAACTGACTTTGCTGAAAGTTATGGATGTTCAGCGCCACTACAAACAGGGCCCTATGTGTCTCAAGTCGAACATTCAGAGGCACCCAAGTATATCAACTAGAAATGTAGGCTTAACTCAGCAGGTAAAGAAAAGTTTCTGGTATTCAAATAAAAATGAACATGTTTTGTTATAACCCGTTCGGTGAAGAGAGATTTCAGCCTGCTTAATACCATGGCAACATACCATTAAACATCCTTTTTAATCTTCATTAGGACATTTGAAATGTTAAGTATTCCAGTAAGGCTTTCATTTTAACAAAATCCCTTGTTCTCTCTTTTCCTTTAGCTGGAGAGATTTTTAAAAGGAAAAAAACCTCTTGTTTTATAGTCTCTTAGATGGTAATAACTTACTTTTGTGGAAAAGAGAAAAAGTTAATTGTGATAGGCTGGAGCTGTCCTCATTGCTGTTGTTTCCTAAGATTAACACACAAGAGGAAAGAGAAAAGAACTGTAAAGACAGAAAATAAAGCTTCTGTCTTTGGTGTTGATTCTCACTTGCAACCTCACTGTTGGAAAAAAACATAGTTCAAGCACATGTCTATCAGCCACTTCAAGAGCTGACAAACCCATAAGCGTTGGGCTGTTTAGGACACGGCTTTTAGTAATCTCTTTCTGGTCACAGGCTCACAGCAATGTTGCAAAATGCAGACTTGGCTGTCTAAGCCAAAGTCTTATTAGAAAAAAGGGGAAAAGGCGAGGGATAGGAAAGAATAAGATAGGGAAAAAAAGGGACATATGTATGGGAGGGAAGGAGACAATCTCACATCCCAGATGGTTGCTGGGATTCAGCTGCAGCCAGCAGAGGTGGCGATGTCATCTGGGTCCCTCTCTCTGGTCAGGACATCTCTCAGGATCAGGATGATGAAGGCCTGAGGTCCCAGGAGATGGTGAGGTGGCAGCCATTATGAAGTTTTTCTCCAAAAATCTTTAAGGACCCCAAAAAGGAGTGATGGGTAGTGGATCAGCCTGTCTTCTCACTGGTTTGTCCACCAATTTGGCCTACTTTCTGACACACCAGTTTTGGTTCACTGATTTCTGGTCTCATTGTGGTCTTGTTTACAAGGCATAATCTTTAACAGTCCTTGAATTACATCATTAAGTCTTTTTGTTTGGACTAATTTAATCTCTTCTGCAGCTTTTCCCATCAACAAGTGTTATAAGTTATTTTATGAACTTACTTTTATTTTTTTTAAACACAGTTGAGCTCACAATTTGGGTAAATCTGTAGGCCCAGTTAGTGCAACAAACTTAAAGTACTTGTTTCCTCCACGTTCAGGCCACATTACCCTATATTCCAGTTTTGATGTCCTTGCTAAATTCAGATCTGCTGTTCAGTACAATGGATCAATCTGAATGCAACTTGCTCTTTGTTTGACATTCTTTCATGATGGCTGGCAGTGCAAGCAGGGAGAACACGGTGGTGTAGTGTTCGGTGTTTTTTGTCCCTTACCTCCACATCCATTGTAAAGTGCACAAAAAATGGAGGTTGGAGGCTTGGACTAGATAATTCAATGTCTGTGGACTTCCAAAGTCCCAACTACTGGAAAACTACAGTGGATTTGTCAGAGGCAGGGAATAACAGAGGGAAATGTACTCAGTGAAGCTCAGGAAAAAAAAAGTAGGTGCGAGGAGAGTTCTGAGGAATAACTAAAGGTGCTTACACCACATGACAGAACAACAAAACTGGGGAGTTAGGTGCTGCGCCTTTCTTCTAACCAGTCCCTTGGGCCCAGCTGCAAAAAAAGGTCTTTCATGCTGTTTCAAATTGTCAAAGATGGATTCGTCCAAAAAAGTTAAAATCTCTCATGTCCAAGCTTGGTTATTTTTCAAAATGTGTCTGAATTAAGTTTAATGTAATTCTTTACTAACAAACCAGTATTTTACAACCAGTACTGTATTATATATATATGCTTCAATCAATTTCTTTTCAGTATACGTTGAGAAATTCCTTAAACTCAAGACTTTGGACCCTAACCATTCTTATCTACACTGAAAAAAGAAACCATATAACTATTTAAAACCCACTATAAGTGATGTACAAATGATATTTAATAGTATTTTGTTATGATTTATTAAAAAGTATTAAAATATAACAGTTAGCAGTAGAACTCTAAAATATACTTTTAAAGGTTTTCCAAACCAGGTGCTTGTAGTTTGGTTACTGAATTTCAAGGTAAACACACCCTGAAACTCAACAGAGGAGATGCTTAATACCCTTCGGGTTTGGAAGTTATTTTGTGTGCAAGCACCCACCCTGCTGGCCAGATTATAAAATGCATTGCTTTGTGTGCCATTTTTTGAAAAAGAATTTCTGTTGGATAAATTGTTGTGTGACTATAAGGTTGTAAAGTTATCTCAGTCCAATTTAAAAGAGTAACTAGCCATCGAGGTATTTTTATATCATTTTTTATTTTTATATTATCTGAATTTTAAATATATTTCCAAGAATAATCTGTAAAAAAAATTTTAAACCAAAAACACTCAAATGAAGTTAAAACTACTCTAACTAGCTTAATGTTCCACAGTAACAAGAAAGCCAGTTTTCTTCCCCCTCCCAGTTCTGTATTTAAAAGCATAGAGTAGCTGACTTTCTCCAACGAAAGAAATAAAACATATACATTTACACTTTTAAAACAAATAATTCAATTAACATATGAAGAACTGAAAAAAAGAGAATGAAATATAGTTTCAAAACTGACCCAACATGAATATACAACATATTATCCCTACTATAGGGACTGTTCATTTTATAAAGCATAGAAGACTTGCTTAGAAGGCAGTCTTAGACAAGTATTTTTAACATTAAAAATGATCAAACATCTGCCTAACATCCCTTGATGCATGATACATACACTTACTTTTACTTTTTTTGAATGGTGTTTAGTGTGGCAGTTAAACAGGTATCTTTGTATTCTTATGAAAATTTGTCTTAACATTTTTTTCCATTATTGGCAAAAGATTAGTCAGTGAAGGACATTTTTACCTGACTACAAAAATTTTCAGAGAGTCAATTAACACCAAAAATGCTGACAGACACCAACTCAAATACAAGTCAGTTTCAAAAGATGAGTGAGAATTGGTTACAGGTATTACACTTGCCACCAAGCCGGTCTGCTAATTTTTGTGGTTTTAGTCATATTTTTCTACTCTAAAACATGTTTTACTTGAATCTTTCATGCAGCAATATGTAACAAAACCAGAAATTTTTTATAATCTTTCATTTTGATAAAACTCAGATTTCAGCTGTAACAGCAGTAGATAAAGTTTTCAGAAATAAGTGTAAATTTAAGTTCATTGCATCCATTTAAAGAAAGTCACCATGTAAACATTAAATATTTTTACTTGAAATGCTGTATTTCTATATTTAACATAATATTCAATGAACTTGTTAGATATTATATTTCTACATATTAGAGTTTCTCTCAAGCAAACTTTCTAATTAAATAATTCAAAGGAATTTTGAAACTCTTCTTGATTTCCAGCTATGGCCTCAGCTTCTTGGTTTCAGACAGGGTTTTTGCTCCAATATCATGAATAGGAGTCAGAGGATTCCCCCCCCCCCAAAAAACAAACAAACAAACAAACAAACCATACACACCAACAAAATACATCAAGCTCTTCCCTCCAACCAGAAAACTGAGGCAAGGCTGGGCATCAGTTTACAGGCTAGTTTTAAAACCACAGTTTATTAGAAGTATTACTGTTAAACAGTCAAGTTGTTTTGGAATGGTCCAGAACCATTCTAATCTTAATACACTAGTTCTAGATCAGAATTGCTTATTTTATTACTGCTTAAATTAACAGTAACAAAAATGAGAGATACTAGATAATGAAATTTGACCTGGCAATAACTAAAGTAATTGTAAAACCTCTCTTTTTCAAGTAAGTTCACAACAAGAGAAGCCAGAATCACTAGTGTCTATGTACTTTGATATATTTTCAAAGAGTTCAAGTTGAGATTCAACTATCTTAAAGCACTTCTATGAAAGGTCAAATCATTCCAATTTTAGAAACCTGTATTTGTAGTAACCAAATTTACTTCCAAATGCTTATATAGTTATGAAAGTACAACCAAACTTTTCTCAAGTTTATCCTGGCAGAGGGGATGCTAGTCACCTCAAATTTTGTCTCAAGTGTAAGAACTAAAATTAAATAAAAGCCATTTATATATATAAATAAAATAAATAAATAAATAAAAATCAGGATACGCAAAAGTCTCTTAAAATACTAGAAGTTGTCTAATAATGTGTGGTTAGTTTAATGTGGTCTGTTTAATAAGCTTGCTTTATTATAGAAATCCTAACTTTCCTCTACCAGATTGCTTCATCAACCTGCTTTATCATATCCATGGACTTTACTTTATTTGATGTCGTTAAGATTTGTATTAAAAACAAAATAGATTTCAGCAGACTACTTCCCATGTAGGTAGTCAAAAGAGCTACAACTGGAGCAAACAGTATCCACCTTTGACAGGCAAGACCAGCCTGTCTAATTTTAATTCACTTGGAGGTATATTTATTTTTTAATCTCTATTACCTGTAAACCAAGGATTGGAATGCTTAATGAATAATTTAGTATTCAGTAAGGTCAACTTAATTTGTAGTGTAGGCTTGCCCTAAGTTATGTTGACATACAGCCACTGCAGTTATTGAATCAGTTTTACATGTCCACACTGCACTCCTTGTGTCGAAGGTGTGTCTCCTCATCAGGAGCACTTGCACCAATGCAACTGCCAGTGTGGAGCAATGCGGGACCGTTTCTGAAAAGCAGCAACAGCTGATGTAAGCAACACAGTGGCTACGCTGACAGTGCATCAACCTAGCTACATTGACTTAAAGCGCTATGCCTCTCGCAGAAGCAGAGTTATTAAGTCAGTGTAGAGGGCAAGTCACATCGGGGGGAAGCTACGTTTTAGACGCTTACAGCGTTAGGTTGACATAAGGTACTGTGCATCGACCTAACTCTGTAGTGTAGACCAGGTCTAAGTGTTCATTTACCCCTACTCCAGGAAAGACATTAAGACTTTCTTTAACCAAAAGGGAGAAAGTTACTTACATCGATGTTCTAAAGTGTACTTAGTTTTTTTGGAATCTGTTTGCCCAGAGGACAAAGAATATCAGATATTAAGTCAACTGTGCTAAATATTTTCTCAGCATTAGGACATATGCCCAGAAAACCTTGAAGCCAGTTCCTGTGTCCTCAAGATCAGTTAAGGCAAATGAAAAGAGCAACATGAAACATGAACAACACGGCTCATACTGTATCTTATGAATAGTTAGGCTGCCAATCCAATCTTTGCAATTTCATCTATTTTTTAATATATACTTACTTGAATCGTGCAGGTGAAAGTGGAGTTGGAGGAAACATTCCTGGTTCAAAGGAATCAAAATAAGTCACCGTCCAAGAGAAGCTGCAGCATGAGAGCCCTGTCATCAAAGCTAGAATAAGCAGACCCCAAAATCCTTCACAGGAGGGATAAAGAAAAGTTGGCATAAGTATAACACTGAATTTCAGAAGATTTTCATAGAACACAGCTTTGCAATATAGCTAGGGCCCTGGTCGCAACCGTGATATAGGGGTGTCCTGCGATTGTCACCCTCAATCTAAAACGGCTCTATGTTTTTTAGATTTGATTGTCAATAGGGGTGAAGAAGAAAATATAACTGAATACATGTAGCAAATTTTTAACCAAAAAACCTATCTCCAGGCTTAGTGGGTTTTTGTACTAGCATGTCTCTTCTAGTTATCTGCATTTAAGTTCTCTTAGGTCACAATAAAGTAATCAATTCCTTAAACTTAGTCCCTACTTAGCCATATCAGAGAATACATCACAATTCATCAGTGGAGAATGACTGAAGTGCATAATGAAAGTGATGCCAGTTTATATAGCTTCTCCCTGTTGCTATTATCCTTTCTTTCATGAGCACTAAATTCAACACTTGCTAAATAATTGTAAGCCTTTTAAATTCCATCACACCTCACTTTAAAAGGGGTCAGAGTAGTAAAGAAGCAGTGCTGCTCACTCCTTACTGTACCCTCTCCCCAAGATGTTCTGCAGATGCTACTTTAGACTATTCAGAAGTGATGCTGACAACCATACTCAAGCTCTCCTGGGCCAGCAAGGTGGTAGGTAAGGAATCTGAGGCTGAGAATCTCACCCAAATCTAGCATGCATAAATTAAAAAAAAAACCCAAACCTTTATACACTAAGAAATATTATATAAAATATGTTGTACTTATATAGCCTAATATCCAATAATCTCCATTTGTTTTATATAGCATAATGAATTAAGCTTCACGACGTTTGTTAAGGTATGCAATTGCTACTATGGTTGTTAAAAGCTGAGCAATAGAGGTAATGTGATTTAGAGTGGGTTAAACAGGAAGTCTGTGGCACAGCCAGAAATAGAAGCCAGATCTGACTTCTGATTTGACACTTAAATCACAAGAATCCGCCTATCATTGGTGATTCCTCCCATCACTGGATACACGTACTTTAAGGACACTTTGCAAAATAGCCTCTTCAGTGCAAAGGATTGGGCCTTCTGTGTGAGGATTTTTTTCCATTTAGAAACCACCACACTTGTTTGTACCCTCATTGAAAAAACTGTGTTGTGCTGATGTATCTGCAGGATTACAGGTGTGAATACAAAGAATGGGTTTATTTTAGTTATGAAAGAAGTGAAGTTAAATCAAGAAGATACCAGGAATTGTGAATGCATGCATTTAGAGAGCTTAGTTTATACACAAACTAATAGATTACCTACTAAGAGTACAGCAGAGGACAGAGGGCCAGGATGGTCTTGGTGATTGTGTAATGCTCAGAGATATTAGAAAGACTACAAACAGAGAAAACTCAATGATAATGGGGGATATTTAAAAAAAAAAAAAACAGAGGACCAAAAATATGCCACCACAGCTAAACAGAGCAAGAGATGGCTAGCTGTTAAAAGGCCTCCTATAAAAATTGGAAGCGAAATCTTAGTGAGGAAAATAGAAAGAAGCATAACTTCAGTAAGTCAAGTATTAAAGGTATAAGCAGGCAAGCCAAAAAAGAATTTAAACAGCAATGAGCAAAAGACAAAAAAACCTAATGATTAAAAATATTTTTAAAGTACATCAGAAGCAAGAAGCCTGCCAAACAATCAGTGGGGCCACTGGAGAATCAAGGTGACCAAAACCAAAAAAAAAACAAACCAAAAAAAAACCAAAAACCAAGCACTCAAGGAAGACAAGGCTGTTGCAGAGAAGCTATATGAATTCTTTGCATCAGTCTTCACTGCAGAGGATATGAGGGAAATTTTCACACCTGAGCCATTCTGTTTAGGTTACAAATCTGAGCAACTGTCCTATTTTGTGGTTTGGAATGGATGTTTGCATCAACAGAGGAGGTTTGGGAACAGACTGATAAATTAAACAGTAATAAGTCACCAACCAGGACAAGATGGTATTCACCCAAGAGTTCTGAAGGAACTCAAATAAAAAATTTTAGAACTACTAACTGTGGTATGTAAACTATTGTTTACATCAGTCTCTGTATCAGATATCTGGAGGGTAATTAATGTAACACTAATTTTTTTAAAAAAGCTTCAGAAGAGATTCTGCCAATTACAGGCCAGTAAACCTAACTTCAGTACCAGGCAAACTGGTTGAAACTATAGCAAAGAACAGAATTTACAGAACAAATTGTGTTAATCTATGTGTCTGATAAGGGAAATCACGACTCACAAATCTATTAGAGCTCTTTGAGGAGGTCAACGAGAATGTGGATAATGGTGATCCAGTGGCTATAGCGTACTTGGACTTTCAGAAAGCCTTTGATAGCCCTGGTCTACATTTACCAGGTGATTGGGCGGCAGTCGACGGGAGTTATGCAAACTACATGGAGTAGCTTGCATAACTCACGTCAACTGCTCTGCTTCCCTTCTGCGTGCTATCTACACTGCACTGCGCCAACGGGAACAGCGTTCCTGTCGACGCAGCACTACGTTACTTGAGGGGTGGATTTACTCAGTTGACTTCCTGATCGATTGAGTGGGTCTACACTGACCGCTCAATCAATCCAGAAAGATTGATCTGGCGGCGGCGAATTTGCCGCTGTCAGTATAGACATGGCCATAAGGTCCCTCACCAAAGGCTTTTAAGCAAAGTAAGCAGTCATAGGATAAGAGGGAAGATAATCTCATGGACTTGGTTAAATAGAAGGTAGGACTAAACAGTCAGTTTTCAGAATAGAGAGAGGTAAATAGTGGGGTACCCCAAGGATTGTTACTGGGACCAGTGCTGTTCAATATATTCATAAATCATCTGGAAAAAAGGCAAAATTTTCAGATAATACAAAATTATTCAAGAGAGTTAAGTCCAAAGTAGACTGTGAAGTTACAAAGGGATCTCACAAAACTAGGTGACTGGGCAACACAGATGAAATCCAGTGTTGATAAATGCAAGGTAATGCACATTGGACAACATAATCCCAACTATACATACAAAATGATGAGCTCTAAATTAGTTGGTACCACTCAAGAAAGAGCAAGGTCATCATTGATGATTCTAGAAAACATCCACTCAATGTGCAGCAGCAGTCAAAAAACCTAACAGAAGTTTAGGAACCATTAGTAGATAGTAAGACAATAAATATCATAATGCCATTATATAAATCCATGGTACATCCATCCACACCTTGAATACTGCATGCAGTTCGGGTCACCCCATCTTAAAAAAGATATTAGATTTGAAAAGATACAGAGAAGGGCAACAAAAATGATTAGGGGTATGGAATAGCTTCCATATGGAGAGAGGTTAAAAGTGTGGAGAAAGTGAATAAAACATTATTTACCCCTTCACATAACACAAGAACCAGGAGTCACCTAATAAAATTAACAGGCATCAGATTTAAAACAAGCATAAGGAAGTACTTCTTCACACAACACACAGTCAACCTGTGGGAACTCGCTGCCAGGGAATGTTGTGAAGACTAAAAGCAAAACTGGTTTTAAAAAGAATTAGATAAATTAATGGAGAATAGCTCCATCAATGGCTGTTAGCCAAGGTAGTATATCACTTGATGATTACCTGTTCTATTCATTCCCTCTGAAGCACCTGGCATTGGTCACGGTTGGAAGACAGGATACTGGGCTAGATGGACCATTGGTCTGACCCAGTGTGGCCGTTCTTATGTCAACTTCTTAAGAATTAAGGTCAAGTATATGCATGCACTTTATGTCATTTTCAGCTAGTTAAGGCAGTAAATTCTCAACTTCTCCTTCCTTCACCACCAAATTTTTTTTAAGCAAGTCACATATTCCTCAGAGAAAATTATATATCTACCAAAGTGAAAGAACCAGTTATTTGTTACCCAAGAACAAAACAAAAAAAGCAGCTTTTTCATGGTTAGATTTCCAACTTTCAACAAAATACCCTTACCTATGAAATAATAAACAGAAAATAATTTCTTCTTAATTCCAAATTTTATGAATAAATGCTGAGAAGTATGTACTTATTATGCAAGTTCCTTCTGAGCTCTCTCCATGGATTGGGTTTTGGCTACCCAAGACACTCTCCATCACTTGCTATGCAGCAGGTATGGTCAGCAGATGCAGTCAAGTACACATGTGCTAGCAATAAATGAACAAAGACACAAGTTCCCCTCCTTGTCCTAAAGAACCTGAGTGTTTCCTATATGGTTGTTTAAGACAAGGTGGCTTTTTAAAGCTTCGCTTGAACTGTAGAAGCAGTGAAAGACTATCCATACCTAGCAAGCCAGTTTCTATACCATCTTCGTTCTTCTCTTTTTGAGAGTGCAAATCTACAGAAAGAGAGATCGGTTATGAAGTGTTTTCTAACACAGAGCAATTTCAGAAAACATCAGCGTGTGCTTCCTGTGCAGCAGCTACCCAATAAAAGGGTATGAACAGGGCTGGTTCCCTGACAGTATTGTAGTTACAGGAAATGAGCGAGGAGACATCCAGCATATTCCTGGCTGGTCCAGCGCAAGTCTGGTCAGCTTGAGCGCTTACATCAGGCTCACTCCCAGGTCGGGCAGCCAGCCCGGCCTATCCCTCACTATGCTTAGGGCAGGCTTGACACCAGTCAGGACTGCAGGGACCCGGCAGCCAGCCAGCCAGAGCTGCCGAGGCAGCAGCAGATACCTACAGCCCAAAACTACATTCCGGCGCCTCCGCCAAGCGTGCGCCCTCTACCACGGCAGCCGCGGCGCTGATCTCGCACTGGCGAGAGCCGAATTCAATCCCCAGCGAGTCCGTGACTGGAGGAGCCAGCTCAGCGCCCGGGCTGCGAGCAGGACCGATCCTCCCCCAACTCCCGGCGGCAAAGCAAGGCCCGGCCCTCGGGGCGCGGGTAAAGGGGGTCCCCTCACCTCTGAGCACAATGCAGGCGATGGCCAGCAGGAAGGCGAGGACGGAGACGGCCAGGAGGCAGCACAGTACCGAGCAGGCCCGGGCCGGCCAACGCCTCCCCCCCGGCGGAGCCATCAACACGCCATTCCGCTTATAGGGCGGGGGCGGCCACGGGGCCCCGGCCCGGGACACACCAACACCGCTCGCTGCAGCCACCTCCTCCTGCAGCAGCTCGGCCTGCAGGCTCCGAGCCACCGCCCCGCCGCCCAGCCAGGGGGTCCCGGGGGTCTCCCCTCGCCTGCTGAGCCCGCTGCCGCCCACCGCCAAGGACATGATGGCGCACCCCGGCGCGACCCACCCGGCAGCAGGGACGGGGAGGCGCGAAAAACCCGTCTAGACTCGACTGGCAGCTCGAGGTCATTGGGCAACTTGGAGCTGCTGCGTCACCAGGCACTTACCAACCCAAGCGACCGGAGGAGGGGCCGACAGGAGAGAGGCTACCAGCAACTGCTGACCCGGAACGGGAATGGAAAAGACTGAACCCGGCACGTACCAACTCATGGCGGGGAAGGGGAAGACGAGATAGCGTCTGTAACTAGGCTCCTACCAACTCGCACCTGAGGGTGGGTCGCGTGTCGCGTATGACGAATCCTTAATAGAAGACTGAGGAAAGAGCACTTCTCCCCCCCCCAGGTGTCAGTGGTTCCTTCTAGCTTCCTTAGCCCCGCCTGCTTCGCCCACGTGACCCCTTTCCCAGCGTTCCCTCTACTCGTTCCCCCCACCGCGCAGTTTCTTCCCCCTCGCGAGCTCGGGACGGGAGGCCAGCGCGAGCACCCCTCGCGCGCCCTCTTCCCCGGTGAGCGGCGGCGACCCCCAACGCGCTCGACCGCGACGGGAGCCCTTTTCCCCCCCCTTCCTCTAGCGGTGCGCGCTCCCTCTTCTTGGGCGGGCCCCCTCGCGCGCCCGGCCCCAGCGCGGCCCCTTTCTCTCTCGCGGCGCGGGGCCTCTTTAGGCGTCCGATCCCCGGCCAGGGTTCCCTCGCTCCCGCCTGCCGGACACCGCTAACGGTTACGTGTACGGCTTCCGGGGGAGGCTCCGCGCGTCCATCCGTGTGCCGGGCTGGGCCGGGGGTCGCGATGTCGGGCGGGGATTCGGCGGCGGCTGCGGCCTCGCCTCAGCCGCTCCCCTTCTCCTTGCCGAAGCCCCCTCCCCTCATGCAGCTTACGCCGGGGGACGCCGTCCGCCCAGTTGCCTCCGCTGCAGACCAATCGCCGAAGAGTGCCCGGATGGGAGGACGCCCGGATTGGCCGGGCGGGAAGCCTGTCAGCCTCTTGGCCCCGCTGCTCCCGCCTCGCGGTGAGCCCGAGCCTCTGATGCCCTTTGGCCCCTCGTCGCGGCAGCCACTCAGAGGGAGGCTCCTTGGCAGATGTGGCGGGGGGAGCCTCCTGAACCCCTCCATGAGGCCGGGCGGCGTGGATAGAGCGTCGCTCATGGTGAGTGAAGGGTTAAACGCTGTAGAGGGGAGGGGGCGGGGACCTTCCATGCTGTGCCTTGGGGGGAGGTGGCTCCCAGCTGCATCCTGGAGGGGGACCCACTATGGGGACAGATAGGCTCCCTGCCCTGGGAGCCTGGGTTAGGAGGGCCTGAAGGGTACCCAGAGCAGTGAGAGTCTGGCAGTATTCTCCAAGCCTCCCCTCAGAGACCCCTTCAAGTCAGTTACAGAGCCAGCTGCAATAGTGCTAGTGTAGCCTGAGCCATGCACCTGAGGCCAATAATGCATCTCTAATGGCTCTTGCTGCACTTGGAGGGGAGGCGCCCTCTGCCCCTTTGTGGTGAGTGGTGGTGAGTTCTCTTACTTAGCTTCTCTAAGAGTGGAACCTTTTTGGGGCAGGGTCTCTGGCACTTTGTTTTGTGAAAATGCCATGGGCCCTTCTAGAGCTGTCTGGGGCTGAGTGTATGTTGCTTGACTGCTTTTCTGCCCTAGGGACCCAGGATTAAGAGTCCCTGGAGATGTTTATTTCAGTAGTCCGCACTATAAAGAGAGCTGTCCTATATGAAGTCACTAGGGGAGAGTGGATGTGCAGTTTTATTGCTGGGATGAACCATAACCACAATGTAACTGAGAGAAGGGCTTGTAGGTCTGGGAGCAAGGGGGAAAAAGGGAAGGAAAGTGGCCCGAGATCAGAAAGGATAATACAGTCATTATTTGTGGGTGTGAGGAGGAACCTCAGGAGAGACTTTGGCCCTCCCTCTGTTGATTATTTGTATAATATCTGGCATTAAAGAAATGGGAGGAGTAAATCTCTGTTTCCATTGTGAGATCTAAACTTTATCAGGAGTTTAAAAAGTACTTTGTGTTACTTCCTAAATATGCAATATATGTTTATCAATATGGGCTTTTTTACTAAGATAAAATTTTCAGGCTTTTCTCTCTGTTTTATTTTCCTGGTAGGAGGATAATATTACATGTCTTACAGAATAATAAGTTTCAGAGAAAAGTAAAGAAAAAAATTAAAAGCAATTGTGTGGTTTTTTTCTTGTTTTTGTTTTTTGCTGATGAGGATCCACTCTTAGAAACAAGATCTTTTTTGTTGATGAGTTAAAGGCTTTTTCATATAAATAATCCAATTGTGATGTGAAATATAAGATAGAAGCAGAATTATTTCTAAATAAAATGTCTTTCATTCTGTACTCTGAGGTATTTCTAATACTGAATATTCTGGCTTGATAACCAATGATGATAGCAGAAACAGTTTTGAACTAGTAAATAGATAACTGTGATTATCAGTGATTATCAGGAATTGAAAATCTTATTGACTAGTGGTCTAGAACAGTGGTTTTCAACTGGGGCTCCATGGCCTTCTGGGGCCATTTCAGTGAGCCGTTTCAAGGGGTCCGAGAGCCCTGGCACTCCGCTGGGCTAAAGCCCAGTGCCTTGCAGGGCAGGGGCCCCCAGCTCCATGGGAGTAAAGCCAAGAGCCCTGAGCCCCAGCACCTCATGGAGCTAAAGTCTCAAATGCTCCTCCTGCTCCATAGGGCTAAAGCCAGGAGCCCTGAGTCCCCCCCACTCCTTTGTCCCATTGAGCTAAAACTGGAAGCTCCCAGCCCCACAGGGCAGAAGCCCTGGCACTCTGGAGCGCAAAAGCTGGGAGCTCAGCGGCCCCCCTCCTGACTCATGGGGCGAGAGGCTCCCCTCACCTCCCCCACTACACAGGGCTAAAGTCAGTAGCCCCTCGAGGCAGAAGCCGTGAGTCCTCCAGCCCCGAGGGGCTAAAGCCCAGCACCTTGCAGGACAGAAGCCCCGAATCTGGTGGCTTAAGCCTGGAGCCCTGAGCCCCTCCACCTCCCAGCTAATGCCAGGAGCCCAGCACCACACAGAGCTAAAGCCTGGTGTCCCACGGAACAGGAGCCTCAAGCTCCAGCCTCCCGATCCGACGGCTGAAGCCCAGCATGCTGCCACGGTGGAGCCCTGAGCCTCTCCACCTCCCAGCTAATGCCAGGAGCCCAGCACCACATAGAGCTAAAGCCTGGTGTCCCATGGGACAGGTGCCCCAAGCTCCCAGCCCGACAGCTGAAGCCCAGCACGCCGCCACGATGAAGCCCAGAGCCCTGGGTTTCCCTGGCTTCTCCCACCCTCTGCTGGGCCCTGGAATTTTTATAGCATATTGCGGGACCCCCAGAAAGAAAAAGGTTGAGAACCCCTGTTGTAGATTGTAGTCCGTTTTAGAGGTATGTCATGAACATATAAACATTTTGATGCAGCTAGTTTTCTATGTATTTTGCCATCAGCAGATAAGATAGATAAATGACCAAATTTATTCTGTTAATGGCATGTTTGTCATGTACCTATCCTTTGTTGTTACATTTCTACAGTTTTTGCTTTGGGTGCTTTGATGTTAATACCTTCATTTATTAACATTGTCTTTCAGATGGGTCACCCAGGCATGCCGCATTATCCACCCATGGGAATGCACCCTATGGGCCAGAGACCACCAAATATGCCACCAGTTCCACATGGAATGATGCCTCAGATGATGCCTCCAATGGGAGGACCGCCAATGGGGCAGGTAAGGCAGCTTATCTGATTCCCCCCTTTCACCCCCCCCCAATGATCTCAGAGAATTCCAAAGATAGGTAAGTCTTCCATTTGCTTGGAAATAATAATGTTAATAGTCATTAAAATTTAGAATTTCTATAGGATCTTCCATTGCTAATGCAGAAACTACTCTCATTATAACAAAAATAATGAAATTGTCTTGTGATTTCAAAATTTAAAATAAAAAGGTCCTGTACTTGAATCCATAACTTTTGTTACTGTTAGTTTAGACAGTACTTTATTAGTCTTTTAGGACAAATAATTTGCCTAGTAGTGTGCAGTTCTAAAAACCAAAAATCCCCAAAACAACCAAAAGAGTCCCCTTTTAATTCTAGCAAGAGACTACAGTGTCCTAATGTTGAAGTTGGAAATTTTTTGTTTCTTTGACTGTGCTAAGAAAGTCTTATAACCTGGGATAGAAGAAAATTACAGGAGGGAAGAAATGTAAAATGCTTTTGTGCTATTTTACACTTCTGTAACATACTGTTATTTTTGCTCTATTGTAAACATGATGCAGGTCTTGAAAAATAAACTGGATCACTTAATGGCCAGTATAAAATTTTATTGGCAAGTAGAGGAACCTAAACCATACATTTGTGTATATTATAAGCTTTCTATTTTTAACAATGAAAGGTCCTGTCTCTTAACTAAGTTCTGAATTCAAACTAGGGCAATTCTCTTCCTGAATCTGCAAAAATCTCTAGTGCTGTTTCTGGTGATCCTGGATTTCCTAAACAAAAGCAGAGTCAAATTGACAAGAACGAATGGGGGGTGGATCTTTCCTGCAAACAATGTGAGAAGGCTAAAGCAGATTCAAGACACCTATTAGTCAGAGGCTAGTATGAAAGATAGAGCCTCCTGAGAAGGCTCCAAGGACAGTGCCGTGGTAGGAATCCTATCACCATCATTCCCAGGGTATGGGGGCAACCCCTGAATCTTAGTGGCTGAAGGTGGCTCACCTTTAATATTAGTAGATGTAGGCTTGATGGGTGTCTGGTACATTTTTAAAGCTGTAATATGCAGTATGGTAGCCTGTTATATATATTGGATAACGGGACCTGCTGCAAAGAGTAATATAGTTTAAAAAGACAAAGACAAATGGAAGTGGGGAGATTCAATGTGCAAACCAAATAATTAGTTTGATCATAAGCACCTGTCTTAACAGTTATGAGCATCTGTTTTTTAATAATAAACACACTAGTCAATCCCCTTGTCATTTCTTAACCAACAGTTTTTAGCCAGAGTCCCATTGCCCTTGTGTGTCCTTCATCCATCATCTTACCCCTTCTGTCCATGTAATGAGCAGTTCCCACATAGTGTAATAAATGAAAAATATAAGTAGATAACTTAGTTAGCAAGCTTTTGGCAGACATTGTGGAAGAAAAGGCTCTTGCTGGGGAGGGAAAGTAAATGAGGGAAGGTTAGGGGTTTAATAACTATATGGCCAACAAGAATGAGCCAGTAGGCTGATATTCTAACTTTAAATCTGCTAGACTGCAAATGTCAGTCTATTGGCCCGTCTTCTTGGGTGCTAGGGTCATTTCTCTAGCAAATACCAGGTTCTTCTGCTTATCTCTGAAGCATTCTGGAAGGGGACAGTCTGGAGGTTTGTAATCTCACTTCTCAAGTGGTTGGACAAGGCCACACTACTCTTTGTGTCGTTGAATGACTGTCTAGGACTGCTGCCCTACTTAATTTCTAAGAAAAACTCTGGGGGCTGAAAATAATTGGGTCGTTTCTCCCACCTTCAATCCATAGAGACTTTGAGCCTGAAAATAACTGCAGTATTATCCCAGAAAACTAAGTTTTCCATAGCTACAGAGAGAGGCTTCAGAGTAGAAAGGAATGCTTTAGCTTTCTGTAGCTACTTGTGAAAGGGCTTCTAGGAAACATGCTCAGATCCCACGTAGTTGGAAGTAGCAGTGGGGCAAGAGTGCTTTCTTCTCCTGCTTCTACAGGATGACGAGGAATAGGAGGGCCGCCTTCCAACTTTTCCTTTCTTCCTCACCCTCCCAAGAAAACCTTATGGATTGAGGGTGGAGCAGTAGCCCTACCAAATATCCCTCTCTCCACACAAGATGCAAGATGAGGAGAGTGATAACCCGATGCTCCCTGAAGATACAGGGGGATGGGGTCACTTGGCCAGCCTGCCAAAGTCTATAAAGGTAATGGGGGATGTCTGAAACGTAGAGGGGTTGACTTCCCAAGGCCTTTTTGGGGACTGAGTGACCAAAATTTCATCAGCTGAATATGACTAGGCTAGCATAGCACTGGTATTTGTGCTCTTTGCCACATTTATTTATGGCTTATCAATTCCTAATAGCAAGAACCAATGGAAAACTGTGGGAAAAGTGCAAAATATGAAGGAAATCTTTTAAGAAAATTTTTAAACAGCTTTATAGTGCATCAGTTTGTCACTAACAAGTAACTTATCTATATAAATTTGCTGCGGTTACTGCCTCTTCAAAATAGTCTAAGCATATACTCTCAGACAAAAATTAGTTTATCAAAGTAAAAGCAATGGGTCTTCGTTTCATCAGACAGTACATAGATCTGGACTCAAATGTTAACAAATTGTAATAGCCAGTCCACATTACCTTGTTCAAATTGTTTTAAGGGAAATAGCATGGCTTAAAAGTAGCTTACATGCTTTGCATTCGTATTACACGTTTTTCTAGATGTTTTTATAACAATTCAAGAACTGGTTGTAAACTCTTCACTCTTACTACTTATTACTCTTTAATAGCTCTATTCATCTTGAAAGATCTTGGCAAACATTCATTCTTAACACTGCTGTGAGGCAAGTACCTCAAGTATTACTCCTGCTTGCAGACGAGGGAAAGGAGGAGGCATGAAAGTTAAGAGAGTTGTGGAAGATCACAAAGGGGGACCAGTCTTAGAGCCTCAACTAGCATTTGTGATACTTAACCGATTTTGTTATTTGATGACCCCCAGAATCTCAGAAATCTTTCCCACAACCTCTATTTTCCCTGTTCTAGCCTAGGATTCCCATTATGACAGGGCACAGCATTATCAATAGATAACACATCCTGTAATTTGTTACTGATTCTCATGTAATCCAAATACTGCTGTCTGCAGTAAATGTTTTAGCTTCCTTCTAATATTTCATAGCTGAGTTGAAATATATGCTCATCTTCCCTTTAAATTGGAGTGTTTGTTGGAGTGGATTTGTAGAAAACCTAGCTATTCCTAACTTCATGTCATTGCTAGTTTTATGTAGAATTCTACAAACTTCTGTTACTCTTTCTTTATGTCCTGCAGGTTTATTAAAATTGTTTATCAAACAGAATAAGTAGTTGGAGACAGGTACACTATCATAAAAAGTTCATACTTCGTGCTATGTATTATCTCAAGCACACACTATAACAACATTTTAATTGTAGATGCCTGGAATGATGCAGTCAGTGATGCCTGGAATGATGATGTCTCATATGTCCCAAGCGCCTATGCAATCTACAGTACCGGTAATCTTTAAAACTTGTCTTTTTCACTTTTTAAAATACCTTCTGTGTGAATACTATTGCCAACATTTCATGAAGTTTAGTCAAGCTTTTGAACTTGTATAAAATGATGATAAAAGTGCCCTCCTTTATGTATAAAATTCTATTAGGAAGAGGTGAGTATTTGAATAAAGCTTCAGGAGCCCCACACAAAAGCAGCCACTTGCACCTTAATGGAGGAACGATCTGTATTTCATATAATAACTTCCTTAACATGTGAAATATTGTCTCTGTACCCAGATTTCAATATTGCATACAACTACTGATTTCTTATAACACCAGCTGCTTTCTTTTTGTACAACTATTGTAACTTTTAAAAAAGTAAAGGGTTTAGTACTCACCCAGATTTCCCACAGTAACGACGCACAGCAAAAATAGTGAAAATTTTAATGCATTAAATCTCTTAAAAGATATCAATAACAGAAATATCATTGATTTCTTTCATAGTAAGTTCATCCTGGATTTCTAGAATGGATTGCCCATTGTAAGCTTTGGAAGAATTTCAGAGTTCTGAGAGGAAAATTAAAAAGCATTGCGGTTAAAAAGAGAGCTCTGATATGCTAATTAGTATTCAGTCCAATTTTAAATATATGAAAATATAATTTCAGTAGATTTTTGGAGCTCTGACAACCACTTTCATAGTATAAAATGATCAGGAGTAATAAATATCAGTTGAGTACCAACTTATAAATTGAATGATGTTTAAGGATATTTTTAAGGATACGTTATTTCAGAATCTAAACACAACAGTCCTCTGTTTTAATTAAGATAACTTTCATTTTGATGCTATGTGGTGGTACTGAGAATTTTTTTCTCAGGTGCGCGGCTGCTGGGTCTTGCTTACATGCTTTGCCATATTTGGGTCAGGAGGTCACATTGGCAGGCGGTGAGTGTTTTGCTTTCCTCTGTAGCATGGGGTCACTTAGTAGGATTATCTAGGTATGTTGTACTAAATATTTCCCTGTAGTTGCAGGGCCTAGGCGGGCATTGGTTCACTTTGGTTCCTTCTGTTCTCTGCCTGTTGCCCCCTATAGTTTAGTCTCCTGAGAACAGTAATACGTTAGCCTAATTCTAGTTGTTAGACTTAGTGTGGGGATGGACGGGTGGTATTTAGTGGCCTGTGATACACAGGCAGTCATAATAGATGATCTGGTGGTCCCATCTGGCCTTAAACTCTGTCTAATGTGATCTGCTTTTGTTGTTTTCATGCTTTCCACAAGCTTTGTAACTTATGAGATTAATTCTTTATAGTTGTATTGCACCTTATCTAAATATAAAGCCTGATCCAAAGCTCATTGAAGTCAATTTCCTTTTTTTGTTGGCTTCAGTGCACTTGGAGTCTGTGCTGTATGCAAGTATTTTTGCAAAATACTTACATGCGTGTCTTTGTACAGTATCTTACTACAGTCATTATCATGAGGTGCAGTACAGTAAGAGCCTTTATTTTTATATAACTAATTGGCATCAATAGAATCCCAAAAAGTGATGGCCTCATTCAGGCACCTATATTCACTACTCAGAAAAAATGAGGTGATGAAGGAGACTTTACTCAGAAAAATAGAAAACGAAAACATTTTTTGTGACCATGCCCTAGCATCACTTTAGATTAGTTGGTGCTGGCAGTTTGATTGGATAGAAAAATGGCAGCTGGAAGTCTTTTTCTTAGTACAGATAAATTGAACTTGATTGTAGTCCTTGCTTCTGAAATTTGGAGTCTGGAAATCAGTTGATTACTCTCTCCCATATTATCAAGCAGTTTGTTGGTATTCTCATTTGACTCTTTTCATGTTTGAAAATCTAAAACTATCTATACTGGGATATCTTTAGAGTGCTTACTTACCTGGGAAGCAAATTAAATAGAGCTTTAGATAGTTGTTTAATATATTTACGGTGGGTACAGTTTTCAAAGATGCCTAAGTAGGGACATAAAATACTAAACAGTTAAATGATAAGTATTAGTCTTCATGATAAGACTAATACTTATCTGTGAACCGGTAGTGCGGGGGTTAATGGTGATGGCATCGAGCAATGGCGGAGGCAGCTGTGGTGCTGCTGCCCGGGGAGGCCAGCCCGAGGCCTTGGTGCAGTCACTGCAGAGTGCCCTGTTACAGAACACCGGGGACCATGGGTCTGAGATTGGGGGTCCCCCATGGTGCCAGCCTGGAGGTCCTACCCGGGGCCTATGGAGAGGGTACAGAGTGTGGGGTTAAATGGTTAACAGATGTAATTTTAATAGTTTAAACTATTACCCTTTTTTCACTGATATTTACATCCCTATGCCTAGGTGACTTAGAGGCCTTAGTCACATTGATAGTAAAAAGGGCTTTGGCTCTAAGTCACTTAGATTTTTCTGATTTTTTTCCCCCAGTGCATTAAGCAAGATCAGTTACCCTCAAAGTGAACATTTGTTTTACCTTAAGCTTGATTGCACCAGTATTGGTGTTTTTAATGGATCTATCTTGCTAATCTGTATTATTTAGATGTTCAATTATCTCTTGTGCAGACTGCCTGAAAAAATCAAGTAACTGAGGGATTGAGCCCAATGAATGGGTAACTTGTATATCTATTAAAGCTTTAATATGTGATTTTACATAAAAAGATTGAAGTTAGAAAATTCGTGAATTAAAAGGATTTAATTCTTCCCTCTGTGTATTTGAGATTTGAACTAACTGTGTGAAAATGCCATCAAGGTTTTGGGTACCCATGACAAGCTATTAAAAGTATAGCACACTCAGCTGTTTGAGTATAATGATTGATAGAAATATTTATTTATGGTAGAATTAGTAAGTTAGTTGTTAAATCCATTTTTCTATTAGTACTAAATTGACCACAAAAATGTGTGAGATAAATCAAGTGATTGCACTAAGGATAGTGGTGATGTTGCAGTATATCTTTGTTCACCTAAATCTAAAGAAGTTTGTTCAGACATGCACCCAAGACCCATGCCTTCTCCTTGGATGGAAGCTGACCTATTGTTCTTTGAATCAGTGAAGGTTTAAAGTATTATACCCTTGTGGTTTGAGTCAAACGTGTTATTTCAGAGTTGGAATTAGCTGATCATCTTCACTGTATATACTGTATGAGTGTTCCATTTGCATGCACAAGGACTGTTCTTTATGAGGATGGCAAGACACTCATTGAAATGAATTGGTAAATGTATGGCCTTTTCAGAAAAGTAGTTTGGTATCCTTAATTATTTTCTTATGGAGCTGAATTCCTGTGACTTGTTATATAGGAAGGGGGGGGGGGTGAGGGTGAGGAAGAACCCACATTTAAGTTCCTGGAGCCTTTTGCTGCTGGAAAAACTTGAACAAGTTGCTTCTTTGAATTGATTAGTAAAGCATTTAGTAACATGTTTGATATGGTTTTAAAATAATCTGTTTATTGTTTCTACAGCCAGGAGTAAACTGTATGGACACACAAGTAGGTATGTGTACACAATCATTGTTTTAAAAATCTTATAATAGAATTGGTTAAATCTCAGAAAAATGAAGCTTAGGTTTACAAACATAATGTAAATGAATCTGTATCCAATTCCCTTTTTATTTAAATAAACTCTTTATTAAGTTTAGTTTATAGTGATGCTTTACCTTTCCTAGCATCATTTTCAGAACTGAAAAATCTTTCATGGAAAGAAAGGAGAGGGTAATTTTTATATGCTTTAAAATCTTATTTTGTGTCTTGCTAGTTTTCTTTAACATTTTTATACTTTTAATTAATTATTTTACCCACTTCAAAAATACAAACTGGATGCTCTTATCCTGTTCTGGTTTTATTTTTTTGTTTTGTTTTTTTTCTCCTTCAAGTATTGTCTGTCATTATGGACCTCTACTCTTGGAATGCCTAGCCCATCTGTATTCTCCTGCAATACCAAACATTCAGATCAAAAGGGTATTTCACGAGGCTGAAACCTCTTCAGGTAGTCCCATATCTAATGTGGCACACATTCTCCAGTGAATAGATTCTTTCCACCCATGCATGAATAGCACCATCTTGGGAGCTGAGTTGAGTTTAGTGCTCATGAAATTGATGGAATCGCCAGTTGATTCTCTAGAGCAAAGATGTTTGTGTAAACTATCCCTTGAAGATTGGATTGTCAAAGTCCATAACATCATTACAAAAAGTCTGAAAGCCATAAGGATAACCTGTGTCTTCACGGAAATGGTGTTTAGTTGAGGTGGAACTCATGCTATTAAATTACCTGTGTTTTCCCCTGAGCTTCACTCAGTACTGGGAGAAGCTGAATGGCATAATTTAGATGTTAATGGGCCCTTATTTAATACTTGGAGAGAATTGGCATCTCTCTAAAACTTCTAGACTATTTGTAATTTCTGATAAATCCAGAGAGATTATTTCTGTTTAGAGATTGTCTAAATGGATTGAAGAGTGTATAAGTCTGTGATCTTGCAGATGTTTCAGTGCTTGAAGGTACTGAGATTCATTCCACCAGTTCTGAAACAGTGCCCGCGTCAGTCATTCCCAAACATTATTAGTTCACGTACCACCTTCTTTAAAAATTGGTGTTGGAAGTACCGGATGCAAATTTCTTCTTTGGGCACATTTATTTTAGGCCTTAATAGGCTTTATTTAAATATTTATGGATTCATAGTAAAATAAAATTTGTGTCTGGTGGAGATCTGCCTGGGGGAAATTAGAAAAGAAGGACGTTTGGCTAGGGGAGTCCCACTGGGGGCTGTAGAGAATGTGATGTTTAGAGCTGGTTGAGAAGTCGATGAATCAGTTTAACTGGAAAATGCGCTTTGTCAAAATTGAGACTTTTCTGCAAAAACTTACAAGTTTCAACAAAACTTTCATTGGGAAGTTTTCTCAGGTAGTTTGGTTGTTAAGGCATTCACCTGAGATGAGTGAGACTGAGTTTCTAGTCCCTACTTCAGTGGATATTTTTCTATACAAAATGGAACAGCCCCAAAAGAAGATATTGAGAGAAACCAACTCCAGAATAGCTCCTTCCCTGTTCCCCCTCCCTACACCTAGCAAAAAATTAAAATAATAATAATAATAATTTTGAAAAGGTCTGTTTCATCCTGATGCAGAACAGGAAAGTTTTGGAATCACAAAAATATTTGTGAGGTGGGGAAATGTTTCCTGCGCAGTTGTAATGAGGTTAGACTGAGGGTAGAGCTTTGAGTGCAGGAGAGCATGGGGGGGGGGGGGGGGTGTGTTTGTTTGTTTGTGAGCGTGAGCGCGCGCGAGTGAGAGAGGAGGGAAAGAGAAGTGAGGAGTCTTGGCAGCATTAGCCCCATTTCACACTTGTTCAACAGCTACAGGTTCCTCTCTGGCTCCTTCTGAGTCAGAGAACTCTGCAAGTCTTGCTACAGCCCCCCTTTCTGAAGAGTCTTCCTCACAGGTCTCCTTCTGCCCTTTGGAACCACAGATTCTTTCCTCTTTATTAAGGGTTTCCACAGCTCTTCCTTCATTGGGCTGTGAATAGTTAGGCAGGCTTCCCCAGCTTTTCCCTGGGAAATTACTCAATCACTCACCTACATAATTGCACGCATAATACGTTACACTATGCATAGACATGTAATATTACATAATGTGGCCTTGATGGGGTCTACCACTGCCTACCCAAATTTATTGTCTGAGCCCGTGTCCTCATTTTCAGATTGGTTTGATTAAATCCTCCGCCTTCTCACGGAGCAGGGCCAGCAGCACCTGGGCTGTGGGGCCATCCATGCTGGCATTGAGCATGTGGTCTGGGCACAGGCAGTGAGGGTTGTGCTGCCTACAGCCGCAGTGCCCAAATAGAGTGAGGCTGGATGGATTGACGGATAGCTGGCTGGCTCAGGAGCAGTGGGGAGAGGTGGTGGTACAGCAAGGAAAGCAAGGTGGTAAAGGGCAATAGAAATGGCAGCATGGAACTGTGCAGAGCCCAGCCCAAAGCATGATGAAAACATGGCCAGACAAATGCAGCCCCCTTCCCACTGCCCTTCAGCATTTTCCATCTGGCTGGCTTTTGTTGGTGGCACTGGCAGCCTGCAATGCTGCTGGCTGGCACTAGGGGTCGACATAGTGAGCACAGGGGAAGCCAGGCCACAGGGCTGGCAAGGGATTTGGAATGTGTCCCCTTAGGTGGACCTGCAGGTCCCCGAGCCTGAGCTTTACAGTCTGGGGGTGTCTTTGCCCTCTCCCACACATACCCTGAGAATGAGGAACTCACATCTTGGCATCTGTCCTACTCCTCAGGGTCTGAGGCTCCCCAGATCCTGTCATGTGTCACTCACTGACGAGGAGGGTGCTTCTTGTTCACCACAGGCAGGCAGGCAGAGGGGCCCTGCTACAGACAGGCCCATGTGCTGCCACCACTTCCTTCCTGTGCCAGGCAGTAGCACCTCTTCAGTGGGTGGCACTGGTCAACGCTGGCCAGCACCCAGGGTCTCAGCAGTGTTAGGCCAGAAACAGTTTTTGCTTCACAGCAGGCAAGGGAGATGAGGCCTGCCCCGGTCCTATCCCATCTGGAAGAGGAGGGAAAGTGGGGAGCGGGACGGCGTATCTGTCTCTTGCACATGCACATAGCCAGGGTGAGAGTGTGTTGGGTGGTGCTCACTGAAAGAAGGCAGGTCTCAGGATTGATTATCCATCCAAGAGGCTGAGGGGGGCTGTGACATCACATTTGATCATTACTTATCCATCATCGTAAGTTATGGCCAACTCAGATTTCCATTCCTGGTTACACCACTGCCATTAACCATAAAGAACATTGTAAAATGAAAGACGCCGGTGAGGATAGATGTAGCATT
This sequence comes from Emydura macquarii macquarii, assembly GCF_026122565.2. Classification (NCBI taxonomy): domain Eukaryota; kingdom Metazoa; phylum Chordata; order Testudines; family Chelidae; genus Emydura; species Emydura macquarii. Next base: position 85,637,607 of record NW_027131390.1, read on the forward strand.
AAACAATTTCGCCAAAAGATGCCACAAGAAAGGTCTCACCTTGCAAATATATCAGCAAAAGACAGAAAAAAAGATTTTCCTGGAGAGGTACAGTAGAACCTCAGAGATTTGAACACCTCGGGAATGGAGGTTGCTTGTAACTCTGAAATGTTGTAATTCTGAACAAAACATTATGGTACAGTACCCTGCAGTCGGTGTCTTCCAGCTGAGGCTGGGAGAGAGCTCTGCAAAGATGGCACCTGGCAGCACTGCCTGTTTTGCAAGTAGCTCCCTGCCCTGTTCCTATTTCTTGCTGAAGTGGGAGGCCTGCCCTGCACCCTTGGCACTGCAAGCTCCAATCCTCAGCCACCTCTCCCCAGGGTTCGTCCTGCTCTGTGCAGTGCCTCTGCACTCCAGAGGCGGTGCCAACCCGCTGCCAGCCCCCCTCCTTCCCCTGCCCCTTGCACTCCCAGAGGTGCTGTTGGGATCCAGGAGTGCAGCCAGAGGCAATGCTTGGACAGCATCAGTGCACAGGCTGTGGCCCTTTAAAACTCCAGAGCACAGCATGCAGGCAGCAGCTCCAACTCTGGCTCCTGCTCCAGGCCAGGATTTAGGTGCAAGAGCAGCAGCTCTCAGCAGCTTGGTCTTTCTGGGCTTGAACTTGCAAGCTTGTCCCCCTCCTGAGAGGGAGAGGGGGTGCTTCTGCTCTGCATGCTCCAGTCAGGCTGCCTTAGGCTGGCAGCAGGGGCTCACAGCAGTGCCTGTGAACCTCAGCATCTTCACCTCCTAACTGTAAGTGGCTGTGCCTCACATGGCAAGTGGAGCTGGGGACAGGAAATTTTTAAGATGCAATACAGGCAAAGTATAGTATTCACTTTTTTCCCTGCCTCCTCCATTTCTGCCTGATTGCTTACGTCCAGTTCTAGACCCTGTCTACACTTACCTCCAGGATTTGGCGGCAGTCAACAGGAGTTACAAAAGCTACGCAAAAAACTTGCATAATTCCTGTCGACTTCTGGGCTCCTCTTCTGCGCGCCGTCTTCACTGCACTGCGCCGACGCAGCGCTACGCCACTTGTGAAGGTGGTCTTAGTATGTCAATTTCTGGATCGACTGAGTAGGTCTTCACTGACCGCTCAGTCGATCCAAAGCAATAAATCTGATGGCGGCGACTTTGCTGCCGTCAGTGTAGCCGTAGCCCTAAAGGGTGTTCGGTTGAGGGGTCAGTTCATATCTTTGAGGTTCTACTGTATTTCAAGACAGAGGGAAACCTCTTTTGCAAAACGCATGATGGTGTTCTCAACCACGAGAGGAAATCAACAATTGCAAACCACGTGAACAAATAACAGAAGTATTTAAAAAGATAGGCTGAGTTCCAAGGACAGTCTCATAAAATGTAGCACATTATTTCAACCTGTTTCAACATAAAGAGAATCGCTTGATAAAAGTGGTTGAATGTTGTCCATAGAATCTTAGAACCATAGGACCGGAATGGACCTCAGTAGATCATCTAATCCAGTCCACTGCACTGAGGCAGAACTTAGTATTATCTGAACCATTCCTGACAGATGTTTGTCTAACCTCGTCTTAGAAACCTCCATTGATGGAGATTCCACATCCTCCCTAGGCAATTTGTTCCAGTGCTTAACTGCCCTTACAGTAAGGAAATTTTTCTTTGTCTAATCTAAGGCTTTGTCTACACTGCCACTTATGTCGGCAAATTATCTCCCTCAGGGGTGTGAATATGACATAAATGCTAGAGTGCACAGCTTATTCCATTGAAGTAATTTATGCTGCTCACTGGGGTAATTTTTTTATGCTGATGGGAGAGCTCTCTCCTGTCGGTATAGCATTTCTTCACCAAATGCACTGTAGTGGTGTAGCTGTACTGGTGCAGTTGCACCACTGCAGCGCTGTATGTGTAGATGTGACCTAAATCTCCTTTGCTGCAATATAAGCCCATTACTTGTCCTGTTCTCAGTGGTTAAGGAGCAAATTTATCCACCTTCCTCTTTTAAGAACCTTTTGTGTACCTGCAGGCAGTTGTCACCCCTCAGTTTTCTCTTCTTCAGACTAAACCCAGTTTTTTCCAGTCTTTCCTCTTAGGTCATGTTTTCTAGACCTTTCATAATTTTTGTTGCTCTCCTCTAGACTTTCTCCAATTTGTCCACATCTTTCTCAAAGTGTGATGCTAAGAACTGGGGATAGTACTGCAATTGAGGCCTTATAAGTGCTCAGTAGAGTGGAATAATTAATTCTTGTGTCTTGCTTACAATACTCCTGCTAATATCCCAGAATGATTGGATCCAAATTTGTTCTGGTACAAATACACAGGTATTTAAAATAGACCATCCTTTAGTGCATTAGTTTCTATGTACTTGAGTCAAGAATGGTGGTGCAGTTCCAGGAAGTTATCAGCTGCAAGATATGTTTCATACAGATGTCTACAGTTTTGAGAGAAATAATCTTAAAGACAAAGGGAGGGATAACTGCATGTCATATTTGATCAAATGATTGACAGTTAAGACCCCAACATACTGTTTTAATTGCACCATTGGTGAAAAACCACACTGGAAAGGTGTGCTTCTATCTTGCTGTTGTTCACTTCATCCAGAAAACATATAACATCATATCTCAAGCCATCATTCAAATTGTGCAAAATTACTTAATTGCTTACAACAAAATTGTTGTCTTTGACACAACAATGACCTGTACTTTCAGTTCTGTACTGTTTGGACTGTTTCCTGGTAGCATCCACTCTCTATGCTTTGCCCACGTAATCCACTTGGTGAGAGAGAGTTTTCATAAGCCCTTTGAGAATGTCAATGCACTTTGAGCATTTTCACAGATGTTGTGTATGGCATGAGGCAGGAAGATGAGGTATTTAAATTATCTCAGCCAAAAAGTTCCAGGAGCAGCAATGGCTCCAGACCCAGTAACTAGATAGAGCTGCTGAGTGTTTTGCATTTCAGTACCATGCAAAATACTTTTAATATTGATCACAGGTTTGTTGTAGAAGAAATAGGTGTTTGTGGCAGCTCAGCACTGCATTCATTGCAGGATCTTAAGACTGTTGTCAGGTGGGGCCCAGGGTTTAGTGCTGAAGATTGCATTGTGTTTTATTGATCAGATGTATAACCCAGTTATTGAACTAATGGATATACTTGGAAGCCAAAAAATATGAACTCAGATTTGTCCTCTGTTTTAGGAAGATGCCACTCAAAGGTTTCTCGAGACTGAAGAGATCAATAATAATTTAAAACCTAATCAGAGCATGAATTTGGAGCTCTTGTTTCAGTCTGCTATTGACAATTTAGCTGAAAAGCCGAAGTAGTACACCAGTGATACTGAGAGTGGGAAACCTGCTAATAAATTCCTTAAATATATAAGTAGTTTCAATCTCAGAGGTGTTTGTGAGATGTTGCATATCAAAGAAGATGGCACTTCAGTTCTATGATTGAGCAACTTTCCAGCAGAGAAATTGTCTTTGTATACTTACAAGATGGCACCAAAAGCCACCCAGAGTGCTCTACCACCAATAAATATTGATTTGTTGTAATCTTCAACAACTGATCATCTTCCTAATTTGACAACATTAGCTTTGAGATACATAAATGGAAGTAACCCCTACATCTGATGCAGAATGCAGCCACTCACAGTATATCTTGTCCTGTCCAACCAAAATGTTCTCTTTCAGAAGTCAGACTGAAGTAGCTGGTGGTCCTTTATTTTAGTTGTGGAGTTTAAAAATATATGATAAAAATTTTTTCGTTTCTACTTTTTGTGATTGTTATTTTAGTTAATTTGCTTGTGTTTTCATATCAGCTATGAAAGAAAGATACTGAGTATCTGCACAATAATTTAATTATCTTGCACGTTCTTATACAGAGCAAAGACTTAAAATATTTTTTAATTTTCTTTTTTTATTTTAATCTTGGAGTTTGAAAGATGTGATCATTAGCTTCATTGTAGAAAAGAGTGTGTTTTTGGTATCCATTCACTATAAAAAAAATCTTAATTTAAGTAGTCACTATTTAACAACTATTTTTCAGTTAAATGAACCACACATACTGGGTCACTTTAGTGTCACACTTTTTGATAAGTGATGATAAAGATATAGCTTTTGTGATTAAAATGTGGCTTTATACGTAGAAAATTCATGAAAACTGGCCTCTATATCTGTCTAAAGAGGCTGTATTAATATATTCTGTTAAACTTGTTAAATAAATAAATAAATAAATAAAAAGTACAGTTTTGCATAACTTTCCATTTTTGTGCACCTAATTCCTTGAGGTGTGCCCAACCTACCCATATCCAGGTTCCAGCCCCATTCCATGAAACCGCTCTTGATCCTAAGACTCACAGCTTTCTTCCCCTTGTTTGTCCGTTTCCCCCCCCCCCTCCTTTCTTGGGCTATATATGATATGATTCAGGCAGGCTTCCACAGTCCCCATTCTGGTTCCCATCCCAAAGAGCCTTTCTCCTGACTTGTAAATCCCCTGTAATTCTCCTTTTAAGGCTGCCTCCCTTCTCTCTTCCTGGGAGTCACCTAACAACTAGTTTTATCATGTTAAGGAAGTAGCTACCTAACTAACTCCTGGCCCCATTTCCCATCTGATCATCTGCTCCCTTGAATACCTAATTCCTTAAAGGTGCTATGTCATGGAACATCTTAAAGGGGGCAGGCAACCTTGTGACCATGTACAACTTCCAACAAGCTCATATAGCATTTGGGAATCTTGGGGATATTTACTGCTACTTAGTCTTCAAGGGTGAAGATTGATAGTGCTTATGCTTGAAGGAGAAAGGAAAGGTATTTGACTGTAATTCATTTCTCAAGTGGATGGTTGAGAAGAACCCACACTTCTGCCCTCTTAAATTCAAATTCTGAGGACCTAGCTCAAGAAAACATTTAAGCCCATACTTGTGTCAGAGTGACTTAAATGGAAATTAAGCACATGCTTAAGTGCTGCCATGAATAGAGTTGTTTTCCTGAACTAGGCTCTGTATAGGGAAAATAAATTGTTTGTGGGGCATGTCTCATTATAAGCCCAAACAGCTGGTGCTGCAAGAATGTGTGTAGCCCAGACAGACACTCTTTGCTTTACAGTAAGTCATTTTTTAATTTGTAAAAGACCAGAGAGGAAAAAATGTATGTTAGAAGTGTTTATTAGAACACTAGTGTTTCTCATTTTGTTTTGTTTTTATTTAATAGGTACAACACCTCCTGGAACACAGGTGAGTAAAAACCAAGGCTTCAGAAATGTAATAGAAGTACAATGACTATAAGTCCATATATGGACATTCAAAAAAAAAAGTTATCCTTAGTCTAGTGTTGGGTATTTTTGCACTAGTGAAATACTCTGTTTTTAAATTCCGAAATTTTTTATTGATTTAGTTAAATTTAAAAAGAAATGTTCCTGTCTGTTTAGTGTTCACGAAACTTTTGTATTGTTAGCTCTGAAGTGTGTAGTCTTAATCAACAGAGCAGTATAGCACAATGTGATCTTCACTGTGCCCTGACACAGCCATGCTCAGAATGAGGGCACTTCAGATTCCATGACTATATTCAATCCTTGATGACTCAGATGCGATTACCAACAAGGATCTTCATTAGTGCCAATTATTATAATAGTTTGTCATAAGGGATAGAATAGATTTTTCTGATGAGTGGTCAGAATCTACTAATCTGGAAAGCACGTCCCAGTCCATCAATGTTTCTAGTCCTAATAGGCTCTTTGATCCAAGTGTGGGTGTCAGCTAATTTTATCTATTTTGCTGTTACTGAACTAAACTGTTTTTTCAGTACTCCAATAAAAAATTAAATGTTAATAATTAAATCTCTGATACTATTTCTGCTCCCTGCAAAATCTTCAGAAGGTATTTGGATCCTATGCTTTTGTTGACATTTTAAGTAGCTCCTGTTCCCATGTTCAAGAGAAATTACCACAGTACAATAACTTAATAAGAGCAAATATTGGGATGGGGATTTAGATGAAATATGAGATTTACTTTCCCTTTCACTTAAGTGGTCATTTTTGCTTTTATACTATTGGAAAACTGGGATTATAATTTTTAAAATGTAAGGCATGGGTCTAACTCCAATAACACTCAGTAGACTAGCCACTAAAATTAAAACAATTAATATGTGCAGGGGAGGCAAGATGGTAATCAATGTGATTTTTAAATCTGATAGCTTATGGATAAGGATAAGACTGTACTTCCAGAGACCTCCATGACATTTTCTGCTTCAGCCCTAGGGTGGTGCGGGCCTCTGCAGCTCCCAGCATAGACCACCATTGCTAAAAAATTAATGTCTGTACACCAATGGATTCAGTCTTTTCAGTGGTATATAATAATTGGTTCCAGCCCTGTTGATTCTGACACTTTAAATCATTCACTGGTTCTTTGGATTAGCAGGATTAGTGTGGCACCAGTCCATAACTTAATGTAACAATTACCAGCCTTGGATCATTGTAACTTTCGGTCTGTAGAGATGTATCCAGGTGTCACCTAGGAAGTAATTTGAAACTTTGAACTTATTTCACATGGCGCACCAAACTGCCATTTTATGAAAATGATTTTCAGTCATTAACAAACTAAGCTGCATTTAAAGTTGCATTTAAAAGTGACCAAGGTGTGTGTCTGTCATTGTCTGTCTTGGAATAATACTGTATTGCAAGTTTTCATGTTTGATCCTTTGCTATACTTTTAAAATCATTTACTGTCAACAAGAAATTTGTAAATCTGAATCAGTGTAATTTAAGCTTCTATGAAACGATTTTGTGTTTAAAAAATCTTATTGGGTATATTTAAAGTACATTTTTTTATATTTAAACAAATAGAAGAAATCAGTACATTTTTTTAAATCTCTGGATTTTTTTTTTCAGATCACACATCCAATAATTTGTGCAGCCCAGCAAACCGCCACAACCAACAGTTCTATAAGTGATGATCCTTCTAAACAGGTTTCACTAGTTTCCACTTGCATTTAACTTTTCTAGAGTTTTTATAGCATTCCATAATCACATTTTATTGCTTCTGATTGATGGTCTGTTCTGTTTTTCCTAGAAATCCATGTGGACAGAACATAAATCACCAGATGGAAGAACTTATTATTATAATACTGAAACAAAGCAATCTACATGGGAGAAGCCAGATGACCTCAAAACACCTGCTGAGGTAAACCCAAGTTCATTGAAAGATAGAAGTGACTTAAAATAAAAAGTTCAGCATAGTGTTCAGAAGACCTGCATTAGAATTTTTATTTCAGTATACAGCCATTTTATTTCCATTTACAGCCATAAATACCCTCCACTACAAAAAAAACCCCAATTAATTCTAGATAGACTGTCTATAATTGAGTGAAAAGATCTGTTATAAAAAGTCTACAGTAAAGAGTGAAAAGGTGCATTGTTTCAAGTCTTCATAAATCAATACTTGAAGTGTGGATTCTTCAAAATACTTGTGCTTTTGTGATCACTGTGTGACATCAGGTTTACATTTTGCTGTTTTACTTCAGGAAATACTTTCATTGTATACATTGTGATATGCTTTAAGTTATTTTTTGTTTTAAGGCCTATTTTTGGGTTGTTTTTAAGGCTATTTTAGTAGTTTTGAAACATCATTGTAGTAAGATTTTTAACAAATATTTTTGCTCTCCATTAGCAAATGTTATCTAAATGTCCTTGGAAAGAGTACAAATCTGACTCTGGAAAGCCTTACTACTACAATTCCCAAACAAAAGAGTCACGCTGGGCAAAACCCAAAGAGCTTGAAGATCTTGAAGGTAACTAATGGAAACTGAGCATTTTGTGTATTATATAGGTGTTGTTTCCATATAAATTATAGCAAGGAATTTGTACTGTTATTTTAGGGTAGGAATTGTGCTTCTTATTAAAAATTAAATGGACTGACACAAAAAAGTGATGCTAGAGCTTTGCTCCAATAATATAAAATTATAACTGAACAGAACTCATCTGTCTTATTTTAATGTTGATCAAAGTCTAAAAGATTAAACTTAATGTTATCCTATTCAGTGGATGTGAAATAAAAATGGTGTTAGCTATCTTAGTTGAAAATCAAAATTATTATGCATAAAGCTGTTTGTAAATGATGTTGCTAATCTGTTTCCCCTAATCCCTTCTGTCAACATTCAATCAATTATCATGAACCACCATTGCTTCAATACATTGTTGTTGAGTAAAGCTAATTTATCAAAGTCAAAACCATGCACACATCCAAAGAGCATGTGTTTAAAGCTTTATTTTGAGATAATTTGTTTAATTTTGGGGGTGAAGGATTATTAAGGTGAGAAACAACTTTTTATCATATTATGACATATAAGAATATAAATTGAAGTCTCATTTGGATTTCTTCTGGCTATTTCACAAAAGTAATGTCCTAATATGTACTGGTGGAGTGTACAGCTACATTGGTGTTTAATGTGGATGGGGTATGTTCATTATTTTTGGTAAATCAAGGCCATGGTGAAGAAATTACAAAATTATTTAAAGGAAGCTAAGATAATAGAATAGTACAAATGGGAAGAGTTGGAGGGTGGGGGAGGCGGAATAATGGAAGCAAGAATACTAACATGAATATCAACAATAAAAGAATAGCTTGATCTATTTTTATATTCCAATTTACTTAAAAAAGAGAATATCAATGTTTTCTAAACATAAGCTTCTTATGGACACTACATTTTGAATAAACATTTTCTTTTTCTCCTACAGCAATGATTAAAGCAGAAGAAAACAGGTATGTTTATAAAAATACTTTTTCATTAAATTGATAGTATCAGTGCCTATTTTTTTCTTAAACTTAAATAATCCTGATCTTTTGAAATAAATGTCTAGCTTGCTTTCAGTTGGTAAAATGTTTTAATACTTGATTACCAAAGTATATTTTCATTATTTAATTTAGAAGTTCTTTTAATTTAAAAATCTTTGAACTTCTGTTTCTGTTCAGCTATGCAGTTCTTATAAAGAACTCTCTACTTTTGAAATTGTTTTAGATCCTTGTTTTTTGTGAAATATAGCACTTTGTAAGGTAGGCCTAAAACTCTTGACAATGTCCTTTAGAAACTTATTTCAAGTCTCATATTTTCCCTTAAGGTTTATTGAACTTACATGACTATATAACTCTTACTTCTATTTTCTTATTTGGTGTATTCAGCAGTAAACCAGAAGAATCAACTTCAACATCTTCTGCTCCAGCTGTTGCAACAGAAGTTACAGATAGCAGCAGCACCGCTACCACCACCACCACCACCACCAGTACCAGCACCACTGATGTCGAAACAGCTGTGGCTGCTACTGCAGCCACTGCCATTCCTGCTGTAGCAGCTGCTCCTGAAGCTGAAACTTCTACAGTTGCTGCTGTTGTAGAAAATGAAAGTACAGTAACTACAACTGCTGAGGAGCAAGTGCAACAAACTACTACCACTAACACCACCACCACCACCACCTCCACCTCCACCTCTGTTGTTCAAGAGCAGAATGTAGACGCTGCCTCTACCACTGTAGAGGAAACTTCTAAACAGGAGACCTCAGTGGAGTAAGTAAAATCCAATAATTTGGCTTGGAATATAGTTTTCAAATCTGAGGCGTTTTAGTTTTGAGAGTTGTGGGATTGTTGTTACGTTAGCGGTGGCTAAATGTTTTGTTCAGATTTTTTCAAAAGAAAAAAGAGAATGGAGCAAAGGTAGGGGAGAAAAATGATTAAGAAAAAACACAAGGGAAGAAGGCACTTCAAATTATTTTTTAAAAATCTCTCTCAGGACCTTCTTTTATTTACCAAATGTAATTGGATATTGTTAGAACTCATGACTTTATCTATCTAAAAAAAATTTAAAAGTGTTAGATAAACAGTATTAAAACACACAACCATACAGACTGCCCCTGTGAAAAGCGAGTTAGACTTTGTTTTAAATATTTAAGAATTTTAACAGACAGCATCACTCCTGAAATACCCAGATGTTTGTATGTAATTTAAAATACACATTTTTAAAAATGCAAAACTAAGAAAAAAAATGTAGCCCACTCTGAAGTATTAGCCCAACTAAAAAATCCAAATCAAATAAACCCAGCAAAGCTGTATCACACCTTCTCAACTAACTGCAACTACACAGTCTTCCATCCCTCACCAAAAGCCTATGAAAACAGAGAAGTTTTGTAGCATATCTTGAAGGTCAATAGCTTTTGGCATGGGTAGAAGTAATTGCAGAATCAAGTCTTACACAAGTAACACCCTGTTTTCCTCTTCCTCTCCCTCACTTAAATAAAGGGATAGATAATTTGAGCAGGCCATTGATTGCCATAGTGGCAGCCCTATTCCCAAGAGATTTATTTTTAAAATGACTTGTTTAGACAGTCTAAAATTTCTGGTTTTTCCCCATAATGTGTATCATTTTATTTTAGACTAGCAAACATTTATTTTTATATAAAGTGTTAATTTCCATCTTACTAAATTATATTTTTGAAAAATATTTCTCAAGTCTGTTTATTGGACGTTTCTTAAATTGATAATGACTGCTTGGTTTAACTGAAAAATAGTGAATTTACCTAAAGTATATAATATTTTGTCTTTTTAATCCTTATAGTGTTGCTCCCAAAAAAGAGGAAGAGGACACTCAGCCAGTTAAAAAAACATATACATGGAATACGAAAGAAGAAGCAAAGCAAGCATTTAAAGAACTGTTGAAAGAAAAGGTTTTTTAAATTAAGTCAACTACTCTTTAAACTTTCTAGAATTATTTGCCTGAAAAATTACTAATTTTTTTAAAAAGTTGACTTTCAGACTGGAGTAAACAAGGAAAAAGAATGTCATAAAGGAAGTATAATTATTTAGGCAATCATTTTATATATTGCCTATGCTTTTAAAAAATATATTTGTGTGTGATCAGTGGGCTCACAGCTCTTCTTCTCCTCCAGTTTTTCCCCAGTGTATTGAAATATAAAACTCCTAGTTTTGTCCAAAATCTAGAAGTTGCTTGAGTTTTAATTGCCATATGAAGATATAATTTCAGTGGCAAAAAAATTATAAGGATTATAAGGACAAAGGCAAAAACTGTCACTGTTTAACAGCAGATGTTTGCACAGAAGTGACTTTCACATTAAAATACATTTGTATTCAACAAAAATCCATTTCCTTTTTCATTTATCTTACTATAATTATTAAAGCTGCATGTGTTTAGACAGAATCTTTTACAATCCATCCTTTGTGAAGTCATAATTCTGTTATGAACTATGTCTTAAATGAATTGCAATAACAAAGCGGAATGCCATAAATGCATTATTACTTCACTGCAGGATAAAAAATATGGAGCCCTCTAGAGTTGTCCTTTGGTGTGCTTTCTGAATTTCCCACCATTGTTCAAAAGGAGGGTGTGGTAGGAGAAGAATGAGCTAGTGCTGGATTTCCCCCACAGTCTTTGTTGAAGGATGGTTTCTGTAGTGTGCCCAACATAGCAGTGTACAAATGCAGAAGAGGAGTGCCTGAAAGAATCAAACTGCAGAAATAGTGATGATCCTAAAAGTGCCAAGCATTTCTCTGACTGACTTATGAAAACATCACTTTATTTTTACTGATATACATAGTTATTATCAAGGGGGAATAACCAGTCTTTGTACAGCTCTCCTGTTAACATCAGCAAGAAGTCTGCTGTGCCTCACCACACAAATTAAATACTTCAGTCTAGTCTGTTTTTTTTTTTAATCAGTATTTCCAAGGAAACTATCATCATAGTATGCTGGTACCAAATCTAGTGGTTACATTATTGATTTAATGTCTTCACAGCGTGTACCATCTAATGCCTCATGGGAGCAAGCTATGAAAATGATCATTAATGATCCTAGATACAGGTACTACTTCCTTTCTTCTCTTTAATCTGCATTGTTTGTCATAGACATAATGTATATATGCTTTGCCCTCATCAGTGTCATATTTGACCACTGAAATAGGATTTGATCAAATACTGACAGTTCCTGCGCCAAGCCAATTGTCTTTTTTGAGTGTGACCTCTTACTAAAGTAGCAAAATACCTTGGGAGCTGAATATGTTTACATCTGAACAATGGAATGGTACATGGTCTTAAAGCAAAGATGCATTAGCAGTGGTAACTAGAGTTAAACTAAGAGATGGTCTTCACATTTTAAAAAATCTTCACTGAAATAGGCATTTATGCTTGTTATGATGGAGTTGCTAAGAACTTTTTTACCATGTTTTCAAAAGAGCTCTTTGTTCTCATTGGAGCTTTTGGGTGCTGAACAGACCTGAAAATTTAGCTCTACATGTAATGTCCAGAATGCATCCTGAAAGTAGGATCTCTTGTGAGGCTATTTGGTAGTATGTTACAAGAAAAGCTACTTCTGTACCATAGGCTTCACTTTGTTTCGCCACACTTCTATTAACATTTATTCTGTATGTAAACAAATTTTCATTATTTTCATTATTTACTTTTCTTTTCTAATTCCCATTTTTGTACTTAAAATCTTGTTTTTCTTGATGTGCAGTGCTTTGGCAAAGTTGAGTGAAAAAAAGCAAGCCTTTAATGCTTACAAAGTCCAGACAGAGAAAGAAGAAAAAGAAGAAGCAAGATCAAAATACAAAGAAGCTAAAGAATCCTTTCAGCGTTTCCTTGAAAACCATGAAAAGATGACATCTACAACAAGATACAAGTAAGATCAATTTAATGTACAACAACACTGTTTTAAGTTCAACCTTAAATTTCCTTGGCTAGCTTTCTGATGAACATTAACCTTTGTATAACATTTAGTCTTTGAGAAATCTAAGCGCTTGTCTACATTTAAAACGCTGCAGGGAAGACACTACCTATGCTTTTCCTGTCAACATAGTTTATCCATATCCCCAAGAGGCGGTAGCTAGGTCAATGGGAGAATTCTTCTTTCAACCTAGTTCTCCTTTCAACCAGGGGTTAGGTTGGTTTAACTTTGTCGTTCAGGTGTATGGAATTTTCACACCCCTGAACGATATAGTTACACTGCCCTAATTTTCTATTGTGGTACCAGGCCTTAGACTACAGTACAATGGGGCATAAAATGGAACTGATAGCATTTGAGTTCAAGTATCTAGAAATGAAGGGAAAACATTAAGAAACACTTCCATATTTTTATTTAAAAATAAACACAATCTTTCCTATAAATTAAATTTTAATCATCCTATTTCCCTGTATTGTGCTGTTGTGTTAAATTTCATTGTTTGCTCAAGAAAAGAGTAGAATATAAATTCTTAAGGCATGTCTACACAAACACTGCCTGGCAAGCTGCGGTGTAAATCTGAGGCACTTCAGCATGCTGTGCAGTAGCTGTTCATGTGGACCCTGCTACTGCACTCAGGAAGTTCCCTAGTGCACATTGACATACAGTGCTCACTAGGGAACTTTTAGTGCACCGTAGCAGGATCCACATGGACACTTAGAGCACGGTATGCTTTAGTACTTTAGATTTACACCTCATTTTGCTGCTCAGTAAGTTTTGGTGCATACATGCCCTTAGTGGCCTTATCGATATCATCTGGATGATAACTGGAGTGAGCCAGGCAAGTTACAACTCTTGTCTCACAATAATGAAAGAAATATACAATAAGAATAAAATTGAGGTTAGTTAAGTTGTTTGTTAGTTACTTAGTAGTGTCAAGTAAGAATTAATGTCATTACTATCAGTGTAAAAACATCTCTCTTTAATTTCTGTACTGCTATGTCAAAGGAGAAGTACATTAATTTTTTTGACCTACCAGACTAGTCCCAGACCATTTTACAGTAAACACCTCACCCCCACATCACTCATACAGTTCTCTTGCTATCCCTTAAACCTCATACGTTCATTCTCATGAATACTTTCAATCTATGAGATTAGGCAAAAGCTTACATGCTGGATGGCTTATTTTTATTGAACCCTTACCTGTGATGTAGAATTCAAGTATTTACATTAACTTAATGCAAGATACATATTTCTTAAATTCTTGTTCATTACCAGGGAAATAACTAAAATGTACTCTTTATTCATCGTAGTAAGTAAATAAACTTGTTTGAAGTAATACACACCACTTGACCCAAAGAGAGAGAGCCAAATTTTACAGCCAAAATTTGAAGCTTTGTATAGCAACTGCTACATTTAAATCAGAGTATGACAGTAAGTGAGTATATATAACTTTTTTGGTGGGGTTTTTTTATATACAGAAAAGCTGAACAAATGTTTGGTGAGATGGAGGTCTGGAATGCAATATCAGAGCGTGATCGTCTTGAAATTTATGAAGATGTCTTGTTCTTTCTGTCTAAAAAAGAAAAGGTACTATTTTTCTTTTTGTTTATCTCAGAGAAAACAATTTAATCTGAATCTGTTGAAGAAAGAAAAGTATTTTCTAGGTTATTCTGAGTGTAGCTTTTTCCTTTGGCAATGACTTTAGGAAACACCATCTAGAACTGTTTCTCATTTTTAATTGTATGTAATTTTCACTTCCCTGAAATAGGCTTGCTGACTGCAAGTCTATTAACTTCATTTTCCCACAAAGAACAATCTGTTTAAGGTAGATACTACATACATTTATATAATGGATTTTGTTCAAAAGTGCTTTATCAGACTGTACAACATACTGAAACAAATTATGGGCCAGAGCCTCAGCCGGTATAAATCTGCATGTTTCCATTGACTTCAGTGGAGCTATGCTGATTTACATAGCTGAAAATCTGATCACATGTATATAGAGACCATTTGATCACCAGTGAAATGTGCAGGATTAGTATGCACAATTGAATACATGCTACAACATTTTACAGCAGAAACTGAAGAACAATGTCTAATTAAAAATGTGAGGAGAATTTTAGATAGAATTTGTCTGTAACTCCAGGGATAAGGTCCATACTCTTGCAAAAAGTTTTTATTTGGCTTTTTTGCTGATTACAAGTGGTCAGAATCTAATTTTTAAGTTCCCTCTGCAAAGCAACTCCTCCCCCGTCACAGTTAGCCTCATGCTTTGGCACTGGTTCTTTACTATCATATGGTATGTCTGCAGAGTACCTGGAAGACACTGATTCACTAACTCTGCTCACGGTGGCATGCTAAGAATAGCAGTGTAGCCACTGTGGCTCAGGTTGACCACCTAAGTATGTACCTTGGGGAACAGGCGGGATTGTATTCAGGCAGCTAGCCCAAGCTACTGCTATGTCCATACTGCTGTTTTTAGCATGTTAGCTGAAGCAGAGCAAGTGCATGTGTTTCAACCTGAGCTGCGAATTATACCACCTAGCTGCTGTGTAAATGTAGGGTATGTCTACACAGCTCAAGTTGGCTAACCCACAAGGGCTAACTTCAGTTAAAATAGCAGTGAAGACACAGCAAATTGGTTTTTAACTTGTCAAGTTCAAACTTAGGCTCCCCTATAGGCTTTAATTCAAGCTGCTAATCTGATTTTTAAAAGCAACGTTGTTATATTTTCACTGCTATTTTAACCTGAGTTAGCTGATGCAGGTTAGCTAACCTAAGAACATTTTGTGTGTGTGCATCCATCCATATGTTTAAAGAAGAGCACCACCATTGAATCACCAGGAGTCTGGAAGGCCTGGGGTCTTTAGCCCATAGGCAGCCCACATGGTGGGGCTGCCATGGGAGCCCTGGCAGCTGCTGATTGAAATTGATATGATTCTTGCCAATTTCACCACTTCACTGCATCAGAACAAAGCTAAATTTTGAAATACAGAAATTTCCTCTGAAAATTCAGAGTTTGGGCCAGCTCTAGATGTGACAATATTACATACAAGGTGATATGGCCATGTATTCAAGTGGTTTTATAATCTATATAGGTTATTTACTGTATGTGTGTCCAAAATTTGTCATTTTCATTGTATATAATCAGAGGGTGTTACTTGATGTTACATAATGTGATACTTTAGGAAAATTAATGCATGGTTGTTTGGTTTTGTTTTTGGTTTTGGTTTTTTGTTTCTTTTGTTTTTGTTTTGTTGCTCTTACTACTGTCTTCAGGAACAAGCTAAGCAGTTACGAAAGAGGAATTGGGAGGCTTTGAAGAATATATTGGACAACATGGCTAATGTAACATACAGTACCACTTGGTCGGAGGCCCAACAGTATCTGATGGATAATCCTACATTTGCAGAGGATGAAGAACTTCAGAGTAAGAAAAAAAAAAAAGTAGGAATCCCTTCCTGAAGAAGGACTGGTTTAGTTACGATTATAAATAGTTAAATATTTTTTTGCCAAATCAGCAACAACTAAATAATGACAGCTGTCCAGCAATTTATGTGAAATGGTCTGCTTTGTTCATTTCAGATAGTATTTTGGGAAGTGGACACCTAATATTACGAATAATGTTTTATCATCTCATTTGAAAGGCAGTGGAGGCCAAATCACTCTCTTCCCTGTTAGGCTATGGTTGACAATGAATACCAAGTACAGCAGCCACTTCCTGTACCTTGCCCTCAAATAGACCAGAGCGAGATCATATATTAATCTCTTTCTAGAAAGTGTGATCTACACCTCATTCTCCAACTCCTAGTGCAGTCGCAATTTAAGTGTAGGAAGGTAATTTACTGTCCATAACAAAGCAAACCTTGGCCTCTTCATGAAGACTGAGTTTGTTCCAGGATATTAGAGAGACAAGGTGGATGAGGTAATAGCTTCTATTGGACTAACTTCAGTTAGTAAGAGAGACAAGCTTCCGAGCTACACAGAAGACCTGGAGAAGAGCTGTGTGTGGCTCAAAAGCTTGTGTCTCTCACCAGCAGAATTTGATCCAGTAAAAGATATTACCTCACCCACCTTATCTCTAATATTCTGGGACTGAAACAGCTGCAACTTCACTTGGTTTAATGTTGTCCAATATTGTTCATAGATTGTGATTATGTGAATTTATTGAAGTATTTGACAAATATCCCTTTTGCATTCTTTCCTGTTCCATGGCAACCTTTGGTAATGTGGAAGGATAGCACAAATGATCTTCTCCTCACCCCCGGTGTTCTTTACAGAAATCTTGTTTTTGTTTATGACTAGGATCCTTCAATATGAGACCAGTTCTGCTATGTAGCATCTATCATTTGTCACTAATGGATAATGCCTTCCCATTATTACCCATTAGTGATGAATGTGGAGAGAAGTTGCTAACAGAAAATTTAGGTAAAAAATTTCTCGGTTGGAAACCCTTTCTCCTCTTTTCTAGATATGGATAAAGAAGATGCACTGATTTGTTTTGAAGAACACATCAGGGCTTTGGAAAAAGAAGAGGAAGAAGAAAAACAGAAGAGTTTGTTGAGGGAAAGGCGACGCCAGCGTAAAAATAGAGAATCTTTTCAGGTTGGTGAAACTTTTTAAACTGTAGAATCTAACTGCTTTCAAATATTCCACATACTTTCAGACTGTCCTTTTTAAAGTAAAAGCACTAGCTTTCTTGGCCTGTCTAACATATACTAATAATTATATATTCCTCTGTGTAATAGGTCAGTTTCCCCGGATAGCAGTGAAAGGTGTGACACATTTTAATAAGTAGGAAAATGTAATTGGAATGTCAGAAGGGGGATGAGGCGCCTCAGGGGCAGGTATAATACCTGAAATTATTTCTTAAATTGTGGTTTGACAAATGAGTTAATTTGATAGTATCTCTTAATAATTATAGCATGAAGTATGCAAAAGCACAATTTCAAATATGTGAAAATGGACACTTTTATTCCATCCTATTTTGCAGCTATTTTTGGATGAATTACATGAACATGGGCAGTTACATTCAATGTCCTCTTGGATGGAATTGTATCCAACCATAAGTTCTGACATCAGATTTACTAACATGCTTGGTCAGCCTGGTAAGATTACTTCCTCTTCCAACAATGTAGAAAGTGATACAGGTACAGAGAGTGTACATTCGGGGTAAAATAGAAGTATGGTGATGATTATTTTCTAAAAAAAATTTTAAAAAGTGCAGCTCTTTGGTTAGAGCTAGCTTTTGACTTCTCTAGTTTTTTCGTTAGGATCAACTGCACTTGATCTTTTCAAGTTTTACGTTGAAGATTTGAAAGCACGTTACCATGATGAAAAGAAGATAATAAAAGACATCTTAAAGGTGAGGAAAAAATGTGCTTTTTCATATGTCTTAATAAGAGGAACCAATATATTATTCAAATGTATTAACTAATAATGTAACTCTGACACTGGGAGTTGGGATTTCATGTTGTGCTAATGCAGTGTGCATTAGTGCTAACGTGGGAGTTCCTGACCCACCTGGTGCCAAGGAGGTAACTCTCTTGCAGGATAAAGCATTTGTGGTTGAAGTCAATACTACTTTTGAAGATTTTGTTACGGTCATCAGTTCAACTAAAAGAGCTACCACCTTAGATGCTGGAAATATCAAACTGGCTTTCAATAGTGTAAGTTTTAACATTCCTGTATGTCCGTATTAAGAAAATTGATTTTAAAAATGTTTTATTAGACAGTGAAATATTCTTTTCTCTGCATCTTTTTAGGTGTGTTTTATGAGTACTTTAATAAATATAGTGCTGCTTAATAAATAATAAAAATACGCTGCTAAGGGGGTGTTTCTTGATATTGTCAGTTTCCAGAATGCAGATTGGAGAGGGAAAGTTCTTGTTCAAAATCTAAATTATCCATCCTAAAGTATAACTGCAGAGTACAAATTCAGCAATGTCTTTGCATTTGTAAGCTGATGCTTCCTAATGAACTTACATTCAATATTGGCAAGTTGTAACAGTTTCTCTATTGTGTCAGACATTGACTTCATTTGAGACTTGAGAAAAGAAGAAATATAAAATTTAAGGTTGAGTAATGGAGTAGATAATTTAAATAGGCACAAACAAAATGGCAGAAAATACCAAAGTTGAAATATCTTGAGGCTTTTTGGCAAAACTGCATGCTTATTTATGTTATTGTTACTATCACTTTGGATGATTTCATGACTTACTTTGTGTAGTTGCTGGAAAAGGCAGAAGCCCGTGAACGTGAGAGGGAAAAAGAAGAGGCTCGCAAAATGAAGCGGAAAGAGTCAGCATTCAAGAGTATGTTGAAACAAGCTACACCCCCAATTGAATTGGATGCTGTCTGGGAAGATGTATGTATTGTGTTACTTTTCATCTACTCAAGAATGTTGTTTGTTGGTTTGATGTATGCAGCTATTTTATTAAAAAGCTGTCAGATCTCATAGACTCCAGCCTTATTCCTGTCAGTATAACTTACACACACAAAAATAGGTCTTTCCCATCTTTTAAATGAACTTCCATTGAATTGAGGTAATTAATTTATTTTTCAGTACTATTTTTAATTGAGGAAATAATTATTCTAAAAAATAGTTTCCAGGACACATTTTGTGTGGAAGGCAAGTTTATCAAAAGTATATGACATCTGGGTACATCATTAAAAAAAAAAACAAAAAACAAGCACCAATTGTTTAGCTAAATTTGAAGAACCATTGCAAGAGTACGGGAAACTTCAAAATATTTTTATCAAAACCCTGTTAAATATCATATTACTTTCCTTTGCCATTGCCTTGCCCATTGCTGCTCTGTCATCAGCAGATCTGTCTCTTTAGATGAAGTTTCTGTTTTCCTTCACATCTGGATTCATGCAGTAATGTCACAATCTGCTGTTTGATAAGTGTTTCAAGCTAACAAATAGTGATGTCACAAAATTGTTGACTACAATGGCAAGAATAAAAGAAGAGATCTGCTGTTTCACACACTTAGAATGATGGGAAAGAAAATGCAGGAAAATGCATTCACTGTTTATGGTGGTTTGGAGGACCTATTTTTTTTTTTTTTTTTTTTAAATGCTTCAGTTTTAAATGGGGTCAGAGAACTACTTACTTTAACCATAGCGGAACTGAACTTTTAAAGATGTTCACTTATAGATAGCCATTTAAAAAAATGAGAATGAGTCTAAAACTTATAGGAGAAACTATGTAGTTATCTGAATGTGACAATCACATTTGGAAGTGTGGAACACATTATATACATGATCTTGTTGGGGTAGGGAGTACATTCACCCTGCAACAGTACAATATATTTTTTTTTCATTTATGAAATCATGTTTGTTTTACTTGATTGTTAAATGTATGTGTGTGTCTCTATTTGCAGTAATATTTCATTCTGTTATTCCTTTTCATATAGATCAGGGATAGATTTGTGAAGGAACCAGCATTTGAAGACATCACTCTAGAATCTGAAAGAAAAAGAATCTTTAAAGACTTTATACATGTATTAGAGGTAATTTTTTATTTGTTTTTCATAGCAATTTTGTAAGTCCCTTGGATTGAATGACTCTTAAATTGTAAGAAAAAAATCTTTCTAAAACTGTACTGAATATTTTTGTGACAAATATTAAGCCTCAATGTGAAAGTAGTGAAGTGTATTATAGTTAAGCTATTTTCATGGTTTTTTTTTTTAATCTGTGATTGAGCTGTTTTAACTAACCTCCCTTTTCATACACAACATCCTGAAATAGTTACCTTTTGGGCTAAAATTTTCTAACTGCTTAGAGATGGGTTTTTTTTTTTTTTTTTTTTTTTTTTTATAAAGCAAATTTGAGTATAATCCCAAATTTGGGTATAATCCCTTCAAAAATTCAGCCTGCCTGAAGCTACAGATGGCTCATCGGGCTAATGCAGTTTAAGGAGTAATGTGCCCAGCATCACGTCCAATTGCCTTTGACTTCGTTAACTCCCTGGATCAGGTACCCATTTTGCAGCTGGATGTACTGCAGATGACCTTTCAATGTGAAATCCAGTGGGACTTGAACCCATGACCTCCAGAATTGTAGTTGTGTGCCTTAACCTACTCAGCAGTGCCCTTCAGTCATGTTTAATCCCTTCAATCATGTTTAAAGTACAGTTCTATTCTCAAAAACACTGAACCATGGGGTTCAGTGTTTCTTTCCATGATTTCCATATATAATAGGCTCAATTTATAAATTAAAGTTATTGGGGCAGTTTTTATAACTGCAAAATCAACCTAGTGTTTGGGGGACAAACGGGTTTTTTCCTTTTTGTAATTGTCATCTGTAGTAAAGATTCTGCAAACCAAATTGTGAATGACACCTGCCTTCAGTGAGTTTGTACAGGTGTTATTGTCTGGAATTCACACACCATTCTGTTGATGTGCAAGAAGGAATATAATCTATCTTTTTCTGATTCAGCTGTGTTGACTCTGCAGGGTAAAATAATTGACAAGCAGTAACAACTTCAGTGACATTTAAATCAGCACATTTGACTCTCTATCTTGTACACAATAGGGAGCAGTAAGATGCCACTTTTACACATATACATTCAAGAGCAGAACTGTACCTTATTTTAAAAAAAAAATTTTTTTAACTTTTTAAAGAGATCTTAGCAGAATTTTGAAACTTCAAATTTGGCATAATGTAGATCTTAATGAGCAGTACATACTTTGCCAACTTTGGGGAAGGGCATTCAAATTAGTAATGTTTACAAAATGCAAGACTAAACATGCATAATGTAAAAATTAAACTCTGCATCCGTCTTCAAAGTATTATGCTATGTGATTCCTGACTTTTTTTTAATGCTTGATTTAACAACTTTAACATTGCATTCATGGCAGTTCTTTAAATTTAATTTAAAAAAAAAAATGTAATGTTGCATGTTAGGAAAGGTTACAAACAGTAAGATTTCAGATGTTACATTGTTTTAACAAATTGGCAGTGAACGAGAACATGTTTTTTGGACTGGTGCTAAGAAATTGGTCAACTAAATCACCTTCTTTAAAACCATTATGTTTGGATTATTTTATACTACAGCATGAATGTCAACATCATCATTCAAAGAACAAGAAACATTCTAAAAAGTCTAAAAAGCATCACAGAAAACGGTCGCGCTCCCGTTCGG
Organism: Emydura macquarii macquarii; assembly: GCF_026122565.2. NCBI lineage: Eukaryota > Metazoa > Chordata > Testudines > Chelidae > Emydura > Emydura macquarii. The sequence continues at coordinate 85,659,458 of NW_027131390.1, forward strand.
TAAGACCTTTCATAGAGCAATACATGAAAAGTACTTTTACAACACACTTTCTTGCCAGGCTAATGTTGAACTGAAAATGTTCTGTTTAAAGGGCTCAGAGTCTGATGATGATGAGAGCCATTCAAAGAAGAAAAGGCAACGCTCAGAGTCTAGATCAGTTTCTGATCGTTCTTCCAGTGCAGAATCTGGTAAGGCTTTTACCCTCTCCTCTGTGAAAACAAGCCTTGTTATGGTAGTGTTGAGTCTTAATGTTTTATTGACACTTACTTACTTTTCCATGTATTGTAGAGAGAAGTTACAAGAAGTCAAAAAAACACAAGAAGAAAAATAAGAAAAGGAGACACAAGTCTGTAAGTACCAGTCTTTATTCTAGAGTTAGCCAGTGAACACTCAAAATGCTCTTGCTTTCCACTGAATCTTTGAAGAATCTTTGAAGCCTTGCTACCTTATAATATCATTATATGAAATCAGAGAGATGAGGAATACTGGTTACTTAATAATTTCCTGTTTTCCACACACACACTTCAAAATAAACAATTTCTGAGAGCTCAATTTTGAGTATTATAGGGCCTTGCTTATGGAGTCTGTTTATAAGGGTAAATCTTGCTAGACTGATGTAGTTTGATGTTCAATGATAGCCAGTCCTGAGGGCAGTCCTGGTGGCTATTAGTCATCATAGCAACCATAGGAGCACGCAGGGCCGGGAATCCTCTTTTGCTCCTGCCTCATGCCACACATTACTCCTGCCAGTCTGTCCGTGTTCCAGGGCTATTTTGAGAACTCAGATACAACTCTGATTGATGCATAATAAGAACTTGAATAAAATAAAGGACAATATAGCTGTTATGATATCTTTCTTTCTGTATAAAATTCAGGACTGGGTGAGTGTCTGTTGGCATGGGGAAGGGAAGTGGTTTGGGGTTTACTGATAAATTATGATGGTTACATTGCCATAAACACCAGGTACTTTTTATGTTTGTTTTTGTTTTCTGAAGTTGTAAAATTTAGCTGTACTCTTTTGAGAGTGGTGCCCCTCACAAAAAGGTGGTCATATAGGGAGAAAATTTAGACACAGTTGAGTCAGGTGTGTGGCATACAATTCTGATGATTCAACAACAGTCAGACCATTATGTGCTAATTAGGCTTTGCCACAGGTGCATCAGTGGTCAGTATGAAAGCAATGTTGCTTTAACATTTCAGTTGTATTTATTTATTTAGATTGAAATAATAAAGACTCCTATCCAAGGCTATAGGCACTCTAACGTAATTAATATTATCACAAACCACCAAGAGTAGTCAGACATGACCTCTGCCAACAGCCAGCAACAGAGATGTTGCTTTCCAGCCATTCCCCATTCCAGGAAATATTCTATCAAGCCTTGGCAAAAAGCCATATTGAATATATGACTTGTATATAAATACCTCATTGGTCAGGAAGTGTCTAGTAAAGCCCTGCTCCTTGCTTTTTAATCCCGCTCCTGCTATTAGGTTGCAGGATCCCAGTGCCTCTGCAGGGCTGTACAGTCCCATGCAGGGCTCTACTGTCTAGTGTGACCTAATCTCTCATAGGTAAGTTCTCCTCTGCCCATTTTAGTTGTTGTTTATGGTTAACGTTGTAGTCAACCTACCTATTTCCTTTTTAAATCATTTGTGTAAGCATTTGACTGCGTATTTGCTTCCTTCTGCCATGTTAATGGCATTAGGCTAGCTAGTTCTAAAGAACTTGTTAAATAAGTTAGTTTGCTTATACATAACCCAATAATGGAGCTTTGCAGGGTTTAGTTGTACTGAGATGTGGTACTTGCTGTGTACATTATACAAAATGTTAATAAAATGAATATTCTGAAGCTTTGAGTTTTTCCCATTTGTTCATTTTATTTACTCAGGATTCACCAGAATCTGATACTGAACGAGAAAAGGAAAAAAAAGAAAAAGAGAGAGAGAATGAAAAGGATAGACCTAGACAAAGATCTGAATCAAAGCATAAATCCCCTCCTAAAAAACGGCCTGGAAAAGATTCTGTAAGCTTTCTTTTTTCCATTTTGTTTAATGTCTGTGTGTGGGTAGGGTGATTAGAGTTTACAGTACAGTAGCTTTACAGATCCACATAAAAATATACAACTAATTAAACAGTAGTTTGCTAATTTATGAGAGCTGAGGATTTATTTACATTGATTTTTATTGACAGGTGAACATAGTGTTCCAGGAAGATTTAAAATTGCTATTAATGTACAGTTGGGATCTGTGTAACTTAGTAATTCTACACATGTGGTTTTAATCATTGGTGGTGCCAAAAAATCAAAAACCAAAAAATGAAAGTGATGTACACTGATGTTGAAGTAAAGTAGCAGAAAGAACAGTTACTTACCTCGTAGCTGCTGTTCTTCGAGATGTGTTGCTCATGTCCATTTAGAATTAGTTGTGGAATGGACCTGAATAAGCACTCGAAGAAGAACATTTGGGTTTGGAGCCATAGTCCACATGGTTGCATGCTAGAATTGTATTCACGCTAAAACAATGTGGGGATTTTTTAGCCTAGGATAAGGGTAGTCAATTTTTTTTGTCAAGATCCAAGTTTCTTAGTCAAGGTAAAATCAAGGTCCAGATTCCAGAGAAAATAATAATTAAAACAAAATTTTTTTTTTTTTAATTTTGGGGTTTATTCAAAAGCGCCCGGTGGTCCAGATTTGGTCCGTGATCCGCCTATTGATTATACCAGTCTAGAACGTGTCAATAACCAGATTTGCTTGAGCAATCTTTCATCTCTGTAGGTGCAGCTATACTAGGAATTTGCAGTCCTTTTCCCCACTGTTGATTTAGCATTGGTGGAGCTGCACTGGAGCTACATCAGTGGTGGAAGAAAATGCTAGTAGAGCTAAGTTCTGTGGTTGTTGGGCTTTTTGAAGGCAAAGAATGTTGTTGAGATGGCACTTGGAGAGTCCACGTTCTATTTGTAGCATCCAATCTGAGTAACTTGTAGTTGTATGAAAATCCAGTCTGTATCTTCTCCACAGGAGACTAAGGGAGTTAGGTAACCAAGTGAGAAACTCTCATAAGCTCAACAATGTTGGCTCCCATCAGGAAACGTCTTATAACACCATCAGTGAGGTGTGTAGATTGCTATTGAACATAATTGTTCAGTCCTGTCATAGACAGAACTACCTCTGTGGAGAGAAGGATGAGTAAGCGGTAATCCGTTAAGATGTGTGCCCTCTCAGAGCAGCCCATTTTGGCACCTAACTCCCTTAGGCTCCTTTGAAAATCCCAACTACACATCTTGTGTGAGGGGGGACATACTGTGTTGGGAGCATGGACCCAAGAGCAGCTAATCTGTCAAGCTCTGTCTACATTAGGCTTTTTTGCTGAAAATTGCTCACTCTTGTTACTATTAGTAGCACTAATGGTGAATGTGTTAGTGTAGATAGGGCTCCAGACAACTGCTGATGTTCTGAATAGAGCTTTGTGAGTAACTGATTTATTTATTGGTTGGCTGTCAGTTTGGGGAGAGGGGATTTCTGGGCAAACCAATAACTCCTCCCGCCCCCAATTTTGGCACAGCAAAACATTGGGGGGGATATCATTTTGGGTGAAATAAAATTTGACGTTGACAATTTTAAAGGAAATTTTTAAATGAAAAATTGGTTTGAACTAAAAAATCAAAACATTTTTTTCAAACATGCTGAAACAAAATGTTTCTATTTATTTGGAAACTGAGTCAAAAAATTTGAAACTGACATAAATTTGGAAGATGTTTTAGTGTTGCTGAATTTGCATTTTTCAGAGAAATATATTGCCCAGATCTAGTACTAAACATTATATTGTGAAGATGACCTGCTGAGAGCAGGGGTAGACAATATGGTGGCTAAAACACAAGCACGGATACCTGGAACATTGTCTACTCTAATGCTTTCACCGTTGCTACCAGTATTGGTAGCAATGATTAAAAATTTGTGGCAAGAAACCTAGTGTAGACCCTCCATGGGATGCTTATCTTCTGAGAACTGTTGCATACAAGAATATGTATTTTGCACTGTGGGCTGTAGGATTAGAATATAACAAATGTTTTCATATATTGCTTCACTAATTGGTTTCTTTAAGTATGGAATGTATTCCCTTAAGTTTCTGGCTATATTTCCTAATGAAGGCCAGAAATGAGTAATGGACCATGTGTAATAGCTGCTGTGGGTGAATTTACAGTGTGTTCTTGTCATAATCATTACATTTATTTGCAGGGTAATTGGGATACATCTGGCAGTGAACTGAGTGAAGGGGAATTAGAAAAACAGAGAAGAACCCTCTTGGAACAACTGGATGAAGATCAATAAGAACATTATTTATACCAAATAAATTTACAGTAGGATTTAATAAAAGAAACTGATGTCTAATTCAGGACATGAGTTCTGATATTCTGAGTTCCATTGTTGAAATAACAGTGGGTTTTAATGATACCGCATAAAGAAATGCATTCAAGTAATACCATTATGGAGCCTAGCATCAAAGCTAGGAAAACAGGAAATTCAGAGTTAAAGTTGAAATTCTGTTCTTTACTTGCTAGGCAGCATATATATTCTGTACACGCTGGAGCCCTTTGGGAGGGTACAACATGATGAACGGTAGCTGTTTCACTTTTGACTCTGGGTCCTGTCTACTCTAGCCAGAGAAAGTATTAGCACCTTTCTAGCAATCCATGTCTTAAACACAGTTTTTTCCGAAAAGGTGCTAAACCTGTTTTTCAGGCCAGTGTAGACAAGCTAAATTTCTTTTTAGGAAAGATTCAAAATGTAATTTCTTGTGGTTTAACTGTCTTTGCGTGTTTGTTTTTATTTCTTTGGCAGGAGGAGGGAAATGGAGGGGGGATAATGAACCCATTTCTTGATTTACAGTACTACAGAGATGCACCAGAAACAGAAATTGCTTTATTTGTGCACTATATTACTGGCCAAACTTATGGTTTTGATAATTTGTATTAAACAAAAATTTGACTTCCTGGCTGAGACTTTCTATGTCAAGTTTCATCTTGGAGTGAATTTTTATGGTAGTTTTAAACCCTTACAAATAGGTGTTTATATGGAAATCTGCTAGGCCCTTCATTACAGTGGCAATAGAGGGCGCTGCTGTAAAATAGCCACCATTTTTTTTAAAGTAAAACCTGATATATATATATATTAAAATGGCTGAGGGCATTATTTCAGCATTTATCTTGGTAAGAAAATTTAACATAAAATCAACTTGTAAATTAATTTCAATATGTTGCCTTAAGGACCTGCTGAAGAATGTACCACCAAATTTTAAATAGAAGTTGCAATATTAGTGTCTAGAAAATCAATGTTGCTCTAAACCTTTGCTTTAAAAAACAAATCAAAACTAGTATTTTTTAAAATTCAACTTTTTTTTGTGTTTTATTTTCTTTTGTTTTTTTGGCAGCCTCTGACCAGTTTTGCTTTGAGGAAAAGTTCTACTTTCCCTATTCAGTGACAAGTATTGACTACTGTGGTACACATTTTGAAATCTTTCTGATTTGAATATTTTTGTACATTTTTATCAATTATTAAATTTTGTCCTTTAGCGTGTACTAGTATTTATTTCTAGTTTTAAATACTCTGTACAGCTGATAGAAATAACGATCTATGATTGATTCACTCAATTTTTATTTTGAAGACTGTGCACAAAGTTCAGCTTCCTTTTCAGTATATTAATCTCTTTTTCTAATACATATGACAAATGTTACCAGTACATGAATGCCTAAAAAGCCCAGTCATTTAAGATCAATGCTTAGAACTACAGCATTCACCCAGAATATTTTCAGTAGGATGGGTAAGTGATTCATACTTCTTAAGGGTTGCTCTTTGAGACTGAAACTTTTCAATTGAAAAATCTTTTGTTAGAGAAATATTTGGTCTACTATATTAAGAAGGAAATGACAGGTCTTTCTATTTAAGATTATTCATTATATACACAGAATATTCAGTACGTAGCACATTCCTTGTGTTGGCATCATCCACCATAACAAACGCTAGCCATTCATCACTACGTAACATATCTGTTAATCACTTGTTACTGAAGAAACACCTTATGAGTTTTGCCGAGGCAGGGTTTGAGGTAAAGAATTCTAATAATTTGTCTTTTATATATAGTAAAATGTTTCATTCTAAATATCCAGAAAACTGCAAATGAACTAAAATGCTGGCAATGGGACTGTTCCATATTTCTGCACCATGTCCAGCAACTAACCCAAGTATGAAAGGTTAATCGGTGTGTCAGGAATTGAGTGCTGATCATTGGTCTATGACTATATAAAATCACAATTAGATTTTAAATATATATATTTTGCTAACCTTGTAAAATTCACTTTCCTGTGTTTATATTTTAAAAAAGCAAACACATTGGTATTGTAACAATTAGGTTAAATCTATAAAGAAAAACCAAACACAGACTTTGGGGATGATACACAGTTCATCATGTCTAATATTTGGTTTTACATTCACAATTTGAGGAAATGCTAAAGGTAGTAAATTAGTTTAGAATTTTTGAGAGTCATAATAGTTTTGAAAACACATTAGAATTTGTGTGAAATACTTTTATTGCCTAGCATAATTTACATGAAGAAACATGTTTCTAAGTAAATATTACTTTTAAAAGGTCTGTCTTTATTTTTCCATTAAAAATAAAAAGGTGTAACTGTAAATTATTCTAATGGAATGTATCTCTTTTGTATTTCCCAATCAGATCTTGCAAAAACCTTCCCAATAAGGAAACACGATCTCATTTAAATATATTTTGGCAAGACAGTTTTTTTCTGCTCTTGAGAAAAGTTTATTTTTCTCCTCCCTCTTCTTCCCTCCAACCCCCCTTAAAAAGAGTTTTGCAGTCTCGTGTTTTTCAATGGATGGGACTGTGACCCTTCCTTGTGTGATAGGAAGTGTTCTGCCCATGTGTATTTCTTTTTACTCATAAACAATAACAGCAAAATTTAGAGTCTGTCTTTCCTTCACAAAAGGCATCACAATCCCTTGACTTCTGATTCTGTAGTTATCTTGAAATTAAAGGCATTACTGGCAAGATAAATTTTGTTTTTTCCTTTTATTTGTTAATAATGCTATTGATTGCTAAAGCAAAGAACGTTTAAAAATCTAATTTAGTATTTGATTGGCTATTTGTCTCTTTTGCACAGTGCTCAGATTGGACTGAAAGTTAAATTTCCTGTTTGTAGTCAGTTTCACTTGAATCCCAGGCACTAGCTCCAATGCTATGGTGCTTGGGTTGCATGTTCTGCTGGACTATCTTGAATCCTTCCCCCCCATTTTTTGTATTTATTTTGTTAAACCCTTTTCAAAAATTTAAATCCAAGTTTTGGTTACAAAATCAATTTGTTTCCTTAAATTTGCGTCTCAGCACATTTTGTTAAATTGTGTTATCACTTACTCCCTTATTACATTTATGGCATAATTTATTCACCACCATAAATAATCTGCCATTTTATTTTTATTTTTAACAGATTACATTTTGCTGCAGAAATATTGCAGCACATCTGTTTGCACAACATTGTTATTCTTTTGCGGTGTGTTTCTCATAATGGATTTTTGCCTAACATTACTGAAAATCTTTGGGGTGGTGGAAGAAGGGAAGGAAAAAAGTTATAGGGGGTAAATTGTCTGTTTAGGAGTTGACTTCTTTCTTATTCAGATATTAATTAAATCTGTTCACAGGATATATGGATTGCTAATGAGGAAGCTGAACCTTGGTAAATACAAACCTCATATTCAAAGAGCAGCTTGAACTATGTATGAAGGTGCTGAGAAAAGCAAGTTATTTTTCTTACGTGACAGTGTCTCAATCTATTTTCAATTGTACTGCAATAAGAAATGCTCGTTAATCAAAAGGTATAGGATTTGAAACTTTCATCAAGGAAGTTAGATCAGGGGAAGACTTATGAAAATTAGTGACAGATAAATAAACATTTATGGTAGTTTTTTGTATATAGTACACCTACATTAAAAGTAGAAATGTTTATAAAAATAACCACCCACGGGAGATAGTACCTTCTGCCTGCCTTGTTTTATCTTTAGACAATCAAGACATGCTAGTATTGACTTCCTCTCTTAAATCTACATTTTCATTGGTAAGATAACTGAGTTTATGTGGGACACTGTAGCAAACTCAAATTATTACATAGTTTGTAAACTGATGAATTTTATCATCAATAAAGCTATTAATAAGCCTGCATAGAAAGCACTTTGATAGTTTATTTTGGCTATCTTCAAGAAAGTAACTTAATAAAATGCTGGTAATAAAGAGTGTATGCTTACTAGAGATGAGTGAAAAAATCTGATTGTCTGATGACACACTTATAAAAAAAAGTGTGGGGTCTATTTTCTGTTTTAAACTATAGAACATGCAGGTGCCAAAAAGGCACTATGATCCTAGTCTGTTTTCACTGTAGTAGAAGTCACGACTTCTGATCCCTGGGTCTGCCACTGGCTTGCTGTGCGGCCTGGGTAGGTTACCTCCCATTTCCCCCTCTTTCTGTAAGATGAAGATGCCTGCCTACTTACCGCAGAGGAAGCTCTTTCCTCACTAATGATTAATTAGCTAATTTTTTAAAGAGTAAAACTATCAAGCTGATAGCTCAGCACTAAGCCTGTCCTGATTCATATACGTACCGTGGGTCTGATCGCCTCTTCCCTGGAAATACCGAGGGGTGGGAGAAACTCTTGATCTCTTCAGTTTTCTTAGGACCATTCTGTTGTAGAGGTGAGTTGCTACCTGCAAAACAGGAAGCACTTCTGCTCTGGAGCCCCATGAATCCTGTGCTGCTCCTCTGGCTATGGTGTCCCATGTACATCCCCCTTCTGTTCCGAGGTGCCAGGGTTCTGCTGGTGTATGTAAGCTTGGGATCCTGAGGCAGTAGTTTGCCCATAGGTCTTGTCTAAAAAGATTTTCTCCAACAGGTAATTTCAGCCCTGGTGTATGGATTCCTCTGCTGGAGATGGAGGATGATGTGCATCCCTTTATCCTGCCACAGCTCTCTGACCCTGTAGAAAGATCTCCCAGCCTGAGTGCGGGACAGTGCTACTAAAGAGAGGAGCACAAAAACATACTTTTCCATGTTCATGACTCATCAATATGAAGAGCTGTGGCCTTGGACACCCAGTACACTGGCACTGAACCTCGCAAAGCCCAGAATGGGTTTGTGGCTTTAAGATGTGCCCCCAACAACACCTGTGCAAGAAACTGATTTTTTGTTTTCCTGGCAATTTGAAAAACAATCGGATTTTGTTTTGGGTCAACCTGGAACCAGCAAGTCAGAAGTTGAGTGTAATGAAACGCTTTGCTTCCTACAAGGTTTCATTTTGATTTTGGGCATCTTTAATTCCATAAAATCCAAGAAAATTTGGAAACTAAGGACTAGATTCACAAAGGCATTTTAGGTGCTATTCACAGCATTCCCCTGGCATCTGGGAGTCCTGGTTTCAACTCCCCATTCTGTGATGGACTTAAACCTAGGTCTTTCATGTGCCAGATAAGTGCCTTAGCCACCTGTTGATTATGGGGGGGGGGAGTGTCTCATTCTCTCCTGGTGAAGCTGTTTCACTTTGTATAATGAATATTCATTGGCACAGGAACTGGAACCTGGGTGTCATCCCTGTCTCTCCCCCATATTCTCTCCCAGTTGAGTGCCTAACCACTAAGCTCTAAAGTTATTCTGCCTGTCTCATGGATCAGACTGACTCTAGGGTCTGGTGCTTAGGGTGTTATTACCATGGGAGACGGGGGAGTTCCAGCCCCTGCTGTAGTGAATGTTCCTTTATACAAAGTGGAACAGCTTCACCAGAAGTGATTTGATAACTCGTAACCTGTGATGCCAAGCAGGACTATTGCATGCTAGGCTAATGCACCGCCAGAGGGATTTTCTGAGAAATCAGTTGTTCAGACTGGGCTCTCTTGAATATACTGGAAAGGCATGTCTACGCAGCAGCTGGGACCATGCGTCCCAGTGTGAGTAGAAAGACAACCACTCCCTCAAGGAGAGCTAGTGTGCTAAAAATAGCCATGTGGCCATGGCAACTCAGCCTAGCTACCTGCATGTGTACTCAAGAGCTCAGGTAGCCTTGTACTGGGTTGGCTAGCTTCAGCCACTACCACGTTGCTGCCGTCATACTGCTACTGTTGCATGTTAGCTCAGACATGCATGTGGCTGCGTGGGTTACTGTGTAAATATACCCTGAATTTGTGTACAGTCACGTGCGCAGGCTTCAGGATTTGGCCATGACCTCTTTAGAGGTAGTTTGGTGCCCAAACATTGGTCTCTAGCAGACCTCCAGCTCCCCCTCCTCATGTTGTGTAGCAGTGGATCTTTAACTCTACTCTTTGACCCTTTCTCCTACTGTGGCTGCACCTCCTCTCCAGCAGCTCAGCTAGGAACCACTCACATTGTGCAAGCAGCCTCCTGTTACCATCCAAAGCAGCAGCAAAGGAATACAACATCTGGCCATAGAAGAGGGAGCCCTGGCATGGAGCTGAACAACTCAGCTAAGAACAAGTTTTGTGTTGGGCTTTTTTCCCACTGGATGAGTGGAGTGAGTGTTGATTTCCACAAACGCTTTCCTCTTGGTCAAAAAGGCAATTTTTTCCTATGCGCATGGAAAATACGACCAGCTCTAGTGCCCATATCATGAAAGTGTGAACCTTAAAGTATACAAGCAATGCCGACAGTGAAAGTCAGGGTAGAGAACACTATCTTCTGGCTCATCCTACTTTTCAACAAAACTAAAGACACCAAGTGGAAATACCAGTAATTTAAACTACACCTTTGGGGTTTAGTGCCATCCTGTTCTGCATGCACACTACACCCTATCATATGGCCTTTGGCAAATGTGGCCACAGAGCCAGGAGCCTTTCAGAAAATTTGCTTGCTTTGTTGTCACGTACTGTTGAAGATTACAAGTACACTTGAGAAACATTCCTTTAGCTTGTCTAAACTAGATTGTACATTGATTATATTTCCAGACCAGTAATGCATCCTTAATACAATCTCACGTGCTGGCTTTAGAGTACATTTTTTGTACCAAATGTTTTAAAAACGTATAAAGCAGTACAACCCCATAGTATAGCTGCAGTTAGACTGGAAATAAGCTATGCAGCTACATGCACATTTATCTACATGCATACTGGAGCGCTGTACTGCTTTAACTACTGTGGATGCTACACCCATATAGTTAAAGGGGCACAAAAGCTGTGTAGACCAGCCCAAAGACAAAACCTGCATTGCTTTCCTGTTACTTTTAAATGTATTTTTTCAAACTGTTACACTAAAATCCGCAGCATTTGGGATCTCTGTTACAAGCCAAGGCATGTATATTCTTTGTAAAGTAAAAATGAAGGCACTCTTCCCCCCCCCCCCCCCCCCCCCAGCATCTCACAAAACACTAAAGTGGTGAGTTAATGAGTTCTGTGAACTAAGGGTTGCCAGGATGTGGGCTCTTAAGAAAAGTTAACAGTTACAAATGCTATGGCGGGTTGGTTCTTTTTGTACTCTATTATTCTTACTCAAGGATCCTATGTTTTGAAAGGCAAATGCCAAATAAAACGTGCTCTAGGAACTTCCTCCTTTGGTCATTGATCTTGGGATTGTTAGAGTAGCTCAGCTAGGAGAAACTTTTCTGTGATTACTGTAATGCCAGAACCAGACTAAACGACTTGATTTAGCAAATTTAACTGAATAATTCACTGGTGACTTTTACTCCTGCATAAACCATGTTTATTTTGTACTGGATATTGCAGAAGTAGCTATTGAGTCTCCAGCGGCAGCCTGCCGGTCTTGTGATGCCATATTACCTTCACTCCCTGCAAAAAAGTGGTCTATGCTTATCATATTAGCAGGTGATACAAAAGAAGTTTAAAAAAACATAAAAGGCCCCAAGCATTTAGTTTTCTTCCAACCCAGTCAGAGTCCTAGGAAACCTTTGCTTGATATGAAAAAATGGGCAAACCACAATCCTGTGAAAAGGAGCTAAGGGGAGAATCACAAAGGAAAAAATGGTCTTAATTCCTTCTTGGTGTAACTTGAATGGTAAAAATTAGCCAAGATTTCTAACAAGTGCCTTGACACCACCTGAGTTTCTTACATTGCCTGTGTTAATAATGTTAGCATGGAATGGTTCCAATCATGGCTTCATCGAATGGGGTGCTGCATAGGTGAGTTTTTACCTTTGCCCTTACTATTGTCTGGCTGGAGACAGTTTATCTGTGAAGTGCGGTTAAGCAGGCTTTATTGAGGAGTGTGTCTCTTCAAAATAAAAATGTAGACTCATAAGCTGAAAAAGCTTAGTTTTTGCAGAAATGCGTAGTATGCGGTAGAAGGTGGTGAGAACCTGGAATTTTTTATTTTTTCTTCATCCCTGGTGATAAACTGCAAATATAAGTGACTATTTCTGAAAGAAATAATTTACTTCATTATATTCTTGATCCATTTATGCTAACATCCTCTGCATAAAGTTCATAGAAGTTTAGTATAAACACACTGAAGAAAAAGAGAGATGGATTACTGTATAGTAGTGTAAATAGTTTATTTGATCATATGCCATGAACAGACCAGAAAAGTAACATGAACTGCTTTTATAAAACACTTCTAATATTGCTAAGAAGCAGGTCTATTACTAGAAAAACATCAAAGAGAACATGCCAATATTACAGTCCACTTGCATGGTAACATTACTTGCTGTCTAGAGATAAGTTACAAAATTATTTTGCGCTTACTGTTTGACCCATTCAACTAATAAATGTACTTAAATTACATTGCCAGATTATTTTTTCTTATACAGATTAAAACTCTTCTGCCACTGACAGTGACAAAAGAGGCAATCTTGGCATGTTCTCTTTCGCATGTTGAGTACGCGTTGCTGTAAATGAGAGAACAGGTGGCAGTTTTAATGTAAACTTTCTGTAAATAGGTAAGTGGAAGTCAATGTGGTAACTTTGAGCCCCAGACTGTCCATTTAGTTAAATATAAAAAAAACTATAAGTTAAAATAACATTCAGATTGTATAGCACAGGCTGATGCATTTTTTTAAACAATATTTACAATATTACCCAGAGGCTAAAGTGGGAATTAAAGAGAAGTGTAAAAACCATAAAAAACCACCAATTTTGTAGCAAAATATCTGTACATTTAAAAACAGATTCATATAACTACACATTATCCAAGGAAAATGGGACCGTCACCAGTGGTTCACATAAGCACAACATAAAAGAAAAGAAATTCAGTGGTTAAATACTATACAATAAATTTTACAATTAACATATTGATGCAATGCTACCAGGAATGGTAAGCAATAAGCAAAATGTATCTTCTCTGAAAGTACAAATTTAGCATCAGTCCAGTTCTTGACTTTGGAATATATCAAGTGCCCTGCCATTGTAGGATAAAATAAAATTCCATTATAGCAATAAATTGATCTGCACCAGTAGCAATGTGTTTATATTTAAATATTGCCAACCCTAATACAATAAGCTCAATTTTAAAGTGTAAAATGCAACATATAAAATAACTAAGCATTTTGAAGTTGGGCTGCATTTGAACAACAACTGTGCCCTTGTATTAAGTGATCTGAAATCGATTGTCAAAGGAAAAAACATACCTATTTACTGGGTTACCATTCTTGCTCAATGCAGATGCAAGTTTAAAGCTTGCATATGGGGTATTAAAATCCTCTCCAGCGGGGCACAAGATTATTTCAGTAAGCTAATAACTGAACAGTAATGGGCCTCTGAACTCCTAATACTGATTAATGAGATGTTAATATCTTAGTGCTAATTAATAAATATTTTGTTGTTCAAAAGCTGCCTCTATCTGAAGAACATAGTAAATGAGTCCTATACAACATTCTTGTTTCATATATTTTTGCAATGCATTCATACCCTCCAACTATCCCTCCTTGCTTTACCCACTTAGCACACTGGCATATAAAAAGCAGAATCTGAACATGAAGAATAGTTTGTGTTTATCTGATATAACCCTTGTGTTCATTGAATTGTGTGTTAATGCATTCTATTTGTATTTGGTCTGGGATTTGTATATGGTTGAAAGATACAGTTCATTTTGTAATTACTTCCCCCTTGCACATGGTAAGCCCTTCAGTATAAAAAAAGCTAATAAGTGCAGTTGAAGCTCAAGGTTAATTCCTTAGCAGACAGGACAGGAATGCATTGAAAAGCTTAAGTTCACAGCAGATCACATCCAAGTATTACTTATTTACAACCTGTCAGGAAATCAAGAAGGGCCACTGAAGACCAATCACTAAATTTCATGTAACAAAAAAAATACAACATGTATTTTACATTTTGGTTAAAAATACTGAATAATGTATTGGTGTAAAAAGATACCCAATCAAATCAAGTCCTATTGCTTTGATTAATTTGAGCAGGTACTTCAATTTTAGGCACTTGTTAGCTATGGTTGAGTAGACAGCCCATCACATTTACGTTCCTATGCATTTTCTATATCTTTTTGAGCCCTTTAGAAGGTCATTTTACTGTGTTCAAGGCTATAATTAAATGGTCGCACATATAGTTCACATGAACAAGGTATCATTCAAGCACACGCTCTACTTTACACATGCAGGTCTCCAGCTCACATGGTTATTTCAGCACCATTTACAGCGCGCAAGTTCTGATCATCAAAGCGTCGCCTAACACTTCTCCTTACCGCATCGGCTCGTCTGTATGGCTGGTTTCTAAGATCTGCAAAAAGGACATGGGATATCAGAAACAGGTAAACTAAATGTCATTTGTTTAGACAAGAAAGTCCTGCTGGCAGCCAATCAAAGCAGCTTGTGTAGAAAGAGTAGAAGGGTCTTTAAACCCATTGAGAATTAAGCAAATATAATGATTTGTCATTATTACCACCACCCAAAAGGAAGGTAATACTGGTGGTATTCTTGACTAAATGGATTCATGCTGTCAAGTTTGTCTTTTTTTTTCCCCATTGCTGGAGACTAACTTTATTTTTAATAAGGTCATTGTGAAAGGCAACATCAACTGATATCAATGTAGATGAATGAAGTAGATTTTTCTTTAGATGTAAACCCTAGAATCACTGCAATTTGATCAGTAAGATTTTCCTGAAAGAGGCTGGAAGCTGAATAAGTACTCAACATAGGATATTTTTAATTTGTTGATTTTAGGTTTTCTATACATCTATCTTTGGAAAAAAGGGAACATGGAAAAAGTGGATACCAGACAATTACTTAGATGGTACAAACTTAAAGGTTCTCGTCTGCTCCATTGCTGATGGTCTAACCAGGATCCAAAGGTACTTCCCACTTGGCTGCAGTCACACAATGACGACTTCAGCCTTGCCTAACCAGCTTACCCTCCCCACCCATTCTCAATGAAGTCAGGAATTACAACCGGGATTAAATTGGGCCATGATCTATCTGTCTTGATGATTGCCATTTATGGAAGTAGGCCTCTTGGGAATGATGACTGGGGATATACTGAGCATGCTCAGTATGTCCCCTGACATCCCAATACAGGGGGAAAAGTTTCTTTTGTCAGGGAAGAAATGTCAGTGAGGCTGGGGCATCTGAAGCCTTGTCCATATCTCAGCTCACATGGCTTTTCTGAGTCCTGGCTTTGGTGGTGTTTTTTCAAAAGGCAGTCATGTGCACACTATCAGCAGGGGCAGCCATTGTGTGCCAGTACTTGGATTTGTGCAGCTTCTTATCTATCTCTTAGCTGTACATGGCCCCTCTAATGCACGGTGCCAAAAGAGGGCACCAGTCATAGTAAGCAGTCATGGTTTTAACATTTCAAATAATCTTCTTTTATAGTTTAGTAAATGACCCTTCACTTTATATGAAAAACGTGAGGCGTCTTTTCCATATTGGCCATTTTTTCGGTCTGTCCCATGCTGGCCACTCAGGATCCTGGGATGTAGAGCCCTCTCTTTTGCCGACAGCTCAAAAGCAGTTCAGCCAGGGAGAGAGGACAGGGCTTTCACCCTCTCCAAACGGCAATAAAGGGACAGGTCTGGGAGGCCACTATGCCTATCAAAAAAGCAATGTGGAAGAGACACCTACCCAACTCAAGGGACCTTCGAAAACCAAAAAGCTTTGAAAGCTGTCCCGTATTTTAATTTCTCTGCATTTGCTGAAGCCATGTAAGTGAGTTACTGTCTCTCTAGAGCTTTAGTTGCCCCCAAAAGATGCAGATGCTTAGTAGGAAGGAGAGGAAGAAACCCAGCAGCAGGAGTCAAGATGCACAGGAAAGTTAGTCGCTGTGCATGAGCCTCCCACCCTAAGAAATTCTGAAGTTCTTGGTGGCAGTTTTCTTCCCCCCTTTATGCTCTTGTGCCACAGGCAGGTGTTTCCCCTAGGTACGGTACAGTAGATTGGCCCAGTGTACATACATCATATATGGGTCCTGGGATGCCCTGGGAGCCCATACCATTTTACTTCAGAACAGGGACCTTTATAAATTAGGATTGAGAGGATTCTGCACTTAGACATTCTGAGAGCATCAATTTAATTCATCCTAGCACATGCTCTATCAAGCCACATAACACAGAAGTGTGAAAATAGATAGATGTCTAAGGGACAAGCACATTCTTAAATCTTTAGTGTACCTTATGGCTTTAGACTCTCACCAGTATTACATTTAGTCATATTTATCAGCAATTTGTCTGGTATACAGAGAGAGGAGGAAGCTAAGTAAAAAGTGATGCTTGCCAGCTCTGTGTATCCTCCACCACCGGTGTGCTAGAAGAAATCCTTACCCTCGAGTGAACATTTGGAAATTTAGTGATATTATTCTTCTTTAGGGCTAAACAGAAAAAAACAAACACAAAATGATGGTTAAATAAAAAATGGGATGGAAAAAGAAGAGCAACTCAACTCAGTGTTCAAAAATCCCAGGCATGTTAGCCAATAGAGCAAGAAGAGGGAATGAGGCCAAGGCTACAAGAGGAGGTTAGAAACAGGAAGGAAAGGACAAGATGGCCACCCTAGTCTCTCGCTAACAAAATTCCAAGCTGCTTTGAAGATTGGCTCCAGGAAGATAATACAGCAATTAACTTGAAAAAGAAAATAACTTGAGCTGATTATAGTTTGCAATCTTATTAAGAAGCTCTCATAAAATACATTGCAAAAGTAAGAAATGAAACACTGTTGTCTTTAAGTTATTGGTTCTTAATCAAAATCAAAGACAACAGTGTCAACAGATACATGCTGTGTTTAACACACCCCTTATACAGTTTACACCACAAAATGTAAATATATCCAGTTCCATGCCAACCTTTATCAGTAATAACTATGATTGCTACAGAATTTTGAGAACAAAATTTAAGTTTCTCCAATTCTTTCCCCCTACCCTACTGAGATGTTGTCTTCATCCAGCCCATCTGAAGTTGTCTCTGACTGAACAGGAAACTAGCATGGAATGCTCCATGGAATTCTAAGACTTCATCTAATACAGCTTTGCCATGACTAGACCCAGAAGCACAAGTCTGCAACCAGTGTTCCAGAATAACCACCAAAGGAACACCAAGGAAGACACATACAGAGTGTCTCCCCAGTCTCCTCCTCGTCTGAGGTGGAATCATTCTGAATTTTTTTTCAGCTTCACTGATAGCTAGTCCATGTAGCCAACCTCTGTACTTTTTCTGTTTGCTCATGTTTAAGTTGGCATGGAAATGAAACATAAATTAAATGTGAATGTGACAGACTGAGGGAGGATTTTGTGCATTTTATTCCTTATCATACATGCAGACAAACATGCAAGGGCTTGTTAAAATATATTTAAAAAATCAACGCTCCCCAGATCACGTATATAATCACAAGTAACTACTGCAAGCCAAGAAGCAAAGCCGATGAAAGTCCAGCTCAGTTCATGCACACTGCAATTCTGCTTCCCAATAGCGCATTCTAGTTTACTGCATGCATACTACATAAGTCACTTCCCATAGAAGGGGATTTCTAGACCCCAGAAGAGATGCCATAGAAAAACCAGGTGAACTGTTATATTTATGACTGCATTTGACCCACTAAGCCTCCTGTAAACTGTGCAGTCTGCTTTTCTACATGTAGCATTCTGTGACTTCCACCACATGCTGTTCTATGGCATTTGTCACGTAGCTCAATGGTGCCTTTGAAATGTGAGGATAGCCAAAAGTGTCATGCGCAAGATTGATGGGAGATAATAAAAGACAACTGAAATACAAGAACGTGCAATGATGCGATGACATAAAATACAACTCCAAGTAAACACCAGACATTATTATCCATTTAACATTCACGTGGCCCTGGCTGAGATCCATACAAATGGAGAAAAGTCAAAAACCTACAGCAACCTTTTTAAGAGCATCAGGTGTGAAAGAGTAATAGTTTAGTAATGGAATTCCTCAGTGAGAACAGGTTCGCAGAAAAACCGAGAGCCACGCTTGGCAGTTCGAGCGGTAAAGGGCACTGTCTTCAGCACTGCATGGAAAATAACAGCCAAACAAGACAAACAACACAGTAAGAAGCAAAGATCTGTTGAATTAGTACATTGTTAGTGTTTTGTTAAAAGACGTCCTGGGATGGTTTTACATATTCTGATCAATTTAATCACAATAGGATACACTAAGCTGGGTTTCTTTGGGGAAAAAGAAATTCCAAGTAGGCTCCAAATAACCTCTTTAAATTTCACAGCTTTCACTGGTGAAAAAATTTAATCTGGAGAGGAGTGTGCCATCCGATGGTGGCTTCAGATCATTAAGGTTCATATATTTTTTGGTCAAGTAAAGCTTTTCCCTGGGTCTAAGGAGAAACCATCAATTTAAAAATAACACTCATCTGATAATTGTTTATCCACTTTTGCTATAAGCACTTTGAGCATTTGACATCCCTTTGCATATGGTTATTTTCACAGTCTCTCACATAGTCAGTTTCTCTCTTGAGTAAGTTTAAAACCCTATTTTTGAATGCGAAAATGTGATTTGTAAAATCACAAACATTGGCACGGGGACCTTGGGGAGATGTAGAATTTGTGACAGCTTTTAACTTATTATTGAAAATGACTAGATATTACATTGACTGTGTTCTTTCAGTAAAGACCTACAACTTAATGTTGGTGTATATTGTCTTGAAAGCTGAAGATGTTCCAACCCTGCAGTCCACCTTGACAGAAATGCCTTTAGCTTCCTTTCACTCCTAAGTGGCAAAATTGCTTCTTTTACCTCTCAGGAAAACCTTGTGAAAAAAACAGTAATGCAAAATATGGCCAAGGAAATCCAGCCTAAGGATTTTTTTCTTAAGCTTTGGTGCAAGTGAGATGGATGACCACTAAAATAATCAACCTTTTAAGATTTTGTCCCTTCCACTTCAGGGGTACAGAATATACATCAAAATAAAAATAAACCACCAGAACAGTTATATAAATAAAAAGGACACTCTAAATGAAAACGGAGATTTTTAAAATGCAACTTCTCTATAACAGGAATCTCTTGCACAAAATGTCCTGATAATCTCTGGCAAGTATTATAAATTACACCCAGCTACTGTTACCCTATTGTATTCAATTCTGATTTGTGGCAAGTGCAAAATATTAGTCTACCCAACTTGGAAAGCAGTAAAATAACAATTCAGGGTTATAAATCATTCAGGTATGACCAAATGATTTGTCCTAAGCAGTGTATTAACATGGGGTAATTACTGTTAGTACCTTTTAATGGAAGTGCAAGCTCTTAAATAATGTTAAATATCATTCTATGTGTGGAAAGGTTTGTATGGCATGCACAGACGGCAGAACTGCCTACCAGGGTAATGAACTTTCTAGTGTTTAGAACAGGGACTAAGTTTGTCATGAGAACATGCTAAAAGAAAAACTTGAGAAATAAGCAAAGGGTACCTGACTGACACCTCTGTATATGGAAAATGTACAGAAAGTGGGCCCGTTAAAGCCTGGGGGGGTTGGTTTGTTACACACCACTGCCAAGGATTTATATCCTTCATTCACATCACTGGAAAGCACTTTCTAAGCTATATTGGAACCAGACTTGTTAAGAGGTTTGTAAAGCTCTACAATCGTTCAGGTGAGACCTATTTACGGCCACAATTTGTGGATGTCTGTGAAACAGCCTCTGAAGCTCATGAACAAAGCGCCTTTACCTGTTATAATGTCTTCAATAGCACCATCTTTCCCCTCATAGACATGTCTGTTATCCTTGACTTGTCGTCGTCGGAGCTCCGCGATTAGCTCTTGCTGCTGTCTCTTTGTTTTATGGGAAGGAGACTGAAAGGAAATGGGAGTAACGATCAGCAAGGAGTGGGACCTCAGCAGGGCATTGCTACACTTCTCTTTTCCTTTTCTCAAACGTTCAAGACACCAAATACCATCTTATTCAAAGTGTTTCAAATCTTAATGCTTAGGTCTCATCCCAGTTTTATAGATAGGGAAACCAAGGCAGAAGTTAAGTGATTTGTCTAAACCCACAAAGGAGAAAAGTTAAAGCTGGCAAGTGTTTTTTCTAGCTGCCAAATCTGTCCTTTTCCCTGGCTTAATGTCACTTTCCCTTTCGTCTATCATTTAACCCTGTAAAGCAGTAAAGGATTGAGAGAACATACTATCTCCTCCAGAATTAGAGAGGGAAAATATGACTAGAAGTAAGGGTAGTTGAGAGCTAGAAGAGAGAGACATGCAAGAAGCAGCAACCAGTTACAAAATGGCTGCTTTAGTGCTGGAGCTGTTCTCATTCGCTAAATTTAAAGGGTTGACCCCAGAAAGGCATGCTGGGAAAAAGTTTCCTATAAAAGGGCATCCTTGGGCTGGGCCTGCTACTATATGATGGGGGTAATTTCTCTGAAAGGACATCCCTTGGGTGGGGTTGGCTACTATGGTATTATGGGCATAGTTTCTCTGAAGGCGTACTACATATTAGTTTGTAAATATAAGTGCCAACAGAAGTTCTGTGTACAGAATATAGACAAAGTCCTAGGAAAATTATTATAAAGCTAAGAAACAAAGCTGCTGTTGGTAGGCGCATGGACTAGAGGATTGAGTCCTTTATTCCAACCTAATTTCTCTGTGCCTGTTACTGAGATGAAGGGTTGATGAAAAGGAGGGGAAAAGGAAACAATTGTACCGGGCCATGAGTTTAGGGGAGCTCCCAAAACATCTGTAACCTCTGTGTAAATAAAGTGTAATTGGAGGGGGTGGGGCCTAGTGAATATGGTGTACCAGGGCTCAACATTTCTCTCAACGGTCCTGCTGAGATGTACACACTGGATAAATGCAGAATTGTGCTCTTATATTGGAATTTTTCCTGTTATGAAATTGGCTGATAAAGATAAAAGCCATTACCTATTGTTCAAGCCTTTTTGTAAAAACAAAATTTTCAAGGAACGTATAAGGAATGTTAGAATTATGAAATTCTTGTCCCACGTTGAGAATTATAAAATGGCACAAAAAAGGCCTGCTCCATACCTCAGGAGGATGTTTTACCTGTATGTCCTCTCAAACACCCCTAGTGAACAGAAAAGATTGTTCTCTACCTCAAAGACAAAATATTCCAGAAACATTGTCTTAAAGTCCTCTCTGCTTCATACCTTTTGGTCCTGTTGCTCCATCAACGCTTCTTGCTCCAGAAGTTTTTCCATTAGTGCCTGTTCCTGCTTCTTTCTCAACTCATTCTCCTCTTCTGCTTGCTGTTTATAATAAAGACCAAGGAGCCACATTAGAGCTGTAAACAATTACAAAGGAAGGGATTCTGGGATTTTTTTTTTTTAAATCAGAGAATCCTCTCTAACTGCAAAACTGAGTTAATGACTATAACTGCCTCCAAGGAAGACCAGAAGAGGCACTTTCAGAGCATTGCATAGGGATTCAGCCACATGATTAACACTAATGTTAAGGGAGTGGAGCTACATTCCAGTGTCTCAGACAATCCCACTGAAATGGTGGTTTGTCTTGGTTTCTGTAAAGTCCCAATACAATTACTTGCCCTGCCCTTTACTGGTTTACTTTATGTCTCATAGCACTGCTGTGCATTGATCTCACAGGTCATTCTGAGGTCTATAGTCTCAGTATGCTACACTTTTGAACTGAAAGGAGCTCTGAGCTGTATTGTAGAAAGCTATGGGCCACATTTGGCAGCCCTGCCATAATCAGCAGTGTAATAAGCAAAACATATTTCTGCTTACCTTGTAGGCTTTCACAAATCGGACAAAGACTGGGAAGAAAACAGATGGGGGGGTTGTCTTGGGATTCTCTCCAAAATATTTCACAGCATCATCAAAGGCATCCTGTAAGAAGCACATTTTTCACTCAGCGTCACATATGAAAAACAAGCCCATTTACAGAATGTCATAAAGGGGTGTATTTTCAACCTCCCTTTTTGTTTGTGAAACCTGTACCTGAAAGATTTCGACCTGCATTTTTGTATCCACAAAACGAACAGTGGGGGCATATGTGAGAGACCACTGCACCTCTCACTACATGAGAAGTGCAAACACACACAGCAAGTTTGGCAGAAGGGCTCAGCGTTGCAGCTGTAATTCATTTGTAGGCAGACAGTTTCAGAGAGTCAAAGGTGCCTGCAAAAAGGAGGCTGCACTTCTGAAAGTTTACCTCATGGTGGTCTGAAAGATTTGTCAGAGGAGAAATAACAACATTACCAAAGTGTTTAGAGAAGATTTGGAGCCTGGAGGGATGAACTCTGGGAACTAATATAATCAAATATGCAGAGCTTGGCTAGATGTTGATTCTAGAGAGGAAAGCAAGTGATAACCTCAATATTACGTCATCACTTCAGTGAGCATTGGTAAAGACTGGAGAGGAACTCAAGTAACCCTGAATCTCCTCAGCCATGCCAGTTTGCTGACAATTGGATCCTCTTGAACAGTCAGGTATTCCTGAGTTTCCAGATTTTTCTTGCTTGGTCTCTACATCACCTTGGCAGGGAGTGGGATTAAAAAGAATACCTGGGCTATTTTTGCATCATCCTGCAGTTTCTTTAGTTTTCCTTCATTGTTATGAATAAATTCCTTCAGCATTGTATTGTGGTCGTGCATGGTGTATTCTCGCTTTGTCAGGTCCAGGCCCCGCTGGAGCTCCTTGACATCCAACAGCACATTTTCAAGGGACACTAAGAAATAAGCAAAAATGCTGAAGTATTTTGTAGCAAGAGTGACAAAAACACTCCATAATAGGCTTAAATTCAAAACACTCTTAACTCCTTAATGAGAAGTGTTTCATAAATCCAGGCCATAACACAGGATCTCAGAGTTGGTAACTCTTGGTAAATATAGTAGAACCCCGTTTAACCAAGCTGCCATTAACCAACTCACTTTATGAACCAAACCACCACCCTCCTGGGGCTGGCAGAAGCCCGAGGCTGAAAGCCAGAGCCCTGCCACCCATTCTCCAGTTTATCCAGATTTATGGTGATCCGATCTTGCCCCGGTCCCAGTTAGATCAGATAATCGGGGTTCCAACGTATTAAGCCACAGATTAAGACAGTGATCCTGTATAATTACAAATTGCTTATCAGCATTTTCACTTGTCTTAGCTTGAGATAAAAAAATTTATAAATGCTTTGCTGTATTTCCAAATGGTAGCACCAAAAATAACTGACAGACCCCCAGTGGGGTCTTGGTCTATGACTGGGGCACCCCTAGATATTAACACAATATAAATAGTTCTGTGACATGACTGTATCTTCCACATTCATATTTATCTAACCTTTATCTGTAACCAAAAGTTTGATGTCTTCCCCCCACAAATGGCTACATCACAGGCCTAATTGCCTCACAAATCAAACTTCCTATCTTTCTCTTGAATAGGTCATGGGAATAGGATGGAAAAGTACATCAGGACCTGGTTCACATACTAATGAGGTCAACACAGGTCTCCGTACCTGCTGCAGCTTTCTCCACGTAATGAAGTTCATTGTAAAAGAGGGCTACTTGGTGATACTTCTCTTTCACCACATTGGATATATAGTGCAACAGTGTTTGTTTTCTGTCCGTTGACTTTGTGTCTAATAGCTGCAAGCAAAAGGCAAGGAAACTGTTGGATTAAGGTGTGGTGAAGGCCGGGCTATACATTATCAGCTGACTGGACTGATACTTTATTAGATGGGGACTCACAAAGAAAAATAATTAAGGAATGCTGGGAAAGTAGGTCTACAAGTTAGAGGCATGTCTTTTGAGACTAACATGGGAGAAAGACCTTAGCTAAGTAGGTTCCCAAATCAAATTATTCTTACTATACAATACATTCATATTTTAAAACAGTTGGCATCCACTATGCATCTACTCATTGGCTATTGCCCACCTGTTCACTCTGAGCTGTCTTCCTCCCATTGTTTTAAAAGCTGGGTGGGACCTGCCAAACATTAGCTCTCTTGAAAGAGGAGAGAGGGGCAGTATTAGCTAAAGCCAGGCAGACTGCATGCTGATGCTGTGAGAGCTTTTCCGACACAGCTCTGCAAATGCGCACGCAACCTGATCAGCTATATTGTCTGTTGTCTTGAGCATCTGTTAAGCAGTGATTGATAACTGTCCCAAGCTATGAGCTGGGGTTGTGATGGATTAGCAGCCAATCTGATGTCACATAGACCCAAGACATTTAAATTTACATCTCCATTATGCCACTATACCACCTGAACCCCTTCTATTTTTTACTTCACTCATCTATCCCAGCACCACCCTTCCTCCACCTAGCCAGAAACCATCTGAGCACAGCTCCTCCAATTAATTAATTGTCTCTCTCACCAACAGAAGTTGGTCCAATAAGAGATATTAGCTCACTCACCTTGTCTCTCAACAGAATGGCATGCATGGTCCATTGCAAACATTGTCTAACATTTTTTTCTGAATTGGGTGGAGGTGAAGAACTAAGTAGCAGGTCCACTCCCCACCAAAGCTAGTTCCCAGCCACATTGTTGTTGTTCTACTCACCAGATCTAAACTCTGTAGTTTAAACCCATAAACTGCTCCTCTTTTACTGCTGTTCATATAGTTACCAAGAGCCAAGATTATCTGCCAGTGAGAGAAAGGGGTAGCTGTCAAAACATATGCGTGCCACTCTCATATCTTTGAACAGAGAGTTTTTAACATAAACAGGTAGGTATATTTCGGTACGCTTCAAGGAATAGCAATGGTGATCTCATTAAAGTACACTTGTATAAATAAAACTGTACTTACCTCCAGTATTTTCTTGAGCTTTTGGGATGACTTTATTGAGACAGATGCTGCTATTACTGCATGAAGTTGCTAAAAGCAAATACAAGAAGAGGTGTAGTTAATACATATAAAACCTAAATGCAAGGTAAAAGCACTCAAATTCTGCTCTTGGATCTGCACAGTGGATCTTGACATGGATATTCTCCATTCCCTCTGTGTATAAATTTCAAGTTGTTCACATGCACTGCAGGCTTTATGTAGAGTAAAATAAAATGCAAGCATGGTTCTACAGCACCATGATCTTCATGATAATGAAAGATGTATTGAATTATGTGGAACAGGCCTCATGGAGTCATCACTACAGCTAGTACTGACATCATTAATTTGTCCTCAGTTTCAACTAATGATTAAAACAACATGATTTCTATTTTAACCACTTTTAAATACTTAGGGGTGTAAAATACAAAAGAACTATGAACATTTTGGGATACAGGCTGTCATCTAAACTGTGTCTGTAAAATCAGAGTCTGTATTTGCACATAGATGTGGAGTTTCCAGACACAAATGCACAAATTTTGCAGGCATAACTTAGATGACAACCTCTGAAAATTAGAAATGTGGCCTATTAAATAAATGCTTATAGTCATTCTCTTCTGTGCTATGCATGGAAGTGCTATAATAATTTCTAGTGGGCTATTTAAAAAGCATTGATGTCACCAATTTTGGGGGGTCACTGGCCCTGAATTATAATCATAGCTAGAAAATTGTTTGGTTAAATTTGGTTTTATTTCTTTCTCCTTTCCTCTCAACAGCTGCAATGATTCATCATGATAGTCAAACCATCTATCTTTAACCAATCTCTTCTGGATCTGCACAGGGTTTATGATACCAAGTGCTACTCTGGAAATTTACCATTGTGGTTGGTTTCACAGAGCTAGACTCCTGAAAACCATTGCAGATGTAGTGTTTAGAGCCCATGAGGTAATACTCCACTGTGGTCACTAGAGTCAAGTTCCTAAGCCCATGCAAAATGTAGAACTGACTGAAAAACATGAAACCTTTTTTGGGAGGTGGGTGAAAACTTTGAGATTTTTTTTCCCTCTTTTCTTTTTGAAAATATTTACCAAGGACACTTTTCTGATCAGCTGTAACTAGCAGGTGAAATAAAACAGAAAGAAGGTTTGTTCTGACCAAGTATCGTTTAAAAAATGATGTAAAATGTTGGAATGACAAGCTGAGCTCCACCTGTGAAGCCCTTACAGTAGCACATCTTAGAATTCAGTGCTAATTTGTTTTTTAACATGGTTCTGTCATTTGGGTCTCTCTCACCGGTGTCAGCATTTGGATGCTTTCTGCGAAGTTGCCTATGAAGGCCATGATGGTCATCTTCTGCATCAGCCTCTCAATCTTACTGAACTGCATCATGAACCGATCTTCATCAGACAGGTTCTCGAGAGGTTTCCTCTCCCGC
Organism: Emydura macquarii macquarii; assembly: GCF_026122565.2. NCBI lineage: Eukaryota > Metazoa > Chordata > Testudines > Chelidae > Emydura > Emydura macquarii. The sequence goes on from NW_027131390.1 coordinate 85,686,089, forward strand.
TCATAGAGCCGTAACACTTTCACTTCATTCTCAGTGGGCAAGAATCGCATCAAGCATTCAACAAAATCTACTGGTAACGTCTTCAGATCAAATCTACATTACAACAAACACAGAAATCTTGGTGTTATAAGAAGGACCCATCAAATGTGACAGAACAGTTTGCTTTGGCAAAGCCAGTTGTACTGCAGCAACCTGCCTTCCCCAAGATCCTGATTCACATAGGCAAGGTGCATGACTCCTATAGCCCTGTGTCATACACAAGCCTGAGACAATAAAAATAAACCTAAGGAGTTTCCTGCCATCCTTGACGCACTGGTGTTCTCTGATGCTGACTAGGTCATTCATTGGTTACAGTGAAGCCTTGGGCCTCCATTTTTACTGTTCTGGGTGAGCACAGCTGTGAGGGCTTGACCCTGCATAATGCATGTGCAGAGGGCTAAACGTTTAAGTACAAGGTTCAAAGCGATAAGCAGGACCACCAAAGCGGTATTAATGTGAGTGCTGCTGCCTGGTTGCCATGTTACTCCTTCCTGGAAGCAGGCGTAAGTCCTAATGGGGGATGTGTGGCTAACATCTTTAACAGGATGAGGATCACACTTAATTTCACATTACCACAGATGTGGCTATTTTTCACCCATTCCTAGGCCTTAAGTTTACTTTGAGCACTCACAGGTAAACCAGCGGGTGCACAGAGTGCAGAGGACTCATCTACCTCACGATCTTACTGTTGCACACTCTTAAGCCTCCACTCTCATGTGCATGGAAAACAAACGCCTTGCCACTCTATTGTGCTCGAAAGACTTTCAAGACCAAGGCTTGTCTGAATAAGAAGACTGACCAAGCAGAATTTAGCACTGCCTCAGAAAGCAAGGAACTGACCTACTGGCTGCAGAATGGGGAAGACCTAGTGATCCTGAACTATAAGAGGGTCAAGGAGGGAAGAGAAGATCCTAATTTTATCTAAAAGGACAAGGGTCTTGTAATAACCTACGAACTTAGATCTGCAGCATCAGATTGAGAATAGGTTAGTATTTGGCCAGGTTACAACAGCGAATCGATACTTGTCTGAACACTCAAACCTCTGTCTGAGATGTCCCCATGCAGAGAAGCATTAGATGCTCAACATGGCCACAAATGCGAACTCTTCCAAGTCTAACTTAGGAAAAGAACAGTAATAAATGAGTACTTTAGCCTAACAAAATGTTGGCTTTGACAGGCAAGTAATCATCTCCAGCATGTTCCAAAGACTTAAAGAAAGCAAAATGGAATGTATCTTAGGGTACGTCTACACTGGAATAAAAGACCCACAGCAAAACTGCGGTTGGCCCAGGTCAGCTGACACGGGCTTGTGGGGCTTGGCCTGTGGGGCTAAAAATTGCTGTGTAGACATTTGGGCTTGGGCTGGAGCTCTGGGTCCCTCCCCTCTTGCAGGGTCCAAGAGTTCAGGCTCCAGCGACAGCCTAAATGTCTATACAACAATTTTATAGTCCTGTATCTCAAGTCCGAGTCAGACGACCTGGGCCAGCTGCGGGTGTTTAATTGCTTGTAGATATACCCTTAAAGTGAATGCTGGATCTTCAGGAGCAGGATGTGAAACTACACTCCTTTATTAGGATCTGTAGCACACACCTGTGTCATATCTGCATTTGGCATTGTATCTAATCATTACATAAACAATACCATCTAAATTGTGTTCAGTGCATGTGGATTGAATTCAAACATGATGAAAACTAACCCTTTCACCCATTCTTAATATATACCACACTTGTCTCAGGATTGCTTTTAATTTACAGTTATGATAGGAAGTTCTGCATAACAGGAGTCGAATATGTGTTACATTGATGGCATTCTTTTAAGAAAATTAATTAGGTTTTGAAAAAAACTCTAAGGTAACTTGTACTGTTTTGCATAGTGATATCATTACATAAAATTGCAAGTTAACACATCTGAGTGGAATGCAATCTGTGATTTGTGGGGGACTCAGAACAGTTCCTTATTCTTGGATCTTTTGCAGCTGCAAAATCCTTTGTACATCTGCCAATTCAGAACCAGATTTTCTATGTTTTCCAATTACCAAAGAACAGAGTAGATCTTAGATATGGTTGCTCCACTGACAAGTTTTGCACTTACGCCTGAATAGCTTTGCATATCTCATCTGCAGTCTTTCCAGCTTTTCTTAAAGTGATGGCAAGATTTTTGGCCCTGTTTGCTTCCAATAATGTGACTTTGTTTGACCCTTTTTGAGTTATCTTTTGTTTGCTTGAAGTAAGGTCAATGGCTGGACCTTGGGCTTTTGTCTTGAATATTTCTTCAAATTCATCCACATTTAAATCCTAAAAAAAAAGAAATCCCCCCGCAAAAAAATATTTCTTTTTAAATTGCACTTGTCCAAAATTTTCTCAGAATTCCATAGAAAGATTTTCAGACTGTGTATGTAGGTATATACCAAATTATACTGATATATGCAAATCCACCCCGGCAGACAATATTCTGCAATAATGGTCCAAAATACAACATTATAATAGTGATATAGCTATTTCTGAGGGCTGTTATTACAGAATAGTGTATATTTTAATTAGGGCTAGCAGGACACATACTAGAAAGGAAGGTTGAATTTGCTTCCTCAGCATGTTATTTTGTGAAATTAAGGTAAAAAGATTTTCAGCTTTTCACTCATCTTTCTACCAGCTGTAGTCTCATGTATACCATGCAAAAGCTGAGTGTTCAACCCTACTACATTGGTTCTCCAACCCTCCTTCAATAGCACTCAGAAACCTGAAGGAGCCTGCTTCCCATAAATGGCATCAGCATTTTTGTATTGGGAAAATGAAATTGACCATCTTGATTAATTTGTTTCAAACAAAGGCGTGCACTTCTATAGTCATTCTGGCCCAGATTCTCAACAAGGGTAAACTGAAAGCCATTTCATTCCTTCTTACTGGGGATGTCAAGCAGCTGGAACTATTCCTAGTTAACAACAAACAGTAACTTTCAGAAATAATTCCCATGATGATCTGTCTTTGCAAAGCTGTACATTCATCTACACTGCACGTAGTACTGGGAAACCGAACACAATGTGCAGTATTCATACCTCCAGGATCCTTTCATCATCAATTTCATTGAAGACCGTCCCATTAATTTGATTGGGTTTGAGCGCTACCCAGTTAAAGACAGGCATGCGGAACTTTGTCTTGATTGGCTTCTTAATTTTCACAGCTAAAGACATCAGAGAGAATGAAATTAAAAATTCCAAAAGAATTAAGAAACATCTGGAGCAACCAGACACAATTTTTTTGCAAATGGTACTTCAGCACTGGAGAAACAACTGGTAAAGGCTAAGTAAACACTTTTAAAAGCCTGAAAAGATTATGCTGCCTGGACAGACAAACAGCAGAGAGATATTTTATCCAGCTAGTCAGCTGTTTCCTACCTGGCATTCACAAAGCTTCAGTGAAAGCTGGAGATTAAGAAAACTTCACAAAAGCAAATGTGTTACTCTAATATAGTGTGTTCTTAATATTGTTCTGGCTTGGTTTAGAAACCAAAACTATTTTTAACCACTACAGAAAATGGATAAAATGGCATGTGACTTTAGTTCTGTTCTGCCAGAGCACAGCCCATTTCTGGATGTAACATGGGGGCAGGTCATGTGAGGTGCTGAGCACCCTCAAATCCCATGGACATTAATGCGGATTGAACACTCTCAGCACCTGGCAGTACTGGGCCCCTGGTGTGTGATGTTACTCACTCCTTGCTACCAAACTTTTAAATAATCCATGCTGTAAATAAAGTTGTTCAAGCTGATATTGCAAAAGCAGCACTCTGACTAATGCTTTTAGTCACAGATAGAGGTGCTGGCTGAAGACTTATATCCTTTTGATTAACCTGAGAGAAGGGGTTGTAGCTGAAGATTCAGATAGTCCTATGTCTAGCAGAGGATTCAATTAGTGGTGTATGACAAGGGAAAGAGAAACCCTTTTATGAAGAGATTGTTACAAAAGCACAGAGGCTTCCATTGCCTGTTGGGAAGGGATTCTGCTGTTTCACACAAGCCTGAGTTTGTCTGTATTTTAAAACACACAAAGGCCAGTTTCCAATTTTAGCACCATAGCAACTTTGACTAACACATGCTTTTGCCTTCTCTGATTGTGCAGCACCCATAAATCTTTTAAAGTAACTTTGAAGGGATGCTGTAGAGGATGGTGACCAATTATTCCTCATTAGTCAATGAGAACAGAACAAGAAGTAATGGGCTAAAGTTGGAGTAGGGAAAATGTAGGTTAATTGCTAGGAAAAATGCTATAACCCTAAGAATAATTAGGCAGTGGAACAAGCTGCCAAGGGAGGTTGTGGCGCTTCTGTCACTGGAGATATCTACAGCTAGATAGACATCTAAGGGTAGTCATTATAAGCATTAATAAAAGAGGAGATAGAGGCATGGAATAAGTGACTCACTACAGGTCCTTCTATCCCAAAATCTCCCATGGGTACAGGTAATTTGATTAATTAAGAAATATAAAAGAAGTGTCCAATTGCTAAAAAACAGTGAAACAGTATGTCTAAATGATCTAGAATAGATGATTACTTTGGTAAGTTGCTTTTCATTGTTTCTGAGATTTAGTGGCCCAGCCAGTTACTAGAAAATTGTGATGATCATTAAGGTTTGTTCATTAATGTGGTTAAGTTATTTCCAAACATGGAGTGAACTATTAAGTTCTTTTCAGGCTATGGTCAAAAAGAGAGAAACCCTGCTTCTTATTCCCCCAGTGTTGGAAAATGCCATTTAACCTGTAAGACTGTCATCTGGTCCACTGAAACAAATTGAGATAATATAGCAACAGAGGCGCACACCACCTGCAGCAGTGTCCTATATGTAATATTTCCAAGTACAGGTAGTCTCCAACTGTAAAATTCTGATCCAGATCCAAACTTTACCAAACTTCAGGATTATTCACATACGAAGTTCGGTTTTGAATACCTCTTTTCTTCCAAGACAGATGCACTAGTTCCCCTCCACATCCCCCCTCACACACCATAGCCAATCTAGACAATTGGCAATGCTGTGTACGGGGAGTAGATTTCTTCCCAGTCCCATACACCTTAAGGTATATAACATTTGAACATGAGAGGAAAATAAGGAATCAGTTTCCCACTCTTCAATACTTTTTCAAGTATTGCTTTCCACAAAAGACACCATCTTTTCCAGGGTTCACTCTCCTCTTGTGCTTTCAGAGCTGGGCAAATGTTGCAAACATTTTTCTCTCATTCATTTCTCTCATTTTCCCTGATTCAAAATTTTTAGAAGAATTCACTTCTTCTGTGTCTGTGTCCCTTTTGTGTTCACTTTCCATGGACATTCTACGGAACAAGCTTACTGGCAGGAATGTTTGTCGAAACAATGAATTTTAAGTGGATACCGGAAAGCAGTCACAAAATAAAATTCAGAATTTGTAAATTTGAGCATTCACACGGGAAACCTGATTGCAAGAGATATAGCCATCCAATCAGGATGGAGGAACGCACTGTGATCTATGTATCTAATCAAACTACTCAATGGAGTCTGACAAGTGCAATAAACTGATCACACAATCGATAGGCCAAGAATTACTTGATGAAGAATTTAGAATAATGAATAACTGTAAGAGTGACAAAATCAGAAACCCAGACACAAAGAAAAGAATAAATTATTCACTGTGAACTACTTGCGTAGCTCTAAATGGAACAAAAACACTCCCTGCCTTTGTTACAGAACCATGTTTAAATTGGTAAGGTATCACTGAAGTGGTCCTACTCTTTCCTGAAGGTACATGGGCACGTGCCACCAATTTAAACAACAATCATGCATGCATACTGGAGACAATCCACACACACTGAAGTCAATGACAGTTCTGCTACTGACTTCAACGGTTGCAGGCGTTTGGACAGATCCCAAAGAGAGGCTTTACAGGCTGTGAGCCCTGATTCAGCACAGCACTTATGCACGGGATTTACTCCAGTCCTATTCAGCAAAATACTTAAGCAGAGTGTGAAGGAGTGTGCACCTGACACCCACCCTGATGGGGTTAAAAAGGCCTTTGAGGTCAATTAGGTTACCTGGCGTCACCTGCGAGAGGGAGGGCCAGGGTTAATTGAGAGTGAAGCCCAGTTGTGGAAGCCTGGGACAGCACTATAAAGCCAAGAGGCAGGAAGCAGAAGGAGCCTGCACTTGCTCCCTGGAAAGAACATGGTCATCAGGGACATGGATAAAGTCCAGGGGGAGAGTCAGCCTTGAGATCCTGCCCTGGAGTAAGAGTCTAGCAAGAGGCTAGGAGGGGGGTGAAGTAGCAACAGAGAGTAGAGTGGTCTCCAGTGGTAAACCCAGAGACAGGCAAGTGGCGAGAGAGAGGCTGGGTAGGAAGGAGCCCAGGAAAACAGCACCAGGGATGGGGATGGAGCAGACCTGGATTGCTAATTATAGGGTTCCTGGGCTGGAATCTGATATAGTGAGTGGGCCTGGGTTCCCCTGCAGTCATTGCTATAGTGGTCAAGCTGGGCAGAACAACATCCAAAGGCATTTGGACAGTAGTCCTGTTGGACTTCATAACCCTGGCAGGTGTAGACTAGATGGTGGCTTGGCCAGAGGACCAACTTACCAGAAGAGAGACTATCACCAAGTGAACAGAGAGCAGAACTATTCACCTGCTTCTCCAAGAGCTACTTTCCCAGATCTAGAGAAGAGGATGAGGACAAGCACTAGCAGTGAGTGGAAACCCAACATGGGGTTAATACCACTGAAGTCAGTGAGTAGGACCCAAATAAAGCCAATGAGCTTAAGCACCTGCTCAAGTGCTGTGTTAAATCAGACCCTTGTACTGAGAAACAATTCTGTTTGACAGCACCCACAGTTATCTAAAGGTGCATGCTTTTTAACCTCCAAAGGTGTTAAAATAAACCCTCTTCTCCATGTGGTGTTTGCACCTCGTTGACATTTTCAGTAAATTAACAAGCAGTTCACACTCTAGAAACAATGTAAAAATTAAGCAAGCCTGAAGTTAAAATAACAAATAGAACAAAGAGATCACAGCACAAAGGGACAGAGAGGAAATGGGTGTAAATACTTAGCAAGAAGGAACCTACAGAAAAGCTTGATTGGCCCATCTTACCCGGAAGCAGAAAAAACAAAGAGAAAAAAAATTAGTGATGGTTAGAATCGTATAATTCACCAGTTCACAAATTCCTAATACATCATGCTAATTTGATCACATGACATTTTATGAATAAGCAGTGGCAAAAATATTCCGTTCTATGTAGGCATTTTATCAGGATTTGACATTTTCATTTTCCTTGGTTCAGTGGATTCCCGTAAGAACAAATACTAGAGAACCGTCCACTATACTACAATGGCCCAGCAATACTGCAGGACTATTATAGTAAGCTGAAGCGTATGGAAACTGGTGCGGCAGGATCCTACAATTCTCTTCTTAAATAAGAGGTACAAATCAACTGTTTTTTTCTTAACAATGAAAACCTCAAGACCCATTCATATACAGTACACAGAGAAATTTAGTTGGCAACACAGCAGACAGCTGTGTATTTTACAGACTAAGCTTACTGTACATTCCAGCTGGCTGTGAATTAATAAATATGTGGGGGATGGCACCAGGGTCCATTTCAAGCAGCTTTCTAAATCCAGTTCAGGTTATTTTTCTTCCGAGAACCAATCAGTTCAAAGACGAAGGGAATCCACTATCTCACATTGGTGTACAATATATTTACTCACATGCAAATCTATCTCAGTCCATTTGCTACCCACCCAAATAGCTCTGTAGTTTTCTGTAGTTCAACACCCTCAGCAATTGCTACCTAGCACCAGAAATCAGAAAAGCATTTCAAGTGAACTCTGTGATGAGATTCTCCCAACCTTGTGGCAGAAATGAGCACTGAACTCCTGAGAATTGTAGAGGACCCTAGGTATAGGTATAGCCTTTTCTTGTCATTAATGAGCTTTATTCATGGAATGGAGTGGATTTTAATGGGCCACATTGCAGCATGGGACATATTTCTCAATATGACTCAAAAAGAAACAATATTAATTGTAGCAAGACAATACACAGACATGGAGCAGCCTGGCTGAGCACCAGATTTACAGGGAGGTCTATGACTAATGACAAAATCAAGCCAATGGCTGTAGGTTAAAAAACGAAAAGGACAGAGAGGAGGTCAGCCAGGCAAACAAGCTGACATTGTAATGCCATTCTAGAACCCAAAATCAGAATCCCTCCTCTGCCCAGCTCACTCTTTCTATCAGCACAGGACTGAGTTTGAACATTGAACCAGTTTCAGGAAGTGAATGGAAACCACCTGTTGTAGCCCCTCACACATTGTTAGCCCAAGAAGATGTGGTGCCAAAGGAATATTCTACTAGCGCACATGCTTTGAAATCTGAGTGCAGTTTTTATAAGCCTGCTCGGGAAAACCTAATCAGTAATCTCAGCTATTAATGTGTTGTTTTTTTAAACATACCATTACCCACTTGTCCCAGGGTGACTCTCAGAGTTTTTCTCCTTCCGAGGAAACAAAAGATCAAAGGGTGGGAATATTTAATCAGTTTTAAAATATATTAATCAGAACTCCTCAGGTTCTCTTTCTGCAATTATAATGTGCTCTCATTATCTCTTAGGGGGTGATACCAAGTAGTATTCACTTGCTCGGTGAAGTACATGGTATAAATCAAATGGGGCATAAAAATAATATAATTAAATCTGGTCAAGACATTTCTTTTCCCAGAAAAAATTATTACAAAACCAAAAAAGTTTTCATTTTTGTTCAAACTTCCTTCAAAAATGTTCAGGTTTCCATTGAAGGAAAAAAAAACCTGAAACATTTTTGGGTTTTGGCAATCAAAAACATTTATTTACTTGTTTATTACATATTTTACTTAGTTTTTTGGTTTTAAATGAAACATGGTTGAGTTCTGAAGAAAATCTGTAAGATTTTGACAAAAACAAACATTTTTGAAAAATTTGTGCTAGGAAAAAAATTTTTTTTCTAGCAGTACTAGAAAACAGCCATTTTCTGTAAAACAAAACAATGTTTTGACTCACTCTAATTATAATATGAGATGAGACCAGCAGTGGAGAATCTTTATAAAATACATTAGCAATTTTATAAACTCCGACTATTCCAAGTGACGGATAGAATGTCAGGGATCAGTACAGGGACAATTCTCTGTGTTTCATCACCATCAAGGGATGCTCTCAACTTGATGATTTTTTTTTTTAATTTACTAATTCAAAAAAAAAAAAAAAGTTACTGACAGATCTTCCTCTAAACACCATGGCTTGATTTTTTTTTTTTAAATTAGTTTGAAGAGTGCACTTGTGGGGCATGCGTGTCAATCAATTGCACTGTTTTACCTGCTAATCCTGAGTTGAAAACCACTGTGGGAGAGGCTGTTCCTGGCAGAGGAGGTGCTGATGGTGGCGGTGGGGGAGGCAGTGGAGAAGCTAGGGCTGTGTCTCTGCAGCTGGACCAGGAAGAGGTGGAGGTGGGGGGGGGCGGAGGCGGAGGTGGTACAGGGGCTGCCACAGGACCGTTTTGCACTAAAAAATGAAGGGGAAAACACTGGTTTGCCTCTGAAAACATTTATCAGAACAAAACAAACACTTACAAAAGAATTACCTCTGAGAGAATTAAAAGCCACAAAAGATTGTCTCTGGGCCAGATTTCTCAGCTAGTATAAACTGAAGCTGGTGGCTTCGACTTCAACGGACCTATGCTGATTTAAAGCAGCCGATGATGTGGTCCCTACTTACTATACATACCAATGTGCATCTCACTAAGAAGTAAACAAAATCATCTGCTATGATCAGAGTAGACTTTGTTTTCCGTACCTTGGTTCAAACACTTTTTGGGTTTGTCAAGTTGAATCCATGAATATTTACTGTTGTGACTATGTCAGTTGTGTGACAAAGAGCCCAACTTACACCTCCAATAGAGCTTAAACATGCATAAAACCAGTGCCAGTGAGATCAGGCGCAATGAATTGTACCATCAACTTCAAACCTTGCACCTGCCCTTTGATTTGTAATATTTCTTACCTGTCTCAGATGTTGGTGTTAAAGGTGGTAATGGTGGTGGAGGTGGCGGCAATGGTACTGAAGACGTCACCCCAGTAACTGGTCCCACACATGTGCCAGCTGCAGCTTCTGATCCTGATGGCAGGGTCCCAGAGGACACACCAACAGGAAGAATAGAAATGTCACCATCTCCTTTCTTCTGAATTTTTATGGTCCCTTGTTTTTCCAGTTCATGAATCTTTTTCTCCAGGGTTGACTGCCGCTGGATGGCTTCCTCTTTTTCTTTGACCATTTTTCTCAACGTGTGAACCTGGGTATTTGCATCTTTGTAAATTTCCTGCAGAATTGTCCAAAAGTAAAGAATTTATTTGCATTCAAATGACAGAATAGAGCAGAACTAGAAATAGAATGACAATATGGCATTAGATTGCCCCTTGTGCTCAGTCACAAATCATTTTGATGAGAGCAATACCTCTTCACTTGCCCTAAAGAGGGTTCATTTTGCATTTCCCCCCATGTTAGCACTGAGAATGTGAACATGAATGAGGTGTATAAGGAATCTCAACTCTGCATACCAAAAAGCTACTGGGATAGAATTTGTGGGCATCATTGATAAAATATCTCCCAGGTAGACTACTAGGATTGTGTTAATCCTAAATAAATAGCGTGGTATGTTGATTGTATGTCAGCCAAAGTGGCCTTCCCTTCCTTCCTCTGTGTCCAGTGGCTGGCTGCCTGGCCTGCCTACAAACAGATGTTGGACACTTGGCCTTGCCTGGCAGTGATGGATGCATTTTCAGAAGGTCAGTGGGGACCTGTGAAATTGATGAATGACTTGAGGCTTGTATTCTTTGATCTATTGATGTAAAGTGCTGCAAAACGCCTAAGATGATGTCGCTTTCGTTAGATATATATTATGGAGAAAGAAAGTCTTGACACCTGAATATGCTCACAGTGTTTGCCTGAAACACTCCAGCTTGTTAGCTAGTCTTGTTTTTGTTGAGCCAAGGCTAATGGGGTCTGCTAAGTCACTGAAACAGATAGCTTGTTATCCTGCCCAGATATAAGGGAGGTGCTAATTTCTTCCTACAGAGAGAGACTAAATAGAGTGTTTGAGTTGCGCAGTCTGGAGGAATTAAGCCTAGAAGCAGCAAGCCTGGGGAGAAGTTTTGGGCTGAAGTTTATGGTAATTATATTATATTATATTATATTAATTTCTGTGTTAATGAAACCAGACCCCAGGAAGGGAGTGAGTTTAGACTCTATACAGTGAGCCGACTGTATTTGACAGCATACAGCAAAGGCACCTGCTCATACGCTGCTGATGCTATGCTCCCAAACCATGAAGACTTTAATTCAGCCTGCAATTTTCACCCACAATCAACTGTGTGCAAACCAGTAAGTAGAATTAAATGCAGACATGAACGATAATGTTTAGATATCAACGTGTCTGATTTGGCCATGCAATCCGAGTTAAATGTCCAAACTCAGTTGTCGGCACACACAAGTAAATCCACCTGCAATCTATTATGGGTGCAAAGTTAGAGGCCTTTAAAAAAGTTCAATCCATGACGTTTGAAACATTTGTAAGCATCACGATTCACTGTCACATTCCCATTTCAAACAATGCATTTCATACTAAACACAAAACAAAATGGAGATCTTTCTTCTGAATGTGACCTCCGTCTGGAATGTCATCATCGCACTTACTCGAACAACATCCAGTTCTTTGTTTCTCTGCATCAGCTGCTTTTCCAGTTCCACAATCTTCGCCATAGCTTCGTTCTCTGTGTCTTGCAGTTTTTCTGATAACTGTTATTGGAAAAAAAAAAAAAAGATATTGATGGTAACAGATTTCCCAATTAACAATATCAGTGGTGCCAACTGGAAAAGTGGAACTTGGTAAATTATTGACCTTGGGCCAAATCTTGCAGTTCTTATTCAGGTAAAGCTATTATTGAAATCAATGGAAATTCTGGCTGAGTAAGAACTTCAGTATTTGGTCCATCGGTATTTAGGATCTGGGGCATGAACTGCATTGTTGATGGTCCTTTTAAATCTGAACATCATCTGCTAACTATGATCAGATTGCAACTATGAGTCTGATCAAAGCCAGACTTCTGGGCCAGTTTGGAAACAAAAAACCAGTTAGGAAGCCATCGTTTTACTTATAAACTGAGTAAGTTTGATCTGGAAATCATTGAGTGACAAAAAACATGGAACCACACAATGCCATTTTTGCAAAGTTACTTTGCAAAGTAGAATTAGCTTCCCTAGGGTCCATGTTTATTGTCTCAATGACTATCAGATCAGATTTGCTCATTTCACAAGTAAAATATTTTTGTTGTTGGTGGGTTTTGGTTTTTTTTCTTTGTAAATTGCCAATCCTACAAACTTAACTTGGGATCTGAAAGATAAACTGTAATTCTGACAGAACTGGAGTGTGTTATAAGCAGTAAAGGTGCAATTGACTTCTGCATGTCTGCACACTTTAAGGTAAAGATTCTGCAACTGGAACATAATTAACCATTCTGATAATGCATGAGCTTAAGAATTTCAAGTCTTCACTCACATAGCCAAATAGATTTTGTAGTGCAAATAGAAATAATAGAAAAAACTTGTTTTAGTAACTAAAGTAGGCTATTATGTCTCTAAATACATACAGGTAGCAGAATGCAAGAATGCACCATTTTTAACAAGGCATTTTACAGAGCAAAATAGCACTTTAAGGGAGAGAATATTATAGTCAATCCTAACTACTCTTGAGAAAGAATGTACTTGTTCTATGTCAAGCCAATGTTCAAAATTTGGAATAAAGTTATGAAAGGAATGGAGAAAAAATGACTTTGGGGATATTTTTAAGTCAGGAAAACACTTGTTTTCAAGACTATAATAATTGATACCAAAAATGTCTGGCATGGAAAAGTTAAAAGCAAACAGTGCATCTCAGAGTTATGCTACACTTCAGTCCTCATTACTTAGTCATGTGTAAGACACCTGAGCCTTTACCTCTTGAGACCCTAGCAATTTGTTTTATGAAGTCCAAGTACATATCTGTTCTCTATCATATCCTTTCAGCATCATACACAGTCCTACTGCTCAGAGATTTAAAATGATCCCAAATGCATGCTTCCTCAGTCTGTTTCTGCTTTACACATACTTATTGTATGTGTTGGAAGTTGCACAGAACTCTAACTATACTTTTATGGTATGGAATGCTTATCTGCTCTATTTATTTGTACTATATTGCTAAGGAATCTGCAATTTATATGTAAATTAGCTTTTCTGTCCATAACTCTTTACAGACTCAGACTGCCAAGTGATTCCATATGGAACTGTAATTTAACTGAAACTAAGAACTTTGGAACGATTGGAATCCATAAATGCCAACCCACAAAGCTAGGTGAAGTTCCCACCAAGGACAATAGGAACTACATGTATGTGAAGCAGAACCAGTATTGAGTCCCCCAGATAGAAACCAGGTGAGTTTGATCAGGCTGACTCTCTGGCTATGTCTACCTCTGGTGCTGGGGGTGTGATTCCCAGCCTGATTCTCATACTTGAACTAGCTTTCAGTGCCCTAGCACACTAAAAATAGTAGTGTAGCATGGGCAGCAGCAAATGGCAGCATGGGCTATTCTATCTGAGTAGATGGGGTCCTGGCAGGTTTGTACATGTGGTGGCTAGCCCATTCTGCTGCTCACCGCTGCCCACACTACTGCAGCTACCTACTATTTTCAGCATGCTAGTTTGATGAGAGCTAGCGTGAGTATGTCTGCTCAAGTTGGGAATCATAGACATATAGAACTGAAAGGGACCTTCATTTAATAGATCATCTAGTCCAGTCCCCTGCATTGAGATAAGACTAAGAATTACCTAGACCATCTCTGACAGGTATTTGTCTAACTAGTTCTTAAAAACCTCCAATGAAGGTGATTCCACAATCTCCCTAAGTAGTTTGTTCCAGTGCTTAACTACCCTTACAGGTAGGAAGTTTTTCCTAATGTCAAACCTAAAACTTCTTTACCATAATCTGACTTCCAGATCAAAGTGCAAAAGTAATATCTTCACCAATCAACATGTACCAGTTGTGTACCTGTGATCAGTGCTTAAATGGTGTATATTTCAAGATGCACAGGGACCTGTGTCCAAATACTGAGACGGAAAGATGATCTTGTGGTTAACTCTGATGATCTGGGCTCAGTTTCTAGTTCTAATCCAGACTGTGTGACCTTGGGCAAATCACTTCATCTCCCTTTGTCTCAATTTGCCACATGTAAAATGGGGATAATACTTTCCTAGCTCACAGTTAGGAGGGTAAATTCACTAATATTTGAGGTGTTCAGATGCTACAGAGATGGGGCCATATATACCTGCATAAAGAGATAGACAGACAAAACACAGATTAGACCCAATTACTAATCAGTGCAATTCTATTCTATTTAGACTCCTGAACTACAACAATCACTGTGGTATCTGAGAACCTGGGGCTTTTCCCCATCCCTGGCTATGGTCAAGTAAAACAAGATAATCAATTAAACAAAAGTATAGGAGGAAACCTTTTCTCACTGAGTCTGTACACGGCCTTGGACCAAAGCCACCAATTAGCTAATGAGTGGAGAACATGAGGGCTAAAATACATTCTTGTGCGTCTTGTTTTTCATTACACGTTTCTTGTGCAACAATAAAAACACATGGCTACTATTGAGGAGTAGCTACCAATACTCGATGTCATTTCATTGTTAACATGAATGATTCCAAATTGAATCCAGAGTCAGTTCTAAGTCCTAAGAAAAGCTGCAGCCTCTGCCAAGTTCCCACTGACTCAAGGTTGGAGGCCTCCCCACAAGCATTGCAGTAGGGGAGACTTGTCATCTCTCAAAAATGAAGGAAACAAAGTGTCGTTTCCCCAGCTGAGGACATAGCACACTTAGCAGCACCTGGATCTCCATAACCGGCTGCACAAGAAACCATCCCTGACATTTTCCAAGATTTGTTCAGATCTAGATGCCAAAAAGCTGCTTAATCCCTCATCAGGAAAACAGTGGCTCCTCTTAAGCAGAGGATCCTGACACCCAGAGGCCCTACCTCTGGATAAGCCTGTACTTGCAGCAAGCCCACTAATATAGTCTAAAGCATTAACATGCAAGCTGCGACAGCATAGTCTTAACTAAGTCAAAGGGCAAAGGTCATTTCAGCTCTGTACTAACATGAGAAATATTTTCTTCCAGTTCTTCGACTCTTTCCAAAGCTGCGTTCTTGGTTTCGGCGTCTTCAAGCAAAGCTCCCACATCAAACACATTGTCCAAGTAAGCTTGAATCTGCACCTGCAGTTTGTCACTCTCCGTGTGTTTCAGCTTCTGAAAGTCCAAAGTAAAAGGAGTGTCACGAAATGCATTCAGCAGCATGCAGCGACAAGGCCACAAATACTGAAGGGATGCAAATATCTTGCCATCAAGTTAGGCACCATTTTCACCGTTCAGAGAAGCACATACATTTTTTAACATCACTGAGAGTTATAAACAATACATGGTAAAATGTCAGGAGGCCCCCAAAAGTTCGGAACTTTAAAATAAAATTAAGCAGTAATTTATTCTGTATTAATATTAGCATTTTCTTCAATGGCAGGTGTTTGAGATCTTAACATTTGAACATGACTATTAACAGCACACAGGCAAGAGTTAGACATAGACAAGAGTACCAATCAGCATGTGAAAACTCAGCGATGTGCCGTGTACATCTGTGACAAACATCTACTTATACTGTGGCTCACGTTGTGCTAGTCAGGAATTGGCTCACCCTGGGGATGGTGGGAAGTGGGAAGTTCTGAGGGAGAGATGCTGTCGTCAAGGAGAGATAAAATACTTCCTGGAACCTCCTCCAGCACATAGGCAGGAGCAGCCAGTTCTGCCAAGTGGTACAAAGGGGGAGGGGAGGGCTCTGTCTCCTTCCCCCCCACTCTGGGCAGGCTAGTGCCCCATGAGGCAGTAGTTGACAGTAATCATTGTACTCAGGGAAATAAATGGAATTCATCTGTGCCTGACCCCAGAATAAGATGAGGGGAAGGCTCCGCGTGCCTGCCTGCCCCAGTGTACCTGTGCAGAGGCTCTGCATCTGTTCTCTGCTGTTCTGCTTGTGCTTGAAATGAGCTCACATAATTTGAAATGTTAACATTTGAGCTAAATAGGAACAGGTCAGGAAGAGATTGTGGTGACATATTTTTTTAGATGAACTACAGTTTTTGTGGTGGCAGAAGATCACCAATATAGAAAGAAGCGCTCAGTGTCAATGTGTACATATTCCTAGCAGAGAGCAGAAAGTAGCTCTGGCTCTGTGATCACTGAGCCGAGCCAAAAACCAGCAGGAACAGATGAACTCCTAAGCAACAAAAATACTGTTTTCCATGTAAATGTTCCTAATAATAAAACACCGGAGGAGAGAGAAATGCAGGGGGGTCGGGTAGAAATGTGATTTAGAAACAGCATTCTCTTTAAATAGAACATTTCCAGAAGGTGCCTGTAAATCTCTAACAGTCGGAGGTGGGGAGGGGGGGAGGAATTTCTAGTCAACATTCAGCAGGATAATGTGTTATTTTTAATCTCTCCCACTAGGAGATTTAGATAGCACCACAGCACTGAAATCATTTGACAAGACACTATCCTATACCGTCTCTGTTCAACAAATGCTCCCCACCCTACCTGGTAACCAAGGCCCTGATTCAGCAAGGTGCCTAACTCACATGCTTAAACGTCAGACATGTGTTTAAGTACCTTGCTGAATTGGGTCCCAAAGCACAGAACCAGAAGAATTCACTGACATCACAAGGGATGAATTTGGTCCACTATTGCCAGCTGTGAGGCTCAACTTTGGAACAAACTTAGGTCTGAGGAAATGAATATTACCATTTGAGGGTCAAATTTTCATCCTTGGCTCCATGAGCAAATTTCCATCAACGATCCCAGTGTAGCACAGACAACTGCTACATTTTTAGCAAAATATGTGTAATTCCCTTACTCTATTCCTTCCAAAAGCTCTCCTGGTTCAATGGACTTCAAGAGAATTAAAAGGCTTGTCCCTATTTTTCTCCCCAATGTCCCTTTTGTAGATTTTTTTTGTTTTTTTGTAGAAAGTCTAGCTGGGAGACTGCAGCAACACAAAATGATTTCAACATCCCCCTTCACCAAGAGGCCTGCAAGCAGCCATGACAAATCCAAAAGTGAGCAACACTGGTCAATTAAGGCAGTGGGGGATGGACCTGAGGCAATGAATCCACGCTATTGCTTTTGCAGTAAGAGCTTCTATGGAGCCTACCACATTGTAAAGCTGCCCTCCTACAACGGAGTCCAGAAGGGAGGTTAGAGGTGAAACACCTGGGATGGAGTGGCCCCTGCTGGCACAGAGAGTCACGATCTGCAATTCTCTGCACTAGCAGAGACCCCAACCGTCATTCAAGCCATGCAGAGGCTGGCACTGTGCAAATATGTTAATCCATTTGGGACATAATGATAAATTCTGGTAAGAGTAAAACCAGGCCATACTCACATCCAAATATTCGTCCAGGCCTAATTTGGTAAATTCGTACTGGAGATGAACTCTGAAATTCATGTCCTCTACTGAATGGACTACGATGTTGATGAACTGCATACATGCCACCTGTAGGGAAGAATCATTACAGACTGAAATTTTAACACGAAATAGTGGTGCATCCTTTATTTTATAGAGGAAGCTAGGATTTGCCACACAACGTAAGAGTATTTAAAGACTATTCTCCTACCTCCTACCCATGAATAATAGCTCACACTTCAGAGAGAGAAGGAAAAGATCCACTACAAACCTGGCCAATTGAACAGCAGATGGTGTGTGCCTTTGTGACATCACCTAAAAAGTATGAGATTTGGTGCCTGATCCTACATCCAGCAAAGTCAAAGGAAGGACTCAAAGGAAGTCAAAGGGGACTGGTTCAGGCGCTCTGTCTGACAAACATTACTACAGATGTTATGATTATTTAATGTTGTCATATTTACCACATGGAAACGCTCTGATTTTCTTAAGAGTCAAATTTTTTTTTTTTTAAGTAGTGGATCCTGGTTTACAAGGTGATTGTTTATCCTGATGAATGGAAATGTGGGATTCCAAAATTTTAGTAATATCTGTAGAGCCCTGCTTTGTTTTATTATGCCCCTTATATTGTCCACAGAGATAAAATGCTTTCCAGGCAAGTCTCTCCATTGTTAGATTTCCATCTGACCATAGAAGTAACTTAACTAGCTTTTGAGAAGAAAACACTGTCATTTTTCAAATGAAGGCCACAATTCTTCCTTTTAATAGCGATACATGTGGTTTTTTTCCCTGCAACTTGTTATCATTCTAGGAGATTTCGAAATCCAAGATTTAGTAACTTGGTAATGATAAGATCCATATTAGTTGGCATATAAACTAACACAGACACAATGAAAGAAATTAAAACACTCCCACGCCTGGTGGTCCTGGAACCATCACTAGAGCAGTTCCATAACAAAGGAGATGTTGTGGTGCTGAGGCTGATGGTGGAAGGATAGCTGCAAAATGCAGTTTGTCAGGTGATATCACCCAAGTGAGTTTGCCTGTTTGTTTTATATACATCTATCTTACAGTAGCAATAGCTGCTGGGCCAGTTGGGCCCTGAGATACATGTTCCCAGCTCCCATTTAATTCAATGAGAGTTGCACATGCTTATCTGAACACAGAATTTGCCAGAGTCACCTTAGTTATTTTAATAAATGTCTTTATATAGTTGTTACCTTTAAGCAGTAGGCTAATATATATGGTTGATAGATTTTTCAGTTAATAGGCTACAATATCTATTTTTCAGTTACACAGGTATTACACTTTAAATAAAATGATACTGTATGTGTTTAAAAACAGTCAATCTGTTTAGGACTAACCTGAAAGAAGATGAATCCCACGCAGCATGATTTTACATACAACCAAGACTCCAAGAACATGCCTGCTGGTTGCTTTTGTAGAGACTATGCTCCAAAAGATTGAGTGTGTGTATGTTGTGTAATATCCATACTGTATATGTTTCATTTAAATATACTTTTTCCAGAAAATACTGTTTAGTTTCTCAACAATGCAAATATAGTTATGGTTGAATGTATGGATAAGCCTGAATGACAACTTTCTCCTCCCCACAATTCAAAGACCCCTTGCATTTGGGAGGTGTACGCAGGGAGTGGTGCGTGGGAGGGGGAGGATGTATGTGTATGGGAGAGAACAGCAGTGGAAATCCCAATCCAAATTTTTCAGCTTGGACCCATTTCTAATTGGGAAGAGCCTCCTTAACATGGTTAGAAAGTTAACTTCTTTATGCGAATCTTTATATTACAGCAGCTTTTTTTCAAGTTTCCATAATCAAAAACTCTTTTTTCCTAGTATCACTACTGGCCCTACACTGAAGGCACACTGAAGGGTAATTAAATAGAGGGCCAAATCCTCTAATTTTAAAATTATCTCTGTTAAACTCACTTATTTTGCTTTAGTAAATTCTTGCAACAATAGAATCAAATCCTGAGTTCCTTCCTCATGCCCTAATCCTGCAAACATTTACACACATACGTAAAGAATTTACTTGATCAAAGTAACAGAATGTAAGAGTTATTTTTAAAATTAAACAGTAATGAATTACTTGGAACAATAACAGCCCTCTCTAAATGCATCTTTTTAGTTACTCTTTCCACATTAACACCCTCTTATTTACCTCCCATCCCCATTTCAGGATATAGTTAACAAAAAGCCTTTTTGTTAACTATCTTCTCCAGTTGATATCAAGCTGAAGGCCAGGAGATGCAGAAATATCTTTCTTTATGTTCAGTTAAAACTACTTGAATTACTACTCAGGTTTTAACAATGCATCCTGGAGCCCTGATTTTTTGGAATTATTTTTACCATCCTGCCATGACTAACTTCTGTTTTGTTAATGAACCTTTGGCAAATGTTAGAAATCCAAATGCTCACACAGTACACGTGGTTCAGCAATCCACATGCAAGAACTCTCTACACTGGTTCTATCTTGTACAGTCTAGCTTTCCCCCACAACCCTAAAGCATATTTGTCATAAACTGTTTTTAACAGCATGTGGATGTAGTTAGAACCAGATGGTGACAGAAGGATCCAATCTGTCAAACCATTTGTCATTAATTTTCTGTCTTTCTGCTGCAGGCCTGTCAAGTATTTAATCGCTCAGAAAAAGTAGGTGGAAGCAACCCAAGGGCGCAGATTTTATTGCTATTGGGCCAACCCCTGAAATTCTTTACTCAAAGCCATGCTGTGCCATTTCAGTCAGATTTCAACAATGACTCAATAAGGCCCTCAGCATTTACTATGTCCTTATCCTGGCAACAATGCATCAAAGCCTATCACCTAAAACCTCTGGGAAGTGGTGAAAGGACTGGAGCTCTCTGTTCCCCGCATGGAGTTTCTTCCTGAATTATTCCACCAGGAAGGAGTTGGCCCTTATGGAACAGACCATCTACAGGGATGCCTTGTGCCTCATCAAACAGTTCTGGGCCCAGTGCGCGCACACACACTCTCATACACTATATCAGTGAGCTCTACTGGAGTCATGTTACCAAAACTTCCACAGCTGTTGGCTGCTGCAGGGCCCCCTCTAAAAGAGAAACCCCACTGTAGGGTGTGGAGTGGGATGTAAGTGAATGCAGGAAGATGTATTATATTCTCTTTGGGAAGGGCTTAGGCAACAGCACTACTCACAGCCTGTCCCTTCCCACTGGGCAATTCCATGAGCCCTCAAAAAGGGCTGGGAGAAAAGCAGTGGGATGCTACCACAGAGACAACTGGCCCCACTTTCAGAGAGAATAGTGGGATGGTACACGGAGGGGTAGGTAGGCATGAACAGGATCTAAATAAGAACTTCATGATTTGGTCTATAATGAATAATAATTTACACCAGGCCATAATTATATACAGCATCTAATGTAACAGAGAAGAGACCCACTACCTTTAGAGAATGCAATCTAATAAGGGGAGGTCTGGAAAGATTCAATTTTTATCCGTAAATCTCAGTAAACGTCAATTTCACCATACACTCACAAACTGATGGAAAAAAATATTTCTATTGATAATCATCAACATTTACTGATAGGCAAAGTAAGCAAAATGCTGCTTGAGAAATTATTAGCGTTTGATTTAGGGATATTTACTTTGTATATTTAGACATGTGATGTTGATAATTTGTGTTTCAACGCTCATAAAAGCTTTAACTTTCTGAATCTCAACATATACTGTCATTATATAATTATCATCTGACCCCTCCATTGTCTGACCACCCCGTAACTTCCTGCAACTATGAACATTTTAAACCAATAAAAACTGAAAAAAATTCTTAAAATCCATAATTTTGCACAACTGTGAAAATTTAAATTGATAAAAATCTTTAAAAAAATGCTTAAAAATAAACATTGATATTAGCTGTCAAAATTATGGAAAAATAAAAATGGAATTCTGCCAAGCCTGAGTACATGTAAATAAAGGCTGGTTTTTTTATGAAGCTGAATACTTTCTGGTGGCTTGTGCAGAGGTGGTTGACCACATGGTTCGGCCTTCTTGTTTCCAGCTTCTAAATTGCAGTAAAAGAGGCTAACATACACTTTTCCATGTAAGCAATTGCTGGAGTCATTACAGGGATATTATATGACCACTAACCTGTATGGTGTGGCCTTTGTGACTGTCCATAAGACAAATCTTTCTATTAAATTTGAAGCCAAAAATGTGACAAAGTTTGAGTATATTTCATCTGTACTGTGCCTACCACAATGGGGCCCTGGTCCCTCCCTGGGGCCCCAGGTGCCACTGCAATACTACTAACAAAGAGCAACAATAACATTGTATGAAGTCACTGTAGACAGTTCAATAACCCTAGTATTATTACAGATTTTGTAAAGTGTTTGTTTCAACATGAGAAAGGAGCCACAGAATTTTGTTTACTGCACGAGCCCAAAGACCACAGTTTAAACATTCTTTATTGGGCGTCAAGTTCTGTTGTTTTTTAAGAGCTCAAGTTTCAAAAGAAGCGGATGGCTCATTGGATTAGTAATAAGACATTCTTCTTCGAGTGATTGCTCATGTCCATTCCACTATAGATGAGAGCACGCCATCATGCATGGTTCCTGGAACTTTTTTCCCCTTAGCAGACCCCACAGGGCCAGCTCTGGTGCCCCCTGGAGTCCCGCGCACATGCCATGGTATATGAGGCACTGCCGGCCCTACGCCCCTTCAGTTCCTTCTTTCCGCCCGTGACTGTTGCTGGAACTAGCCTTGCTCTCTGCAAGTGCCATTCCCCTTGTTTGAACTCTTTGTTATTCAAAGTACTTTAGTTAGTTTTAAGTAGTTGTTAAGTAGTGTTAAGTGTAGTTAGATAGGAAGTCACTGAGGGACTTAGAGTGGCCGGGCCATGCCCCAGTCGCCTGGGTTTCAGCCGTGTGCCTCCTGCAGTAAGGCTTTCCTGCTCAGCGACCCCCACGATCGGTGCCTTAAGTGCCTGGCGGAAGAGCACAGGAAGTATAAATGTAAGATCTGCAGGGCTTTTAAACCGTGGACCCAGAAGGACCAAGAGATCCAGTTAAAAGCCCTGCTCATGAAAGCAGCGCTCCATCCGGTGTCCAAGCCCTACCGCTCCATGGCACTGAGCACCACCTCGATGCAGAGTGCACCGCCGGCACCAGGATCGACTTGGCACCAAGCAATGTTCCCGGTGCCAAAGAAGAAGAAGCAGCTAGAGTTAGAGGAGGAGTTAGAGGAGGCCGATGATACCCTCTTCAGTGTGCTGGTGACGGCTGCCCCAGTGAGGGTGGCCTTACCAGTCTACGACAGGGTCCTCACAATTGTAAAGGCCCTGTGGCAAACCCCTTCCTCGGTCGCCCCTACGTCAAAGGTGGCCAAGAAAAAGTATTATGTCCTGGCCGAAGGGTTCAAGTATTTGTTCACTCATCCAGCCCCGGGAACCCTGGTAGTAGACACAGCCAATCAGAGGGACAGGCAAGGTCAGCCAGGTTCCGCTCCCAAGGACAAAGACAGCAAGAAGCTGGATTTGTTTGGGAGAAAAATGTATTCAACAGCAGCCCTGCAGTTCAGGATTGCCAATCATCAGGCCCTCCTGGGTAGATACAATTTTAATTTGTGGAACTCCCTCAGGAGGTTTGCTGAGGCCCTGCCCCAGGACCAGGCCGCAGACCTTACCACCATCCTGGATGAGGGAATCACAGTGGCTAGGGCAGCGCTCCAGACAGCCAGTGACGCTGCTGACTTGGCGGGTACGGCCATTGCCTCCACCATTTGCCATGAGAAGGTGCTCATGGCTGCAATCCTCAGCCTGTCCCAGGAGGTGCAGCAATCAATTCAGGACCTCCCCTTTGATGGGTCGGCCCTATTCTCCAATCAGACCGATGCGTCTGAAGGATTCCAGAGCCACGCTTCGTTCCCTGGGCCTATACATGCCCCGGGCTTCCAGGCAGCAGGCATGGCCCCAGGCACAGCAGCAGCCAAGGCCTCTATCTAGGCCGTTTCAACCCTATAGAAATAGGGACAGGAATAGGGGATTCAAAAGTAGGAATCAACCCCCCAGCTCGTCCTTAGTCCCCTAACAGAGGTTTCCCAGGGGGTCGGACAACAGTTACATAGTTTAGCCCTGCCCTTTGGCCTACCTGCTGGTGGTGGACTCCCCGGGCAATGATGAAAGGTGTTCCGTTCAAGGAACTGGTTCAGTCGGTCACCCTAAATTCTGATGCTTCCACTGCAGGATGGGGAGCCCGCATCAGCACCGACCCAGGCAATCAGGGGCTCTGGTCGGAGGAGGAGAAGCTCCTGCACAGCAACATGAAGGAGCTGAGGGCCATTCGTCTAGCGTATGAGGTGTTCCTCCGATTCCCAACAGCCAGAGTGGGGCAGGTGCTGACAGACAACACCGCAGTCATGGTTTGCATAGACAGGCAGGGGGGAGAGTGCCCCTCGGCACTCTGCAAGGACTCCCGGGAGTGGGGAACGATGAGGCAGGTAGCCTCAGCAAGTCGTTCCTGCCCCGCCACAACTGGCCATTGCATCCAGATGTGGTGGCAATGTTCTTCCAGAAGGGAGACTGCTGTTCTCCCACCCCATGTCGGTCAGGTTCCTTACGGTGGTGGAGAGGCTCTACCAGCAGGTCTGTGACCCAGGGCCTACCTGGGGTCTCAACTGGGTCCTCTCAAGACGCACGGGGCCCCTTTTTGAACCCATGGCTTCAAGCCTCCTGCTCGTGCCTTCAGGAAAAGTAGCCTTGCTGGTGGCCATTACCTCAGCTAGGAGGGTTTCCAAGCTTAAGGCCTTGATCGTAGAGCCCTCTTACACAGTATTCTATAAGGATAAGGTGCAACTGAGGCTGCATCCAGCCTTCCTGCCCAAGGTGGTTTCCCAATTTCATTGTAACTGAAATAAATGTCTCCCCGTGTTTTTCCAAACCGCATGGTTCGGAGAAGGAGAGGAAATGGCATCTCCTCGCAGGTTACATCATGCATCAAGTTCTGTGACCAGCAGGCGAAGGTGTCCCTTCCGGGAACCATCATAGCGCCCAACCAGAGCTCAAGTGCCATTGCCCAGCAGGCGACAGAGGACGTGGGATTCAGCTAAGCGGTGCTGAGGGCAGCTCACCGGTAACTCCTACCCACCTCCAAGGTATTGCTTGTTAGTCACCTACAGTGGAATGGACATGAGCAATCACTCGAAGAAGGAAACAAGGTTACTTACCAGTAACTGATGTTCTTCGAGATGTGTTGCTCATGTCCATTCCACAACCCACCCCCCATCCCTGCTGCTGGAGTTGGCAGAAAGAAGGGACTGAGGGGGCATAGGGTTGGCAGCGCCTCATATACCATGGCATGTGCGCAGGGCTCCAGGGGGCGCCGAAGCCGGCCCTACGGGATCTGCTAAGGGGAAAAAAGTTCCGGGTAACCATGCATGGTGATGTGCACTCACCTATAGTGGAATGGACATGAGCAACACATCTCGAAAAACAGTAGTTACTGGTAAGTAACCTTGTTTTTTGTTTTTACTTCTCCATCATGGGTTTGAGTTTGGCCCAAGTTTATAGTGGCTGAAAATCTCTGCCAGGGGAATGCATTTCAAAATCTATGTGAAACGCCCCATGGTGGTCTTAATCTAATTCATACTGGACAGACATTCACAATACAAAACTCATCAACACAACTGACATTAACTGCCATCTTTGTTGGAAGTCTAAGCAGAAAGGCCCAGGCTTGAATGGCATAGAAACAGAGCTATCTTCTCACCCCTAGAGATGGATTATCAGGTCAGTTTGAGGCACATCAGCATGAGTAGCCTTCTGAAGTTTGCAATGGTTGTGCCTGTTTTGTGAATAGATAGAGGACTTTGATTTCAGGGCTTTCAAGTTGACACCTTTAGTAAATACTGAAATTCACTTCACATTTTTAAGACCTATTTTGAGGCTCACTTCATAACAAATTCATTATGTTCACCCATGCATCATGTTATGTTTCATTAGAGTTTGCAATGCAAGAGCTGAGGTTTGGTGTGGATGGATGCCAATGTACTCTTCTGCTAGGTTTCTATTTTCTCTCCTGTTTCAGGGGAAGTAGTCTGTGAACACGCACAAGCAAACTGAGGAACCAATGGTAGTTAAAAATAGTGTTATATTTATCTACAGATAAGGAAGGACAACAGCTGCAATGAGTCTTGACCATGCTTCCTTGTCACATGCTGTGATCTGAAAGGTATTTGAGGATGTTGGCACATGTACACTACACACATCTTGAGATTTCAGCTATTTACTATTCTCCCACCCAATTACAGAGCACATGACTATAAACAAGACCTCCAATTGTGCCTGCCAGTGGTCACATGCTATATTACAGTATCAGACGCTTTTACAAAAGCCTTCCACTACATCAGAAATACCCAAACTTTATATTACTGAGGGCCATATTGGCAACTTACCAGGGGCCCAAAGATAGAAATTAAACTGGACAAAAGGGAGCACACTGTAGCAAACTTCATCTTTAACATGTAGGTGGCCCATCTTACTGATTGCCAGCTTTATTATTAAATATATGGTGTTAAAGTAGCACCTAAAGGCCCCAATCGTGATCAGGGTCCCACTGTGCTAAACACTATACATAACACATGGTAAGCAACTGTCCCTCCCTTAAGAGTTTATAGTCTCAATAGACAAGACAGACAAAGGTCAGAAGGGGAGACAGACACAGAGAGCCTCAGAGCACATCACTGGTGTACCTGGGGCTAGCATATTAGTTTCCAAGTCCCAGACTGATGCTCTATTGAGTGGTCCACATATATAGCCCATAAGTACAGTAGCCAATAATAACACATCCTAAAAATATCAATAGCAAAATTTGAGCAAAGTAAAGAATGGAAGCTATGTAAGTTTGAAGATACTTAATACATAATTAACAGAGAAATGCATGTAAGCAAAAAGGAAAGTTTACATTTACTAATGACAATAGGACTGACCATGAAGTCTATATTGTTGTCTTCATTTCGGAAGTGTTCCATCAGCTTCTCAAAGCGCTGTTTCTCTCCACAAACCTGCAAAGGAATCACAGGGCATATGTTACACAATCACCCACTAGAGGGAGTGCTAAAAACGTTAAAACTAAGATTACATGCACATTCGCAATCTTTTATGCACCAATGGTCTTTTCCCTTACTCAGACTATTTTCTTCATGACATTTTTGACCCGTCAAACGCTGATCTTCAGCTGTGCTGCAAATCAACAGGACCAGAACACAGGCTTAATTATAAAAGAATTATTTGCATATTTCCTTGCCTTTAAAAAATTTAGGCCAGATTGTCAGATGGTGTAAACTAGTGTAGTCAGTGGTGGTGAAGCCAACAGAACTATAGCAGTTTACACCAGAGGTGGATGTAGCCCTCTAGCCAGTTTATTAACCAATCATGTTAGATTTTTTCCACTCTTCAATACATTTGAATATAATGGCATGCTGCAGAAGATCAAATTACAAGGTGAAAAATCATGAAAACTATTCTCCACTAAATTTAGAGGTGATGTAAGTTAAACACTGGTAAATCAGTGTAAATGTAAGCTGGTGTGACTTACATGGCAAAAGGTAGAACAGGACTGACAGCAGGAAAAGCAACCAAAAAAAGGGAGAACTAAGCTTTGAGATAGAGGTCTCAATACATTATTTTATATCTTCTTACACCTTTCTGTTACAGTAAAACCTTACAGTTACAAACACCAGAGTTACGAACTGACCAGTCAACCACACCCCTCATTTGGAACCAGAAGTACACAATCAGGCAGCATCAGAGAGAAGAAAAAGCAAAAAGCAAATATAATACAGTACTGTGTTAAATGTAAACTATTAAAAAAATTAAGAGAACATTTTTTAAAAAAGTTTGACAAGGTAAGGAAACTGTTTCTGTGCTTGTTTCATTTAAATTAAGATTGTTAAAAGCAGCATTTTTCTTCTGCATAGTAAAGATTCAAAGCTGTACGAAGTCAATGTTCAGTTGTAAACTTTTGAAGGAACAACCGTAATGTTCAGAGTTATGAACAACCACCCTTCCCAAGGTGTTTGCAACTCTGAGGTTCTACTCTAGTTAGTTTTCCAGTTTTGAGCCCAGTCTCCTGCCTCCTCAGCATATACATTGTTTATACCAGTTCACAGCGGAGTTGCAACACATTACATAAATGGAAGGTTGAAAGAAGCTGGAGTGAATGAGTGCTACAATGATAACGAAGAGGACATAAATGGATTATTAGAAAGATTCTATGCCCCTCTCATTCACACCCAAGAACAGCACTTTTTATCACTGATGTGTTATCTAGGTCGCCATTTATACACTTTCAGAATCTGGCCACAAGAAACTAATTTCCAGGAGTCTTTTCTCCTCGAAAAACATTTCAAATGACAGACAAGATGATAATTCACCTAAAGAGAGGCGTAAGCACCTTCAGCTACCCGTATGGAGGAGCACTGATTAAGCAACACAACAAAGTAGCAATTCCTTCACATGAGCCTCTCCACTAACACAGCTGAACCTTCATCAAGCGCAGAAATATGTTTCATCTGCTCCATGATATTCACTGATGTTCACTATTGCCATGATTGCAGTTTGTACTTTGTGATATATAGAAACAAACCGGGACTTTCCGTCTAATAATGTGCTCAAAACTCAACTTCACTGGATCTGAGTTTACTATCGGGCAAATACTGCCTCCTCCCCAGTGAGGGTCACGGGGCACTTGGCAGAGGAATGAGTGCATTTCTGCTGCTCATGGGGAAATGGTGGGGAAGAATTTGAGAAGGTCATTACAGGGCTACCCTGAATGGCGCAGAAATATGCCTCTGGAAAGAGCCAGGAGTCTGTAAGTGGCAGATAGATCTTTTACTTGGCACCCTGCACTAGGATAAATTTAAATTAAATCAAATAATATGTGAGCTGCAACAGCATCTCACAGGGAGTTAGCACAGAGGCTCCCTTACTCCTCTGCAAAGACCCTTTGAGGCCAGTGAGATTGCTTGCCAAAGTAAGGGTTTGTGCTTGTGCATTTCTTGACAGGATCAAGGCCTAAGGTCGGAGGGAGGATCACAGTGCAGCAGTCACAAAAGTTCCAGTATTAGTATGAATACCAGAGATTAGGAAACACTGCACTAAATAACACAGTGGGCCAAATGCATTCCCACTGTAACCACACGGATTCAGATCCAGAACAGAACAAAAGAACAATGGTTTAAAATAATTGGAGATTATCAGAGGAAACCAGTAAGATGAATATGGTTAAATATGCTAACAAATAAATACAAAACAGTACAGATACCATGAATACATAATTTATCTAGCTGTTGCCATTTATTCCAGAAAAAGAAGAAAAAAAGAACCCATAGATCTATTTGCTTGCACATGGAAAACAACTTGAAGAATTATTTATTACCAAAGATAATTGTTTAGAGTCAACAGCCATATGTTTTATGCTCTCCAGTGCATTTCTATTTGTCAGATGTGTATGCTTATGTGTGTCAATGCTTTTAAGAGTCTAAATTGTGATATATTATCACTGTATTCACTAAAACTTGATTTTACATTAATACTGTAGTTCTTAGCCACATTTTTAAAGGGGACTGGACTTGGTTGCTCATTTTTGCACCTGTAAATCATTTATGCCTCCCACAAAATATAATTTATGTGCAAAAATGGCATCTAGCTACCTCATTTGCAAGTGAAAATATCATTTGCACACACAGATTCTGTGCTATTTATATAGGCACCATTTATTGTGTGAATATAAAATAGTAGTGACTGGCACAGATTTAGAGGCTGCAGTTGGAAATATGTCCCTACTGCAAATGTTTGTAACACTGGCATTATTACGAAACTTCTGGTACTGGAAAGTTATAAATGTTTTTAGGCCAAATTCTGCTGTCAGATATGAGTGTGGACTCTTTCTAATGAAGTCAATGTCAGCACAGCATATTCCTGAATCTAGGGAGAGAATTTTCCTGATTAGACGATAGCTCATTTCTGGTGCCTTTGAATTCAACGGCAAACTCCCAATGATTTTAGCAAGAACAGGAACTGGTCCATTATGTCTTTATCAGAGCAGTGCATATCTGAGTGAATTGATATTCACACCTTAATTAGAGCATCCTCTTCACAAATAGGTTCCTTCCTCAGGTATGGAATAGGTGGCCAGTAGGATTATTACTAGAGAAGCTATGCTGATGGGGAAGGAGCAGCATAGATGAGCTGGCCCTCAGCAGGACTGCACCTTGCCTTTCTTGTGGACTCTAAGGATCTGTGAGGAAAGACCACACTCTTTGCCTCCCCATATCCTCGTCCCAAGGGGAGGCCTAGTTGGAAACTCTGGAAGGCAGTGTTGGTAACTCTCATCATTTTATCAATAGTCTCACGCTGTTTGACGTTTTTCTTTAAGTCCCAGCTCCTGGAGTCATGAGAGTCTCAGCTTTCATAAAAAAGAAAAAAAGTACATTTCTAGGCCCAGGTTGTGAAGAAAAGCTTGAAAATGAGACCCAAGTGCAAGCTAAGGCTTAAAAACCAGAAGGCCAGGGGGAAAAAAACCACCCCAAATTGTGTTTTTTAAAATCTAATGATTTTGGGGGGCCTGACTCATGATTTTTGAATGCTCATGCATGGGGTTGGCAGTACTGGTGAGGTTAATTTCTCTGAAGCTAAGTTCTCTGCCTTTCCTGGGCTCTCTGTCACCCACATCTAGATTTCTCACCAGGAGGGATGATATGGCTATAAGCCAGTTTTAAGTTGCCTATGTCCTTTTTTTTTTTTTTTTTTTTTTTAAATAAGCTCTTGGAGTCAAGGACCATTTTTTTGGATATACATTGCCTAGCACAATGGGACCCTGATCTCGGCTGGGGTTTCTGGGTGCTAGTGTCACATAAATATTTTAAACAGTAATAACAAGTTATAAGCCTCTGGAAAGGAAGTTTATAATGAAAATGCTAGGTGGCCCTTAGTGTAACAGCTCCAACAATGCTATCACCACAGTTAATTAACAGATTACTTTTTATCCCCTTTGGCTTGTAACACACATTATTCAGATTGGCAGGCAAAAATACTACAGGAGCCGACTCATCATACAATAAAGAGACATGCAGTGTTGTTCTGAAGAAGATTCTGTGTCAGCTCGAAAGCTTGTCTCTCTTGCCAACAGAAGCTGGTCCAACAAAAGATATTACCACATCCACCCTTTCTCTATAATAAAAAGATATGTAATTGAGCTAGATGGCGGAGACACCAGCACCTACATTTACAAGTCTTGGTCTCCCAGTTCAAGGAGGGCCTGGCTTCCCGCGGATCACTTTTGCAGATAATAATGTGGGCTCAAACTGGCCCCCTGCACATCAAACACGATAGGATGGGTGCCTAAATTCGATCCCCTACACGTTAAAGTTATTTATCTTTTTAAATGTGTCCCCCTAAACTCTAAGCACTTATAAAATAAAATAAACAAGACATTACATTGACAAATTACACCAAAAAAACCCCCCAAAAAAACAGACTCCACTCTTCAGTCAATCAAGTCAGCCCAATCATCAACACCACATGTACCAGACTGAATTCTCTATACAGTATATTCAATTAAAGTAATACAGTGCATTTAAAGCATAACATATTTTGAACATTGGTATATGGATACAAGGAATATATTATGCCTGAAGAAGAACAGGACTAATAATTAAGATCAAAGACCCAATGAGACATAACTGAGAGGGACTCAGGGGAGACAAGCACTAATGGATAGAATCATAGAGTTGGAAGGGACCTCAGGAGGTCATCTAGTCCAACCCCCTGCTCAAAGCAGGACTAACTAGGACTAACCTCAGCTAAATCATCCCAGCCAGGGCTTTGTCAAGCCGTAGCTTAAAAACCTCCAAAGATGGAGATTCCACCACCTTCCTAGGTAACCCATTCCAGTGCTTCACAACCCTCCTAGTGAAGAACTTTTTCCTAATGTCCAACCTAAACCTCCCCCACTGCAACTTGAGACTGTTGCTCCTTGTTCTGTCATCTACTACCACTGAGAACAGCCTAGCCCCATCCTCCCTGGAACCCCCTTTCAGGTAGTTAAAGGCTGCTATCAAATCCCCCCTCATTATTCTCTTCTGCAGACTAAACAAGCCTACTTCCCTCAGCCTCTCCTCATAAGTCTTGTGCTCCAGCCCCCTAATCATTTTTGTTGCCCTCCGCTGGACTCTCTCCAACTTCTCCACATCCTTTTTGTAGTGGGCGGCCCAAAACTGGACACAATACTCCAAATGCGGCCTCACCAATGCCGAATAGAGGGGAATAGTCACTTCCCATGATCTGCTGGCAAAGCTCCTACTAATGCAGTCCAATATGCTATTAGCCTTCTTGGCAACCAGGGCACACTGCTGACTCATATCCAGCTTCTTATCCACTGTTACCCCCAGGTCCTTTTCTGCAGAACTGCTGCCTACCTCATCGGTCCCCAGTCTGTAACTGTGCATGGGATTCTTCCGTCCTAAGTGCAGGACTCTGCACTTGCCCTTGTTGAACCTCATCAGATTTCTTTTGGCCCAATCCTAACTAGTCTATTTGGTGCTTCTTTCTCATTAGAATTAAGCCAGTCCACAGCTGTCAGAAAAGTGAAACACACGAGGCTCATGTAGATGGACCTTATAGTGGAGAGGAAACTTCTCAGGATGTGGAAAGAACTGACATGTTTAGAAAGTGATGAGTGTGGCTGTTATGTTTTACTTTCTGACTGCTAAAGCTGATAGGAGATTTTTCTACAGAGACAATTTTCAAAAAGTCTTTCTGCAGTACAATGAATAGTCCTGCTGGGAGATCAGAGCACAAGTGTTCATTATGACACACCACAAAACAGTGCTGACTGCTAGAACCTCAATTGCTCCAGGGTGTTGCTCACTGAAATCAAGGGAGAATGTGCAAGTTCCTGCTTCCATCCAGAAATGCTTTGCTTTGCAGTGGGTGGCACAGGAAGTAGGGAGGGACCATTGGTCCCACTGATAAAAAAGCTATTAGCATAAGTGCTACAAAGCCAAATGTCCAGACTCAACTATGAAATGCTCAGAAGTGCACTCAAAAAAGGTAGGCAATTCAAACAATAAATGACATGTAATGCCCATCATGAGAAGACTTTCTCCTGAGTGCTTCACAATCATATATCAAATATTTTTAAAATGGACCAAATTTTTGCACTGCAACAAACTGGATCCAAAGTACCTCCACAGAAACAAAAAAGAAGTGCTAATATGTGCCAATATCCTGTCTAGCTAAGGCCACGCTACCTCACTTCCTTCAGATTACTCCTGCCAGAATCAGGAATCATTTGTTTAGAGCATACATAAATCCCATTGTCTGGTCTACTGAAAGCCATGGCCTGGAGTGCCCTACCACGGGTCTAGGGGAATAGATTTTTAGTACGTTTGGAGGAATGCCAGATTGAGGGCATAAAAAATCTGCCTCATGTTCTGCTTTGGCCCACGTCTCTTCTGGTATGTGAACCCAGGCAACAGCAAAATACAAAAGAGGAAGACAAAAGATGCAACGTTCTAAAGATGCTGACATCTAGAATTAGCTGTCCCAGGAAGAGCCAAACAGAATACCAAAATCTGTTTGTAATTGCAGAAACTCACTTAGATATGAATGGATGTAAGAAAGAAAAGGAGAAAGCACAAGCTGATTTAATTTTACTTCAGAAGCTTGCTTGCACTGTGCCTGATCTAACTCGCACTGAAGTCAATGGGAGTTTCTCCAATGACTTAAATGGGAGTTGGATCAGATCTACTGTTGTATATTAAGATTCCAAGCCTTTTTACTACTATAGTAAATGGGATAAATGGTTCATTAAAACTGATGCTCTGACATAAATCCTGCTGTGCTCTGGAGACACCTTCTGAAACAGTCATCATTAATAGAAGTAATAGAAGAAAATTCAGGCTCACCCAAACTTTAGATTCTAAGCAAAGAAGCATCTCTGATACCATTTCAGAAAAAACAGAACTGATTTAAATATAAAAACTGTATATTATCAGCCTTTGCATGGAAATAAACTTAATGCTAGTGCATAAGATCCTCTAGTGATATGATAAACCCAGAACAATCAAGGATTGAATTCTGGGAGACTTTACATGAACGATTCCACACTGATGATGGAAAAATGCTGACATAACAAATGCTAACTATTTATGATTTGTTAATTAAATCAGGAAACAGCCTATAGTCTACCAGCCCAAAAGGCAACTGACAAAGATAGTAAACAAATGATACAGGTCCAGTGGAACAGAGCAGCAGACGTGAAACGAAAAAACCACAACTGTGGCTGTCAGTGGTTGCACACAGATATCTCACCGTGTCATCACATGAGGCAATGCTGGGAACATGTGCATTACAAAAGGCAGTGAACTGGCTTTAATCTTTGGTAATAAATTGTATCATCTCATAAAAGATCAAAATTGTAGCTGCAGTCTAGAGCCTAAAGACTGGCAAATGTCCAAGATATGGTGAAATCAAACCCAAATGCATAAAACCATATGTAGCCATTTACATCTGAATACGTTTCCAGGCTCCATCATCTACATTGAAAGTATGAATAAGACCAAGAAAGCTGATCTTACTTTTATCAACATTATTCAGTGCAAGAAGAAGACTAAAGCGGTTACCACAATTTATAAAAAATAACCTCTGTCTACACTAAGATAGTGAAAAAGACATTTTAGGCTGTATCAGCCTGTGTCATTCCAGAAGAACAATGTGTTTTGTTTTTGGAAAGCCACCCACTATGGATTCTTTCTAGGACTAGGAATATGCTAACCAGATAGTCATTTAACAGATGTATCACAAATGTATAACAGAATCCTACAGAGAAACAGTAAGGTCTCTTATGGGAAGTTTGATGAAGATGATGTCCACATCACATCAGAATGTTGTTAGGTCATATTGTTCAATGTTCCTCAACCTTTTTGATACCAGGGAGTGGCTTGCTGCCTTCCTAAACTGTGTCAGGGAGATGTCAGGGACCAGCATGGGTCCACAGACCAGTCACTGAGAAACACTGATATAGTTCAAATCCAAACTGCCCAAAGGCACAGTTCAAATAAGGCAATGTGAGTGATATATTGTTCCTGTTCTTGCTATGTTTGTATTTGGGCAAGCTCTGGAAAGGGTATCTGAGCAGAGAGTTAGAGACAACGAGATATTGTCATGTGATACTTTCAACAAATTAGTGTTGCTAGATGTTTTATGGACAGCATGTGAGAGATGAAATGAAAATCTGTTCTTCTAGAAGCAGGGTCTCCTCCTACTCAGACAATATCCAATTACACAGAAAAATATCTAACTTTATTGAAGAATGTGCTCATCTCTCAGTTTAGCAACAAGAAGATAGGGTGTGATACAAATGAATAGTGTGGTAAGGGTACTCAGTATTTCAAAGCTGGGAGTCACAGTTTGTTGGCCAATGGTATAAAGTGCATATTATGTGAAACAGCTGCCAGACCACTATCTCTTCAACATCTGAGGAGGTATTTTTTTATTTTTTAGATTGAAAAGGTTTGCCCTTACCAGATACCAAGATTGACTCCCAGCAATATATTTATTCATTTATGGAGCCATATGCCATGAAAAGTACCTGATTATATGTATTTCTGAGGGACTGAGCTCTGTGTCTGGGCAGGACAATAACAGATATAGATATTACAAATATATACATTTAAAGGAAAGATAATAACAGATATAGATATTATAACCATGTAAAACAAGAAATGCCACTGCTACCAGGAAGCAATTAAACCTTGATGTTCCCAAAACTCCATGGAGAAAATATCTGAAATCTCTCAAAAGTATTTTTGATGTATTTAGTGCTTCAGGTGAACATGAAGCTATAAATACTGTTAACAGTTGACTAAAGCCAGATGAATTTTCCTGAAGGCTAATATTTGAAAATATAAACCTTAGCAAAGTTCTTGCAATTATGGAAATTTTCTAGCTGTACAGATGTTGAAATGACCAGCTAACCATGTACTTCTCCAAGGTTATTTTAAACTGCTTCCTCTTCCTCTTTCCTTAAGATGTCAATAAGCTTTCAAGTTCTATAACAGTCACTGACTTTATGCAAGCAGAAACAGCAGAATGAATCATGTATATTTCATGTATGCACTGTATGAATGGGTGCTACTCATTATGGATATGGTAATGATAAATATCTTGATGCACAAGCAACACAAAAATTAGAGATCCTTTTCTAAATCTTTCTTTCTTTCTTTCTGTGCTCCTCTGTCGTGACTCCACAATGCTTTCTTTTTCTTCCTCTTACAATAGTCTACTGTGATCAGCAAGTCCCGCTGTAGGAAAGCAGCCTTTTAAAGAAATACTCTGTTTTGACTGATGGGGCTGACATTCTTGCAGTTTGTTACGGAACAAAAGATCAATTTTCTTTTAAGTTATTGGTTAAGGAAACAGTTATTTAATGCTTACTAGGTTAAAATACCTTTTACCTTTTTACAGCGATGACTAAGCTGCTCACAAATTATTGCTGCAATTGAAAAGAGAACAAATCTATTTCCATTTTCTAACACTCAGACATTATTTATAATACTAAATTACTGTAACGACCAACAGGAATAATTCAGACATACTGTTTGCTATAAATGTGGCTCATGATTTAATTAAAGAAATCTGAATCTAAATTAAGCATTGCGAGAATTTGAGGCTAAACAATATTCTCTCACTCCCGTGAAGTGAAAACAAAAGCTCAAAAATGAGGGTTCAAGTGCCATTCCACTGCTTTTTGAGTTCACTACATAAAACATTTAAATGAATCTTGGCATTATAAGCACAACACTAGACATCATTACCAGACTGTGAGCAATGAGGTTTCAAGTCCTTTTACGTGTCAGACATTTAAATTAGAGTGACACATATAATAATCAATTAAATTGATAATAAAAATGACCAGGAATTATGTGTCACCTGATGACTTTTAATCATTTCACTCTTTTACTAGTTTAAGAACACAGAGGGGGCCTGATTCTTCCCTCAGTGACTCAATTCCTCTCTGATTCTTCAGCTGAGTTACTCCTGATTTACACCTGTGCAAGTGACAGAAAAGTCAATCCCGTTGTTGAAATGACCAGCAAACAATGTGCTTCCCAAAAGTTATTTTCTGCTTCTTTCTTCAAACATATCTGACCTTCTCTTTCTCCTCTCAGTTTATCCTAATCCCAACTTCTTATTTCACATTATTTCCTCCATCCTCACCTTTTCCAGAAACAAATCTAGGTGGCTTCTTGAAGTGTTCAACAAAGCACATAAACGTATCTTTACTCTTAAGCACTTGTTTAAGTCCATCCTCATCCAGAAAAGCACTTAAGCATATGCTGAGCTGTAAACTACTGGATTCAATGTTATTTAAGCCTATGCTTAATATGTTTAAGCATATATTAATAAAACACTTAAGGGCTTTGCCGAATCGGAACCCAAATAAGGAAAGAATATATTGGCCAGAGCAGAAGACGAGGAGCTTGAACTACTGGATTCTATTATTGACTTGTTTTTTGTATGAGAGTGGTCAAATCAGTTAACCTTTCTTTCCCTCAATCTGGATCTACGACAATACTGGTGTATGTCATCAAATAATTTTGTGACGCTTATTTAACTAGGGCAGAGTCCTATTGTCTATACTCAGTTTTATTTAGTTCTTACTCAGGTAAATTCTCATATGCTTTAAGGGGAGTTTAACTGACTATAATCTGAGTAAGGATTCCAAGATTTGACCATTATAATGCTTAAAAAGTGCTTTGAAATCCTTGAGTGAAAGATTCTTTGTGAAAGATTCTTTGTAAGTATCACATATTATTTTGGATCTCCATTAGAGACGGGAAAAATATATTTGCAAAAAACGTTGAATTTTGTTTTCTTTTTGTAGGATTGAAAATTGTTTTACTATTGTTTGTGAAAATTTTAATCATTTTTTAAAATAAAAATAGTTATTGAAATTCTTTATTTACCACACACCAGATTTGCAATAATGAAAAATTTCTATAATCATTTCCAGAACAATGTTGATTAAAAACCTATAAAATACTTCATTTCAAAAAGAGGCAATTTTTGGACCCAAAAAACCCATGTTTAATTCAAAATATTTCAGACAGTTCCACCTTGAGCAGAATTTTTTGTGGATTCTTTTTTGTGATCGGCTGTATGGCAGCCAAATCACTTAACCTCTCTCTTCCTTACTTTGCCTATCTACACAGGTTTTACTAATTTACCCCACAAGGGTATTTGGGAACTTCATTAATGTGTTCATAATGTTGAGACTGAGCCTTTGCTGAAAAATGCTATTGGCGTACAGAGTAAAGAATTTGCTTTCTGTAACAGGTACTTACATCAATCATCAGTTGCCTTCCTTCCTGATATCAAAATAGAACTAACAAACTAGACAACTAGAGTAGTAAATAAAATGTGTTGTCACTTAACAAGCGACCAATATTACATGTCTTAGACTTAGCTCTCCTATGTATTTTTCTTCTCAAAACAGTGAACAGACACCAAGATTCTGTATAGATTGTACTAAAGCCATAGTAATAGAAAAGAAGCTTAACTCCCATTTTTACAGTGCATACTTCTGTAAAGAGGGCCATAGTGGTATAATAATGAAAATGGAAGATGCATAAAATGAGGAATGTGATTCTTAGTTCGGTTAATTACATTTCACATTATTATAAGCTGAGGGAGGAACATACTTAAAGCATAGGTGAGGCTGTAACGCCCTGCATAGGTCCTAGTCATGACGCCAAAATTGTTTAAAATATTCCTCACTGTTGTTTTTGTGAGACACCACCATCATCTTTCCTACCTCAAACTCATTTCTATGGCATCCCGCCTACATCAAAGGAAAGCCCTGAAGATTATTAGACAAAGATGAATGCAGCATCTGAGCTGATGCAGCAAATGACTATTGATAGAGGAAAGGCATAAGAATATATGTAGAAAACTTTATAAAAATAGACAATGCTGTCCAGGCCTTAATCTGTCAAATGCTCCTTAATGTTAAGCCCATTTGCAAATTGACTTTGCGAAGTATCTGAATCAATTCATGTATTATCAGAGGAAGATCTGAAGCACAAACCTTTAAGAAGTTATGACAACGTATTTTCTGATAGCATTAGGAGTGCTTCAACTTGACAGAAAAGGGCTGCAGAGGCTCAGGCACTGATTTTTACTCAGGCAAGAATTTACATGCCATCTATAGCACAGGAAAGCTCTAAGTAAAAGTTCCTTGTCTTACAGCCATGCAGACAAAGGAAAGCCCAAAGCAATACACTGTGCACTGCTGTCAGAAACAGACGTATGTCAGCAAGTTTGTACAGGGACCATGTGCACAACCACTACGTGAAACAGATGACTATTTACACTAAGCTCCAGAGAAAGAAAGTCTAGTGATTTGAATTTAGATCCTCCTTACTAGGATTCAGGAACTTGTGAGTTATAGTCCAAGTTGTTTTTCCTGCTTTCTTGGTGGAAAAGTCGTTGAACCGCTCTGCTCAGCTGCCCAAGCTGTATAATGGTGATGCAAAGGAGTGCTGGGAAAATTAATCAGTTGAGGATAGATTCTGGTCCTATTGATGACAAAAGGCTTTGGATCAAGGGAAAGCCCTCTAATATTTGTAGAGAGTTTTGAAGTAAAAAATTGCTACATACATTTTAAGCGTTAGTATTAATATTATATTATATTAATTATTATTAGAAAGAATCAAATGAAGAAATTTAACTCCACTCACAGCTGACATGGCGAACCTAATTCAAAGTGTCAAGATCTGAAATGAAGAGCGTTAAGATTCCGAGGACTCAATTTGACTCAACTCTGAGGCCTGGTCTACACTACACAATTAGGTCAACATAAGGCAGCTTATGTCGACCTCATTGTCAGTGACTACACTACAGCTTTGCTCCTGACAATGTAAATGCCCTACTACGCCGACATCATAACTCCACCTCCACGAGAGGCGTAGGGCTTTTGTCAGTGTAGTTAAGGCAACGCAATATCCGTGTAGACACTGCTGTTACTTACATTGGCTGTTGACTGTCATTCAGGTCAACTTCACGGCTCTGCTGGAGCCAAGATGGCCAGCTGCTGCTCCAAGCTGTGCTGCCACCCAGGCTCCCAGCTGGGGCTGCCACCTTGGGCCCCCACTGGGAGCCCTGTCGCTCCCAGGGTCCTAGCTCTCTGCACCACACCAGGAACAGGGCAGCTCCCAGCTGGGAGTGGAGTTGTGAAGATATGGGACAGCTGGGGCTGGGAGCAGAGTCGTGACAAGCTCAGGCAGCTGGGACCCCCCATGAGGGGTGAGGAGCCCTGGCAGCTGGGACCTCACTTGCAGCCAGTAGCAGAGGTCGGGGGTAACAAGCACGGATGACTGGGACCTCACTCCCAGACTTGAGTGGGGGGAGGCAAGAGTCTGAGAGGCAGCTGGGCTTCCAGCTGGGAGCTGTGCAGAGCTGAGAATCCTGGCTCTCAGTCCCCCACACTGCCCTTCTTCAGTCGGTGGAAGCACTCCTGGTGAGGACATGCACCACCAACAGAAGGAGGGTAGTGTGGACATCACCCACTGCAGTGATTACTGTGAGTCGAGCTAACATTGGTCGACTTAGGTTTGTCGTGTAGACATGCCTTGACCTTTAGAACCCTGATATCTTCCAATCTGCTAGGCAAATGGATTGTTTCCAAAAAAGATATGAGAAGTTGTAGAAAAGTTCTCATCCAGAACTGGCTCAAAACTGTGCTTTACAAGTTCATCTCTAATCTATATCCGTATCTGCACATGCAATATGTCTGCTGTATAGAGAGACTTAAAAATGTTATAATCTGATGGGAGAGTTCTGCTTTATAATAATTTTAATTCTTTGGCAACTTAGAGGCATGCAGACTTTATAGTCATATCACATATGCGTACATGCAAAATGTATGCTACAGGTATGCACAGTATATACATATAGATCCACAGAGAATACCATAGCAAAGTAATTAATCTTTGCTATATTGCTATAAGTGCAAATCTCAACACAACCTTAACTAGCACCTCTAAAATGTCAAATATGTAAAGTCAGGGGGGAATCCTTCAGACTCTACATATTCAGGACCAAATTCTCTGATTCACTCTACTTCTGTGGTACATACACAGGGAGCAGAAAGCAGTTGGATCTCATCTGCTGAGAATTCCCTTCATCCTAGGGAACTCCCCAGTGGGTGTAAAGTGGAGGATCTGGCCCCTGAGTGTTCTGTTTTTTCAGTAATTGTCTGATTTTAACTCAAATATATATATTTTTTCAAAAATATTTTATAAGACATATGAACTGCCATCCTGTTCTGTGCACACTCTGGTAATGTTTCAGATAACTAATAAACACTAATGCTAGGGCCAGGCTGATACCGTCAGTGATGCTGGCGCATGAAGGTGCGTTCTTCATGAGCAGAGGCCCACCCATGTTCATTTCGACTCATTAGGAATAGATTCCAGGGAAATTGCTCTATGTAGTAAAAAGGTATAACTGTCTGAAACAACATGAGAGACAAGATGGATGCGGTAATATCTTTAATTGGACCCAAGTTCTGTTCAAGCTTGTCTCTTTCACCATCAGAAGTTGATCTAATAAAAGACATTACCTCACCCCCCTTGTCTCTCCAATATAACATTACACATGCTAATAGGGATAGAAAAGGCTCCAGGCAGACCCTGCATTTCTGAGAGAAAAGTTGAGCAAAACAGAGAGGTTCTGGAACCATCCTTCAAATGAGAGGACATACAGCTAAAAAAGAACAAAACTTGGGTTTATAGAGCACCTTTCATACACAAGGTATTCACTTTGCAAAGGATGAGTGTTAGATACTGCAGTGATTGTGCAGGCAAACACGGAAGTCATTATGACTTCAGAAACAGCACATGCCCAGCCCTAGACATTGGAATTGGTTTCTTTTGAAAGAAGGAATTCTGGCTAAGACAACTAGATTATCCCACACTCCTTCTGGGGGAAAAATAGTGCCACAGTATCTTTAATTTCCTCTTGGACAGCCACTAGGGACTTGGGTTTAATAGCCATACAAAGGACAGCACTGCCAACAATGCACAAAACTCTGTTCTGTAGCATTGATACTGAGTCCAAGCCTAAAAGTCTTCCTATAAGTCAGAATGTTCCCACATGAGCCATGGCCTCAGCAGTACCTCACTAACATCTGCTTAACAAAAAATCAGTCCAAGAAGTTTTTTTGGTGGGCCTGGATCCTTCCTGTGTCTACATTGCTGATTTAAGAACACCCCTGTGATAATAGAATGCTCCACTGTGGGCAAGTTAATCTCTACACTGCCCAGTAAAAAGTTTCCAACATTCTGGGAGCCCTATAACACAAAACTCGTAGTAAAAAAATAAATACATGATAATATAGTGACAGTGCACTGTAGAAACATGAACTAACTGATGTGGGGGCCAATGGGCTGACTTCTCTATCCCCAAGCAACATGGGGCCTGCTCTTGCTCACCCTGAAGTCAATGAGAATTTTGCCTTGAGCATAAATGACAGCAAGAAGAGGCTCCTGGTTCTGACAAGGTTCTATTATCCATGTTTTAACATGAAAATTCTTCTAAAGAACACCGATAGCAACAGATTCATTGAGAACAACAGGCCAAATCCCAACAAGTGCTGCACACCTAGGAACCAGGCCTGTCCCCACTTATTTCAATGGGAGCAGGAGCAGGCAGCTGTTAAGCACGTACAGTTCCCTCTGAAGTGAATGGAGTTTACCAGTGCTCAGCACTTGTCAGGTTGGATTCAATGGCAGGCCTGAGAAAGAACGTACAGAAAGATTAACCCGTGCACTGGATCACGAGGATCCAACTGGACCCTAGGGTATATTATCAATTTGGAAGAATTCAACTATATACAATTTAGTAATATTCAGATTTCAATTGCCTGTTCCTTTAGGGCACAATTATGCAAAGAGCTGTGAACCCCCAAATCCCACTGACCTCTGACGCTTTGGCTGACTTACTGACAGTCAGCAGTGCTTTTCTGAGTAGTGATGGATGAACCAAACGCTTTGGCAGCAACGTTCAATTTGGCTAATGACAAAGTCTGGATGCTTTTTTGAAACATCCAATCTTCTTGAGTCTTCCAAACTGAGCAGAGAATCTCATGAGAACGAATTTCATCAGCGATTTCCAGTACTTCCAGTTGGGCTAAAGTACTGCAAGAACACCCTCTCTTTCCCTCTCCAGGAAGAATCAGGAAGGTCAGA
This sequence comes from Emydura macquarii macquarii, assembly GCF_026122565.2. Classification (NCBI taxonomy): domain Eukaryota; kingdom Metazoa; phylum Chordata; order Testudines; family Chelidae; genus Emydura; species Emydura macquarii. The sequence goes on from NW_027131390.1 coordinate 85,729,009, forward strand.
GGTGTACAAAAAAAAGTTATCTAAACTGTTTCGAAGTTTGGTTTAGGCTCACTTTCAGGTCTGGGTGAAGGAACAGGTTGGCTCTTATTTTCTTAAAACTTGTCCTATCTTTAATTCCTGTCTGTGAAGGGGAAACTTGCTCAGAGTCAACTCCTAGTGTATCAGCTAGATTTCAGTGTTAAAGAGAACCATACACAATAAAGAAAAGATCTACAGTCCTTTGGTATGCAGAAAGGGAGTACAAATATTTTTTGATGTGGAATGTAATAAGGAGACTTGACAGAAGCCGAAGAGAAAAATTGGAAATACTCAGTGGGATTATCCATTAAATGTTATAAAACACATTTCTTAAAACAAAAACAAAACAAAACAAACAAACAAAAAAAACCCTTAAATCTCAGATGCCAAAGGAAGTGCAAAACAAGCTATCCATCAAGGCACAAAATCAGCTTCTTGGCTAAACCAATTTTTAGTTGAAACTGATATAATGGAAAAGCTGAGAAGCTATACTAAGAATTACAAGTTCTGTGTTGCAAATGAGATTGTATACCTTTGGAGACAACACCTTTCAGAGTACTGGAATTACTGCACAATAGAGCTTGTCTGTAATGAATTTTCTACAAAAAGCCATTCCACTTACAAACCTATATGTATCTGAGATCACAGGCTATTCTGCATAACCCCCAAGGATCGAAGTTGTTCTTTGGAAACCCGCCTGATAAAGTAAAGCCTGTGTGCATATACTTAACAAGAAGTGAAATTTCCCTGGACAGATTTTACTGCACTGAAAATAAAGATTTTTTAAAAATTCATGGCTCTAACCTGATTTGGAATATTTACCTAGTTCACCAGCATCCTACATGACACTTTCTGGCTGAAAACCCAGTTGGCTCAAACCCAATTGTTCTGCCAGCAGGAAAAGTGGTTTGTTTCTCAACCTGTGAAAAATACCCTTACCTGCGTGAAAAAATTTGACTCAAGATTGGTCTTCTCCAGTTCCACCTTCTATGATCCCATCAACTTGAAGATGGCATTGCCAGTGAAGGCAGCAATGAATGAAGAGGGAATATGGATGATAATAACAATTCTGACAAACAGCAAGAAAAGCTTTGCAAAATAAATCACCGTGTCCTCCACTGGGTTAGGTAATGGAAGGATAGGCTCCAAGTTAGGCAACACTTTGTACTCCAAGACTTAGAAGACTTTGAAGTCTTTGTGTAAACAGACAGAAAGTAAGTAAAAAGTAAATGTATGAGGATCTATCTATCTACATATTTATACCACATTGGTCATGAGGTTTGAGGAACTCAAAGTGTCTTCTTAGATCTTCATGAAGCATTAGAAGGGGTCAAACCATGAAATCAACACTATAAGACCTTCAAAAGTCTTCAGTTCTAGTCATCCTCACTCATTGATTATCACTGCAAAACTACAACCCAGACTTGCTGTTATCACTTCGGTTCTAGGGCACCCCTGCTGTTAGAATTCATTGGAACAGAGTCTAATATTCAAGTTTAGAAATAGTTCATTCACATGGTACATTGTGCAACTAAAACATAAGAAATGTTACTGTGAAATGCAGCTCTAAATTTCTCATCTTATCACAGCAATTATTTACTCTTACTAAAACCAATTCTCAGCACTGGAAAATGTAGGCTCATGAGTTGTGTTTTCACCATGGCAGAGAATAATAAGCAGTTTAATTCCCTGAAAACACAAACACACACACACATCCTGTTAACATACTAAATATTAACTAACTACTTTTGTTATGCAGACATTAGCAAAAAAACAATTTTTCTTTCCCAGGAAAGTGCTTAGATTGTTTCAATGTAACTTATCCAGAGGTTCTCAATATCTGGTTGTAACCCTCATGGGGATCACATAAAGTTGTCTGCGGTCTTATGATGCTACTCTCTCCTGGTCATCCTGATTCCCTGTCTCCGGTATTTTACTGAAGTGGATTTTCTCATCCTTTTGTAATTTATTCCTCAATTGCTTGGCTTGGCGAAACAGATAAACTATGTGGCCAATTCCTGTGATGCTGTTGGAACTAACTCAAATGATTCTAGGGTACACCTGAGGGAGTACTAGCTGCAAATGAATTAATACAGCATTTTCCTTCTATATGCTGCAAACAAAACAGGCAGCAGCCTGGAAATGGCAAAAAGTAAATAGCTAACAAAATGCTGCTGGCTGTTCTGTTACATGTGGGACAGTAGCTCTAATTTATTTCACATAAATATAGTAAAATTCACGCAAACAACAGCACATACAGATAGGAAGTCTTCCTCAGAAAGAGAATAAGAGAGGGCTCTGAAATACATATTGGAGTTGCTTTCTTTAAGAAAAGAGAAAGTAATCTCTGCTCATTCCCTGATATAAACCAAAACCAAGGAGCAGTTTCCAGGGTTACCACAATATACTTGTAATTCTTCTATCCAAGGATGTTTTAGAGGCTGGATTAGGGTAGATTACACTCTAAGAGCTGCTGGAACCAAACCCAAGTCCCTCATAAATAAAACTAGACAGACCTTCAAATACCAAGTTAATGAAGTACAGCCCAATTTTCTTCGGACATACAATGGCCAAACAATATTGGGACTGTTATGAAATGGATTTTATAGTGCAGAGAAGAGGCAAAGAATGATGCAAAAGGTCACCTGGTCCAGAAAGAGACAGGAGATAGGCTTTTCAAACACTAATTCAGGCTCTCTTTCATTTTTTTCTTAGATTTAACTCCTCCTGGAAAAAGACTAGATGAATTTAAGAACCCTGACACAGGAATTACTTCTCCTCACCTCTATAATGGAATGAAGGAAATGTGCAAGACCAGAATTTGGACAAGCTCTTTAAAAAAACTTCCATCTCAGAGGACTGCAATACAAATTGCTACTTTGCTACTACAAATTAGCTTCCAGGCTGTGGAATGCAACTCATCAAATGGACACATAAACTGCAACAGAACAACTTTTAGGTGGTTACATTCAACAACCAGCTTCTGGTCAAAGTTACTGATCATGACAACTGTACAAAGAGCCGACTCTGATAAAAGTGGAGATTGATGAGAAAAATACACTGATGGCTCCTATAAGTCCACCAATTATCCCCTCACTAATTAGACAAGGATTTCTGTGTGGCCTCATCCTTGTCTAGCTTTTCTTTTTCTTTCTTTCTTTTTCACAAGCCTTTTGGCATAATGAAACTCAGTCAAAGAAATTTAGCAGATCTGACAATGCACCTGCTTGAATGTACCACCTCCATGCCCAAGTTGGAATACCTATCATTAGAGCAATTGTTTGATGCATACTCCTCTGCCTTCTAACAAACATATGCAAGACAGAGCTCCCTATTTCTCCATCAAATCTAAACTATACTTTCCTGTTTGGTTTCCTTTCACCTTTGAGTGAATGAGATTCATAGGTATTTTCCCCCTCAAGGGTATGTCACATTCGGGCTTGGTACCACCTCAAGCTTCTAGTTTGCTACAGTTGGGTTTTAGAGCATCTTCATGGCTCTGTGTCAGAAATGATCAATTATGACAATGCTTTAATCATTCTGCAGAAGATAAATAAGCCTTTGAGCTGAGTCTGAAATTCTAAGCAAATCAAGACCCTTTCTGCACGGGGAAACCGCCTCAGTACAAGAACCAATAATGCAAAAAGTTTCAGGTGCAATCACTGGAGAAGAATAATTTTTATCAGCCAGGTTTTTAAGAAAAGAAAAGAAAAGGAAAGAAAAGAAAAGAAAAGATTTATGCCGTAGTCAGACGGCCTGGCTCTAGCCAGAACAACCATGTTACTTAAACAATTTTCAAAATGGATTCTTGAAAACTGTTTCAGATCACCAGCATTTTCCCTGTACAGACAAAGCCTAAAGGCCAAATTCTGCTTTCCCTTACATCAGCATAAACCTGAAAACAAGTCTACTGAAATCACTGATGTTCCTCCTGATTTGCACTGGTGTAAATGAGAGGAGAATTTGCTCTGAAATGTATTGTTCTCTCTACTGACTGACTTAGAGAGAGTGAGTTTCACACTGCAGTTCAGGTTTCTTTCAAAGCTAGTTTATGGCAAGGAAGTAAAATGGCAGAGATTTAGCTTGACAAGTCTAATCTATCTTCCTTTTTTATACTGTGTCTGATCAAGGAACCACAGTGAAACGGTGGCAGAATTACAATTTATAGTTAAAGAAGCCACACAAATATTTATTATGCTCACAATATTTTAAATTAGAACTAGGCTGCTATAAATCTGTCATTAAGTACTTTACATGTCAATGACTCAGAAATTTGTAATATGACTGGCTAAAAAATTAAGAGCATAAAGCCCTGAAATCATAACTGAAAACTAATTCTTGCCCTAGAACAAAGTGGAAAACACAGCAAGCAATAAATATCAGAATCAGACAGATAGAAAAATAGTTAGAAACAGAATTTAGGACATAAAATCACTCTTTGCTCTATAGCTCCAACAATAACACCCAGACAGCTCCATTACTACAGAACAACTTGATCAAACAGAAATACGGTACAAGTAAATAAATAACAAAAGACAAATTGATTGGGCTATAAAAGTCTTTCAAAACTAGCTTCAAGAGAAAAAATGATGACAGAATACATGAAACATAAAACTGCAACAAAAGTTCTACTAAAAGAATTGCAGGAGACAGTAAAGGTAACTTTTGACTTATCTATAACTACACATCATGACTATAATAACTTGTAGAGGTGATTACGAAGGTTCACAGGCTGATTTGATAAGTGATATGCATTATGTAATGACTTGCCAAACAAGTCTATAATCCCCGAACAATTACCTGCCTTCTACAATACTTCTGTATGCAGAATTTTAAACTGGAACAATGATGCTGTGCCTAGCACTCAGTAAATGCTTTTTGTATTTAAAGCCCTTCACGGACATTATCCAATTATTCCTCTGAACAGTCTCATTAGGTTCATTTGTACTATACAAATTCCTTTTACAAAGATGCAAGCTATGACAGAGATGTTAAGTGACTTGCCTAAGGCCACCAAAGAATGAGTTAAAGAGCTGGATGAAAACTCCAATACCAGTTCTTTGCCGGATTTCAATGTACGGATTTTCCATTGTGTCAATGCAATTGGCAGGCACAACGTTATATCCACAGTTATCTACAGACTCAAATAATGTCCTTTATACCTCTAATCCCCTAATATACAAAGTGCAGTTATGCAAGCAGAGGTGTAAATGACATCAAATGCAGTCCTATGTAGTTCTAGGTACAAAACCGTGCTCACAATTATTTGTTCTTGCAAGACTTAGGGTGCAGAAGCGGCATGGTGGAGACCACTTTCAGAATTATGCTCAAAATCTCTAATTTCAATTGTCTAAAGTTGTATAACAATAGGTATAATTAACATCAGAATTCCATTGGGAGAATTCCCAAAATGCAAACAATTTTTTTTTGGGAACAATATCAGTGTAGCTGAAAGCAGAATTTCACTCTGACTATGCATTAAAGGTAGTAAAGGTAAAACTACTAGTGACTTCAGTGGGAGCAAAGTTAAGCTAACACTGAGTGCTTTTGAAAATCCCACCTTAAGAACTATAGCAGGTAAGAGAGTCAGGTATTAATATTATTTTTCTTAAAATGCCATTATAATGATCTTACAATTGAAAAAAAAATTGAGATGAAATTACAAATGAGATTGTTGTGAATTAGACATTTATTTGTGTGGTACATAAAGGGTCACAGTTAATTGGCCCAACATATACATTTTACCTAGCTAAAGAAACAAAGCACCATAAGTAAATGTTTACCTCTGTTTACATGATTTAGAGAGGTGCAAGGCATCATGAAGTGGAACATAGATGGCAAGCTACTGGGAACTCAGCTAGTGGCTATATGGCAACCTTTCAAGCCATGCTATCACTAGATCAAGGAACCTGGGAAGAATAGGGGAGGCCAGAAATAGAGGAGTTCTCTGCATTAGAATGTAGTTCAGTGTTTGTTAGCTTATCACTGAAGAACAACCAAATGACTGAGCTCACACTTGTTTTGTGGGTTGGACAATAAGTTTCTTTTCTGATCTCACCAGCAATGGTGGGTTTAATAAAAACCCAAAACCAAAACCACAACATTTGTTCACTATCCAGTTGGTATTCATCAAATTCTAACAATTTTAGGACAGGTAAAACTTGGTGAATCAACTATTTTCTCTTTAATGACGATCCCAAACATATATATTTGCAACACACAGGAAGAAAACCTTGCCTAACTTTAGTCAATGGGAGTTTTGCCATCGACTTCAAGAGCGTCAGGATTCCACCCCGAGATTTGATTTTGCAATCCCTCCACATGTGAAATTCCATTGATGGCAAAAGGAGAACTCAGAGAACTTTGGAAATGGGTCTATAAAGTGGAAGAGCAATTTAGAAACAAAAATTGTGTTTGGTTCATCTGAGAACCTATAAAAGCAATCCTAAACTGCATGAAGACAATGATCTGAAGAAGTGGGGCAATGATCTGAAAGACTCCACCAATAATCTACGGCATGGAATGACCAACAGGTGAAGGAAAGCAGCTTGCAGAGTTTTTTCATACTAGTAGGATTCTGGCTCTTTATGGTATGTCTGCACTGGGGCTGGAAGGTGTAATTTCCAGCTTTAGGAGACATATCCATGCTAAAAATAGAAATATAGCTGCAGCAGCACAAGCCGTGGGAGAGGCTAGCGATCTAAGTACATCCTTAACATCTCAGGTGGGTTTGTACTTGGGGTGGCTATCCCCTCCCACCACTTGCACCTGTGTGGCTACACTTCTATTTTTAGCCCAGTAGCTTGATGAGAGCTAACACAGTTGTGTCTCCTCGAGCTGGAAATCACACCTCCCAGCTCTAATGTAGACACATGGTAGGTCAAGAGTGCACAGCATTACTGCATGCCAGCTATTTCAGTTCTACAAATCAACCTGAATAGTTATGTTTTCTATCCCAGCTCATATCGTTTTGATTTGAATTAATACACTTTTTAAAAATTGAATTCAGTAATACTGAATCCAATTATATATTGTCACATTTAATTAAAATGAATGAAATAGGAGGCCTTAGTCTCATATCTTGCTATAGGCATGTTTGATAACCAATGTGAATGTGAGTAAGGACAGCCTGAGGAAAACTGTGTGAACAGATTGAACATACCTGAGGTAATATTACGTAAAGAGTTCTTGAGAATTATTAGCTTTCATTCTGAACAGTCAGACTTTTCTGAAATTACTTCAATCCTGATATTGATCAACACTCCCATTGACTTCAAGGGAGTTCCACAAGCAGAAGAATGGAAAGTCAGGTTATACTTACAGATGGGCCCAACATTTGAATCTGAACCCACTTTCTTCCTAGAACTCTGGAGACATTCAAATCTGCCCCCAAAATCTGCCACATGGGTTCATCTCTACTTGTATATTAAGAGACAAATAATACAAACAAACACTTTAAATTCAGGTATGTAATATGGAAAAAGAAGCCCTTAGGAGATTTATCTCTTCACAAAATCATCATCTGATTCTGGTCTCACTAATTTCAGCCTGAATGAGGATTAAGTCCACTGGAGCTGAATGGAGTAGAACTGGTGTCAGATCAGAATCAAGCCCTACGCTTCTGTTTTTGTCACTGCATCTCAAAGTAGTTTGTGGAAAATCAGCCACTTGCCATCCCTCAGGAAATTAAGATAAACCATGAAGCTCCAGCAGACCATACCTAAGAAAGCTATGTGAACGTACATCAATCTCTTGATGAAGCAGAATAACCTACCTCCTTAAAGTTATCGAACGCAGATAAAATAATTTCATGCCCTCCTCTGACAAGACAAACGGCTGCTAATAGTTCTAAGACAAGGGCTTTTGTTCTGTTAAAAAAGAAAAACACAAGAATTAATGACAATGATGGGTGTGATGACAGTGAATACAATTATTTGCCCTCAGCATCTTTTTACTCTTTAAGTGCTTTGAAAGCCTGATTCTGCAAGACGTTGAGAACCTCCTGCAACATTCTGAGCATCTTCAGATCCAAAGCGTGTGGCACCCCGTAAGACTTAAAAGTCTGGCCCACTGCAATTTCTTTCTGATTTAAAATGCATACCAAAAACTTGTACAAATTGTATTTCTGGAAATTCAAGCAAACTGTGATGCCCATTATAAAAATCTGGTAGTAATAGCCGTCTGTAATCTGTAATGCAGGAGAGTGGTTTTATATATATTTTAAAGGGGGGTCGCTTTACAAAATTCAGGCACATCATGAACCACCATTATTGGTCAGCTATTTTCATCATAATGCAGCATATTTCCCTAAACGTTCAACATTAAATGAATGTGCTTTTGATTCAACTCTATGCCTTTTCCTAGATACAACTGTGAAAAATCCTCTGTGACAATGATTTTATTTATAACTACAATATAACAAAAGGTGCCTATCTTAACTAAATTATAGGATGTTTTAGCATGTTTTCCCCTCCTTAGTGTGAAATTCTGTGCAAAGTAGAGAGCAGCCAGGCTAATATAGAGATATTTCCCTTTCATCCATAAGAAGAAAAATAATTCATCCAAAATACTGTTGATAGAAAAGCATGCAACAAACTCCAAGTGCCTGTAACAAAATGGTACTCAACATATTCCTTGCAGTGCATAGCTAAGACCAAGGCACTAGTATGGCCTTGTCCTGAAGTACTACTGACAGGCACTAAAACCGCAAAGACATATAAGGAATTAATCACATGCTTAGGTGCTTTCTTGAATCAGGGCCTTAGATGGAGATGCCATTTTGCTTTCAAAGTGTCACAGTAATAGCTGGACACAAATAAAACGTTCACTTTCCTGACAATCCTTAATGGATTTTTATTTTATATTTTTAAATCAGTTTTTAATTGCCAATTTTTTCCCTGCCACACAAAAACCCACAGGAGGATCAAAGCGCTGCTAGTAAGTTCAAAGAGTTCTTATAATAGAATATCATTCATGTCCTCCTCTTCAAGGAGAGGGATTCATACCAATTATGGGTGGGAAGGGGCAAGGCCCACTAACCCGCAGATGCCCAGGATCCATCTGGTGTGCAGAGGGATCATAAGGATCCTGAAATCCTCCAGGCTGGTTGCAGCAGGCATCTCTCCCACGGCTGCATATTCTGCAATTTGTATTTGCATCCTAAATCACTTCCACCCGGGCTGGCAGGGGAAGGACACTTAATGTTGCTTTGGTCGCATCCATTTGGGCACAAGAGGAACATACTGAAATTATGGCTGCTTCCTGACTCCACTCTCCAATTTGGCCCACTAATTTCTGTGGCGCTCCAGCTATACAGTGAGTATGGTTATGGTGGTTGGTTATACAAAGCATATCATAGAGCTGCTGCTTCCCTCTTTCCACAGAACAGCCACCCTCAACCATTCAGCTCATGAACCAGGCCTCCAAAATCATGAGACTGCCTTAAAAATTATGGGATTTTAAACAATAATACATTTTGATTTCTTCACGTTTGCCTTCTGATTGGGGGGTTCTTAGCTTCCTTAAAAGTGAAAGCTGAGATTCTCAAATAATCACTTGACTACAGTAGACGGAGCTTTAAAAAAGCCCACCAAATACCGTGTGACTTGCGATAACATTGTGAGATGTGGCAACACTTCCACATCCTCCCATAAGTCTGCCTAAAAAAAGCCATGCACCAACTTCCACCACCACAACACTATTTCTGATGCCTGTATTTTAAAGAGGAAGTACTGCAGAAAGGCTGTGGTGATACTGTCACGCTTTTCCTCACTTCACGTCGTTTTAGCTTTCACTGTGAACACAAGACTGTTTTTCATGTTTGGCTTCAACAAACATTCAGGATCCTGAGATCTGGAAATTCTGGGATCCAGCCTTTAGCTTGGCAACTGCCACCATAGCAAGAGCGTATGTGAAGAGTAAGATGGGTAAGCATGAAGTGAGGAATGTTATTGTTATTGTTTATTATGGCAGTACCTACAGCCAAAGTCTGAATGAAGCCAATTTGTACAGGCACTGTACAAACACAGAATAAGAGACAGTCCCAGCTCTGAAGAACTTGCCACCGGGAACTTTCACTTGAATAAGTAGTAACATTGCTCTCACTAGCTCTCTTACAGAACCTGCATTAGGTTCTAAAACAGTTGGGTGTATAAGTGTTTGTCTGTATCATAAACCTTGGGTAAAATCCTGGATCCATTGAATTCAATGGGAAATCTCCCATTGAGTTCAACAGCGCCAGAATTTCACCCCTTTCCCTGTAATATCTACATCAATTTAAAATCAATTTAGTCACACTAGTCCAAACCCCTAATACAGACCCATGTGGTAAATTAGCAGTAATTACGGACTTAAGTGAACCTGGTTTCGGTGTAATTTAAACTAGCTGAAGTGCATCTACAGTAGACGTTGTGCCATTGCATCTAAATTGATTTATTCCCATGCAAAAAACCTGTGCATAAGCAAGCTTTAAAAGTGTCTCTAAAAGCCATCAAATGCAGTATATTCTGTACTTACCTAGGTCCTAAATTCCTGACAGCTTACCTGGGATTCTTGTTGTTCAGGCTTAGTGCAATTTCATTAACAGCATGTGGATGTGACATGACCATATTAAATCCATACTAAAATGGGAGGGGAAATACTGTTTCAGTTTTGAGACTGCAATTATTATTTCAAAAATTCCAATAAATTACATAGCTATGACCAATACTGGTAACCCTTCATAGCCTTGTACGCCAAACAAAACGTTGTCAAGTTTACAGTATCAGTCAGCACATTTACATTTAATATTGTACATACCAACTATTCTTCCACCAGCAGTGTGGAAAATACTCTCGGTTTGGCAGTGAATCAGCTGACAAACACAGACTCTAATATCTTTCTGCAATACCACTGCTGGCCCCTCATCCTTTTTTTTTTTTTCTCCTTTCCTATTTTCCCCCTTTCATTTTGGACCATTTAGTCAATCAAGTTGTCATTTACCCTTCGAAGAGGAGTTTTCAATCCAATGCAAAACAGTATATGTGGTCTAATACACACATATCTCTATATTTCTATATGACCACTGTTTATAATATTTGTAGGACAATTACTGTTTCTGTGTTTTTAAATATGCAGAAAATTATAACCGAATTAAGAAAAGCATTAAATTATTATACCAACAGATTATTATCCATGCTTTTCCCCATAAGAGATGTGTGGAACTATACAGATTTACACCAGGTAAGGATCTGGCCCATAGGCTTAAATTCTGCTCTCAGTTTCATGAATGTAAATCCACTGATTTCAAATACTCCAGCAAATTCTCTTGACTCTGGTATAACCAAGAGAAGATGGTGTCAGAAATACTTTTCAGGCCATGTCCAGTCATTAAAGAGTTTTGGGATGGAATCCATAACCAATTATCACCAACTTTTGGATATTTACTACCAAAGGATCCTTTGGTAATCCTCCTGGGCTTGCTAGTGGAAGTGATCACACACAAGGAAACGAAGAATTTATCTCTCATCTGCTAGGAGTTGCTAGGCTACTGATAGCCTCTTATTGAAGAAAGAAAGAGTCCAAATGTAGAGGGTTGGTTCAAAAACTTGGGAGTTTGTGGTGATGGAAAAATGAATGCACCAATTATGTACACAGCAAAATAGACAGAGAACAAATAGATATTTAGATATTTGGCTATCATTTATCCAATACTCAAAGTAAATTCACTTGCAAAAAAAATCCCCCAAACCCAGCACACTTGTCCAATTTTTTTGAATATTAACTTTTGATAACCATGCCTGGTCTGTTAAATATGTGTAAACAGAGATTTCACTCAATTTAAGAAAATCATTAGAAATGACATGTCATAGTAACACCCTGTTAAACAGAGAGTTCTGATGACTATATTTAAAGACAAGCTGACTGTTGTAACAATTGCGTTGTTTCTGATATTTACAGTTTATTTAAGTTGTAAAACTTGTTAATACTTCCTAAATAAATAGTTAAAAATAATACTTCACAGGCTGTACAAGGCAAAGCAAAGCTAATGTTTGTGAGAAGCTCTTTTCGGAAGCACATAATAGTTAACGGTAATTGTTACAGAGAATATCCTGTGTGTCTGAAACTATGAGAATGTACTGTATGACCACAACTTCAAAGTGATGATACAGAGAAATTCTGAAATGAAGATTCATTTTGATCTAGTTTATTCTTTCACTTGCAGTTTTATAAATATTGCTTTGCAGTAAGAACATAAACTGAAATCAGATATCTGCTATTTGCATAAAATTCTAATACTTCTGTATAATTCCCATTACACTTAATACATATTAACTCTATACATTGGGCTGAATTCTGATCTCAGTTACAGGAGTGCAGCTCCCACTGAGTTAATGGAAATTTCCCCCATTTAAGTGAGAATAGAATTTGGCCTATAATGGACTGAATATAAATATAGCAAATATACTGTATAGTAACAAGTAAGAAATTAAGCTTTCACATCTGCTTTACTTTTAAAAATTATTATACCTAGCTTCTTCTTCCACCCTCAGAAAGTAATAGAGTTATCTAGTCAAAAATCATTTAAATGCAAGTACCTGGTAATTCATTATGGCACGTAAACACATGATGCAGACATGAACATCGTCTTTTTTACTCACTAATCTTGAATTTTTTAGTGTTCTTCTGCTCGGCAAGGTATTATACCTGCAAAAAAACCCAAAAAAACCCCCAGGAATTTAAATCAGTCACAGGACAATTTTTATAGGTAGTAAAAGTATAGAAGCAGGTATATTTCTCCATCATTTATGAAATTATGCAAATTCCCTAGTTCTACTGGATATGCAATCCAACAAGACAGTAAACACAAGACACAAGAACAACAACAAAAAAGCTTCTTTAAATCTCAAGTCATATTCTGTTTATGTCACATTGTGCTAGGTTTGCACAAGAATAATCCCAATCCCATAGGCCTCAGTGGAACTCCTCAGAAAGGAAAGCACACTTGAGTAAAGGCTAAAAGATCAGGTTTCTAACTGAGCACTCTTTTTGTTCCACTATTCCTGCTTTCATTAAGTATCCTTTTTTCTGCACTTGTTGAGGTGAACACAGACAGTGATGCAGCAGTAAGTAGAAACAATGAAGGCATTAGTTCAGCAACTATTCTTTTTTCGTGGATATTCTGGCACCTCTCTGGATCTTGGCACGCCAGCATTAGTCACTGTCAGAGTGATCTGTATTACCTCTGTGCTACTTCAGGCCTGGCAAAACCGAACAGTCAGTCAGCACAAAGCCATAAATTGCCAGTCCCCTTTTAGCCACACAAAACCATTACTGTTGCCCATATAGTCATTCACCTGCAGACAGGTAGCTGCATCTTTGATGGAAATATAACAAGAGAGAAATAGTTGCCCATAAATGGAAAGGTTTCAGATTTGTTCCTCGCTTTCTATACTAATCTAAATTCTTCTCTTTGCAACATGTGAGCAATCGCATGGATGTCTATGAGTCCAAACATATGCAACAAACAGAATTTTGCCTTATATCTATAATTTTTACTGCTGTTACCTGAATAATAGTATCATTAGAGACCAGATTTTATTCATGCTGAAGAAGATAGTTTCTAAAAGTCCTCTAAAAATTATTTGGGGGGAACCCATTTTATAGAGCCTTCCCCAAAACAGAAGTGTGAGTTGTTTTTATTAAACTCCAACCCTGGTAAACCAACTTAAATCCTATTAAGTGAGTAAATGAAACAAATAAAAATCTTTAAATTTGCCATTTCCATGGCCACTACTGATACACAAATTTCATTTCTTCATGGGATATCAGGTTGTAGATAAAAACAAAACTCAAGTGCCAAGTGTAAGGAAATAAGAGCTCAATGAACTGTCATACAAAATACAATTACATTTTTCTACTAATATTTAGTTAATTTAAAAATTGAATAAACAATGAGAAAATTATGATTTTCGCAATCAAACCACGACAGTCTTTTTAAATGAAGTACCAACAGCATGATGATCTAGATATGCACTGCACATTCATGTTTAGATTAGTCAAGTTGTGTCCTTCAAACTCAGAGGGTCTGTTTGGCCCACTGATTACCAGGATAACTGTGCAAAAGGAATGGAAGAGGTTTTGCAACACTGTGTGCTCTCCTCATGCACCCATGCACATGGACTCTGCATGCAAGGTGCTATGGGATAAGTGGGTACTACCTGGTAGAAAGGAGGCATGGTGTTGGAAAAATCCTGTAGCACATGTTGTCCTCCAACGTTAAAACAGATCCATAAAGAAGACCTCAGACATTACTGTAACCCCATAGACACTACTGATTTACACCAGTGTAAGTGAGAGCAGAATCAAGCCCAGAGAGTGAACATTAAAGCAGTCTCCAGAAGCTAAATTAGAGATGTCAGCTATCTAGGAGGACACACAAGAGACCATAAACAAACACATCCTAAAGATATGGAGGAAACATAGTATTGCAAGATACACACTGTATCAGATGTGCATTGACAGCCTCTTGGAGTTGGAATTGTATGTCAGCTGGCAGACTGAGAGGGTGGGAGTAGTCGCTGACCTCAGGTACTGACTAGTTATATAATGGTATATATTTGCATATTAGCTGTGGATGCCACATCAATACCTAAATCCATATGACATTTAGATTTACTGAGTTTGGTGCACTCACTCTTGTGTTTTAATCTGCCATCTGGACTGTGACTGTAATCTGGAGAAGCAGTGTTTTCTCCTTCAGTGCACACCATGTATTCCACCTCCTGTGGAATCTGGATTGTTTGCTCCATCCATGTTGTAGCAACACTCCTCCATGCTCTCAGCTGCTCATGGTCATATGATGACATGGTCATGTGACTATTCTCTGTATTCCTATATTCAATGCTGTTAAGAGTGTTGCTTACTGCAGATGTACAACAAATTTTGTGGCAGTAATATCACCTCATATTTTAGCATTTGGCCAGTGTGTGCACAGCAGACCACTCCCACTACCGGCTATCAATGTGGCTGAATTCATATAACTGGACCAGTTAGTGTAGTTTGAGAGTGAAAGGATGCTACAACACACATAAGCATGTTTCTAGGGACCGGTTTTACATTCCCTGCACACACATGAGTTTAATAGGTTTGTTGTGTGCTCAAGAGTTCAGAGTTGAGCTCCTAGATTTTAGTCCATTTTTGCGCATCTCTCTTTTTCTCCATGCCTGTCTTTGCAGTAAACAGGCTGTTTGGACCCAACATTTATTACATTT
Organism: Emydura macquarii macquarii; assembly: GCF_026122565.2. NCBI lineage: Eukaryota > Metazoa > Chordata > Testudines > Chelidae > Emydura > Emydura macquarii. The sequence continues at coordinate 85,744,278 of NW_027131390.1, forward strand.
ACTGTCTTCAAATAATCAAACTCAGATCTCCGATGTAGGAAGAAAGTCTAACAATCCATTAATTAAGAGATAGCAACGGTGATTTAAATAACATCATTAATGCCACTAAGATATAGGAAACATTTTATATTAACTATACAATGAACGGTTCTATTTGAAAAACAAGAAATTCATAGGTAAAACATGACTAGTTTACTAGTTGTGATCATTTGTAAAAAGAAGCCTTCCTCAAACATATGCGAGCATCTTCACATTTGGCACAGCAGTTTTCACAATTTACCCCACGGACAGTTTTTGGTTTATATATTTAAAAAAAAAAAAAAAGTGGACAAAGCAATCCACATTTTGGTATTAGTCAATCTAGTTTCAATATATAACCACAACTTTTAAAATTAAGAGACATCTCTCTCTAACCACAGCCTGAATGCAATTACAAATACATTTCTGGAATGCGTAATGATGACTGTTACTTTTAAAAACAATAACCATGTGGCTAGCCCAAGCAAACTCATATGGAATCTGTTTAGCCTGTAACTTTAATTTTCTTTCTTTCTCTCTCTCTCTCTGGGGATTGTGCGAGTTTCTGAGAGTGAGGCTGTGCGTGGTATGTGCTATGTGCACTAACTGGGTTTTTGTTAGTCTGGGATTTTTCGTGACTTGCTGTTTCAGCTGAGTTGTTGGTTCCCCCTCCTTTTCCTTGAGGAGTTGGGGAGCTTTTCTCCATGGGGTCCACTTCAGATGGGTTTAGCACTCTAACCCCTAAGCATGGAGTTTTGTGTGTTGCTGAATGTAGCTAAGGTTATTGGCTGTGCTAATATAAAATCTACCTCCTGAATGAGTAAATCTATAATGATTTTTCTGGCCCAGGAACAGTTTTTGAATCCTTTGGTACAGGACAGATGATGGGTCACGGAGCCTTTTGTTCAAGTTTCCCTCTTGTTTACTCTTGCTACTTGTTTACTCTTGTTTTTTCCACTGTTTCCCCCACTTCCTTCACAATGAGATGCTCCTATCTGATCTGTCCTGTTATAGGAAGGTAGTTTTTTTGCTGCTAGGATAATTCCGCTAGGCTGAAAGAACCCAAATGTGAGGCATGCTATGGCTGGCACCAAGTTTATGTGTATAATAACCCAGAATATAATAACCCAGTATAATAACACCCCTGGAACCTGATTTAAAAACATCACCTAGTTGGGCTAGATTATACAGTGTTTGCCACCTCTGAAAATATGAAATACTTCCTGTGTGGTGACCCTGGTCATTTGAAGGGTTCCTGCCAAGGCACTGCTGGCTCAGGAGTATGTGGCAAGAATGTGGGACCCCAGGATAGTGGGAAGGGGGTTGGGAGATCAAGGGACCAGCAAGAAACAGAGCCTGCACTGCCAGATTCTACCTCTCTCCCTCACCGAGTGTGGTCTGCCATTGTCCAGAGAACAGCCCCCACAGTAAAACCTTCTGCTGTGACCCCATCACTTGTACCTGGACAAAAATGAGTCCTGGGGTGGAGGAGCACCTCCCCACACAGGAAGCAAAAAGCATTTGTAGAGATGGGGGTGAAGAACAAATCTATCTCGTTGGTCTATGTAGGATTGTTTCAGGGATTGTTCAGGGGAACTGGTTGAAGGAATGGGAAAGAATGGTTACTGACCTTTTGTAACAGATGTTCTTCGAGATGTGTTGCTCATGTCCATTCCATGTCAGGTGTGTGTGCGCCACATGCACCAATGCCGGAGATTTTTCCCTCAGTGATATCCGTAGGGCCGGCTCTAGCACCCTCTGGGGTTGTACGCATATGCGCTGGTATAAGAGGCGCCACTGGCCTCCCCTCCCTCTCAGTTCCTTCTTGCTGGAATTCCGACAGAGGGCCAGGAGTTGGGTCGTGGAATAGACAAGAGCAAACTCAAAGAACAACTGTCAAGAAAGGTGAGTAACTGTTCTTTCTTCAAGTGCTTGCTCATGTCCATTCCATGTCAGGTGACTCACAAGCACTATCTCTGGAGGTGGCCAGGAGTTCATGGATGTGCCAATCGTAATACCGCTCTGTTAAAGACCGCATTGTCCTGGGCCTGTTGAGTAATGGCGTAGTGGGACGCAAAGGTATGGACAGACAACCACATTGCAGCTCTGCAGATGTCTTGTACTGGGACCTAAGCTAGGAAAGCTACCGATGACACTCGAGCTCTTGTAGAATGAGCCATCAGTAAAGTCGGAGGTGTGACCTTCGCCTCCTCGTAACAGGCTCAATGCAGGCAGTGATCCAGGATGAAATCCTCTGGGATGATACTGGCAGTCCTTTAATCCATTCAGCAATCACAATGACCACCTGCATGGACCTGCGGAAAGGCTTAGTTCTGTCAATATAGAAAGCCAAAGCTCATCTGACATCTAGCGTATGAAGACACCTTTTCTCACTAGAGTCGTGGGGTTTCAGAAGGAAGACTGACAAGAAAACAGCCTGGTTGACATGAAACTGTGATATCACCTTTGGCAGGAAGGCCAGGTGAGGGCATAGCAGGACTGTATCATTATAGAAGACCGTGTAAGGTGGTTCGGAAGTCAGGGCCTTGATCTCCGAGACTCGCCTTACCGAAGTAATCGCCACCAAGAAGGAGACTTTCCATGATAGATGTAGAAGAGAGCAAGACTCCAAGAGCTCAAAGGGGGGCCCAGTGAGCCTTGAAAGGACCTGGTTGAGATCTCATGGAGGAATCAGGTCTTGTACCAGCGGAAAGAGCCTTCCTAGACCCTTAAGGAATCTGGCTGTCATCTCATGTGAGAAGACTGATCTGCTCTGAATAGGAGGATGATAGGCTGACATGGTTGCCAGTTGTACCTTAATAGATGATAACGGCAGACCTTGTTGTTTTAAGTAAAACAGATATTCCAAAATGGATTGATGACTTAGTTGGGGAAAGATTCCGTCCAGATACCCAGCAGGTGAAATGCTTCCACTTGGTCAGGTATGAGTCTCTGATGGAGGGTTTTCTGCTTCCTAGCAGAACTTGTTGGACTTGGGTGGAGAAGGTTCATTCCTCATGGTTTAGCCACGCAGCATCCATGCTGTCAAATGCAGTGAGGATAGGTTCAGATGTAGCAGTCGACCATGGTCTTGTGAGATCAGGTCGGGTCAGTTCAGGAGGGCCCAAAGGGCCAAGCGGGCGGGGGGGTCACCAATAAGTCTAGCAACATGCCCAAACCAGTGCTGGTGAGGCCATGCCGGAGCTATCAAGATGACTCGCACTCTCTCCCTCTTGATCTTTATGAGGACCTTGTGAATGAGAGGGATTTGGTGCTGCCGCTCCCTTCCTCCCCAGTTTAAACAGTAATCAGCTGTTTAAAACATTTAAACAGCTGATTACTATTTAAACGGTTAACCTTTTACATCCCTAGTAGCTATAAGCGCTTTGCAAGCCAACTACTATGTCTGGATTTAAATGGTAACCCTCAATATTTATAAGGTCTAAAGAAGATAACAGCAAAACCAATTACCCAAATGTTTCCATTTGTCCTAGCCCACTAGCCCTGATTTTACTTTTGTGCACAATACCATATTTATACAGTAAGGACTCTCAGCTCCTGGATGAGGAGCAGCCAAATTCTTACAGTCACGTTGAGCTAATCACTAACTTTCAGCCAATGTGGAGTTAGGAGGGCTAACACCTTCTCGTTTTGCCCTAGGCTAGGAGTTTCTTTTTGACTGCTCTGGGAAACACACATATCTGGTGCAGCTATCTATTTTCTCCTGGGTGCTCTAGGCTGTTTGCATACATCCAGCTATGACTTTTTCTCTTAACCCACCTCTGCCCATCTACTTGTTCTTGGCTACTCAAGGTCTCTTGCTTCCTTCTAATAAGTTAAAGTCAATCAATCTTTCTCCGCCACTCTAAGCTAGCAGCTTCTCCCTGTGCACTTGTCAGGTTCGCTCCTATTCATTTATTGAGATAGCAAGTTTTGACCTAATTAAAGAAATTCATACCTCTGTAAGTAACAGCTTTTTACATGGAAATGTGCTCCAGTATTGCTAATCCCAAACATTCACAACTCATGCAGCAGGTCCCCCAAAATCATGAGTTTGGCTTAAAAATGACAAGTTTTTTACACATTTTCAATTTTTTCTGCTCAACCATGAGGACCAGAAACTTTTTTTAAGTGAAAGCTGAGGTTCTCACAAAATCACATGACTCCAGAAGCCAGAGTGTTAAGAAAATCACCAAATAGCATGAAACTTGTGATAGAACTGCAAAAAGTTGGCAACACTGACATGCTCTCGAATGGAAAGACATACAAGCAAAGCCTTTCTTCAATTAATACATATGAAATAAAATCAGTAAGCCAGCTCTGTTTCATGGCAAATTATATCAGGAATTGCCTTCTTGGAATTCACTATGCTAGGGAGTTACCACATCGTACCTTGTTCTTTCAGAAATTCCCATCACTGCATCCTTATACTATTAGAAGAGTAAGAAACAGCAGCTTTAGTTAGAAATGAGTGTCAAATAATAAGCTATGAAGAGCTAAGCAAAGTCACTATTGCTAGGTTAGAGCTGTGCAGTTTTGGTTCTCAGGGGCTTGTGTAAACTTCTTATTTGATTTCAATTCACATGGGTTTGCAGACTGAGTTTGGAGCTAAAAGGAAACCAAAAACATAAATAGCTCAAGTTTACTCAAAACTGGATGCAGGTTTGATAGAAACAGGACCCAAGTTCACTTGAAAAGTTGTAAGCATTTAGCAAACCGATACTGAGTTTCAAGGCCTGGATTCAGACAGGTGACTTTAGCAGGAGTTGGGGGCATGCAGCACCTCACAGGATCAGACCTAAATCATGCAACTTTTTTGTGGTTTCAGTTTCCATAATGAAAGTTTCATACATTAAATTTGGACCTGTCTTTACTCCTTTCTGTCTGCAACCCCAGAGCAAAAAGAGCTTTGTTGTGTCCACACCCTAATGGTCCCCCCTATTCCTGGTCTGCTTTGCAATGCTGGTTGTTTTAATGAGCAGACTCCACTTGTAAAGGACACTTGGTGCTATACACTAATATATTAACTACATCTACCCACCATTTAGCACTGATTGCATGTACTTCTATATAGCCTATTTGAATGAACATTTGTGACTGTTCAGAAACAGCCAATGCTGAACACTTAGGCACTTTTTCCTTCCATTTGCACAGTGGGAAATTCACTGTTTGCCCAAATAATGAACTCAAGCTATCTAAGTGCAATATAAATTGATGATATGCTAGGTAAGAGTTAGATCTATGTGGAACAGGAATTGAAAGCAATGCATAGCTCTGTGTAACACAAAGATAAACAATGTGACTAAATACTTTCCTTTTGGAGCTCCCATTTGAACATGAATTGGGAAGTGAAAGACAGCTGCCTTTATTCATTAAAGTACATAGATTTGTTAAAAATGGAGAAGCAGCAGCAACATAATGTTCTAAGTTACTTGTAGCCCTATAGAGATCTTTTCTGCAATTTTCTCACATCTGTTTCAATGCGCTAAAGAAAGAACTAGTGATTTACATTTTGGATGTTAATAATCAGAGCTACTGGCATCTATATTATAACATTGTTAAAAAAAAGTCTTCAAAATCCAGTGCATCATTTTCTTCATTTCCAAAATTCCTTTAAATATCTATAGATTTTTGTCAGCTGTAAGAGATGGAAACAAGTCTCCTTATGCTAATAAAAGATGACTTGAAGAACAAAGCTAGGATCCACAATTTCAGGCTGCCTGGAGTGCCAGAAGAAATGGAATCTGGGGAGTGAGAATATTCTGAAGTTCAGTAGCTTTTGGGGTTACTCTGAGACTCCACAGCCTGCAGATTACATAAATCTGATATTCACCCAGAGACAACCTGAAAAGAAATCTGCTCAGACTGAGGAATCTCCTGACCCACTCTCCTAATTATTTATGTGCCTTTCCTGATGCCTAATCAAATCCTTATGTTAGTGAACACATTTAAGAAGCTGGATCTCAAAGGGTCTACACTCAATTTGTAATCTTATATACTCCTCTCTTCTGAAGAAGCAGAAGAGATTCCTGGTAGTTAAACAACAGCTGTAGGCAACAGGTACGAACATATCTTTACTGTATCTGGCAAAGTGCAGCTAAACAGAACCAGCAGATGTTTGTTCTGAGATTCCCATCTAGGAGTGAACCCTTTTACGGCCAATCAAAAAGGAAATAGAAAAGCTATCTAGTCCACCTCTCTGCCCAAAGAAAGTGAACTACCCAATTCTGTGCACTCTGATATAGACTAGTTTGATATGTGGATTTACTCCAGCAACACTCTGCATGTTTTTGCTCTGTGCTTTCGGTTTGCACTTAGGGCAATATCCCTACCTCCCCTCTTCTCCCATCACTTTCCACACCATGGATCACTGTTAAACATTCTGCACTCATTATGCTCACAGAACTTTCATTGATGTTAGTCGCTTGGCTAGTCAGGGCGAGGAACAAGTACAGAATATGAAATAGAAAGCTGCAGTGCAAAGAAGATATTCAGACTGCAGAGTGGAGAATGGAATTTTGTCCTTGATTTCGATATGCTCCCTATACCAGATGCTGCTTGCCTCACAGAGACTTAAGTGACATAGACTTGTGATGGCTTTAGCATGTGGACGTCTTCCCTTTGATTCTATGTACTAGAATCAGTGTTTAGCTTCTTTTTTATTCAGTGGCAATTATAATATTGCCCTATGGTATTTATTTCCTTCCTAATGGCAGACTATATTGGCAGTAGCTCAGACACCACACTTAGAACTGAGCCAAACTTGGGTGGATGAGGTTATGCCCTGATCTTCCATTGCTTTCTTTTCATTTCGTGTTACCAAATATTAGGCTGAACATTCAGATGATTGTTGGTTTTGATTTCCTCTCTGCTGCAAGTCAAAAATTATGTCATTGATGGTATATTTATTCTAGTAATTAAACTCATATGGTTCCTCTTTTATTGCCGTTGCCCCTCCTTTAAAGAAAACCTATAAAAAGTTGGTTATGGAGAAGAAAATAAAGAGAGAACCTCACCATGTGCATGCTCCTGTAGTTTATAATAGTTTCTATAGTTAGAAACTCTGAGAGGGAGGTCAGGTGTGGCTAGGCTACTCTATGTTTTTATACTTGTGCTGGTGTCTGTTGTATGGATGTATGACCCAATATTTCCAAATCTGTTACACTGCATCCATATGGAAAAAGCCAGTTGAAAGGAAAGGAAAATCGTTGCTGATTGTGAACTATAGCCAAGGTTTCCCATTCTCTCCTCATCTAGATTTAATAACAGACCATTTCAGTACTAGTGCAGCCATTTCTTTACTTTCATTCAATCTACTAAAAATTGGTTAAATGAATTTAGTTCTTGTGAAAGGTGCTGAGCTGACCCTTTTACCGACTGGAGGGCTCTATTTTGCCTTAGATGTGGTACAGCACAGGCCCCCACATTTGTCATCTAGCCAGCATGAAGACTTTAGTGGTTGAAAGACTAATCCATGCCCATGCTTCTCCAGTAACACTGCTAACAAAAGCTGCCAAGGGAGCTTTTATATAAAGTGAATGAAGACTCCAGTTCACCAAGTTATTTAAGCACATGCCTAACTTTAAACCCACAAGTAATCCCGCTGAAGACTACTTATGTGCTTAAAATTAGGCATGTGCTTAAGTGCTTTGGTGAATTAGGCTTATTGCACTGTATTGGTATTCAGCTTCCCCAGTCCCATCTATCTAGCTTAGGGCTTTATACTGCCAGTACGGCCATGACTGCCTTCATTTAAATCAATAATAATAGAGCAAAGTCCCCAGAGGACTTCCTGGAGTCTCTGGCACTGCTCTGTTTCTGGGATCAAAACTGTGCTTGGGGTAGAAATTTTGTTTTGGATTTTTTATTTTATTTTAGATAATGGGGGGGAGGGGCTGGGATTTAGGAATAGAAGGGGGTGTCAATATTGTGAGTGTCGTTCTGATGTCGGCAAGACTCTGGATTCACCTGATTCCCTCTGGAATTTGGTTCCATAACCAAATGCCCGGGCCTTAGAGATAATGAACTTGCACTCTACAAAAGACAGGGAACGATTGTCCCAAAAAGGGGAGACTTAGAAAACATGTGGGCAGCACCCACAAGCATTGAAATAATAGAGGCCTATCAACACCTTTACTCTAGCTGGGCCATAAACATTTGCTCCAGCTGAAACAGAATGTATGTTCTTGACTTGAGAGCAACTTTTTTTCCCCGTGTACCATTTTTAAAAAAGAAAAAGAACTCTTCCAGTTGTTTCAAATTTGCAGATGTACAGGCATATGAATAGTGATTGAGTTAAATTTGGAGACTAAATTAAATCATTAGAACATAAAACATAGGGATTTAAGTCCTAATCTAAGTGCAAATGTGAATGAAAATTGATTCTGAGGGCTCCTTATCACCTCCAAAATATATACATATGCATACATATAGAATAAAATATATTCAGGATACAGTCAACTCCTGAAGTTCTTTCTTCTTTTTAACTCAGGCATGCTCCCATAGAGTCCAATGACAGAAATGAAGTTTGTCTGAGTACAATGCAAATAAAGACCTCAGCATTTGGCCTATTCAGCATACTGAGAATACATAATGAAGGAGGATGCTCAAGAATTTGTGCTGGCTTAAATCTGAAATGAGAGCATGACTCTCAAGTGGGAGTAATGCCGTCATCCCAGTAAAGTGACAATAAAACCCCTAAAGCACCACTTTCTATCATTTATTTCAGTTAAGCCACATACATATCGTATTCTGCCCCCCTTTTTGTATTTTCTGTTCCCAGTCTTGCTATGTTCTTCTCTCTTTAAAATATGTGACTTGCTATGGAAACAATTATGAGACTGGAATTAGGCAGAGTTTGGCACTAAGAGCTTCAGAAAGTCAATTAAAGTAACAACTTGAAAAGTTATAGATAATCTTGGCCATGCACAGGAGACGGACAAACAAATGGGTAGAAAGACAAGGACAGTGTTGTCAACTGAGGGATTTACAGTAGGAATAAATTTGGCCTATACCAGTGGAGCTGCATCACGGTAAGTAAGGGCAGATTTTGGCCCTATTCCTACTTCATAACATGGTTTGGTTTTTATTTCATATTCACTGTATTTTAACAAAACATAACTATAATACAGGCATTAGGACAATCCAGGACTCTAAGAGCGTGTCTACACTGCAATAAAAGACCTGCGGCATGGCTGGAACGGGCTTAACCCAAGATGCCTGCCATGTTACAAAAATAATAAGAAAAATGATTGTAAAGAAATTGACATAAGTCAGGTGCTGCTGATTTGCATAGCAAAAAGTCTGTTTCAGAACAAAGCACTTCTTTTCTGAATAAAAAGCCTTTGAAAGTTAGTTTATTTCCCTAAAATGCAGCTTTCCTGTAAAGACAGGCCAGTTTCTGACCAAGGCCCAATGGCTAGAAAACGTCCCCGTACACAGTGTGCATCGTTTAGGATGAAGCACCTGGAATATAAAAACTTGACAGGGGCTTTGGGATCCTACTTGGGTACAGTATTGTTTTCAGGTGCAATTGAAATAAGCTTTTCTTATTTATCAGTATGCAGCTAAATCCTGAAGTCCTCAATCAGATAAAACTCTCCTTTAGTCTGAATAAAAATGAGACAGAGTTTGATCCAATGTTGTTGTTAATATTACTATTAATAATGCTAAGTTATGCAATACAACAAACAACAACTATGGCTTTGTGGTTTATATATAAATCTTATAAAAGTATTCAGATGAAAACAACTTTGTTTCAAAATGCAATTTTTAATTTTTTTTTCTCTTTACAACCCACTCTACAGAAGCAAACTACACTTTGAAATATGAATTATAATGTGATAACTGCACATTTTTGGTGTTGGCTGTCCCCATTGACTTTTGGCATGGTGCCTCACCCAAGCCATGTGATTATCATATTATAAAACATGGGCAGCAGTGTTCAATACCCTGCTACCATGTACTACATGCAGCTCTCCTGGGTGTAACCTTACACCTGTGACTTACGAGATTTTCCGGCTTGAAGCCTCACCAGCAGAGTGTAAACTGAAGCCGCTCCAGAGACAGTTGGGTGAAAAGCAGCTCTGGCGGCGTTTGAACTGAAGTTGTTCAGGCAGAGAAACCGATCTGATGGCATTTTGAAAGATGGATGAGAGTGGATGAGGAAAGAGTAAGGAATGAAGGATAGGAGCAGGAGGTTTGGAAAAGGGAGAAAAAGAGAAGGGAAGGATGCACAGGAGGAGGAGATGATATGAAGAACAAGAGGACGAGGAAAGAGGGGATATGTGAAAGAAAAGAAGGATGGAAGGAAACGAGAGGAAAGGAAGAGAAAAAATGTAAGCAACATGTAATGCACACCTGAATTATGCATTCCTGGTATACTAGTCACACACACCTCCCAATGACAAAGAACAGGACTAGAATCCACCTAAAATAACATTCTTGAACCATAAATAATAGACTCTGAATTAAACACCTATACTAAAATCCTTTTGCAATCCACAAGTAGCATATGGGAGTGTGTCATATTAGCCTTCTCAGGGGTACCAGGTACCATTATGATACCTTTTAGAAGAGATTAAAATTACCCACTCTAATAATTCAGTGCATCAATGAGAAGGGGAAAAAAAGATTTCTCCTGTGCTACCTTTTCAGGAAAACCCTGTCCCCTGGGTCAACTTGATTTCACTTCATTTTACAATTCTATGTATTCTCAGCAAAGATTGTGTCCAGCTCCAAGTCTCCATTTTCTTCCTTTTAGCATCCTGAAATCCTTGAATTAAATCTTCTAGATTTCAGATCTATTCCAACTGCTGCTGTAGCTTGAAGCACATCCATTTATCCCCTGATCTGGGACTAAGAAAGCCCAACCTAGCAATACCTGGCAAGTCAAATCTGAACTTCCAGTGGAAGATCTAGAATAAATTACTAAATATTTGGTGGTTCCAAGTTTCTTTATCCTCTCCATAACTGATATTAACCAGAAATATCCTAAAGGGGCCAAACAACTGAAAACCACACACCATTAAATTCCATCTGCCATCTTGAATTGCCGACACAACTAACCATATTAGTACCCTAAAGTTGCTGTTCATCATGTTGAGTAATCATGAACAAGTATCCGTGTAGCATAAAGGTACATAAAACAGTCACCATCTATGTTTTCTTTGGCTGTTATCCTGTCAGATAGCACAAACTAAATAGGGTCAACATGTGATCAATTCCTGGATGGGAGACCTTAAAGCAAAATTCAGAGTGCTTCCAGAGGTGATGGTGGTATTGCAACAGAGAAATGGTCTTTCCTTTGAGTCAATGCTCCTGCATGATATTAAGGGGGCCAATGTGCTGTTGGATATACTGCATTTTGGATAAGATGTTAGATATGAAGTCCTGACCACTTCATATCATTAAAGACCCGTGGCACTGCCTGCAAGAGAAGAGATTGCTCCCAGTGTGCTAGCTACATTCTAATTTGAATAATTACATTATTTGATTGCTTAAATTACTCTGCCTTTGAAAATTGATGCAATATTTCTCACTTAATCCCGTCATCTGTTGCACAGTGCTGCTGTGTGCTGTTAAATTACTGCTTCATTCCTCCCGAAAGTTGATTGTGTTTCAGTGAGAAGTGTTTTGTTTCCTACATATGTCAAATCTGTACAGTGCTTAGGGATGAAAGGTGTTATACAAAAGCAAATTATTATTATAACATTAAAACCAAGATGATCCTCCTCACTCATACATGCACATTTCTAAAATAGTCCTACTTCCAGATTAAATGGTTTTACCGTAGAGTAGAATGTCTGCCAGAGCGGGAAATGCTATTGCCAACTGGCGAGGGTAAGTTACTTCCTCTATGCAGGTCTTCAATGGAACGGCTCCAAGGTTTGGATTTATCCATTGAGTTTTCCACATTGTTCTCCAAGCTTTCAAAGTCAAAACTGAAAGGAAATAGAAATTCCAACGTAGGTTTACACAAAAAAGATGTACGTAGCTTTTTTCCTTCCTGTTAAACATCTGCAGATTTACTAGGTCCCAACAGATTACAAGCAAGAAGAAAGAAAACAATGCAAAACAATTTCCCTACAGCTGGAATACAGTGCCTGATTCAAGTATATTTTGCAGCAAATCTGGACCTTGACGAAAGGAGAAATGAGCAACACAGGGATATAATTTAAGAAGAATCAAACAACCATGAATTAGTTTTATTTCAATGTAAAAAAATACAACATTGACTGATTTGTTGATGAACAGCATAGCATTGGAGGGTGGAGAGGGAAGCTCAAAACTGTCTTCATTTTATTTTAATAAATCAATACATTGTGTGACTATTCCTTTAGTTTCATCCATCAATATGTGACTGAATATTTATGCTGGTTTGTTGGCCAAGGCTAATCTTGAACCATATGTAATACATTACCAAAATAATTATAGATTTTCTTTGATTTTTGACTCCTCGCCCAATGTGTTGCCATTTAAAGCAAGAGTCAGTTGTTCCTCTTACATTTTTCGAGGTTATTACTTATGTTTACCACGTGAGAGAAAAAGGAAAAAAAACACTGTGGCAAGCTAACTTGCTTGCACTTGTACAATTTTAGGAACAAAATCTTTAAACAAGTTGTGTGCAGTTTTTCCAGTGTTAGTAATATTTTTTAAACATATAATTTTCCTTCATTAATTTTATTATAATTCCACCAAAAGTCTCATTTCTTTTCAATGGTAATATACATCTGCATGTAGCCAATCTAAAAATAAAACTTTGGTTCCATTTAGCTAGAGTTTGCATGTACAGTACAGTGTGCAGCCCTATCTTTTCTTAACACATTAATTTCATACCAGAAGTTGTAAGTACAATGTAATTAGGGTTGGCATAATTCAATTTTAATTTTTTTACAGTTTTGACAGATATCAATTTTAAGCATTTCTTTCTATTTTTAATTAATTAAAATTTTCATAGTTGCATAAAATTATGAGTTTTAAGCATTTAAAAAAAATATTTTATCTATTTAAATTTCCATAGTTGCAAAAAATTATGGGGGGGTCAGATAATAATTATTTAATGACATTTATATTAAAAAAAATTAAAGCTTTAACTGTTAACACACAAATTCACAACATCACATGAAAAAATACACAAAGTAAATATCCTTAAATCAAACTAATAAGTTCTCTAGCAGCAATTTTCTTACTTTGCCTATCTGTAAATTTAGATTCTTACTGGTGGATTTTTTCTGTTGCTGTTGTTTGTTTGTGTGCATACAGCGAAATCAACACTTACCAATGCTTACCAATAAAAATCTAATCCTTCCACGCCTAAATACAATGAAGTTAAACCCTGTGGGTATGTGAGAACATATCCTCAGTTGGTTAAATTACTGAACCTCCAATACAGTCAATGAAGATACTACGATTTACATTGGCCCATGGTGATTTTTTCCAACTTCGCATTGTTTTAATATATATAGTGTAATTAACAAAATATCTGGAAGTGTTGTCTAGTGGTAAGGTCAGACACCTGGGAGCCAGGACTCCTTTTTTTATTCCTAGTTTTGCCACTAACTTCTTAGGTGGTCTTTTAACTGATATTCTCTTTCTTGAAATGGGCCTATCCATAAAATTGATGTGATTATACCTACCCTGCTTTACCAGGGTGTTGTGAGAATTAGTTAATGTGAGTATATTGCTTTGAACTTCATAGGTATTATTTTATTATAATACAATATGGCTGAAAAAATTGTCTGGGTGTACTTAGTTCCACCTTGCCTATATAAAGGTATTGATTAATATTCAAGAATATGATATCCATTACATGATCTTATAATATATGAGGGGAAGAACACAAACAGTGGGATCTGTGGGATCTAGATATAAAAAGAGCTTTTGGAAAGGAAGGCTTAAAAAACTGGCAATTTTTCTTAGGCTAATATCTGGATGTAATGTTGATTTTATTCATTCTTTATTGCATTTTGTCCCACTAAGAGGGGATCAAGCTAAAACAGATGTGACTAATCTTAAAAAAAAAAAATTGGTCTCAAGGCATAAATATATATGCAAGGTTTTTCTTTTCCTTCTCTCTGCAAAATGCTGTGATCTAACACTTTGGGGCTAATTTTGCCATTTGCTCTGGTTCTAAGGAACCTACATAATTTTGTGCCAAGCTCATGCAATGGAAACAACTTCACAGGAATATCACAGCATCTGACTCTCTCTCCCAGTCTAGCTATTTTGCACTGTGTTGTTTTGTTTTGCGAGCCCTGATGAATATAAGCCATGTTTTACTTACGTGACTGCGTACTGTGCAAATGACAAATATTCCACCAGAACATCCAAGCCTTTGTTTTCTTCATTCAAAAACTCCCTGACCCATCTGTTAGAAAAATCATTAGAGATCAGTGCATTTGATTGTTTGGTGCAGGGACATGTCTGACGAAATTCTTTTTTCAGTGAAACTATAGAAACATCGATTGTGTGAAACGAAATATATAGAGCAAGAGCTTTTCATTTCTCACTCAGGGACAGAGGGTTCAAAAATATATCTTTATATGTGGAAACAAACACCTCTGCGGCATGACAAACGAAAAAGCATTCTGTACCATTAATATCTATACCACACACATTTCACATGGCTCAGGAAAACCTACAGAGATATATTTCTTTTCTTTTTCTTTCTCTTTTTAACAAAGAAACCTGGTACTGGTAAGTACTGTCCATTTCCCCATCACAATTAAATTCCTGTTGAAAGGCCCAGTATCATTTGGAGTAGTTAGTAGGCACGTAACATGATGACACTACCAATGTGGCTGAGGCATCCTTCCAAATCCACATTCATCTCCTTTCTGGCACAAGCTGCATAAACCACAGAACCAGCCAATACTAGAGCAGTGTTTCTGGGCTTCTTGAAATGCAATAGTCATATGAATTAGCTTCGTTTTTTCCATATACCAGCATTTAGCAATATTTCAAGAAGTTATAGGCAACAAAACAGCTGAATGATAATAACATCAAGGCTATATGATGCACTTCATATCTCTTTTAAAAATCAGCTTGCCTTCTCATACTAATATGATCAGATTTTTAAAAATACTTCAACATGTTCAAGTAAATTCAAGCCCCTAAAGCAGAACCATGCAAAATATTCACAACAAAACCTGAAATCCTGCAAAACCTAACTGGGTGTTATTGCAAAAGTGAAAAATTCAGAGCTGGTTTGCGAACCTGGACCCAGTTTTGAGCAAAGGGGTGGAAATTTGGCTCCATCTACTCACACCTCCTCAACACACCAACCAGCATAGCAGAATATTTATCAGTAGCAGATTACTCACCCCTGGAACAAGTTGAGAGCCAGGGAGTGAATTGTGACAGTTACAATTCCCTCCCTGGTTTGCTCTTGGAGCAGTTGTGCACTACCCTTTACTCAGGGCAGATTGTAAATTTACAATCTAGCCTTGAGTTATTCTGGTCTTTAGGCTTTTCGTTTTAGAGCATACTGTTTACTTGGTAGAATAAACATCTTGGTATGTCTATGATATATATTTTGCCACACGTATCTTTCATCCAGTTGACTGAAGGAAAATATGCATTTTGGAAATTGTACTGATTTTGTTAGCCTACGTTATTTACACAATACACTATAATGGTTCCTTCTGGAAATCTGTGATATGTCATAAATTTATATTTGAGAATGACATGGCCTGGATGCTTTTGGACTCTAGTGGGAAATTATTTATTCTGGAAAGTAGGGAAAAATAAAATATAACAAGGATTCAGGAGATGGAGTGCGTTGTAGATGTTTGCCACACATCACTGGGTTCAAATGTTTCAAAATGGTGCTTAAAATGTATCGAAGATGGAAAACTATTATAAAAAACACAATTCACACTGTATTGGCATCTATATACTCACTCAAGTACTAAAACATTGGATCAGATTCTGTTCTTAGTTACACCTCTGCAAATATGGCCCAACTCCACTGGAGACACTTAATTTTCTGCAGTACTTTATTTCTATTAGCATGAATAGTTATCTCTCTCTCCTCTCCTTAACAACCTACAGTGATTTCATTTTCTCTGCAGCTAGTTAGCAGCTCCCAATCTCAAATTTGTCAGCAGACATCGCTGCACTTCCCACAGATCTATGTTACTTTTTAAAGCAACTCTCAGCCCTTAGATCCCCACTACCCCTCCCAGCCCTCATGTTCTATACTTTAAGGAACACCCTGCATAGCTGTAGCCAGAAACTGTTATCTCCTAAAAGAAGTGTCATAATTCAGCCAACAGTGGGGTCATGATCAGCCGACACTAGCACTAAGAGTCAAACAAGAAAAAGTTGCGTTTATAATTCTTCTCTTCCCCCAGGCTGATCTGAGCTTACCTCAAGAAAATTAAGGGTCATTCTGTAAAACAGACTTTTTAATGATACCACTTACTCGACTTTGTCTTTCCAAGATAAAATTGTCTTGTAGTGATGATGTGATATGCGTGTAATATACCAAGAGACTCTGGGACAGTTTCAGTGTTCTGCTTCAAGGATTCAGAACAGCCCTCATGAAAACTAAAAGCACCCCATTAAACTGAGAGAGGTGTAATGCACCCCCCCCCCTTGCTATTCATTTCAAAGGGAAGGACACTTTTCTCTCAACTCCCATCCCAAATTGCTTACATGTAACCATAAAAACCTACACAAAAGAACTATTTTATCCAGGCAGAAAATAAGACTTGCTAAGTTTCTCCCACCACAGAGCCAGGGCCTCAGACTTATACAAAAACACCAAAAGGCTGTAGCTCCCAGCAGTGCTGATGTCTGGATTCAACTCTGCTAACAAACAAATGAAAATAACTCTTTCCGCACCCATTTTCAAATCTTGTAAGAAGGAACATGTCAAGAATTTCCACACAAAAATGTAGGCTCTGCATTATGGTACTCCTTGTCTCTTACAGTCTAGTCCAAAGTATTCCAGAGAAGCACACAGGATTATTATTTATTAATTTTCAATAGCACCCACAATGTGCTTGAAACCTGGTGACCCCAAAAAGACCCCTGTCCCAAACATTTTACAACCTTGTACAGGCTTAAGAGAGACTTACTTAAGAGATCATTAGACAGTGGGGGAGAGGGGAAACTGTCACCTTTAGAAAGAACCCCTTTCTAAACCCCTTTCTTCTTCTAAAGAACCCCTTTATCAGGTAAAATCAGCCTTGTTTACTTTACACTGTCTGGCAACAGCGACACATCACCACTTAGATGTTGTCAAACATTTGCACACATTTTAGCCAGAGTCAGCTACGGACTTTAATGGGTATGAAGAGGCTAACTCTGGTGCAAGTCTCCAAAAATTCAAGCGTGAGCTGATGTGCTGAAAACTTCTACTGAAAATTCCATGGAAAAGAAACTGTCCACAACATTTTGTAACTAGTACTTTAGCTGCTCACAAACTGTTACGATTGCTTACAGATTGCATTGTCTTACTCTGGCAGATTCATCCTGAAACTTTGCAGCCCTGCCAACACCATATTAGAAATGATGGTCTCACTTCAGTATTTGATGGTCAATTTCACTTCATTTCTGTAATGTTTCAGAAAGTCTTTTGACATTGTGTGGAAATCCCAGACATGCACTGTTCTACTGTATTCCATCACAGCTGGTTGCCAACTGCACAATTTTGGCTTTTAAGCCGTGGAATCTTGATTTTAATCCACCATAATCTGAGACTGTTGCTTGCTCCCATATTTAGTCTCTAGGATTTAGCAGCACACCATAACATATCATGGAACAGACATACAGCTCTCGTGTAGCTAAACCAATAACTATTCCAGGCCCATGTAAGGAAAGAGGCCCATTGGAAAGACATCAGAAAGACTGTACTCACAACATTTACTGAGCCTACTGCCATCACCCCTGGGGCAGAAGTTCCCCAGACAGATTAGTACCAGCTCTTTGTCACATCAGCCTAAGTAATCTTTTGTGAACAAACACTTCAACATTTACTTTTTAAACACTGAGTGATTTCCTACTGTCCAGGTCTCAGCTGGCAGTCCAGGGACTCCTCGACAGTGCTGTAGGTGCAGATATGCTCCTGTCCATGCAGACAGTTCAGTGTCCATTTTAATCTGTCTGCCTCATCTCTCTGGTAACGCACATTGTCTATAAGTAGGAAGCAGCTATGACACCACTGTGAGGCAAAGGGACTTACAGAAATAATTTGTGGGGTGCAACCAGTTTTTAGAGACATTAGCTTTATCAAATCCAGAGTCAAAATCAATTACCTTCTATGACCTCCGTGCCAAAAAAGCTGACAGACATAGTTTTCTGACGAAGGAAACCCTATGTGATTAAGAAAACAGCTGTTCTTTTCCATCAGTCAAGCTGATAACAATTACTCTTTTCCTTTTTTCATCAAGATATAATTACCAAGTGCAGAAATCTACCTCAGGAGCCTATTTTAGGTGCACACATACTGGAACCATTCAACAAGGCTTTAAAGAAATCTTATTTTTGTCTGACATGCTAATGCTGAATAATCCTTCTACTCCACTCATTTCTGAGTCTGGTTCTGAGAACAGGTTGGCAAAGTTGATATAAATAGGAGTTTGAAATGGCATGTGGAATAAAAAAAGCTAATTCTCCAAATTTCATTTTCCTATTAATATTTGAGGAAAGACTTGTGCTTGTGAAAGTAAAACACTGACAGCGCTAGCCATCAGTAAGGCATCATGCAAACGTACCATTCAAAAGTTTCCAACACAGCATCTCATTGCTCCCCTGTAAAACTATTACTATTCCAGACCTAAGATTTCCTGAGCAGAAGCTGTAAATCTGGGAGGGGGGTATGATGGTTGACTAAATTGCAGACCCTATCAGTCACAGTGATACAGCCCTTACAGAAGTCAGTGGCAGTCTTCTCATTGACTTCAAAGGCAGTTGGATTGGGCCCACAGTGAGCAGATTAAAAATGAACCTTCAGGATGACCAGCTAACACATTAATTTACTGCACAGCTCAAATCACAGTCTTCTATTATTTAGTGACCAATATATTAGATGTTATATATCTCATTCCTTAAAAATCTTGGAGATATTTGCCCAAAGCTAGCAGTCAGTTGATGTATAGACACAAGTCATAGGATTATTAAAAGCTCTTACCCAATATGATTTGTTCTTAAAGAAATTTCCAGTTCTCGAAGTACTTGCGTAGATTCTTGGACTCGTCTTCTGAATTTCTATAATTCAGTTGGGGGAAAAATATTTGAGAAACATATCTGGACTCACATGATGCTATTCAAAAATGTCAAAATCCCACAGGAGACAGAATATGTTAAATATTAAATATATTGAGAACATTTCCAAATCTTGAGAAATGAGAGACTGTTAATCAGACTAGTAACTAAAAGACATTCAGAAAAGTAACTCCTACTCCCAACTACCATTTTGTAGTTTCCTCATTTGAAACCATGTAAGGGAACAGGAGAATTAAAATTCTGTAAAGGAATATGTATTTCTTTACAATACAATTTCTATTTTAGCACCAAATGTGTCACAGTATATGGATCTGATTTTCAGCAATGGCCAATAATTTTGCATCTGCAATCTTGTCCCACAACTCAAGAGTTGACACACACTGTAGTCACAGCTAGGTAGACCTGTGTTAGGTGTAGACCTTAATTCTTCCATTGACCTAACTATCACTTCTTAAACAGGTGGATTATCTACATCAATAGAAAAAGCCCTTCCACTGATGTAAGAAGTGTCTGCGCTACAGCAGCACAGCTGTGGTTCCATAGCTGTGCTGCTGTAGTGGACAGAAGGACTTCAAGATTTTTACAGGGCCTTTCACACACCAGGAGGAAGGAACTCCAAATCAAGGATGATTTTGCCTATTAGTGATGATGAGAAAGCACATTAAAGAACACAGAAAACTTCTTACCTTCCTGGTTACTGCTGGATCAAGATAGCCCTTTAATTTCTGGATATATGTATGTGGAGGATTCTTCACTTGAAATCTTTCCTGCAGAGAGCACATAATCATCAGACATTCAAACAGTGACTCACTGTACATTCTAACTAGGTAACAGAAATAAATATTATAAATTTCAGATGCACATATCTGAAACTACAAGATAAACCCTAGTTGTCTAAATGCTCTGGAAGAATTAAGTGGTATTAAAAATAAGAGGGATGGTTGTATAGGTTTAAAAGATGTCATCACACAGGCTGCCACACTTTTTACAATTTGAAATAACATTAAAAACACACCGGACAAGTCAGAATGGTTTCCTTTATGGGAGAACCCACATTTTTAGAGTTATTCATATTTCAAGAAATGGGAAATGGGAGATTGTTAATTTTATAGGTGATAATTTTTTAAGCATTACAAATTAGCTTGCAAGCTCTTCCGGGAAGGGACCACATCTTTGTGTGTGTTTACACAAGGTCTATCAAAAGGGGGGGCCTAACTATAACAATGACATTTCCAATACTGTACAACATTCTGTTTAGATGTGCTAAATGGACTGAAACTTACACCATACAAAATACCACTCGAAGGCAAACATTCTCCCACCATAGGTTATATAAAGTTCACAAAACTATGGGGGAAGAGGCTGAAATGGCAAGTAGCCTGAAAAAAAAATTAGAGACAGCATTTGCCTTTCTAATATTAACTTCTTTTAAAAAGGCTTTTGAGGTGATGTCCAGCTGGCGTTAACAGCCCTCATTATATAGTTGTAAAGGGTATTCTGAATATTTACTATTCACATACTTTGAGTCTGATGCTGGCATCCTTGCGCAGGATCATTGGTGTTTACACTAACAGTAAAGTAAATTTATGGGTGACAAGCACAAATCAAACAGCTATCAGGGTAAAGCACTGGTGGGCTCTGTTACCTGGAATATTTTACACTTCTTACACTTCCCCTACCCTGGACCCCTCTTCCATTTTCTGCACTGTCTTGAGCATTTTGAATAACCTTTCGATCTATGCCAATAAGAAATTTTACTTTAACTCCTTAGGATGTCGATGCTCTTTTCTCCTTGAGAAATCACCTTTTCCAGTATGTATTTAAGATGACAGAGTGTGTATGAATGAGTGTGTGCATCTTCCCTGAGAACATGAGCTGGTTAATAACACAAAATTATGACCTGAGGAGGAAGGAAGGGGATTAATTGTGATTAATGCCCTATCAGTTCCTTTCCTTAATTTTCAGTAAAGTGAAGCGCAGCTTTACATTCCAGCTTTAGTATTTTACATGGACAAGAACCATGAACATGTCTTGTAACATTGTTGGCTTTCTTACCTCCTGTGGACTAAATAATGATTTTTTAAAGTGTCCCTTTCATTTTCAGACTGACGACATAATTACACAACGTTGTAATGTCTCCAGGACTTAGACAATCTTACACATAACATTGAAGTGTTTGTTTATCCTACATCAATATGCATTAAATACACAATGTCTCTCGTAATACATCCTACTTTCTATGTCAACACAAATCCTGCACACTCACGTTTATCACGCACAAGAACTGACTTCTTCTACCACTATTGGCCAACATAGTTTGAATGTTGAATGTATTGATAACTGAGGGGAATTCTGCCTGAAGAGTGGAGCTGAAAGCTCTGTTCCTTTTCTTAAAACGATGGTTCACAATCACATCAGCCTTTCCATTTCCATTTCTTCCCTCCTGGTCTACACTTCAACCCTCCTACCTGTCCTCTTGATATCAATTCCTAGATTATCTAGGTTTTTACATAAGTACATTTCCATCCCCATTATCAGGTGAGCTCTGTGAATTTCTATTCCATATTGATATTATTCCACTTAGAGGATCAGATAGGATTACAGCTGTCATAGGCTTGGTAGCTAAAGCCCACCTGAGAACAGAAAGAACTGCATAGAGCCCTGATAATCTATTCAATAATTACATGCCCTCTCTAACACACAACTCATCTGCTGGCCCACCGAGAGAGAGAGCCAATAAATATGACTCTCCATTGAAAGTTCCATTTCTCCCATTACAATGGAATAAACTCTCATTAAGGGCCTGACTGAACCTCCAGGGCACAGGACCACAGAGCGGGAAGATCCAGAAGGTTTTATGGCTCAGGAAGACACAGTGCCTTCCAGTTCACTGAAGTGCAGATAGAGCTTCCTCCCTGAACTTGAAGCATATCTTGGGAGGGGGTCCGGCTGGTTAGCTGTGCCCCACAGTGTGGAAGGGGACCCAGCCTTTCCTCTGCCCTGGGTGACTCGTGCCCTGGCATGACTTGTGCCCCAGGCTGTGCTGGCAGGGAGCAATGTCTTAAGCAGGAGCTGCAACTGCACCCGGCTTCTCAGCAGGGGGCCACAAAGGATATGTCTACACTACAATGAAAAACCCACAGCTGGCCCGTGCCAGCTGACTGTGGCTGGCGGGCTTCAGGCTAAGGGGCTGTTTAACTGTGATGGAGACATTTAGGCTCAGGTCAGAGCCTGGGCTCTGGGACTCCGTGAAGGTGGAGGGTCCCTGAGCTCAGGCGCCAGCCCAAACCCCAACGTCTTACACAGCAATTTTTAGCCCCACAGCCCAAGCCAGCTAACCAGGGCCAGCCACGGCTGTGCCACAGGGCTTTTATCCCCATGTAGACATATCCAAAGATGGTTCTTTGAGCCCTTCCTGGCTAGAGCACTTGTGCAAGAGCCAGGCACAACAAAGGAACTGCAATGGTGGATCAGACTAGTGGTCCCCCTAGCCCAATTGCATGTCTCTGACTAGCCAGGTCCAAATGCTAGGCACAATAGGAAAGTACAAAAGATCTTGTAGCGGACATTTATTCCCTTCCTGTCCTCTGTGGCTGATTCTAATGAGAGAGTACATATTTTTCTTAGAAGCTAAAGCCACTTCATTCTTAAGTTCCTGCAGAAGTTTTGGGTATATATCACTCACTCCTAATAACTTGTTGCTTTCAATATATCAGGTCTCATCAGCACTTTCTCTTTGAACATCCCAATCACAGACAGTCCTCATCTTTATTACCCCAAAAAAGTAAGAGCCTAAAGCCTCGTCTACTCTAGAAAAGGTTTGCCTGTATAACTATTGTGGTCAAAACCTCCTAGTGCAGATGCAGTACTAGCGAAGTGTTTTTGCTGGTATAGCTTATACCAGTTCTCTAAGCGCTATGGGCTACATAGAAAAGAACATTTATGCCAGCATAACTGCATCTACACTAGAGCTTTGGCCAGTATAAATATGACATGAACAAAATCACACACCTACCCAACATTACTATACTGGCATAAGCCTGGCCAAATTCTCTGCTGGTGTAACTCCATTAATTTCAACTCCATTGACTTCAATGGCGTTATGTCAGCCGAGAATTTAGCCATAGATCTCTCCTGAAGATACTGAACTGAATTAGAGTCAAGTTTCTATTATTCACTGGCTGAATTATAATCTTTTCTTGAATCAACTCCTGTGTATTACACATGACTATGATGAAAATAGCCTCTCTTCATGTGTGAGCTAGAGCCAGCTGTCCATTTTATTTGTGAGTAGATGAAGTCACTCATTATCACTGGTTTATTAGACTTAGTTGCCTCTTTGATCTCCCTCAACATGATTGTTTTCCTGATTTGGGAGCTAGCAATCAAATGATGCTTTATATTTTCATTTTTATACACTGGATTTTGTATCAATATAAATTCCACTATATGGTCTTTCCCGCACAGATTTCTTTTCTCAGTTAGATTCTATAGAATCTTTTAAGTGTAGTGCATGTTTTAATCTATACTTCATGTATAGTTACTATAGCCAGGTATTGATTTGTCATTCCACCGTGCTTCAGTTATGTTTATTATGTCATTCCTTTATTCCTATTATGTAAAATATTTCCCTCTAGGTCACCTATTACTGCTCTTGGCTTATAAACTTTTATTATAGTTGGGCCATATACCTGTTTTTGTTTATTTAACTCCTTAATCTAACACACTCTTACTCGTATGGAATTTACTTCTGTGATCTCAACCCATCCATCCTCCAGTTCAGCTCTAATACTAAGTAATACTTACGTATGACAAACATTCTGAGCAGATGTCTGTTCAACTAGATGGCTCCTCAGCACCTGTCAGCTTTCTCCCAGCTCTTAGTTTAAATATCTCCTCCAAAACCTTTTGTAATATTTGAGCTAGAGAGCTGCTTTTGGTTCAGTTAAAGTACATCTCTTCCGTACAGGCTTTCTCTTATCTCAAGAGTTTTCCAGGCAAGTACCTAATACATTAAATCATTCTGGCCCTAAGCCTCTCTCCTCATTTTCAGATGTAATTTTGGGTAATAACGGCATTTAGTCTAGTGGGCTTTTACTATTTTGTAGGTTATGGGCTGGACAGTGGCTTCCCTTGTATGATACACAAGGAAGAGACAGGGCTTTTCTTGTTGGTCACCTGTGCAAGTGGCTGTCAAGATCTTTGTTTTTTGTGCTCTGGCACACAAAAAAGGGCTAGGGCTGTCTAACTGGGCTGATAAGGCAAAGATACAAGAAGGCTACTCAGAGTAGGAGGCGCTGCACAAGAGAAGGTTCTTGTACCCACAGGGGCAAGATTGTGCGAAGGAGCAGAGAGGGAGCCAGTATTAAATGAGCAGGAGTGGGAAGGTGAGTTGAGAGAGACCAGAAAGACGTGGAGGAATTTAAAAGGAAAGGACAGCTTTAATTTGATTCCTGTATGATTATTTATTATTTATTATTATTATTTCTCACAGACTCGGGCTTAAGGCCAGAAGAGACCATCATGATCATCTAGTCTGACCTCCTCCACATTGCAGGCCACAGAATCTCATCCACGCATTCCTGCAGTAGGCCCATAGCTTCTAGTCGAGTTATTGAAGTCCTCAAGTTTTGATTTAAAGACTTCAAGTTACAGAGAGACTCCACCATTTACTCTAGTTCAAACCAGAAAACTATCCGTGCCCCACACTGCAGAGGCAGGCGAAAAAACCCCAGTGTCACTGCCAATCTGACCCCAAATATGGTGATCAGTTAGACCCTGAGCATGTTGACAAGACCCACCAGCCAGACACCTGGGAAAGAATTATCTGTAGTATCAACTCAGAGCCTTCCCATCTAGTGACTCATCTCCAGCCACTTGTAGAGGGGCAATATGCCAGCACAGGCAACCTCATCATATCATCCCTCAGTGAATTTATCAAGCTCTTGAAATAAATTAGGTTTTTTGCCCCTACTACTCTCCTTGGAAGGCTTTTCCAGAACTTCAGTCCTCTGATGGCTAGAAACCTTTCAAGCTTAAACTTGTTTATGGCCAGTTTATATTCATTTGTTCTTGTATCAACACTGGCCCTTAACTTAAATAGCTTCTCTCCATTCCTGGTGCTTTGTCCCTCTGATGTATTTATAGAGAGCAATCATAACTCCCCTCAGTCTTTGGTTTTTTAGGCTCAACAAGCCAAGCTACTTAAGTCTCCTCTCCTCAAGTAAGTTCTCCATTCCTCTGCACCTTCTCTGCACCTGTTCCAGTTTGAATTCATCTTTCTTTCTTAAATGTGGCAGACCAGAATTGCACATAGTGCTCCAGAGAAGGTCTCACCAGTGCCTTGTATAATGGTACTGGCACTTCCCGGTCTCTATTGGAAATACTTTGCTTGATGCATTCTAGCCTTTTTCACAGCTGCATCACATTGGCAGCACATAGTCATCCTGTAATCGACTAATGCACCCAGCTCTTTCTCTTCCTCTGTCACTAGAATTCAATTAGTAAATTCCACATCTGGGCCTTTGACTAATTTTGATTGATCTGATTTTGACTTATAGCCTGAGTATTTCCTCACTTCTCTGATATACTGATATATTCTAATGATGAAAAATTCTCATCTCAATGTGAGATATATTTCTCATGGAAAAACTGCACTAGGAGGTGAATACAAAGCTCCACAGCATTTTCCCAATGCATAGGATCATTTGGTTAATCTTGTAGAACTGTGTTTCTCAATTGGTGTTCCGCGGAACCCTGGGGTTCCACGGGAACATTGTTAGGGTTCCGCGAGCAGCTGTTCTCCGCGCCGCCAATCAACTGTTCTCCGTGCCGCTGAAAAAGGGAAGATGTCCTGGATTTTTCGGCGGAGGGTATCGAGTGTAAGTGTAATTTAAGTGTAATTTAATTGAGAAATGTTGACCTTTGCTTATTTCGACATTTTTTTTGGCCCCATATGTAAAAATACTGTTAAGAGTTTGGGGGGGTTCCGCAATTATTTATGGAGTTCAAAAGGGTTCCGTGGCCAAATTTAATTGAGAAACACTGTTGTAGGGAACACTGTTGTAGGAAACATTGGGTGAATCATAAATCTGGTATCCAGAATCCATGATATGCAATATCTAATTAGAGACTGATATAACAAAAATAGTGTTTGTTCTGCCTGTTCCACAATCAGACAGACATCTATTCTACAAAACTGCTGGGAAATTTATATTCTTCTTCAGGAAATATGTTCTGTTCAGACTTGTTAAGAGCAGTACCAAACATTCTGATACTTGAATCTTGGAGGAATTTTAAACTACTTTCCCTTAGTTTCAGAGAAAGCTCACGTAATAATTTTCTCCTGGTATTACATTTTGTAACTGAAATCTGAAACCCCCATTTATTAGGTCAAGATGAAATCCTGACTACATGATCTGTACGTTGTTTCATAATGAATGGTAGATTACTGCTCAGTATCCAGAAGGCATTGTCATATACACAGAAAATCATTGCTGTTATTATCTTGCTGCCTGCTGCAAAATATCATTAATCACAGGGGTAAGTAGGAATGGATTTAAAATCCTACTCCGTGCCCCACCAACCTCTGGCTGAAATTCCTTCCTACTGCAGCAAATGGGCACTACTATTTTCTTCTTTTGCAATTTTTAAAATCTTTTAAAGTTTTTCATGTAAGTTTAGTGCTGGTGTAAGGTTTGATTGAGAGCCCTGCAGATCGACATCCACTATTTACCAACAAACAGCACAGGCAGTGCAAGCTTCCTCGCTCCGGCAACCTTTCAATGCAAGCTTTCCCATGTATACCTCAGGCATTTGCTGGAGATGCCACCTCTAAAAGTAATCTGGTCTTCAAGGTCAGTTAGAGCCTGATCCTGCAAAGGGGTGAGTGCTCCAGGAAACTGCTGAGCACCATATCTGCTGGAGTCAAGGAGAAGTGGAGGGCTCTTAGGTCCTCTGTCCTGAGAACGCCAATGAGGAAGCAAAATTAGAGCCAGTTTTGGCTGATAAATATTGTAATGTGGTCAGTTATCCTCTGGGAACTGAACTAAGGCCACCAAACTCATTCCGTACAGGCTACTCCTTCTTTTACAGAATTATTCTCATCAAAATCTCCCATTCAAATGTAACAGGCTTGATTCTCCATTGCCCTGCACCTTGTGCAAATGCAAAGTGAATGCAAAATAGGTGCAAAGCGCATACTAGTCTGATTTGGAAGCATGCTACACTCACTTTGGATTCTCTTTGCATTGGTGCAAATGTCAACACAAGATGCCAGACAATGGAGAAGTGGGCCCTAATATCTTTTCAATGCATAATTGAAGTGTTCTTGTTAAATGATAAAGACACTCTCTTAATTTTATATATCCATTGGTTTAATTGGCAGTAACTTACAATTATTCAAGTCTCTATATTTTCATGCCGTTTTCCCAAGAGAATATTTGTGTTTTGACTCTATTACACAGAGATGATGTTATGATACATAGTGATAGATAAATCTCAGACACCTTAGAGCGTTCGTTTGCGTTAGCATCCAAAGCTAGATTTATCTATTTAAACCTCTGAACGCATGTAACTCAGCTCTCTGTCTCACTAGATCCATGTGATCCTCCTGCCTCTGACCTAATTCCCAATTCTTCTATCCCAGCTCTGACCCACAAACTCCCAC
The DNA here is from genome assembly GCF_026122565.2 of Emydura macquarii macquarii. Lineage (NCBI taxonomy): Eukaryota > Metazoa > Chordata > Testudines > Chelidae > Emydura > Emydura macquarii. The sequence continues at coordinate 85,772,197 of NW_027131390.1, forward strand.
CTCTGCTCCAGCCCTCTGCCCCGGCATCATTTTCACTGTTATTGCTTCTCCCCACCTTTATAGATGAGGACCCGGCAGGTCTGGGGTCTCTGTGCTTGTCTTCAGTCAGCAACTTGCTGCTAATATATCTAGGGCCTTCTTGCTTCCTGACAGCAAAGTGTGCTGAACACCTCTAAAACCCCACAAAGGCCAGGAGATTTCAAAGGCTTCTAGGTATATAGAGGTGCAAAAACAAAGATGCCTTAAAATATTTTTAATTGGAAGTTAGTGACAGGAGAGGGACCAGGGACTTGATTGGGATGAAAAGGGGGAAGGGAGTTAGGACCCGATGGAAGGGGATCTGAAATTTTGGCTGTGTTTTGGGGGAAAGATAGGGGGCATTCTTGTTTTGGCTGAATGGAATTGCCCATTCTTAAACTAATGCAACAGGATGGTACTGACAATGGAGGGCATGATTCTTCCATAACAAAGCGCTTCTCAGCTTCCAAATCACAGGCAGCAATGGTTTAACAAACACAGCTGTCAGATCAGGTGAGCCAAACAGAACATACCTTGAATTTGGGGTTTTCGGTATGGACAAGGAAGGCCTGCAGGTGACACAGGTGTGAGTGTCCACTTCCTTATCCCCATCCTCCTTGTAAGCTAACACAAGCGGCACATTCCACATTTAGGTGCTTTGTCACTGTAAGCACAGAAAACCCAGAGTATTCGGACTGCGTAGCCTATTTGCTCTGATGTGGGTCTTGTTCCGTGGCTGAGAGTCCCTTCTACGTCAGCAGGATATTTGGAAAGTAAATGGTTTTTGAGTGATGGGAAAGAGGGACATATTTGTAGCTTCTGACCTTTGACCATGCTCTTTTAATTAAAAAACAAAGACATACAGGGCTTAATTCGGAGCTGGTGTAAGGAGGTACAGTTCCACTAATTCCAACTGAGATGAACCTTTTTACACTAGCTCTGAATCTGGCCAATAGAGTGTCATGGAATTAAGGGTTTGAAACTTCAATGTTTATAAAAACATTCTCTTCTTTAGAATTGTCTCTGTGTGCGCGTATACAATTACCTAGGAAATTGCTTAATTGTAGTTAAATTGCTGCTAATTGAAGCTGCTACCAGTATGTTGTGAAAGGCACTACTGTAGGCAGATGCAAGGCGTTAAGGGTATGTTTCCACATGATGTGCAAAGGCTTAGTCATGCAGCCTCCTCTAGTGTTAATGGAAGTCATCTGTAAAGCTATGAACCATGCAGAACATATGCCACTACAACTGACGGTAAAGAAACAGAGATCACTAAGACAAGTAGAGGAAACCCTCATGGAAGTAGGAACACATTGTGCCCTGAGATGTTATGAAAGGCACATTTTTATAAAATGAAAAATAAAATAAATGTCTAAAATAAACTACTTTGAATAATAAGACGTTATCTAGTATTTGGGATGCATTCACTGTGTGGTTTTTTTTGTTTGTTTGTTTGTTTTTTGTTCTGGTGCTCTTTACAGTGTTACTGGGCCAGATCGCATTTACACTAGGTCCCTTTTATGTCACTCTGACAATGTAATGGGGGGGTAAATATAATTAAAAATGTAAAAGTAATATACACCCACATCAACTCATGCTAAAGCCCCATTACCTTACCAGAGTGATGTAAAGGGGCCTTAATATAAATAAGAATCTAGCCCATTGTGCCCTGTTGAACAGTTGCCACATTTCAAGTTAGAGATGTTTGCAGTAAATAAGTAGGTGAAATAGTGGTCAGCTGTACCTCTAAAGATACTGCACAGACTGATTTTTAAAACTGGTGTCCAATTTTGTGTCTATATTTCTGTCTATAATTAATTACAGGAAAAAAAAGTTAACATAGTACAATCCCATAGTTAGATGACCAAATGTTACCATTTGCAACTCCAACGGAAGGAGCAAAATGGCAGGCACAAAACTGGAGATCAGTATTACAAATAGGGCAAGTAATTTACAAATCATAATGACAATTGGTAAAAAATAAGATTGTGTCAAATTCAATTCTTCCTGAAAATGAATAGTTTGAATTTTGAAAATGGTCAGAATAATAACACCACAAGCCCTTTTTTCCACATTAGTTTGAATAGTTTATTCTCTCTCTTCTTGGGAGTTCTTCAACGGATATACAGCTCGGCTATGTTTAGTCTAATTCTCAAGAGGAGATCTTTTATTCTTTGGCTGCCTTGCACTTATTTAATAATCGGGCATTATATATGTGACATTGTCTGGATTAGGGGGCCCTTTTAGAATACCATTTAATATTAAATATTACAATTACAATATTTTGTATGGGATATGCCATGTCCGGTACCACTGGAAAGGTTACAATTTGCTGAATATGATAATATTGTTTATGTGCATGTATCATCTTGGTACTGCAAGTTATAATTATGTATGGCATATCTGTATTTCAACTTGTGCTGTGTTTCTGGGTGACACCCCAGACAGTAGGGCAGCAGCAATAAGCCTGCTTAATGGTCCATCAAGAAACTCACAGGTACAATGAAGCAGAGAAGCCAGGGCTACACCTTACGAGTCACCAAGACCTGTAACAGGCCTTATGGACAGGGACTCTCTCAGAGGCTTTTCCATGCCATGTGCTCAGGGCTTGTGTTTGAAACAAGCCACATGGCAAACCACTATAAAAGGCAGCTGCACCACATCCATACTGTCTTCAGTCTTCATTCCTGCTTCCTACCTCTGAATCAACTCATCTGCAACTGAAGCTGTAAAACAAAGGATTGAGATCCATCCAGATACTGGATGTACACCAGAGGGACTATACAAGCCTGCACATTCCACAATTCTACTGAAAATTTGATATATATGGACTTTCAAATCACTTGTATGCATCTGATTGCTTTAATCGTATAACACCTCTCACCTTGTTTATTTCTTTTCTTTTATAATAAATCTTTAATTTTAGTTATTAAATATTGGCTGGCAGCATGGTATTTTGGCTAAGATCCAAACTCATGCTGATCTGGTAATGTGGCTGACCCTTTGGGGTCAGGAGAACTTTTTGGAAAAGAGCACAGAGGTGTAATAACTTATCTCTTTACTGGACCTAGTGGCTGATTGGGAGCCAGAGACTGAAATGCAGTAAAGGAGGCAGTGTATTTTTTGTTTTTGCTTCTTGATAACCAGTGTGGGAAATCAGAAGCACTGTTTGTGGCTGGTTGGGGAGTCTAACTTCAGTGTTACCCACCAGTGCTGGGAGAATCTGCTCTCCTTTTGCAGGCTGCCCTTATCTTGGCATATTCAGGTGGTCTACCCTAGGCACAGATGGGTCAAAATATGTTAATGAGTTTTTCCTAGCTGCCAATTTTCATATTTTTAGACTTCTGAGACTAATTCGAGACATTTAAGAGGACTTTACTTAGCAAACTTATTATATAGTGCTTATCTTTGTCTGTTTCTATTTGTTTTCTCCAAGTCAATCAATAATTATTTACTGACATAATCATCTATAAAATAGAAATGAAATGATTTTTAAAAACAGCCGTTATTGTGCAAAGCACAATGGAATTCTTTGAGTTGAAAGACATGAAATAAATCATGTCAGGAGGCATCAAAAATGTTTCTGATTAATCAATGATCAGTAGTTGAAAATGTTTATTAGCCCTGAAAAGCATTTTTTCTAGTCTATCAAAGTGCTTCCAACCCTAGAAGGTCACAAGGGGTCAGACTTTAAAATCACACCATCCTGGCTATGACTATCATCTTGTTTTTCCCCTGATTCAGCTGTTTTATATTAGAAGCTGATATGTCACAAATTGCTATAGTCAGAGATTAATGCTTCATAATATTTGCTACCTGAGATTCCAAGATGCATTCAAAATACATAAAGCATTGGTCTGTATCTCTAGCATTTATAAAAAGAAAGCAGCTACTAAAATTATGCCAGAATTCAAAAGTTATGCAGGAAAAAGGCAAGATGCTAATCAGAACAACAGGATTTTATTAACTGATATTTTGCCTTCTCATTAGACCTATAAAGAAATGTTTTACACTATTAGAAATCTGGGAATTACCTATTTTGTGGGCAGTGGTACATAGGCTAGCTGTGAGTACTTTCTAGTTATAGCATGATAAACGGATCCAAAATTGAATACAGCAAGTTCTAGAGGTCAAGCCGGCATTATTTTCAATCTGTGAAATAATATTTTTTGTATACAACAGTACTTTATCATATTTTGGTTTAGTTCCTTATTTACCACTCCTCTTTAATTTCAAAGGGGCCTTTCAAATTTCATATGTATAAGAAGCATTGTTTCTTTAAAGGACCCGGGAAAGGCAACCATATATAACTGAACAACAACCTGGTAGCTTTGGGTCTGTTTGCCAACTTCATCATCTTCAATTATTAGCGTCACATCTTCAAAGCACTGCACAACCAGTTATTTTATTTATTCAACCTCAGCCTCCACTCAGGATTATTGTTCCCATTTTACAGATGGAAAAATTGAAAGGTTAAGTGACTTTCCCAAGGCCACACAACAATTCTGCTCCATTCTAAGTGAAGGATTTACTGGAGACAATGGTACTGCAAGCTTACAATTCAGTAACATCCTATCTGTATGCAAGTCAAATAAACATGTGTTCCAAGTGTTAGCCTCATTAGATTGAAAATATCTCTGCATAGCATCTAAAAATGATTACCTTCTATTTAGATAGGAAGAACTGTATCCGTTTATCAAATCCTTGCTGACTAGAACACCTGACATCCCCCTTTTTAATAGACAATGTTAATTTAAATTCTTTAATCTCTGACATATTCTTGTCTTTGTGCCATGCCTGAGAAGACACAGTACTTCATGAAATAGTCGAGGAAAAGTTATGCCAATACATTATTTTCCTCTTTTCTTATGACCTGAACCACAGCTCTTGAGCTTTATTATTCCAATAAATTCTCCACTAAATACAATTCACCCAGTGGCTTTATTGCAGGCTTTGTCTTCCTCTTAAATATCCTTATCACATTCTTTAGTCCACCCAAGAAAATATTTTTATTAACTTTGTTAGCTGATGATTGTAAAGAATTTGGTTATACTCTGAGAAGCTGTTGCCTAAAAATAATATCCTGGGTTCCTGTACAGTAGAACTTCACTAATCTGCGCTAAAACAGCCATTAACTTCAGTGGGCTTTGATTGGCCTCTCAAAGATGAGGTCTGCCATGGACTGCTGAGGTTTATGGAGTAGCAAAGTGGAAGGGGTCAGAGCCCACCAGTCAACTATAAGTGCTCTATTCATATTTCAAGGCATTAATAACTATCGGGGAAAAGTCAGGAAGTTAAGTGGTGTTAACCTGGAGGGGGTACAATATCACCCACACTGGCCCAACAGCAGAATCTCATTGGTCTGTGTTTCAGTGAGTGGCCCCACCAGAGCTCCATATTCAGGAAGGATGTGACCTTTGCTGAAATTCTACTGTATATGTTTTCTGCTGAGTCTGCCAACAAAACCTGCAATATGAAAATCAGGCTCTTTTCTGGCTTGCACAGCATCACCAGTATCAAAGATTCTGCAACAAGAATTTCACTGACAATTTGATTGCTGCCACGCAAGACGGAATGAAATCAAGCTCACTTTTCTGTAGCTATGCTGACTCTGCAGAGATAACAAGAGTAAAAAGCTGCTTTGTCAATAAAGTAAGTAGCTGTGAATCATGGACTGACAAAGAAAGAGACCAGAAAATTAGGTAGGAGCTTACAATGAATCATTGCAATAAAAACAATAGATGTAACACTGGGTATGTATGCAGATGCATCACAATATGGAGCAGAGAGGGCACATCAGTTTCTGCAGAATTTGGTATTTTATTAAAGAAATACTAAGGGATGTATTTCACTTTCAAATAAGAGCCTACATTAAGAGCAGTTGCACATACCCCTACAGACATTTTGGTTTACTCAACCAGAAATTCTCTGGGTGGCCTAGCAGAGCATATGCTGAAGAGGGAGCTACAGCAGCTATTTACTGGGTGCAGTATGTGTTCCTCTTGTGCTGACTCAATTTTACTAGCTGATACACAAGGGGGAAGAATGATTGTTGCTTGAATCCCACCCCTTTGGAAAAACTTAGCACCAGTAGATGAACTGATTGTGTCAGTTCCCTATGAAGGAACATGTGCCATTTCCTTCTTAACACTATGCCACAATCTATATTTCTAGTGCTGATGACTACAAACAAACACAAAACTACTGGCTGAACTCCGGGAGTCTACACTGTGTGATACTAAGACATCGTTTTTCACAGGCCAGTCACATCCTTCAGCTACCACATATGATGGGTTAAAAAACACTGTACCTTTTTTGCTCTCTTGATATTTCCTTCCCCACACACACATCCCATTTTTGGCTATTAATAGTTGCTGACAGGATAAATCTGTTTCCAAAATAAACATTTTTATGGCAAGGGGTTTAACAATAGGGAAGTAATGGAATGAGGAAGAATAGAAATTGCTCCAACACAGTCTTATGGATAATCTCCTTGTGTGTTTGAACTCCTTGGTGGATGTAAAGTTGTTTGTTTTAATAAGTAATAAAATAAAGACACAACACGGTGAATATTACTGATTCATTTCTTGTGGCCATCCTGGATACAACTCATGGGCTTGTTCTTCACTGTGCTGCTCCGTTGGTGCCACAGCCATCTATGCAGCGACATCGACTGAGCGGATCTGGTGAAGAAGCGATCAGTCGATTGCCGAGCACTCTCCCATCGACTCTGGTACTCCACCGGAGTGAAAAGCATAAGCTATGTTGATGGGAGAGCATCTCCCGTCGACATAGCATACTGAAGACAGCGTGGCTGCTTGATGTAAGGTACATCGACTTCAGTTACGTTACTTATATAATGTAACTTGCGTACCTTGCATCGACAGAGCCGCGTAGTGAAGACAAGCCCATAGACCAGATAAAGACAAATTGGTGAATGTATTGTCGAAGAGAGCGAGCTCTTGAGCATACGATCCTAAGAATCCGAACCTGTCACTGATTAACACATCACCCACACACAAGCCTCCCATTGGGATCCCATACTGGGATTTCTGCACAAGAAACAATGGCACAAACGTGCCATAACGGATTAAGGGCCTGACTGTGCTTTCCTCCTGTGTATGTGCACAAGAGAATGTCTATTTTGCCTGGTGAGAACCAGACGAGGAAAACTTGACCCACCTGTGACAGAGGACATCAGTGCCTCCACAGGAGCCACCCTCATTATCTGGTACAGCCAGTGTTCAGTAAACATTCCCTCATCACTGACTGCCTTGACAACACTACTGTCTCTCTAAACACCCTTTCCGCAACAGTGTTAACAAGGAACTATTGGCCAGCCTACTTGAACAGCAACTGAGCTCTACCAATATCTTAGACATTTTCCAGATAGTCTTCAAACCTGGGTATGCCATGGAGATGATACCACGCTGATGGATAATCTCTTCACAGTTACAGACAAAGGCCATCTATAGTAGTGCTATTAGATTTACCAGCAGATCCTGACACCAGCCTATCTCAAGAGGTTGTTGACCCAGCTCAGGACCTTGCCAGGGTGGATGGACCAAGTTGCACTCATTCTTCTCTCCACCCAGCTCCCCACGGTCTGTTTCTCAAAATATTTTATAGGCAGATGAACAGAAAATGCTCCATAAACCACTTATACATCATAGTTTGAGAACCCTACTCTAGGCTAGGGCCTTCCTCCTTCAGGTCATTACTTCAAATCCAGCACAGGACTGTATGGAATGAAAGCTGTTAATTTCCCAGGCAGTTATGTTAATTCACTGACTTTTTTCTTTTTAACTAAGATGAAAAAATGGCATATAGTAATGAATGATGTCAATACAAACAGCAGTTCATGTTCTGCTTCAATTAAAATTGAAAACATGTATCACATACAAAATCTATTCATGGGAGAATGTGTTTTAGCCTTATGCCATAATTATGTGGACAGATACAAATATTTCATGCACCATATGCTATACTACATTCTCTTTATAGATGTCTGCCTCATGGCTGCTCTAATTTACAGACTGGTAATCAATCCCAAGGAGATGCAGGGCAGCTAGGGAGCTGTGGCAGATAACAGAACTTCAGAAACATTCCTCTAGTACCCCAAAGCATGCCTCTTATAATGGATGGGCCCAGGTGGGGGTGGCATGAAGCCAGTTATTCTGACTCTATTCCACTTTGTGATTTCCCCACATTACGAGAATCATCATCAGCTCCTTAGGACAGCTCAGTGACCCTTCTGTGCCGTCACTATCAGATCAGTGGAAAGGGCTTCGATTTTGGCTGAGAATCTGACTCAGTGTGTTTTAAACAGAGTGATGAAAATGTGCCTCTAATTACTGGGGTTTTCCCTTGTGTTTCCTGTGCTGTATGTTCTTACCCGTCTGTCTCAGCTCTGTTATCTTTTTTATCTGTAGACTTCAAAATTTATGTGAAGTAGCAGCAGCTGTGTACTGTAAATGTATGACGAGCTCTGAGGTGCGAATGAGTGCATCTAGGCCACATGATAACTTCCTTCTTCCTCAATCTTGTATGGATGCAAAATGACGGTATAAAATCAAGGACAAATCTCACAATTCTGGATCATTTTACACTTTGATGGTACATGCTCTAAGCAATAATCCTTGAGAATACTAGTTACTTACAGTAGATTAAGCAATTTGCTGCAGTGTTTCCGTAAACTATAATTTTAAGTAGTACAATACTTTAAATGTTTTTGTATAGAATATTCAAGGAACACAAGGAGATAGCTCTGTATTGCAATTTACTTCAAGATCATCTGACTTTATAACACACTCTATCACTCTGTGGGATGTGTGGGAAATATCCTACAGAGCCTTTTATTATCATGTCCATGATCCATCAACATGACCAGAGGTTCTCCTGAATTCTCATTATGGATTCTTTTTTCTCTGTGGTTACATCTGTACAGTACGTCTTATTCTTTCACCCCAGGCTGCACAGAATCAGGTTTTGTGTCATTAGAAATGACTGTGTAAGGTTAATTTACAAACGGATTTAGGTGTTAGCTCCAAAATCTATGTCCCGCCATTTTTTGCTTCATGTTCTTTAAATATTTTGTTTTCTGTTCCTCTGTTGTTGCAGAGCCAACATATTAATGACCATATGTTATTTTCAGGGCTGTGTAGACAAAACAGTGAAACTGATGCACAAAGACTTCTTGGCATATGGCACTGTTTAAACTGAAGTTGTTCAAGCTCTGGAAATGAAGAGTAGTTTAGCTCCATGAGCATTCATGCTTTGCTGAGGGAGATAGTTGTGATAGTGGTTTTGTGAAGCTGTACAAGAGGAAATTTCACATATGCCAAGAGACAATAGTAATTTGGGGCATCACTAATCTAGGGCAAATTCAAACCAGCAGTTTAAGGGTGAAGAAAGGTCAGCCTCTTTAAACCTATGCCACATTAATGTTGATGTCATCCAACTCACAGGGAAATATGGAAATAGAACAGAATAAGATAAAATGGGAAAGAAGTCTTTTTGGGTAGCTTTTAAGGGGTGCTACAAACAAAGGGGTGCACCAAGCCAAATAAATGAAAAGCCATAGTGTCCCCCTTAAAAATTGTGACAAGGAAGAAACCTATCTTGTGCCCTCAGTGACAACAAAGCTAAAACCCCTCACGGCTCCCCTTTACCTGATCACAGATCAACTCCCATTTCTTCTCATTGTCATACTGTCGAAGTAATCTGGCTTTATCAGGTGGCAAGTTCATTGCATTCTGTGGAGAAAGAGAAAACCAATGTCAGAGACTGCAACAGGCTTAGGACTGAGCGAGGTCAGACATGAGCAAACCGAGACAACATGGTTGTGGTGATTTAATTGTTTTATTTGAATTCCACAACATTCCACTGAGGCCCTTTAAACGTCAAACTTTGCCTGAAGAGAGCTGGTGAAGCAAAAGGAAAAAAAAAACCCTGCCAGGTCTCAGTTATGCCTCTCCCAAGGCAGAGTCATGCTGAAGAGGCAGGAGGGGGTGGTGCACTGCTAGAGCACTGGTTCTCAAAGGAATTATGTCTTTCAAAAGAATACTTCCTGGTCTCAGCAGAAACTTGGCACAGCTGGGGTCTTCCTCTCCCAGCCCAGCTATCCTGGAGTGCAGGATTAGGCAGGGCCACGTTACCAGTGCAAAAAGCACTCGCTGTCCCACTGGATTATTCCTGCCCCACGCTTGGCACACATGCACCTTGCACCATCTCCCCAATCCAGCACACTGGCAAAGGGGAAGGCATAATTTATTCCCTTGTTGGGAGATTTCAAAAGGCTCATTTTTTAAGAAAGATTTTGAAATGCCATTAAAATGAGAATTAAATGGTATTTTATTTTAACAGCAGGACAATATTTGGGTTTAAAAATGTCTCTGCGTGCAACCTGAACTAAATAATTTACATCCTGCAGATATGAGCAATGCCCGCAGTGATACAGCACCATTCACATAAAAAAACCATAATGAATTAGAAACTCTGGCTAACAATCTGCAATATAGAATAAGAATGTATGGAAAAGGTGCAGAGTACACCAAGCCTATCATCATCACCTCCTGTCATGGTAAATAAAATGTCCTTTGATATCTATTTGTTTGGTGTTGTTGGCTACTTACTCATGAGGTTGACTCACAAAGGTGTGTACCTCCAAACTTATTGCAGCAATTCTTATGTTTTCACTTATATAGCCCCTTTCATCCAAGAATCCCTCAAGCACTTTACAAACATTAATAAGTCTCATTACACATCAGTAAATTGAAGCACAGATATGTTAAGTGGCATGCCCAAAGACAGCGATAGAGCTACAAAGAGAATTCCAATCCCTGGCTCAGACTGCTTCAAATATCCATCTGCCATCACTGATAAATCTAAAAAATGAATTTTTCATTTAACATCTGATATACACAGAACCAGAAACACCTGGACTGCTATCACAGGTACCTGCCACATGCCTACTGAAGTGCCAACATTACAATGGAAGACTGGCACATAACCCATTTCTGTACTGTCTGACGAGTCAAGTATGTGAGGAAAAGGCAACTCCAAAGTTGATACAGCTACTCAGTACATTCTCTTTGTTTAACCCATGGCACTTCAAAGAAGGCCACTGCACTCTACATCAGCACAGTGGCTGCAATGGATGCCAGCACCAAAGGGTTTTTAATAATCCAGCAGTGAAGCAGTGAATCCATAGGCTGGCAAACAGATATCAAAACATTCAGTTCCTGACCAGTACATTTTCACAATTTATGACTTTATCAAACTTCCCGTTACACCGAAACAAACCAATCCTTCAAATTCCTAAACATACCTCGCAGACAGAGTCCACATTCTGTCCTTAGTTACACCCATGAAGCCCTACTGCAGTCATTGTAGATGGAGAAGCATAACCGAAGGCAGAGTTCAGAAGGCAGGATGATGGATTGCAAAGTGGCCATACCTCTGCACACAAGGAAAAGTATCTGCCAGGGCCAGCTGAGACTGCCAGGACACCTCTTTATTAAAGAGGTGCAATTTCCTGAATCCTAAATGGCAAGCTATGTAATGAAAATGTAAATGAGCCCTAGCAATGGCAGGCTGAGGACTAATGGCACAGTGTGGCTTTAAGAGCAACACATGAATACAAGCTGAAGAACAACTTCAGCGGTGTCTTAAATTTGAGTTAAAATGCAATATATTGGGAAGCAATATTTCTAAGTATGTAATCTCAAGCATAATCTGACAATTGTACTTACATCTAAATGGGCTCAATGATCCACATCTTAATTGCTTAAGAAAAAGCATTTATGTTGTGGGATGTAGGTTTCATATCCAGTACCTAGCCTAACCCCAAGGAATTTAGACTGCAAGCCCATTAGAACAAGCACTGTGTAGTCTGTGTGATTGTACAGCACCTAGTACACACAGCTGGCACTCAATTAACAACAACTGTAAGGTTACATTCAGAATATTAATACCTCATGCTGATGTATTTAGAGAGGACAGCTGAACAAGAGAGCTTAACTTGCAATGGTCAGTGGATTAATATATCTGTCAAAGATTTCTTAGGTCCCTTCTGCCTCACCATTATATTCCTGTCACGGGAAAGCTGCTTTCACCACTTATATATCAAGTGCTGATTCCTTCTTCCCTACCACGTCATTGTAACATAACATTCCCTTCTGCATCATTATAAGGACTTTCACACACATTTTCACAGCACGTTGTATGACTTGCCCTTTTTACTATAATTACAGTATCTAATTCACTGTGCTGGAATCATGTAACTTTGCTAGCATTACTGTTCTGTAACTACCTCTTCCAGTCTACCAAACAGCCCCATCTACAGTTACCCTGCTTACTAAAAGTCTCCAGCTTTGCGATCTGCGACACTGAGGTTCAGTGTGCATAAGACTCCCACCTCATTTGTCTTCCCTGGTGCTAATAAGACCTTATCAAACTCCTCTTCAATCCTGGATTCTGACAGTCAGCCAGCACCTTTGCTCAAAGCAGTGAAGCACATGCAGAAAGAGTGACTAATTCCCTTAACTTTGCCATTCAAGTTCTCAAACTTAAATGTAATTGGAAGTTCCTCTGATTACTGGAAATGCCTTATCTGCCTGACAGACACCCCTGATTCTGTTCTACCTTTCATGTGATCTAGATAGAACCATAGATAAGAGTGGAAGAAAAGTCTGCTTGGTTCATCCAGTCTGATATTCTACATTTTTTAGATTTACTACTATTAGTCTCACAAGTGACTTACCTAGCCACATATTGAATGAGAAAGCCCAAGAGTCTATTACACTGTTCTGCTGTAGCAAACACTTTTCTTCCCTTAACCTGTGGTTATTGCTCCTAGTCCTACCATCTTATCAGATATTAAACACTTATCTTCCTATACTCATACTGCTATCTTGATGGCATATGTAGACTATGACCATATTTCCCCATGATTCTACTCTTTCCTCATACATCTGCTCCAATCCATGTATCATTTTATTGCCCTTCTTGATATTTTCTCTACGTTTCTTTTTAATATCCTTTCTAAATTGTGAGGATCCAAACTACATTCAAGACTATGCAAAAGCTTGAAAGTTAGTCAAAGCATCACTATTACGTGTGACCATACCATGTCAGGCTGTGATCTGATTAGATCTAATCAGCTCGTCAGGCCAGATTGATACTTGGATAGGAAACACGTCTGTAAAACCCAGGCACGATAGGAAGTTGTGCTGGCAATTCAGCAGATAATCCATGTCTCTGAGTGAGAATTCAATCATGGCAATGCCACAGCATGGAGAGAGGAGCTGAGTTGCTGTCTTTTGGCAAGTTGCCATTATAGATCCTCTGTCCCTTTTGGTATTTGTAGGCATGTTAACCCCGGTATCTTGGCCAAATTCCCATGTTGCATTGACATTCTGCCCACCTCCAATCCCCTTGTAATTTCAGTTGGACATGGTATGCTCCACTCCATGTCTTAAACTGCTGCGTATTGTTACGGTGTTTTTCAATGCTTACTACATTTTACTCTAGAAATTACTGCACTACACTAGAAGGTAAAGTGATTCCTTGATTCCTTATCTACAATCAGGTCCAAATCTTCTTCGCCTCCTTCAGATATGAGTGAGGTGAGGCTGATTAGCAAACGGCATTAGCTGCAGTACATGGTTAGTACATTTCATCTGGTAAAAAGTTTGTAAACAGCTTTGAGATCTGTTTGCATAAAAGTCCCTGTTGCCTGGTGGGCAGAACCACTAGTGGGGGAAGCTAAATAACACTCTGACCAGCAGCAGCTTCAATTCCTTTCCATGGGCTTTCTCTTACTGATTCATAAACAGAGGATTCCAAACAAAAACAAGCGGGTCTCAACTGTCAGGGACTGTTCCAGCTTCTTAGCCAGCTGGAAAAGGAAAGACAACTTTCCCCATGAGTAGCCAGCACCAGAGCCCTAGCTACCTTTCTATCCCTTCACCGGGTCGCCCTTGTGACAAGCAGGGAATGGCATGCACTGGGCTGAGGCTAGCGCAACACCTTTCTACCTTGACACAGACACTCTTTAAAGACAAGATCCTTACCATTAAATCTTCTGCTTTATATGTGAATCACCCTGAAAACAGCATCTTCTTCACAAATGCATCAAATCGCACTCTTTTATTGGAGATTGTTACCAACTCTCACTCCAGATCTTCTCAGACTCACTGCTTTCCATATAGCCCTCTCCCAGGCGTGTATCTGTGCTATTGTAATCCCTCCCCCTATGTTTAGGGACTACATTTGTTACAACAGGTCTACACTGCAGACCTATATAGGTATAACTGCCTCGCTCAGGGGACTGAAAATTCCACACCCCTGAGGAACATAGTTATACCAACCTAACCCCCCCTGTAGACAGCGCTATGTCGACAGGAAAACTCCTCCTCTCAGGGAGGCTGATTAATTACACCAATGGGAGAAGCTCTCCTGTCTGCATACGAGCATCTTCACTAAAGTGATACAGTGGCACTGATGCAGCACTGTATGTGAAGACAGGCCTTTACATTGACTCCTACTACAGAAACTAAGCTAACTTTTCCTGCTCCCTCTGAAGTTTGGTTCTGTTCTCCTGCTCTTTCTTCCAGTTGGGTGTCATTAGCTAATTTGATCTTGATTGATTTATCATTGTCTTTAGATTGTTAATGAATGTATTAAATAATACACATCCAAATGCTGCCCTCTGCAGCACCCTAACTGATTTTGTTCTACCCTGGCAAGTCTTTCCATTAATAACTAATCCTTGTTTCCTGTTAGAAAACCAATTACTAATACATGTTATGGTATTTTTATCTAATTGGCAGCAATTCACTGCCTTTAGAAGTTTATTGTGTGTCACTATATCCAATGTCTTCCTGAAATCCAAGTGCACTATATCCATTGCGTATCTTTTACATACTAAACCAATAATTACAGCAAAGAAGGCTAATAAATTGGATTGGCATGACCCTATAACTTGCAGTAAGTGTGGCTATATTAATAATTAACAAAATGAGTGAAGAGTCTGTATTTCGGGCCCTTTTTCTCTACCTGATGATTAAGTGGAATGACTCTCACAAGTCTCCTGGTCACTTCCCTTTTACTAATGACTATGAAATTCACAAACACTACCAGCACTTTTCAGCTCCAGTCAGAGGACCAGGAGCTTCACTCTGATCCATCTGATTTCACTTTCCATCTTTATCCTCAAATTAAAATCTATGAATGCATCATTACTGCATCAGTAACTATCCTAATCATGGTAAAATCTAAACTAAACCTGAGTCTTAACACCCCTGTTCTTGCCTTCTCTGCTATAGTCATCTCATCTCATACACTCAATGCAGATGATCGCAATACAGACCCCGGGTCTCATTTTCCAATTTCCTACACTGTGTGTAATTATTTACCCTAGCACCAAGTGAGTATGAAATGCTACCAGATCAGACTGGTGGTATTTTACACTTACTTTACACTCCCTCTGCACAGCTGTACATTCCTACACAAGCAGCAGTGAAATGCAGAATCAGGCCCTGATAGTATCGAACAGCAGCTGTTTTTCACTTTCACCTTTCTAGCAATATGAGGACATCTTGCCTTTACAGAATGTCATGAAATAAAAAACTTCCTGAAAATCACTTGCTGCTGTGCAGAGGAGAGCATAGGCCTGCTTTATATCCAAAGTATTTGGATTGCCTTTGGAATGTAGCTATGATATAACATCAGCTCATCCGACTGTATTTGATCATTCTGCTTTACCATGCAATTTTCTTATTATGTGTCAAGGGAGACTAGAGGTTACTCGTCCACTGACTGAAACTGTGAAACTGAATATGAATACCATTAATTGAGTCCCTGCTCCTGCAAGAAATCACTGTGTGCTTTCTCCGTTCTCTTTCTCCAAAAGACTCATGTATAAAGTTCATCCTTTCTCTAGGGTCACATTTTCAAGTCATATATATATATATATATATTCAAAGGTGTTTTTAGAATCAATAAAAAGGCTAACCACAATCTTTTTTTTCTCCATATCTGAAAAAGCAATGGGAAATTTGTATACCCTGTATCTTCAGATTGTGGATGAGATTTCTGATTCCTCCAAATATACCTGCAAACAGAACCCTGGAACACTACACTAACAAATAGCTGCAACTGGATCCCATTCTGCATAGTGTTGATTTCAAGGTCTGACTTGCCAATCATATTTTGGCTCCCAAAACACATAACTTTCCTTTTTCCCCACAAATTCCAAAATTATTCATGTCTACTGCTAAGTGCCAGATAATGTAGGTAAGGTTTCTATTTCATTTGCTGTAGAATGACAGTATAAAAACCAGAACTTAACTTAATTACATCAGCAGATGTAAAACTGGAGGGAAATGCTAGGAAATCTACTGAGTATGAAACTGCTGAAGAGTTAAAAATAAAACCAATAGCACATCAAAGAAATATGCATTATTTAGCCTATGAAACTAACCTCAATTACATCCAAATGGTCACTGCAACTTGAGTCCAGATGATTTGGTAACCGTATTGCATACCAAGAGTTGTCATAATTTAGTCTCATTCCAGTCAAATGCATTTTGCAGAGTATACAGCTTTCACTTAAGTATTCCACAATGGTTTCATCTGTTTCAACATGGCCATGGTAAAACCAGCAACATTCAAAAAGAACAAAACGATCCAGTGCCTGACCAGCTTTGAATCCGCATGGCTCTATTCCAGCTTCTACACCAGAACCCAGGGCACTGTACCCTGAACAGCAGGCTCCAGAGGCATTTTGCCTGCCCAAGTCACAATATCCCTGGCAGCCTGCAGCCTTAGAAGAGCACACTCATGATCAGAGGCAATGTCGGCCCTTGAACGCCTGTCCCATGTGCTCTGCTTGCACTTGCTCTCCTCTGCTGACTGGTACACATGATCCCACCCCAACTTGCCAGTGTTGCTTCTAGGGCTGTTGGAGCTAGACCACTTTCGTCCCTGTAAGCTCATAGTGCAAGGAGCAAGATTGAGCTCAGATGCTGAGACACTACAATGATGAGTTCAGTATAAATGCTGACATAGACAGACTGGCCGTCCCTTGTGCATCTGTGTAAGACAGAGGGAGAATGCCTTGTTCTCTCTTTGCTTCTGATCCCCACGCACAGGTGCAGAGCTATCCACAGTCTATCCCTTAACAGAGAACACAATAACAATAAACACACTTCTGGAACACCTTTCATTGTGCCACAATCTTATGTCTTCATTCAAAGTGATTATTTTATTGCACTGTATAAAGGACCGCAGGGCTGGTAAAGCCCTGTGGTCTTTGCTTTCAGAATCATGGTTCAAGGCCAGTCTGAGGTGTTCATTCTTTGTTCTTTACTAAGGCATAGTTAGCAGCTGTGGCAAGTGACAAAAGCTAATTTTGTGATGTCCGTAAGAATATAAAAGTGACCTTCCTTCAGTCATGTTGTGATCCCCAAGAGCGTCCAGTTCCTTTCCCGAACTACAAAAAGCTGCTGCAAAACAGGAATTGCTTTTTCTTACTCCTTCAAAAGCAAAACAGTACGTTAAAATTAATACAACATGAGCCACTGAGAGGCAACAGGAAATAACTACAGTTAAGAACAAAAAACAAGTTATCTTCCAGCAACAGAGCACACCTAAATTTTCTGTCTGCAGATTTCTAAGAAACAGGCTCTAGGGTGTGTATCCTTCAGCTGTGCGCACTGGACTCTGCTGTGCTTTCTTGTCATGTCCAATCCCTGCACTCCTCAACTGGCTAAGCCTAGGTGGTAGGCCAGGGGGACATGACCCCGGCTGGCTGAACTCAGTACACCCACTCAGTGTGTTCTAGATGTCAACACTTTCTGTTTCCTACAAAGCAGTGTTATCCTTCTCCGGGAAGGCTATAAGCATCTGGAAGAAGGCCAAAATACTAGAGTAGCCATCTAATTTCAGCATTTTAAAGTCCACCCACTCAGAAAGAGAAAAGCTCACCAAAACTAATGTAAACAGAGCTTCATTGCTTAGGACTAAACGCCTCTGTAACATGAGGTAACACAAGGGATTCATTTAGCTCTCCCATTTAAAACAAAATCAAGTTTATCTGTAGATTGACTGAACTGATTCAGCTTTTTATTTCCTTTTGTCCTCCAGCAATTTTCATAGAATTTCAGTTACAAGTGTAAATCGGCCACAGTTCCACCCTGGGAGAAGGGTCACACCCCAAATCCCTTTTAAAGGAGGGGGTATGTAAGCCCACCCCTGCAGTTTTAGCTCTGGGTTAGATCCCTAAAGAACCTATTTTCCATTTATGGGACTGAAATCTCTCAAGAACAGCTCTCAAGATTTCAGCACTACCACATCTGAGTTCTAGTGCTGATTCAGCCTTGAACCTGAACTTTCTGCATTCAAAGACACCTTTTCAGGCTATCTGCCTTCAGTGCTAACATGAAGGTCCCTGCTAAGGTTTTTGTCATCATTTCAAATATCTTTTTTTATAAACTGTTGCTTAGAAAAATTCTTTGGAAACCTGAAACTGTCATCTATTTCACACTGAGTATCATATCTTTCCATGAATGGGAAGTTTTACTTAAAAAAAAAAATGAAGGCACAATATGCCTCTGATTTAATATGGGAAGGTAATTATCATTGCTAGGTAGCATGACATGATGATACATATGTAATGAACAGCATGGAATTATACAGATAAAACATGGTGGGTCAGTTTTGGATCTTGACAGTCTCCCTTTAAACTTGGTAAAAATAAATCCCTATTCAAGGTATGATATATGCAAACTACATCATCACCTAGATCCCCATTGATTGGCTAATCAGGCATTAACATTTGCACTCATTTTTAATTAAAAACAATATAGCCAACATGACATCAATATTAAACTAATAAATTCACAGGTCAAAAGGGATCAAGTTGATATAAGTAGTTAAAGAGTTCCACTGTGTATCATATAACACCATAATGTATTGTGCTATCAATTTCTCAGATTGCAGTTTAAAAATATCTTCCTCTTTTTGAGGAAAAAAAATAGGATTTTCAATTAGTCTTTACAGCTTGAACACTGACTGCCAACTTCTCAACAAGAGACTTTGGATGTTAAGTTTCAAAGCCAGACATGGGCTAAATTCTGCCCTATATTCAACCTATGCAATTTTAGATAGGTCAGGATTTAGCACTTTAATATTTGGGGATGCACGGAATGGGTCATATTGTGCCATCTATTTTTCAGGGAGAGTTTCTCACTGATTTCGATGTGAAATTCTGCTTTAAAAAGTTATGGGACAATAAGACCCAATGTTTTAGTGCACATTAGTCTAATTATTTAGCTGTCTTGTCATCAAGGAAATCTGTTGGCAGCAGAACATGAGAGGAATACATCATTTGGGGTTTACATCGTGAGTAAAATCCTCATCTCAGTTGCACACATTAGATTTCAATTCTGAGAATCTTGTTCTTCCTAGATGTATGACATTCCCAAAGAGAGAGCAGACCTTGGAATGGAGCTCTTCGGAGAAATCTAAGAGCAGATTTTTGCCTACCTTATCTCACTATTTAGATGATATGAAGTTTATTCTATTAGCAGAATAGATAGTCAAACAGACAGCCAAATAGATAGATATGTATGACTATATATAACTGACAGTGTAATCAGATCCAGTGTCCAGAAATAATGGCCTCATAATGAAAAATCTTTACTATTTGGTGGTTTGCTTGCTTGTCCCAAGAACAAAGAAAACCATTGTTCAAAAGTGTCAGATTGCAGCTTCTTATACAAAAATGCGCAAACATATTCACGTGATTTATAAGCACAGGTTCGGTATTATGCAGAGAAAATGTGCAAAAAGGATAATTTTTTGAATCTCACTTCCTTCTGAGACACATTGGTGTTGCTGTAGACCTGCCAGATTTCACACCTAAGATGTCAGGCTGTCTCTCTCTCCGCATGGAGAATTTCACAGAAAGGTTCCTTCTTGCTATCAGCACTTCAGGAATCACTTTTATATTTCAATGAAAGAAAAAGGGGCCTGTACCAGTAAAGCTCTAAACTCTCCTGAATGCTGGGTCTGTAAAAATGTCTATATCCAGATAATCAGTGACGGGCTGACACTGAGGTGAAGTAGCACAGTGGGTTAAAGTGCCAAGGAAACACAGTAACAAAGGAAAAGCAGCTGGATGGACTCATTCTAGTTTATATCACAGAACTTCCACACTGTCAGTAGCATTTTTTGGTCTTCCTTAAGAGAGACCCCAGGACTGGAGCAGCACATGTGAAGTTCAAAATTGAGCTGTATCAGCAGCATAGCTGTACAAAGGAAGCTTGCAAAACCATGCCTCTGCTAGGGTTATTTCATCTGGTAGTCCCTGATTTTCAAAAAAATGAGAAATCTCAACAAATATTTAAAACCGAATAAACACAGTAATGAAAAATATCTAACTCAAAAACAAAAATATCCCCACTAAAGTGCAATAAATTGTTGCTCTCATTAATCATTACGTTTTATCATTTTGAAAGAAAACCTTCTTTAATAAATCATATTATCCCATTTCTTTTCCAGGAACGATATTAATATCTGACCAGCAAACATGACTGAGTGGTATTAATCAATTACTTCTCATGAAAGGTCCTAATGCATTGCTAAGCTATTTTTAGTAAAGTTACCCCTAAAATGCTAAAGATCGTATTGCAAGTCCCCAGGATAATCCAGCTTCCATAACAGGTACAAGGGTACAAGAGAAACTGCCATGCTCCAAATACACATGCATCAGGAAAACAAAGAAAGATTATCCATTGTGATTTTTTTATCATCCTGCAGCAACAGTGGGCTGAGATCCTTTCTGGCCTTCATGATCCCAAACTTATCCTGGATCAAATCACCTAAACCCAGGACTTTGGTCCAGTAGTTCTTATTCAGGCAAACACAAATTGCATTCAATGGTAGCTTTGCTAAGGACTGGAAAGTTGAACCTCAGAATGGCTGTCATTCCCAGCTCACAAGGAGATGCCGGGATGTCTGAGCTACACTTGAAATAGAAAACTTAGAAATAGACATTTTTTCAATGCCGGAGTATAATTAACTTCATAAAACCTCACACAGTCTGTCCAGTTAACACAATATGGGAGGACTGGAAAAGCTTTCAAAACTGTCTAGGTAGCCATGCAAGGCCATGTACCTTAGCAGCAGGGATACCCATTTGTATGGTGGGACCTTGGCACGGTTGAATGGAGAGGACTTCTGTCTATCAACCTTCTTGCTCTCTCTCCATCCCTTCCCACATCACATCCAACAACACAATAAAGCTCTTGCTGACTGTTCTATTTACCTATATCCCCCGTATACGCATGGGCTGAGAGCAAAAAATGGCAAGTCAGATTCCCAGGCAACAAAACCAATATTCCCTTGGACTGCCAAACTACTGCAGGGTGAGGTAGACAGAAGAAAGACTGATTCCATAATGAGAAGAGAAATGAACCAGTATCTCCCCTGATAACTTTATAAAACGTAAACCTATCTGTGTGATTGTAGAGAACAAATATAGGAAATATATCAAAAGGGTGAATGACACATGCTATTGAAAAACAGGAGGTGTTAACTTCCGACCACTTCCTAAAGATGGTCCACAGTGCTCTGCCTCCTACAGTACAGTACTACATATGTTTCTGAGATACCCCTTCTTTATACACAGCAGCATCTGGTAAAGATCTGATATCGACAAAGAGAGACAGTAAAATAGTGAGATTGTAAAATCCAGTTTATCGAAACACTTTTAATCCCAAACTACTTCTAATATGAATATATTGGTTTGGACCCCAGCACAGCTCCTCCAGATACATCCCTGATTATCAGAATCCCCAGTTATCCAAAGGCAAAAAAAAAGAAGGAGTGGGAGAGAATCCTATTTCAATTACTATAGAATTGCACAGCTGTGTGTTTCTAAACACCTCCACTGGGATTTACTTGTGTGTATGTGAGGACAGTAAGTGCAATGTAGGTGAGTTAATGTTACTGAGAAAATGTTACATTTTTTATTTCATGATTTTTTAATATTTCAATTTGCAGCTTTATATTTTTATGATGATTTTCATCATGTGTGCGTATATCTTCATATGTTGTAGTGACAACCATGTGATACACTGCAGAGCCATGCAAAAGTGTGACCACTTACCCTGAGATTTACTCTAACATTCCAAATCGATGAGCAGTTTCAAACAGCCACCATATTTAAAAAAGAATGCACAGATATGTTTGCTACTTTCTTTTGCCCCTGGGAAGGGCAGTACCCAGCTTTCTGTGAGATTCACACCACTTGCTTCTAACCTGCAACAGCCCAAGATATCAGACATTAACATCATAAGAGTCTTTAGACTTTGGTTTAAAAATGTTTTTCTTTTAAAAGATCTTCCTCGCAGATCGGTGCAGTTGGACTCTGGTAGCCTGGCTTTATAAAGAGGGGGCACACAAAAAAGCACAGGTTCAATAAAAAGTTAAAGCCTCTAAAAGATTTCTAAAATAGCCTTAGTTTTCTGTAAAATTTGTGGCATACACAGATATGTGACAGAGTGGTATGTGATATAGTTTTTATTGGCATGCGCTTGAAGTGACTTGCCTACCACATTTGTGGCTTCAGCACTCATGATTAACGTGCCACTTCTCAAACAAGTGCCAATAAAACCTTTTTGCCATTCCATCATGTATTGCCCCTCTATATATGTATGCATGGATCTTTGCACATGGATACACTTTATATATATATAAATTTTGCCAAATTCTGCTGTCATTTACACTAGTGTAAATCCAGACCTTCAGATTTACACTGTGCTGTAAATGACAGTGGATATATTAGCATTTTACATGGGAACAGAGACACAGACACACAGAGATATAAGCTTGGAAAACATGATGTGGCTCTGAAATGTTGACAGGTGATTTCATTGCATAATTTAATGGTGAGCTTCTTACGCACAAATAGTGATGTTATAAATGGCTATCTGTATGCTTATTAACTCTGTGTATTTATATGTCTTATGATAGCACCATACACTGTAAGAGTGTTATGCTGGCATAACATACAAATTCACACCCAATCACTTTTGAAGTACACATAATCATCGCTTTTTTTCCCCACAGAAATATGAACCATATCCAAATTCAAATGAACTGCAACACTGGAGTCCATTCAAAATAGAGTATTTGACAGAATGCTTCTGGGAGCATACCGTACTTAACCCATAGTGGGATGGATATAATTCTCTAACACAGAATTACTTGCAAACAGCAACAAGAGGATTCTGTTTCATAGCTTTTCTTCCTGACACGAACAATAGTAGCATAACTTTAGACCAAGAAATACCTGACGTAAATTCTTGTTCTGTAAAACTATGTGATTAGGTAAAGTCAAGCAGGAAATTTGCATCCTCTTTTCCCAGGCTATACCATCTGCTTTGATCTGATATTAGACAATTTTGAACATAATCCTTC
Organism: Emydura macquarii macquarii; assembly: GCF_026122565.2. NCBI lineage: Eukaryota > Metazoa > Chordata > Testudines > Chelidae > Emydura > Emydura macquarii. Next base: position 85,795,705 of record NW_027131390.1, read on the forward strand.
CACTAAAACAACTATCTGTAGTAATCTTAATTTTGCACTAATCTAAAAACAATACCAAAGTTTAGACAACTTTCCAGTATGGGCAGGGTTAATCAGAAAGGATTGCAACACTGAATGAAATGCTTCTGACATAAAATCAGTGACCGTTACTTTCAGCAGGAAAAAAGCAAATCAAGATTTGCATTAGGAAAGAGAAACTCTGGTGCCTAGACATTATGATACGGGTAGATATACTTTGAATTAAAAGCACACACAGATAAACCCCAATGTGTCTGAGTCCTCTAAGCATTCTCCTCCACTCCTGACAGCATAAATCCCTTCACACTTTAAGAAACACCAGCACATCCATGGGTAAGGGCATACATGAGTCTCATCTTTGTTCCTGAGTATGGTGACAATTCTGCCATTGAGGAATCTTGGTAAATGCTTCACTCCTAAAACTGATAACATTAAAATTAAATTAAAATGAAGTAAATGTATTCTCATCCCAAGAACCTGCTAAGTGCAATTCACCTCTGTAAATTTAATAGCACAGTTGTTCTATTTTCCAGAAGAAGGATCCATGTTTGGGCAGCTGCACCAGGGCCGCAAATACTGGAGTGGCCTTCAGAGAGTGTGTTCAAGTGAAAGGAGTTGCACACCAGCTCCACCCCCACTGCACTGAACCTACAGCAGACAAAATCAAGGCTAAAGGTCAGGCCTGACAGACACTCTCAGAACTGCACATCATTAATGAGTGCAGGAGCAGCAAGAAGAGTTTCCTGCCTAAAACTGTGATTGAGAGCAACCACTGCTAATTCCTCACCATGACAGGACAGAGCAATCTACATTCCAAGGACCTAACTCTCATCCCACTTCACACCGCTGTGACTCCATTGACTTCAGTGGAATTATTCTTGATCTGCACCAGTGTTAGCAAGAGAAGAATCAGCCCCTTGGGATTTTTTATCGTCATTTTAACAGTCAATGTTGAAAAAGAACTGCATTCTTGGACCTTGTAAATTAGATTCAGATTTACATGTCAACTTCAAACCTTTTGTCCCTTATTCCAGAAATTGCATACCTTCAAGGACTTCCTATCACTACCTGGTATTTCTTAATCTGAGGTTATTCTCCAGATCATCAGTGTAACTTCTCAATGCTTTGCAGTCTTTGCATGCTGAGTGAGGGAATGGTGCTTTCTATTGAATTTTGTCTCCGCATCTTCTGTTTTTATCATCAGTATTTCTGCAATGATGTACTAGACTCTTTTCATCTTCATCTGCATTGCAGTCATAGCCTGAATCGTTTTAAACTTTTATTAATATCTGGTGAATTCTTACAAAATAAATCCAACATTGCTTTATCAGGAAAATTCGTACTTCCCAACCATGTGAAACTGAAAAAGCCAAGCATCCTTCCTGAAAAATTTAGAGCAAAATACAGGCTCTTTCAGTTTTCCCAAAAACTTGTATCACAAGAAACTAACCAAAGGCATCAAATTCCAAAAAAAAAAACCAAACACAGCATGGAAAGCAGTATGTATTAGCAGTTGTGTGTACATTGATATCAACAATGTTTATTTTCAAGTATATGGATTTTTATTTGTAAATGTTCCTTTAAACTTCCCTTTTATTAGTGAATTTAGTGTGTCTGAAAAGAGACAGATTTACACACTAGAGACTGAACTCCTCTATTCACAGAACAGGTGAGGCACAGCCAGCTGCAGCTCGTGCTTCCATTCACTGCTCCAATCCTAATCGAGAGGGACCTCCTTTAAGGTTTCAGCAGCTAGCTCAGCCTCCCATCTACTCAGTCCTTGGCTTCTTCGCTGAGATTGCCTGTGATGGTGCCAGTTGAGGCAGTGGCTTTATGATGTGACACCAGTCCTCTAGGAACTAAAGAGAGACCTCCTAACTCAGTTGATGTAGGCTACTTGTCAGTCCTCATCCAGTCTGCATTTGAACTGGTGACCTAGAGGGAAAGGCTCTTTCCTATCCCTTGACCAGCTCTCTGAACCAATCCCCTATTAAATGTTTTATCTGTGACATCTGCCACTCCCACTCCAATTATATAACTGCTCTTTACGGGGACTGCAGTGCAGATTCTCAAGAGACTCTCTCCTGTCATGCGCCTGCAGAGCTCCCACTGATGTTTACTATAAACTGTGAGGGAACGACTGATTCCCAGTATTTTACAAGATGTAATAATATTTGTAGAACACTCTTCATTCTAAATTCTCACAAAGAACTGTGGAAAACAAAGAAATGTATAAACCAGTTCACCCACTGCCAAAATGCAGCCAACATGGGAACTATTCAATTAGTCCTGCTTTTTCTGAAATTAATGGCAAACATCCAATTGACTTCAGTGGGAGTAAGACTGGTCCCTACATTGCAGACCAACATCTTAATCAGGAGTTTTCCACAGTGAGGCTATCTAACATGGAAATTTGATAAACCTATTGTTTTTTGTCGGTTGGTTGGTTGTGTGATTTTTAACTCCCCTGAATCTAAGACTCCAAATATTTATAAAAAATTTGTGCACAGGAAAGCATCCTAATCATATTGTTTTCAGCACGTCCGTCACATGCCAGAAATGTGCAAACACTGGGGTTCACTCCAAGACCCGAACGCATACTTTGCATATGTGACATGGGCTGATATAATTGAACTGTGAAAATTGAAGAGTTAATAGAGCCTGAATACTGTGAACTGAGACAGAAAGCCAACGTTCCTTTCTCCACAGTGTGACCTCTAAGATCTTTGTTGCAATGCACATTCACAGTTGATATGCGAGATGCAGCTCAGATCATGCCTGCAGTAACTATTGCATTGTCAATATTCTCTCTCTGATTTCCCCCCAATAGTAGCACATCTCTCTCTGAGTCTATATACGATATAATTTTGTAACATGATCACTTTTTATAATATTGTTTTTACCCTCCTCTTGAGGCTGATTACCCTAGACCAGCGGTTCCCAACCTGTGGCCTGGGGGTCAAAGGTGGCCCTTGGAGGCTTTCAAAGTGGCCCGTCACTCCCCTCACGCTGGCTGCAGAAGGGAGCCACTGCCTAAGGACCCAGGCAGAGCGCGTTTCTGCAGGACTAAAAAACCAGTGCAGGCTCCTTGCTGCAGCCAAGAGGATGGGAGATCAGCGCTCCTCTCTCCCTGGCTGTAGCAGGGCGCACGGCAAAGCGCTCCGCCTAGGTCCATAGGCGCTGGGGTCCCTGCTGGAGCCAGAAGGAGCAGAGATCAGTGCTCCCCTCCCCCAGCTCCGGTGGAGAGCAAAACACTCTGCCTGGGTCCTTTGGCACTGGAGTCCCTGCTGGAGCCAGAGAGAGGGGGGCACTGATCTCCCATCCCCCTAGCTGCAGAAGGGAGCCACTACCTAGGGACCCATCTGGAGCACATGGGGTTACGGGACACGTGCTGTGTCCCTGCTGCAGCCAGGGAGACAGGAGATCGTGAACTCCTTCCGTCTGGCTGCAGTGGGGGGAAGAGGGACTCCTGGCTGAGACTGGTGGCCCTTCAGGGTTGTATAAATGATATCTGTGGCTCTCGAGCCAAAAAGGTTGGGAACCACTGAACTAGAGACTGAAGGCCTGTATCAACAAAAGAGGCAATGGCAGTGAACCTATGTCATAACCCCACACATATGCCTTAGCCCAGCTTTAGGGGGGCGCCATCTGTAATCTTTTCTGAGAGTTTGAGCAAACATGTCAATCAGTGCCAAATGTGGCTGGATTTTTTTAGGTGTGGAGTTCTCCCAGTTGAGAATTAGACTGAGAATACCAAACTCACTTCACATAGGCCACCAGATGGCAACGGCATTTGGTCACCTCTGAATTGCACTACGTCGAGCTAGTGACCTAGATGTGAAAGCCTCTTTATTCCATTTCCATTACTGTCTCCTACTGTGATCATTTCTATGTAAAACTGCTCTCATTTAAGAAAAAAAAAGAAAAAGAAAAAGCCTACAATATAATAGTTAGCACCAACAGCTGCCTACTAAAGTAACCCGGGATATTCTTGCATGGAATCAAATTTAACTTCTTATTGCAATTTTCTGTGCTATTTGACTTTTCAATTTCTGACCTAGTGTGTTATTTAGAAAACCTAGAGGCAACTGTAGGAATTCTAAAAGTTTGCTGACTTTATGCAACATCCGTAATAGCCTGAAATTAATTTACATCTTGCCTTAATACGTTTTCTATGTTTTTTTAAACTGGTCTTTAATCTGGTCTTTGATAGACAAATGCTATCAGTGTATGAGTTCTCACCCCTCCTAACCATGCTCGGACGCTCTGTAAGGAAAGGATTACAAATAGTGTAATCAAACCCTATTTTACATTCAATAACTTGCTGGCGACTCTGTCTTTAGTGTTCAGAAGATACTTTATACAGTAGGTCAAACCCTGAGGCTGAAATCTGAAATATAGTAATACAAAGGTCGAAGGCCTTTTAGCGTGAGTTTAGCAGAACACCCACGATACAAAGGAAAGAGTAATGATATGAAGTACAGGGTGACAAATTGCTACTGTATGAAAAGCTGCTGCACTGTGGTCCACCATCAGCTCCTCATTCCGATTGCACATGGACCAGGTCTTTACTATAACAACTTGCTGTTTCCACATAAATTAAATTACTGCTTCATTGTCCAGCCAGCTAGAAGGCAGCTATGTATTTTTCCTTTATTTAATTTTCTCATGTTTCAAAAATAATTTACACAGCTGTCTCTGAAAAAAGTGACAATGAGGATGCAGCTAGAGAGCTGGGTTTTCTCAAACACAACAGGGCCAAGTGATTGAGAGACAAACTAACAACTGTTTTCATTGCTGAGAAACAAATATCACAGAAGTTCCTGGGACACTCCTACAGGAACCAGTAGCATCACAGCTGTCATGTGTGTCTCTTATTCCTTCATGTTTTTTTTGTTTTTTTTAGGAGAGGCAAAAATACAAGCACCTGTGATTAGAGAACTCCTTGGGTTTAAAAAACCTGACCTATGAGGAAAGGCTGAAAAAACTGGGTGTGCATAGTTTTGAGAAAAGAAGACTGAGGGGAGACCTGATAAACAGTGTTCAAATATATTAAGGGCTGTTATAAAGAGGACAGGGATCAATTGCTCTCCATGTCCACTAAAGACAGGACAAGCAGTAACAGGCTTAATCTGCAGTAAGGGAGATTTAGGTTAGACATTAGGAAAAACTTTCTAACTATAAGAATAGTTAAACTCTAGAAAACTCTTCAAGGGAAGTTGTGGAATCCCCCATCACTGGAGGTTTTTAAGGCCAAGCTAGACAAATACTTGCTAGGGATGGTCTATGTTTCTTTGGTCCTGCCTCAGCACACGGGGCTAGACATGATGAGGCCTCAAGTTCCCTTTCAGCCCTACATCTCTATGGTTTTAAGTGTTCACAATGATGCCAGCAAGAATGACTACAGCTCTGGTAATAAAATGTAACTTTTTACTGCAGCTTTCAAAACCACGTGAATTTTAAATCCCTGCATCGAAGGGCACAGAGTTAAAGGTATACCGAGTTGGGCTAGTGCCTCAGCAGCAGGGCACTGGAACTGGGGAGTGGAACCCAAGAAGATATTTATAATAATACTTAGCACTTAACTTCAAAGCTCTTTACAAATGTCAATCCTAACAACACCCATAGGCAGGGTAAGCATTATTTTCAGCATTTTACAGATGAAGACACTGAAGCAGAGATTAAGAACCATGGCAAAAACCACAGGAGGACTGAGTGGGAGAGGCAGGATTAAAGGATCCAGGTGTTTCTAGTTCCCAGTCCTGTGTTCAGATCACTAGACCACCCCTCTCTCGTTAGAGGCATTTCCCAGTGAAAGAACAGTATTGTCAAGTGAACTCTTTAGAAAATCTACTTATTTTGATGTCAAAATGGCAGCTGAGCTCATTTGAAAATACAGTTCTAGGCTTCTAAATGCTCATGTCTAAAATCTCTTGGAATGCCACTTGATGCACACAGCAACTGGTACCAATTTAACAGAAAGAGAAACAAATCACAAGTGAAAAGAGAATCCATAATGGATCTCCACATTTTCATTTTTTCCCTAGGATTTTACCTTGCAAAGCACTAGCTAATCAAAAGGAACATTACTGGTTACAAAGTGTTTGACCTAAAATTACCTTCTATTCAGTAAATGCAAAAATTGTAACAACTATGAACCATATCTATAGTGGTGCTGCACACTGGAAATTCTTTTTAACTTCAGTGGATGTCTCAGGTGCTCGGCATCTCACAGGATTTGTCTGTTGGGTTGCTATCTATTACGAGATGATACTAGTGTAGAGAATATAACTTCAGTCTTTTCAGACTGGATATTATCAATGAGAAAAATCCACTGCATATTTGCATTGCTACTTCAGAACAGAAATATCTCTCTTCAACTTTGTTTGCTGAAGAGAAGTTACTGCTTATTGGCCCCAATCCTGCAAATGGCACTATACAGGTGAATGGATCCTGGCACAAGGGTCAACCAGTGCAGATTGTAACTGCAGGATGAAGGTGTTTTTATGCACATTATTGGTTTCAGCCTGTTTCGTTCCATGTAACGAATAGAGAATTAAATCCTGTTCCCACTGAAGCCCACTGGAGTTTTGCCATTCTCTTCAATGGGGAACAGGGTCATCAATGTGATCGAACTGTGTAGCTCTGGCCCTGGCAATGGCAGTTTATACTATTTGTCAGTAACATTGTTCTTGGGTTCTCTCTCTTATTATGTTAAGAGGAGTAAGCAAAAGTGTATTAAGTTGGCTGCTGCTGAGAAGTGAAGATCCCGCTGACATTGTTTTCCAAAGTTTCATTTTGGTGGTGGATGATAATTATTCCTACCACACAGCTGTTTGTTCCATTCAAAAATTAAGACTCAGCCTAATACATTTCAGATTTTAGAAATGTTGAAGCCTCACTAATTCACTGCTTAAAAGCAGTTTCATGGTATAAAAGCTTCAAAGCCCAATTTCATTTTCAATTCAGTAGCTGAATCACCCATTCTAAACAACCATGCCAAGCAAACCTTACAGCTTTATTAAATCATTCAAATGAACTCTCTGCTGATAAGATAAACCACATCATCCAAAATTAAAGGCGTTTTAGCGAACATCTGAGAAAGTGAAGCAAAGTATCCCAAGAAATCAAAGACCAAAAAGTTTGTGGCTCAATCAGCACAGAGAGTTTTGATTAGTCCTCATGATCTCAACAGCTTTTAGCTAATGTTTCACACCCACTGTTCTTTCACAAAATTGTATTAGTGCTAAAAGCAACAGCAGTCCCAGTTCTTTGCCAATGCAAGATGTTTCCTTGGCCTGTGGAGCAGACCAACCCTTACACACCATGATCCCAAAAGAACTGTAATGCAAAACATCCCTCTAGCTAGTCTCCAGTTTATACTTTAGCAGCAAGAGAGATCAGACATTCAGTGTATCTCCTCCTAAAGCAGGATATTCACCAGATGTTCATTTATGATAGTTTTCCTCATTAGAAAACGGGATCAGGGATGCACATCAGTGTCAGTTTTGTAATTCATTGAAGAAGATTGAAGAATTAAAACTGAAACAGCTGAAGGCCTCATCCAAAACCCCCAAACTGAATTACAGCCATTGGCCCCTCCCTCCCTGTCCATGATAATAAAAATAGGGAGATTTTTTAAGGCACATGGAGTCAAAACATTAAAAAGGGGAGCAGATAGAGATTGCTATGTGAAATGGTTTAGAACACAAACAGTGGGCAGTTTGCAAAGAAGACAGTATTGTTCTGAGTACGCTGTATGAGAGTAAGAAATGGCAATAGTGCAGCATTTGAGGTTGTTTTTTTATTTTTGACACAGCCATGCATTGTTTGACACACTGTTTATTGTAGAATTTCCCTGCTCATTCCAGACATTTATACATCTTTTAGGATAATATGCTGACACACATTGGTACAAAACAAATGCCTCTGAAGTCTGATCATTATTATAGTTGTCTTATTTCACAATGCTTAAGAGTTTGGTTAATATGTTAACCATTATCAGGTGCTTGCTAGAAAGAAGCTTCACTATATCTACAGGATCAGAGGATTCTCCACCACACTCCATATTTGTACCATTACTCACTCACTACTTGATGAAAACAGGAGTCAATGCACTGTCTGTAGAATTATATTGTGTAAATAGATTTTTTATCAGCCTGTTTAAAAAGAATTAAGCATGGCAGAGGCTGCAGAGAAGCATCTGCAGTCTGTGCATAAACAGGATTGTTAATATCTTGGTTCATGAGAAACTCAGAACTATCAGTACAGAGACAAATTCTTCAAAGTAGGTGTAAGTCTAATTTATATAATACACTGGAGCCATAACTACAAGTCAATTGATTGCAGTAGGAGCAGTAGCAGGCCCAATATATGTCTGCAATCAATGTACAAAATATGCAGAGCTATTCCCTAGAAGTGTGTGCCATTTCATCAGCACTTACTGTGCCCTAGTGAAATGTCTTGCTTCATGTGCTTGCTACATTGTTCCCCTTCCTCAATGTTGCCTGGAGCAATTAACCCCCCACTAGCTGCTGCAGCACTGGTAGCTAGACAAGGATTCTGGGAGAGTTTGAGAGTAGCTGTGTTAAGGACAAGACAGAGATATTCTTAATGCTGATCTTAGCCATCACAGTAGTGAACAGAGGGTGAGGTAGTTTCTAAAATAGGCAGAGCTCAAAGCAAGTATGCCTTTATAGTTTAGGAGAGAGAACACTGTGAATTGCATCCCGAAGGGAAAGGAAAAGAACCAATTCATGGAGCACAGGTGTAACGTGTCCACACTGACTCACACCTATTAAACGTGGGATTTGCTATCTTCTGCACTAGCTGAAGTTTCCACAAAGGCAGCCCTAAGCAGAACACATTGCAGTGACCCAGTCTGGAGTGACTGGCAATGTTTGCATGATCAACCTCTCACATAACCCAAAATTAAAAAACTGTTCAAGCAGTTTCTGCTGGTTGGAAATCCAAGAGAAGTCAGAGATGATCAATTATCCCAAGGCTGCATCTGCGCCAGAAAAGAAGATGTTTTCTTATCATGTTAGATAACACGCAGTAACCAACACAAATCTTTTTGAGGACAAGGCTGTTTGCAGTTTTCTCACATGTTCGCAGGTCAAGACAAAGCCTATGGGGGCACCTAGGGTGTACTTCGGCCTACTAACACATGTTAAAATATGTCTTGCTTTCATTAGGATTGTCTCTGGTGTTAATGACCACATAACAACTAATATATAGTAAGATCACACCTTTTTTTTCCTAGTGAAGAGTAGACCCAAGACTGGACCTCATTGGGAAGGGCCAGGCACACTTCACCAATCATATTCCACGTCAGTAATGTGGATTGCTTAATCAGGGCTTGAAAAATATCCACTCACCAACCTACCCATCACCATCCTCTGATATTTCTCAGAAAGAAAGGAACGGAGGAGCCCTGGAAATTCAACCTCACATACTCCTCCTGTCAGATCCCACAAATCAACATTGAATGGTCAACCTTATCAAAGGTTACCGCTAAATTACTATTTTGTATTTCTTAGTTGCTTGTAATGGGCTCAGTGATACATATGAAAAAAACAATAAATTCAACAAGGATACCCAAATTTTGTCCATTGGAGAAGGAAGTCATTATAATTGTAATACTATGCACAGGACTGAAACTATATTGACAGGGATTCAAGAAGTAATCCAAGGACTGACACGAAAGGAATGACAGGAATGCAGATGACATTTCTGCCCTGTTGTGACCTTCATGGCCATGATTCCTCTTGCCCTTCCATGACCTTCCCAATAACCGTAATTTGTTAATTAAGACAGCTATATACCCATACTCCTGGTAATAAATCTGTGAGATCCCAGCACACAATGTCATGTGCTACATATTGCAAAGCAAAGGGTTATCGTCATATATTTGGAATGACTGTGCAGCCAAAAAACTATCCCATAGGAATGTGAATTTTTAAACGTATTTGGAGGCTGATTTGGAGGCAGTTTCCATCTATTGACATGGAATTTGTTTTATCACTGCTAAATACATACCCTTTTAAAATAACTGTGACTTTGTTGTCACACCAGACTCATATAATCATAATCACAATGCAGAGAAATCCACTCAATTCTAAGGCACACTGGGAGATCATATATCCTCACAATAATACAGCGATTTAATTGCTAAATTGATCCATTTCTTATTGATGAATTTTCTCTGTAATAAGCACATGGTTCAAGGATTAGCAATATGCATTTTGAAAAGTGACGGAGTAATTATCTTATCAGGAAACAATAGGAAACAGAAAAATAAGCAGTAATCTTCATGCTCTATTACACTAAGAGCGAAGAGCTCATATATTTCATATTCCTTAAGTACAGCAAATTCACAAAGTCCAAGGCTGGAAAAGCAATGTCACTGGGTTTTTTTAGCAGACAGATAAAAAGACAGAGGATCATATTCTGGCCTTGAATATGTATGTGGGCCTCCTAAAGACATGAATGGGAACATTGTGTCTGAGTCCAAGGCCAAAATGCAGGGCAGAAAATATTTAATCTGTAACCATTTTACTAATTTGTATTATTTCAAAAGATTCTACTTAAAGAAACAATCTCTTCTTCATTTGGACCCAATTTATAGTTTTCATAAAGGAAGCTAAATTCCTGGTGGCATCGCTGCATGACATTTAACATGTGGGTTTTTATTTTAATACTCTACTATTCTAGCTTTCAGGTAGCCACATATTCAAGTGGGTCTCAGCCTGTTCTCAGCACACACACATAAACAGCTGTAATTTGTAATCACTTACACCAGCACTTGCTCATGCAGGTGACAGAATTTACACATGCAAATTTACACATGCAAATTTCTCCAAATAGATTCTGGGGATGTAAATTTTCACCTGCTCATGGAGGTGCTCAATCTAGCTGTCTATGGTAGGGATTTTGGTAGAAAGGTTGCAACATTGCTACCATCAATGAAGCTCCTCCAGGGTAAAAAATAGTGGAAGAATAAGTGTGACAAGGCTCTTTCAGCCAGCAGTGTTAATACTGTCTGTTATGTAGACACATGCATGAACACTCTATTGAATTGTTACTAGTTGGAAGAGAAAAATGTATCCACCTTCCATAAAAGATTCTATAACCACAAAAATAAATAACATTTGATTCTTGACAATTCACCGTTACTGTATGTGAAATGAAAAAAGAGCAATCTCTCTCATGTGTATCTATTATATATTATGTCAAACAATTATACTTCATTTGTATATAATTAAATTATTTAATTATGTCTATATAATTATATAATATACAATAGTAAGGACTACTCTGTGGTAGCAATATAAAATTAACCTGGATTAATTTTGTTATATATATATATATATTAAATAAATTATAACTAGTAATTTTAATAGATATATAATATATATCATTTATTATGCTGGTACCCTCAAAGATTGAGCCATCTGGATTTATGCACGCCAGTGCACACTGACATTTAAATTAAATTAGGGCTGTCAAATGACTAAAAAGATGAATCACAAGATTCATTTATTTAATTAAGTACAATCACAAGATTAAAAAATTGTCGCGATTAATCTCAGTTTTAATCGCACTGTTAAACAATAATAGAATGCCAATTTAAATTTATTATAAATATTTTGGATGTTTTTCTACGTTTTCAAATATATTGATTTCAAATAAATTACAACACAGAATACAAAGTGCACAGTGCTCACTTTATATTATTTTTATTACAAATATTTGCACTGTAAAAAAGATAAACAAAAGAAATAGTGTGATAATTATAAAACTGCCAAGAAAGAATTTTTATTAGGTTTGCAAGCCAATTACATGGAGTCTTAGTGCTCAAATACACATAAGCATGAGATATAGGCTTCTGTCTAGAAGATTCCATTACATATCTACTTTCTAAATTTATTGCTAAGTACATGTTTGAAATGCACACCGGTTAAAAAAAGAAATTTCCGGTCGCTCTTTCATTTTAGTATATTAAAGGGGATGGAGACAACACTTATACTGACTGCTTTTCTGATTATTGCGGGTAAAACAAAACAAAAATATGCATTTAAGTAATGTAACGGTCTGAATAAACCAATAAAAGTAAATGAACTCAGAGATAAAGAGCCTGGGTTATATCCTAGTTTTAGTTTTTATGCCTCCCATTGATTTCAGTGAGAGTTCTGCTCACAGAACAATGTCAAGGTTCAGTTTTCTGGGCAAAATTCTGCCCTTCAGTTTACATCCATGCAAATGTACTAAAGTCAGTGGGTCAGCATGGGTGCAAGTAAATGCAGAATTTGGCCCCATCTTTAATCCTTCCCTTAATGGACTATACTCTCCTCTTATCTGTATAGTAATCTGATAGTGAGTGAGAATCTCCTCTGCATATCTCACACTGGACAGCAGGGAGAGGTGGGAGGATTATAAAGGCAAAGAAGTGCTCTCTCTCTTGGGAAGCTGAACAGAGTGTTTTGCAATAAGGCTGAAAATATCACTGGCCTGCTGCCTCCTTAACTTCCCTGGGCAGAACTTTTGTTTTCCAGACTACTCTTCTCAGAGTATCCAACAGCTTACCCAATAAAGGGGGAAGTTCCACCAGTCATCTTCCTACATCAGCACTAGCTCCTGTGTCTCACTTCCTCATTTTTCTTCTCAATGTAATTTTTTCCTGCCCTCATCCACTCTCTCACTTACCAGAGTGGACCAGCTACCCACGTGGGAGCCACATGTGCAACTCTTCAGTCATCCAGATTTTTAACTATACGTCCCCTTTGAACCTTTCCTTTGAACAAGACGTTCAGTTTAACATGGCTTTACCATGCTTCCGGTGCTCTACATAAACAAACACCAAAACCAAAAATAACAGCATCATTCTTCCAAGGCTCTTCACATGTTCTCCCCAATGGGAGTTCTGCACGTGGAACAAGTGCAGAATAAATAAGGTAGACTATGCATCTGCAGTTCCATGCTACAGATAGTAGTAGAGATTTGTAGTGGAGATCTGAGAGGAAAATTTTCCCTTTACAACCAAATTCAATGGATGCTCGCTACTCCCACTAAATGTTGTATTTATATAACCGTACACATTAAAAATGGGGTGAGGGGCTTGCACACATGGCTCCTCTACAATACTCAAGCAAGACGAGGGGTTTATGAACAGTGTTGCAGCCCCTCTTTGATTTTTCACTTGAAGGCTGATAAAATTAGACCAGCAGGCCTATTACTTGTATTACTTTCAAAGGGGGCAGGAATCCTGTGACATGTATCTTTCCGTTCTTGTGAGGTGGTGAGCAGATTGAAACATACAAGAATCCTACTTTCTAAAGTTTTCTAACAGTAAGTTTCAGTTCCTGTTGGATCACAAGAACAGAGCCAGCAGGCAGAAAGGTGGGCCAGTGCCTTGTACACGAATGCAATTATTCCACATGCTGTCCAAGTAGCCATGAAATGGGCTACATCCACACACAACATTTTGAGTCTATCCATTTACTTAACCCCTGATAATTTTCAGTTGCAGAATTCTGGCAGATCAAAATATAATCAAATCTTGCAAAATTAGGTTAAATCTTTTTCAAACAATTACAGAAGGGCACCAGGCTACTCCAACTCTGAAGACATGAGGAGAGGAAGACTGAGTAAGCCATTTCACTTTGCCAAATGGATCTTAATAACCTTTCTAAACTAGTATTGAACTAGGAACAATGTTCAAATCGGAGATTAAATTAAGCCACAAGACTGAATTTCACCATAGCTAACTTAACTGATTCTAAGGGGACATTTACTTTTAAGTGTTCCTGTACTTTTAAAAAAGAATAAATATATTTTCTATATTTTAACCATAGCTGTCTCCAACACAGTGAATACTAACAATGGCAGCACATTTTAACTGGGACGCTCGGACAACAGTGTGATTATGTAATTCCCCAGGGACTCTCATGATTATCTATGGTAAGAAGAACGCTACAAACAAATTAACTGTATTTGGACTCCACATGACATGAATCCTTCTTTAGGAACAACTTCTTATGTCTAAAATCAAACCTAGCGTAAGTGGGATAGTGCAACTTCATTAAATTAAATGGAGTTGCATCCCATCCCATCTGTTTACATTTCTGACTTTGGATCTATGAACTAAAATTATGTAATTTTGCAAGATTTTAAACAAGTACTGCAAAATGCACATCATGCTCTTGATTCTCATTTACACTAAGGCCCCTGGTCTTGCGGAGTAAAGAGGCCCTAATGTAAATGAGAACGAGTCCCTATTCACTGCAGTGGCCATATTGTTCTACACGTGTGGCTAAAAGGAAACAACATTTTGCAAACTAATAACATATGTAATGAAAAGTCAGCCTTTAGTCTACCAAGAAAATTGGATCAGCCATGCCAGAGACCTTGTGTTAAAAAGGATTTATTAAATAAGCTCTTGACATAGTTTGAATCTTCTTTGGAGCTACTTACTCCCAAGTTGATAAACTAGTTAAAGAAACTTGGTGTTTGCAGTGTGTGTGCGTGTGTGCGCGCGCATGTGTGCACCTATGACTAGGAAAGATATTGAGAAATTATCATTGTAACCAATTTTAAAGCTATAAAAAAAGTGATTAATCAAATCCAATTCTGCTCTCAGATTCAGCACTGTAAATAAATTTAAGAGTTACTCTGTTGAATTCAGTGGCATTTCTCCAGATTTTCAGTTCAATTAATGAGAGCAGGATTTTCTTTTTTTATCTTCAAACCACTTTGTATGCCATCCTCAAAATGCCCTGTGAAGTTAGTAAATTAGTAGTATTATCTTCCATGATAACCCCCTATTTTACAAGGTGAGTCAGGGGCAGAAATAAGATTAGCACTCAGGAGAACTTGGCCCTCAGTCCTATGCTCAGTCCATTCTTCTTTACTTCCCTCTAGACCAAATAGGCCCAAATTGTTTATTTAGAAACATTAATCTATTTTGAGTGATGGAAGTCCAAAAGCATTCAGAACTGTTAAACTTTTTTTTTTTTTTTTGGCTTCATGTAAATTGAAAAATAGCAAGGGTAACTTATTTGAGAATTTGTTATATATAAAAATATTTAAACGAGACAAGCTCTTGAAAAAGCTTCAAGTGCAAGTGAATATTTACTGGTAGTTATAAACTAAGGTTTATAATGCAAACATTGCCAGGTCCTTAACTGTAACAGGGTTAGCAGGCATCACAGTAATCCAGATGAATAGGTGTGGGTTGGGAAGTCAAAATGAAGCACAAATGTGTGACTTTCTGCCCATAACGAGAAACTCTCCCTAAAGCAAGACTGCTGTCTGTGTTTTCTTTCTGTACAACTGACCCCGAAGACTCTTCCTGCCTTGCATTGTGTCTGGCTACAAGAGAGTCAGCAAAAATGTATGACACGTACATATATCAATTTTGCCTGCACCTGCAGCATATTCCTACACATCCTAATGATCACATGTCTATAAACTGCCTGCTGACCATGAAACAGATGCATACAGTTTACTCTTTCATTTCACTGGCACAATTTGTGTGCATCCCTTTCTTTTTTTAAATCAACTGCATCTTCCTCTGGTGCCTCAAGCATTTGGCCAATCCTAAACGTAAGATTTCAGATTTGATGGGCTAATAATCATTTGACAGTTTAGCAATCCTATGTTTTTAAAACCAGATAGAGTAGCAAGGACTGGTCTTTTGAGAGCATCACAGAAGAACACTGCAGTGAAGTATCCAATGATGACCCGACAGAACACAATTAAAGGTCTGGTATATTAGACATGTGACAAACATAGGGCTTAATCCTGCACTCAGAGAAGTCAATGGGTGTGTTATTGACTTCAATAGATCCATGATCAGCCCCATCATGTTCTGTACATAGCAGAATGGAGCCTCCTTTCATATTATTTCACCAGATTTTGTAGTTAAAAAAACCCAGTATTTTCTGTTCAAAGATTAAATAATACATAGAATTAGCAAGTAAAATAAATATTGAGAGGAAATACAAATTTGAACTCTGTTTGTATAACTGGCTTTCTATAATGCTAAGCTTCTCATTATACCCATTAAAGCTTAATACTCATTCACAGCAACCTGTCCACAGACTAATTCTTCAGACGTCTGGCAAAGGTAATATGTCACTCTAAGAATCCTTAACAAGACTCTACTGTACTTGATGTTATTAAGGTCACTGGTACAAATCTACTGGGATACACTCTTTGGTGGTGGAAAGTTCACAGTAATTTAACTCCAAGTTTCTATGAACTTGACTGAGCAATCTGATTTAAGAGAGGAATCGGAGCATGTTCCCCTCTGACCGATGGACTCCTGAATTAAAAAAGATGGCAGCTTTAGGCTAGCACTGTTTTGTTTATGGAACAGATCCTTTTAAAAAATTGGCTATAAAGTATGATCCAAGCTGCGCGGGAGATTACTGAAAATAGGAAGTGTAAATAAGGTATCAAAATCAGAACTAGCTGTAGGGAAGAATGGTGTGTGTGTATGTGTGTGTTGATCCTTCACTACAACTGACAAACATATATAACATACGTATTCCCAGTTGTTGCATATATGTACACACGCACATACTGTATAGGTGTTTATATCAAATATGTATACACAATATCTATATGTGTGTTTGCGAGTATACATATATACAGAGAGAAGTATGTGCCAAGCCCTGTCCTGGCTTACTTAGTTACACACAATACAACTTATTGATTACCATGTGGTCGCATATGATGCAAGTTAGGACAACATTTAGCCCTATGTGTGCCAGTGTAATGTGTTTTGAAAAAAATATTCTTTTCATATAAAAGCCCAAGTCTCCTTCCCACTGTAGCTGAAGAATGAGTCAGAGCTAAAACCTCAACACAAGCCCTCTATTCACAGTCTCTATGGTGGTCTCACTGGAAAATGCACAGTGCGTGCTAGCCAGGCGATAAGTTTTTAACTGTGCACATCTGGTTTCTGTGGAGGGAGTGCACATGAAAATGCCTACTGTATAGAAATGCTATGTTAGTGCTTGGTCCATTTAGCCTTTGGCTGATCTGTTATTCCCAAAGCTCTTCTTAAAGCAGAAACGTCTACGTGATCTGCCTTTTTGGTGCTACTGTTCTGCTTATTTCAGCAGATGAGGAATACAGTAATGTGCCGGCAATCACTGTTTTGAGTTACTGTCGTCAGGCAGCAATTGATGTGCCAACAAGTTATGAATGCCTTGATCTGTGTATAGAATTTGGATACCCCAAGACTTCAGCATTTCAATTGTGTTCAAGATTCCATCCACTCACCCTGCCCTTTCTGTAATGCTATGACTTGCTTTCTTTTTCCACCCCTTTTTTGATGAATGATTTTTTTCTAAAACACATTCTTCTTGCTGCCTCTCATTCCCTTAAGTGCTTATGTCCATGCTCTCTGCTTTACTGTTGAGCCTGTGGTAGCTGGCCTCCCCCCTCCCATTAGAACAGCTCTGAAAGACACAGAGATGATGTGGTTCATTTGGACTCGCATCATTTTGCTCTACTTGAAGAACATAATGGATTGTGATTTTAAAGAATTGTCTGCTCCCAAGTAAATATGGTCCATTTCCTTCTGCTAAAGTCTGTCCCTGCTGAAACTCCCTTGTCCTTGCGATGTCCTCCTCTTTAACATGCTATGTCTAGCCTTTTTAATCCTCACTTGCAAGCTTCTTTTTAACCTTCTGCTCAGCCTCCCTATTCATTCACCAGCATGAGATGGAAATTTTACAGCACTACAGATGTCAAGCTGAACAATACATTAACCTTTACCTAGCACACATTATATTGCCAGACAACTCAGCATTAAATATAAATGAAGAGTTACTTCAAGCAGAGAAATGGCCTCAAGTGTAGCTAACAGATTTGCTAAAATGCTGACTTATTACATATAGTTCCCTTCAATGAATGCACACAGAATGCTGCCTTACACATAATCTAAATGGTACAAACAAATTGCAAAAAGATCCCTTTTCATTTGGCACAACCAGTATCTATTATTACTACCGAATCATAATTCACATTATTGTGTATTAAATGAATCCATACCACACATGCATTTTAAATATGTACATAATGTAAGTCTCCATCACAGCTTTCAACATGGAAATATTATTGCCAGAGGGAAAGCTATTAGCTCTCATATTATAATACAGCATACAGGGTTCAGACTGAGCCAGAAGATGCTAGAATGCCAGTAGCTGTGTGGTTAAATAAATTAACTAACACATTAATAAATAAATAAAAAATGTGTGAACTCCCCCATTCATCCCACTGGGGTATTAACTATAAAACCTAATGATCCCGTTTTAAATGTCAACAACACTGTTAACTATTTCACTGCTGCTCGTTGTTGTAGAAGCAGCCAACTATTCAGGTCAGGTGGATATCACTGGTTTTTTCCACCCTGATCCCTGGAATTAAAGACATTTAAAGCACGACCCCCATACAAATGCAACTTATAATACAGTACTGAGAACTGGCATGCTAATATGGAAACTCTCTCCAGCTTGGAGATAAACTGCATTATTCTCTTCTCAGGAGCTCCACTTGGTAAAATACAAGAGAACTTCACCACAATACATGAAACTTCTCTGAGTCAGTTTTACCATTGATATCTCAAAACCAAGAATGATAATCCTAGAGAAAGACATTGAACTAACAAGTATTTGAACCTTCTATAAAAATCTAGGCTAAATTTTCTAAATGTGGCTCTAACCACCTTTTCTGGATTTGTGCTTATGCTGAAATTACTGTCTTGCATCTATCTGAGGAATAGATGCAAAACAGTTTTAATAGATTTAATCTTCCCAACAATTTAGAAAGTTGCAATTTTTTTAAAGACGTTCTGGTGAAGTTTCACAATAATTCAGTGAGTTATTTATGACGTTGCATTCAGATGTGAATTGAACTGAATTTGAATTTTTGCTCCTGCAGAATCTTACACATGAAAAACTATATGCTGAAAATGTGCATGCAAAACAGAGAAATATGTGTGCAATTCTGGTACTTTTGAATCGTTTACCATTCTGCATATATTTATATTATCTGTGAGTGTGAGAATATACAGCTAATGGAAACTTTCCAGATACAACATACAGTATGTATATAACACCTATATAACACATACACATATGTAGAGTTTTATGAGATCTATAAGGTAGTTCAAAACAGGGTGGATAAAAATCAATGATTTTTTTTTAAATAAAAAAAACTGTTTTTATTTAAATCAGATTTTTTTTATTTAAAAAAAAATCAATAAAATACTAAATTTCTCATTTAAAAAATAACAGTTGCAATTAAATCTTATCATAAACACGCTACACTTACACTTAGTCTCATAAAAATGAATTAATGGCTCTAGTCTGTCCAGCCTAACTACCAGCTCTTGCTTCTTGAAAGTTCTGGGCTTTCAGTTTCTGTTTCAGTTTCTGTTTCTCAGCAGACTAAAGTCACACATGTTCAAAGAAAGACACAGGCTGGATAGGATTGTTGTTATTCTGTGCTCATGTGGTGGTGGAGCTGGGCCAAGCAAGGCAGAGGAGTTAGTTAAGACACTATCTTAAAGACAGAGAGACAAAGGAAGGAGGCAGAGTAGAAAGGAACAGTGGAGTGGACTGGAAAGAAAAAGGGAAGACATTATTCAGTACACACGCAGCTACCTATATTCCCTCACACTTTTGCCACAGAAAAACTGTCATGGCTTCCGGGCATAAGAGAGACCCTATCTGGGAATATTTTGAAGAAATTCCTTCCCTGGGTAAAAGGGAAAATGTGTTAAGTGTAAGCAGTGCAAGAAGGAGATGCAGGGCCTAGTTGCAAGAATGAAACATCATAATGAAAACTGCTTATTGGGAGAAAATGATGTGGATGAAGAAGTGGATATGTCTGAAGAACAATGTGGATCAATGGGTTAGTAACTTAAATAATTCACTTTGCAATGCATCATTCTTCAAGACTCTCTGTCTTTCAGTATAAGTGTGATTTAACAAGTAAATTCCCAAGCTGTTTGCTATGTTGGATGTTGCTAGGAAAAGAAGTTTAGCTTAGCTAATCCTTATGGCTTGTTTAATTAACTAGGTTTAGAATCTATCACCCAAGTATACGGTACAGAAAGCTGCAGTAAGGGAATTCTAGAGTTGCCAGTTGCCACTGGGTGTCATTTTCTTATTTTATAGTACATAATACATGCCCCACAGACCATAATGGTGATGCCATAAGTCTACTCTCTATTTTACTTCAGCATAACTCAGCTTTCCCAAGGAAACCCCATTCTATACTTGTTTTCTCAAAAAACAGAAGTGCCAGTGAGTTCTATAGGGCTTACTCCAAAATTAAGTACACTCTAAGTGTGGTCAGTCTGAGCTTTTTTGGTAATTTGGAATCAGATCTGCATCCTTGCTGAAAAAAATGTAAATGATTAACTGAATAATAGAGTGAGAAAAACTAAGAAAAACAACTATTCAAAATAATTTTTGCATTTTGTTTCAGAATTCCATCTAAGCAAAAGATTTCAATCATCCAGTAAAACCACCACCATGGATGGGTTTGTAGTAAGGACCAGCAAATACCAACAAGACACCATAGATGAAAAGATTGCTTGGTTCATTTATGCCACAAATTCTCTTTTTCACATTGTTAACAATAAACACTTCATTGATATGGTTGAGTCCTTATGACCAGGCTACACTCCATCTGGTAGAGCAGACATTGGGGGAAGGTTGCTAGACACAGTGTATGAGAAGGAACTTGAATAGTGTGCAAGAAATACCGAGAGGAAATTTGCCAGTTTAAGCCTTTATGGGTGGAGCAATGTACACAATGATCCAGTAGTATGTGCCTGTGTGACAACAGAAGATGGGGTTGCATATCTTTCAGAAACAACAGATACATCGGGAAATGCCCACACAACAGAATATTTAAAATAAGTGGCACTGAAAGCTGTAATAAACTGTGAACAAAAATTCAACTCTCACGTGTGCAGTTTTGTCACAGACAATGCTGCAAACTCGGCAAAGATGAGAAGATACTCAGAAGAAGAAACGGAAGGATGCTCTTAATAACATATGGCTGCAGTGCCCATTTAATGCATCTTTTAGCCAAAGATTTAAGGAATAAAAGAAAATGTCAATGAAGTCGCAAAATACTTCCACAATAACCATTTTGCTTCAGCTTCACTGAAGAGAGCAGGAGGATCCAAACTAATTCTCCCTCAAGATGTTCGATGGAATTCTGTGGCTGATTGTTTGGAACAATTTATTAAGAACTGGCCTATTCTCATAAAACTGTGTGAAGAAAACCATGATAAAATAGATGGAAGTATCTCATCCAAAGTATCTAACATTGGATTAAAGAATAATGTAGAGAATATGCTCCATATACTGAAGCCTATATCCATAGCCTTAAACAAACTTCAGAAAAATTGTTGCTGCATTGCTTGCTGATGCTGTCAAAATTTGGAAGGCACTTCAAGAGACACTGAAGAAAGAAATACCTCACCAGAATGTTAAACTGCAGGCAATAAAGAAGTGAATGGATCAAGCACTAACTCCACCTCATTTTCTTGCGAACATTCTCGACCCCAGATATAAAGGTAGATGCCTAACTTCTGAAGAAGATGCTGCTGCCATGGCATGGGCACCTCAAAATCACTCCTCAGTTATGCCAGCCATAATAAATTTCAGAGCTGGAGCAGAACCATTTACACAGTACATGTTTACTGATGATTTGAACAAAGTCACTCCCCTGAATTAGTGGAAATCATTAGCCAGGCACCTTGAAACAGAGTTCTTTCAGTTGCTAAGCCAACTTTTCACAGCAGTAGCTTCCTCTGCAGGCACAGAGAGAATATTTTCATCGTTTGGTATTATTCACTCAAAGCTAAGAAGTCGACTGGGAGTTGAAAAAACAGGAAAACTGGTATTTCTGTTGCAGTCTATGAATAAAAATGACAGGGGAGTGGGGAAGATGAGAGCTAGTTGCAGAAGTTTTAAGGACAGCGTACATTTATTGTTGTGATGACTTGTCTATTGTTAATAAATTTTGAAAATTTAAAAAAAAAAAGCATTTAAGGACAGCTGTCAGCTGGCAACATAGGAGACTGCTGCAATTGCAAACGTGAACATTTATGTAACATTTAAGATTTAGTTTGATCAAACATAAGCACTATTTTGTTTGTGTGTGTGTGATTTAGTTCTTACCATTCCTAATGTATTGCTGCTGCATCTGCAGCCTGACACAGGTAATGAGTATTATGTACTATTTCCCAAATTAATAAAAATCAAGTTACCTAAATAATTACACAAAGTATACCCTCCGATATGTAAAATGCTATATTGAGTTGTAACTTAACATGTTTTAGTGATCAGATTTGCACCATTGTTTAAGAAATATGTGAAGAAGTGTCAGTGGGAAACTTGATTTAAATCAATAGTTTTCTCTTGGTGATTTAAATGATTTAATGATTTAAATGATATAATTTAAATGATAAATCGCCTTGATTTAAATCAATCCACCCTGGTTCAAAATTGTTGGAACTTTTTCATAGTCATCATCCTATATAATGTATTTTATATTATATACATTAGATATTTTGGGTGAATTCACTACCTGAGTGTTGTAAAATGTGTGCAAATATATATGCACCTATACATGTAGTATACATATATACACACTCTGGCACATGCAAATTATACATAATGCAAATATATATTGTATAGGATGGTGCATATAAAAAGTTTCCTGTAGTTTCACATTTTTGTACACACACAGACACATAATGCAAATGTAAACATACACTGTATATAACATTTTTCAAAAACAGTCTAAAAATTACAAGTTTTGCAGTGTGGTGTATAGATTCTGTGCATATAAATTTTCATATGTAAATTTCTGCATGAGCAACAATTCAAATTTGTGTATACAAACTGCATTTTCACATGCACATTCTGTAGCTACTGATCTTAGTATCAAATCTGCATATCTAAATTCAGTTTGCATGCAAACACATTTTTTTGTTCCTCAAAACCTAACATGATGCATGGCAAAGAATTAACTCCACATTAAAGTCCCTTCAAAGTTTTGGCTCATGCTGTATACTCAATGCAACAGACAGACACATTTCTTACTTTTTTCATCCATAAACAGAATGTGATTTTCTTTATATTAGGAGCAGTATTATTGTCTAGCTTCTCATTAATGGACTATGGCATGTGCTGTTCACACAAAGAAAAGTGATTCTCCAAAGTGCTTAATTTAATATGCCAACTTGTAGTGTCTCATCAGCTCAGACCATGCTGTTCTACAACAGTACTGAACGATCTCCTCTCCGCTGTACTCTATAAAAGAAACACTCTTGAACTTATTAGGTAGTGACTCTGCATTTTCGTTATATAACGGTAAGAAATTTATTGCAAGGGACTTCAGTGTACACAAAACAATGTTTTGTATGTCCACTTTTTCAGTTTTAGACATATTTTACTAGTTAACCCAGGACAGTGTCTGATTTTTAGAATGATGTAAATTAAGGATGTAAACACAGCGAACTTGTTACTTTATCAGATGTCCCTTTGATGAATGTTTTCCTGGTTCAATTAGAAGAAGAGGAGGCTCAGATAACACCAGAGTATAGTGCTGCATGTTTATAGCCTCTGACTGGACCCCATCATGTACATTAATTATTACAAGACAATAACAGAGACACAGAAGGTTCTGTATGTCTTAATGAAGTTCATACCATAGCCAAATGATGTTAACAATATGTTATTTAATGTGCCTTAATTACACATTGAAAGTTGCTTGCCATTTCACCAAAAATCTTTTCCTCTTTAATTAATTAAAACAGTTTGCTTTCACTATAGAACAAGTCTTAAGCCTGCACTCTGACCAAAGGTAATTACAGCAAAAAGATTTAACAATTTTACTTCTATTGGAGCAGAGTAGCCCTGAGATTAGATCATGCTCAATGCAAGGCTTGTAACTCATTCAAAGGAAAATACTCAGCTTCCTCAGCTTTGTTTAACAAAACATTGATCAAGTTTTAGGAATTAATAAGTCAAAATGCCTCATTTGATGCTAATGTACCAGATATCTCCCTCAGTAAGGGCTTACCCAGACATGAGTACTGTCAGGCCTCAGCACAGACTCCATTCAGCATACAGGAATGACAAAAACTACAAACATCAGGTGGAGAAGTTGTGCTCTCTGGCAAGAGCTCACAGAAGTAATTGCAACTCCACAATGTACTGGGAATCTTTCTATGCAAAGAAAAGAAGGATGGTCCTGTCAGTTTGTACCAGGGCCCCAAGTCTTCTCGCAGATAAACAAGTGCAATGACTTCGACAGAAGTTTAGTGCATGTATCTCAGATCATAGTCAGGTCCACTGGGCAAAATCTTCAGCTAATGTAAACTGACATAACTCCATTGACTACACGGAAGGTTTGCCAGTTTACATCAGCTTGGGATCTGGCCCATTGTGTTCAAAAGCTTACCATGCTCCCTCATTAGAGTGGAAAATTAAATCTCCCAAATAGGGCACAGGAAGGGAAGAACGAGCGTATTTCTTGGGAAATATTAACTCCGAGGAATGGAAAATGGCTATTTCCTATGAAAGAAAAGCCCCAAGAAGACACCTGTCCCTCCCATGCATCTCCTGTAATTCTGTTTTAATGACCCTGACACTGTAAATACCAAAAAAAAAAGACGGCGAAAAAGAAATGACAAGCTACCTAGTTCCTGGCATTAGGATTTCCAGAAGGCTCACTGCTATTTAAAAGCCCCAAATTAACGAGTAATGCTCTTCTGATTAACCTCCATTAACAAGAGAATCCCATTGGCAGAGGTTTTTAAGAGTTGCTAAATCTGACCACAACAAAACAAGAATTAGCTGCAGCCTTAAGATATGTGTGGCTATCTGGAGCCTCGTCACCCTTCCCTAGCTCCCCCACCTCCTTGTGCCAAGTGTCACTGCTGGTTGTCTTCCTTAGTATATTTGTCATCCCATTAGATTCACTAAGTAAATTGCTGGAAAACTGCAAAGAACTCCCATTTCCTTTGTAAATGGTTTCAATTTATTTTCACAAGAGACTAAACATTCCCTCATTCTTTCACCTCAGGGCATTGACAACACTACAGCAGGAACCATGCTAATCACAACAGTGTTCACAAACCATTTTCAACCATGACTCCGCTAGAACTATGACCTGGTCTACACTGGCCATGGATTTTGGCAGCAGTCGATGGGAGATACACAAGCTACATACAGTAACTTGCATATCTCCCGTCGACTTCCTAACATCTACTTACCGCAGCATCTCCACTGTGCTGCGCCGACAGGAAATGCCTTCCCGTCAACGCAGCACTACGCTTCCTGCTGAGGTGGATTTACAGAGTTGACTTCTGGGTTCGATTGAGCGAGTCTTCATGGCTGCTCAGTTGAACCCGCAAAATTGATCCTGCACTGCCGGCAGTGTCGCCGGAACTGTAGACATAGCCTCAGTCTGCCTACTTATACTTTAGTTGCCCAGTCCAGAGCAGCGGAGGGGTTATTTTTTATCACTCATTCCAGTCTAACCATACTTGGCTTCTCCCTTATGCCCTCTTTATACTACAGAAATGTCCATTGTAGCAGATAACTTAGAGAACAGTTTTTGTTCACAGCTCTCTATCCAATGTGGAGAGAGTTATGATATTTTTAAATTATATTGCCACAGTACTTTTTTTTTTTTAATTCTTGTAGGAGATCAGACACACAGACCAACTATGAATTCTTCCTCATCCATGTGTGTATCTCACTTCTCTAACAGGATCTAGGATATAATGTCAGTGAAGTCACTCTTCCTATCTCATCATTCTAGGAATGAAGAATTATTGTCTTCCTATCCTGCTCTCATCCCTCAGCAGCAGCAGCTGCTAACATTATACTGCAACAGCACACTTCATCCAATTGCCAACACTCAATGAAGATTCAGTGCCTTCTCTATCTTCACCTCTATAACTCTCCTAGCATCTAGTGGCCCTAAATCACTCCTGCAGTATAATGATGAAATACCAACTGAGCCATCAGGCCAGACTAGTTGTCAGGATTTATCAGAGCCCCAACTTTTCCATATCAGTTTAATAAGCCACTGTTTGTGGTCATGTGATGAAAAGGTTATTCCCTCACATAAATATGCTGCAAATTTTTATACTCACCAACCCTTCCATTTTGGATGACAGTGTCCAATTTCTATTGACAAAAGCACATTTTTATTGCTGTTAAAACTACAGAGTCAATATAGCTACGGATGAGGAGACTGGATTCTATTATGCTTCACAAATCACCAGCTAAATTGTCCCCTACATTCTGATCCCAGAACCTTTATCACTGGTAATGCTGTAAAGCACCAGAATATATCCAGCTTGACTTTCAGATCCCAGGCAGAATATGCAGGTCTGGCAGTTAGAAAGGTCTATCTAGATCTCTTAAACTGAGCAAATTTGATCCAGAGCGTATTGAGAGAAATAAATAGGAAACTACAGAAAGTCATTTTTAAGGAGTCACTTTTCTGACCAGAAGCTTACTTTATCCCCTGTCTACAGCACAATAATGCAGTTCATCTGGAAATACATTTATCTGCTATACATTGAGGTTAAGGCTAAGGTTAAGATTCTGTCACAGGTATTTTTAGTAAAAGTCAGGACAGGTCATGGGCAATAAACAAAAAGTCACAGAAGCCCTGACCTGTCCCTGACATGTGACAGGCTGACCGCAGCTGCTCCAGCCCTTGGGGGAGCTGACCCAACCCCAGCTTCCGGCAGCCCTGAGTCTGACTCGGTCAGCTGTTCCAGTGGCCCTGGGGCTGTTTCTCTTGCCCCTGTAGCCCCAGGACTGACCACTGGCAGCTGCTCCAGCTCCATTGCTGTTTCTGCGACAGGGGCTGACCACTGCTGCTCCAGCCCCAAGGATGCTGCTCCAGCCCTGCTGCAGGAAAAGTCCCGGCGGTCCCAGAAAGTCACAGAATCCTGGCCTCCATGACAGAATCTTATCCATAGTTATGCATCTAGTCAGCCAAGTGGTAGATATATACAAGACTCTCATCAAATATCAGTAAAATTTTGTTTTTTAATGTATAAAGTCCCTTAAGGGAAGAAGCATTGAAATCAGAACTCTTCAGAATTGTTGAAATGAAGATATATTTCTGTTAAATCAAACTATAGCTTTTTCATGGCTTCCATAGTTGGGAGGTAAGTAAATCCCTGAGATGGTAATTAGGTTAAACAGTTCATCAGGCTCACTCAGAAGCAAAGTATGGCACAGAATGAAAATGAGCGTGCATGCTAGCAAAGCTTCAGCCAGCCTATTACCAAGATGACAAGCAGAATTAATCCTGCACCAGTACCACTAATGCCAGCAGCCCACCCCCACTCTTTTTGCATTGGTCACAAATAAAACATTGGTAGACAGCTCAATAAACAGATCACGCTGCCTGAAAGGTTTGTTCAGGATTATAAAGGTACAGCATTAATACCATGCATGAGCAATTAGAAAAGTTAGCAAAGCTCACAATAAAATCCTATTATGGAGACTATTTATAGGAGGGGAAAAAAGTGCCAAACAGGATAGACTAAATTCTTGGTGTAAGCACATATGGTATTTATTATCCAGATTCATGGTGTCTGGTTGCATCTATTTTAAGCTTTTTCCTTCTTAAAGGAGTGACAATCCATCAGGAAATATTAACATGCACATTCATCATGTACATTTGCATGTAAACCTTTAAAACTATGTTGATGTTTGCTATAGAAATAAAAGGGGGGAACCCAATCTATGATTTCTTTCGGGGAGCAGAGACAATAAAGCCACAGTGGGCAGGAACCACAGCCTTCACAGTGACTTGACTAGCAAGGGGTTAAGAATATCATAAGCTCCCGCTATTAAATAAAGCCAGGCAAGCACAAGGCTACCTGTGTTTGCTTCCATACCGTTCACTGCAGCCTCCTGGCCCCCCCCACTATGCCTATGGCTAATGCATGTCTTATTAGGTTACTCCTGAAAAGGCAAAAGAAGAATGAATAATAATTCACGCTGTAAAAGCTTGGGGAACACAGCCTATGTTGTAATGCTGTTTTGGTGGGTTAGCAGCCTCAGTGGCACCAGTTGAGATATATTAACAAATCTATTACATTATTAAGGCACACATGTTTCCAGCAACCGTAACTTCACATATCTATTTTTTTTAAAAGGAAAGAGAGGCCACCATCTAAGTGAGAGCACCCCTGGATAGGCAAGGATCAGGAGCAAAGACACCAGGAGAGAAAACTGTGCTCAGAACTTGCCATCATTGTTGGTTGTTGCACAGGTTTCACCAGCTCTGCTATCTCTACACAGATATAATTGGATGAACTGAGCTCTTTCTCAACGGAAGAAAGACAGCACGTTGCGAATAAAAGGCTTTGACAATGCATCCAATGCAGCCACCTGTGTTTCTGAGAAAGACTCATCCTGTGATGAGTTCCAGGTTTGCTGTTAAAACTGCACAGAGGAAGGGGCCTGTTGATTATAGCAGTTGAGGTGAAGGTTTATTCAGTGACACTGACTAACCAGAGGACAACTATTTGGACTGGGGTCTCTGCTGAGAGGTGAGGAAGAGGAAGGCTAAACTGATGCCACTGTATACTAATAACAGCAGATACCACTGAGGGAATTGGTGCAGAAGATGATAGAAGCTGGGCTGCCAAATCGAGCACCATTTTAGGCTGCCTTCACAGATTCTCTCACCCCTTCTCCTTTATCACACAGCAACCTTCTGCAGGAAAATGTATGTACAGCCAGGAGGCCAAACAGACAGCCTTGACTGAGGCTGCTGACAGCAGTGATTCTACTCAGTACAATGGCCCAGATTCTGCAATCCTCACCAAAGTTGTGCCGCACTTTATTGTCTGAGTAGTCCCAATGCCTAGGAGTGACCATCCAAGACTTCATTTAAAGAACATAAGAGGTTTTCAATACTGAACTTCACTACTAATGGATTAGCTCACCCAACCATCCTCTATTTCTTTTGAATGTAATTATTTCCCATTCAATAAAAAAACTGTCAGTCTGTAGGAAAACACAATGAAACATACAAAACATGGTTTCCTTGCCCAGACAGATCCCAGATGAAGTTCTGTGTGCCAAGTCACAATCTAGTCCCTTTTCTTTAGCTGGGACATGAGTACAAAATCATGCTTCTCAGCAGACCTTCTATCTTTATGATGTTCAAGCTTCATTATACTGGTCTGCAAAATCTAAAAAAGATATAATCCAATACCTACTATACATTTTAGTGTTCAATAGCTCTGAACTGAAGAGAACTGTTTGGCAACAAAGTCAAACTGATATGTGTGTGTGTGTGTGTGTGTGCGTGCATGCTTTTAAATTAAGCAAAAAATATTTTTAAACAACTTTCTTTTAAAACCCCCTAGCAAGACTTTCACTATTAAGAGAAACAAACTTCTCAATTGCCTGAGGCTAATCATATCAGCTGCCATAGGTGCAGTAATCCATAAAGATGCATTTGTTTCTCTTGTAGAGTGCAGCTGTTTAGGCTTGACATATTTATTATTGTCATGTAGTGGGATGTTGGTTCAGATGGTCTGAACAAACAATTAGTCCAAGATTTTCAAAAGCAACTAATGGTTTTTGGGTGCCCAGTTTGGGACATCTTAAAGGGGACTGGTTTTTTCAGAAAATACAGAGTAACCACCCTCCAACAATCAAACCTCATTATGATGACAAGTTGGGCAGCCAAAGACTGAGGCATAGAAAGTCATAAGCAACTTTTGAAAATCTTGGCCCAAGTGTTTTTCACCTCCAAAGAGCTTTCCACATATTAGCCCAGGGACACCTCTGGAACTATTAAGGTGATGTGATAGTTAAATATCATCACTAACCCTATTTTTGCAGACCAGAGTTATAGAAAACAAGTCAGTGTGAGAGACAAATTGTGAACATCAGGCTGACTGATTTCTAGCTTTGAGTTTTTAACTTATTATTAATATTATTATCAATAGCTATAATAATAATTACCATAGATTTTTGTTTCCTTTCTTTTAATAGCGTTTTGGCACGACAACATATTACAACACATAATAAAATACAAAATCTACATACAGACACATGGAACAAAATCATGGAAGATCTCCTCAAAAATCACTAGCATTCGTGCCTGCTAGCATGTTTTGTGAATACTAGTGTTTCGAAGTTATAATCCGTTGCTCAAAATAATTCCCCCCTGGAACATGTTCAACTTTCTGCCATGAAATAGAAAGTGCATTGTGAAAGAAGCTGAAGCAGAATAATATAGACAATAATAATAATATACCATAAATAATATTTCACATTTATAAGGTGCTTTCTATCCAAGGAGCTCAAAGCACTTTATGAATAGTTTCATACCAACACTGGGAGGTGAGTATTATAATCCTTGTTCTACAGATGGGAAAAGTCGGGCACAGTAAGACTGAGGCCAAAGTTTTCGGACTTGGGTATTTAAAATCAGGCACCTTGATAAGTGGCCTGATTTTCAGAGGTGTGCCGACATCACAAATATATCAGCACTAATCCTAAAGCAAATAAGGAACACCATGAGACCTGCAGGCACTCAGAAACTCTAAAAATCAGTTCATTTATATGCCTAAATACAGATTGAGGAAGCAGAATTTAGACACCTGAGATTGAAAATACTGACATATTGGCCTCTGCCATGTGCCCAAAGGAACATGTCAAAGGCGTTATCAGAGCCAGAAACGGAACCCAGATCTCCTAGGGCCTGCTCCAGCTCCACCAGAATCTTAAGAGTATTTAAATTGATTTCAATGGAGGTGAGACGGCACTTTTAGCTTCCAGTCACAGGCCTTAACCCTAAAACCATAATCCATCCCTATAAATCACTTTATTGCATGAGCAATTTTCTTTAAAACAACTTTTATTTTCATAACATCAAAAACAGTTCAGGCCATATTCCCATCTGTGGTAAATCAGTAAAGCTCTATTGATATAATTTTATGCCATCTGAGGATCCAGTCCATTTCATAACTTTTCAGGGTGTAACTCCTCAAGTATTAATAAATAAAAGGGATGGAAAGTGAAGGTCAGGGAAGCAAGGTGAGGGGAACAGAAACAAAAAAACCCCTACATTCACTGGCCACGTTGCCTTCTCCCTATCCATCAGGTATATTTTATGTATGTAAAATGCTGTAATATATATATTTTTATATTAAGTTTGGGCTGCACTATGAATGACTAATTTAGATTGTAATCTCTTTGGGGGCAGGGATTACATGCTCTTCCTCATCTTGTATAGCACTGGACACTATTTGGCACTATAAAAAGTAGAAGGATAATAATAACCAACTTGTATTACATAATGGATTTGTGTATCTATGGAAGCAAGAAGGTCTAATGGATTAATACCTTGGTCACCATTATAGGCAGACTGTAAAACTACATTTAACAGGCACAAAGAAAGTGAAAATGCTCTCCTATCCCTTAGCATAACAATCTGTTAAATCTGTGTATACTTCTGAAAAAGTATAGCTGATAGGTTCTACATGAGAGATTCAGAAATGCAAAGGAAACTTTGGTGCTTTCCAACCCATGTTTATTATTCTTATAACTGAGGACTTACTGTTTACAGCAGCGTCAGCTGTTCCTAAACCAACCTCTTCTGATCTGCCCAATTATTTACTTACAGAGAAAGCACCTGTGAAATGAGATTAGAAAGAAATAGCTAAACTCCTCCTCCCCCCACCTGATCATAAAAACTGAAGTACACAATGAAAACTGTGCAATCACAGGAACAACCAATAATGACTACTTTATTCCCTGAGCCTTTAGCTTAAAACACACCCATTTTCATAACATTAAGTGAAAGTGAGACTAAAATATAAAACAAAGCAGCTTATTGTCCTGAAGAAGCAAAACACATGAATGGTCATAGACAAAGTGACAAGATGTGCTTTTTCTGCTATTATTTTCTCTTAGTCTGGTGTCCATATTTGATCATTTCTTATGAGATCAGAAGCCTGCTTATGAAACTGTGGGAAAGGGGCTAATGTTTGTCTGTTCCTTGAAAGGGCTGGACTGAGTAAAGAGTTGGGATAAGCCTCTTGACCTTTAGAACCCAAAGGATGTGTCTACTCGACCTCAGAACACGAAAGTGAGGGATGGGAACCAAGTAAACTCTCCTTTCATTTTCTGAAATCCACATGTGCTGAAAAGCAATGACATTTGCTGCCCACAAACCAAGGGAGGACACTGAACAAATAACAGGAATAAAAAGGCCTTTAATCTAATTAAGTGACATCATTCCCTCTGCTCTGGAACCAAAGGGGTGGATGCCAAGGTGAGGTACTTTTCACATAACCAATCTGGTCAGCTAGCTTAGCTGGAGCTTCTCCCAGCAAAAGGAAGAGTATACGGCAGAGGTCCTCAAACTGTGGGGTGCACCCCCCGGGGGGGGGGGGGGCATG
Organism: Emydura macquarii macquarii; assembly: GCF_026122565.2. Lineage (NCBI taxonomy): Eukaryota > Metazoa > Chordata > Testudines > Chelidae > Emydura > Emydura macquarii. The sequence goes on from NW_027131390.1 coordinate 85,828,232, forward strand.
GAGGAATGTTTGGGGGCGTGGTGGACCAGGAAGTGTGTGCCACCCACCCCCGTTCTGCTCCGGCTTTGCTCCCAGGCCCAACTGTGGCCCTCCAACCCTGCCCCCAGCCTCGGCCCCTGTTGCACTCCCAACCCTAGCCCCACTTTTAGCCATTGCCCAGCCCTTAGCCTCAGCTGCGGTTCCACTTCTGGCCCCCGACCTGCCCCCAGCTGCAGCCCCAGCCTCGGCTCCTGGATCCCGACCCAGCCGCGGCTCCTGCCCCAGTCTCAGCCCTGACCATGGCCCTGCTCCCAGCCCTGGCTCCCATCGGGGGTGCAGACACAGGCAAGGGGAATGCCACATGAAAAGTTCAGGGACCCCCGGTGTAAGGGGATCTGGCAGTATCAGCAAGGAATCCAATAAGCTCTTCTCTTCTCTCTTACACATCCACACAGAGTGAGCTTCATTTTATCTCAGACAGAAAGGGTTGTATGTTTTATACAGCACATCTTCATATTTCCTTTATTCAGTAAAATTTCCGCTAGCACTACTAGGCTATCGGGTAGTTTAGCTGTAATGTGCTTTCTGCGTAATCCATTTTATTTCCATGTTTCCTCAATCATGTTTTGGCCTTCTAAATACTATAAAATGCATCTAGGTTTTTAATCTCTTCTGAGCGTAATATGTTTCATGGGAGTTCATTCTTGCCCTCTCTGTTAACAGCATATATCCACTGTAGTGGATATGTTAGTCCTCATTAGCCAGGACAAACAGGGACTGTTCAAACTGCAGGCCCATTATCCTTCTGTTTTCAGTTTACACAATAAAAGAGGTGAGATCCGTGAGAGCCCGTTTGTAGAGAGACAAAAGATGGGGCAATGTAAACAAATGGCAATCCCTGTGGTTTCCTAAGGCCATTATTGAATTTCCTTCTAATAATATATTAGGCCAGCACTGGTTTTCCCTGACTAGAGACTGGAGGCTCAGGTTTTAAATGGCTAGTGACTTTCTCCTGTACATGCCTCAAACTATTTCAGGTATGAGCCAAGGTGCAGGGTTAAACAATAGTTGATTCTTTTACAGTTAAATAAGGGGTTGGTTTAATGCATGAACATTTAGGCCTTGAACTCCCCGCACTTCAAGATGAGAATAAATCCCTAATATTGACTATCAGGGCAAAACGACAAAAAACAGAGTAACATGAAATAATCCCATAAAAATACACTGACAATCAGGTTTAGCTATAGGGAGTATTTTCCTTCAGTTTTGCCTGCTCTAATGCTATTCCAGAATAATTCATGTGGACTCCAAATCATTCCTCTGCAGTCTACAATGCCCAGGATATTACAGTGCATGCCATATGAAATATTTCACCCACTTAAATTCTCATTTTCTAATGAGCTTTGTAATATGTCCTATCTTTGAAGAAATAGGAGAAAAATTGCAAGTTAAGTCATGGCCCTCTTGTCCCAATGCTTGGAAAGTGTTTTTAAAAAGCAAGCAAGCAAGAAACCCCATTATTTTATGGCTCTAGGATTGCGTTCATTATCATCCATCCAATGTGAGTCACATAAGAACAGTTCCAGACTTCCTGCTAAGAATTAAAGTGCACCAACAAATGGGGAATGTATCAGACAGCAAAAAAATGGGGCAGCACTCTCTGGCAAGACTGTTAGAATTATTAGTAAAAATAATCTAAAAATGGGTCCAAACAAAAAATGCCTTCAAGCTCTGTGAATTCAAATCTGGATCCAAATTTAGTGGCTATTTTCTACCTTTCTAATGATCCAGGCTAAACCCTTGGATCCAAACATAACTAGGCTTAGGGAATGTTTGAATTTGGATACAAAATTTGTGCCCTGGGACCATCTGTCCAAAATGTTGCACAGACAAAAACTTCCAATTTACTCTATGGACTATCTCCTGCCAACCGCTGTCTCTGCAGATATCTGTAATGACAAAGAAATACATCCTAGTGAACCAAAAAAACCAGGGGACTTCATGGCAGCTATATCAAATAATTAAAAAGCAACATAACTTGCCATGTGCACTCGTGTATAGGCCAAAAATGTAATGTAAAACGTAAGGCACACTTGTCCGGGGTGGATTCACTTTATACAGGAGCAAGAGAGATATCACAAACACTTCAGATCAGGGAGCAGTTCCTCAAACTCTGATTTAGCTCAGGGTTAAAGAAAAGGTGGTATAGTACTGGAAAGCCATCAGGTGGGAGAATAACTGAAACGGCTGAGGAGTAGCACCTTGTTGATCAGAGTTCAAACTTTATTTCAGATACACTGATTAAACCCCACCAATGAGTGGAGAATTTGACTCCTATGTTGCTGAGAAGTAGCAAGGCCCCACCTGGGTGCCTCCTACCTCACAAAGCACAAGCACACGTGAATAACATCTTAGGAACACTGGAATAGTTCGATCCAACTAACAATGCACCTAATCCAGTATCCTATCTCCAGCAATGGCCAGTACCAAATGCTTCAGAGAAAGGTGCCAGAATCCTGAAGAAGGAAGTTATAAGATAAACTTCTGCCTAATCCTCATTAGTCAGAGGTTGGCTTATGCCCTGAAACATGAAGTTTTCCTCTCGGTGCAATTCTGGCCCACAGAAATCAATGCATTGACTTCAGTGAGGCCAGGATTTCACCCTCTATCTTTTATGATCCTTCTTATAACATCCACACCACTAATCTTCAGCACTAACGTGTCTCTCATCCTACTCTTGCTCCAGATATTTGGTTCTACAAATAACGCTCTTTGACCATTACTGTTCCCATATACTCTTGCATATATACCGCAATTACCTTATACATGGGCTAAGGATGGTGAGAGCTTAGTATTGCAAGACAAAGAGAGTTGGCTTATGCCCAGGTGTTAATACATTATCATATGCAGTAGCTATATGCTGAGTACTTCTATATCTCCGTGCTGATTAGTGAGGACATTGCGCATGTTTCTTGTGCTTAATTCACTTTTGAATTATGTTTTATATGTCACCCTCAATATATAGTCTTTGCCTATCAGATTATAACTATTGCAAGAGAGATTAAAAGTTGATACTGAAATACCTTGCCAAATTTTCTGTAATTCAGTAATATATTCAAAGCAAGTCTGGCATTTCTAAACAATGCTTTCTTTCTAATAAGTGCAATATTTTTGTACTCCCATTTTCCTCCCACAAAAATAGATATTAATGATGCCTAAAAATGGAAATTGCTACTGGCACATTAAAGTAGCCAGTAAAAAATTATTTTCATCGAAAGCTTTTGTTTTTTAATGCTACATGGAAGGAGATTTTGGTAATTTATGGGGTGCATGGTAAATCCTGCTCTCCGCATCCTTCTGTATTATGCCCCAGCATTCTTTGAAGTTATGCGGCACATTGTTATCTAACTCTCATGCTGGTATTGAAATGGCATGTTGGAGAATCTGGATTGTTAGAAATCTAGGCAGAAGGTTATCCATGTGTCACATTTCAGATGTGTACCCTCCACTGTGATCAGAAAACAGATAACCAAGAGCAGAGATTTTTTCTTTCTGTCGGGGAAAAGTTGTGATGCAGCAAGGGGTGAACTGTTAGCTCGTGGGCTAACAATGCACTTATACAATAGCTTGGCAGTGTTGCAAAGGAGTTGGTCTTTCACTTTTTCCCCTCCCGTAAGCTTTTATGCACGCTCATCAAGTGTGAAAACTGAAGATAGTAATAAACCTAAACACCTAATGGGTGTAAGGTAAAAGAAGGCATGCTTTCTTATCCCTAACAAAAGTCCTTGTTTGCAATGCCTGCTTCTTTTTGCCTTCAAATTCTTACATCCCACTTGTATCTGCTGTGGCTTTATAGGCTTCCTACTCTTTCATCCCACTATGTAGTGGCCTTAAGCTCACCAGGCTAATGTTAACAGCATTACCCAGCTTCCATGGGTGACTCAGAGCACTGAACATGAGGAAAACACAGGCAACCTTTTGTTGCATTGAAATGATGGAAACAGAAACACACACACAAAAAAGGCAAACAGCGTTTTGCCTAACTGTTGAGGGAGCTTTTGAGATGCAAACATGCCTCAACGCTGAGTCTCTGCTGAGCTTCATCACATTACTGTTTCCTTCCTAATGTTCTGTGACACCCCTCAACTATATGTCTCTGGAAAGGAAAACAAACCAAAAAGTTCCTTCATGGTAGAAATCGAAGGAAAGCTCTTCCACTTTTGGCTAACAGGCTAGGGTATTTTCATTTTAGGGAAAATGTCACATAGATAAGGCCCAGAATGTAAAAACCTAATGTTAACAGGAATATTTACTTTTTTTTTTTATTCAGTCAAAAGCATTTTTTTGTTTGTCGTTAAACATTTCACACAGGTTTTGAAACCCAAACAATTGAGGTATTGTGTTATCATATACGAAGGCTAGAAAATGAAACTCACTAGGAACAGATTAAAAACTACACTCAAACTGATGAGTTCATGGTCCAAAATGAATAAAGTCCAAATTATAAACAGCCTAAAGGGTGAAAAATAAATGAGATTTTAAATGAATGTATGATTCAGCTGTAATAAACAATGTTACCTGAACTGGTGACATCTCAACACTGGTGATATGGTGGCTGAATAGTGCTCCCATTGACGTCACCAGGAGTTTTGCCCATGATTTTAACCTGACAACTCGCCCTTAAACATTTCACAGGATTTTTAAAGTATCACCATGTATTAGGATCTGATCAGACCTTCCTACAAGAGGGGATACTCTGCAACATGAACTCCACCTTCTCATTATGCCTTCAGGGGGCTAGGGTTTCTGATCTGTAATGAGAAGCGGCTTTAACTCCCATGTGGCCTTCCTATAGGAAATCTGTTAGGGAGGGAAACATGCTAAAGAACGACAATAATGAGCACACCATTGATAGACAGATATACCTCATCCACACTTCTCCCCGAGAAATTCCCATTGGGCAGTTATATAGAAGGATTATGCAGACTAAAGAGAAGGTTGTGTGTAATGGTTGTAGAATTATTTGAGTGTTACTTTTGCACCCTGTGGCTAGTGTTATGTCTTTGTGTTCTTTTTAATGTTCAGAGCTCAACAGCCACACACTACCTTATTAAACTATGTGCTACAAGGAAAATATAACCTGCCAACCCAGCGTTGTCTCTTACATTTCTCTGAGGATAGTGGAATACTAATGAGATGATGATGATGACTATATTAAAGAGGTGGTGTCCAAAGTGTTCTCAGCTTACTTACAAAGCTGTGATTTTATTGAATCAATTTCCCCATCCAAGCACAGACAGACAAATAAGTACAGATAAATGAGAAGACACAGGCAAACTTGAGAAGAAGAGGGAAAAGGAAAACAGCATTGTTCTATTATGGAAAGACATTTGGTGGTTGACTGCAGAGTTGTTATACATGGCTGTACATAGCACCCTCTCTTGGCCAGGCAGGAACACCCTAACCCAACCCACACATGGATGTTTAGCTTAGGCTGAAGACTAGAGAGCAGGAAATTAAATCAATTTGACAAGCAAAGTTCCCTTCTCTCTCCCAGCAACAGATTCAGCAAAGACAGTGTCAAGTAAGGAGGCAAGGGCTACCTCCAGGTCAACTAGACATTGTTAAAACCCAGGAGACACTATGGCCTAAGACTTGATAGGATTAACACCCATTAGATCCACAACTGATTAAGAATAAGAAAACCAGGGACAGCAAAGGGACAGACATGAACAAACAGGTCCGCACCTGCCGCTCTGATCCTTTTCTCCCCAGTCCTGTCCCCCTCACTCCCTTTCCCTTTAGCATCCCCTCTCCCTTCGCTTTTTCCATGTAGCTTATCCCCTCCTAATTACACCCACCCACCCCCAAATAATCGTGGAATTAACATAACATTTGCCACCATCATATTGTTCACTCTGCTGCTGCGTTACACCCCTTACCCCACATTGTGTCTGTCTAGTCTATTTAGTTTGTAAACTGTTTGGGATGGGAAGATCTGCTGCTCTATGTTTGTACAGTTTCTAGCACAATGGGGCCCCATTCTAGGTTGGTCCTTAGGCACTACCTTAATAAAGATGATGATTATTGTTATTGTTAATAATAAACAAAATCCATTGCCTTCTTTAGAGTCCTTTGAATTTTCCATCACTTCCTTGTTCATGCTTTGCCACAAGCTGTCATGGAAACCATGGAGTGTTCCAGGAGTCCATTCACCCAAGACCCTCAAAAATATCAAGACCTTGACTGTCTCAAAAATATTTTGATTCTCAGAGTCCTGGTACACTTTATCTGCAAACAGTCTGTGCACCTATCAACAGGAGTTCCAGTTCCCAAAACAAATCCAAGCAGGGCTTCCAAATGCACGAGGTTCTTCTTAGTATAACTGGCAAAGGGTGTGAGGCCTTCCCATAATTTCAGGCAATTTATCTATAGTCCACAGGCCTTAAGCCATTACAGTCTCCTGGGTAACAGACTACATTCCATCATTACAGCAAGTAGCATGCAGCAAATCCATTGCTCCCTACCCTTTGGACTCCTCACCCAGTTTCTACCAGCAACTAGATTTATAGCATGGCAGCAGGACAAACTTCCTTTCCCATAAAAACTAAAAACAAATGTTCAGAATGCGACATAACATGCAGATTTAAGGAACAATAAGACTCCAACAAATGACAAAACTGAGAAGGCATTCAAATACCATTCCATCCCGACCACATCGAGTTGGGTATATACACTACGTAATATTTAACATTACCCTGCGAATGCTGTGGCTCAACAGAACCAGGGATGCCGTGTCAGCTTTATTTCTCAGTATTTGTTGGGTTTACTTGGAGCATGATTAAATTGTGGGTCACTTTCCTTTTTAGTCACATTAAAAATATTTACATTGCATAAATCCTTAGCAGGCATCTGAGAGCAGTTACAAAAACAATTAGCTGTAATAGCTCTTTAGACACATTAGTGCAGGGCCAGTTCTAGAGGCAGGCTAGCCGGCAATCACCCTGGGTACCAACTTCTGGGCAGGCGTTGCTCTGCTTGTTTGTTTTTCTGATTGGCCAGTCATTTTTGCTCTGATTGGGCGGCTGTGGGTTTGGTCAGGTTTCTCTGTTGTTATTTTTTGCTCTGCTGCACTTGGGTGGGTGGCTTGGGGGGGGACAGAGTGTCAAAAACAATTGCCACTCTGGCTGGCAAAATAAATAGGCCAGCTCTTCCATTAAAGGCCACTATGTAAACACTTTGGGCCATTTTCAAATACAGGTTATCTATCCTAAGGAGCATATCCACCACCCCTGGGCCAAGCGTAAGTAGCTGGGAGAGATGGGCTCCTCCGCCAAGGCCATGCAGCAACAGGAGACCTGCTCTATGACCTCCACTGCAACCCAGGGGTTGCAGTAGCTCCTAGTGCTGCTTGCACACTTGCTCTGTAAGGGTTGAAGGCTGGTGGATCCATCCACTGGCCCTACTGCTTTTCCCACCTTGACCTCAAACGCCACTGCACTGAAAGACAGAGGCGAGCTCCCATAGAACTGAGACTTGCATGGGCTCCCCAAATACAACTCTTCTGCCCCAGCAATGGAAACACACTGGTTCTGCCGCATGTGGGGCCATCTGAAGCTGTGGAGGTGAAGGCAGGATTTTTGCCTTTTGGATTCTTGTCAAAGGTGAATTATTCAGCCAGCAAGTCACTGCAGGAGTGAGAGATGAAGTCATTGGAAGAATTTTTGGTAATGAAATTCACTCTCCATGCTGCAAACCTTTCTAAATTAAATGACTCAGCTTTGAAGTAAAGAAAAGGACTACACTTCGTATACCAAATGGGGCTACTCCTCACTCTGAACTAAGGCCCTGATCCTCGGGGCTGCACATGGGCACCGGGGTCTGCAAGTGCAGATCCGACTGTGGGGTCAGGGCTGAAACACCTTCAAAACTGCTGATCAAGTAAAGCAAAAGTTTCTATGAGATGCAGCAACATGAAAATGTGCTGGAAACTCAGAAGGTTTTAATTTTGTAAAACAAAAACTCCCTTCACGACTCATACCTTGTCTATCAGCTTTCAGCCAGGAGCATATTCTCAGGGCTGAGTTTCAAACCTTTGAGAATAGGAGTTTACCATGGAAACACAGACACAACCTCGAGTACAGAGGCATGAACTGCACTGTAAGAGCTGTAAAACAGAAGACTGTTTCAGGGGAAAATAGTCACTGAAAACAATGTTGTGAAATCCCAGATAGTTAATTTCTTCTGCAGAAAGAAGTTCAGATTGTTCTGAAACTAGATATATGGGCTGGGTCCTTTCTGTAAGTCACACGGCAGAGAAAAGAATGAGGAGGGGAAGAGATCATTGTATTCTATACTCTCATGTCATGTCTCTAAATGTAACAGCCGTTAAAGTAAGATCCACAGTTAAAGGACACAGACATACAGACGCTTCTTCACAGAGACCAGGGTCAGTCCTAAGTTGCACTTGTCCAACCGCACTGGTTTGGTTTGCAAAGGTGTAACAGAGGGCAGAATTTGGCCCTCTTATGTGGAGTGGAAACTCTCCAACTCTCAAATCCTTCCTAGCAGCAAAGAGGCACTTGCTTCAGTAGTTTTTCCAGTCTGATAAATGTTATCATTGCCTCATTGCCCTTGCTCCACAGAAAGTGACAGCACGGTGAAAAAGAAAAGAAAATAAAGCAGCCCTTCCACACAGATTTTTTGCGATTAAATTTATTTTATTAAATGCGAATTACAACCCTATTTAAAAAATGAAATAAGTTGACAAAATTGTTAACAAACTAGCAACAGAAGATCAGTAAAGACATAAAAATGTACAGAAAGGACCAGGCACTGCACTCAAGGCAGAGAAGCCATCAGTAGTGTTGCTGTGTGCACTGAGATAATAATTGGCATTTGCAGTGTAGCCTTTCTTCCAGCAGCATCCAAACGCATGGCATTTAGCCAATGGTCTACACTGGATCAAGGTGTGAAGAAGCCATACTGCCCACGGGGAATGCAGCCTGCTCTCTCAGTATGCCTGGCCCATTCTGTGTGCTGATGTGGCTAGAAGACATGGCCCCACCTTCTTCCTTCTGGGACATACTGAAAGGGACTGCAGTTGTGACTAGCCCTTAAGTAGGGCACACAAAACGACAGAAAATCACTGGTCACTGTCTCGCGCCTCTGCACCAGACTACACAGAATATGGTCTGTTACAGATCTCAGTTTGAGAGCTTGACCTCTTTAGTTCTTATGTGATTGGTCACCATCTAGGCTAATACCTCATGCACTGAACCAGTGACCTTCAAAGCTAGAAAGACAGATTTCTACAGCTTCAGCTAAAGAACCAGCTCTCCTAACTATCTCACCATATGCAACCCACTGGTCAGTGTCTGTTACGTGTCCCTCTCTGTACCCATTAACAGAGGATGTTAAGTCTGTTTGCCAGGCACACAGCTTTGCTCTTTACCTCAAGCTACAGACAGAGCTTAATTTGTTCTGGGGCTTGCCTCTTTTCATGCCAGTGTGCAGCCCCTGCAACTCTTCTGTCAGTGGCACAAGGCATGACCTCAAACATACAATGTTTGTGAGGCTGCGCTGTTTGCAGGACACTATTTTGACCCCCCAGAACCTTTCCATTTACAAAGTAAGTACTGGCTATAGAGATTTGTGCTTTTAGCTCCTGGAGGTCAGTTGTTAGTATATCAGCCAAGATGGTGGCTGTCACACTTGTGTTCTCCTTCCTATCCATGCAAGGTTCCAACTTTAAACCCAGTCTGTTTAAAAAAGAATTAAAAGCTGTTTCTGGTACTATGCCTGCCCCTGAATCCCGCCTGCCACACTGGAGGGTTTAACAAGCACATTTTCTTCTCTCTCTCTCTGTGTTTTAAATGCTTTTCTCTCCCCTGTCTCTGTGTGAAAAATCCACACCAACAACAGAAACTGACTATCCACTGAGGACCAGATTCATACTGGGAGAAGAGCAAGAAGCAGGTAATGGAAATGTGCTGAGACTACTATCCTTAGTTCTTTGACAGAAGCCCTACAGCCTATGATTTCTTAGTCTTATTTTATTTTTCCATGGAACTAGCGCTCTGGGATGTAGTCATCTCACCTCAGTGCATGATGCAGGATTTCCCATGCATGCATTAGGTCAGTGCTACCAGGACTTGCCCAAGCTGTATCCTAGGCCGTGATATAAGAATATAATCCCTCGGTAGTAAACAAGTGATACTTTTACTATCTACTAGACTAAACGGCCATTGATTTCAAACCATTTGCTTATATGCTTGCTCCACGTCCCACTGAGTGTCCTTGGGCACGACTACAGAGAACCCACAGCTCTTAACTCTGCCCAAAACAGTCACTGGATACATCATAAGGAAAAGGGAAAGTAACCTTTGGAGATCAAGCTTTATTATTTTACAGCCAGTGTTTTTAATTAAACTGCAATTCTGACCATTTAAATGGGTCATTTTACTGCTCAGTTACACAATTAATACCAGCTAAAATTATGGACTGCTGGCTTAAAATGAGGCAGAAAGAGACTACTATAGTACCAGTGGGAAACCCTCAGAGCATTGCAGCTCTGCTAATTTCACTCTGCAGGAGTTAATGTAGAAGCTGGCTGAGTAATGCCTGCCCTAATACTTTGCCAAGAAAAAGAAAGCAACCCTATATTTTCCAGGATTAAAAGAGATGATCAGTCCCCAAAATCAGAGAATTTAAAATATCCTCATTAAATCTTATTCCAGTCAGACACTTTCTTAGTTACAAAGACATCCGGCTAATACTATGGCAATCCTGAAAACACCTGGACATGTTGCAGCAAAGAACTTCAGTTCACAAAGCAGTCTCAGATATGATGTTCTCCAGAGCAGTGAACCCAGGTTTATTGGTGACATTCCTGGGATCATTAAGGGAATTGTTATGTTGATTTGCACATGTGCAAATTCCTCCTGGCAAGCTTGGGAGAGACTACCATCCAACCTCCTATCTGGAAGATGAGTGCCATATTCACAGCTGACACAGAAGGCTTACATTCACTGCAAGAGAAAAGATGGATCACCTTGTGTAGGGGCCAGACAGGACAAGGAAGAATCTATCAGGAAGGAGGAGGGCAACCCAACATTATCCCTAAACACACACTGTGTTTATCACAGTACAGTACTAATTTCTCAGTCCCCACTTCACCAAAGTCAGATGACTCAGAAGTTCAGACACAGACTATATAGGTTAATCGGGAAATATTTCCGCTGCTCTGAAGGCTAACAAACAATTTAAAAATAGATATAAATAAATAATGTATAAGTTATTGACTGATGCCCCCAAACAATACGAATATCTTTACATGTGTGTGAATGAATATATATATCCCATATGTTCCATATTTCCAGTAGAAAGTGATATACAGTGAATTTCTGCAAAGTGTGAATTATAATTGATGCCGAAAACATCATGTACTTCCCAATATATTCCTCTTAATGTCAACTCATTCTGCTTAAAACTATAAATCCAAAGAAATCAAAGTCCTCTTAGACTTAGAGGTAACCCACTTTAGTAGGTATGGAAAGGGAAATTCACCTAGATGACAGACAATAAGTATGGGGCTCAAGACTTTTGGGTTTTGTTTTTGGCTCTTTCTAGGGGAAGACACAGGATAACTAACCTCTTTGTGCCTCTGCTTGTCCATCTCTATGGATGAAGCAACAACTTACCTTATAGAAGGGCCAAGAAGCTTAATTAATGAATGTTTGTAAAGTGCTTTGAGTTTTCAGATAAAAGGTGCAAAGTATTATCATTTTTACAAAGCAAACATCATCATCTTTATATATGATATAAAAATCAGTCATTGCTATAACATGTTCATATAGAATTGTTAGCTGCAGTCCTAGAAATTAAAATGTAGCGCACAACCATCTCCAAGTACTGCCTGACCAAGTCATTTCTATGCACAGAACATCATACAGGACTCAGATTTAGCTCTTAATGTCTTTGCTGCACAGGCTGATTATTCAGCTTATGTAATCAAGTTCTTCAGTCATTCTTGGAACCAGACATATCCTATTCCAAAAAATATTGGTCAAAAGAAAAACAGAACACCACAAAATTGAATATCACTGAGCCACTAAAAAAAAAAAAGTAAATACTCTTCTCTTCCAAACCCCAGGGATGGGAGAGTTCATCAAGGTATAAGGCAACAGATACATCTAATTGCATTGGAGAGTCTGCCCTTCAAACTAGAACATTGATGGGTAAATTACAATTCATGCTTCAATGATTTCCCACATTTGTATGCACCACACTAGGGGGTCCTTTCTTAAAACAGTTACTTTCTTGGAGTCCAGGGGAGGGAAACCAAAGAAAGGAACTAGAACAATTTGCATGCCTAAGATACGGCCCCTGAACCTCAAATGATGGCCTTCAGAAACCTGCAAGACCACTGTCACCTCTCCCAAATGATGCAATTCTTCTTAAGAGCACAAGAAGTAGGGAAAATTGTACATAGAGTAATAGAACCAAACTCTGTTCTTCCCTATAAATCCAGAGTAACTCCATTATATATAGATGTTAGTCCACAGCAAATCAGTGGTGTTACTCTATATTTACACCATGATGGATGAGAGCCAGGGAAATAATATTGTCCCCCTTTTCCATCCCATCAAAACACGTTATCATTTTTGTATTATGGTACTAGTAATGTATGAAAAGTGGTGGAACATCTCAAAGGAACAATACTCAATACCCGTGGGGCCATTTATTTGCTGCCCCATGCGCACTGCGTATCACCCATCTTTCATGTAATTGAAATAGGCGAGGTGTGTAATGAACAATTTTGTATGATATACAACATGAACCCCGGAGACCTTTCTAGTTATATATAGGGAACATGTGAAACATACAATAATACAGAAGAGCAGTATACTGCCCAGAAGACATAATGTTTACAAAAAGCAAGAAAACTGAAACCATTATGGCACCTACAGCAGCTGATTTTTTTATCTGAATTATAGAACTCCCCCAAAATGGGGGTTACCCTGGAAACACCAACACTCAAACTACAGCAGCCTACTGACAGCCACTCCAATAAAAGCTCCAAAATGATGTACAGAACTCCTTTATGCTGCACTAGGAAAATGACCTGTTGCTGATAATGGTTGTCAGCACTACGCCCCTTGCTGGCTCCCTCAGCAGGTGTTGAAAACAGTTTTATTGCTAGTGTATTCAGGACAAAAGCATTCTCAGCACCACTGCAGAAAGTGTGATTGAGACCTATTTCCACCAGGTCTCATCCATGCTTTCTGTAACACAGAATATGCTTTTGTCTCATATGCATTAACAGTAAACCATTTTCTACACCAGCGGATCAGATGCCAAGGGGGATCAATTGTTGACAACCACTGTCAGCAACAGATCATTTTCCTAGCAAAGACAGACCCTAAGTGGGAAGATCATTAATTATGTAATCGTATTTTTCCCTGTCAGACTAAGCAACAACCATTGTTGCATACTGTTAGGAACATGGTGAAGTGGGAGGGGTTTAAAAAGGAACCCTGAGTGATGCAATTAACCTGCTGAGAGATTCTGCCTGTCACACGCATGAAGACACTCCGCACATTTTAACAAAACACTCATTTTTATATCTCTCTTCCTCCAGCAAGGCTGGCATTTTCTCTGACTGAGACAGCACGTGCACTAGTGGCACATTTATGAGCCCAAACACAGGATCCAGGTGGCTGTTCAAGACTTGGCAGACCAACTGAAGAGATGGCACATATTGATCTGTGATTGGGAAACCATCTAAGGCGCATCTGCCATTCATATTAAGACAATTTTCACATCTATGTTGTTTTTCTGATAGTTTAAGGACCACCAAAAGAAGAGAAGAAATCAAAAAGATTAGGGCCACCCTCCAAATGGACTGAAATGTTGGGAAATGTTTTACTGTTCTGCAAAGAGGAAGGGAGAGAGAAACATGGTAACGACTAATGTTGTATATATATTATCATGAGTTTGAGATGACTAAAACATTCATGAATGACAAAGCCGTGACTGGTTTATGTGCAGTGTTTTATACAGGCCGGCATCAGGTGTCTTCTCAAAATGACAGGAAGAAACTGATTGTTAGTGTTACTCATTTTAGCCCCCATGTTTCTTTCCATGGACCAACTCTGGAAAAAACATCTTTCTACTAGAAAACTAAAGCAGCACATTTAGAACTGATAAAAGGAAATACTCTTTTAAACAATACATAATTAACCTGTGGCCTTCGCTGCCACAACATATATCAGAGGCCAAGATCTTAGCAGGATTCTGAAAAGGATTGGACATTTGAAGGAAAAATGAAAAGGAACATCCACAGTTACATTAAAAAATAGATAGGGAAAAAAGATAAAAAATAGAAGGAATATAAACAATTGAGAAGTAGCCGAGTCTCTAACAAGAGTGGTGGTGTTTCTCTCCATAAACCCAAGAGATAACCAAACCAAGGGCATGACTGCCTACTAACCTAAAATGTGATCCTTAAAGAGCAGGTGGTGTATGAATGTGGAATACTTTTCCAAAAGTACAGGTATGCTGATAATTTTATGGGCTTTTAATGAAGAGGTGAACATTGTCCCGGTCTGTTATAGTTATATCACATATCTGCAAAGATGGCACCTTTTGTCAGCCGTACAGAAGCCTATTTCCACAATGTCTATTTTATTAGTATGTTTAATGGATTCAGCAAAATTCCAGTGGTAGCATATTGTATTTCATGGCTTTGCTAACATAGATATGAACTTTGTGATTTTTAAAGTGTACGAAAAACCCAGGGGAGCTTTCACAGCCTGTGACATGCGAAGACTGTGGTATGCAAATAACTAAAGTAAACTGTGTAACAATTGGCTGGAATTTCATCACTCAACAATGAGCTTGAAGTCCAGCTTCATGATTAAAATCATTGGGCCATATTCTTCTCTCAGTTTCCATCCATGCAAACCCCACTTCTGTGAAATTTGTGTACGTGAGAATGGATTTTGATGTTCCTGCTTTTTCTGTGTTTGTCCAAGAAACAGAATTTTCTGAAAAAAATCAGATATGAGAACACAGTGATATTTTAATAGAACAAGTTTTTTTCAATTAAAATCTTGTGATATCCATCAAAAATATTTGACACCACAACAGGAAATATCTGACATAACAGGAAAGCCATTAATAAAACTTTACACACATCTTAGGATTTCAGAGACAACATCACCAGCTGTTGGTACTTTGTTCTTTTGGTCACAACATTGTCATCAGAACCCTTGATGTCTGTGTGTACAGGTTTAATTAATTATAGCTCCCTGTTACCTGTGTCATGCTACTTTTCTGTTTAGGTATACCTATAATTTTATTATTATCTGTTTCATTCTCACATTTTCCTCCACTTAAGCTGTAAAAATTTTAACATTGCCATGTGCACTCTCTTCTCCAAAGGTATATCAGGAATTCTGTTTATTCAAATGAAATTACAGATAGATTTATTATTGGTTTCTAGGGAAAAGACAAACATTTCATAAACCCTATTAGGTCAGGAATACTGGGAAATTATGAATAATGCAGAGATATTACCACTGATCAAGGACTGTCATGATTTAATTTAGAAGAAGACAGGAGCCATTGTGTCCTATATTAAAATGAAACTAATTATTCTATTCTAGTCAAACAAGTATAAATAGTTCATAAAGTTTAACCCCTTTCTTTCTGGCAGTCATTGCTGCTTCTGAGCTGCAGCGGAAACCAGTGGAATTCTTGTAACAGCCAGCATTCCACTGGGATTCCACTGCTGCTTCAGACAGGATGTTCCAAGCTTGTGTTCCAGCACTGTACAAATTTTACTCCCAAATCCCATGTATATTAGGCAATAATCAGGAGTCTTTGATGGATTCTCAGTAAAAGCTACTAAAGCTACGTAGCATGTTAATGGGAGTTGCTCAGTGAGCAAACAGTCAGGTTAGGAAGCTACATGTTCTTTACAAATCTAAAGGAAACACTGTGGAAAAGGATATCATTAAGTAGATTTGAATACTATTTCCTATTGTTTTAACTTTCAATTGACTGTAAAACAATATCAGAGGAAAACATTTTTCCCCTACCAATTTTTGACTTAATCCTGTTCCCATCAAAGTCAGTGGAAGGTTTGTTTCCATAGTGCCGAATCAGGTCCCTTGTCATGTAACTACTGTGGCAAAAAAGAGGAAGCTCAAAGGCACAGCTGAGTTTTAATGTAATATATTCCAACCTGTTTATATGTTGTTCTTAATGGGTAAAATTCTGGAGCCATTGAAGTCAGTGGTAAAATTCTCTTTGAGATCAATGGGGCTAGGATTTCACCCTATATTTTTACTTATTTGCATGTATCCCTCCTTTTGTAGGAATGCAATAACATTTGAAAATGAGAAGCCCAGAATTCCAAACCTTTGTGGGCAAAGGGGTTTGAGGAGTGGGGTGGGGAGAGATCAGTCAAGGTCTCCTTCTAACATTTAGAGTGACGTATGGAAATATTGCTCAGATTCATAAGTGCAGAATTGCTCAGTAATCTCTTCTTTGAGAGATTACCTCTATGCACACCCACTTCCTTTTAAGTAAAACGAACAGTAAGAATTAAACTTTCCTAACAGTTAGTCCCCATTTATTCACTACATTTAAATTGCTCTTCCCATCTGAATTCCAAAATGATTTAAAAATTGGGTAGTGTTATAATGTACCCAATCCCCAGAGAATCCAGTTCCTTAATCCAAGCTGTAAAACAGTCAACGTATTAAAAGCATCCATTTCTCTGCTATATTCTTCTGACCAAAATTCATGTAAAATTTTGGTCAAATAAGTTATGAAATAAACATGATACAGTATGATGTCAGAATAATCATGTTTGCCTTCAGGCATGTGCACTTGGGGCCAAATTCTGCTGTCAGTTATTCAAATGAAACTAACTTTGGGGTCACTGGGGCTGCTTGGTGAGGCGAATACAGCATTTAGCCCTAAAGATAAAATAGGAGTAATAAGGGGGAAATTCATCTGCAAAATACAGCATTAAAACTTGCCACCTAAGCACCCTTATTTTCAATTCACTACATTTTAATCTGCATTCAGACAGCGTTACCATCCTTTGCTGACATTTCTAGGCTTCTCCGTTTTTAATCCCCAAGATTCTTTCGTCTACATTTTTCCATTTGAGTGACCGATGCTCAACTGAACACAATGTTAAAAAAACCACCCTTTCATGAGAGGCCCAATCCTGAGCAGCAGTGAACAGCTGCTGAGCAGCTGCAGCTGATACTGACTTCAGTGGCAATTGTAGAGGATCGGCACCACTCAGGATGAGGCTCTGGGTAAAAAAAGGGGACAGAGAAATAAGAAAAGTTCTTCAGAGATGCCCAGCTCTGGATATGGCCCTCAGCAAAGAAATGAATTCACCCTAAGATAACCATGCAATCAAACTCTACACAAAGCGAGGGAACTAGGGTTCACTCAAGTTCAGCCCTTGCAGGGCCTTTAAAAAGGCATCACTTCCCTGGATTCAGAGAAGGGTTTTATTTTGCCAGTTGTCTAAATGCCATGATTTTGTATCTCAACACACACTGGGCAATCTTAATGATCAAAAGTAGAACTATGATCACATTTTGCTGATCTTTCTAGGTGATTCCATAATGTCTCCATCCATCCTCTGAAGCAAGTTTGAGCAGCCCAGAAAAGTTTTTCCTTTGCTGCCTCTTGACCCAGAAAAGCAGCACATGAAAATTAAGCACCTGCAGTGTCCCTGGTTTCTATTTGCTGTACTGAATCTACATTCAAACATCTTTATCAACTTCGGTTTGTATTTCAAAGCTTTTATGTTTTATCTCCCCAAAGTTTTCCAGTGTATCTTTTCTCACACAAGTGACGGGTACAGAAAACATTTCACTCTGGTCTACAACGAATTGCTATTTCCCAGGGCTTGTGCCAAATGTAACATAGGGTTAAGGGCACAACAGGTGTACATTTGTCAGGGACCTTTCATTTGCAGCCTGGCACCTGTAGAACTAGATCATCTCTTTTCACATATAAAAGCTTGAGGAAAAAAGATGCTTCCTATAATCCTCTAAGGCACTAATGTCAATGGGACTATTTTTGTACGTAAAATTAGGCATGACCTTGCCCATTTTGCTGACTGAGGGTCTAATGCAGGGCACACAAGGAACACCACAGCATCCTTTCAAATGGCTGAAAGAGGCTCAAACAAGAATCAAGGAAGGCAATTTAGAGACCCTCTTTCATAAATTATAATTCCAATGGCTCTTTGCATTAACTATAAAAGCATCTTATGGCCAAATTATTTCAGTGTCACTCTTTACCGCTGCAAATAAACAAGGGTTTAATATTCAGACTTGGGATGTCTAACCTAGAAGTTAATTTTGGTGAAGCTAAGCCCATTCAGTACAACAGGGCTTATGTTTATGCTTTCTGGATGTGAGAGAAGCAAACATGCTAGTGTTATTGAAAAATTATGCCACGTGCAGACACTGTTAAGTCATCAGTTTGTGCTCCATGTACGTGATATGTGAAATGGTAGTGCTGCTCTAGTTTGGTGGTCCTGATTCTGAGCTCACATTAGTATAAATCTGGAGTTACTTCACTCAGGTCAATGAGTTACACCAGTGTAGAAACAGAATGTGATCAGAATTGGGGCCTAGTATGTCTATTCGGCTATGATAAACAAACAAAAAGCTGCTTAATGAAAATAAAGATAACCTCACTTCTTCCCCAGATAAATCTGCTTCCAACGCGTGCCTTAATATGAGTACACTTCCATTAAAATGTGCACCACTGTATTATCCAGGTTTGTCACTACCAGCCTTATGCACTGGAACAGAGTGTTATGTAGCATCCCACATTAAATGTTCATATAAGGTATGTATCTATGATAATCATGGAATAAGAATGGGATAAACAACTTCTTAGCCACTCTTTAGGTTATTTTTGGTACTCTTTCAAGCATGATTTCTTTGAATAATAACTGAAATATTATTTGTATAATGAATAATATACAGGGCAGCAAGCATGAATCCATGAAGACAGTAGTAGGTCAGATTCTGCTCTTACATTGAGGCAGCTCAAAGAAGAATTTAGCCTGGTATCCAAGAGATTAAGAGCTTCACATTCAAAACTAATGATATAGGCTTCTGAAGTGTGGGGTGTTGGTTGAATGAGACTGTTCAGTTTTCCAAAACCTCATCAAATCACAAGATCATCTCACACTCTCAGTGTCATGGTATCCTCCACATGGTATGCTCCAACCCTATACCATTAATTCATTGAATCACAGAAGATTAGGGTTGGAAGGGATCTCAGGAGGTCATCTAGTCCAACCCCCTGCTCAAAGCAGGACCAACCCC
This sequence comes from Emydura macquarii macquarii, assembly GCF_026122565.2. Lineage (NCBI taxonomy): Eukaryota > Metazoa > Chordata > Testudines > Chelidae > Emydura > Emydura macquarii. The sequence continues at coordinate 85,847,596 of NW_027131390.1, forward strand.
AACTAAATCATCCCAGCCAGACCTTTGTCAAGCCAGGCCTTAAAAACCTATAAGGATGGAAATTCCACCACCTTCCTAGGTAACCCATTCCAGTGCTTCACCACCCTCCTAGTGAAAATGTTTTTCATAATGTCCAACTTAGACCTCACCCACTGCAACTTAACACCCTTGCTCCTAGTTCTGTCATCTACTACCACTGAGAACAGCCTAGCTCCATCCTCCCTGGAACCCCCTTTCAGGTAATTAAAGACTGCTATCATATCTCCCCTCATCCTTCTCTTCTGCAGACTAAACAAGCCTAGTTCCCTCAGCCTCTTCTCATAAGTCACGTGCTCCAGCCCCCTCATTTTTGTTGCCCTCCGCTGGACTCTCTCCAATTTTTTCACATCCTTTCTATAGTGGGGGGCCCAAAACTGGACACAATACTCCAAATGTGGCCTCACCAGTGCAGAATAGAGGGGAATAATCACTTCCCTCGATCTGCTGGCCATGATCCTACTAATGCAACCCAATATGCCATTAGCCTTCTTGGCAATAAGGGCACACAGTTGACTTATATCCAGTTTCTTGTCCACTGTAACCCCCAGGTCTTTTTCTGCATAATGGCTGCCTAGCCAGTCGGTCCCCAGTCTGTAGCTGTGCATGGGATTCTTCCGTCCTAAGTGGAGGACTCTGCACTTGTCCCTGTTGAATCTCATCAGATTTTTTTTGGCCCAATCCTCCAATTTGTCTAGGTCACTCTGTATCCTATCCCTATCCTCCAGGGTATCTACCACTCCCCCCAGCTTAGTGTCATCTGCAAACTTGCTGAGGGTGCAATCCACCCCATCCTCCAGATCATTAATGAAGATGTTGAACAAAACCAGCCCCAACACTGAACCCTGAGACACTCCACTTGTTACCGGCTGCCAACTAGACATCGAGCCATTGATCACTACCCAATGAGCCCGATGATCTAGCCAGCTTTCTATTCGTCTTACAGTCCATTCATCCAATCCATGCTCCTTTAACTTGCTGATAAACATATTGTGGGAGACGGTATCAAAAGTTTTGCTAAAGTCAAGGTATATCATGTCCACCGCTTTCTGTACATCTACAGAGCCAGTCATCTCATCATGGAAGGCAATCAGGTTGGTTAGGCATAACTTGCCCTTGGTGAATCCATGCTGATTGTTCCTGATCACCTTCCTCTCTTCCAAGTGACTCAAAATGGATTTCTTGAGTACCTGCTCCTTGATTTTTCCAGGGACTGAGGTGAGGCTGACCAGTCTGTAGTTCCCTGGATCCTCCTTCTTCCCTTTTTTGAAGATGGCCACTATATTTGCCTTTTTCCAATCATCCGGGACCTCCCCCAATCGCCATAGCTCTGCAGTCACATCAGTCAACTCCCTCTCAGATGCATTGCATCCGGCCCTATGAACTTGTGCATGTCCAGCCTTTCTAAATAGTCCTGAACCTGTTCTTCACCACTGAGGGCTGCTCACCTCCTCCCCATTCTGTGCTGCCCAGTGCAGTAGTCTGGGAGCTGACCTTGTCTGTGAAGACAAAGGCAAAAACAGCACTGAGTACTTAATTAATTCATTAATGTTTTTTAAGTGCTTTCAAGATAAAAAGCACTATATACATGGTAAGTAGTAGCATTATTATTCAAAGCTTAAGCAGAGCTGCTCTTATTTGGAAATGCATCATACTGATTTCCTAGCATACAGCATTTGTTGAAACGGGCGTTGCTATGAGATTTCTGTCTAAATAGTTTTAGGTCAAACTACAACACTTGACATTTCTGCTGATGTTTACTCTGCTAATATTCAAGTGCCATTATCTGAAAGGCTTTTTATTTAATCAATGAAATAATTGTATCACATGACCTATTACTCAAGAGTCCAATCCTACAAGCACTCTGTGCCACTAACCCCTGTTGTAATCAGTGAGAATTCTGCACCACATTCCAGACTTTTCATTATCAAATCACACTATATGAACATCCAGTTGTTTAGATAAAAAAAATATACCTTTTCCCCACGTCACAATTCAATCCAAACCAACTTGATTCTATATAGTCCACAGTCAAACTATGGAATAATTTGTCCCATAACATCTTTCACATCAGCTGATCAATGAAAGCCTTTTTGGAAGCGGATAGGGCTCCATTCAGACTTCCTTGTTATGACATTGACTTGCTATGTCACTTAACTTCTGTTTCAGTTTACCCCAAAATGAGGATAATGATGTTTAATTACATCCATAAAACACTTTGAGTGAGATTCTCTTAGAGGCACACAGCAGAACTCACAGCCCAAGAGGGAAGGAAGGTCTGAAGTGGCTTTAAGTTATCTCTGAACCAAGGTCTTAATCACTTGCAAATTTTTCATTTCCTGAGAAAATACCACAGTTTAAACACCAAGCACTGTGGTGATGCAGGTTGCTAACTAAAACATTAGAAATAACTCTACTCTAAAGATTCATCTTTAATTAAATTTGTTTACACTGAATAGCAATAGGACCTCTAGAGATATTCTGGGAAGCCTCCTGCCAAAAGTGATTTACCGTCCTCAATTGTAAAGGTCAGTCAAGATACAGATTCAGCACTTCCATGGACATCTGCTGATGTATCCGGAAAACAAAGGAGGAGACAGGAAAGGCTGGAGTCAGCCAACCCCTCAAAATATTTTATTGTGCAAACAATTTTTTTTTGCATCCCAAGAACAATACAGTAAACTTGCCTGGGTGTGTTTTAATGCTTATAAAAATTGGCAGCTTTCTCTTGGTGCACCCACCCTGGTTTATATTATTACAAAATCAGAATATGATTGAATCATGATGTCAAGCTTTAACATGCTTAGAGAGCCGAGGCAATCAGACAGCGTGGGTGTAGAAGAGGGTTGCAATAAGCAGACTGAGTCATTTTAAATTCACATACCAGAACTGAATTCAACAGTGAGCTAGCAAAAAATGGTCTCCATCACAGACTCTGTGTGAATAGTCTCAATAAATGAAACATGCTAAATTGAAGAAAAAGTACAGGCAAATAAGGGATAATAATTATTAATATTTTGCATCTGTGTAATCCCTTATATTCAAGGATGGTGAAGTATTTTATAAATATGAATTAATTAAGTTTCACAAAAACTACATGAATCCCATGTTATTAATATTTCTCCACTAGAGTTTTACATGGATGTTGCAGTCCCATTCCATTTTATTTAATACAGACTGGCATCCACATCCTTTCTATAATTTTAGCCAGCCTATAAAATGCTATAGGATATTTCAAGAAAGCCTATAGAAAAGCTATTCCTTTCTATAAAATTCTATTAGACTTTTCAATAAGGTTGAGCCCAGTTTGTGGACTAGTCTGTGTGCCCTCTACGCCTTATACTCTATATAAAACCATAAAAGAAAGGCATTTTTCTTTCCTTACCGTCCAATATATTTTCTTTGCCATAATTAGATCCTTTCACATACACTGTTTGGGAAGCAAATCATCACAAAAGATTTGTAGCCTTCAAAGTCTAGCAATCCTTAGGGTGCTGGAAGGCACTTTAGAAGTTAATGAAGTTGGCCTCACTACAAGGGCCAGATTTCCAATTAGGCACAGTAGGCATGTGCCTGGGGCACCTAAACGGTAGCGGATTACCACACGGGCCAATGGGGCCCATGCCCAGGGGCCCCGCACAAGCCCCGGAACTCTGGCCCTGCCCCCTCCTCCTCCTCTCTCCCAGGCCCTGCTCCTCCTCTTTCCCTTGAGGCCCCGCCCCCTGGTCAGCTGGAAGCCGGAGCCCAGTAGTGAGTAGATTCTCCTCACCTAGAGCTGGCCGAGCCAGGAGCCAGGAGCTGGTCGCCTCCGCCCTTCTCTCCCCCATCGCCGTCCTCCCACCCCCTGCAGAAAACACAAAGGTCAGCTGTAGGCAGGGAGGGCACTGAAGATGCTGTGCCTAGGGGGTGCATGAGGTGTAAATCCGGCCCTGCTCACTACACCCCAAAGTAGCACAGAGTCTACTATATCACTTCTGGTTCATTAATATAACATTTTAAAAATAGCTGTGTTACAACCACATGTGCTATTTGCCTGAACCACAACACAACACTGAATGGGTCAAACGTCTGCTTTCAGTTATACTCGTGTAGTCACAACAGTGTAACTGGGAGCAGAATTTGGGCCATTTTTTACTAGAAGGTGATACAATGGTACTCACTGTACACAGAGTCAATTTTCCTGACCAGCTTAATCAGGCCTACATTTTTGTACCTGCAAATTGTGCAGTCTAATAATTACATATACAGTCCAAGTAACTTGCACATCGAAGTACTAACAAGTTAAGTACTTAGATAGTCATGTGTCATTAACGCCACTTGTAAATAGTTGTGGATCCTGTTTTGTACTTGCAGTTTGAGGGAGAAAAAGTTGTAAAATATACTTTTTAAAATCTAACCACAGAGTCATGCACCTCCACAAAACTCAGTATATACTGGGTCTTAACAAAAACCTATAAGAATATATACTGCTTATGCATGTGCAGTCTGCCTCTGAGAAACTAGTCCCACTTAAGTCAATGGGACTAGTTTTTCTTAGTTAATTGAGACATTTGATTGTACATTTGTACATGATTTACCGGGTACTACTAAATCACGCTTTATCCAAGTACTCCTGGAATATAATCAGCTTCTAACTGTAAAGCTCTGTCTGAGCATAAAATATACTAAGGAAAGAAACATTGCCAAGAAGCCTAAAAATGGTAGAATAGCTCTTGAAATGTACTTCAAATCCAGTATCATTAAAATAATGTATTTGCTCATTCGCTGTAAGTACTATAGTAGAACAATATGTTTCTATCCTATTAAAAGGAATAAAAAGAAACAGATCACTTATTATCCACAGTTGTTGTTTCCTTTATGCTGTGTCTACTGACCATGCTGTGTGGGTTGCATGCTCTTCGCTTCACTAGACAAAAGACAATTTAAACTTTCTGCTCTTCTTGACAGCCTGATGAGTGAGCCCTGTCTTTGCTCTCTAAGCTCTAGTTCTTCCATCATAATTAGCCAAAAATGTTTTACGCATCTGGCTCAGAAAGAAGCAAGATACCCACATTTCTGCCTGATCATGCAGGAGCTACAGGGCTCTAATCTTGTCTGAGCTTCTCAGCGAAATGCTGGAAAAATGCTAACAAGCCTATTTTAAAGTATGAATCCAAAATACTAAGTGAACAGCTTGCCACATACCAGTCTAAAATTGTAATATATATACACCTTGGGCTCAGATTCTCCTCTCAGAGACACCAGCGTGAATCCAGAGTAACAGGAAACAAAGGAATTACTCTGGATGTATACTGATGTCAGCGAAAGCAGAATCTGGCCCAACCTGGTTTTATTTGAACACAGGATCCACATGTACACGTTTCCATTCTAATGGTAGATTATATAATTACTTCTTCAGACAGAAAGACTATTAATTTTCAATCAATTTCTTTAATGAGACGATTTCCACATACATTTTCTCAAGGTATATGTTGGTTCAAAAGATGAATGTGTAATAAAGAATCACTATGGAACTGGAAACCTGTAGATAGCGGGAACAAGTAATGCTTTCACCTTCAGCTAAATAATTTTAATTGCAATTTCCTAATATTTAAAACTCTACATATCAATACTAAATACTAGTCATTGCAGATATGCAAATACAACCTTGCATTATTTATAAAAATATATCTATATTTCTCATATTACCTAAAGGTAAGGGTGCATTTCAGTTACATCCATCATAAATGTAACTATAAATCCTACTGTCCTATTACTGTTATTTTAGGAAACATATTAAACTTTCAGTGGTTTTCTGCCCTGTAGAAACTGAGAACAATGAATTGCAATGCCAGATTGCTGATTCCTGTATTTCCCAGTAGGAAGCAGGGTAAAGGTTCTAAAACCATAGTCTTGCTAAACAAAATGTTTATTTTTATGTATAACCTTTCCTCCAGCAGATCATGCTTGAGTTGTGGTGTTGCTGGATAGGCAGTTATAATAATACTTAGTGCTTAAAAAGCACATTTCATCTGAGGAGTTCAAAACACTTTACACATTCAATAATGAAATGCCACAGGATCTCAATATCCAGTATTACGAATAAAGGAAGGCCAAGGAAGTTCAAGTGGGTTGCCAAAAGTCACACATCACGTGAGTGGCAGAGCCAGGAATAGAATCTGAGTCCTGTCTTCCACTTCTCAAGGCTGATCACTGGACCACACTCACTCCATATGGTTCTCTGTGCTCCTGTCATGCTCCCATTTGCTTATACACCAGGAGAAGGTAACAACAAAACAATTAGTTGTGATAGCTTAATTCACAAGCAGTTTATTGAGTGCGTAAATCAGAACAAAGCTTGCAAAGGATAGGTCTCACTCAGAGGTGTCGCTTGCATGTTAAGAGAATCAGAATGCAACCTTCCAGAAACGATGCAAGTTAATTTAAAAACTGCTACTGATGGATGATTTTATTCTTTCAAGAAAACAAAGACAGGGAGACAAATTCATTCCTAATGTTATTCCATTGAGCTCAGCACAATTACTCCAAAGATTAATTTGATACAGTGTCATCTGTACCAGTGCCCCAGTGTTCAGAGAAATAATAGCTTATTCAAAAAAGGATGTTTGTTCCATTCCATGGATTGCCTTAATTCTGGCCGGGTCCTGGAGAAACTGACTACACATGTTTTCTGACCCCTTGATAAATGTATGCATTAGGTCAAATCTGTTCACATTTTAAATGTGGGATGCCAAATTCATCCCTGAATATAACTCCACTGAATTCAGTGGAGTTATGCCAGCAATGAATTTGGCCTATTATTATTAATGACTATAAGAACATAAGAATGAACATACTGGTCATACCAATAGTCCATCTAGCACAGTATCTTGGTCTTCAACAGTGGCCAATAACAGATGTTTCAGAGGGATTGAACAGAACATGGCAATTTAACGAGTGATCCATCCCGTCATCCAGTCCCACTTCTGGCAGTTGGCCGTTTAGGGAGAACATGGGGTTGCATCCCTGACCATCTTGGCTAAGAGCCACTGATGGATCTATCCTCCATGAACTTCTCTAATTCTTTTTTGAACCCAGTTATACTTTTAACCTTCACAACATCCCCTGGCAATGAATTTTGCAGGTTGGCAGTGCATTTTGTGAAGAGATACTTCCTTTTGTTCACTTTAAACCTGCTGCCTATTAATTTAATCAAATGACCCTCAGTTCTTCTGTTATGTGAAGGTAAATAACACTTCTATATTCATGTTCTTCATACCATTCATGATTTTATAGACCTCTATCATATCCCCCCTTTGTCATTTCCTTTTTAAACTGAACAATCCCAGTCTTTTTAATCTCTCCTTGTATAGAAGCTGTTCCGTATCCCTAATCATTTTTGTTGCCCTTCTCTGTGCCTTTTCCAATTCTAATATATCTTCTCTGAGATGGGGCAACCAAAAATGGACATAATATTCAAGGTGTGGTATACCATGGATTTATATACTAGCATCATGATGTTTTCTGTTTTATTATCTATCATATTCCTAATGTTCCTAGCATTCTGTTAGCTTTCACTGAACAGATATTTTCAAAGAACTATCCATGATGACTTTTCTAATGTGAATTACTTTGTACTTATCAACACTGAATTTCAACTGCCGCTGTGTTGCGCAGTCACCCAGTTTAGTGAGATCTCTCTTTGCACTCAGTTGTGGATTTAACTATCTTGAGTGATTTTGTATCATCTGAAAACTTGTCCGCCTCACTGTTCACCCCTTTTCCCAGATCATTTATGAATATATTGAATAGCACTAGTCCCAGTACAAATCCTTCAGGGACTCAGGTATTTACCTCTTGCTATTGTGAAAAATGACCATTAATACCTATCTTTTGTTTCCTATCTTTTAAACAGTTACTGATCTATGAGAAGACCTTCCCTTTTACACTATGATTGCTTAGTTTGCCTAAGAGCCTTTAATGAGGGACCTTGTCAAAGGTTTTCTGAAAGTCCAAGTGTACTATATCAACTGGATCACCCTTGTCCACATGCTTGTTTACACCCCCAAAGAATTCTAATAGATTGGTGAGGCATGGTTTTCCTTTACAAAAGCTATGTTGACTTCCCCAACAAATTGTGTTAATCTATTTCTCTGATAATTCTGTTCTTTACTATAATTTCAACCAATCTGCTTGGTACTGAAGTTAGGCTTACCATTTTGTAACTGTCAGAATTGCTTATGGAGCCTTTTTTTAAAATCACTGTTACGTTAATTTCCCTCCAGTCCACCTGACACAGAGGCTGATTTAAGATACAGATTACTGTGATGGAGTGTTTACCCCACACTAGCCTACAAGAGATTAATGAGGCTGAGAAGGGGCAATTAACCAGATAGGCCATGGCTGAGGGGAATTAGGTCATCAAAGTAATTCCCTGAAAGATGATGGAGGCCAGCTGAGAAGGAACAGGTGGGGCTAGTATAAAGCCAGGAAGCTGGAAGCAGAAAGGGGCTGCTGTGATGGAGCATGCAGCCGTTCTTTGGACATTACAGAGGGAAGGAGGAAAATCTAGGGGACAGGGTGTAGGAAAAGGCTCAAGGAAATGGCAGTGAGGTTTATGATGGCGCAGAGCTTGACTGCTGATGAAAGGGTCCCTGAGCTGGAGTCCCCCACACTGGGTGGGCCCTGGTTCCCCTACCAGCCACCAGGGAAGTGGCATCATCTGGGCAGTAAATGAAAAGACTGCCAGAGACAGTTTCTACAGAAAAACTTGGATACCCTAGAAGGGAGTAAACCTGTAGTGACCTGGCCACAGGGCCAAGCCATGAAGGGAGAACACCAGGAGTCTCAAAAAGCGAGAGAGAGAGAGAGAGGTGGGAAAGAGTGCAACGTGCAGCTGAAGGGCCTGAACTAGACAGAGCTAATCCCCAGAGTGGCCAGGAGGAGGCAATCTAGTTGTGTGTGGACCCCCATGACATTACATACCACAGTTAGTTTTGCAATTTCATCTTTGTGTTCCTTCAGAACTCATCTGGTCCTGATGATTCATTACTATTTAATTTGTTCCAGAACCTCCTCTACTGACACCTCAACCTGGGACAGTTCCTCAGTTTTGTCACCCAAAAAGAATGGCCCACACATCCTCTGCAGTGAAGACCAATGTAAAGAATTCCTTTAGCTTCTCTGCAATGGCCTTGTCTTCCCTGAGTGCTCCTTTAGCACCTTGATCATCCAGTGGCCCTACTGACTGTTTGGCAGGCTTCCTGCTTCTAAAGTACTTTAAAAAATTGCTTTTAGTTTTTAGCAAGATGCTTTTTAAAATCTTCCTTGGCCTGCCTTATTATACTTGTACACTTGACTTGCCTGAGTTTATGCTCCTTTCTATTTTCCTCAATAGGATTTGACTTTCAATTTTTAAAGGATGCCTTTTTATCTCTAACCACTCTTTTACCCTGCTGTTTAGTCAAGATGCCATTTTTTGGTCCTCTTACTGTTTTTTTTTATTTGAGGTGCAAATTTTGTTTGAGCCTCTATTATGGTGTTTTTTTTAAATAGTCTCCATGACATTTGCAGGCGTATCACTCTTGTGAACGTTCCTTTAAATTTCCATTTAACTAGCTTCCTCATTTTTGTGTCATCCTGTGCACCACTTAGGACTAAAGCAAGAATTCTATCTCCCCTTGTGGGTTCCAGGACAAGCTACTCCAAAAAGCAGTAAATTATGGTGTCTAAAAATTTTATTTCTGCATCCCTTCCTGTGGTGACATATACCTGCTCAAAATGGGGATAGCTGAAATCCCCCATTACTACTGTGTTTTCTGCCTTTGTATGCCAGCATTTCACAATCACTGTCACCATCCTGGTCAGGTGAGTGGTAGAATATTCCTACTGCTATATTCTTATTGTTCAAGCATGGAATTTCTATGCATAGAGATTCTCAGATATTGATTCATTTAAAATGTTTACTTTATTTGCTGTATGCTTTCTTTCACACATAGTGCCACTCCCCCATTAACACGACCCAACTCTGTCGTTGCTATATATTTTGTAGTCTGGTATTACCATGTCCCATTGATTATCCTCATTCCACCAAGTTTCTGTGATGCCTATTGTATTAATATCCTCATTTAATTCCAGGCACCCTAGTTTACCTGTTTTAGTATTTAGAGTTCTAGCATTTGTATACAAACACTTGTACATTTTGTCAATATTCACTTACTTGTTATTATAATGGTAGCACCTACAGTGTGGTAAGTGCTTTCCAAACTCAGAGGAAAACACAGACCCTGCCCCAAGCAGGTTGTCACCTAAAAAGACAAGAACAGACAAAGGGGAGGGGAGAAGGATGTAACAAGCAAGCAAAGCAACGAAGGTGATAGGCGTATTAGTTTTACAGGTTAATTTGATGCACACACCCCTTCCAAACAGATGAACTCTTGACTCATGAGATAAATAAATAAAATATGCAAATCGATGAGTTTGCCAGCAAGTTTCTTGTAGGTGTTGCAATGGGTCTTCAGAACAAATTTATATAAGGAGAGGATAGTCTGTTGGGTTTGATCCTGCATTCTCTGTACAGGATACATCCCTTTGACGTCAAAGGGATTTTTGTATGCATGGGCACTGCAGGATCAAGCTTGTTGTTAGATTAGATGTCTTTCTGAAAGACATGCTCTAGCTCAGTGGTTCCCAACCTCTGGCCCCAGGGCCTTTCAAAGTGGCCTGCCACTCCCCTACCACTAGCTGCAGAAGAGATCAGCTGCCTAAAGACCCAGATGGAGCGTGTTGCCATGGGGCTAAAAGATGGGTGCAGGCTTCTTGCTGCAGCCAAGGGGACGGGAGATCAGCGCTCCTCTCCCCCTATCTATAGCAGAGTACACAGCAAAGCGCTCCACCTGGGTCATTAGGCGCTGGTGTCCCTGCTGGAGCCAGAGGGAGAGGAGCACTGATCTTCTGTCCCCCTGGCTACAGAAGGAAGCCACTGCCTAGGGACTCACATGGAGCGTACGGGGTGACAGGACACATGCAATTTCCCTGCAGCCAGGGGGATGGGAGATCAGTGAGGAGGGAGGCAGCCTTCTCGCTGAACTCCTTCTAGTGTGGCTGCAGTGTAAATATAAATGTCTACAATGAAAAGTTAAAAATCTGTTCTCTGACTGAAGATTTATAACAGCAGCAATACTTGTAATAGTTTTTTATGCCTGTAAGAAAGATTTTAGCACTGAATGGAATATATTATAGGCATCAATTAACTCCTGCAAAAGTTAATTTTGGCTTCAAAATACATAAATAACTCCTTAAGATATGCTCCTCCTATTTCAAATCTCAGCCAAGGTTTTGAGTCAATAATTGTGTATAAAGAAAAGAAAAATATCTCACTGATGGCAGGATGCTGGAAGCTATCATTGTGGCATGCTCCAATTCACACAATTGTGTCCTACACCCTGAACAGCCAAGGGTCATGAGTTCAGGCCCAAGAATACTCCTTGTTTTTACTAATGCTGTTGTATCAGGCAAGAAATGCTCGCAATATCTAGCTCTGGAGAATAAGAAAATCCTAAATGTCTCATGCTAAATGCACTAAAAAGAAACAACATGCACTTGGGGCCACATAATATTCACCCATTTGTGAAGAGGCAATGCAATGGAAAATAAGAATGGCCATACTGGGTCAGACCAATGGACCATCTAGCCCAGCATCCTCTCTCTGACAGTGATCAATGCCAGATGCTTCAGACAGAATGAACAGAACAGGGCAATGGACTGATCCATCCTTGTCATCCAGTCTCAACTTCTGGCAGTTGGAGGTTTAGGGACATCCAGAGCATGGGGTTGCATCCTTGACCATCTTGGCTAATAGCCATTGATGGACCTATCCTCCATGATACACAGTGATTCTGTAGTGTAGAAATGGAAGGCATGATCAGGCATGCAAAGGCTGGTGAACAGGTGGGGGCTTTGGGCTGTTCAAGGGAGGGGCCAGGATGTGGCCACAAGATCAGTGTTTAACAAGGTTCAATGACCATTCCACTGTACGGGCTATTGCCGGGACTATAGCTACTATTCCAGCCCAGGGTACAGAGTACTGGCTATGGAGGCTCTGGTTGAAAACCAGTCTAAGTACAAATGAATCAGAGCAGAAGAGAGATTCTGGTCCTATGAGTTATATCTAGTCACACTGTTCTTAACCTGTTCTAATGCCTCTGGCTATGCAGAAGATCCAGGAACTGTGTACACTTACAGTACTTACAGCATGGACTTAAATACCTATGCACAGTGGGGTGAGTTTAAGTTAGAATGAATTTTCACCGGTTACACAGAATTTTAAATTACTGCAACATAGTTTCTTGTGCACGAGGAAGTAGCTTCCTAACATCAGATACAGACCAGTTATCATGGCAATCTCCAGATAAAGACAACCACAGGAAGTCCTAGAGTAAAGGATTTTATTAGTCCTTCCACAATGTACTATGTGCATCTTTAAAAACTATCACTCTGGGTGCCAGTTACTCCTGAAGGTTGCTAGTAATTGTGGGCCCAAATCTGCTTTCTTTGAAGTCAGTGGTAAAACTCCTTTTGACTTCAACTGGGGTAGAATCCAGACTTCTATCCCATGCACCCCACTTAATTAATTTTATATATTAATTTTTAAAGTGGTTATTGCCGCTGAATCTAAACACTATAATATACAAAGTGAAAAACATATTCATTATACAATGCCCTTCTTAGTGAGAAGAATATAATTACTGTCTACGGCTGAGAGTCAAAAAAAAAAATCCTGGTAAAACTGTCTAGAACAAGGGTGGGATAGGGGGAGACCTGACCACAACTTTTTGACCCTATCAACCTCTTCACCTCTCCTGGCTTTCTAAGCATCTCTGAATCCATTTAGAAATATTCTCCCTAGTTAGAATGAACCCATGGATTTTTTTTTCCACCCAATCTCTTATTCTATATAATTATGTATCACAGGTTTGAACAAGATCCTTTACACTAGTATAATTCCATGGACTTCAGTGGAAGTCCGTTTCACACTGATGTAAGCAAGAGGAGAATCAGGTTCTAAATGAGATAAGAATCAAGTCCTCCATCTCTGGGTATGTCTATATTGCAAAAAAGACCTCGCGGCAGTGAGTCTCAGAACCCAAGTCAATTGACTTAGGCTCGCACTATGGGGCTAAAAACAGTAGGTGCAGACATTCCCACTCAGGCTGCAGCCCAGGTCTGAAGCCCGGCAAAGTAGACAGATGTACCCTAAATCTTCTCCCTGAGCCAGATCTTCAGCTGATATAAATTGCATCACTCCATTGATTTTAATGAAGCGACAATAATTTACACCACCTGAGGAACTTCCTCCCAAATGGGGCAGGCGGGTTACAAATATTTTCATGCTAATGTTATAATGCATCTCTGACTTACAGTGGCTCCTGATACCATGGTCTCCTTCTGTATTGAGTTCCAGTAGACTATCCATCTTTTAAAAATAACATGTCAGCGTCTACAAGTTGGAAAAAGGAAAACTATGGGAAAAGATTTACTTCCTGCTCTTTTTTCTGAATATGTAATAACTTTCTATTAATTTCTGTATTGTTTGAGGGATTCCTTCTTTCCTCCCCCCTTTTTTTAATTAGATCCTCTTTCAACTCCTAAACTAAAATTCTAAAAACTTAACATTATATAAAAACAAATCAGTTTAATTATGTACTTATCTTGGGGAAACAATCAATTCACTAGAAGATTTAAGAACACAGATCCAAGATCACATGCTCCTTGATACAATAGTACGCTGTGTTGTATTATATTGCCTTGCATTATCTGGGGAAGTATATCCGGTTTAGACAATGAAACAGAAATACAAATAAAATAAATCTTCTGTTTTCTATGAACTTTAGAGCTGGCTTGTGTACTACGAACCAAGGAAAAATGCCCCCTAGGGCTTCATTTGGACTGTTATGGAGGTCACTGTAGTTATGCCACAATCCTTTTATGTTAATAACTGCAGCAACTTAAACAGTATCAACCTCTAACAAATAAGGCCTTGTAGGCACACTGTTTACCGGTCAGCAAGCATGGTGAGTATTATAGCTGAGACAGAAGGTAATTGTTTTCAAAAGCTGTTACATTGTTGACATAGGGCATGTGCATAAGTCAAATGTGTGGTGTTGATTCTGTCTCACTTCATATTTCATCTTGTAATATACGTGTGTGCTTAACTGATGAGTGGCTGAGGAGAAGGCCACATCTGTTCACAATACACTAACATCTTTGTGCATTCTCATCTACCTGCCCTGTTACAGTGCTCCCTGTTCTTTTTGCATGGTAACAGACTGACCTATGTGTTCTCTTAGCCAGGCTGGGCACGGGAGCAGTGTCTGGAAGAAGCATTTAATGGGCTTCCACTCTTTTTCTTTGCAGATGTTGCTGCTAGCTAAGGCCTTAGCAGCAAACCTTCCCTTTATTCCCCTGGCCTCAAAGAGTGCAGCCCAGCTCCTGCAATGAACCACAACGGAACCTCCATTAAAGCGGAGAAGGGAAAAACAACCCAAACACTGTCATGCCTAAACATTTCAGCATAAATTCAATTAAGCAGAGGGAAAATGTTTTAGAGTAGCAGACACAATGCACCCATACCCTAAAAATGCCACAGCGCATTACTGAGAGCTGACAGACTTGCACTCGTCCTCTACATCTACGAGATCAGAAAAGCCTTCCCCCGCATTTCCCCTGACTTCAGTCTACCAGCAGATGAACCGTTCTTCAAGCCTCTGTGAGTAATTCAGTCAAGGTTAATACAGTTTGTTTCTTACAGCCCTCACACCCGCAGTGAAATCAGACAGACTAATTCTTGGAGGCAGCCAAGAAATATTGATTGGAAACACATGGCAAACAATGCAATTGGTTACCTCGTCTTATTTGGCCTTAAGTTGGCGGATTTTTCCTTCCAATGCTGTAGACAGTCTAAAACTAAAGCTCTCCTTCAGAAGTTGATCATGGAAACATTTTCCACAATAAGAGCCAAATTCTGCCCTCAGATACAAATGTTCAGTTCCCAGTGAACTGAAGTCAATGGGAGTTGCACACATGCATCATAGAGAGCAGAACTGGGCCTTAAATATCTAGCATTACGTAGCCCATTGGATTCTAATTAGTGCAGTATATGAGAACACAGCTGAATTTTAACTTTTTTTTTTTTGTTAAATCTATAAAAGATTAACACTATATAAAAACAAATCAATTTAATTATGCACTTACCTTGGGGAAACAGTCAATTCACTAGGAGTTGTTAACATAGTTATGATTAAGGCTTCTGGAAATGCAATTATACCTTGTGCTTCTGAGTTGGGCTGGAAATCACAATTTATAAACTCCAGGATTTAAAAAAAGCAGAGTTACCAGTAAAGATTGGCATGAAGTAAAATTAAAAAAATGAAACAGTAAAGAATAAAGGCACATTTTTTCTCACAGCTCCTCATCTCGCTTCCTATCAGGGTCAGGTTCATACTACTGTCAGGCAAGTTCAAATTAGGTGGTGACTCAAGGAAGTCTTTACTGAAAATGTGGAAATGCAAATATCAGAAAGTGGATGCTTTCCAGTGATTTATCAGAAATTAAAATCTGGTTTGTGTTGGTGATAGGTTTGTTTGTTTGTCTCTTTCAAATTAAGAGCCAGATCCTCGCTCAGTTAGTATAAATTGGCATAGCTCTGTCATCATATTATATATATTACAATCAACTATGAGAGCTATGCTGACTTATGCCAGCTGAGGATCTGACCTTACATGCTGAAAACCAAAAAAAACTAGTTTATTAAAACCTTCAGAAATAGAGCACAACTCAATGCAATACACCCCCATCAAAAATGTTCCCAGTCAGCAAGAAAAAAAGATAGCCCCATCGTTTTTCAAATTAAGGAGTAGCTTTCCATGGAAATGAGAAGGTCTGCTCTATTTGGGATAGTGATTAATTTCACTAACAAGTATGTGCACTTTTCCACTACTAAAAGTAAAGTGAAAATATAGCAGATGTCCCTTATAGTGAAAATTACAGCTCTTCCTATAAGAAGAAGAAGACAGTTTTCCTCCTTAGTGCATTCACTCCTCAGTTAATTTCCTGCTATTAGCAACAGGTATATACAGGCTCGTGAATCAGCCTGAATCACTAAGCTTTTCTATTGAGACAAATAAAAGGTCCTAACAATTACTAGACCTGAATATAGCAAAATCCATTTAATTTGTATGCAAAATCCATTTAATTTGTATGGGTTTTTTTTCTCCTGAAGCATTCTGGCTTTCAAAAAAATTAGATATTCCCATGGAGCAGAATACAGACTTTGTGGGTTGGATCAGAGATGTAAAGATGCTATGGGGAAAAGAGCATATCTGAATACAGGCCAACTTGGAAGCATTGAGTACAGGTATAAAATAGAAGCTGTTAAAAAAAATGACCTTTGGATCTATGTAATACTATGGAAGCCAGGATGTTACCTTAATTTTTTAGGGGGTGGAGGGGAGGACAAATCAAGTTTCAATGGGAATCCCTAAAGTGCTTTTCAATAATAAAAGCCAAATCATACATTATTTTGGGATCACTAAAATTGATAGACAAACTATATGCAGAGAATACATCTGAAACACTGCCACATCTAAGGTGAAATATTGCAGTTATTTAACAGTTTGCAGCAAAACTGCAAAAGAAGATAAAGAAGAGTACTGTATCCAATATCAGGAAGAATTTGGTAAGGCAAAGTGGAGTTACCCAGATTGGAACTTGGCTAGGACACCAGGACTAAAATTCCTACTCTTACAAAAAGTGCTATATGATCTTTAATGATCACAAGCATTCAGGAGCTTGGATTTGCACTGATTTCAATGATGAATATGAGCGAAAGCAGAGTGACACAAACTATCAAAAGTCCACCTCTCCAAACAAAATTGCAGGTAGGTGATGAAAGTGTGGAGGAGGAGCATGGCGAAATCCTTCTAATTTATAATCCTTCTAAAGCAATGAGTTTCCTGTAACAGATCTTCACACATATGTAAAAATATATAAAATGACCCACCAAGTGACTGTAAGCATCTCAACAGGCAACGTCTTTTCCTTAATTTCCTAATTACTCCCTAGAATGTAAAGGGACAGCACATTCCTTCCTTCCTTCCTTCCTTGTTTAACTCCTGCATTCAAACTTCCCTTCTGTGTTTAAGACAACTGAACGTATACAGATTTACATAAATCCCCCACTTAATATTAAACTTTGCAGTACTAATTACTACAGGAATTGAGCTTCCAGAAAGTCACAGATCATTTTATATTCTGCAGACTCAGTATTGCTAACAGAAATAAGCCAGCATTGATTTTATGCACTTTCATACTCTGTTCGCTCCATGATAAATCAATGGCTTTTAATAAAAGCCTGAGAAAATATTTTCAGTAAGGATTCCACTTACTCTCTGTAAAGGCTCCAAAAGAGATAGTTATGAAAAACACTGCAATCTCCTAGTGGCTTCAGTAGATTTAATTTGCTGACCATAAAATGGTTGAATCTTCCACTACAGTTGCAGATTTAGCTTTACATGTTCAAAGTTGTACTGTAGAGATTAATAAGATTAATTTCTTATTAATCATTGGACAAACAGAGAAGAGATTGTCCTGAAATTCTGAAACACAACCAAAATCTTATGGAGATTGCAACAAAAAAGATGTTTACATCACTAGAGACAACAGGCATTGTTACTAGCTTATCACTAAATATCTATGGTTTCTTTTAATGGTAGTGAACTGTTAATAGCTTCCTTATTACTGTTTACATAGGAGATAGGATAGAATTTTAGTTATGGAACAGGATCTGGATACTATTCCTACCATAAACATAACATACACAAATATTGTGTGATCTTGATCTTGCACAAATAACTGAGGGTCAGATTTTTCAGGACCCAGTAGCTCTCATTAGGATACTTCTGGCCAGATTTTATAAAGTGTTTAGTATTCAACATGTGAGCTCTTTTGAAAATCTGATTCTTTATTTTGGTGCCTGAGTCAGAGTTGAGCCTTCCTGAAAATCTAGCCTGTTTGTGGATGCTGAGCTCCTTCAAAAATCTGGCCTCAATCTCTCTACACCTCAGTTTCCTCATTTTATTTTAAAATAGGAATAATATGTTTATCTGCCTCATTGAGTGTATACACAATGGTGTCACTCACAAAATCTATGATCTCAAAGAAAGAAGCCATACACTTGAAAGCATATAATTATATCTACAGGATCCCATTATCTCATGAATATTGCGCAACAATACCACCAGCAAAAATGATAATAGACTCTTCCCCATCCCCACTGCAATATTTCACTTGTTTTCATTATGTCTTGGGGCATAAACCAGGAGAGCCTATATAGGTATCAAAGCTGCTCATAGGTAACAGCACTCCTTCTCCAGCAATCTCTTACAACAGAACTAAGAAACAAGTAAAAATGGCTACATCTAAGGCTTGATTAATGCATTCGCCTTTCTTGTCTAGAGACATGGATTCAAATATGCTTTAAGTCTTAAGTAAAACGAGTCTTCATTTAGCCCTGTGGGGACATCCATCCCACTCACAAAATCCCTATTGATTCGGGCATATCTCTCTCAACAGGAGAACCCATGCCTGGAACCCAGGCCTAGAAAAGCAGGGATGGGAAGAAACTGCAAGTTAAACCTAACATGTAGTGTTGGATTAACACGGGGACACTTGCGTCATGCTGGCTTGCCTAAAACCAATGCCATCATTTTTTCACTTCCTCCAGCACCTACAGTTGCTACATTTTTAAATAAAGAAAAAGAAATTGTAAACAAACAGAACACAGCTAGTTCACCAGCATGTCAAAAAGCTCCTGGGACTCGAGGTTCTGCACTTGTCTAGGAAAAGACTGCTGTCATTGTTGCCCCTGGTGACCACATCTACTTGGCAGAAGAAGCAGTATTGAAATCACTTTCTTTTGAGATGGGCTACACATGGAATTTGCTGTTACAAGACTCCTACAGCTGGATGTTCTTGTAAAATGTAGATATTTCCTGTCATCCTTTTCTTTTATTAAGTACTGTGCTCTTTTCTGTGCGTTAACCAATTACTTGAAGTGCTGCATTTCCCATGTCGCAGGAAGCAGAGTAGCCTCTGTTCACGTGTCCTCTTAATTACTTTAGATAATAGTCCTGGCACCAGAAAAATCAGAACTCTGAAGAAATAACATTAATGGCCCGAATTCAGCAGTCAATGGTGCTGTAAGCAGCTCATAATACAAGTGTAAGTGGTACAGCGGTGTAATACCATCACATGGGGATTCAATAGGTAGGCAGAATGGGCCAGATCCCCAGTTAGTGTAAATGGGTGGCACTCCACTGTAATCAATGGAGTTACATATTTATACCAGATGAGGACCTAGCCCAATGTGTCTATTTACACCTTTCTTCTCCCCACAGATATAACAAAGCAAAGAACTTCTTTATTTTACATCCTCCTGATAGTAGTTTTGACCATAACGCCCCTTTCCACTTCACCTCCTATAGCTATTGCGCTCACCCACTTACACTCAATTTATAGCACCAGTGAATCTGGATTACCATAAGAGCTACACCTGCTTATAACAGGTCTGAATTTGGCTCAGTGTCTTACATTTATATAGCACTTTTTGACCCAAAGAGTTTTGCAAGCTACAATATGTAAAGTTGCCCACCCCTGGGGAATACCGGGGAAGCTGTTTAACTGCACAGAAGATGACAGCAGCTCTGTGCAAGAGCACACAGCAATACCACACATCAGTTTAGGATCAACAATGTGCAAAGAGACTGTGATCAAACAAATTGGCATTTGGCCAAGGTTAATGCCCAACTTAGAAGGCTACAGGCTCAGGAACTTGCTTAAGTCTGTCTGAAAGACTGAGCCTTCAGCCGCAGCATCTTCTAGCACCATGCTTGGTCAGTGATTCAGTATTGAGTCAGGAGCAAGGAGTGTCACCTACTGAATCACTCCCACCACTTCCTTCATGCAATGCTCTCTGTTGCGCTCGGATAGCTCTCATCCAAGCATTAACCAGCCCCATCTCTGCCACACAGAAACAGCCTGTTGAGATCACAGCCTGAGCCCTGAAATGTCGGGAAAATAAGAACTGGGTGCTGCGGGCAGGCACGGAGGAGTACCAGATACAGGAGACCATCATGATAAAATATTCTCTACCTTTATATGAAGCCCATTAAAGCTATTTTTATAAACAGTGAAGCATTAAAACAAAACTTTAATTCACATGACAAAAATATGAAGAAAAAAATCTTGGCTGGTCTGTTGCCGACAGCCACGAGTCTGCCAAGCGTGTCACATGCTTGGGACAGCCTGGGTCCATCTCCTTCACAACTGATTTGTTCCCTCTCCATGTGAGTTAGAAAAAGCAAATAACTTTATTTGAGATTGCTATAGAAAAGCCTGAACACTTGCTGATTCCTCTCTGAGACAGTGCTTGTTCCTCACTGCTATGACTAATTAATTTAGTGCATCCTTACATATGTACGTTACCCCGACCTCGTCTCCTTCATCATATCTTTTTTTTGAATCACAGCAAAGCCAGATCACTGCTGAGAAAGGCGTTTACCTCCAGGATTGGTCATTTTCCAGAATCAATCTGCCCCAAGTGCCAGGCTCCATCAACAGAGAAATAAAACCTCTGTTTAGTTAGCTGCAGTGGGCTCTAAAAGTATCAATGGAGTATTTCATGGAGAATAACTATTGTCTGGCATAGGCCACTTTCATGGCATCAATCAACTACAGAGGATTGTAACAGCTTTCAGAAAAAATGCCAGGAATGCACTGAAAAATCATGAGCAAGATCCCTCAAAGACCGCTCTGCACAGATCACAAGGCCAATCAAAATGCAAAAACACATATTTATTTTAGCGCCGGCTGCTCCTGCTACTTCCCTGCCTGAAATCTGCTTGTAATTATTTTCACACACCACTTCAGACCCAACCCAAAAAATCTGTATCCTTGATTTGCTGAGCTGAGCTCTCTTTCGAAAGGGATCTTTATATTGGCTATTACCGGGGGGGCAGGGGAACCAAAATGGTGGGCACATGGTTCTGGGTTTGTATTTTTAGCTGCTGAGAAGCAGGGGGATTTGGCTCAGAACAATCTGAGACCACCAACTGTGCAAATAGAAACTTTTTAAATAAAAATAATACGCAGAAATCAAATCACTACCAAAAACCAGCCCCATGGATTACTCTGTAAACATGAAGGATTTAATAAGTGCCTGCAGCTAACCATTGGTTTGCACTTCCCTGCTCACCTAGGGTCCCATCCTGCACCTACTGACATCAATGAAAAAGCACACTGGCTATTCACTGCAGCCAGGCCACACCCCTAACCAACTTCACTGGTTTGTTGTTCACTCTCACCTCTGTGCCTTCTTTTCAACAGGCTCTTTGAGCCCAACACCTGACCCAGCCCTATAGGTCACTACCCTGTCCTACTTCAAGTCCCTCTGCAAAACACACCTCTTCCATGGGATCTATAAACCCAAATATTTCCTTCAGTGAAATAGCTGACCAGCTTCACACTCATTGCAGCTGTGGAAAGCAGAAGACACAGGGGGCTGTAAACCACCTTCCTGATCCCTTGAGCCAACTAGGGACCAAAATGTCCCCGTGTACCACAGAGCAGCCAAAAGGCTGCTCTAAATGGCACAGGCTACAATAGTCCGGAAGGACCAGTGATCCAGAAGGATCAGGCAAGGCACTGCACTCAACCCCACCCCGTTTTACCCCCTGACATGCCTCCTCCCACTGCAGTATGCCCCAGATATTTCCCCTATGTGGGGATGGGCATAAGTAAGGGAGCAGGAAGCTGACAGCCAGCTATGCTGGATCTATGCCACCCAAAAATTCCCTTCAGATCCCTTTTAGGATGGTTTTCCAGGTGCTTTGTGCTGCTGAGCCCAGCCCAAGAATCTGACCCTCAATCTTTACAATAACAATACTCCTGGAACCTTCAAGTTGCTTTGAGCTATCCACAGCTAAAGCAACCACGAATCAGATTGTAACCCAAGCCCCACATCGCCTCCTTGACATTATAGTCATGTCTTAACTTAGAACCCGATATAGGAATTCAACACTTCCTGAGAGACAATGTACCCTCAACTTCCAGTAAAGTGAATGGGAGTTGAGATCTCTCAGCACATCTGCTCAGCATATCATGGGCTTAGGTTTGCAACTTGGACGCTCTCAAGGGCAGGGCCATTGTCTTTTATGTCTGTGCAAATGCATCATTGACATTTATGGTCCTGCATAAAAATGAAGAGTAATATTTATGCATGTTTTTAATAGCATCTTTTTGCAAGCCTGCTCTTTCTTATGTGCATCTTTCTATGTGCTCTTACTGCACCAATTCCTTCTACAAACTCCCTGCATTTCTGATCACATTTGGAAAGAACTGATTATTTTCATTGTTTCAAGAGAAAAATTGTTCCTACTTAAGATGAAGAAACATCAGAGTTTTTCTCTATTACTGTAGGTGGCAGCAGTTTTAGCATCATTACTAAATCAAGTCATAGCCTGTCTTGTCATATGTACAATGACAGAAAAAAACATGAATCTACAGCTGCCAGTAGTAGAATATTAAGAAGAAGGAGTTTATTCAAACTGTTATGTAAAACAAATGGATATTTTTGTCTGTTTTTCAATAATTTTTTCAAGCAAAATCCTAACATTGTAAATACACAGGCCTCCTTTGTAATGTTAAACAATCATATTATCGCTGTGAACAACCCAGAGCTCTCTTCATGCAGTCTTCTCAGGTGGGATGGAGTGCAAGTCACAGGGATTATGGTTTAGCTGGGACATCTATACATGAGTATGTGCATAAAAAATGGACCTTCAGACCCATTGGCCACTCCAGATTATATGTTTCTTGAATAATCCACAGACATTCTAAGATACTGGCAGTACAGGCAAGTGGCCACCCAGCACCCACTATTCAGTTGCGTGCACTCTAGCCTGCAATGGACCTTACGCTGCTCCAAATCTCAGTCTCATAATCACAAGGCCTGGTCTGGGGCAGTCCAATCACCACTGAGGTTAGAGAGTGCACAATCAAATTATTAAATGGAATCAAGCAGCTCACTGGGGACAAGCAAAATAGGTCTAAGAATTCATCAAATAAACCAGAAGTAACACTACTGCCCAGTGTACTTGGGGTTAAGAACAAATGATTGCACGCAAAAATCTGTAACCACTGAGTTTAATTCTTATTTAGGCTATACATGAAAATAATGTTAGCCTCTTCCTAGTCCCTAGTAGACATTTATCTCCACAACAGAGACCTAGCAGGCAGCCTCTGCTTAGGAGAAGTTCAGGATGGGAAGCAAAGGGATGCTCTATTCTGAATCGAAGTGCAGCATGTAACTGGCATTTGATTCCTCCGATTGAAAAATGTGGTGGTTCCTCCACAATATCAATACTTCCTTTGTAATCTTTACAACTGGCTTTTCACACCTGACATATAACTAAAAGGGAGAAGTGCAGTGTGAATTAAATGACGATTACATGACAAATCTGTGACATTTCATATCTGATGGATGCTCAAGAGAAGCATATTCACCAAAATGATTTTGATCTTACAACAGCTAAGGGTGTATCATTTATTTCATACAAATTACCAACCTGTTTCATTCATTGAAATAAAACAAAGGCTTGATTCTCCTCTCACTTATAGCCATTTTATACCAAAATGTCTGTTGACTTCAGTGAAGTCACTCCTGATTTACACTGGTGCAAGATTCTGATCAGATCTGTTTGATCTCTCTCTCTCTCTCTCTAAAAGTGTAAGTCATGAGTGACACCACTGAGGTTGATAGTTATAGTTATATGAGAGGAGAATCAGACTCAATGTTTTCAATCTGTCTTAATCTCTCTCTCTTTTTTGTTTTTTTCCCTTCACTCCCATATTCTATTCTATATGGCTCCTGAAAAAGAGTTACACAACACAGGATAACATTAGCTACGGCCAACAGGGAAAAGTAGCTTTTCTTCACAGCCACAGTGGGTTGATTTGATAAAATGCACATGGATCTTCAGAGTCATACCTATACAGCATGCATCCAGCTACGTAAGCCAGACCTGCAGCTGTGTGCTCTGCGCCTACCACACATGTATAATGTTCCACAGTGTTTCAAAGGACAGCATGTACACACTGTATGCTAAATGCTTGTTGCGTGGCCAAGGCAACATTATGCTCTATACAGGAAAAACCCATGCAAAAGTCAGGATTCAGAGAATTTCTTATATGTTGTTCCATCAAAGGTAGGAGATTGTTCAGTCATAACATACCCTTGTTCAGAAATTGTGCTCCCTCATGGTGGCCATCTTCACAGCCCTTCCAAATGGGATGTTTCACTGTACAGTAAGATAATGGTGACAAGGTCAAGTTTTGAAAGAGATGACACCATAAAGAGCATCCTCATTGGCACTTTCTCCCTTCATCACACTGTGTTCACTAGAGTTTCAACCGGACAGCTGTCCCAGGGAGGAGTTTCTCTGAGCTCCCTGGCAGGGGAAAGCATGCCACAGAGTCTCTTCTGCTCCACTGACTTTACACTCCATTGTTTTCATTTTCTTTCTCCTCCACATCTCACCACAGAACATAAGGACCACAGGAAAGAGACCAAAGGAGGAAAAAAGTTATTCTTATAAGAATCCTCCTCTCATGTGTCACAGTACAAGATCCAAGTTGACAGATGGATGCTAATCCTAAAATAGGAAGCCTTAAACTGTCTCCTGTATCTCAGAATCCTTATACAACCACTGAGGTAATTTGAAAGGCAGAAAAACCAAAGTAGATCTAAACTATTTCATCAACAAGGGAGGTCTTCAGGTCATATTTTTCGAAAGCAAGTAAAAAAGCCTTACTATGCAAACACTGCACACGTCTACCTTTAGTCTGTTCACCAGATGTGAAGTTCAAAAAGTCTGTTAGTATAATTTAGCTGTAGAAAATAGCAATCCGGTGCAGTGTGCATCTGACCTATATCTCAGATTCATTTTTTATTCTTCAGCAAATTATTTCTTTTTTCACTTGACCTATGATTGTTTCCAATTTTATGCCAAAGGCTTAAAAGCTATAAGAAAGTGCATAGTCAGCAATTTACAAGCAAAAAGGAGAAGTTTATATAAAAATTAGAGGTTTTCATTTGAGCTGTCATACCCTAGGGGACTTAACATTTCACAGACAGACATCTATATACATTTTATTAAAAAATCTGAAAAAGTTGCTTAGGCATAGCAGGTAAAGAATGGAACAAAGATATGGTTAACTTTATGAAAGTGGCAGATTTAAAATGTTTCTGCAGGCCTTTTACATATTTTTTTAAGTTGATGAAACAATAATTAAAATTTGACTCTCCTCTAGCATTATGGAGAAAGGCTTCCTGAGGAGTTGGTCCTAACCCTGTAACTTGACACACATATAGAGTCTATGTTTTGTTATTCCACCATACAAATCTGAGCTACCAATATCATCTTCACCACCATACACATACTGCTGAAGCACCTCCAAAGACCTCCTCCCTTCCCCTTCAACCCCCATGTACCACAGCCACATGTGCATCCCATGTCCTAGATACAGCTGCAAGGAATCATAGACAGCATGATAAACCATAGATGAAGGTGAAAGGTCCCTGCCCAAGTACACAAATACTATCATATGGATTTCCCCTGAACATGCTCACGGAAATTACTCACGTCTATCTAGGACGAAGGGCTTTCCAAGGCTGAATGACAACAAGACTGCCAACAACTTGGCCCAGTTCCTTAAAGCAGCGTAAGAAAAAATGTAATATTAAAACACTGCAATGCAATTAGCAGTACCAGCCAAAAATATATACATGCTACCAAGCCCTAACCTTATGATACATTTACTGGAGACAACCAGATGTGCAGTCACAGAGCTATGGACAAACAAGAACCAGCCAATGACACTGGATGGTTTAGAAGAATTTGCAGGAAAAAATTCTTAAAAGAAAAACTGAAAGAAGACTCGAGAGGAGGCAGAGTTAGCTACCTTTCCAAGAATTCGGGAAAAAAGATTGTTCAAATGTAACCAGGAGATGGGAAAAGGGTTATTTGGTTCTTTTTATTACAAGCAAATTACATTTTCAATATATACTGAAGCTAAAGGATGTCTGTTTAAGCACTTTGGGTTTGATGCTTTGCTTGTGATTTACATTCTGCACAGCCACATTGGAAGTGAAGATTTTGGGGCTCTTCAAAGTATAAAATAACATTTATAAAACAATTTTGAAAAGCAGTGATCATCAAAGGTATCTGAGAGCTGTGCAGCTCAGGGCCCAGGATTGGGCCAAAGAAAGTAAGTGTTTCTGCAGATTGACCTCCCCATTTCCTTCTTCTTTCCAGCCTTAGCAAAAGGGGAAGGCAATGAAGACAGATTCATTAAGGGCCAGACTCTGCCACCATTTCTGATGTTAAGCAATACCTTATTCTGTGAATCCCAATGATTTCAGTAAAACTACTTGCGGACTAAGAACCTGCAGTGAGGTTTGCATAGATAGATTCACATACTTCTGCAGAGCCCCATCAAAATCAATGGAGCTTAGGCACAGAGTCCACTTGCATGGTGTCACTTTCAGGATTGTAGCTTAATGCACTAATCAGTGTGAATGAGGATGGCAGAACTGGGTCCTAATTGTGTAGCTCCCATCCTGAGCATGTTCAGAGGAATCCATATAACATTGTTCCCCACATTCTCCACTGAACTTGGCTGCTGAACATTTCAGCTTGTGCTGAATGAGAGAAGGAGAAAGAGCTGAATACCAAAGTCTTTAATTTACTAATCTGAGATGCGTAACATTTTCCTCTAATGCTGAGAGAATTCCCTAAAGGTAGGAGACATATGTTCTGAAATTAAAAAAAAAAAAAACAAAAAACCCCAAACAAATGAAGTGGCAAAATTGTATCCAGAAGAAATATCAACCTTAACTCTCCCTCTCCGATTTCCATCCCCATCCCGCAACACACACACAGCCAACCACCACCACCACCATCAATTCAATCCTTTTCTTTTTCTTTACACTCTAAGGGAACTACAAAGAACAGCTTTTATAACTAGATATCTTAAAGTAAGCATCAGTGCAGCCCCTAGTTCTGTGGAGCAAAACCTCTAAAATAACCGGAGTTTCTCTAAATGTCTTTGAGGCAAAGGGAGGCACCTAGAAAAATAAGTCCCGGGGGGAAATAATTTAGCCTACTGTAAAGAAGAAATAAAGCTAATAGAATGGGTGAATCTCTGGCCCAGAGCAGAAAAAAGTCTGTAGCAAGGATGTTCTGTCCATGACTACACAGGAGCACAGTTTAGCACACTCACCATTCAAGTGAAAATGACATGGTCATCCAGGTTAAGCAGGTCTGTAGGAAGCATCCAGGACTTAGGCTTTGTCTGCACTGAGGTTTTCACCAGTTCTCTGTCTGTAGCTCTAGCACTGCTACAGTAGAAGGATTTGCACAGATCTACTGACAGCATTTTTACCATTGCATCCTCTAAACTTGTTCTGAGCAGGTTTTAGAAAACACAGCTTTAAAAATGCAGACAGCCAGTCTATACCAGTGGACTACCCTGTTCTTGATGGGGACTCCTATCCATCCTGCTTTCTTGGTAACCAAGTAACATTTTTCTTATTTGCCAAAACGCTAGTGTGTGGAGACAGACTGGAATATATGCCAAGATAATTACCTACGAAGAAATTACTTGGGTAATGGTTGGAAGTGTGGTAAAACAGACTACGCCTGGGAGCAGTCTAATGAAAGACAGATAAATAGTTTAGTGATGTGTGTACAGAAATGAGAGTCAGGGACACCCGAGATAAAATCCTGGCTCCAGCACTGATTTGCTGTGTGGCTTTAGGCACTCAAATCTCTTTCTCATTTCCTCAGCCACAAAATGAGAGAGAACCCTTAATTTATAGCATCTTAAAGGAGATTTGTGTTTGCAAACTGAACTGGAGAATTGAAATATATAGTTGGTCTGCGTGGGACTCACCTGGAGAAGAGGAGACAGGAAAAGGGGGATGCAGGTAAGAGAGCAAGACAGTCAGTCCCCCAGTGTAACTGGCTAACAAAAGAAAGGATTATCCTTAGGTCTGCAGTCACATCAAACTACTACATGCTTAGAATCAAATCTGAATTACAGCCTGAGCAATCCCACTGAAGTAAATGGGACTGCATGGGTCTAAATAAGGACAGAATTTGACAGTCACCATTTACAAGATGTCTGTGTAGGGAGCACATTGTGTAAAAACACTTGTTAAAAATGAAACTCACCAAAGCAGCTTCATGTGAACAAATAAAAACACACTTTAACAATTTTATATTAAAGCAGCCTTTAGTTTGTTGACCACTTGGGACTCTGCACAAACACAAATGGAGGCCTCTGAACATTTTGGTCAATGTTTGCACTGTCTGCAACTCAACTTTTACAAATAATATGAAAATGTCAGGTTCAGACTTTGTGTTATTTTTGGAAACTAATTTGTAAAATGTTGCGTTTGACCTTATTTTATATCCTGCACCTGCTCCAGTGAGGAGTTGACATCACTCCATTGCCCCCCTTCCTTACACAGTTGGAATCAGTTAAGTAAACAGGTTCATGTGGAAAATATGCGTCTTTTGCGGAAACAACAGAGAGTTTCCCATTAGGCTCAGGAAGCCTGTGCATGAACCAGTCCAGCAATGCCTGTTATAAGCACAAAGTAGCACTTCTAAATCTCTTATAGTAATTAGGTGCGCAGAGGTTCATTATATTTTTCATCTCATTTAAAGTTAAAAATGGTAAAAAAAAATTATATTAGTAATAATCATACAAAAATCCGTATAACAACTCTTAAAGGCATCTGTGAAGTGAAAATGTATGCTCCAGTCTTTATGCCATCATGTTTTCTTTATAGTCCTACATCTGTTTTAACTAAAGCTTTTGTCCTACAGTCTATCGCCTTCCTCTCCCTTCAAGATCAAAATGTTAGAAGAACTCATAACCTGTTGCTATAGAAACCACTGTACTGTCACTAGTACAAGATGTTGTCTATTGCATGGAGACAGATTGGAGCATATGGACCCTGGGGTCCCGCCAGCTTTTAGTGGAAATGCACACGTCCATAACCAGGGAGAACCACAACAAAATGTTTCTAAATACAGAGGGATTTAAAAAAATGTGAAAGGAGCCCTTTAGTTTAATCTTAAAAGGAATGATACAGGATTAAATATGTATGAGGATAAGTGTGAGAAAACCTAAACACTTCATTTACGCAACACTCTACATCTACAACATAGTCTCTGAAATAACCAAGAACTCCAGGTTTGCTGTTGCCGCTTCATACTTAACTCAGCCCACTGATTCTGTATTTCACAGCACAACAGTGGGTATGCATTCTACTTGTTTCAAGTCTCTTACCTAGAGACTCTTACACTAGGTTACCTAGGCACAAAGAGGTAACCTATCATAGTTTAAAAATCTACCCTCCGTTACACCTGTGAAACCCCTTTGAAGTTAGTGGAATTGCACAAGTGTAACTGGGAATCAAATTTGACCTTAAATTCCACTGATTCCTTATGGAAAAATTTTGGGAGAAAAATGTATTTAGAGACAATTCAATTCCCTATTTCTCTTCCCTTAATTTCATACCATGAACACATTTGCAGGGAAGTATCATTGGGGCAGATTTTGAGTTCAGTTACAGTGTTGTAAATCTGGAATATCTCTGTTGAATACAAATACACCATTTTAACAGATCCTTTTATTTCTTGAGCACTTCTAAAAATTCTCATGTGAGGTCATATAGTGCCAACTTCTCACCTTAGTAATACTCATGGAATCCTAATTACTTCCTCTAACTTTATGAGGTTGCATGATTGTAACTGAGAACAGAATTTGGCCCATAATGTTTTGTTTGTGACATAACAATCAGTTGCTGTGGAAATTACACACACAGGAAATTTTGCACATTCAGTGAGATATTCTGCTTTGCTTTCTCTTTCTGCACAGCCCTGGATGAGGTGGAATCAGGATAATGAGCTACATCATTCAGATAAAGCAGCTATAAGTTAAAAGTGGAAACAACGGTAAAGGTATCTCAGTGCAGTCACATTAAAATGACAATGTAAATTGTATGTTCAAGGAAATGACGTTTCCCTGGCCACATAGTTAATTGGTTCTTTAAATGTATGGTTGTTGTACATAGAATGTTTCTGGCACTTCATACGTTACATTATCTTCATTTGGGAGCCTCAGCATTTTGAGAGTTATAAAAAGATACGGACAATGATGACAGAGTTTAATTAATCCTGCAATCAAGGTACTACAGCCACTGAGTAATTGTTGTTCCAAGCAGCAAGTAGGATTTTTCGCACTGGGGCAAGCTTCAAACAGAACATTTACACAAAAAGCAAATTGCTTTGCCAGTAATTTTTGATTTCCTGCTGGCATGGCTGGCAGGTGTGCCTGGGAAGCACTGTTCTTATTAACAATCCAGCTCCCTTCTCATTTTTAAGCTGTTGGTGTAGTCATACAGTAACACTATGCGTATGACATCACATCATATTGCCATTAAAATGACTCATAAATCGGGCTGATTGGAAGACTGCTGCAACATTTCAATGAAAAATGGTGAGAGTGATGGAAATCAATGAACATTTTCATGATTTTCCCTTTAATGTCCTCCATTTTTGACCACTCTGCTCACGGCACACATTGAGCTTTATGGACTATTAAACTCATCAGGTACACTGGAAAGAAGAAGGAGCAGGGATCCTCTTCTCTCCCCTTTCACACAGAGGCAGGATCAAAGCAGAACACCACTGCCAATGGTCCCTGACCTACGAAGTGATCTACAAACCCAACAGAATATAGACAGACAAACAGGGCGTGGCCAGGCAGAAGGCTGTGTTAAGAGAAGACATGCTAGTACTTACTGAATGATCAGTCCATGCTGCTACTGAGCACACAGGAAGGCTCCTAAACCTGTATTTGCCTGTTATTGTCCTACACCCCTCCAGTCCTCTCATAGGAAAATCCAAATTTTAGTCATATGACTTCACAGAGGCTCAAGGTGGGAGAGAGGCTGATTGAACAACTAAAGCCCTTCCTTAAAAACAAATACAAGGAAAACTCTGGAAAAAGTGTGTCAGGCAAATGGCTCTCTCATTTCTGAGTCTGATACATTGGACTGACCCCAGTGCGAAGCTCCTTCTTTAAAATGTGTGTGAGATATATAAGAACAGGGCCCCCTGTGCTGCTCTGTCAGCAGTTCCAATGCCTAATGTCTTTTCTTTGTTGATGATTAGAATAATGTTAGGCTTTGTCTGTAGGGAAAAAAGACTTTCAGTTTTCTTTCACTTTGTTTGTAGTAACCAAGACTGTCACTGCAAATCTTGCCACTTGTTTTGGATCAACTGATTATGAATCAATTGTCTCAGGCTGGCAGTCAGAGTGCTTTCTTCCTGGCTTCTCTCCTGCCAAGTCAATCCAATGCCAGGTATTCTGTATTCTTCCCGACATAGAAAAAACCTAATACAAAATCAGAAATGCATTTGAAAATGCTTTTCCAGATTTCCAATGTGGAATCACAAAAAGCCTGTTCGATGGTTTCATCTAATACAATCCACTGAGAAAAGACATGTTCATTTTCTTACTTAGTGTTCATTTTCTATAGAACCAAAATTCACAATTAAATAGGAGGGTGAACATTTACATAAACACATTACAGCACTTCAGAACTTTATACTCAAATTATTAAAACTGTCCCAGCAACACAAATCAACAATTTGAATTTGAAAATCAACAGCAGTTTAGAATTTTTAATACAAACAAAGGAGTCCACAAGACAGTTTTCCTTTCAAGTCATTTAGCTTTCCTCTGCTGCCC
Organism: Emydura macquarii macquarii; assembly: GCF_026122565.2. Classification (NCBI taxonomy): domain Eukaryota; kingdom Metazoa; phylum Chordata; order Testudines; family Chelidae; genus Emydura; species Emydura macquarii. The sequence goes on from NW_027131390.1 coordinate 85,879,555, forward strand.
TCCCAACTTCGCTTGTCCTATGAAGAATACACTTCCCAGTGGTGTCTTCTGTTGCAACATACTTTAAAAGAGAGTCAGCACTTGAGCCAACTACCCAAAGAAGAACACACTGTCTTTCTTCCAAGAGTGAGGAAGAAAAAAAACGCAGGTTGGAAGGAATTCAAAACACATTACCCAGATTGACTTTGAAGCAATGGGGATCAGTATGGGCCTGATTCAGCAAAGTACTTAAGCATGTAGTTAAATCCATCCCTGTTAAACAAAGACTTAAGCTCATGCTTTAATTTTAAGCACATGATTAAGTGTCACTCTAGTTAAATTAAAATTTTAAGTGTTTGGCTGCATTTGGGCCTAAATTATTTCTACTCTTCTGTTATGACATGTTGGGAGGGGAGACCAGTAACAGGTACCATGCATTGTTATTACTAATAATTATCAATGAAAATTCAGTTAAATGGAAACAAATATTTCATAGCTCAAATCCAAAGATTACATCAACTATTCTCTTTTATTTTCTCAAAGGATGAGAGATATCTTTGGCAATAATAACAGTTTGCACTTTCTACATTACTTTCCATCCTCAGATCTCTAAGTGCTTTAAGATGCTAATATCCTCCACCCCCACCCGCTTTTTTTTAAACAGATAAGAAACTACCAGGGCATGGCACAGCAGTTAAAGCCCAGATTTTCAAAGGCCTCATCTCCCACTTAGACACCCAAAAAAGTGGCCAGATTTTCAAAACAGCTTAGCAGGTTGGGAGCTCAGATTCTTTGAAAAAACTGGACATAAGTGTCACAATGGGAGTTGCTGGGTACAGAGCACTTTTGAAAATCTGGCTCCTACTGATGGGCCTATGTGACAGCTAAGCTCTTTTGAAAACATGACTCCAACTGTGGGTACTGAGCATCTGAAAATCTGGCCTTGAGCTCTTTGGAAAATCTGGGCTCAAGTGACTTACCCAACGTCACACAGCAAGTCAGGAGAGAGCCCAGGTAATCTTGACTTCTAGCCCAACAGACTACAAATGACCCTCGTTTCCAAACTCACAAGTTGATAGCTGGCTTTGAAGGTGTGTAAGCCAGCATTGGTCTGGCTCTCATACTGCTTGTTACTATAAGTGTATTGAGGAATATCTATCAGTAGATCAGTTCACCACTGAACCAAAGACATAGGAATATTCTCTTTTAAATTGACACACATATCACAGCCTTCCGCACCGCAGTTTTTGGCAAAACTGGCCATGGTAATCAGTACCCTGAGTGCTAGCTGCCCCTTTGATTCCCTTCTTTGGTTTTTGCCAAGTCATGTCATCGTGCCATGGCAACCCAATTTGAACATACAGACATTCTGCGTCTGAAAGAGCACGTTAACTGCAAACACAGGCTGACCATTTCTGGGATTTTACATCAGGACTTTCCATCTGTTCGCAGAAGAATTAATAATTTCTACTGAGTTAAAAAAAATAAAAACAAAAAAAGATCAGCTTTGGGGGCACAAATATGTTTAGGCAAGTCCAGTGCTGAAGTTACAATTCCACGAAAGGTGGAAACCTCTGCAAAAAAGCCTTTTGGTGAAAGGAGAAGGAGGAGATTTCTAGTTATCCGAAATTAAACATTGCTACAATTATAAATTTGGACATGTGACTTGAGAACACAGACATGTCTAAACTGAGATTTTGGAATAAAGGGAAAAATATGTTTTCCTGCTAAACTGAATATTATTTTTTTTAAAACAATCTCTTTCTCCTGATCCTTACGTTTCAGTTTTGAATCTACTTAATCTGTAAGCATAGCTAATAAATGGTTCCAAATGTCAGACAATTCAAAATGAAGCATTTTAGTCCTCTTCTTATTCCATTTCAAGATTACTAACTTGTGAGGTTTTTTATTTTATTTCAAAGCATTGTGAACTCATTTTGTTGAACTCATTTTGTTAAACTCAGCAAAGCATCAACAGGGTAGCTTTTGTACCGGTGTCTATAAATTATTCACACTATCAAAGAGAGGAAGGGAAGGAGACAGAGCCAGATTCTGCCTTTCTTCACTTCTACATCTATATTCTTGGGGATCTCCTTGCAACCACCCATACAGATTATGCATGTCAGCAGCAGGAGTAGCAAGAACAGAGCAGGTGAGGGTTAGGATGACCAGATAGCAACTGTGAAAAATCAGAACACTTTTTTTCCCGAGGGTAGGGGATATAGTTGAGTATATAAGAAAAAGTCCCTAATATCAGGACGGTCCCAATAATATCAGGACATCTGGTCATCCTAGGGGGGTAGAAAATGGCCACAGGCTACTCAAGGTTGTGTGCCATATGAAACACATATGTTTCTTAAGTCCCACCTGAAAGATCTGTCCGCAGCTCAACGCACACAGAACTCGGAGAAGAACCTGCAGCATTTCAATACTGTGGGTTTACAGGGGAGCTCAGAATGATTCTGCCCACAGCTCCTCCCTGGGCTGAAACTATTCAGACAAAGGAGTACCTCAAAGCGAGAAATGTCCTTTCTCGGCAGCCATTTTGGGATGAACAGTCTCAAGCAGGTAGCTAGAGATCACAGCTCCAACATATTCTCGAAGTAGCATCATGAGCCTACCCCACATAAGGCATGGAGTTATCACAGGCTCACACTGCCCTGTGTACTTCCCAATGTGTGGCATGGGATTGCCGGATACGATACTGTCTGAAGGGGCTCCCCAAGCCTAGCCTGTAGCTGTCTCTCCTTTCTAGCAAGAGAACACTCCTGTTACTGCCAACTGCCCCTCCAGCTAGGGGATGCCCCTGCCCCACCTACAGGCAACAACTGATAAGATGTTGTCCTTGTATAGGATAGTGAGTTAATAAGATAGATGAGTCAATGGCATGTACTGTATACCAGCAGCACCCGAGGACTGTTCTGAGAACCACGTTAGCAATTTGCCTGAGGCCTGCATATAATCTGCTTCAGTAGAGCAGATTGTCAGTATTTATTTTAAAATTTACCACGACAGACGGCACCAATAGGCACCTTTGTTGGCAATATCAGCAGAGAAGCCAAGGATTGAAAGAACCATCTGATCTTTTAGAGGTGGTCTCCGTAGGCCAGAGTTGAGGCACACTAATAAAGAATGTGGGGAAGCTTGGACTGGGACAGCCCACGCTGCCCCTGCTCTGTGCACAGACAGGACTTCAATCACAAGCGCCATCAATCCAGCACCATTCAGGAATCATTAAAACTTCACACACAAAATATTATTTAAAAACAAAAACCTTTTTGGATGCTAAACACACAGTTCAGCTAAGCCTGGATTCCAAAAGTATGACCATCATTCCAAATTCAGGAGCTGCTCCTTTTGTGCATCCCATTCAGAGTTCAGAGGAAAACCAAAGACTCATTTTAACTTTGCACAGACACAGAGTGCCAGCAGGTTGAGAGGGTAGAGGTCTGCAAGCGCAATTCAACCAGGAGCAGAAGGGTTCCTTTCCTCCTGACCATGCATGGTTTGCATGGAACTCCTCCAGGCCACAATTCAACACTGTATTTAAGGCTCTGACAATATAGTTCTTTTTGCTAGTAGTATATCAAATACAGCACAAGGGAAACAGGATGGTGTCAGACTTGGAAGATAAAATTCTTCTCTTACTTACACCTATGCAAAAATCCCATATGGCTTCACCCATGTACCCGAGGACTTGTCTACATGGTGAGTTAGTGCACAGCAAGACGGTGCGTAACTACAGTGCGCTAGCTTGCCACTCATTAACTCGCCATGTGGACCCTGCTAGAGCACAATAAAAGTTCCATAGTTTCAAAGAGGAGTATCTTAAATCACAGTAAGGAACTTTTAGTGCACTGTAGCAATATGCACATGAGACATTATGGAAAACAGTACACTGTAGATTCACAACCTCGCTTGCTGCACAATAGCATCCCATGTAGACAAGCCCACAGTAGAACTTGACCCACAATCTCAATGATTGTTTACTTTAAATGCACAATTTTATGTATGTATAATCCATGGTCCCAGGTACCCAAGGCACAACTAAGTACAGTAATCAGACATGAGAACCTATTTTTCAACTTAGTCTCAAGGATAAGGAACCATAGTGAAGAATGTGAAAAGAGCAGAGCAAGAAACTTTAAATAATGTGAAATTCACATTTGGTTGGCTGGCTGATTGGTTTTGAACACATACCATTTTGAACACATACCGTGTTGTTGGTAACTTCAATTTAACAACATAGCATTTCAGATTTATTTGTATAATGTACAGTACTAATAGTGCAAGAATAACAATCAGATTGGTGTGGGATGGGAAAAAATTGGGTCTGAAATGAGGGGCATATGTCTTTAGTAATGACAGATACCAGAAAAATATATGTGAGCCAAAATAAAAGCAATAAATAAATAAAAGCACTAAGAGCCACATTGTGCCTCTGTTACATCCATGGAACCCCCACCAATGTCAATAAGTGTGCCTGAGTTTAACTAAGGACAGAGTTTGACCACTGATATATAGAGCATTGAATGTGAATTGAAGCCTGTGGGATACACATTGCCAAAGGAGACATTAAAATACAAAAAAAAAAAATGCAAGATAAGATGTATTACTGAATAGTAGCTACCATAGGGAACAGAATTTACGTCCTTCCTGAAAATAAATCATACGCATGCACACACACAGAATATATATAATTGCATGCAACAGATATAGAAAACCCTTCAATATACAGCCCTAAAAACTGTACTACATGACCCTATGGAATAATATGGATAAAAATTATCATACTATGCCCCAAGCTAAAACTTCCTAAAGATTTGGGCCAGCAAATGACAGCAGCCTAAAAATAATGGAGCCCTTGCTACCATTCATAAAACATGCAAGAGTCACACAAAGGCAGTATTATATTATCTGTAGACTGTATTACTGCAGTTGCGAAGAAAATACGGTCAAGTTGACCAAAATTTTACTCATCTATGGCAATCCTATGGCAACTAAGACAACTTTATTTCATTATTTGTGGAAATGTCCCATTTTATGATTTCTGGAGCTGGGTTAAAATTGTTTTATAAAAATAACAAGTGTCTCACCAACTTTCACTGCAGCTTGTTGAGTATCAGCAAAGACAATAACATCAACTGGTGTGAATTAAATGTTATCGACATATCTTCATGAATAGCAAAAAATTTTATCCTAAATTTGTGGATGTCTAATGCTAATGCCATGTGTTCCATTGGAAAAATGAACTAACTTATTATCTTACACTTGTTAAGAAATTTTTGCCTGTTATCTGTGAGGACAACAAAACAAATGTGATGCAACAGCACTGACTTTTCAAACATTCTCAACCTTGCCCCAGACTGGGTCATGGCTCATCCCCCAGAACCAGGAACACCCAGTTCACTATAGAGATGGGTGATAGTTACAAAACTGATCTCAAGCTTACTCCAGAGCTACCAAAGATTGAGAAGGGTGCAAAGTAACCAGAAAACCCACTTGATCAGTTCTCTCAAGGTTCTCCTTGCATTCGCAGAATCCTAAGTATCACAGAGTTGGCACAGTGATTCTATGCTGTTCTGCCTTCTGGCCCCGATGTAAAGTGCAGAGAGGAAGAAGGCACACCTAGAATGACCCAGCACTTTGGCAATTCCCAGATGCTGCAACAGTCTCTCAGGGCTGTGGGCATCAGGGTATAACTCAGAACAACCCATTGTGATGAGGTAGAAGAATGTCATAAAGAGAAAGAAAAAAAGAAAGAAAGAAAGAAAGAGCAGTCATGTGGCAGTGTTCAGAGATGGTGAAGTGACAAAACAACCGTGCCTCCTGAAGTCTTTAACAATACTTCTGTGAAAAATAACAGACAGGATATGTCTGAAACGACAACTGCACTGTACAAAGGACTGTACTGGGTGTGAACACAGCAAGAAGATACCTTGTTCAGAACTTTCTGGTCATGCAACTGTCCTTTTCATTGTGTGTCTACTATATTGCTCAACTTCATAAATATTATATAGAATATGTATTGCTATTATGTAGAAATGTGTTTTGTAATCAAGAATAGCTCAGACTGGAGCATTTTTAGAGACTAATATGTCAGATTTATTTTTTCCTCTCTCTGAGCTGTCTTTTGAGGGAAGGGAATACTTGTCACCATTTCTATATCTGGCGTTCTATAATCATTTTGCTACACATTTAGTTATTTGTTCTTTTTCCATTTGACTCTATAGCAAGGTATCTTTTGCTACCAACATGAAATAAACAAAAACGTTAATAAAAACAACATAGAAGTTTTGTTTTGCTGTGATTTTGTTAGAGGACTTGGGGATCACAGAAGTTTAGCTACTGCATGATCTAATGGTTTGACCTCAGGACTAGGAGTTAGGAATTCTTGAGTTCTAACTATAATACTGACACTAACTACCTCAGTAATCTTGGGGTGAATCATTTATGATGAAATTTGCCAACCAGAAGGAGCACTGAATTTTAATTCGATATATGCCTGGCGCTGACTCTGTCCAGCGGTGAATTCCACCCTTAGAATATTCCTGCATTGAAGTTTCCAATCTGTATAGTAAAGATAATAATACTCACCTTGTTCAATGGGCTTCTGTGAGGGTTAATTAGTTTATATATATAAAGCACTCTGAAGATGAATGGTGTTGTACAAGTACAAAATATTATTACTAAATATAGTCTGGGATCAATGACTATGATAGTACTCAGCTCAAATGTACTAGCTTACCTAGGTGATTCCTACACCCCAGTAACATGAGGAAAAAACAAAAGCTATATATTTTCTATACATTCATATAGTATCCTAATGCTGTCAACCCAAACAGTATATAATTTAGGAAGCTGTCATATAAACATGAATTAAGAAGGTGAAACCTTCCTGGCTTTCTGGTTTCACTTTGTTAAGCAACAGAGCAAAGGATTTCCCACAACACTGAGGAAAAACTGATCAACTAAACAAATCTCTAGTATATGTACCAGCATGCTAGAAATAGTGCATCTGAAATGACTTCCTAAAACCTAGAGTCTGGTGCAAGTTAAATGAAGGTTTTTGAGAAAACAGGAGTTTAAAAGGAGAAAAAAAAAAACAATCTGGCATTTGACAAAAAGAAATGGGAGCCTGAGAGACACTCAGTCTGAGGACGAGAAAAGGTCACTGTCTTAAACAGCTGTTTGTTAACTCTTGTCAACTGTGTCTTTTGGGTCTTTTTTTGTCCAGATACACTAATGTATTAAATCCATCTGAAGCACTCCTGCACTGCAGTACACTTGCAAGTTGGCAGGACTCAGGTTTTCTACCAACTTATTCCCCCCAGGGATTCCCTTTACAAAAGAAGATCGGTCAGATGGTACCTTGGGTTTCTACACTTTAAGTGGACGTTAAGGGAGGAGGACTTAGACAATTCTGAAGGAACAGATGGTCAATTAAGGACAAAGGCACAATAAGGGTGTGGTTCTCATCCCCAGTGTTTATGTGCCAGGCACAGTAACGTAAACACTATGCTAACACTAACCCTCTGGAACAGGCTGATCTCATGATAATGATCACCTCTGGATTGGCCTTAGTGCCACTGAGCAATGTCTTTTCATGTCATAACCCAGTTGAAAGAAATTACTTTGATCACTGCTTCTTAATTCTAGAAATGTGAAGTGAAATTAGATTAATCACCTTCATGAGAATGCTGAATGTTCACTATTAAGAGAACAAGAGTCTTTCAGTGAAATCTCTGTTTTGCAATGCTTTCCGCCCATTAGCCCCTGCTCAGTGGTTTCAATTGGTGGGTCACATTAAATAAGTCCATATTGATAAAAGCTTGAATGTTATTTTTTTCTTTTGATTGTATCTTACTTTCCTGCATCCCTTAATCTCTCATGAGTAGCCCCTGACCATCTGTGCCCCATTTTTAATAATACTCTTTCCAGAAATAGGAGTGAGGTGTTACTCTCTTTCACACAACCAAGCCCAGCCAATGGCAGCCAAAATGTGCAGAATAAGTGAGAATTACAATAGTAAAGAGATGATACACAGCTCTTACTAAGAGAAACTTTACATTGATGATGTTATAGTTGGGTTTGTCAGGGAAAAAAATATGCTGAGAATGTTTTTATTTAAAATTGTCATGAAATGCATTGAATAAATAATATGATGAATATTATTCACAAATGAATCAAAAATTCTATAAGGAAAATCAAAGTATTTGGTACATAGTATTGGACCAACTTTAGTTGAGATGGGTCTAGTGTGAGATCATACTATGTGTTTTTCAAATTTGGAAAGGTCACGACACTTCTTTGTTAAAACTGCTATATAGATAATTGTAAGAATGGGAAAGTTTAATATGATTTTTAAATGATATTTGAGTAATAATTGCTACTTTGAGTTTCATAAGAACAGCCATTCAACTGTACAGTACAACCTCGCTATAACAAACTCCTAGAGATCCAAGCCATTTGTTCATTATAGCCAGGGGCTTGTTACAGTGAAAGAGCCCAGGGAAAGTGGGGGTGCACAGACACCTCAAGCCCTGCACCGGGAATTGAGAGCTCCTCCAACCCTGAGGCTGCAAGGGGGCGGGGCAAAGAGCTCTGGACAGCACTGGAGGAGCTGTCAGTCCCCGCCACAGCTCTGATGCCAGTGAAGCTCTCTGCCCTCACCCCAGTGCTGGGGCTCAAGATGAGATCCAGGGATCGGGTTCACTATAGCCCAAGCTTCGTTATTGTGAATGGCGTTATAGCGAGGGTGTATTGTATTGATCATTCAGTCTTCATTCAGATCAGTCTGTCCTAATGTCCTATAACAGATGACCATAATGTTGGTGACAGGTCTTACTTATACAATGTGAAATCCAGATCCTGTGAGTGGATCTGCACAATTGATTTTCATACCCACACAGAACCCAGTGAAATGCATGGGATTCTGCACAGACAATAAGCCTCTGTCCATTCAAACTCACTCAAAGGATCCGGGTCTGAAAAAAGGCCTCCTGTTAATATCCTTTACTAATGCCATAGTAAAAATACAGACATTGATCAGGTTTTAATTATGCATGTATGAATTTTTTGCATGCATTTCTGCTTTTTTCAGGAATTGAAATAGACACTGGCTTGAGGCCCAGGAATTGTTAGACCGAGTCCTGGGCAAGCGCCAAAAAAGCACTGCCAGGCCAAAACACCAATGACTACTTAAGAGTCCAAAATCTGCTTAGAAACATTAGATCGAAGCAGTACAAATGCTTTTAGAATCACTAAACTTTTCCAAGCAATGGTCCTAGGCTAATGACCAGAAGGAAAAAAAGCCCATGACTGTTGTTTTTACAGTTTTAATATTCTCTCAATTATACTACTATTTTCTTCAATGTTTATGGAGATTTCATCACAATATAATCTAACAAGTGAAGAGGACTAGCACTTCTATTCTTTTTAATGTATTGTTCACTTGCTTGCTATGTTTTGGTAATGCCTGTTTGGGGGGAAAGTATTATATCTAGTATCCCATGGCCTTTGCTCAGAACAAACATGAGGAAAACACCGAACTCTGTATCAATCTGTGGTTTAATCACATCATTTCCCTGCACGGGTAAAACTGCCTATTGGCTCACAATTGTATCACTCTCCAAAGGCAGCTGTTTGATTCTATAGGATTCAGCCCCAAGCATCCATGGCATCAACCCAACAATGTAGTCTCCAAAGCAATAAAAAGGCCATTTCCATTTTCCACAGTCCGGGGCTTAACCCGAGCCAAGAAATAAAGACAAGCAGCACAATTCAATTTAAACATCTGTGGGCCTCAGTTGTGGTTCTTTATGTTATGCCATGTTTAAGTCAGTTTCACATCAGGTCTCTTGGTAAAGGCAGAGTGATGGCCAACCGTAGCGCTTCATCCCATGGAATGCCACAGCTGAGGATAGTTTGTCTTCTTTTATTGTTCTTTAATAATCATGAACACATTGTGAAACTCACTGCAGCCCACAAATGCGCCTCTTTATTTAACATGCTTTAGTAAGCTTCCACTAGATGAAGAAATTTCTATAACAGAGAAAATATGTAGCACTTTCCATCCAATTTTTTTAAAAAAACAAAAATCTCAAGAGTCTGTTCTTTTGTAGTAACTTCCTGCTGAACCTTCTGAATCAAAAATGTTAGAATAAGTGAATTTGGATGTTCCAGTTTACTAAGACAGATCATGATTGATTGAGCTGGAAAGAAGACTGATACTCAATTGCTGGAGCAACTAAACTCTGTTGGACAACTCAGAAAGTGACTGAGGCTTTATCTTTATTTTTATGAGTGACCTGGGAGAAGAATGTGCAAGTAAGATGTTTTGTAAAAAGTAAAATGTTCCAAAGATACAGAACTAGGAGCCAACAAAATAAAGCAGGGCAAAAATAATTCAGAATGACTTAGACAAATGAGGACTACACAAAGATGAGCAGTTCTTGCTCCTCCATGCAAAGTAAAGCAATGAGACAGATAAAAACCAAGCAGAGGGAATACCCTCAATCACTATAGTGATTCTTATTGACTAGAACATTCAAAGTATGAGGCACAGCTCTGGGTACTCGAGAGAATGATTTGGACAGAAGAGAAGCATAGAAAGATAAGTGGCTTTGTGTTGAGGCATATTCCTCACACTGTCTGGCCCTCAGAGGGCTGAGTTAGACCAACTGGGCCCAATCAGCCAATTAGGCTGCAAAGGGGAAGGCGGGTAAATCTGGAGGAAGCTATTTAGAAGAAGGCTCCTCTGTGAGGGAACAAGTGGGGCTTCTACAAAGCCAGGAGGCTGGCAGCCCTGTTATAGGGAGGAAGCCTGCAGTTGCCCTTCCTGAGTAAGGGAGAAGAAGCCAGGTAAGAAAGAGTCCAGAGGTGAGAGTGGTAAGGTGGTGGAGATGTGCACCATAACTGTTCACTGCAGGCCCTGGATTGGAAACCAGAGTAAAGCATGTGCTTGCCTCCTGACACATACACCCCGTCACTGGCTTACTCATTATAGACAATGATAATGTGATACTGGCCAAAAACAGAGGGACTATTCTCAGACTACAGTGCACCCTAATGACTGCAACACTGAGCATGAGATGGATTTGTGGGTACTGATAAATTAAGCTTTAAAATCTTCAGACTAGATCTTAAGGGAAGGGAAAAAATCCTGTAAAATGTTTGGGCTGCACCATATAAGGAACTAAGGAAGCCACGCACAGAATACTAAAACCAGCCAGGTTACTTTACCATTAGCAAGGATTTTACAGTAGCTGCCAACCACAATCACTAGAGGTTCAATGATCCTAGTTATTTTAAAAGATTAACAAAATCTGGGCCTGCATTCTCATAGAAGAGTAGAGATTAAGTGGGGACCTGCTGAGATATACACTGCTGTAATAGGAAGCACTGAAACTACATTGGGCTACTATGTCATATACAATATCATGAACAGACACTAGAGAAAAGGAGTGGAATTTCTTGACAGAAACAGTGAGAGGAGATCATTTTCTTTTTTAAAAAGACTGATTTTTCTTAGGCTCTCTTTTTCTATCAATGATTAATTCAAGACAAACTGAAGAAATGTCCAATTACAGATTATTTCCTAGTTTCCTCACACTTAAAAATTATCCTCTCTTCCTATAAATGTTTCTGCAACAGACAGACCAATATCAAAAATAAGGTGTGCATTATACTACTTATAACAGTTATAAGCTTGCATGGCATTTACTGCCTGCAAATTCAAAGATACAGGGATATTTTAAATGATGCTATCTGCCCATTTCTGCAGCTTCCATTCACATGAAACACTCACTGATACCAATGGCTTATCTGAAGAGGATGAAAAATTAGGAGGCCCCAGTTATATCAAATTTGCAAAACTGGCTAGTGATTTTGGGTGGCCAACTTAGAACTCTTACGTCTCCCTAAGGCACTCCAATTTGAGCATCCAAAACACCTATAGATTAGAGCTGCTTGGAAACTGAAATTTCCATTCCTCAATTCCTTGTGTCTGTCACTATAAATCATGTTTCCTAATCCTTTAATCATTCTCGTAGTTCTTCTCTGAACACTCTCTAATTTATCAACATTCTTCTTGAATTGTCGGCACCGGAACTGGACACAATATTCCATTAGTGGCTGCACTAGTGCCAAATATAGAGGTAAAATAACCTTTCTACTCCTACTCAAGAGTCCCCTGTTTATGCATCTCCAAGGATTGTATTAGCTCTTTTGGCCACAGCATCACACTGGGAGCTCATGTTCAGCTGATTATCCATCAGGACCCCCAAATCTTTTTCAGTCACTGCTTCCCATGATAGAGTCTCCATCTTGTAAGTGTGGCCTATATTCTGTATTCCTAGATGTATACATTTACATTTAGCAGTATTAAAATGCATATTGGTTACTCAAGCAATCTAGATCACTCTGAACCAGGGACCAGTCCTCTTCATTATTTACCCCTTCCCCGATTTTTGTGTCATCTGCAAATTTTATCAGTGATGATTTTCTGGGGATTTTTATCGTCATTGATCAAAATGTTAAATAGTGTAGGGTCAAGTGGGACCCCAAGGGAAACAGACTCACTCGATGATGATTCCCCATTTACAGTTACATTTTGAGACCTGCCAGTTCACCAGGTTTTAATCCATTTAATGTTGGATTAAATTAATTTAATAGTTAATTTTATATCGCTCTAGATTTTTAATCAAAATGTCAAGCAGTACTAAGCCAAATGCCTTAGAATACATTAAGTACATTACATCAACACTATTACCTTTTTCAACCAAACTCAATCTTATTTTAACAAGTGATATTAAGTTAGTTTGACACGGTCCATTTTCCATAAACCCATGTTCTATACACAGTCATATAGAGTTTCTCTGTGCTATTAAAGAACTGACAAATGCCACCCCGCTGACGGCTGCATTTGAGGTAGCTGAAATTATTCTTGTATATTTAGGTCCCAGGCCTACAAATGCTTAAGCATGCACTTAAGTATACTCGTATGAGTAGTCCCATGGAAGTCAAGGGGACTGCTCACATACTTAAAGTTAAGCACACATGTAAGTGTTGGCAGGATCAGGGATAAAGAGAGCCAATCATGCTGTCCTAAGGCAAAACTCCAGCTGACTTCAGATCTAATTTTGCCTGAATAAAAATTTCTGGAAATCACCGGATCTATGGTTTTAAAAAGCTATAAAACATCTTGGGACGCATTTTAGGAGAAACAAATTGAAGCCATTTGTTTACCTCCTTTTACCACCGACTCTCAAGATCCACTTCTGCCAGGATTCACAGAAAATCGCCAACAGATAGAGGGCCAATGGGAATTGCTAATGCTTATTTATATTACCAATGGGAAAAAATTACATTATTCAGAACCATTAAATTATACACAAATCTGGCTTATGTCAATGCATGTTCCTATAACTGTTACCCCAGATCTTCCTTTCCTTCTCTCCTATTGTTTATTACACTCTCCTGTTGCACCTTGTCTTCAATTTAGTTGTAAATCTTTCCATGCAGGAACTATATATTTGTACAGCAATTTAGATAATTTTGCTCAGGGCCTTGGGAGATATTGCAGTACTACCACTATTCATTACTAATCATTATTGGGTAATGTCAAGATAAAAGTTGCCATATAACTTTAAAATGTTATACTTTATTATTCAGCAGGTGTTCTTTCAGGGACAAACCCAGCCTTTGCCATTCTTCCCCTTCAGCATCTGTGAAGTTGCCCGTAAGCTGTGGCATCAATGCATTTCCAGCGTGCAAGGATTTGATGTAAGCCCTGTAGAAAGTAGTCTGGGGCACGGCATCATGAGAGGTATAGGGCCACTGAGTGGATCCTCGCATTCCTTCCTCGACCCTTTTTCAGTTATTCAAGGCCAAGAACTGTACTGAGGATTTGTGTTTAAACTGAACTTCCATTATTTCTAATTTTACACTGATGCTTCATAAAAAGCATCTTAATTTAATGGGTAAGGTCAACCAGGGTATGAATCAGCCTAGGAGCCCCCTGGAGAATCCTGAAATTTTCAATATTTTTTTTCTGGGACTGGCCACTGACTTTCTTTTTTTCCTTATCAGCTGAGTATGACATGTCCTGAAGCTAAAACTTGCTGAATGTAGGACCTACTGGCTTATCCTAAAGTCAGTACTCATGCTGGCAGATTCTAATACATTGACACATTATAATGTGCTTTATTAGTGTAAATATGGTTCAGCTGATGGCACTTTTGCCTCAGGGCAGAAGGCCATAGGCAGAAGTCCCATACTAAGATTTTGTCTCACATACTTACACTTAACACTGTAATCCAAGGTAAAGGTTATGCTACCAGATGATGTCATTGTGCCTTTGGGTGGCTGATTAATTCTGATGTGAAAATTATTAACAACATGACTTTTTAAAAAAATATTAGACATTTGGGCCAACATTCCTTCACTCTGTAAAATGTATTCTAACAGCAATGCTTAGTATAAGCTATTTTGTTCAGAACATATGTCCACACTGTACCTTCCCCATCTAATTTATACAGATTCATAGATTCGAAGGCCAGAAGGGACCATTGTGATCATCTAGGTTGACCTCCTGTAGAGCACAGGTCACAGAACCTCCTCAAAGTATTTCCTAGAGCAGATCTTTTAGAAAAACATCCAATCTTGAGTTAAACGTTGTCAGTGATGGAGAATCCACCATGAACCTTTGTAAATTGTTCCAATGTAAATTACTCTCATCATTAAAACTGTGCTTCTTATTTCCAGTCTGAATTTGTCTAACTTCAATTTCTGGGCATTGGATTGTGTTACACATTTCTCTGCTAGGTCAAAGAACCCAATATTTGTTCCCCACATAGATACTTAGACGTTTTGCATGCATTACTTGTTTTTCATGAATACAAGGGTTTCCTTATTACATTTTTTGTTCCACAGTTTCATTAGGCTTGTGTTGATTCACAGATTTATAAAAATTAATTGATATTTATGGAAACCGTTTTTGAAGGCATCTTGTATGAGGCAAGAAAAAACATAATTCTGGGTACAGCTTAGTCCTGAGAGAAAGGTAAAATTCAAATGTAAAATATTAAAGTAATTGTATGTATTGTGGACAATACATCAACGGATTAAAAAAAAATGCTATCCTTAAATCAGATATTGAGTATACTCCATTATTTGGAGCCCTCTAAAAAAAATGTCAGAGGAGTAGTTTAAATTACCTATTACAACTATTAAAAAGTACATTTTAAATGTGCATCTCTCTCACTATCCAGTATTTCTTCCTATTAAATGTTTTGGGACTGTGAAACTACATCGCTCTTTAATAAGATTCCACGTTATATTTTTCAGCTATGATATGATACCTAGGAATAGCCCACACAATATTTCACACCATACAAAATAGGACCACACATTTGATTGTATCCAGCAGTTTCCTTCCAGAAATGAAAACCCTTTTGTCAGGGGCTTCAGGTTTGCTTTTATTTAAGAAGTGCAGCAGCATATTATAGTTAAAAGCTGAAATGGTAAATCTATCATCTCTACTCAAAAGCACTGCTGTCAGTTTCATACAGTGGGTAAACAATGTCAGCTCCATCCTTTGTTGTTTTCCTTTATTGTCAGTATTTTAGAAATGTCTGTAGTGGCTACATATTTAAGACTGCAATGTAATATTCCACTGCACACAATATGTAGATGTCATAAAATTCCATACCAAGTGTAGAACAATCACTAACAACAGAAGTCATCTAGTCACATAACTTTTCCGAAATATTACTGTAATTCACTTATTTAAATACACAATGCACAATGTGATTTATGAAAGCTACATCCCGCCTAAATTAATAATGAAACACATGACCATATAAGCAATAAACAGTCAAAGTTATGGCTGGATGTTGGTTTATAGAGATGTGCATGGCACGTGGCAAGAGGTAGCTAAGGTTAAGAAAGGGAACACAAATGGAGTGTAGATGGGGATTGAGTGACTTAAATGCGTATTTCTTTGCTTTTTGTGGTTTACGTTGGTGGGACATACCGTCTAGCAGTCCTAACTCAAAGTTAACAGAGATTTTTTTTGTCTGGGAATTGAATTGAAAGTCTTGATGGCATTGATTCATTTCAATGAGAAATCTCCCATCTTGTATTCACTGAATCCTTACAGCCTGCTGGAAGTTACACTGACATTATTCAGGCTAATTTATAGCTCTTTCATGACAACAAAAGTAAAAAAGGATGAAAACTGACATGCCTTTATCAATGCCATCCCCTCTTTTATCATCTCATATTTGATTAGTTAAGTCAGTTGCTAAGATAGCAGCTATAGCTGAGCGCCGCCACGAGATATGTCAAATCAAAACAGAATATTTGTAGCTTAATGTGAAATTACTGTTCCCTTTTCACATAAACTTGGAGCTTTTTCGTTTCAATGGCACTGATAATTTCTGCTTCTATCGAATTCCCAAGAAATGTATTAAGGTGTCTGGTTAGACAAAATAAACAAAGTTTCCCTGTGCCATACATTTATTCTGCTGAGTGTTACAGTAATTTCTTTAAAAAGAGCTGCAGTCACAGTGTTCTGCAGAGCAGATTGAAAGGTCACAGGCTAAAGAAGCATTTCTCACCATTTAAGAACTTCGTGAAAGAGTTTTTAACAATACATAAGTTGGCATTTCTGCGCTTAATGACAATCAGTCACTCTGCTGAATAGGGACATTATTTGTGTGATGCCAGGAGTTCCATACCAGAGACTGGAAATCAATTTCTATACTATTTTAGTCTGGTTTAATATGAGAAGAAATTTGTTGTATAAAAACTGTGTTCACATATTAAGCTCTTCTGATGGTTTAACCAGTAAAGAACCTCTGTAGATCCTCATTCAATTTGACTAAGATCAGCAGTAAAATGATCCATAGGCCTCATCTACAATAAAAACTCCACACAATATGGTTCCATCAGCAGTCGGTGCTCAGGAGAGACCTTGCACTGGAATGGCAGCAGTGTTGCAAGCCAAATTTAAAATGGGTTGCTACTTCTGTGTGAGTTGAAGGATCGGGCACTAAATTTAAAGACAGAACTGAAGAATCAAGTAGATAATAAACTGCCATCCAAGAAATGTTTTTTTTTTTTAAATTTGCTGTGATAAAAACATCTCCTGTTCTACACAACCTCGTGTAGAATATGCAATCCCATACTTGGATAAATTATTCCCTGCTATGTACAATATATATTTGTTTCTTAAATCACGTGAGGATTAGAATCCAACAAATGTGCACTATTTATTATAGGTGGGGCTGGTAGCACCATCTATTATCAAGTCCACCTATTATTAAGCACCATCTATTGCCTGACACTTCCCATTTTTTGAACTTTGCCAAACTTGAACCACTTGTACTGAAATTTTCCATTCTGCTCCTCACAGGCAACTTTGCAACCTTAATAAAGATATTTTAACATAGTTTTTGCATGTATGGGATAGATAGATATGACAAAATGCAGAATGGTATCCATTTATGAATCCAGGGTGCCCTTTGATTTAAGAAACAAAAATGTTTCTGCTACTTACAATGTTACAGATTAAAACTAAGAATGTGGGGGCCAAATTCTGCTCTCAGTTACACCAGTACACTGAAGTCAATGGGGTTTCTCTGGTGTAACTGTGCGAGTAAATTTGATCTTACACGTCTGTGACAGGCCATGAGTGAATATAAAGGGTTTCTCTGCCTTTGAAGCTCTGAGAAGTCCCACAATTGTAGTGAAGAAGACTCTATTTTAACCAAGTAGGGTTTTCTGAGATTCCCTCTGGATTCCATCAGCACATAATAAATTTGTCAGGTTAGGCTGCTGAAGAGCAAAACAAAGAGCCCCAGCTCCCTCCCATACCCACAGCCTCTGTAATGTTGCCAGTCCCTGTCAATCCAGACACAAAGGTCCACGCTCAGATGTCTCAAGGTGCCCTACACCAGTGTTCTTAACCATTTTTTACCCAGGGACCCCTAACCTTAAATAGACAAACCTGTGGATCTTCAACCAGAGGTGACACATGGAGGAACATGCGAGGTCAGGTGCTTCCCCGTCCCCAGGTTTCTACCTTCCCTGCTCCCTAAAGTGCTGATGTAGCAAGGCAGAGCAGTGGTGTGTCTCCTTGGCTAGCTGCTGCCTGCTCATAGAGTCAATGGTTGTGAGGCAACCCCTTCTGACAACAGGGGGAGATCACTCTTCTGTAGTGGCACTGCAATTTTTGGTGGTGCCCCCCCTCCTGACCCAGACAGGCTGAGGCGAGTCAGAGGATGGAGGTGGCGGGGCTCAGGCTCGGGCTTCAGCCCCACCAGTGAAGCCCTAACCCTGCCACCCACGGCTGAAGCCCAGTCCTTGACAGACCCCCTGGAACCTGCTTGTGGCCCCCACTGGTTGAGAACCAGTCCCCTACATGGTCGCCCATTCTGCTGCAGTTGCTGCTAGACTCCCAGACTGACCTAACTGTTTAATTTTAAATAAACTAAGGGCCTGATTCGTATTCACGTTAAAGCCCCTTTACCTCACTTTGGCAATGAAAGTCTTCAATGCAAATGGAAACAGGGCCCATGTAGTTATTGAAAAGCACCTTTCAAACATGTCAGTAAAAAATCAAATCAAAACCAATAACCACCAGAAGTTACAAACAAACCAGACGGCAAATATCCAGCAAATTAACAGAACGTATTAATAATACCTGATCAATTTATTAATAATCCTGGAATGCTTATAGATGCACATGGTCTCTTATCTGTCTGTTTATTAAGGCACTTTTAATGCACTCAAGTATCTGGGTACTGGTATAATATGGGTTCTTCAGCAAAGTGGCACTCATGGTCTCTGGATACATGCAGCACTTCTGTACATCAAGAAGCTGGAACTGCATTAGTAAGGAGGGGGGAGGGGGAAGGGAATACAAAGGGCCAGAAACAGATGGGGGGGAGACAGGACCGCCTTAAAAATGGTCCTAACCACCACCACCACCAAGTTTTTGACAAAGTAAACACAGTAAAAGAACGGTGTCCTTTATCCTCTTGTGTTCAGCCAAGGCCATGTCTTTTACACTTGCAGTAATCTCCCCAGCATTCCACTCACTAATCAGACATGGCAAATTTTATGATAATTAACTGGTGAGTCCTGTGTGCTGTCTGTGTTAAAATCCATTCTCAGTGGGAGGAAAAGGTGTTCAGGAGACAGAAATCCTGTTTCTAAGACAAATTCGCATAGCTATTAGCCTGTGTCTATTTGTCTGGTTCCTTAGGGGGACTTAGAGGAGTATTTTAACATACTGATACGCCTGGGGGATACAGATCTGTATAGGACAAAGTTTCCTACATTAGGTTTGGCCTTGTAGTCCCTCAGAGGGAGGGGACTTGTGAAGGAGGAGGAGAAGTGAATAACAGATATTCAAAAAAGGAAAGGATTTGTCTTTGATTCCTTACACAAGTAAATGTTTTGGTGAAATTTTCCACACTGAATAACTTACGATATGAAACAAGGAAAGATGATACAACAAATATATGAGACTTGCAAAAATGAACATTAAAATACACATACACACACACACTCTAACGCAGTAGGTAAAAGAACTCTAACAGTTCCCTATGATGAAGGCAGACACACTAAAGACTCTAAAAGCGTGCCTAGGATTTTTGTAAACTGAGGGATAGTATAATTAAAAATTAAGGGAGCTCTAACTGTAAAAATAATCCTAACAGAATGGAAGTATGGGATAATGAGTCCCAGATCCCTTGACCACGTGATAGAGCATATGGGTTCAAGCGACAGACAAGGGTAATAATGAGAGTGAAAGTACTTGTAGGATGATGTCCCGTCCCTTTGACTTATGGGTCACTGGGCACCCCCTCAGGAAGGGTATTGAGTTTGCCTGAAATGCCAGATCTGTATGTGCTTTAATTGTGTACATGTTAATGAGGACGGCTGTTAAAGCAAGTTATAGGGGCCAAGTTCAACTCCACTGGCACAGGGTGGCGCATAATGCACCAGCCTAGCCCTTTGAGCCCCAATTAGAAGTCACTCCCACGGAGGTAAACTTAGAATTCCAAGGTGGCGTCATAAGAGCTCCATCAGCAAAGACGACTATTCTGAATCAGCACAGCGCCACCCCTTTCCTCTCCCTACAACCTGCCCACCCAGTGACCCACTCAGACATTCTGAAAACAGGACCCTCTGTTAGGATCTGAGTAAATTTAGCTCAGACTATGTCTAAACTTAGGCACATGAAGAACTTGTGTCCTACTCACAAAGCACTGTTAAAGCTGTTTCTCATATAATGCTACTGAACCCTAAGTGCCAAACTCCATCCCCCATAACCTGTTACAATCATTATTATAGATTTTTTATTGAGTGCAATTAACGTGCTCACTACTGTACAAATACATAGTACGCATGGGCCCTGCCCCACTCACCATCTGCATACACAAGCAAGAGGGAGAAACAGCAAAGTTCAGATACATGAGAGGCAGTTGAGTCTAGTCTCACAGTTGTGCTCAATTTTAATGTGTATATTTATCTATTCCATACTATAAATTATGTTCACCCATGATCTGCTAATACATCTTTAGTCAGAACTCATCCCACAAGGTGCTCAATCAAATCAATTTCAATGGGAGCTAAGGACACTCTGCTCCCTTCAGGAAGCTCTCAGTACTCTGCAGGATCAGGCCAAACACCAGCTCCTCAGCAGGAAGTTAAGTAGCAATGAAAATGAAGAATGCCATTCGATATAAGGGGCCAAATTTAACTGATATGGAATCATTGTGTATGGCATCTCAAGGGGAAGGGCGATCTGTCCAGATGTGACAGCACAACATCAGATGAGCTGAATAGGAAGCGGGATAATAATAATCCAGTTCAAGGCTTAATCAGCGTTTTGGCTATAAGGTCTTTACAATTCAGTAGTAAGCTCTCTATTTTTCATCCATTCTTTTGTGAGAAAAGATCTGCAGCAATAAACTGCAAGTCCTGCCAATTCATCAAAGCTTAAAACAGAATCTCCTGAGAAATATCAATCTTCACCCTGAATAGCTTCACCCTACACAACAGATAACAATGCAACCAGACACTGCTCTAAATATCATCATGGGAGGAGTATGTTCTCAAACCACTTACAGAAATGAATTGGGCACAAGGCTTTTCTTCAGAACAGCAGAAGGAAGTCATCATCTTACATATCTTTTTTGCTAAATAAAGTTACGTAAGGTAGTAGTGGAAGGGTGAACCCAATCCCACAAGCTTAAAGGTGACCTGAAAATGATTTTTTTTTAAATTAGGTTTTGTGCTCTTTTCTGTTTCTTTAAGATGTATTTTTTTTAAAAGGCTAAACATTGGAAGGGAGGTTTTTTTAAAGAAGATTGGGGTTATTTGCCTTAGAAATATCAGGAATGTTGAGTCTGGTTTTAGTGGTGGATTTGCTGGACATCCAAGAGATGTTTATTATTAGCCTTCACTCTTGAACTAAAGAGAGAGATAGAGGTCATGAATCTTTAACAAAAACATCCTATCTCTCAAGAGTTAATCAGCTGTAGGAGTAAACTAAGAGTTAGGGCTAGAAGAGCGCTTGTGTAGCCACATTATGTCGGCGGGAGAGCTGTAATAAAACCACCTCAACGAATATCTCCTGCTGAAATAACGCTGTCTACACAAGCGCTTATGCCGGCAAAACTTATGTCGCTTAGGGGGTGGTTTTTTCACACCATAATATCCTATTTGTTTTATTACTGTAGGTTTGTTATTGGGACTCCACTGCTAGAAAGGAACTGTGTTTAATCAACTTCTGCCTTAGTAATGTGGGTGGAAATCAGTGTTCCTCATCTTACCCCGTGAACATTCAGAGTGTGCCCTTTGACACACTGACTAGAGGGTGCAGTGACAGCAATATTAGATGATATGGGTGCAGCAGCAGCAGCATGAGGAAACTGTGTGCTAATTTTTGTCACCTTTTCTGAGCATCACCAATTCCTGAGCATCACACTTGCTGATGAAGGCTTCTTGTGTTGCTAAGCTCAGCAGAATTCTGCCCAACTAACTCTTGTATGGTTTCTCTTACATTTTAACAAATACACTGCTCATGGCTGGGATTTATGCTCAAGTACACACAAGGCCCACCCAGATTTCGGTCTGTGTATACATACAGTTTTGGAACTTCTTTTTTCTGGGTAATGCGCAAACAACACAGCCACCTGTTGTCTAACATAAAGAACCAAGGGCCCACAAGTCGGCTTGAACCCAAGTCAGAGGAGGATTTGGGCTCTGACCCACCCACCTAGCAGAATCCTAGGACCGAAGTCCTGTGTGCTTGCTAACCCAAGTCAGACTGATTTGTGTGTGGATGAAAGGAAGGAGGGCTTGAGTGTGCTGTGTAGACAT
The DNA here is from genome assembly GCF_026122565.2 of Emydura macquarii macquarii. Taxonomy (NCBI): domain Eukaryota; kingdom Metazoa; phylum Chordata; order Testudines; family Chelidae; genus Emydura; species Emydura macquarii. The sequence continues at coordinate 85,901,935 of NW_027131390.1, forward strand.
ACCCTTAGTGCGCTAACTCAGATGAGAGCTAGCATGAGTGTATGTGAGCTGGAAATCACACCCCCAGCTTCAAGTGTAGATGTAGCCTTATAGGTAAAGTTCATCAGTTTCACATCTAATCATGTAAACTAGTACGTCCCAATTAATACAGCCATTTTTATTAATTAACACAAAGCTAGGGTCAATCACAAGGACGCGGCTCCCTTAACGTCCTTTCTTCTATTTGATTGACAAACTTAAAGTTCCTGTTCACATTTAAAACCAAACCCATGCCAAAACACACACACAAAAAAAGAAAGCTCAATGAAAATGCAATTTTTTTTAAAAAAAGCAAAAAAGGAGAGAAATCCCAGAATGTCCTGAAATAAATAAAACAGCCAAAGCACAAACCTCTACCAATGATCCTTTTGTTTCCACCTTTGTACTACTGAGCTGCACAAATAAGAGGTTTCCACAGGAAAACCTGTATGGAGCTGCAAAGATGACTTCAAAGAGTTGCATGCTAGGTGCCACCCTCCAGTTCACTCTCCTCTAGTTAGGGAAAGACAAGCTCATCTCTTCAGTGTATCAGACAAATTATGGAGGGAAGTGAAGAGATTTTCATTTCATTTTCCTATGGTTAAAGCAGCAGATTGGAAGCTGAGAGTCTGTTTCCATTTCCACCTCTGCCACTCACTTGTTCTGTGATTTTTTAAAAACTAGCACACACCTTTGTATTTTGGTCTTCCCTTCTCTAAAACAGACATAATACTATTTATCTATTTCTTAAGGCTTTTGTGAAGCTTAATGTTTGTAAAATGCTTTGAGATTCCCAGGCGAAAGATGCTATACCAGTGAAAAAAGTATTACTTTTATTTACCAAAATGTGTATTTTCAAGTTTCCATCTGCTTCTTCATATTCATTTAAATGAATGAATAAATGTCCATGTGTAAAGCTGAAAAATGCAACAGATTTGTACTTTGCTGAGCAGATACAACATTTCAGTATGAACTCTTAAAAGATCATAAGGATAATATGACAATTATTGGAGTGTTCATGTAGCAAGCAGCTGAGTTTTCTGAAGAACAAACTACATAATGATACATCATCCAGAGTCATCTATAATGATCGAGAGGATTAAAATTATTACAAAACGTTTCTTGGCTCAAAGCAGCATACACTGTGCTAATGTCAAGTTTCCTTATTTGATTAGCCTAGAGAATGTCATAACTATGGACCCTCAAGCACACCTTGCACAAATACACTGATGCCCACGGTTTTTAAAAAGTGTAACACGTGATCATAAATATGTATGGGTAAGTCTGAACTGCAGCTAGGAGCAAGCCTCGCAGCTCGGGTAGACAGAATCAAGGCAGCAAGCTAAGCATAGCAGTGTGGACGTTGCAGCTCAGGCTGCAGCTTGGGCACTCAAGCCTAGTGAGTTGGGTGGGTTTGAGAGCCCAAGCTGTGTCCACTCTGCTATTTTTAGCATGGCAGCTCAAGCCCCGCTAGCATGAGTCTGTCTATCTGGGCTAGGAGTCTGTCTATCCTAGCGGCAGTGTGTGAATTTTTGTTGGATGTATGCTATGCATCCCCACACAAGACTCAAGGTTTAGGGTCAAGGTTTTTAGTAGGTCCAGTTTCGCTAAAAGATCATTTTGGTCATATTGTTTCATACTTCATTTTTATCATTAGCTCACCAATAAGATTCTGGATTCTGTAACTTTATTTTCTCTTTGTTTGGTTGCCGGCATAAGAAGACAGATGGGAAACTGATTCTCTTTACTGGATCGGATTTGCAGAACTGGGTTATTATTTCTGAGAGGAGAAGCAAACATGATTTTGGGAGAGGGAAGGGTGTATGTGTAGAGATACATACGTATGCAACATCAAAGTTTCACTTCAGCCACTCTTAAAGTTCAATATTTGTGATAGTTAATTTATTTGATCTTCTGAATTTGCAAAGTTCCCAGAGCTGGCTGGAAAACTCTTTGAAGCATTCCCAGACACACTAAATTATTGGAAATGTTTGTCAGAGCACTGCTCAAGAACCTAAGCCAAACTTCGTCCCCACTGTTTTACAGAGACTTTCAATAAGTGTGCCACCTACTTCTTCCCCCAAGTTTTGGTTCAAAACCAACAGAGGTATAAGTGTTATTCATGTACTCTCCATACTGGATTGAAAGAAGGAAAAATGAAGTCAGAACATGCACATGCCAGAATATTAGATGGATGAACAACTACATTTCTGGACTAAACAATTTGTTTCTTCATTTTAATTACTGGCTTCTGACAAACTTGAGAAAGTTTGCCAATTTGTACAACTCTCTATTCTTTGTTTTTTGGCCTGAAATAAACAGTCATTCCATAGACAGACAAACAACAGATGTAAGATCTATATTCCCTCCCAAGTCCCTTAATAGTAAAGTGACTTATGGCCAGAGAGTAACTTTTTTTTTCTTTTTAACACAAAAAAAGAGTCCTACTTCTTACATTTTAAAACATCCCTGATTTTAGCTGCCAAACACGCAACTGGAAAACTTGATCCTACTCCCATTTAAGGCTCAGGGAGCCCCAAGAATGGAGCCAGCAACCTCCCTGCTCTCCAACACATCCACTCTGGAACAGCCAGCAAGGCCTGGAAAAGGGCAAGAGAAGCCATATTGGACCTTGCCCCCAACCAAGGGAGACTTTAGAGGGAAGGTGGAAGCTTCTCTCGCCACTGGGGTTAAAGCAGCAGTGTTCCAACTTTTCAGTCTGAGCAACCAACATATTTCAAAAAGACAAAGGGACCACGGTCAATATTGCTCTGCTCCCTTTGCACTACTTAGGCTGGCTGTGTAAAGGGAGCAGTATCCACCTCCCATGTGCAGAATCTGCTCTGCTGTGGTTACTTGTTACAACAGAGGGCAGACATTGTTCAAATAGAAATATGATTATGAGGAGCCGAGTGTTCCTTTTAAATACACATAGGCCCAGCACAGTGTCTGAGGGGATTAAGTATGAAGGTCTGAAGCATGTTGAGAAAGTCTATGGTGTACTGCTGAGGGACCATTGCTGGCTGGTACAAGTCAGAGTAGCACCCAGGCTGTCCATTTTAATCCCTCCTGAGCTGCTCTGGCTGGCTGCATGGAAGAGGTGAACAACCTTTACTAGGTGCTCCTCTAAGCTCAGGCAGAGCTAGCTGAGCTCTTATCCCACTCTCATGGGGCTCCCACAGCTTGAAAAGAAGGAGACAACCCAGCAACAAGAGTTTGTCTCTCCTCCTTCCACTGAAATGCAGCAGGCGGCAAACAGGGGATCTGCCGATCAGCTTCAGTACAGCAGATGTTCAATGATCCCAGCAGAGCAGTTCCTGGGGGTGTAATGGGAGGGCTGGTGAGGAGATGCCCCCTACTGCATCCCCATAGTGACTTAAACACTTCAATTTAAAAATCACATGGCACATTTCCAGTTCATAATCAAATACATGTTTTCATCTTAACACAGTTGCTCTCAAGGGCCACAGTTTAGAGGCCACATATTGGACACCACTGCTCTAAAGATCATTCATATCTAAAACAACATGGCCATTATGTTGCTTTATGAAAATTCCCCTGAAACATACATTGAAGTACACACATTTATCTAGGACAAACACTTATTTTATTAGAGAGCTGAAGAAAAATTCTAAAACATCATCTAATTTCGGTGGCAATTTTAGACGAAAAAGTCTGTAATCAGATTATTTTATTATAAAAAGTCCTTTATGCTGCAAAACATTTTAGAAAGGCAAAGGCACTGTTTTAGGAGTTGTGTAAGGTTTGGGGACGATTAAATGCATACATATTCAAATATACATATTTATGTACATAATATTCTGCATCCTGACTTGTTATAAAAAAGGCACTTCACAATCAACTGATTAAATGATCAAGGGCAAAATAACTAGCGCAATTTAAATGATATTCTGTCAAAACAGATTATGTAGTTTCTACTATCTACAGATCTGACTGCTAAGAATTCCTGGAAGAAATTATTTTCTCTTTCTAAGAATGCAGCATTTTTCAGTTACATTGCTGTATGTGCTAAGAGCTTCATCCTATAGACCCTGCTGAGGCACAACCCACAACTGGGGTCAACAAGCCAAATCCTGCTCATTTTACTGTACTGTCTCATTGAAATCATTGGGACTACTTGTTTGATTAAAGTGAACAGGATTTGTCCCAGAGGGATTTATTATTTATCATTTGCTTTGCAGTTGCGTCCAAAAGCATCAGTCAGGATTTACACCCTCCTTGGGCAAGGCACTGAAGTTTTATCTGAGTATCAGGATCAAGCCCTCAGCTATCAATTTTTTTGTAGTTCTCAATATATTACATTCATCAATTAATTATATTTCCTACTATATTCTGTAGCACATTAGATGCTTAGAGCTTGGGATAGATTATATATCTATATATATATATATATATATAGATATATAATTAAAAATCAAAATAAAAAAATTTCTCTCATTTATTCCCATACTAAATACCCAAATGGTTACCCACCATGCAACTAAACAAAGGAGAAAGCTAACAATAATTCAAGTCATTCTCTCTAAAATAAGGCCATATAACTTTGATGGCAGGCATCCTGGTGTGATTGCTCTAAAATCAGATGGCTGGACGCATGTTTTAAAAGCTTCCCTCTTATAAAAGATAATGTGCAGTTTTGCTACTCAGCTAATTTTAAACTTTAATTTTCCATACATCAATAAAAAATGAAAATGTTTTCATAACAGTGTGAAAACATTTTAGGCTATTGTCTTAAGCCCATCATCTATCGTGCTGTGTATGTACATTTAAAGGGACATATGTGAAACATCTGTACCTTCTATTGTTGCATATAATCCTTCAGGTCCCAATTCAGCACAGTCCCTAAGCATGTTCTTAACTTGACTTCTGTGAGACTGTTCAGATGTTTAGAGCTAAGTATGCACTTAGTGCTTTGCTGGGCCAGGGTGTTGTCATTAGCTAATTTCACTGTTTTGTTGAGAGTTAGTTTCAGTTCCTGGCTCAAGCAAACAATGATGATATCAGGACTTATGGGCATGCTCTTCCAAAAGCTCTTCAAGAGGGTGTGCAGCAGTAACCACCATCCAAAATCAAATTGAAACTGAAGAGGTACCAAGCAGAAGTGCACAGAGAGGAAGAGGAAGAAGAAAAGGGATGAGGCTGAGCATGATTGATGTTACTTTCAGGCTCACCCATTGTCCTCTGCTGGAAACAGACTCTTCTAAACATGAGCAGAGGAGCCAAAAAACACTTAATTTTTTAAAAAGAATTATTTAAAACTTCCAGTCAATGTTATTTAAAAGGTGTTCTATTGGAAACTTGATTTTTAAACAGTCAGTTTTTAAAAACTCAAATTTACAGTGTCCCTTTTATCTCTGAAGCTCCTTGTTTAGCTGTATACAGGTCGGTTCATTTACCCTCATCTACTACATACTTCCCTGGATAACAACACTCAAGAGTGCCACCAGGCACTACTGACAACCAGCATTGTGTAAACGATTGTAAAGACTTCTGAGTGGGCTTATTAACTGCTAACAGCACCTTGTGCTGTCTCCGCAGCCAAAATGGAGCAATTAATTTCCCTGCCACATGTCACAAGTCTGTGTTAAAAGCCAGTTTTGGGATGCAATCTTCTCATCCTGTATAAAGAATTAACAGTAGTCACTGTAACAAAAAGCTACCATAACACTGGCCCTCTTCTAAATTTTCAGTGCCACCCCCCTACTTGTCCTTCATGCTCAGGAAAACCTGCTTCTATGAAGCAATCATTAAACAATGCAGACAGATGAGGAGTGGGGTTGGATAAGCAAATATATTTTATTGTTAAAGTCAATAACAGAAATTCCTAGGTACACTAATAAAAAAAAGATATATTCATTCTCGTGTTTCTGTTGTTGAATTATAATTAATTGCAGCCACTGACAACATTGGAAATGTGCTGAAATTCTGAAAAGAGAAATCTCAACATAGAGGGTTTTTTAAAATCAGTTAGGACTGGCACTGAAGACAGTTGGTCAGATTTGTCTTTCAATTATGTTCCAGAAACCCCAGTTGAAGACATTGGTGTTGTTCAGAGCACAGCTTAGCCAGGGATTTTTTTCAGCACATAAAAGATAAAAAAGAAGCTAACAATGCCTGTTGAAACACACACTCTCTCGGAGTAAAACTGAAATATTGAAATCATGGGCCTGAAATAGCTCCCTTTGAACTCAAGGGTAAAACTAATAATGGTTTCAATAGGTGCAGGATCGGCCCCCACGATGAGATTTCAGAGGATGAGAAAGATGTGTGGAACAGTTTTCCTTGCAAAGAATGGCTAGGACTGTTCAAACTAGCTCCATTGTTGGTTTGAAATAAAACAAATGATGTCCCTAGTCTGACTGTGAGGAGCATATGGAGTCCAAACATTGGCCAAAAAAAAACCAAAAAAAAAAAAACCACTGCACAACAGCCAAATAACATTTTTAACAACATATCACATAAGTCAAAACATAGGGTTACAACTAGCACGTGTAACATTAGCCAGCTACTTTATTTTAAAATGATTTGAACTCACTTCATAGCTTCTTAGATAATCTACATCCACCACAGAGCACAGCAAAATAGTACCAGAACTTAAATAGAAGCAAAGAGTAAGGAAAGTTCAAATTTGGGGGAAGGGGAGTTATTTGATTGTTTACTTTTTTATTCTCTGAACAAAATGATTCTTCTAGTCCATGCATTTAAGTACATTTTTCCAGAGCATAAAAGCTAAAAGGAGTGCTTTTTCTAATAAAAACAATTCATTGGCCACTGTTTTAACTAAGACACACTTGCAAACTCTTTTTAACTTCATTTGGTAAGAGTCTTCCAAATTCTTTCCCAAGTGCTACAGATTGTATAATGTTTTGGAACAGACCATCTTAACATTTTGGGACCAATCCTGCAAAACCTTACTCAGGTGAGTAGTCTTCATGTGGGGAAAGGTAGAGAGAGGGTAAGGACATAGTGAAATTCACACATGTAGGGCCCTGTTCTGCAAGGTGCTGAGCCTGAAAGCAATGAGATTGTGGGTTCTCAGCACCTTGCTTGAGGAATGCAGCACCTCATAGGATTGGAGCCAATAATTCACATCAGCAATAACGGGAACAAACATCCATTGAAATAATAGAATCTCCCCACCCCTTCCTTAATGAGTTCTTTTACCTTTTTAGTAATCAAGAATGCCCATTGCCATCTACAAGGATAGTGCAGCCCAGTTCCACACTGAGAAAGCTCAATGATGACGTCTTTCAAGAGGTGCTAACTCAGTAATAGTCAGAATTTTTACACGATGCCTAATCTTGTTCACTTTGATGTTAATGGTGAAAGTTCCCTCTACTCCAATGGGAACTAGTTCAAGTCCCTGATGCGTAGCACTAAGGAGTTTTACATGCACACACTCTCTCTCTCTCTCATGTTAATGGAACAAATGTCATAAAAAGAGGCCCCAGACAGTTCTCCATTTGGTTGTTAAACACTAGCAAATCACATATACCAGTAACAATACTAACTGTGTGTATGATGGTTGCTCAACTTAAACACCATCTCATTATTTTTAATTACTAATTAAATTACTAATTACTAATCATTGAGAGGTAATATTTTGGGAGAAGCAGGCTCCTGACGATTTTTCTAACCTTCCCGATGCTTCTAAATTAAGCCCCCAAACGGGACCACTGTAATACAGATGCCCTTTCTATCCCCTTCATCAAAAGTATAATTCCTTATCTCTTAATGTGGTTTCTCCCACCCCAATCCAGACCTGGGGGTATAAGTCATCCTACCAGCTGATGCGGAAAGGATAAAATCAGAGGTGTGGTGTGGTCACTCCCCTTATATTTGGGGATTTTTGGCTGTAACTACTATAAGTTCATGGAATAGTAAACTTTACAAAAAGAAAACCCTCTTGGACCTCAGGGACAGTTCGGATACAGATTTTCTGACTAGTGTGGATACAGGTTTTTTCTTCTAAAAACTGAGTTATAAAACCATACCACAATCCTTGCTAGAATGGAAAACCAAGCATGGGCTTGGCTAGTAAGTTCCACAGGGGGAAAATATTCTTCATCCCCTGCTATAATCAGGTTAGCAACAGTCATGTTTAAACAGTGCTGTTTCTTGCACATTTTGGACAAGACCTAAAAGAAGAAAAGAAAAAGGCTAGTAGACACTATGCACAGAAGAATTTAAAAGATGAGGCGTTTCAGTTATGTGTTATGGGTAGGTATTTTTCTCCGTTGCTTGTTATTTACTAGACAATAGAGCAACGTTTTTGTAATCATGAATGATTCTGCAGCATCCCTAATGTTGTAGCTGCACCACAGTTAAGGCTGAGCAGCGGTTTTTGTGTTTTGAAAAGTCTATTTATTGTTAAATGAAAAATAAGAGTAACAATTGCATTACATGTGGCATCAGTCTTCATGTACAATTAGCCTGTTAGGCTCAGATTTTGCCACTTATGTGACCACTGAAGGAGTGAGGGAGGTATAGTCTGGCCTTTGAGGACTATGATAAAGCAATGAGGCAGCTTGTATGAGTAAGGACTACCCATGTTTCTATTACACAAGGCATGTACTCCTATTTCATGCAGTTTGTTATAGCCACATGTTCTCTTAGATTTTTGTTAGGCATTTGTACAGTGTCCAGCACAACGTGGTCCCTATGTGTTACCGCAAACAGAAATAAATCATCACCATTAGCAACAGCATCATGCAGCTATGGAGGTGCAGGTTCAGGCTCTTAGTTTTCTGCACCCATTAGATATCCCCATGTGTATGAGCATGGTGACTAGACATGGACAAAACCACTAACACCCAAGCTTGTTGTTTCAGTCCAGAATACTGTCAAAATAGATATTCCAAGAGGAATGACTTGTGATGTATGGATTCCGCCCTGCTAATGTGGGCACCATACAATAATCCTTTTCATCTAGGTCTTTTCAGAGCAAGCCTATTACTTTCTTTCAGGCTATTCTGAGCTTATTAAAGGCAAGAGCAAGTGACACATGCAGTTTGACAGAATGGGTTCATACCTTCATCAGTAAAGCCCAATAAATTAAGGCAATTATTTGATATGGAAATACACTACCGAGAGTAAAATACATGCATACACATCAGTCTGTGTATTTTAAAAATCTTTCAGGTTTTCAGACACTGCAATTCATTTAAGGCCTATGAATCTCAAACATGCTAGTAGCCAAATATACTTTGGAGTATTCCTTAATTTCAGATACTCAGAAAAATGCATTAATGTCTTTTAAAGTGATATTTATGCAGGAAAACTTACAAACATTGTTGAATGATTTACAAGCCAGCTTGACAGATGTGTTATTATGCAGTTTTATTTCAACCGATTAATGTACACTGATTATTGGAAAGAAATTTCATAACGGTGAGGTCTATTAGACAATTTCCTCAAAGAAAGAGATGGAAGTGCCATTGCTTGAATCATTTAAAAATCGTCTGGAGGAAACAGTCCCACATGAGCATTGGCAGGGGTCTGACCAAGAAAAGCTAATGGGGTTTCCATGTGTAATTTTTATAATTCTATTATACTATGGGGCTGACCTGAAACTCCTTTCAACCTAGACATTTCCATTAGCTTCAACAGAGTTACACTGGCCACATATGAGTGCAATCAGACTCAGTCCCTGTATCACAATCATACTAGTGAGGGCTGGAATGACAAAAAGACAGCCATCTAATTGCCACTTTAGGCGACTAAATTGCAGAATCGGGCACCACTGGAATTCACAACCCCACCCTCAATCCTGTAGGTGCCTAAAATCACTCAGTGCCTGTATTTTTGCAGTAAAAGCTCCTTGGACACTTTCATTTCTGCCTGTAAGCATGTGCACTGCAGCTCCAAGCCAGGCACCTAAGCCCCATAGCAACGCACAAACCAGGAAAAACAGGTGTTACTCCACCTAACTCACTCCTATAGATGAGCATCCACAAAACACCTGCGAAGAGGCTCTCCCTCAGAACTTTTAATGCAATCATTAGGATGCTCATCTGGGATGTGCGAGATCCCTGGTTGAAATTCCCTCTCTGCCCAAATGGGAGAAGAGATCAGAATGGGGATCTATCACCTCTCAGGAAGTACCCAAGCCCTGGACTATATATGCTATTCTGTGAGGAAGGGGTCCCTCAGAAGCTGTTCCACTTTGGATAAATAATTTATAAAATCATTGGTGCGGGGCACTGGATCCTGGCTCGCCCACATTAGCGCTCTAACCACCAGCCACAAGCATCAAACTTGCTTGCTGTCAATGGCCCAATGATTCTTTCATTATTTAATCCACAGTGCCACAGCAGAGACCGAGGGAGTCCCACATCAGAATATCCTATATCCCATGGCTGGGGCACTCCTCTGAGACGTGGAACAGTCCTGTCCAAATTGCTCAGCATCATAAGAACATAAAAATGGCCATACTGGGTCAGAACAATTGTCCATCTAGCCCAGTATCCTGTCTTCCAACAGTGGGCAGTGCCAGATGCTTCTGGGGGAAATGAACAGAAATAGGGAAATTATCGAGTGAACCATCCCGTATTGTTCAGTCAATCTGGCAGTCAGAGTTTTAGGGACACCCAATCATGGGGTTACCTCCCTGGCCATCTTGGCTAATAGCCTTTGATGAACCTATCTTCCACAAACCTATATAATTCTTGTTTGAACCCAATTATACATTTGGCCTTTACAGAATCCCCTGGCAACGAGTTCCACAGGTTGACTGCATTCTGTGAAGAAATACTTCCTTACGTTTGTCTTAAATCCACAGCCTATTAATTTGATTGGGTGACCCCTGTTTCTTGTGTTATGTGAAGGGATAAGCAGCACTTCCTTATTCACTTTCTCCGTACCATTCATCATTTAATAGACCTCTATCATATCCCCCTTAGTCATCTCTTTTCTAAGATGAACAGGCCCAGTCTTTTTAATCTCTCCTTATGTGGAAGCTGTTCCATAGCCCTAATCATTTCTGTTACCCTTCTCTGAATATTTTCCATTTCTAACATACCTTTTTTTAAATGGGGTGACCAATTTTGCACACAGTATTCAAGGCCTAGGTTTCTTTGTGAATCAAGCCCTAAAAGACCTACTTCAGAATTCATCTTTCGGGGAATTCTTCTGAATTCAGTATCTACGCCAGGAATTAATTTGGCCCCCCCGCCCCCCCCTTCCTTCTCACAGTTCTTCAGAACCGGGTTTTCCCTGGCTCTATGGAACTATGCACACAACACTCCATTGTAATATGAAACAACACTTTCTGAGGGCCAGAGGATGTTTCATGTTAACATCCCAACTGATATGTGAGCCAACAGTCAAATGATGTCAATCACAGCTCATTAGACAACAATACATTCTGCCAACTCTGCCCTGGCCACCTCCTCCACGCCATGTGTCATCTATAAACATGCAGCCCTGTTAAAGGTTTAGAGAAGGACCACCCTGCTGTAAGCTCCATCTGGAAGTATAGCTTTTATCCCCAGGCCTCCAAATCCAGAATTCATTGTATCAGATACCAGTACTGTAAGGCTGGTGGCTATAAACACATACAGCACACACTTTTTCTACATACTGCTTAAACATGCTGATCAACGGCTTCCTATTCACAATAAATTAGTGGTGGACCCTTAGATTTGTGGACACTTGGCTCATGATGTCAAAGGAAAAAAAGAACTTGTTGAAGACTCTGCTCAAGCAGGAGGTTCCCACATGCTTGAGAGGCTATGCCTGTCCTGGCAAGCACATGATCAGCTGTAATCTGATTGCTACTTTCGTCAGCATCTTCCACTGGCCACTTAGGAAGTCAGTAATAATAACGTAGGCAATAGCATTGTGCTGCCGCTTTCCTGGCATACGTACATCTTGCTTAAAAGAGGGTTTGAAACTAAAGGAGCCATTATTGAAACGAAAGTTCTCCGTGTCCACTGAAGGTAGGACAAGCAGTAATGGGCTTAATCTGCAGTTAGAGAGATTTAGGTTAGATATTAGGGAAAACTTTCTAACTGTAAGGGTAGTTAAGCTCTGGAACAGGTTTCCAAAGGAGTTTGTGAAATCCCCATCACTGGAGGATTTTTAAGAATAGGTTAGACAAACACCTGTCAGGGATAAGCTAGATTTACTTAGTCCTGCCTCAACACAGGGAGCTGGACTTGATGACTTCTCAAGTCCCTTCCAGATCTACATTTCTATGATATTTCAGGCATTCTACTAAAAGGGCAAAATATATATACACACATCAGCTACATCACTTGATAAAGGCTAGAATAAACACCACTCTGCTTGCAAATACAAACACTAAAGTAAACACTGTCTCCTCTCAAGAAGGAGGCTAAATCCTGATCCTTCACTTTCTTCTCCACAGTTTGCATGTCACATACATCCCGTCACATAAAATGTCTTTCTGGAACATCAGGGCAGCTAACTATTGATCCCAGCTAGTGAAAGCGACAAGTAAAACATTAAGCGGCACCTTGCGCAGTAGTAAAGCTAGTAAAAGCCCATACACATTAGCACCACAAAAACTGCAGCACACTAAATGTTAGACAATGGTTTACAAACTGTTAGACGTTCTGGGTGCTTGTCATAGGATGTTCACCCCACCCATGGCTTGAAAGGGTTAAGGTGACCAAGTAGGTCAAGTAACTCCCCAGGGTGCACTTGGCGGAGGAGCCAGGGAACAGAGACTGATTAAATGAGGCTCAGCTGGATAAGAACAGGAGCGGCCTGTATAAAGCCCAGGTGCCAAGAACAGAAAAGGGCTGCAGGGGAAATAGACGGCAGTCACTCCCTAGAAGAAGGGAGGTGTGCTTGGGGCTAGAAATAGATAGCCTACAGTTACTCCCTCAGAGGAAGGAGTTTGGGCTGGCAACCCCAGAGAGGAGGGAGAGCCAGAAAAGTAGGAAAGGCTGACGAGAAAAAGCAGCACGGTATGGCCTACGGCAAACCTTAACTGCTGATGAAAGGGCCCCTGAGCTGGAATCTGGAGTAAAGGTCGGGCCCAGGTTCCCCTACCAGTTACTGGGGAAGTGGTGCAGACCAGACACTGGAGAGTGGATTGCCTAGGAAAGTTCACCTTGGAAGACTCTGATACTCCGGAAGGGAGGACTATAGTGACCTGGCCAGAGAGCCAAGTCATCAACAGGAGGCTGCAGGTGGAGGCAGAATGAGTGAAGAAACCATGAGAGGCGGGCACAGCACCTGGAAAGAGCTAATCCCCAGAGCAACCCGGAGGAGTTGCAGTGAGTGAAGCCCCTGACACTGCTGAAGAGTTCATGGATAGTTGGGACCATTTTTCACTACCAAAGTTTCAGCTCAGATGCTATGGCCATAGGTGACACAGAAAAACCTAAAATAGATTTTAAAAAAAACCAACGAGAGTCTTGAAGCACCTTAAAGACTAACACATTCCTGCAGGCATAAGCTTTCGTGGGCTGCAATCCACTTCGTCAGATATAGATTAGTTTATATCGATGGATAAATTGATAGAGAGAGGCAGCATGTGCTCAAATAAACATGGGGTCTCCAAATGCTCACTCTAGGTACATCTACACCCAAAAACCCCCCAAAACCTCTGCCACAGTGACTCTCAGAATCCGGGCCTACAAACTAGGGCTCAAGGGACTCATGCTACAGAGCTAAAAATAGCAGTGTAGGCATTCCCATTGGGGCTGGAGCCTGGGCTCTCAAATTTGGCGTGGGGGGGGATGGTCTCAGGGTATGTCTACAGCGCAATGAAAAATGAAGGCTGGCCTGTGCCAGCTGACTTGGGCTTGTGAAGCTCGGGCTAAAGAGCTGGTTAAGTGCAGAGTAGACAGTTGGGCTCGGGCTGCAGCCCGGGTTCTAGGACCCTGTGAACTGAGAGGCACAGGCCAGCCGTGGGTGTGTCTAATTGCAATGTAGACGTTCCCACTTGGGCTGGAGCTTGGACTCTCAGAGTAGGTCTACACTGCTGTTTTTAGCACCGTAGCCCAAACCCCATGAGCCTGAGTCTGTAGACCTTGGCTCTGAGACACGCTGCCGCAGGGGTGTTTTGTTTGGTTTTTTGCAGTGTAGTCATAAAAGGGACTGAGGGTATCATTAGAATAATAGCTCTACAGAGAATAGTCTGTACTATACAGCAGGAAAGACCCTCCAAGTTTCACTATAGTAAGAACAGTAAAGTAGAATGCAGCCAATCCTGGAGAAAATATTAATTTCTACCTGAGTTGGGTACCAGCCAACATGTACTCACAATGCATCTTCAGTGGTATTGGCGGCATTGTTACACATTGAAGAAACCTGCCTACTGCAACCAGTGTTGACAGCTTCACTTTAATTAAAAATAAGAGAGAGCCTGGAACATTTCCCAGGTAATTCATCCCCTCTTTTAATGTATAATCCTCAAACCAAGAGAATGAGGCTAATCAAAGAGGCAGTAGAATAAACTATTCTGTGGGTGACCCCTCCTCAAAAGTATAATTGTTAGCAGTTTAGCAAATGCAAGCTCATGCACTTGTGTGCAACCTATACACAACCGTGTGCATGCCACTGTTCATCCATCTGCCGAACAGACCACATTACTGTTTGGCAGGTTATTTGGGAGGGAACATTTCAAAGGGAGTGAATGAAGAGAACAGTTAATGTCAAGACACTTACATTAAAAATGTGATCTTGTGCTTTTGATTATTAACATACACGTTCTCAATGTTTTTCCGTCTCTGTGGCTCTCTGCTCTGATTTTGCTTGAGGACAGAAAATAAAACGTAAGAACCCTTTTTTGGATCTGAGGGGAAGGATTCTTGTACATATCACATCACTGCTTGCATAGAAGAACAGAGTAGAATTGTTCAGCATGTTGTTGCGTACACACAAATAGCTGCGACTGCACAGAACGCTGCTCTCTGCAATGTCAAAAGCAGCTCTGCTAATTTCATTTACATTAAAATGCAAAAATACATTATCAGCAAGCCCTTTTAGCCTACAGTGGGAGTTCAGGTGTGCAAGAAATGCCAGGCTGATCCCTTCACATAATTTGTGAGGAAGGTTAGATTTAGCCTTTACAGGATCCCTTTTGTCTTATTATTTCTCAGAATAAATCTCTTGTCTTTATATTCTCTCAATTTTTTTTTCAAGGATAATATTCCTTTCACATTCACTTTATAACCATGACTCTCAGATTATGGTTTGTGGACCGGTGGATCACAGAGTGAAACACTCTGAGAACAAGCCATGAAGGACTGAGGGACAGGGAGAAGAGATGAATCCCATGAAGGCATTCCTTTTTTGAAATGGTCAAATTTTCTTAGCAGTTGTGATGAATCATCACATCATGCATAATACCAAGTTATTTGGGCAACTTTTTTGTCCCTATTCCAACAGTGAATTGTGAACCTCTTAACATTTGGGCCCAGCTTTGCAGCCCTTTCTGAGAGGAGCAGGCTTGTCATCGACAGACCACTCCATTAGTCAGAGCACATACTGTATGTCACCTCAGGAGAAAAGGCTGCAGAATTGGGCCTTTGACACGTGCAGTGTATCTACAGTCCAGTTAGTAAAACCATATAACCCCTGCTCCTACTCAAGTGAATGGCATGATTGCCTTTTACTTTCACAGGAGCACTGGAGCAAGCCTAAAATGTCTTGTATTATAGTTACATTAAAAGCGTGTAACATACATGGCCTTCCCACACAATCTGCCTGTCTACTCTTTTCATAGATTGACTCTGCCATTGATCATAATCCAAAAGCAGTTTGTTTTCTTCTACAGATCATTGACAGACTGATTCAGATTTAGTCTTCTGGGTAGTTTTAGGCATAGCAGGCTTGATTCAGATCTCTCACACATGATACATCAGTGTTACTCCCATGAGTTCAATCAAATTGCTAAAAGCAAGAGCTGAATCAGGCTCCCTTAATATGTCTAATAATGATAACACCTTACCATTTGGTATATCGGTGGGGGTTCTTGCTTGAATAGGCTTATTCTTTTCTTAGACATGATAATCTGACTGGATCTAACCAGAAATGGTCTAAACATGTATCAGTTTGAGTCTGAGAACTGCTCCTCCAACACCAGGAAGTATTTCACAACACAGGAAAGAAGGTTAGTCTTATTGTGTGAGTGTAAATTAATATTTAACATGAATTCAGGTTACTGTACACATTTTCTTGCATTCATTCCCCTCCTTCCTCTTTGTGTGGTAGGGTCGTCATTGTATACAATGAAATAGTTTTCACAAGTAAGAATTGCACAAAAGAATGCAATATTTTTGATCAGTATAATCTATTCAAAATATTTAAGTATATGAAACAAAACATGCACTTTTTCTAGAGCACAATGTATAAAACATCAGCAGAAGTACTGTCCTTTCCTTGAAGGCCGTCCTGGGAACTTGATTTCAAATAACAAATCGTTATTTCTACTATTCAGATAAAGATATACTGATACTACAAGAGACGAGCATATCTGTTTAACAGCCAAAAGTAATATCAAATCAGCACCAGAAACAATAGCAAGAAATGTATATACACATGTATGTGTGCCATGCCAAGGCTGGGTGTTTGAGTTTTGCTTTTTACTTCAATATATTTTGGAATTTTTGCAGCAGCTAAACCCCTCTCTTGATCCTTCCCCACATGGCATGCTGGGATTTCTAGAAACTGAACACACTAAGGAAAGTAAATGCACTAAAGAACCTCTTCTTAACCTGTATAAACACATACAAATGCACACACCCACCAAATATTTTACATTCAGTGTTTGTTAATGGTTTAACTCATTTAGGAAAAAAAAGAAAATTTATATGTATTTAATTTGTGATGGGAAAACTTAACATTAACAAAACTCTACATACTTTTAATAATTTGTCAATCATTTCTTAAATATTAACCCCCCAGGCATATGTTATTAATGGACTACAACACTGAAATCTCTAAATAGTATGAAAAACTGATCATCTCAGATGAATAGAATTCATTTTACTATGACTTCTACAACAATAGATCCCGTGTTAATGTCCCCTCTGCCACAAACTCTCTCTCACTCTCACACACTCTGCATGCCAGAGTGCTTTTAGACTTAAAGACAGTAGCAGATGAAGTCCAGACAGAAACCACACACTGTAAGAGGGATATACTTCTAATAAGAAAGAACTTAACATTGCAAAGGTAGGTCATATACGTGGCATACAGTCTATGCTCTCATACTGTTTGCCTTGAAAGAGGTAATGACAATTATTACATATTGTATTTCCTAGGGCACCATCTAGCCGGAGAGGATTCACATTCAGAAAATTAGAGAGATGTAAGTGAGGACAAATGCAAGTCGTCTGTTTTCTCAATACCACATTAGTGCTTTTAGCTAGACTTGAACCCAGGTAGAAGAAAATTGTTGCTACAAATGCTGATTTCCATAATGAATTATATAGTTCAGAGACAGGGAAACCAAAATCATGGTGTTATAGCAAACAACACAACAGGCACAGCCTTTGCAAATAAATAGCAATGCACTCTCAACTTATGCTTTTATTTCCCAGAAAAGATTTCACAAAATATTTAAACTCTGAACACCCAAGCATAGTTTTCACTGCAAAGAGAAAATTGGTAGCACGTCCTAGATAATTTCATACCATTCTTTTTAGCTGTTTGCACTATTTTTGCACTGAAAAAACCGTTAGTGATATAACTATATGAGAACAGGCAAGCCCATCCATCCCCGTGGAAGTCTACATAAACTGAATCCGGTAAGCCTTTCGCGCACACTCGAAACACTTTTGGGGTCACACACAGAGGGCAAGCTTCCCACTTCACTCACACCAGATTTATAACAGTCAGTGGCGGTAGCCCTGCTTTACACTGGTGTGAACGGGATCAGAATCTGGCCCGCCTCGTCCATGGGCTAGAGTTAATCCAAACCCCTTCGTGCCCGGGGGCAGACCGAGACACCACGCCCCCTGCACCTCACCGGCCCGGAATGGCCACGGCTTGGAAAACTCTCTGAACCCGGGGTGCACACGGAACGGAAGGTGGCTTTACAAAGGAAAGCGACGTGGCTCAGGGGAGGGTCTGAAGTGGGCAAGAGAAAAGAAACTCCGCTCTTGCGTGAGAGCGGCCAGAAGTAAGTCGAAGCAGCGCGAGGGAAAGGACGGACGGGTTCTCTGCCCTCCTCGGGAACAAAGCTGGTCCCGAGCGAGCTCCTTCCCCCGCCCCGCGTCAGTGACTTCTCGCAGCTACCGCTCGAGTCCCCCACCCGCCCGCCCGCCCCATCATTGTTCTCCGCTCGCAAAGGGGATGCGGGTCGCTCCTGAGCGGCCTCGGAGGGGAGGGTGTCTCGGAAGTAACCGCGCTCCCTGCAATAACTTGGCCAGAGCCTGCCTCGCCCCCCCGCAGCCACTGACTGAGCGCATGGGCCGCGCCGCGGCAGTACAAAGCCCGGGGGGGAAACGGGGCAAGCAGCAGCACCGCGGAGCGAGCAAAGCAGCCAGTGCCCCTCTCCCTTCAGACAATGGGTGAAAGCGGCTCCGACGGCAGCTTGACTCCTTCCTGCAAGCCGGGAACGCAGACCCCTGGAAATCGAAGCTAAAATCCGCAGGGGCTGGTAGCTTCGACCCCCCCCACACACACACACAACCTCCACACCGCCGCCTCCCCCGTGTGAGTCCCATCCGGGCGCAGGAGAAAGGCGCCGGGAGAAGGGAATGCAGATTAAGGCAAACCCCCGCGGCCCCCCCCCCCCGCACACACACCCCCCTCCGGGGGGCTCCGGTTTCCTCCTGGCTGAGCGGATCGCGCCGGGGAAGACATCCACTCACCAAGACGACGGCAAATCTCTCCTCCAGTTCGCCGGGCTCGGGCATGGGCAGCTTGAGAGGCATGTTGTGAGCCCTGAAGTCGGTCTGCTGAGAATCCATGCTCCCCGCATTGCCCATGGCGATCGCCCTTCCTTCCGCGGAGAGGGGCGATTTCCCCACCTCTTTCTCTCGCTCAGTCTGCGTGCAGAAATGCACCGCACCGCCTCTCTCTCTCCGTTATTCCTTCTCCTCCACCACCCCCCGACACCTTCCCCTCCTCCCGGTCCGATCCCGATCCGGCCCAGTCCCCCAGCCAACAAAACAGCCACGGGGAAGCGACTTGCACAGAGCTCGGTCTCCCTCTAGCACCGGCCGTGGAAATTATCTCCTTCCACCTTCATGCTTCCTCTCTCCTCGCCCTCCTCCCCAGTGCGATCTCGCTCTCTTTCTTCTGGAGAGGTTGTTAGGAAACCGGGATCTTATCTGCATGTTGCACAATTTCCACACCGCTCCCTGCTTGCAATCCTGATGGAGAGAAACATGACTCCGGCTCAGCGGTCCCTCTTTCGCCCCGGCTCCCCTGATGTGCCTGCTGCCTCTGACACATACACTCTGGTGCCCCCCCGCACACAACACAAGGGACCGCAGCGACTACAAAACTCCAGGCGAGCACGCAGCAGATTCCGATTCCAATCCAGACAATCGCACACACACCCAGCAGCAGCGCAGCACAAAGCCCCCTTTCTGTAGCCACCTCCCTCAGCCGCCCTCCTCTCCGCCCCCCGCCCCGGGGAGAACTGGGACTCGTAGTCCCTCCCTGCCAGCGGCTCACAGCACTCAATCAACACGCAAAATCAAAAAGGAGCCACACGCAACCCCCCCGCCAGCCAGCCAGCCAGCCCTCAACCAGATCACATGGAAACAAACTTGACCAATTGTAAGGATTCCTATTTTGTTTCCTACCCACTCTTCCCTAAACACAGGATTGTTGTCAGACCACAAAAATTCAGTCTGATTTTTAGTAAAACCAGCCTACAGATTTTAAATGTTTTAGGGGAGAATCATAATGGCCATGAGATGATTTAATCATGGCGTGATTTATTTCAACCTATATCACAGTATATTGTGAAAGTCACCAAAGCTAGACAATTGCAAAATTTTCCTACATCAGTGAAATTCCCATACACTGCCACCCTCACGCAGGGCTGGATTTCCAATAAGACACGTGCCAAGGGGCGCCGGCATTCTAGGGCACCTAAGGCAGGTTTATGTTGCATACTTTAACATTTCCCTTTCACACTCTCCTAGTGCCACACCACAGATGGGATTGCTGATCTAGATGCTGAAGCAAATGCTTATATATTGTGGGAATGAAAAGGTATTTTTCTCAAATTAACAGGTGAGGATAAAGAGTATATTGCTTGACTTGTATCCTGAAAATATGGATGTAGGGTCTAATCCTGCTCCTTTTATAGTCCTCTTCCCACTGAATAATTTATTGCATTCATTTCCCCTAGCTTCATAGTTCATTTCACTATTTATTTGGGATATTGTTTTTTACTCTGATGATTTGTATGCCAACATACATTTTGAATGTATCTCCATCTGTATGGAAACCATCAAAACTCAGTATATCAGTTTTCTTCAAAAATGCCGTTTATGGGAATTTCACTGATGTAGGAAAATTTTGCAATTGTCTAGCTTTGGTAACTTTCACAGTATACTGTGGTATAGGTTTATTTCCCTAAATATTGATGAAAAATGCCATATTTCACTACACAGAGTCATGTTCAACTAATATGTCAAAAGTAATTACATTAAATTGTATTCAAAGAAAATATTTTAAATGCAACTTCAGTCCTGCTGCAACTTGCATGACATTTACTTTTTTTTAACTGTGTAACAGAAAACTGAGTATAGATTCATAACTATAATTTCTGGGGAGGAGGTGTAAAAAGTAAATATTCAGAAAGCCATAGCCCCCAGTTTGTAAGAAGTAGATTTGGAGAAGTCAGTAGGCAGACCACGGGCCAAATCTGGACTGCCAGACACTTTTGAACAGAACCTAAAATATTTTTATTTCATTTTTTTTATTTTTATTATTTTTATTATTTTCTGGAACTTGACTATACCTTGACCAAGAAATTTGGACCTTGACAAAAATATTGACTAACCCTGAAATAGATAAACAATATACATGGAAAGGAGCTGGTATTTTGTGTCTTATTTTCATGTAACTCTTTCTGAGGAAAGTAACAAACAAATTAATCTTTGAAAAGAAACCGTGTAATTTACTCTAGTACAAACCTAGAGAAGCACAGCCCAAGCTGATCAAAATCCAGTCTGCTTTCAGTGCAACTCCTCCTGGGCCCCTCCTTTGTAATAATGTCCTGATTGTCTGAGGTAAATCAGTTTGCAAAGGTAGCCATTGCAGTGTCAAACCAGGGAAATAGTGAGGCTCCCTAAGTATGCAAATAAACAGGAAGGAGGGTGTGCTAAGTGGCTATCTATGATGTCACAATGTCACTGCTCAGGCAGCAGCAAGGGGGGGCAAATATGCATTGCGTATAATATAACAGGTTTTTCTAGTGTACTGATTTTCCCAAATTTCTTAATAAACCAACAACATACAAACACAAAGTAAACATTGGAGATCATTCCACACACATTAATTAATGGATGAAATTTGGTTCAAATTCCCTATGGCATGCTTATGAAAAAGAGTTTTTTGAAAAAAAAGTGAGACACTGAGGCACACACCCTGTAAAACAGAAAAGTTTGACATAACCTTAAGTATGGTCTCGCTACTATGGGACCATGATAGTAGTCAAGAAAAATATTGGAGAGAGAAAAAGAGAGAGAGAGAATATTTTTCTACACACAAACACACGATGGAAGATACAAGAAGATACAAGATACAAGAAAAATACTGGAAATAATGACTACAGGATTGGGACCAAAATATATTAGAGAAATATGTTGTTTCCATATGGGATGTTTTCAGTTTGCAGCTCAATCCTGCCGTCCACACTTAAGCAAAACTCCCATTAACTTCAGCCTGAGTAAAGAACTGCAGAATCCGGCTTTTAGGGACAAAGCCTCAGTTTGTATAAATTGTCATAGCTCTATTGAACTCATTGGAACTTTGACAATTCACATCAGCTGAAGAACTGCCCTTTAGCATGTTACTCTTCAGAGAAAAGAACTTTTTGTTTCTGTTTTGTTTGTGTGTTTTTGTCCATAAAATCCCAGGAACATCTACAGTGCTGCATAAATAGCAACTGGTATTTAGATTAGAAACTCACTGAGACCGGGACTTTGTCTTTCTTTACCTCCTATGAAATGTCTAACTCTCTCTCTTTCTACCTTTACACTTTGCTAATCACCATGTTATCTAAGTGCCTCTCTGTTGGTGCTTAATTAATAAATTAAATAATAAAAACATTGGTTAATATTATCCCAAAATTTAGGTTTTGTAATAATAAGCTTTTCCAAAACCTAAACCAATAAAAATATTTTTGTGATGTTAAAAATATTCGTAATGAAAATAGTTTTATTTTAAACCTTCTGTTGCAGTTCTTAAATCTAAACATTACAATATTATATAATGCATAAGAACCTAAAAGTTAATTGAGTAGAAACTGACTAGAAACAAATGGGAAATGGACTAATCTGTTTTCATTGTCCAAGATGAGAGAAATGTTCACAGAAGACAAGCAACACAAATAAGGAAAAGGTGTTCTAAATAGGGTGTTCTAAAATTCTCTTTGCTTATTAGATTAAATGGAGGGTTTGCTTTTTCTGTTTTCTATTTTTATGGACTGTGCTAATCCCTGGGACACAGTGAGTGCAAATCCCTATATAAAATCAATTTGAGTGTGTTACAGTATATTTCTACACTTCAGGTCCTTTACACATAAGCAAGTCTCCTAATAGCACATAGGGGAAACTTTGCCATATTTGCATACATTTTAACTTTCAGTTTTTATTAATTAAAACAAGGAACATATATGCACATAAGAAGCACAATACATGCCAGGCAATAGTGAAAATTATGCATAATTATTTAAGATATACAATATTGTAATGCGTTTGCTTCTTTGACATTCAACATAAATTGACTATTACAGTTCTGTTGGGCACTTTCTATTAGGTTCTTTAGACAATGGCAAATGCTCTCTCTGGGTGCAGTTACTTTCCTTCTACATTTATGTACACCATGGATGACCTCCTATTTTAACCCCAAAAGGAAGTATATACAGTAAGCTAATGGAAGTTAGGTGTATGTGTCAATGGGAAAATAGGCCACTGAGTGTTTATCTTTAGAGTGTAGACTGTTTAGCAATGCTGCACTAGGGTAAAACCTTTGAAATGTAGTTTATAACTTCTGAAGTGATTTCAATCATGTTGTTTAAATCATATTATCTTTTGTATTTTTTAAAAAATCAAATCAATGCTTTTAGCCATCCTAAATGCTTTCTAAAGGTAAATACTTTTGTCTTTGTCCTTTTTTTATCTAAAGTATCTTCTTTCTGGACCATTGGGTTCAGGTTTTTTGTCGTTATTCTTTTAACTTTTGTAAAAGTGAACATAAAGGTATGATTTGTGCTATCTAAATAAATCAATCAATAAATTAAAGCAATGTAATGTCTATGGGACCATTACAAATTATCTCCAGATTCAACATACCAAATTCTTTTAAATCTACTAATGAAGTTTAAAGTAATAAATCTTAATAATTTTTTTTCCACAGCCCTTTAATTATTTTGGTTGCTCTTCTTTGCATGCCATTAAGAGCTAGATTCACAAAGTAATTTAGGTGGGGCAACACCGAGGATTGCCACGTCTAACTTTTAGGTGTTTAGAAAATCATTGGGATTCACAAAGACTGAGTCTGGTGTTTAGGCTTTACATGCAATGAATGGGGAGAGATAGGCACCTTGGAGTGGGATTCACCAAAGGCAGGATGCTAGGCAGCTCCTTGTATAATGGGAGGGGCCAAGACGAGGGGTGTATGCTAAGTCCTGCCCTTCTCTTGGAGATAGGCACCTATGCCTGGGCTTCAGGGCCCTGTCTCCCGCTACTTGGGATTCTCAGCTGCAAACCCTCTCTTGTAGTTAGGGGCCTATGTTGTTTTAGCAAGAGCCTGGGGAGGAGGAGCCTCATAACTTTTAGCCTAGTGATTAGGGTACACACCTGGCTGTGGGCAACCCCCAGGTCACATCCCCACTCTACCTGAGGGAAAGAAGGGATTTGCATTGGGTTCTACTAGTGTTCATGTTAGTGCCCTAACCACAGACATATGCTGATGTAGGACTCCTTCAGTCTCTCCTGTTGAAGTTTTTCTACTGTGGCTAACTATTTGTTTAAAAAACCCACTGGAGTAGGGGGACTGGATGCTGGGTCTCCCACGTAAGTGCCCTAACCACCAGGTTATAGAGTCATTCTCTCTCTCTGGCTTGTGGGAGTTTCTGTGAGGGAGGCTGTGTTTGTTATGTGCTGTGTGCACTAGCTGGGTTTCTGGTAATTTGTGCTGATCGTTGTTTTGTTACTTGTTCTTTCTTTGTTTTAGGGGTGTTGTTGGTCCCTCTTTTTTTTTTTTTTTTTTTTTTTTGCCTTGGGTGGGGTTGGAGTGTTTTCTCCATGGTGTCAGCATAAGGTGGGTTTAACAGCTTGACCTGAAGTCACGGGGTTTGGTGTATGCTGGTTGTCTCCTGCACTGTGGAGGATGCACTGCTGAGGGGAGGCAAGGGTTATTAGCTGTGCTAATATAAAATCTGCCTCACAAAAGAATACATCTATCGTTGATTTTCCTGGCCCAGGAGCAATTTGTGAATTGTTTGGTACAGGAGGGACTCTGGCTTAAGGAGTCTTTTGTTCAAGTTTTCCCACAGGCTGCTCAGTATTTTTGGGAAGTTTTTGCAGAGATTGTTCTTGCAGGGGGAATCCCATGTCGTCCTCCCTAGTTGTCTCCCTGTCTGTGGATGAGATCTTTGTGCAACCAGGCAAACTGTTGGCCTGGAAAGGTCTGGTGAATGTTCCTTTTGCAACCACGACCAAAAAGCAGCTCTATGGCATGTGTGTCAAGGTGTGGCATTATGCCACCCTCTTTGATGTCCCTGATACAGCCAGGAGGATATCTCTGGTCCTGGCTTCCTAAACACTCTGGTGACTAGCAGTGATGTGTCCTGCATAGCATCATAGTGACCAATCATTTTGTGTGTCCTTTTTCCTTTGAGGTATGTGTGCGATGCCCCTTCTATTCAGCTTCAGACCAGGTGTTTCATTTTTTCCTACACTGCCCCCGTTTGATTTTTCTTTATTTTTTGCAGCAGATTGGGACTGGCTTTCTCACGGGCCCTGTTTGTTCTCAAAGTGTGATGCAGTGCTCGCATTCAGCCGGTTTTCTGACAAGCTAACTTCTTGCTGGATCAGGCAAAACTAGTCTTTTGAAATCTCACCAGAACAGAATGGTTGCTGGTGGCTCAGCTGCAGATTGATTACACTGTTTATAAATTGACCTGTAACCTGACTTTTCGCTTTACTTGGTGTGTTAACAATATTTTGAATTAATTTGATGTTGATGATGATGCTCTAGTGATCCATATATAATGTGTTTTTTGCTTTATTTTATTAATGTTTCTTTGTGTATATATTGTAATTTTATAACATTCATGGATAGTTTTTAATGTAATTTTATATAAACAATGGTGTTTTCATGTCATTCTCTCAGGCCCAATGATTCTTTCATTATTTATCCGTAGCCCAATGTTGAAGCTGTTGCACTGCGGATAAATAATGAAAGAATCACTGGGACAAAGAAAGAGAGAAAAAGAGCAAGAGAGAACAAGCCTGAGAATAACTTTGTAGTCTGGTGGTTAGAGCACTCACCTGGGAGACACAGGATCCTGTCCCTCTGCTCCAATTATTTTTTTTAATTATTCATCCACAGTGGAACAACTTCAACAAGAGAGACAGATGGAGCCTCACATCAGCATATCCCATAGCCCAGTGGCTAGAGCCCACACCTGAGAGGTGGCAGAACCCACACCTGAGAGGTGGCAGAGCCCATTTCAAGTCCCTTCTTTCTCTCAGATGGAGTGGGACTTGAACTGGCGGGTCTCCCACATCCCATGTGAGAGCCCTATCCATTGAGCTGAAAGTTGAGGGAGCTCCTCTCCTACCCTATGCCATTTTGTGTGAGCTTGTCTATAGGAGCCCAATCAGATAAGCATGATCAGGCCTTGCAGGTGTGTTACGCAGGGCCCCCACGTGGGGGGGGAAGGGTACACTTTACTGGGGCCCGGCCCAGGCTGCAGCCTCCATTACCATGAGGAAAAAATTTTTCCTGGCTCATGAAATTGTATGTATAGGATGAGGGATTGTGGTATGTGTGTGGGAGGGGCCCTGTGTTACAAGTTTGTACTGGGCCCAAAAAAATTATGCTTGGGCCCTGGTGTCATGCATTCCTCCGCCTCTCTTCTCCTGGTTCATTCATGGCTCAACGTTTAGCCATATGTAAGCCTGGTGTGGGACTGTCATGCACAGGCAGCAACAGAGATGCCTAAGGAACTTTTACTGCAAAAATTTAGTCACCGAATGCCTTTAGGCACCTACAGGGTTGAGAGGCAGCTGAGTGAGGGTTTGTGAATCCCACAGGGGGCTTGGTTCTAGGATTTAGGCATCTAAGAACTATTGTGAATCCAGCCCCTAGTTCCTTTTCTTTGATTCAACTGCCAACCAGTATTCCCCTGTCCTATATTTCTACATTTGATTATTTCTTCTTCCCTGAGCCACCTTCCTTTTGTCTTTAACGTGACTTGGCTTTACCTTCATGCTGAAGCAATTGCAATAGTGCAATTGCTGCTGCTGCTGCTATTATAATATTTATTGCATTTTCTGTTGTTATTTCTGTGTATTGCTTTAGGACACTTGATGCTGTATCTGTAATCCTCTTTGGATGTATACGCAGGCACAGACAGTGTTGTAACTTCTCAAAATTATACATAAAATTACACATAATTAATTAAAAGATCTCGGTGACTAAGAAGATCCATCGTTTCCTGGCAGCCAGGGCAGAAAATTCAGTAAATGCCATGAATCATGTTGTACAATTTTTTACTCATTAATGCCATGACTTGGCAGTCTGTATAAACAACTGTAATGTCGTACTCATTTTTTCAGCATAAATACCTGCTAGGATGATGGAGCATTCTTGGCTTTGCCTGGTTGGAGACTGTAACTATCAATATGGAGATTAACTTGTAAAATACAATGAGGTCTGTGTTATTGTTTAAAGTAATTAATGTTTTGTTATTTATCTGATATAAGATAATTATTTCTGCTAGTGGCAGAACTTGAGAGGCTGTCATAAAAACAATATAAGTCACATGTGACTGCATTAAAAATAAAGTAAGATTACAGTGTATATGCTCTTATACCATTATTCACTAAATGGGTAGTTAATTATTAGGGGAGAGGAAAGAATATCTTCACTGAGAGCACAGAAAGGGCCGTATCTGTCCTGATTTACACTTTAATGCAGTTCCATTGACTCTAAGAAGGTTGCACACAGTGTAAATTAGTGCAGAATTTGGTTCAAAGTCATGAATTTATGTTCCATATTTGGGCTTACCCAGTGTTAGTACTGTAGTGCAGAACCAATGGGTATAGCAGAGAGATTGTTCTTTAGGAGCCTGATCCAAAGCCCAATGAAATCAAGGGACAGATTACAATTCCAGAGATCTTTTTGTAAAGAGTATATAATACTTTGTGTCCTTAATAAAGTAGGTTCTAAAAGCCAAAGGTTGTGTGTAGGAGCTAATAACAATGTTGTTGTTGTTAATAATTAAGCAAAATGTAGTAATGCTTTGCATTTATATAGTGTATTTTATCCAATACACTTTACGTTTTTACAAACAGTTAATTAAGCTTCACAACAACATCCCTGTGGGAAAGCATTAATATCCCCAGATGACAGTTGGGGGGGGGGAAGAGATTTAAATCCTCTAGTTTTGGTTTCCTCAAATTTTTGGTGCCCTGCTTTAGGCTTATGGTGCCTGATTTTCAGAGCAACTGATGTCAACTGTAGTTGTAGATGTGCTTCACCTCCATAATCAGGTCCTAGGTTTCTGAAATTGGGGATTCAAAATTAGAAGCCTCCCAAGGTCACTCAGCAACTGAGCTTCAGAGCCAGAAAGAGAGCCCAGGAGTCATGCTTTCCAAAACTTTATTCTAACCAGTCAATATTAGGCCAGTAACAGAGAGGGTTATGATTCTGACATTGGAATGGATCATGGAATTATCTGTAACTCTCCTTCCATTCTTCCTGAGTGTCAAACATCGTGTTACTCTCAGGTCCGCGCATGTCCTCCTGTGGTGATCAGGCCATGCTGTCATCAGAGGAAAATTTAAGTTTCTCTTTCTCAAGAATCTATATCTCCCCACCCCCCCACCCCCCCACCCCCAGTGTAGTATCTGAGCACCTCACCATCTTTAATGCATCTCTGCTCACAACATTTCTGTGGAGTAGGGAAATTTTGTTATCTCCAATTTTACAGATGGAGAACTGAGGCACAGAGAGGCTAAGTGACTTGTGCTTGGTTTGTGGCGTTATTTTGAATTAAAAAAACATAAGCTATTATATGGACTGGGACAAATTAACTTCTATATCAGATGCCCAAAATTTGCCCATCTCAAGGACTCAGTGGATATGTGTCATGAACCTTAAAGACTGCAACTAACTTTCAAAAGCAAAGCAAATTGTCAGCCTTTTTCAGTTCCCCTTGGATCAAGATGGAGCATGACACGCAGAGACCTATGGGCTCTGCCAACCACACCTCCATATAAAAGATTAGGATAATCCCAGGCCATGCTGCTGAAATCTGTGGCTTGCATTTAGTTTACAAGAAAGAGGCCATACCTCAGCCACTTCTACTCTAAGTAATGCAATAAGACAATTATTTTCAAAACTGGAGAGGTATTGAACGGAGGAAGGGCTTGCAAAATTATTGATGAAATCAACTGTCTGCAATTATGAACTGCTTAACATAAATGTAGCATGCACAAATTAAAAGTTGAGTAAGTTAAGTCAGTAAAATCCATATGTTCATGTCTGAATATTGATGACATCATAGCAGAATTTTCTGGTCTTCTTAATCCATTGCTAGATTTGAGCACTCAGCAGCTGACCTCCAGGTGATCTGCCACACACCACCTATGGTTGTTGCCTACTATGATAACTCGTCACCATCCTTCCATGATAAGTTTCTCAAGGTTATTTCTATCTCTACACCTGATGTGACAAAAATATATGTTTGCACTTCTTGATTTTATAAGAATATAGTCTAATATTTACTCTGTTATTTAAACCTTTTATTGAAGTGTGTACTTAGGGTGTTACTGTTCACAATGCTATAGATAAGACTGGTAGCACGTCTATTTAAGAAGACTGTTCTAGGGTGCATAATTGAGCCATAAAAAATTCATTCTGAGATGAAAACTCATGGGCAAGATCTCGACTAAGAAATGAATGTTTACATTTATGTATTTAAATAAAACAGTCATCAGTATCACATGCATTTTATAAAGTTCCTCAGGTATCAAGGTTGTGTAGATTTTATCAAGTCCACCTTAGGACTATACAGATTTTGTTAAGTCTGAATTGGGGTAATGATGAGTTTGAGAACTCCAGGTTCTTAATGGATGTGAAACCTCAAATAAGAATGAAATAATTCCCCTATAAAAGCTACTTGATAGCACCAGACCTCACCAAGACCAAAAATTAAAATACATTTTGGAGTGTTTAGGCTAAACCATTTTTGAATGACTGAGCCAGTACATATCCATTTATCTGTCTATAGAAAAATGTTCAAGAAATAAGTCCTCTTTATTTCTGAACCCTCATAACTCTTAAACACTTAGTTTGCTGTGCTTGATGTTTCCAGAAAAATTCTGCTGATAAGATTATACTTAGGAAGTTCCAGGTGAATTGCTTTAGTGTTGGTCAACTGGTGGGTCAATAGCAGGGTTCTAATGAATGGTGAGTTTCAACCTCAGCTAGCTGTTCATCATATTAAAGATATAATTGAGCTACAAACTCCATTGTGATAGCTGATGTCATGTGAAACGCAGTGCTTAAGAAGAGATTATTGATTGCTGAGGATTAAATAGCCTTGCGTAGTAGACCATACAGAACCTTCTCTGTAATAGAATTAATAATAATAATAATAATACACTGAATCCTGAGAACATTCTCACTAAGGAGATTCTTCTTCTGGAGTGATCTTCCTCTGATGAAAAATAACAGACTCAGTGTAAGCAGGTAACCTTTCATTTCATATGCCCAAGATTTTAAAGAGGAAATGGAGGCTTTACTGCTCTCTAGCCTATTATATAGGCTATAATATATCAGCAATTCTACTTACATTGCTGTTAGTCTTCTGTTTCTATTGATTTTTCAAAGGGACTCAGGAAAACTACATGAACTGACTTCAGCAGACAGTAGGAAGAAAACAGAAGTTATTGTTAGCCCTAGTGTTTCTGCAGATACTCTAGAAATGGCACTCAATGGTTTAAGGATTAATTAAATATGCCCATAAAAACCACCTGGCATCTGAAAGGTTTAAAATCATAGTGAAGGACACATTACCTATTGTTGTTTTGATGTCTTCTCTACAAGCCAGTACAACACATCAGCAAAAATATATACCCTCTGATACGTAAGTGAGTATAGCTGCACATCATGTAATATCAGCTTCTGTGCCTGTGCCCACATGCTTGTTTTATGGTAGCTGTTTCTGCATTATATGCTGTGATGCTGGCCTGTGTGCTGACAAGCAGATACAATAGGTACAAATATCTAATGTTAATAGTTATTGTATTCACATCATACTAGCCTACTCTTTGCAAATTACAAATAGTCATTGGACTTGAATCAGATTTCACTTGCTGCCGTTGCACACTGGTATCCGATATTGATGGAGTTAATTTTGATTTAGAAGCAAGATCAGATTTGCTATCATGTTTTTTGTTTTTTTTCCCTCTCCTTACATTGTTAAATCAGAAGTAACACCTCTGAAGAAAATTGAATTCCACCACTGTCAATCTCATATGAGTGGAAAAAATTGGTCTCGTGGGCTCAAATGAAAATAAAATTACAAGATCAATGCTTTACAAACACCAAATGCTATGGGCCAAATTCAGAGTTGTTATAAGTGGGTGCAATGGAATTACACCCATTTACAACACCAGTAAATTAGTCCCTAAAGCCTGGGTGCATCACAATCTATCCTACAGAATCATCTACTGTGCAACGAGCATGTGGGCACAAACACAGTACAGCATATTATATGATGCTCAGTAATGCACACTCCTATCTCAGGCGGTAGGAGCCAGGCCCAAATGTACTGTATGTCATGATGCTTTAGGCTGGTTTGTCGAGAAGCTGTCAATATAGCGAAGTGTAACACATTTGTCACTGTGATTTTTTTGTAACACTTTCTGGTGCAAAGTGATTTTTAATTTTGTTTTTTAAATGCTTAGTCCTAATTACCAAACAGATTGCCCCGGTATCAGCCTTTAACAATAGGGCCGCCAGGTCTGACCCACTAGCTCTCACTTTCTCTCTAGAAAACAGAGGTTGTAATTTTCCAAGTTAATTTTGAGCAAATGCATTAATTAAAATACTGGTGATAACAGCAAACAATTCTATTTATGCCTCCATCGGTTTATTGACCTGAATTTCAGGCAATGACTGATAAGCCCTCCAAGCTCACATACCATTTTTCTATGAGGCTCATGCCTGATTTATCTTGCACCTATGCAATAACTAGATCAAATTCAGGCCTGGTGTAAATTGATTCACATCCTGCTTATATCAGGTCTGAATTTGGCCTGCTGCTGGGTTTATATGATTTTTTCAGGCAGCGCACACAGAAAGAGTGGTCCTGATATTATTATTAAATACTCTGGCCTGGTCCCTGCTGCTGCCATCTGTTACAATCAGCAGGAAGGAAAGATGGCAAGTTGGAAGAAGGGTGGCTTTTCTTTCCTTCTTCTTTTGGGAAAGAAGGAAGGGCTGTCTTTGTATGACAGGGCTCTTCCTCATCCCATTGAGCCTGGGGAGGGAAGCCTCTTGGGAAGAGTAACCATAGGATTTCTTTGGAAGGTCTAAGTAGAGGTCTTAAGACTTTTGCTGCAGCTCTTCATTGTGTGATGCTATTTTTAATCCTATCCTTATTCACTATCCCATAGAGGCTTCAATCTATACAAGTGCCCTGTGGCGGGGAAACAAATCCTCTTGTCTGTAAAAGCCCGCGGGGGGGGAGGGGGGGCAGCACTTTTGGCTCTCAGGTGACACTCAGGAAACTCTTGATACAGAAGGGTCTCTTCTGGTTTTGGAAACAAAAATTCTGTAATGGCATCCTTTGTTTTCACATCAAAGAGCTGCAAATTCCCACCATGTTTAGAAGTCAGTTGATGTAGTGGGGCACTGTGTGTTGCAGCAGAGACAGGGAACAGTATCTGAGCAATATGCTTAGTGTCACCTGGCTCAGAGGGCAGGGATTCATGATCTTCCTGAACTGGGATCTCTCACAAAAAACACAGACACAGTTGTCCTCGAGGTCTTGGCAATAGTCCACTTCCCAATTTTTCAACATTTCTGCAGAATAGGACAAAAAAATAAGGAATCATTAGGGAATCTGCAGCTGCTCAATGAAACTGTGACGGCTAGGATAAAATGATATTCAACGGCACATTTGTTTCAAAGGTGGCCTGTGGGGCAAATGTGGCTCTCTGAGCTCTATAATGACGCCCAGAGTTGCTTGCCCTCCACAGGTGTGGTCTACGAAGACTACCAGTCTTGTGCATAGCTTCCATCCTGGTTCAAGTGAAAGGCCATCCAGATCAAGGTAGAGCAATGCATGTTGGGACACAGCTTTGCATTGCAGATGCAGGTGGTTGAAATCTGAACCATTTTACAAAGATTAACTTTAACCCTTACGGTCCTGGTACATAGATAGTTTGACCCCCTGGCTTTATTTTTAAAAAGTTCGGGAACTCTGACTTAGCAAATTGAGGCTCAGATCCTCAGCTGTTGGAAATCAACCTAGTGCCATTGACATTTTTTAGTAACGCTCAACTTCCACTGCTTTTTCAGGAAGTCTAATTGGGATGCTTTGTCTCCGATTTTGGCATAGCCCAAAAGAACAACTTCTGTTAGACACGAGGATTTGCTCTGTGAGATGAAGCACAGAGAGGATCTGTTTTTAAAATCTGTACTAAAGGCACATACCTTATCAACAGAGGGTGCTCATTCGCCTGCCACCCTTCTAACAGATTATTTAGAAATTCGTTAAATGTATGGCTGAGCTATCCCCTGTGCTAAAGTCAGGAAATGTAAGTAGTCCTACATATACAAATTGTTTGTATGCATAGGACTAGATCTTGGCCCATGCTCTGGCCCCTTTGCGCTGCATTGGTGATGTATCCAACCTACCTGAGAGACTGCCTCTCTCCCTACACAAGCCACAGTTGAGATCAGTGGAGGCACGGATGCTGCATCCCCCTTGCAACAAAATAGAGAGGGCTGCTTGCAGGGCATTCTCCATAAAGGAATATTCTCCCAACCCAGGTCTGGAATTGCCTGGATTCGTTAACTTTCAAGTTATGTTGCAGGACCCAGTTGTTTTGCCTGGGGATTAAAGTTCAGGCCCCTGTGGGGAGGGGTTAGTACCTACATTATGAGCTACTCCTTGGTAGGAGGGGTGAGATGACTGAATTGGATTTTTGGCTTAGTAACTGGTAGATAGCTCAGTGCCTGCATGTGGGCTTTTCTTCTTATTCTAAATAGAAAGAAAATGCATAATAAATAAATAAAGCTGACTTTGTGGGATATCTGGTGATTCCCCTGGCATGAGAAGACCCTTCCCCCCCCCCCCCCACAGTATAGTGCTGGTGGAGCTGCCCTAAGCCAGCTCCTCCCTCTGCTATCCTCTCTCTATGTTTTGAAGCAATTTGAGCTAGATATAAAACCATTTGTTTTTCTACTAATATTTAAACAAAGCACAAATGTTTAGTGTTTAAAGGGGGGTCACCCAGAAAAGTTATCACACAGCAATAAATACAACAGGAGACTGTATGTTAGAGCAGCATTATCAGTTTTGTGGTCCTATCACAATTTAAGATGATATCCGCTGAGTATCTGGAACATTGCTTATTTTAATATAAAAAAATGCTTAGTCATTATCACTTAAAATGGTAGATGGATCTCCAAGAATGTGACATTAGAAATTGGTGCTGTTCGAGGAAGAGACCAAGAAAGCAAAGTCCCAGAGCAAGACATTGGCTTTGAATGTTTGATCTGGTGCCATCACGCTTACAAATCAATGTAACATGAATATTGTTTTCTAGTATGATGCTCATTGGATACAAATACCATATGAGAGTTCACATATGTTTTATTATAAGGAATACAGAGAGACTAAACATGACTTCTGAATTCCCAGAATGACACAAAGCTGGAAATGCTAATGATAATGGGGCAGAAAATAAAAGGAAGAGTCAATATCTAATAAAGAAAACATTTGAATACAAAACCACATATTTTTCATTTAGATTTGAGACTGAATATATAAGAACATATAAAAATTGTCATACTGAGTCAGACCAATGGTCTGTTTAGTCCAGTATCCTGTGTCTGACAGGAGCCAGTACCAGAGCTTCAGGGGGAGTATAAAGAACAGGACAGTTGGAGGGATCCACCTCTGTCTTTGTCTTCTGGCTCTCAGTGGTTAGGGTCACCCTGAGCATGGGGTTGCATCCCTGATTATCTTGGCTAATAGCCATTGATGGACCTATCCTCCATGAAATTATCTAATTCTTTTCTGAACCCAGGGACACTTTTGGCCATCATGACGTCCCATGGCAATGAGTTCCACAGGTTAATTGTGTGACGAAGTACTTCCACTTGTTTATATTAAACCTGCTGTCTATTAATTTAATTGGATGACCCCTGGTTTCTGTATTGTGAGAAAGGGTAAATAACACTTTTTTCCACCCCTTTCATGATTTTATAGACCTTTACCATACCCCTCCTTAGTCATCTCTTTTCTAAGATGAACAGCCCTAATCCTTTTTAGTCTCTCCTGAGATGGGAGCCATTCCATAGCCATAATCATCTTTGTTGTCCTTCTCTGAACCTTTTCCAGTTCCACTATCTTCTTTTTGAAATGGGGTGACCAGAACTGGATACAGTACTCAAGGGGTCGGTGCCCAATGTATCGATCTATCTGTTGAGCTATTGAATTTCATTTGATTTTTGAAATGTTTGTGAAAAAGTATGGCAATTATATTTGCAAATGGAAAACATGTATTTTTTAATTTCTGTAGAATTTAAAATGTCTACAATGATTTTGTGCTCACTTTGAAAAATTAAAACTGACTATATCAGTCTGTGAAATCAAGGGACTATAATTTAGTCTGTTTATCATCCTTTAGCTAGATGCTCACTCCTACGTGACCACTATTCTGAAATGTGGTGTCATGCAGCATATTGTACCTAAAGTACAGTGAATGTTAGACACATTTCCAGTATACAGTCTGAATGCTGAGGGGTGCAGAATTGTCAATGTTTTCCCATAGTGAGCACATACTTAGTAGAATAAAAAAACTCCTGAGAATTGCTAGAAAAGGAAATAAGGTGAAGTGATTCACTCTTTCAAAGACACTCAATCTGTTCATCCATCTGGCATTAAATGAGTTTACTCCTGGGAAAAAATCATGGGATTGAGGTAATAGGACTGGGTAATGAAGCCTAATTTAAAGGAAGGCAGAAAAAGGTTTGCTATTTGGCCTTATCTTTCTGGAGTATGTAGCCATCCACAGAGAACTATTGCAGAGGTGAGTGCAGGGCCATGTGCCAACCTCCTCTCTGCCCCTCCCTCTGGTGTTAATGAGGGAGCACACACCACACATCCCCACATGCAGGGCAGTGTTGGTCAATGACTTTCCATGGGGCATGCAAGGTGGGGAAGAGGCCTTGCATAGTTTCCACAGGCAGAGCTGTCCCTAGGGCAGGGTGAATGTGGGCAACCACCCTGGGCCTGCCCTTTGGGGTCCCCGCCCCGGTCCCACAAGCCCATGCATTCCAGGAGGCAGCTGCCCACGTCACGCCCAGTCCCAGCTCCCAGCTGGGAGATGGGCGGCAGCCACTCGAGTCCTGAGAAGCTGGGTGGCAGCCTCCTGCGCCCTGTGAACCAGGGTTGAAGCCGGTAGGCAGCCACCTGTGGCTTGCCCGCATTCCAGGGCCCCAGCCCGGCGCACTCCAGCTGGGAGACAGCGGCAGCCTCCCACGTCCTGCAAGCTGGCCTTACAGCTGGGTGGCAGCCACCTATGCCCCAGCTTGCAGCCGGGTGCTGGGGTACAACCTCCCGTGCCCTGGCTCGGAGCCAGGCGGCAGCCTCCCGCACCGTATCTAAGAGCTGGGTGGCAGCTGCCTGTCACTGGGGTCCCAACTCAGCAGCAGTCTCCTCCACCCTGGGCCCAGCTCCTTCCTAGGGATGGTCCTGACTACAGGTATGCCCACACAACAGCCAGGGGCAAACTGACCCATTGTGTTCCTCAACAACTCTGTACACATGAGAAGTAATGCACTTGCCATTTTCTATGGGCCCAATCCCAAAGTCATAGGGACTGCAGGGTCATGCTTTTGGCATATATTTTCCCCCTTAAGTGTTTCTATCCATGTGAGTTCATCCTGTTTTGTCCACTCCGGGTCACTTTTGTACAGATGTATGTGCAAGTAAGAGATTGGTTTGTCTTGTCTGTTTGCTCTCCATTCTGGGATGCTTCCACTCAGTCAGCAGCTATAAAGGTCAGAAAATGAGTCCTACAGTCCCTATGGAATAGGATAGATGCTTGAGTGGGAGCAGAGTGGAAACAAACCGGCATCCTGAACAGTTTGTGAAATGTAATGGGTGAGCTCTGTGTTTGCAATGTTTTAAATTGCATAACAATGAATCAGTGGAGTACTGAGGGGAGAGGTGGAGGGTGGTGGGGCCAGGCTCCTGGGCACCGGCCTACGGGGGGGCAGTGGGCCGGCCTTTCACGATGCATAGGAGGCAGGGGGCACAGGAGGCTCTAAGGGGCACAGGAGGCTCCTGTACCCCCCGCCCTCGATGCGTCATGAAGGGCCATCCCAGCACCCCCCCCCCAGGCCGGGGGGCTGAACTGTCCTATCTGAGTCCGCGCCAGGCTGCAGGGCTGGAGTGGTGGGTAAGTGCAGGGGGGGCACGCACTGGGCTGGCCCTTCACAACGGGCAGGGGGCGCAAGAGGCTCTGAGAGGTGCCCCTCAGTGCCCCCCCCCCCCCCCCCCCCCGGTCGTGAAGGGCCGGCCCAGTCCCCCTCCCCAGGCCGGGGAGTGAGGCCGCCCAGACCGAGCCGGCGTCGAACTTTGGGGTTGCAGTGGGAGAGGCAGGCGCCACATGGCGGGGAAGTGCAGGGAAGTGGGGTGGTGGAGCCAAGCCTGCATTTGTGCTTCCCCCAGCCTCAAGCCCCCCTCAGGTACAGACCCCCTTCCCCGAAGCAGCTGGGGGGGTGGTGCTGGGACCCCTCCTGCCCTGTGTTGGGTGAGTGCAAATGTAGGTTTGGCCCCCGTGCGCCGGAGACTTTTGGCATGCCACTGTGAATTATTTAAAGAGGGTAAACTGATGCCTGTATGTCCCAAGCAGAGGTCAAGGGAGATTCCATGAGTATAGCTTTGATCTGTTTTAGCTATTTTTGCCAGTATAGCCATGTCCACACAAGAAACACTTTGCTGGTACAGTGTGCACTGGTTTAGCTATACAGGCAAGTTGCTTCTAATCTAGATATGGCCTGTTTTGTGAGTCTGATTTTTCTCTAATGGGCATAACTCCAATGACCTCAAAGGGGCTACTCTCAGTATACACTGGTGTGTCTCCATTTATCTGTCTTGGCTGGTATGGTTTCATAGCAATATAGCAGTTGCCACAGTGAATGAGACCCAAGGTCCATCTAGTTCAGTATGTTGTCTCCAACGGTGGCCAGTACCAGATGCTTTAGAGGAAGGTGCAATAAATCCCTCAATAGACAGATGAGGGGTTATCTGCCCCCTATGAAGGTCTCATCCTAATCCCTAATAGAGAGTGGCTGAAGTATAACATTTTATAAACATCTTGGTAGTTGCTGCTGGCTGGCTTCCTGATTGGCCAGTTGCCTGGAGGGCAGGGCAGGCTTCTCAGGTCCCTGGCTCCCTAGTCAGCTTGCCAAGCAGCAAGGGAGTGAGGAAACCAATGGTAAGCATCTGGAGAACTAAAATGTGGGTCTGCAGGAAGACAAGTGACTGATGCTTCCACACCGATCCATGCACTATAAGCCCTGGGAGACTAAGCACCACCAGAAGTGCTTATTGGCAGCACACCCTGTGACCTCTGATCATTTCAGGTGCACTATTTAAGCATGGAGGGGAGGTCCAGGGAGCTGTCTGTGCAACTTGGCAGTATCTGGCCTGCTGTTACAACAGATCCCCACTCTCATTCCCTGCTTTGGACCTGGCTTTGTTCTTTGGCTAAGACGCTTTTCTTGTCTCCTGGTTGACTCCTGGTTTCCGACTCTGGCTCTGACCCCTGCTTGACTCCTGGTCCTACCTGCTAAGCCAGACCGCCCACATCTTGGCTGTGACACTGGCCAGCAGGCAAGTGAGCTAGATCTCCAGCTGCCACTTCCTTGCCTCCCTGGCTGGAGGGTGAATACCAAAATGGATTGTTCCACTTTGCTGGAAATTCCACAGTGTTGACAGTTCATTCCGATGTGGAATGAAATGAAATGAAACATCAAGAACCTGGAAGTTACTGCAAAATGGAAATTCCCTTTTCCAACCAGCTCTAAAGATCCCCTGTTGTTTGTGTCAGGAGACAGGGAGAACAGACTATCTGATTGGCTTATCTAGTGCATGAACTGGGTACTAAATATAGTCTAGCTTGCTTAAACTCAACTCAGACAAGACTGAAATAATGCTTGTCAATTGAGGGAAGCATCAAGATGAACTGGTGTTTAGACTGACTTTTCTGAGAAGCCAGGAATGAGAGATGTTGGATTTGGGGAGCACTGGTGCTAAAGACAATGTTCTGTAAGGTCTTCCCATTATTGGGCCCTTTGAGTTATGATATTTGGTACAGTGATATTGGGTAGTGAAGTTTTTATTGTAAATGTTCAATTTTGTATAGGAAGTACAGTAGGATTTAGAAAGGCAATTCTAAGATCCTAAGTAAATATGAAAATAAACCCCCTGATTTCATTTAGATTTTGGCCTTGCTTTTTAGCAGGGTCACAGCCCACCCACAACATTGCAGCTGCAATATTTGGTCATGCAATTGCACACAATGAGAAGCCTAACATGCTAATTTGCTGGTGCAGTCAGGTAGATAGGCTTCTAAAGGGATACCATCGTGTGTGCATATACTACTTCCCATCCCCCAAATTTAGGCCCGCTCTACACTGCTGGCAAAATTTGGCAGCAGTTGATGGGAGTTACGCAAGCTATGCAGAGTAGCTTGCATAACTCCCGTCAACTTC
Source organism: Emydura macquarii macquarii (assembly GCF_026122565.2). Taxonomy (NCBI): domain Eukaryota; kingdom Metazoa; phylum Chordata; order Testudines; family Chelidae; genus Emydura; species Emydura macquarii. The sequence continues at coordinate 85,941,346 of NW_027131390.1, forward strand.
ATAACTTCCCTTTAGCGCACCATCTCCACTGCGCTGCGCCAATGAAAAATGCGAACCTGTTGATGCAGCACTATGCTTTTTGGGGAGGTGGTTTTACTAGATCAACTTCCAGATCGATTGAGCATGTCTTCACTGCTGCTCAGTCGAACCAGATAAATCAATCTGACAGTGGTGAATTTGCCACCATCAGTGTAGACATGGCCTTAGTTGCAGGAGGAAAAACTCCATCCCCTATGTCAGAGTCCATTTTTGGTCCTTATTCACCTGATTCTTAGTTATGCAACTGTAACTATTCCACCTCTTTCCTTTATTATATGCACCATTTACCTGATCTGAGACAAAAAAGAGCTCACACTGATATCTTTAACGTAAGGCATAAGAATGAGAGTACAGCTTTTCTAGCTGTTTGTAACCTGATTAAAGCACATTTCCTAGACATAGCACAGGACTATGAATTTTGTAGTCTTATTCTTTGTCTACTGCAGCCCTGAATTAAGCTAAGGTGTGTTCATAGATAGATAGATAGATGTTACAACAATATTGTTAATGCTTCAAGGGAAATGAAGCTGTTGTTGGAAAAAATATTTACAGACAGATAGCTATTGCTATGTCCTTTTGGCTGGTTTTTGAATGATAGCATTACAAATCATATAATTCAGCCACAGAACCAGGCCACACTAGTAATTATTTCTTGTGACATGAAATGGGAATTGAGTGTGACCAGTGGCCATGCAAACCACTTAGATGTGTGTGTGTGTGAGAGAACTGCTTATTCAGAAAGATTTTAAATAATGTCTGAAATGGGCCGCAGCAATGTTATCTAAAAGCCATTTAATAGAGCACTTTTCCATACATGATTGCTATACAATTCCTGCCAACTCAGCTTCTCTTTGTTTTGCTTCTCCTTGCTAGCTAGAACAGAGATGCTGCAGTGTATGATTGGGTGGGTGACCTCAGTCTCAGTGCCAAATGGATGACTAAAATTAATACAGAAAATTCAATCCATTGTCTTGTGGCTGAAATGCCAGCTTTGTTCAACATGGAACTGCTAGCTTATCTCTGTAACCCCTTCAATACTGCACTCAGATTTAATTCCTATACTCTTATTAATAATTATTATTCCAACACTTTAAAAAAAATCATGCCATCTTTTTATGTCCACAGGGTCACATAAAAGTGCACTTTGCGGCCTTGCAAGCTGTAGACAGATGTTGTGATGACCATTTATATAATTGTTGCTACCACTGTTACACTTTGTACAAGATTTGTTGTAATTGTATATCAGTTAAGGTGTCAATGGAAAAAGTTACAATCTATCCAGTATGATTATCCTGGTTAAATTCCCGTGTCATCTTTGTATCTAAAAGTTATGAATATTAGCTATGTACCTGTATCTTAAACATGTTTTGTTCCTGGGTGACACCCCTACAGATAGCTGTCTAGCCCTAATATAAATTCTATGTGTTGAAGTTGATCAGGTACACTCCACTCTCACAATAGGCCATTGAAGAAACTCATCCCATCCAAATAGCTCTTCCTGAGGATGGCTCAGATAGTGAGGAACTGTGATTCAGTTCCTGTGATTCAGTAAAACATATAGGGGCATGTGATAAGGACACGTGACCCTGGACTCCATCTTGGACCAGGAACTTTCCAGGTACTTTGACTGATGGCTTTGTTTGAGACAGTAAATTTCCATGCACATGGCAAAGGATATAAATTGCAATTGGAACATCTCCATTTTGCCTCTTTCCTGCTCTAGTTCTCTGGACTGTGTATTTATAACTAAAAGGAGCATCTTGAACTATGGAATGAGGACCTTCCAATTATTTTAGAATTATTATACTAAAATATGCTGGCTAGACAGTGTTAGTATATGTGTTTGAAACTTGGATCTGAATTTTGAGGCTTGGACCTTTCCCTAATAGTGAGGCTGCTTGCAATGGGATAAACAACTCATCATACTAACGGGTATGTGCTGTGCTGGAGTGAAGTAACTTTGTAATGCATTACTGTGTACTGTAGACTTCCGTATTTCAGATGTCAGCTTTCTCACAGATTGATGTTCTTGTTCTAGGAAGTCATTTTTGTCGGATGTTTTTTATCTTTTAAAATAGAAATGTAGCTGTTGGACCACTCAGTTGTTGTTTTCAGAGATAAAACGATTTCTGTCTTCCTTTAATAGCAAATTGATTTAAGAGTCTGTTAGCTAACAGGAGGATGAATGCAAATGATCCTTCTGATTTTTGAAGCAGCCTTTTCTTTGAGAGATGATCCTCCTATTAGTTTTTCATAGTCTATATTAACTTCCAAGACCACTGTTTGCCATGCTGTCAGACAGTCAAAATCAGTGTACTTTGAGCACTGTTGTGCCAAACACCCTGTATATTCTCATGAGTTTCAGATGAAGCACCATTAGAAGCCTGCTTTGGGGGCTGGGAAATGAGAGAACTGACTTTGGAAACAATGACTGAGATCCTAATCCTCAAAAGTAGAGTGTGTGGTACCTGCTGTGAAATTCAGACTGTTCAGATCTGTCATTTGACTCACTCCTTTTCAGAGGTGGGGTTCCTTCTCACCCCTTTATAGAGATAAGAAAAAGTATCAAATCATGATTTTCTTCAGCAAACAGGCTCCTAGTTATTGATAAATGTTTAGACAGCCGGCTGAAATAGGAACATTTTGAAAAAAAGGAAGTGCCCCCCCTCCCAGATTTATCAACCAGTTATAGGGCTGGTAAAACTTCTGAAAACATTTTTCTGAGGAGTGGGAGGAAGAAAATTACATTCCCTATCTTTATGGCTGTACATGATTCTTTACAGACAGTACATAGATAACAGGACTGAAATCCTGGCCCTATAGTAGCCCATAGAAGTTCTGCCAGTGATTTCAGTGGGGTCAGGTTTCCATCCCACATCTTTGCCCAAAGAGCTCACACATGAAGTACTTTAGAAAGTTATAGTATATAGCTCAGGTAAGATGACTGGCAAGTGCCACAATGTGTAATTTACAGCATTGATTTCTTCATAATAGAACCTGCCAAGTTCTGTAGGTTGCAGACATATGTATACATCTTTCTCAGCATTTGTCAGTCTAGAAAAACGCCTTTTTATATAGTTGTCAAGACTCTAGTTTTAATTAAACTTTTAATAGTGGTAACACTCACCCACATCCACTTAGGCAGTGTTCTCTTTAGGCCACACCACTGTGTACTAACTTCACTCCTCTCTAACGTCCGTCCTCTGGGCATTTATCATCAACTCTTATCACACGTTCTCACATGATTCATTCAAAGACAAGTGCTTCAGCTAGAAACTCATCCTCCAGGTTGGGTGTGACCCTTCATCTCTTTGTGCTTCTGTTTCCTCTCCATTTCTGTGCGCAATGTCAAGTTAGACTGTAAATTCCTACCCCAAGGAGTTATCACTTAGTATGTGTTTGTGCAGGGTGTATCATCATGTGGCCCCCATTCGTTGTACAGTGATACAAATAACTATGTATTGACAAGTAAATAATAGACAAATAAAATCCATGGAAATTACCATCTCCCCTTTGCCATAAGGGATTTTTGGCTAACTCAGGAATCTGTTTTTCCCACCCTTAATTCTACTCAGTATGGAAAATACATCTTTAGACACTTTTACCTGTTAACACTACTTTGACAACATGCTATAACTTTGGGAAGAATTTCACTTTTGTCTCCACCTATTTGCCTGAAGGAAGTTTTTGTGTCAGAGCCTGCTCACAAAAATCTGTCAAACACCTGTCTTGCAACTGCAGTATTAGTATGTGCTACATTGATCTAATTTTGGTACAAGAAGACGTGAAGGTCCAGATTCTGCCCTCAGATGAAGCTGATGAAAGTTCAGTGTGTGTCTATGGACAAAATTTGTATTGTGCTTTTCATGCAGAACTGGGTGGGCAAAATCAATTCAAATAAAAAGTGCAATGACATATAAGATTCTATGATTATTAATTATTTAGAAGGCAAATGTGCTAGGCCCTCTAAACAGAGAGAGAGAGAGACCCAATCCCTGTTCTGAAAAGTGGACAGTTTAAAAAGACAAAGACAGATGTAAAAGCAAAGCAATGACCACACTGTTGATAAGCATACGGCCCATTAGTTCCATGTTTTGTTTAAATATAAATCTCAGCAGCCCCTCTACTGATTTACTACTAGTTCGTGACCCAACCCTCATCTAGGAATTTAATTTTTTTTCCCCAAACCCACTAAAACGCTAGACAATTCCTCTATTTCCCATTATCCCCCAAGCTATCCTCAACACGACAAACTCAGACACTTGCATGCATCCTCTCTGTACCGCCCTACTAAGAGTCTTCCCTGCTGTGGAGAAATTAAAAATTCAGGCAAGTCACTGATGATACCAGAGGGGCTTCTGAGGTCAGCACTAAGAGAAGAGGACAAATTGTTAATATAATGGAACTTAAATTAAAGGGAAAAATAGACTGAATACAAGGAAAAATACTTTTTAAATGATGCATGGGTTACTAGAATAATCCACCAAGGAGAGTGGTGAAATCCCCATTGCTTGAGTGATTTAAAACTAGACTGTACTAAGCTCTAGAAAATGCACTATAGGAAACAATCCTTCACTAATAATGAACTGGAACTAAGAGGACTTCTCCATCTCTTTCAAAACATTTTTTTCCATGATCTCTTCCTCCAAAATTTAACAGATGGAGAACCCAGTCAATGTGATTTCCCCAATTTCTTAAACTGAATTCCACTTCATTCTAAAATATAAAGTGGAAAAGTCTTTTCGCTCTGACTTAATTTTTAGACCAGTGTTATACCATTGACTTCAATGGAGTATTTCCTGATTTACAACAGCCTATAAAGCAGAAGAGAATCTGGTCCCAGGAATCTCTTAGTGGATTTAGAACCAGATAAACCACTCCAGCACACTAATATAAGTATTCATTATAGTATTCAAAAACTCATTTAATAATAGAGCCCTTTCTCCAACTCCCTGTGCTGCAGTAATATCAGTAATTTAAAAATTAAAAGCCCCAAATTCAAATTATAACCCCACTGTTCACATTAGAATCCAATTTATTTAAAAAATGCAGATTGTGAAATAGCACAAACCTTCACAAACTAGATTTATCAAACTGAATACATAGGATTATTTTTTGTTTTGTTTGTTATTTTTTGTTTTTTTTGGGGGGGTGGCGGGGGGGGAGGAGGGTTAAGAAAAAGGGATTGGCTACTAATAATGTAAATGTGTTAGATTAAATTACTGTTGTTTAACATACAGATTAACCTGTTAAAGGAATTTCTTTAGATGCCAAGAAAGCATTTGACTGTTAGCTGCAATTATATGTTCATAATACATTGGATTTAGCCCTCAGTTTTGTAAACATTTGCCTATGATTATAAAGCTGTGCCTGATCCAAAGCCCCATGAGTTTTGTACTAGGCTCACTGCGTATAAACTTTATCAATTGAGAGTCTGTACAGTGAATTCTGTTATCTCCCCTTCCTTTTAACCTAGTAACTGAGGTCCCATTTTTAAACAAAGGAACCTACAGAACGTACTCACTTGCACAAATGAGCATTTATACATGTAAATAGGTACCTGCATGCTGCATATAAACACATGCAAATAAATATTTGTATGTACCATTAGCTAGCTGACTGCATACACAGTTTGCAGGTACAGACCCGATAAAATATTCAGAGGGATTTTTGATCAATACTAGCCTTTTTTAAAGAACGTTTGGGAAATGGTCCAATGTTATGAAATGTTTAGAAGTTTTGACTGTCATAATAAATATTCTAAAACAATATTAACAAAAATCTGTAATTTTCTGAATTTTGAGCTGGATGCTTTGGTTCTTGGTTGGTCATAAAATATTGTAATGGGAATATTTACCAGGTAATTTTCAGTCACATCGAGAGCAACAAAATGTATAAAATTCAGTTAATCATAGGATATAAATTCTGGCTCTCTTATTGGCTGAGCCCACCCTATGTGCACAGAGGGTTAGGAAAAGCTCTTTTTACTTACTTTCTCAGAGGCAATGCTTGCAATTTGTGTGGGCTCTCTGAGGCAGTCAGAAAAAAATGGTGGCAAGTGGCAACAACAACAGACAGCTCTGTGCTGCTCTCCATTGCAATATTGATGGGGGGAAGTCTACCTATTACCCATCATCCCGGAAACCCACCCAAGATTTGGACTCGATTCAGCAAAGCACTCAAGCTGGTGCCTAATTGTCTGTGACTATAGTACCAATGGAGCTACTCAGAGATTTAAAGTGCTTTATTTGACTGAGCCCTGAATGCTCCGCACCTTGCAGGTTCAAGTCTCTAGTGCTTTCCTTATCCCTAAGGCCATCCTGCTGGACATGCCGCACTTCTGTTCCTTATCTAAATCTTTTTAGGCCCTGTATTAAGATACTTTTTAAAATTCACCTCAGTGGTTCTTCTGGTGGATGTGGCCTAGCAGCCCCCTCACACTGCCATCTTATTTCCAGAATTGTCCCTGGAAATCTTTGTAAAATATTAGCAACTATGATATTAAAAATGTGTGTGTGAGCCCTATAACAACACTGTTGTTACCATGATCTTTGTAAAGTATCTTCACTTGGTCTGGTTCCAAAGGAAACTGGAAAACTTCAGCCAATTCAAATTTATACAGCATTTTCACATACATCAGTGCAGCTGGAGTGCTTTGGGCAATCCATCATTCTAAGTAAACAAAAAGGCACAAATTCTGCAGTGCGTGTAAATCTGCAGGCACTCCACTGAAATCCATGAAGTGACTCTGGATTGACACAGGTGTGAATGAGAGTAGAATATGTGCCAAATATTTCATTGTCATACAGTTGATGAACTGTGGGATTATTTTATACATCAACTCTTGGACAAGACTACATGTACATCATTTGAATACCTATAAAATTACAGTGTAGATTTATTACAATCCAGTGATTACCGTCTGTCTATTTTTATCTCCAATCAGACTTTGACTACAGCCTATATCAAGTGTGGAACTAAGATTTTGCACATCTATTTCTGGAGCAACTGTGAAATCACATCTATTTAAACAGCAAGAAACTTTTGATTGATTTAATATTTCAGTAGACTGTTTTATGCTGGATACTAGCATGAATGAAAGCTCAAGGTTTTGACATAGGTAGGAAGTGGAGATGAGAGAGAGAAACTGGAACACTATTGCATTTGTTGTGGACATGCACAAAAAAAAGTGGTCAGACAGGAAGTATTTAGCAGAATACTAGTAAATGAATTAACACTTCCACAAGCTGCTTTTATGTAATTATAGTGTTAGGAATATTTTTTTATCATCTGACTTGACTGTAATAATGGGAGATTTTACTCACTGTGTAATATGCAAACCAAATTAAATTGTATGTAAGCCAGTATTTGAATGAAATTTCCACTGCCAACTATTGATGAACTGGGGGGGGGAAGCACTCAGGAGCATCTTTGCATAGACAAACCTACTTTGCCTAGGTGATCAGCCAACAGATTTGCTTTGCCAAAGTGATCAGTTTTAGCTGCTTTGAATTAAAATTCACTTAGTCTTGAATGCAGGGGTTTCAAAATGTTATCTTTATTATGATGACTAAAGGGCAGCAGAACTGTATTTAACAAGTCCTAATTGAGGGGATCACCTTAAATTTAACCTCATTCACTCTCATAGTGATGCCAACTGTGATTGGTGTGTGCAGTGGCGGGAGGGGATGTGTGTGCTGACAGGACATTTGTCCATCTGACTTTCACACTCGAAGGTGGGAAACAGAGGCAAAGGACTACTACTGTGGGATTGGTGTTTACTTATGGTTTGCATACTTTTGAATCATTGCAGTGTTTTCCCAAATGAATGCTGAGTTTTCCTCTCCCTTTCTTAATAAGTTGTCTTTTGTTATACACAGACTCAATGCTTGTGTGTGCGGAAGTATTAGGCAGCACAGCAATAAAAAATGCCTGCACCCTGTCTACATTAGTGCTTTGAACATTAGTAGAACTGAGCTGGCATTAGACCAATGATGAGAGAATTGCTGACATATCTCCATGAGAGTTTTAGATGTACCAGGTAATCAAAATTTGGCCCTATCCAATATAATGGAAGCATTTTATGATATAGGGTCTCTTCCACTAGTTAAACATATTGTATATAAGTTGTGATTTGATTCTGTGCAACCTTCTGAAAAGTAACACCTGCTTCACTTACAAAGGAGTAGTTTAAACTATATTTCCCCCCCATATTTTAAAGGCTACCAAGTCACATGAATGCGATAATGGACTGAGTTCATCTCTCTCTCTCTGTATTAATGGAAACCGGTCTGAATCTGTGATTTTTGAATCAGGGGCAACCTCCTTTCGTCTGGGCCATGGAGATCATGAGCAAGAATCTCCTTTCAGTACTACAAAGATGTTACTCCAAGGTAAGGGGTCAGCCTGGTTGATATGCAGAGACGTCTTCATTTCATACACATGCAGACACCTTTTGCTGTTGGTATTCTTCTGGTGTGGTCCAGTTGTGTGTATCTGTGGTAATGTACTTAGAAGGATGCCAAACACACAGTGAGAATTCTTTAGCAGGTTCTCACTAGCACAAAACACATTGTATATATGAAAGATAAAAATAGTATGATCTGATAAGGGTTTTTTGGTTGTTTTTTTTTTTTTTTAAAGTGAACAGTTATGTCCACAGAGGCATTTTACACTTTGATTAAACTGGTGATGGGCAAGCCAGATAGCAATGTCACCACTTACCAAATGAGAAAGCCCAACCTCCGTTCTTTTATTTCTAAGGAAAATGCTACAAACATCAGTTGACATCACTTTTAAAGTTTTCACTTGTTTTTTTTTTAATTGTGTAAAGGAAAAAAAAATCTAAAATAAAAATGATAATCTGTGTATTTACAAAATATTTAAACATAAAATGAATTATTTAATCTGATGTACCCATGAGTAGTGTCTTCTGAATTTGACGAATATTTTTTTTAAAACAATATATACAATTTAACCTTTATTTAAGTGACTACCACAGTCCAATGTTCCTACAAGTATAGTGCCAACTATCTAATAAAAATAAGAAACTGGAATTAACGTAAGAGAATATGATGGAAAGGAACTAAAACATTAATAACCTTTAGAGGAGGGAATGAGATTTTTAAGGCTGGAATTTTCTGTTAAGCAGATCCTGTGTAAATTGCTAATTCAGTGTAAATGAGCTAGCTCAGTAACCTGGCTACTTTGACATGCATTCATTTTCCACATGTATTTTAGTTAACTTTTAGTTAGGATTAAAGATAAAACACAACAGGGATTGTTATGGTAGTTGACTAGTTAGAAAATATAATTGGAAGAACCAAGACAAATTGTAGGTAGTTCTACAAACATAGAACATTGTGTCCTTATGAGAAAAAAGAATGTTTCACAAAATCACAATAATAAAGCACATTTTAGAGGTTAACTTTTGACCTTATAATTAGGCACTGATACTCAAACATGGATTCAGATGGGGTGTCATGCCCTAGAAAATGTGGATAATAAGCAGGTTGGCTTACCCCTGGATAACAGCTAATTTTTCTGCATGCAGCATTTCAGGATTGATCCCTTTATGAGCCACAAAAGCCATAGCATATGTAGTGTTTTAAGAATAAAACTAAATTAAATGAAAGGAAGTAGTGGACCCAGCTGTGGCTCCATGATTATCTGGACCGGTCTGTGCTGGCTTAGACCCAAAGGTTGCTCTAACCAACACTAGATGGAAATGTAGACCAGGGGCCATACAGCAACTGGGGATGGCTGGAGCTTAGCATTCTCAGGCCATATTCCCTCCCTATGTCTTCCCACTCCTAACATGTTACCTGAACTAGAGACAGTGATGCCGGAGCAAGCTGTGCTGGGTCTGAGCTAATTGACAGCCCCATCACATCAGAGGAATTCTTAGGTGGCCAGATTTGACCGCTTTCCAGCCCCTTTGCACTGCTAGAAGGACACAAAAGGACAGAAGTCCAGGGAAGACTCTAGCCTAGTATATTAGTTTTTTCTTTTATTTATTTCAAGTGTATTTGTTATTGTTACATCACATGCTAGAACACATCAAATAGTAAGACAGAAATCCTAAAGAAAAGACCGATTTAGATGAGATTGTTAGGATACAGGGTGGTGGTAATCTAGGCTGAGGAGGCGTGTGTGGAAAAGTGTTATTCATACCACATCCTTCTCGTGTTTCTATTATTCCTGAATCTATTAAGTATATCCAGACTATATACTTTATTTCCTTTGTTCAGAGGGATGTTAATGGTAGATATTTGTGAAACTGTCTGTTAATACTTAGGTGCAGAGTGGTGGTGTTATCTTTCCATCCAAAAATCTCAGCACTATACAAAAGACTAAAAATATGCTTGTATAGCCTTTTGGGCAAACCAGCAGAGAAAGTTCAGGATTTTCTCGAACCTATATCACAAGTCAGTGGCAGAAACAGAACTCAGGAGTCCTGATTCCCAGTTCTTTGCTTTAACTGGGCAATGGGGTTTTGGAAGTTCTACAAAACCCCATTGTCTCCCTAACTAAGTAGATTAGTAATTTTGCACTGAGTTTAGAATTATGGGTCAAATTAACCATTAGATCAGAATCCTTACTTGATTTCTTGTGACTCTATACGACATAGCAATTAGACCTTGTGACCTTAGATTTTTTTGTGAATATTTCCTCTCCCTTTTTGTCCATCAATTTAAAAAAAAAAAAACAAAAAAACCCAACCAGTTCTAATAGCAACAGTTCTGGTTCAGAAAGAGGACAGTGATCAATATGCTTTGTATTCAGATAAGTCAAAAGACTCACTATTCCACAAAGCTGAGCAAAAATAGCAAAAAATAGGATCAGCTTTGCTATGCAACTCTTATAATGTAATACGTTTGTATCAGTGCTGTCCCTACTTGTGAATCATTACAAGGCTATATATATATTTAATGACAGAAAAAGGAGGGGCAGCAGCAGTGACAGGCACCCTTAGGGCCAAATCTTTTGAGGAATTTGCTAAACTCTATCTTTTCTGCAAACACCAGCGGCGTTTTCAGCAGAAAAAAGAAAATCTGTAGTGGCTAACCCACCAGCCTTGGGTTCTTGGTCTTTGTCTCAGTGGAGTGCTAATCTTGGCTGCTGCTTCAGAAATGACAGATGGCAGTCTGTGCTGTTTGTTCTGCATTACTGTTCATTTGGCCCCACTCACTAGAAGGCCCGAACATGCAGCTTTCCTTTCCAGCAGTGACTATCTTTAACATTTGGACTAATTGCTCTATTACTTTAGTTATGTTGTTTTCTATTAAAATATCAAATTGCAATAGCCCTCCATCACATGGAGAATAGACTATTGTGTTTGCATGAAGAAGCTAATATGCTGGAACTATAGTCTTTCTTTCTCAGCCTTTGCATTTAGGCCCTGATTCATTAAGCGAAGCCCTTGAGCACTTGCTTAACTCTAAGCTCCAGTCTTATTAACTCAGTTAACTTCAGAATATGTTTAAAAAGTAAAGCACCCAGAAAACAGAAAGGTATCATCATGACTAGATGAACACACATGCCTGAAGGAATGTTCCTCTACCCCAGCATGAGGTGTTGTCAGAAATTGAGACATGGATGGTTGGGCCAGAGACCAGGGCCAGGGGCCACAGCAGGAATCAATAAAGAGATTGGAACAAGGCTAGGTCTGGACCAGGAGTAGAAGTAGGAGCAGTCTGTCAGCACCACGAGGTAGTGGGAGATACTCCCAGTGAGGTAGCTGTTGAGCAGATTGTAGTGGCTGCTCTCATTGGGATCTATATCCCTGGCTTCGGAGACACCTGGTTAGACCTTTGCCTGCAGATTGGCTGAGCCCTGAGCCCTTCAAGTAATCAGGCTGAGGGATGACTCATCAGGCTCAGGTTCAGAATGACTCATTACAACTGTAGATGCAGCCAACCAGGACAACCTATATGAGCTCCTCTCTCCCCATCTGCTGCACACATAGTTCTGGTCAGTTGAAATCCTCCAGCTAGGGGATGTCAGGGGACTGCTGGCAGGGCTTTCTTAGTTCAGGCCCTTGATGTTTTGCTTCAGTCACACACACCAGTCTAGGTGGCTGACAATTATGGCACCATGCAAATGGTTCCTTTCCTCTGTTTTTGTCCCCTTACATGTGTGACTAAAAGAGGGCTGGGGATGTGGACAAAGAAATTTGGGGTGTTGCAGCTGGAACACTGTGCAGAGTACAAAACGAAGCAGCATCCTTTTAAATCATGCTGCCACTGTGCCTGTGCAGAATCTGCCAAGCATAAAACACAGATTTTCATTCTCTCTAATAGGAAGAAAGCGGCCAAGTTCTCCATTGCTATCTGCTTCTCGACATTACTCCAGCCTTATGCAGAGAGTGGGTGCGAGTGGAGACAGTCCCCAGGAAGTTCTTGCCCATGCAGGGGGCCTCCTGGCTGACATAGAATCAGTTAGGACAGGTCGGACAGGAAAGGAGGAAATGTTCTGGGTGTAAGGAGCACGTTTTTGCTATTCTCTGCTTCCTACAGCTCATAGGGGCCACGAGAAGCAGAGCATAAATAAGAGCAATTTCAATGCTGCTCTAAGTTAAATGGGGCCAGGTAGGCCTCTGACTGCTGCAGGAGAGGAGGATTGGAAGATGGCTTAAAACCACCTTTACCCATTCCTGCACTAAGTTCAGAAATAGAGCAGCATAGAATCAGGCCAAATGGTTTAAGATACTGGAGTAATTAACTCCTCACTATGGATGTACTTTTTCTTGTGCATCCCCATCTCTCTGCTGTTTAATGTTGTAAAAAAACATCAATGACAAACCAATGCATTCCACATAAAGGGCCCACTTCTGCAGTCTCCACTCATGCTAAATTCCAATTTACTTTAATGGGAGTCCTGCCTGACTAAGAACCACAGAGAGTAGTAAAAAGGTTTCTTTAGTTGACCCATGTTTTTGATTAGTTTGATATAACAGATTCCCTGGGTTCATTCTTGAAGGAGTTGCCAAGCAGACATGTCCTCATGCTAATATAAAGTCATTTTACTTCATCTCAAATTCTGTTTGAAGTCTCCAGATGAGTCATCCTTTGCAAATCAGACTATTAAAGTAATTCTCTATCTGTGGCTTATTTGTAAGCAGTTGCTACCAAGTGTTCAATATTTGTCATTGCTGTGGTGTTGCTTGGACATAGAGGTTACAGGACACTTTTCTGTTTTATGATTGGAAGAACATATTTTGGAGTCAGATGTGAATACATGGGATTACAAATTCGAAATTAATTTTGTCAATATTGTGCAACATTTGTTTCAATTCACTGTTTCAGTGACTGAATATTCACATGATTATACAATGTGAACAGGAACAAAGTTAAATTCAAACAAAGTAAATTCATTCAAAAATTCTGATGAATATTTCCAGAAAATGTTGTGATAGTACTCACACAGCTCTACAATAAGGCAAGAAATACTGTTGTGGCTAACCAGAAAAGAAGTTAAGAAAGGGTTTTTCCCTGAGTTTACCACAAAAATGTCTTGTGGTCTCATTGCTGTCGAAGAAACACTATATTTGTGATCTTGCACCTAGGACTCCCATTGCCTGTAATGGGGTACTTTATCCACAGAGGGCCTGCAGGATCATGCCCTCTTAGATGTCTTCATTAATATTTGAAATTAATTATTAAATGAATACTGAGATAAAATAGTTTCACTACTGTTAATATTCATAACTTTAATCTAAGAATCTCAAAGTGCTTTACAAACATTAATTAAGCCCCAAGGCACCCACATAAAGTCTGTATTGTTATACCTATTTTACAAATGGATCATCTGAAGTAGAACTTGCCCAAGGTTGTATATTGAGTATGTATCTAAAGCAGGAATCTAACTCAGCAGTTTTCTGATCTCCACGGGCTGCTTTAACAACCAGAGGACGCTATTTCCCTCATTTACCAATGAAATAATATCCCACCCATAAAAAAACCCAAAACCCTAGTAGCTTAAAGATTGTATGAAAACATCAGAGTTCAACTGTGGCATCTGCAGTGGAAAAAAAAAAAAAGTACTTAAAATAAAAAAATAAGGAACAGAGCTAGCTTTCCTGTGTCACAGATTTAAGGGACGCTCAGGCAAACTTCTTCAATGTAGTGTTAATATTTTACATGTGTATTGCACCTTTGATGCCAAAATACTTCACAAACTATATACATATAGCACCACTGAAATGCAGCCACTAACTACGAACATAACTCACAGCAGCACAGTTTGGGCAGAGGAAATATGAGTCATATGATACAGGGTAAGCATTTACTCTTTTATGAAAATATTTCAGCATCTTTTAAATGGGTATGTAGAAGTGATAGAATTTTAGCCAAAAGATCTGCCTCCACCCCCTTCTCCTCGAACCCAGCCATGCACCCAGGAAACTTCTTGGTAACCAAATCACTGTATCTACCTCAAAAAAACCCAAAGAACAGAGTCTAAAATACTGAGATATTAATCTGTGGTTCTAAGAAATCTAGGTATTCTCAACCAGTGTTTAGCCATTACTCACTGTGAACACAAAGGACACAACAATCCTACATTCTAAGTCTCCTGACTAGCATTTATAAAACAAGTCATCATCTAGATGAAACCATTTGAACTTTGCTGTGTCTTTGGGAAAGAAAGCCCCTGAATTTTAAATATACTTTTAATAGTTTCTTTAATAGAGGTGCTTTGAAGAAAAATATCAATTTGCCAAATTATATATAACAATTAAGTGTCTGAAAAAGTGACTACATCAAACTATGCCATTGTCTAAAACTTTGTAGAAAATCCATTGCATTATTTTGGAGTTGCATTACTTTTGTCTAGAAGCTACTGTTGGTGCTTCTTCCACACACACAGACCATTCATCTCTGGTGTAACTCCATTGAAATCAGTGGAGTTATACTGAATCTAGCCCATTTTGGTTAGTTTTGTTTCTTGAATTAACAATAAATTGTTATATTTCCAAGTACTGATGGAACAAACAAAAGTGTGCTCAGAAATACATTCAAAATGGGAAATACAAGCTAACTGGTGCTCAAGCCATCCTGTGCACAGGTTGAGAGGAATTTTCTGAGGTATGCAATGATCGTATAAGGATAGAGTGATGTTGACAACATCTGCCAAAAATAGCAACAAACACATCTCAGCGTAATAGCCACAATTTGAAACAGAGTGTCTGTGGTAACCATGGCAGAATGCTTTGTATCATGGGGGACACCTATAATCTAGTTAGGGGTGTTTTGAAATGCATGGCTGTGTTTCTGATGAATAGCCTCCTCTAGCCAACTAAGGGAGAAGAGCGTAATACTCCAGGAACTCCAGTAGGGACATCACTATATAGAATTAATTCACCTGGGAAGTGCCTAGAGACTATGGTGAGAAGGATTATAGGAAGTCCATCCCCCTGTGCTGCGGTGGGACAAAGTAAACCTAGACCACCCCTGACAGGTGTTTGTCCAACTTGTTTTTTTAAAGTTTCTAATGATGGGGACTCCATGACCTCCCTTGCAAACCTATTCTAGATCTTAACTACCCTTTTAATTGGAAAGCTTTTCCTAATATCTAATCTAAATTGCCCTTACTACAGATTAAGCCCATTACTTATTATTATTATAAATTATCTAGACCTAAATACAAAAACACTGCTGATAAAATTTGCGGATGGCACGAAGATTGGTGGAATGGTAAAGAACGATGAGGACAGGGCAGTCATGCAACATTCTGGATTACTTGGTAAACTGGCCCAATTCAAAATGAAATTTTAATAAATTCAAGGTTATACATCTCCGTCCCATAGAGAAGGGGGACTGTATCCTGGAAAGCAGTTACTCTGAAAAGGATTTAGGGATCATAGTGGGCAAGCAACTGAACATGAGCTCCCTGTGCAATGCTGTGGCAAAAAGGGCTAATGTAATCCCTTGTTGTATAAACATGGAGTAGTGACTTTATCTCTGTATATGGCATTGGTGAGACCAATACTAGAACACTTCATACAGTTTTGGTATCCACATTTTAGAAAGGATGTTGAAAAATTGGAGAGCATGCGGAAAAGAGGCACGCAAATTATTTGAGGGTTGGAGAAAAATGCCTTATAGCAAGAGACTTAAAAGAACTCACTCTGCCTAGTTAATCTAAAAGAAGATTCAGAGTTAACTTAATTACAACATATAAGAAACATGGAGAAAATACTGGGTATTAAAGGGCTTTTTAATGGAGAAAGGCAAATAAGAACCAATGGCTACAAGCTGAAGCCAGACCAATTCCAATTTGAAATAAAGGCACACATTTTTAAAAGTGAAGAAGATTAATCATTAGAACAAACTACCAAGGGACATGGTGAATTCTCCATCTCCTGACATCTTCAAATCAAGACTGTATGCCTTTTATAGAAGGCATGCTTTTGTTGAACACAAGTTATTGGACTCTATACTGGGTAAAATTTAATTGCCTGTAATATACAGGAAGTCAGACTAAATGATCTAATGGTCTCTTCTGGCCTTTAAAATCTATGGATTATCCAACATATGGCTGAAAGTATTAACACCATGTGCATGAGTGTGCACATGCAGGTATGCTCCTTGTTCTCAGTAGGTGCACTCCCACCTGTGTTTAAAGCTGACACTCCTCTTTGCATGATAACTTACTATGTGGACTAGCAAGGGGACTCATATGGCTCAGTACAGATTTGTCTGGACATCCTTGCATTACTTGTGCTCGCTAGATGGACTAATGGTCTGATCTGGTATTACAAAAGGTAAGATATAGCATCAAAGTGCCGATGGTATACCATAAAGATTTGTGTTCTTTGAAGAACTGCTATTCTTTTTCCTTTTTGGTGTAGTCTGCACTATGTGTGTTGCAAAGATGTGTAATGTAACACTTTTCCTTCCCCTGCACATCACACAGCCAACAGGACCACAGCGCCCTTACCCTGTCAGCTAAGTAAAAGATGTGGTAGTTTATTGAATTTCACTGTCTTACTTTTTAAGGACCAAATCCTAAAGCCCCTTTATAAAGACAACTTAATGTAAATATCATGCGCAGAAGAGTCCTATATCTAAAATATTACTTAACAGAAGCTGATGTACCACTATGTGATATAGTATTTCAGATATTTTACAAAGAACTTTTTATGCAGCAAGTTTTACAAACCTATTTGAAAAGCTAATATACTTTTTCTGTTCCTTTGGTTTAAAAAAAAAAAAAAAACCTTTTGGGGGAGGGACCTCATCCCTGCTTGAATTCTTAGAAGCTACTGTTGATACTGGACACTTAGTGATGTGTGGATACCAGTGAGACAAGGTATGTCTGATTTGCAGATCAATAAGGTTTAATGTGCAAGGTTTTCTATAAATATACTAGTTAAATATAAAGCTTAAAATGAACAATATAACATACTCACTAAGCCTAGAGAGCTAAGCGGTTACTCAGAAGGCTGCATATAGGAACGACTTTCTTCAGGGACCCCGCCAGGGAGTCCAGTGGATGCTCTGGTTGTACCGGCAGCACCTCCCACAGAGTCAGGTGTTGATGGAGCCATGCCCCTTTGTCTAAATAATGACTTCTTATACCCTTCCATAAACAGCTTTCACCTAATTACCTCTCTACTCATTATCATATATGCTAATTACCTACATTGGGTTTTCACCCTGAACTACATTCCGTTCTCACCATGATAATTGGGGTCATCAAAACAACATCTGGTGATAGGAAGGGTGGTGTAAAAATATGCCCCTTGGCAATGAAAAAGCATACCCCCAGACATTCAAGGACAACTTATTGTCATCGTTATCTATGTGCAGGTGTAAGCAATACATGTTGTGTGTTTTGTCTTGTTATGTGCCGTGGTATGCAGAAACTGAGACATCTGCAAGGTTACTCAGTACTCCTATTCATCTCTGCCAACTGCAAGATGTCATACTACAGGGTCAGACTAGCCAAGCAAGCAACTGAAGCTATGTTAGGCCTGTAGGACAGTGGTCAAGCAACTCAAATTGTATTGTGCCTCCAACAGCTACAAAATAGATAAATAAAAAAAGTTAATAAATAGTAAAAAGGTGGTGAGTATGTTTCTACATAAAACAATATTATACATGACGTTGTAGGTGAAATGGTTAAGTTGATTTTTTTCTGTAAAGCTGTTTCATTTTTTACTATTATAACAGTCTTAAAAATAAACTTCGACTATTGCTGAGAAAAAACAAGTGCCTGTATAAAAGTGCACTAGCCTCAAAGATTCTTTACAAATCATTTCTGCTCTTGTACAATTGATGTGTTCATGTAATAGGGCCGATAAAGATCAATCATATTTTTGCTTATATTGTAAATGAGTAGAATATATAGAGACTAGAAAACATCCCCAGACATTACTTTCAATCCTCTTAAAATAAGGTATTTTAGCACATTTGTTCATTGTATGAATTGTATAAACAGCTTCCAGTTGAATCATAAAGTTATAAACTGATATCTGCATACTATCCATGAATATCACGTCTAAGCAATGATTAGATCACGAAATTCAAATGTGTGTATTTGCTGAGCCTAAGTTACACATTTAATGGGTACAATACAAACATTTCTTTTGTATGGCATCTTCTGTCCAAACTATCACACAAAAAACTAAATAATAGTTGCAAAATTAAATCAAAGCACAGGGAGAGAAACGGGAAGAGTTAAGGGTTGAAGGAGATAAGGAAGTGGCTAAATTGTATATGGAAATAGGCAGCTACCCATTTTGCTGCTAAAGGCCTGGATTGGCCACGGTACTTAAATGCCTAACTCCCATATTTAGGCATCTGAATCCCATTTTTAGACACACTGCAATCCACAAAACACCTGCTTGGCTGCTGCCTAACCCTACAGGTGCCTAAACTCATTCAGGGTCTAAAATTTCCCTTGGCACCTATGTTTCTGTCTCTGAGTAAGCGCAATGCTGCCTTCCTCTAGGCATCCAGGTGCCTGTCTTCCATCTAATCCCCAGAGCAATCCATGAACTAGGGGAAGACTTGTGCTCCTGTTGTGTCTGAGGAGTGGATTGCAACCTCAGCAAGTGTGCAGATGACACTAAGCTGGGGAGAGTGGTAGATATGCTGGAGGGTAGGGATAGGATACAGAGTGACCTAGAAAATTGGAAGATGGGGCCAAAAGAAATCTGATGAGGTTCAACAAGGACAAGTGAAGAGTCCTGCACTTAGGACGGAAGAATCCCATGCATTGTTACAGACTGGGGACCGATTGGCTAGGCAGCAGTTCTGCAGAAAAGGACCTGGGGGTTACAGTGGACAAGAAGCTGGATATGAGTCAACAGTGTGCCCTTATTGTCAAGAAGGCTAACAGCATATTGAGCTGCATTAGTAGCAGAATGGCTAGCAGACCAAGAGAAGTGATTATTTCCCTCTATTCGGCATTGGTGAGGCTACGTTTGGAGTATTGTGTCCAGTTTTGGGCCCCCCACTACAGGAAGGATGTGGACAAATTGGAGAGTCCAGCAGAAGGCAACAAAAATGATTAGGGAGTTGGAGCACATGACCTATGAGAAGAGACTGAGGGAACTAGGCTTGTTTAGTCTGCAGAAGCGTGAGGGGGGATTTGATAGCAGCTTTGAACTACCTGAAGGGGGGCTCCAGGGAGGATGGAGCTAGGCTGTTCTCAGTGGTGGCAGATGACAGAGCAAGGAGCAATGGTCTCAAGTAGCAGTGGGGGAGGTCTAGATTGGACATTAGGAAAAACATTTTCACTAGGAGGGTGGTGAAGCACTGGAATGGGTTACCTAGGGAGGCGGTGGAATCTCCATTCTTACAGGTCTTTAAGGTCTGGCTTGCTAAAGCTCTGGCTGGGATGATTTAGTTGGATTTGGTCCTGCTTTGAGCAGGGGGTTGGACTAGATTATCTCCTGAGGTCCCTTCCAACCCTAATATTCTAGGGGCTCAATCCAGTAGGCATGCTCAGAGGCAACTTAACTCCACACAAAATGGAGAAGGAACAGTAGGCAGTCCTTCATAACCTTTAGTCCAGTGGTTAGGGAACTCACCT
Organism: Emydura macquarii macquarii; assembly: GCF_026122565.2. Classification (NCBI taxonomy): domain Eukaryota; kingdom Metazoa; phylum Chordata; order Testudines; family Chelidae; genus Emydura; species Emydura macquarii. The sequence continues at coordinate 85,961,428 of NW_027131390.1, forward strand.
TGGATATGGGAAGACCCCCTAATCAAGTTCTTCCTCCTGCCTGGTGAGAAGAGATTTGAACAGGAGCTGCCTAGCATGCCAGCTTTTGTGGATCACATTCTAAGGTGCCTATCTCTCTCCATTCATTTTATAGGGAGCCTAGACATCTAACTTAGGCTTTGTGGATCACAGTGTTGTTCCACTGACTTTTTTCTGTCTCTAGGCACCTAAATGTTCGGTATTGCGATGCTCATTGCAATGTCTAAGTGCCCATTTACAAACACGGTTTCTGTGCATGCCCGCTATAGTCACTTCTGAAATATGAGTCAGTGCGGTGGAGGGATATAGGAATATACAGCGATTCCAGTTTTCAGACCAGCAGGAAAGAAATCTCTTTCAGGAACTGTAATAAGAATAGGAATCAAGTGTAAGATTAGCAGATGGAACCAGGCTGGGGGGTGAAGGAGAGGGAAGAGATACCAAATAACGTACCTGGAAGCACCTTCCATTATAAGCCATATTTTCAGTTGCTTATAACTCTGCCAAATTTTAATTATTCAGGCTGAAATTTTACATGTTGAGTCTTTTCAGGGTGGTGATTTTAAGTTTTCTGCAAAAATGGTTCAGTTGTGTCTGAGAATGCTAGGGAAAAATAAGTAGTCTTGCCAATGTTAAAAATGTGTTCCTACTGTTTCTTTCTAGAACTGTAGCACTTCCTTGCTTTAGAGCCAGAATCTGAAATTTGGCATGGGGTTGTTCTGGGACCAAAGAAGTGGTTTTGTTTTCCTTATGAAAACCCAAGCAATTTTCATCAAGTTATAAGCCAATTAAAATAATAATTTGCACCCACACACTAGAATTTGTTAGAGCCGTTGTTACCGTGAATGGACAACCAAAGTTCTGAATTCCTAACTACTGACTGCTTGATTTCTGCAATATTAACATTTTAATGTAGTTTTTTATATGTGGTGTGTGTGCATGCGGGTATTACTGCTAGTCAGAAAACAGACAAAACTGAATTTTTTGTAAAAATTTCATTTGATCAATATTTAATCCAGCTTTGGCGTGCGTGTGTGTGTGTGTGTGTGTGTGGTTAGAATTGCAATAGGCTGACATGGGCCAAAAATAGCTGTTTCCATACGAACAAAAGGAGGCCGATCCTTTACATTTGATCGCCAGAGTCCTGATCCAGAGCATTCATTGGAAAAACTCCCATAAATTTAAATGGGATCTGGATTAAGACCAAAATGAGCAATCAAACACTATAAGGGCATTGCTCATGTTGTTGTTTTACAGTGCAGAAATTTTAAAAGGCCTCCCTTTTGTGTATATGAAAATATTCCAATGTGATAACATGCCTCAGATGCAAAGGACAAGACTGACTAGTAAAAAACAGCAGAGAATATAGCCAGTAATTTGTAATTTATATTGGAAGTGTGATGGATTTGACAGCCCTCAGTCAGGTTCTGGCACCCTTTCCCCAAACAGCAATTACCCCTTCACCCTACTAGGGCTGGTGGACCTACATGTGCTTCTCACAGGAATGCTGATAAGCCTCATTGGAAACAGATGACTACTGCCATGAATAGTGACACGCACATTTGCATATACAGAATTGTGGGAGAGAGAGGGCTATCAGCTAGAGGAAAAGGGAGTGGAGTATTTTGCTTTTTGTCACTTTGGATTTGAATTAAGTCAAGTCTCTTACTTTTTTGCTTGAACTGAACAAAGGAGTGAAGAGTCTTTTATTTGAACTTCCACTACTCTAATCATCCTGTCACAAGGAAGTACTGACTTTTGGTGTGACTCACAACAGAATAGTTAGCAGGACATTACCTTGAAATATTGGCACAAAGAGGAAAAAAAATCCAACCACTATATGAAGAAAAATCACATGTAAAACTGTAACAGTGCCAGTGACGTTATGTCACGTTGAATACAAGACATTTTCCAAAAGGAAAGAACAATTCTGTTCCTAATGCTAATTTTATATTTGCCACAAGTCATGGCTGATGATGACCCTGTTTATCAGGCCCAATGTTTGAAGCCTAGTTTTGTGGATCGTTCTTATTAGTTCAAGAATAATTAATAAAAGAACAGATGGTCACAATGAAACATCAGAATAGTATAGTTTCACCATAAGAGAGGTGAAAGACCATAGGATTATATTACAGCAGATTATTTGCAGATTCAATGATGTCTAGGTAGTGGAAATAATCCTCCTGCTTCCGCTGTAATCAGTTGGAGTTTTGCCATTGACCTCCATGGATTAATATTGGGGGACCTAGTATCTGAAGGAAGCATCTTAATTTTTTGTCTTCCTCTCCGATGGAGTCCCTCCTTGCATCCACTCACCAAATGTTTAAAAAAAAACCCAAAAAAACTGTCAGTTGAGCCATTTCTCATTTGCTTGAAAAATGTGTTTGTTCAGTGGTGATTAATGTGTGTTGAGCCCAATGTTGGAAGCCTGGCTACTTTGTCATACTCATTAACTTCCATGCACACATACTTTTGCACACTTGTTTAGAACAAGAGACATAAACAATGTTTATCGTGCAATTCCAAATCAGTTGTGGTTTTGTGTATCTCTACACACATTCCTGGCTGTTTTTCGGTCACATTGACTGTTTTTCTGCCTTAGCGTGCATTTGTCTTGTTCAATTTTCTTACTACTTGAGTATGCATCTCTCGTGCCACAATACGTGTTGTTTTAACTGTTTGGAGGTAAGAGGGAACTTTACACCTGCATGTTTTGTGCTGTCCTGTTTTCTATATACTCAGGTTCATGACAGAATGATTATCACAAAGTAATGTACAGTCAAGTAAAATGGCATTGATCTCTGGCAGTTGTGGGGGTTACAATTCTGAAAAGCATATGCCATTTTCAGATTATCTTGGGAAAAGGAATTGATTAGTCATATATTGGCTATTTTTAAACCATTTCTAGGTATAAGAGCTAAATTAGTGTTGATGTAAACAAGTGCACCTCCATCAAGTTTAGTGGAGATTCATCTACTTACATCACACCTGAATTTGGCCTATGCTCCTGTAGAGAGACTAGCTTAAGAGTAGTCTAAAAACATGCTATTATTGGGTAACATGAAACCCAAGGGACACAAGGGCACTCCTCATTAATGGTATAAAATGCTTAGTGATAAGACATATTTCCGAACCGATAGGACAAAGTGTCTGTTCTGAAATCTGGCTTGCACGTAAGTATGAAACAACTGGAAATGCATCACAACTCTAAATTCTTCTCTAGTCACATATTCCCTAAGACTGTAGGAAAGTAGCTGGGAGGATATAGGTCTCTGCAAATGCTCAAGATTCTCACTCTTTTGGACCGTGGAGAAATGAGTAATTTGCAGAGATGAAGTGTTTTAATTTGAAAAAGAGAGCATACAACATGGCAAGTAGATTTGCACCCTTATTATGGTGACAAGCATGCTATAAGACTAAACACAATAATGTCTATTTATTGCTTGTTATCCTGCCCCATGTTTGTTACATCCCCTTGTGTCTGGCCTTTGATTAACTGGAAACCCATTAGGGCACAGACTATCTCCTCTATGTTTGTACAGTGCTTAGCATAATGGGGCCTTGATCTGTTCAGGGCCAGTAGTTATTAGTTTAGTATAAATAATCAGTAAAATAGATCTCGCATGAAGATACAGAACATACAGGGGAGGGCAGTTGGTGAGGGACATTCACTTTGTGTACTTACTCCTGAAATTGATGGAGGACCACTTCTGTAGCACCCTTTTCTAAACTGATGTATATACAAAAGAATACCATTTAACTTATACTACCATTGAAACAATCATAACATAATAAACTGCTATTTAATAGCATAAAAGATGTCATTAATATATTTGATAAAGCAATAATACATCATATTTCTATAGCACCTTCTGAGGATCTCAAAAGTGCTTTACAGATACTAATAAATTGAGCCTCACAATATACCTGTAAATACTAATATACCCATTTTACAGATGGAGGGGGGGGGGAAGGTTAACACTCAATTTTTCAAAAGTGACCTAATTTGTGGTGCTTACAGATGTCTCAAGTTGGACACACAAAATTAGAGGTCACTTTTGAAAATCTGGATCTAAGTGACTTGGTTGAAGTCATCCTGGAAGCATTTGGCAGAGCCATAACTAGAATACAGAACTCCTGACTCCGAGTCCTGTGGCTTAATCACAAAGCTATCCTCTTCTTCATCTAGCCTCAATGATCAACCCTAGACACATCCTCCCCCCATCTAAATAAACATAATTAACAGGAAACTGGACAAAGCAATGGCCAGCAATGCCTTTAAACCTATTGTTCTTCTGGAATCTAGTCTTTGAAGCATCATGCTTATTTTCGCAGAAGGAGGTGGGAATGCACAGTCCATGTACAGAAGACTTAATTGTTGGTGCTAGCAGCACAGAAATGTATGTAGCCAGGAAATATTCTCGATCAGTTTTCAGTCTCTTCTTGGCTCAGCTCTAGTTCAATTGCACAAGGGCAACTCCTGCTGTGGGCATCCTAAAGATATCAGAGGTTGTACTTTTTCCTCGCTCCTAGCAGCAAAGTGGAAGAATCCAGTTTTGAGGGACTCTTTCTCTCTGGATGCCTTTACTGAGATAAATGGGGTTCAAGCAACCTATGGGAAGGAGAGGGTTAATGAAAGGAGACAAATTCATCAGTAAATTTACTAAGAGAAAACTTCAAAATATGGAATTCATTATATTTATTTCAGAGTTAGATTAAGAGTCATTGAATAACATATATTTTGCCTATCCCTGAATTTTATGCCATTGTCCTTACCCTTCTTCTTTACATTTTGTTTCCCCTGTATCATCTTCCCCACTGATTGACTTCTATGTTCCCTTCTACAGTTCTACTCCAGAAAAGTGATTATAAAAATGGCATCGTTGGAGTCCATGTTTAATGTCGCTCAGACCAAAATTACTCAGTGTACAAGAGAAAAAATGATTGAGCTAATTCCTTAGCCATGCAACCTCATGCTTGAAGTAGGTAAGTGGACAAGGAGGAGGGAAGGCAAAGATTGATCTAAGCCATCTTTATTCCACCAATGATCTTGGGGGCAGCTGAGGGTCAAATGAGGCCAAGGCCCCAAAGTAAAAAGCAGTCACATAGCTGCTTTAACTTTTTCCAGCTGGATAGTCCTATAGGGAGTGTTCCATCAGCCCAGGATTACTAGAGGGCATCAAGCTCCAATCCAACCCCTTCGCCAGAATACTCCTTAGGAAGGGATATGGTGGGGGGACAAAGGAAACATAGTGCAACGTTGTCATTCAAAGACTCCCCTACATTAGGGGAATCCTCAGCTCCCTTATTACAAAAGTTTTAAGTCCCCTGTACACTGCTAGAACAATACAAAGGGTACTCAAGAAAGAATCTGGCCTAATGTTTCGAAGTCCTAGCCCTACAAATTCAACCCAGGTACTGCAAGTCAAGTTGGGTTCTTATTTTTTGTACATCTCTACCAATAATTCAGATTCTACAGACCAAATTCAGCACTCATGATTAAGATTTTGTCCCGATTATTTTTAGTAAAAGTCACGGACAGGTCGCAGGCAATAAACAAGAATTCACAGAAAGCTGCAGCCCGATCCCTGCCACCAGGGGCTGACAGCTCAAGCACCAGTGGCCACCTGGGGGGGAGGGAGAGGCTGACAGCTGGAGCCCCACAGCGTGGGAGGCTGACAGCCCAAGCCCAGCCACCCCAGGGCTCATTCTGCCACCCGGGGGAGGGCTGACAGCCTGAGCCCCATCGCCAGGGCTGACGGCCAAAGCCCTGAAGTCACAGAGGTCATGAAAAATTACAAAATCAGTGACCTCCATGACAGATCCTAACCTCTTCAAATAGAATGTGATGTCAACCAGGTTTGGTGAGGACATCCACATATGTCTATGTTGTGTTCAATTCAGTGGCCTAGGTGCCCCATACATGCCTCATAATGAAATGCCTGCATTTCAGCTTTGTTTGAACAGGAGCATCTGGAAAAGGCATGTGTTGAGGCAGTAATGTCCTTGTAGTTAAAACACTTTTTTTTTTCTTTTCCAGACACCTCAAGGCATATGGGATGGGCAACCATCACAAATCTGTTCTGCATGCAATTATCCAGAGAGAGACAATGTCTGCACTGAAACTGAGAAACTACCCCTTCTGCTATAATACTTACATCTGCCATTTGACACTCATGGGAAGAGTTACATTTTTAGATCATACAAAATATACATGAACATTTTATTTTGCCAGAATTCTTAAAACTTAAATGTTTTATGAAACACTTGATTCAAAAAGTTAATTAGACATATTTTCCTTATTAACATAATGATCACAGAAGGGTCAAGGCAAGCAGTTTTGCATAAAATTTGGATTACATTAGGAGTACCAAACACTCTCCCTTTAGACCACAGAAAGCCTGGTTATATTTTCACAAAAGAATATTTAATATTTTATATACATCTTAGAATTGAATAAAAGCTTGTAAAGGATATTTGTTTGGGAAATTGATGGTGCAGAGAAAAGATATATTGTATCTGTATCCATCAACCTTAAACAAATCATTTTGATATGCTTTTATTTGATTCTAAGATGTATATAAAATATAAATGTTGTTGATTAGGATTTCTATAAGTAACGAACAAGGAACTAAAGAAAACTATTGTTTCTTAGATCTTTAAAAAAGAAATAACCTATTGTGAAGAGGGGAAGGGATAAATTTATATATGGTATTATGTGCTTTACATAGTTAATCCAGTAACTAAAGGGTTAATTATCTTACTAGATACTACTAATCTACCGTGCCTTCTGCCTAAGGATCTCAAAGCATTACAAACATTAATGATGCACATGAGCTAAACTGTTCTCTGTGAGAGATACTGTATTACTGTTTGATGGAAGAGCTTGGGAATAGAAAAAGTGTTCATACAGTTATAAGCATTGTTATAGATTGCACTTATATTTCGTCTGCGGAGAGGCAAAACATCCCCTCCTCCCCAAAAATACCCAAACACAACTGGCTCCTTAAATGGTTAGATTGCTGCATTGATTTCTATCACTTTCTGATACCTTCTAGTCTGTTAAAGATGTACACGTGTGTGCTTTGTCATTCTCCAGTACCCGACAGGTCTTTTCTCAACAAAGAGGGTTGCTAACTGGCCAAATATCAACCCCTTCGTAATAATCATCCAAAATGATCCTTCAAAAAGCTCTAGAAAGATGCAGAGAAAATTGACCTAACTAGTCCACAATATGGTTTCGATTAATCTTTTATAGGGAATTCACTAGATACTACAATGGTAGGCACAATAAAAATCCATAGCTGGATAAATAGATCTACATCTCATTCAACACTGAAGCTTTCCGAGTAAATTACAACAGCTATACATGCAAAAGTGTCAAAGATGCTTTTATGGGGCAGTTTCATGAGTGTTTTAACTGAAGAACATAAGCCAATGAAAATGTAATAGTAATACCAAGTTTTGTAAAAACTTCTTGGTACACCTTCTTTAAATCAATGTTATACTACAGATTAAAACACAATATATTAAGACTACAAAATAGTCTAACTTATCTACTTGCTGATGGCTTTCTTCATGCAACAGCATGAACCATTGCTACAGGTTTGTTAAAATGTTCATCAGAATACATTAAAAGCGTTTGAGATCTTAAATATCACATAGGTAAGAATTTTTTCTAGTATTGTTACAAATGAAGCAGTACTAAAACAGATTAGAGAAAACTGTTTGTTTACTTTGTACATTTCAAAGCACTTTGTGTGGAATAATTTTCACTGTTTCTCCTGGTTAATTAGTTTCCCTGTTTCTGTGCATCTTACACAACAGTGGAGAAAAAACAAACAGAAAAAACATGACTGTACACCAACAAAAAGGCAAAGAAATGGAAGGACAGTACAGTTGTACCTGAAATCCAGTCAATTTCAAGTTGCTAGTGTCCCTTTAGGGTATTATGCAAACTCCTTAGAACAGTTACTAAATTGGTGTAAAAATAAACATACTTGAAAATCAATTGTCCCTCACAATGTTTGTTAGAGGAAGACCTAAACATTATGACATAAATATTATGACAATATAAACTGCTGCAAAGATAATGGAGAGGAAGGATGGTTCAAGTAGTTAAGATGCTAAATTAGACCACAGGAAACCCAAGTCTCAATTTCCTGCTCTACCACAGACATCCTGTGACTTTGGACAAGTCACTTAGGACCAGATTTTTAACTCCCATTGGGAATTAGGTGCCTAGGCACTTTGGCAATCCCATTAGGCACCTCTCTGTATCTTTAGAGGTCTAAACATCTTTAAAAATCTGTCCCTAGTCTCTCTGGCCCAGATCTTCAATAGTATTTAGGTATCTAACTCAATTGATTTTCCATGGGAGCGAGCTGCCTAAACACCTTTTGAGGATCTGGGCTCAGTTCCCCTCCTGTAAAATGAGGATAACCATACTCTTCATAGGGGTATTGAGACGATAAATAAATTATATTATGAGTTGGTAAAGTAATGGGGAGGGAGGGACATAAATACCTAAAACAGCAGTTAACATTATGATAGAAGTTAGACTTGAAACCTCTCCTTCCACTAAACAGCATTTAGCTGTAACTGGGGTACCCAGATTCTTCCCAACTAAAAGTTGCAACAGACCAGAAATCCAAGAACAATTTATTTTGCACAAAATTGAGCAGATTACAGCCACCCTCATCTTTAATGAAGCATATTCAATAGTTATGACAAATCTCAAATGTACTGCCTCAGCTTGATCAGATCAAACTGGAGCATCGTACATTAGGATCTGTGATGGATGCATGACATCTTATTAAAGAGGAGGGTGGCCACAAGACACGTTATAGAACTCTAAGAGCTAGACAACAAACTATATATTGGCATGTGCAACTGCTGTAATTTAATGCACAAGAAGTAATATTGGGGTGGTGGGACTGAGGCAAATAATAGAGGGAAAACTCATTGACTTCAGTATACAGTGTGTAGCTCAGGTCATTAAATGACATTTTTTATTTAATCTACCTAATCACTAACCTGAAGCAATGCAAAAGAAAAAGTGACATGAGTTTCTCATAATGTTTATCCTTAAAACAAGGAAGCCCATTAGTGCCATTTTTATTCAACCTCATTCATTATGATAGTGATATATTTTCAACCTCCTTAATAAATTCCAGGCTAAGAGAAAGGAGCTCCATTTTGCCTTAAAAGTTAATCTACTTGAATTACATTTCCAGAAGTCAACAGAATACTCCTAAAATCCTGATAATAAGGCAATATTGCCATCTGCAGGCCACCTCTAGCTATTAAAACATTTTAAACAAGTACTTTCATAACTTACTGAATAAAGTATAACTACTGAAGTTGGATGGCTACAAGTTACTCTGTTCTCTTTTTACCTAAAATGAAAATGAAGCTTTATAATCAATAACTATGTATATTCTGTATACTTTGATACATGCCATATCATTATAAAACCTTCAAATTGATGTTTACTGACATACAAAATATTCTAATATATATTCACTTCTTTCTCTTTTGAGGAAACATTAAAATTCAGTCATTCTGAAAATGTTTTTAAGAATCTTGCTCTAAAAATATTCAAAGTATTTCTAGCTCTGGTTATATGAATATTGCTACCCTAAAAATCACACTATTGTCTCATCTTACTTTTGCCTTCTATGAGCGGAATGTGCGTTTATTAATGAGGGAAAGTCAAAATATGGTAACATTCCAGCCTACTTCTCTGAAATGTGACTGTAAAAACTGAACCTACCTACTTAATGGATCTGCTGTCTGTGTATATTCAGTCATATCTACTGATTTTAGTGATTAGTTCTGGCTATTTTGTAGTGTTACCTTACCACTGCAGAACTAACAGAGTTATAATAGAATGAGCTAGGTATTAAAACAGGCTCTAGCAGCAACAGACTTGCTAACTAAATACCATTTTTTGTTGGTGATACATATGGAAAAAGTAACACTGAATGACTCCAAATAACACACTGAGTTTGGCAATCTGGCAGTCAAAGTTTTTTTTTCTTGTAAATTGAATAAATTTGATTGGGAAGTCAGTGGGACATAATACAAAACCATTTTTACAATTCATCTTTCCAAGCAGAACCACTTTTTAACAATATAGGGTCAAACTTTATATTAAGTGTAGAGATATAAATAATTTATAAAAGATTAAATGAGGAATAGGACTTTTAATGCATGCTGAATCATTGGATATAGATTGCTTGAGTCCAATAACCTTGCTTACACCCATCTAACACATACTGCTCATCTGACTAACAACTGATAATCATTTACTAACCCTTCATTAACTATTTATAAATGTACCCTTCATACCACGTGCCCTAAACAAACATGCGGAGCTAACTACACAATCAGGTTCTAACTTATTATGCAAAGAAAACAGTCAAATGATTATAACAAAGTGCTTGCAAATGCACCAGTAAACAAGCAGAAAATGCTGCACTGTAAGTTCTCTCAGCTCATTAGCTCAAATGTTACAGGTAAGCAGTGCAGTGACCTGAGACAGAAAGGTGGTGACAAAGTGGTCTCGGTGGAGGGTGACGGGCAGAGCTGGTTGTGTTTTTTTAGGCCACTTGAAAAGTGCATTTTACGCTAGGCCTTGGTTTCACTGTGGCCCTTGGACACCAGAAACGCTGGCTGGGACGGCCTGACAGGGGTCCTCCCTGCCTTCCTCACCCTGCACGGGCACTGAGGTCTTTCTGCCCCAGAGCTCTTCAGCCTCCCTATGCCACCTGCTGGCAGGCCCATCAACAGTCTCTGCCCTCACCCTTGGGTCCCCCAGCTGGCACCTCCATCCTGTATTCCCCTGGTCTGCGCTCTCAGGGGCCCGAGGCCCCCCACATCTAGCGCTTCCCCTTTTGCCCTTCATCCCCCCTCCCCCCCGGCGTGATCTCGTAGACTCCAGCCTAGCTCTGTGCCCCGCCTCCTAATTAGCCAGACCCGCGCCCCCTCGCTCCGCCCCCTCAGGCCTGACCCGCGCCCCTCCCTGGAGACCATCGCCCCGCCCCGCGCCCCGCCCCTTCGTGCCGCCTGGCCCCTGCGCCCACTCTCCTCTTTCTTGTCTCTACCTGGCTCGCGCCCCTCCCCCCGGCTCCAGGGGGCGGCTCTTCTTCCTCCGCACCGCCCTTCGCAGGCTCCTCTCGCTGTGAGGCCCCCGCCAGTCTGATCTTGAGGTGCCTACCTCAGTGCCTGACGCCGCTGTCCCATTCCTAACGGCCCCTGGCACGGGCAGAAGCAGCTCCGCGGAGGCGCTGAGGGCTCTTTGCGGCCGAGGCTTTTGTCCGCCTCCGTATCTCGCTGGTCTGGTTCAGGCGCGGTGAGGGCGAGCGGCGGGGCCTGCGTGGCGGCGGGCTGGGGCGGAGCAGGAAGCGGTGGCCGCGGGAGGAGTCGGGGAGGGGGGCACGTCTGGGAGCTGCTGCGACTCACCTGAGACGGGAGCTGGGCCTGGCTCGCCGCTGAGATGCCGCTGTTCGCCCCCAACCCCTTCGAGCAGGATGTGGGTGAGTGAGCGGGCGGGACAGTCCGAGTGTCCCGGGACCGGGGGGAGCAGGCCTGGTGGGGGGAGGGGAGTTCTGCCCCTCAGCCGCGGGCTGGGCTGGGCTGGGCTGGGCTCGGCTCGGCTCGGCTCTGCTCTGTCAGGCGGCCCGGTCCGGGGGGCGGTCTCGGTCTGGAGAGACGCTGCCTCAACGGGCTGGGCTAGGCTGGGGTAAGGAGGGGAGGCTGGGCCGACCGGGCCATGTTCTTGTTGGGCCCTGGGAATGGGGTGTGTCCGCGGGTGGCTGATCCCGGGCGCTGCACAGCCCAAGAGCTGAGCCCTGTGGCGTAGTGGGATGGAGAGGCCGGCGGTGTTGATACAGCAGAGCCTGCGAGACGTCAGCAAGAAGGGCGCTGAGACTGGGCACCGCCACCACCCTGTATAGGTAGCAGAGGCGAGCGCAGACCATGTGTTGCCTCAGTCGTTACCCGCACCAATCTACCTGGGTCTGTCTGTCTGCCTCAGGAGGCTCTCTTCGGTGTGAACTCCTCTTGTGAATGGGTAGAGCTCCCAGGCATACCTGTGTCTGTTTTATATCTCCGATCTTGTCGCCTGTAAATGAAATTTTGTTTCTGTAATTCCAGTCTCGCTAGCAGTTTTTGCAAGTCTACAAGTTCTTTTAACAAAACCACTTTATTACATATTTTTACAACATAACTTTAATGTACACTACACAGTCGTGCAGGAGGTAAATGCTGGCAAATAGCAGGGTCCCTGTCCCAAAAGATTGCAGTGTAAGGTACTAATTGGCTTATTTCTTCCTTCCTAATGAGTAAAGACCTGCATTGACATCATTTAAAGTCAGAGAGTCACGCCTGTACAGTGACAATTTTTGAAGTGTAATCATTTGGAAACTGTAAGGGATGATATGAATGCTGTCAGCGCTTGGAAAGTTGGGAGTTCAGTGGTATTCTACACTTCCACCAAGTCTGTATGGGTCCAGAGTTATTGGCTCTTAGAAGTTTAACATATTTAAATCAACCTGCAGAATTTCAGAAAAATAATATGTATTTTTCTGACTGAGATCAGTGAACAACTGGAGTGTGTGTGTTAGCCTATATAAAGCTTGGGATAATCAATGCTTAAAAATTCTTAGCTAATATGCTTCCTTCTTTTGGACAACAAGACTAAAAATGGTATGTTATGTTCGTGTGCATCTGATATACATATCCAAGCTGCAGGAAAATGTCTAATATATAGCCAGCAGTTTAGGAAAAGGTTCCATGGATAAAGTGTAATTGGGACACTATTTCTTCATAAAACTTAATGCCATTGCAGATGTCTACAAATAAAATGTACAGACTATGACAGATACGGCAACTGCATGCAATGTTTTAGCATGCATATATGAATGCTTATTGTTTTTCCTGTAGTGCTTTCCCTAAGAATAAATGTATTTGACGTTGTGAAGGCTGTTCGGTAATTGGTATGGACTATTTTAGCCCCTGGAGAAAAGTTAATCACAGGTGCTGGACCTAGATCAGACTTACTGGAGAAATCCCAGTGACGTGCAGAGGGTCTACAAGCCTAAACCCCTAGTCTGGAGGGAGAGAAACGCTCCACCAGTTATGGCTGGGAGCCTGAAACCTTAAGTGAAAGCCCTTGAGGAAAATGAGGAGGGGGCTCAAAGGTGCAGTTAACTCTGAAACTGTGACACTAGCAATCTGATATGAAAGCCACAGAAGCTGCTACTTACGCAAGTTTGAATGGAGTCAAGTGGTGCATTTGTTTGGTATTTCCATCTCCAGAGATCTGGGATGAAATCTTGTCTCTATTGAATGTATATTGGGCCAGATTTTTCACCCTGGTTTCAATATCTGCCAGGAAAATGTAAGGTGGAGATTAATTTGGTGGCATCAAATTAAACCTTAGTTGACATCTGTGTTACAAAACCATCATTCAATCCTGTTTAGAGGGTGCCATTGAGGGTATGTCTGTACAGGGATAAAAAAGCCCATAGCTGGTTTGGGTCAGCTGACTTGGGCCTGCGGAGCTCATGTTTCAGAGCTGAAAAATTGCTGGGTGGATAGATGTTTGGGCTTGGGCTGGAGCCTGTGTTCTGGGACCCTGCAAGGGTGGGAAAATCCCAGGGCTTGAGCCCGAATGTCTACAGAGCAGTTTTTTTAAAACTGCAGCCAGACCCCAGGGCTTTTATAGCTGTGCAGATGTATCCTGAGAGGATGAGGATGCTGATTCAGGGCCTGTCTACTGTTCGACTCTACCCAGTGTGATCCGTCCCTCATTTTACTGAGCATTAAACTTTTACTGTAAAGTAATCAGCAGTTTATGTAATAGAAAAAATACAATAAAAATGTTACCAATTCAATATAAAATTCATTAAAATTAAAATTTGTTTGTTCACATTTAAAATAGAGTTCAACATTCTGATTTTGGTCAGTTTTGGAATATTCTACACTATATGATATTTTAATGAAAACCGCTTCTGCTCTTATTCTACTATTTAAGCTAGTAGAGTGAAAGAAATTATAACCAATTTTAAAGTCTGATTTTATTTCCTTAATGTATCTTTGAAGTGTGCATACTAAAAGCATTTCCTTCATTCTTCTTTCATCCAAAATGAAACCTATCATGAGTTGTTGATGTTGACATATGATTGAGGTGAAGGTAGAAATTTGCCAAACGAGCTATGTATGAATTCAGTTAATTCTATTTGAAAGGCCTCATGAAGTTTATTTGCCTGTGCTAATAGAGACCTCTTCAGTGGTTCTCCATGGTGGTTTTCCATGAGTCAAGGTTTGCAGGACTGGGAACTTCATCTTGTATCCAGAGTACTTGGGAAGAGATAAGAGCTTGGAATTGCCAAATATTTAAGTGTGCTATTATTTAAACACAGTTCAGCTAACACGTACATATTTTGTACGGTTATGTAGTTAAAGCAGCACAAGAAAATGGTGGCTTACAAATAATAGGGCTGAATCTTGCAATTCCTTTTCATGTGTGAATCTTGCCAGAATAAAGATTTGGCCCTTCAGGAGATACACCCTTTTTAATCATAGGTTAGGATGTCAAAAATACCTGCATGTATATTTTACAATTGCACATTGCTGGTTTTGTATGATTTTTATGATTGTAACCTGTATCTATCTATGATTTATTTACTTTTTATATGTTTTTTCTGGGTGTCTTTTACACTTGTGAAATTTGGGTTTTTTTGCTATTTCTTGGAATGCTTTTGAAAAACATACTTAAACAAAGTTTTGCTTTGCCATGGGTATTTTATTTTTTTTTCCTTAGTTCTTAATACTTGATATGTTTGGGTGAAAACAGAATCTCTTTCTTAGGATTAGATAAACTCCTGTTGTTTTGTTATTTATGGAAGTCTTAAATAATTTAACATCAGAATTGCTGTGGAAATGATTGATCTCAGAGAATTAAGGTGATGAATAACAAGCTTCAGGAACATGTACATTTTTAAAGATCCTGTTTTCATGTATATGTTGAAAGTAAAATAAATGCAGTTTGAAGAATTGTTCTTAAATCTACTATATGAAGTGTCAATTGCTCTTTAAGAATAAAATAGTCAAAGCTTTGGAGACATTAGCTGATGAAATAGCTAGCGTGGTAGAAGGAAGTTCTGTTTTGATTAAATGGGTTTTTAAATCCATGATTAACTATTCAGCTGGAGTGGTGTGTGTATAACATACTGTAACAATGATTACTAAACCCCACTTTAACATTGAAAAAAGTCTAATAGTCATTCATTTTCTTGAAAAAATACAACTAACCCTAATTAATTAAATCTGACAAGTAGATTGCTAATGAGTGCTAAAAAAACAGAGAATTGACCTGATAAAATGTGCTTGAGAGCTTTTTCTCTAATGTATATCAATAAAATTACATCTTATAAAGCAGGAAGATCTTAGGAATTGTTTTTCTTAAAGAATTCAGATTTGATATAACAAAACTCTTCTTGTTGGCACTCAGCTGTACTTCAAATTTTTAATAATAATTAAAAAATGCAGTGTGATATGTAGAAGACTTTTTCTCCTCCAGTTGTATTTCAATCTCTTTTGAGAAATAGCAGCAAAATAAAGTTGTAAAATTAGCTGTTAGCAAAACTTTAAATTTCCTGATTGTTCTTACTGAAAATATATTAATTGTATAGAAGTAATATTTATTTATGATTTGTGAAAAGACAAAATGTTATTAGCTTTGGCTTACCTGCTGAAAGAGGAGGCTCTTCCCTATATCAGTACTGCACTAATTTCAAGTAAACAAAATAGTTGTAGGATATATATACTTCTAGTTACTCTTCCTTAGTGTTCATGATCAAAAAGAGGCAGGCACCAGTCTGAATATAGACTGTTTTATTAGTCCTAACTTTAAAATAAAACAGTTTGAAATCTTTCACTTATTTAGATATATGGAAAGAATACAAAAAATGCTATCATTTGAAATTTCATTGTTGGGAAGCAAATTTGCTTTCTGACATTCACTGTCTTGTACAAACATTTTCTCATTGTATACAAAAACTGTGCCTAGTGTTATGTACTAGATAAATGCACAAGTGTTTAATCTCTAGAGACCTATAATATAACCGTTGGATCACAAGTGAAGATGAATTTGTTGGTGTTAGGCTCTAATCTGCATTACAAAACCACCACATAATTTGTCATGACTGACAGTCTCAGTTTAAGGGAAGCCAGGACTGGAATAACAAATGTCTGAAATGAGATTCTGTCCAGTACCATAGGCAGTTATTGCACATCCTCATTGCATTAAATTTAGCTCTACATGAATGTTTTTTAGTTGTTTACTTTCATGAGTATTCAGTGCTCTCAAATCATATTGCCCAAAATAGCCAAGGAGTGTAAAAATTCATATGCTCAATTATATAAATGTTTTGAATGTTCATTTACTTCCTTCAGAATTTAAGCAATTGCAGTTTTCAGTTTTGTGCTAATGCAAGATGCTCTTTTTTTTAAAAAAAGGGGTCTTAGGAGTTGGAATATTTCTTAGACTCCAGGCCTGCTTCCCCAGAATAGCAGATTGTAGTGGAAGTGAATTGTGGTGAACACCTAGATTCATATGCCTCCTCCTAGCTAGGTTCAAGAAGATTTCCAGGGTCAGTGTTGGTGGCTGCTTATGCTATGGCTGCTTTCAGGAATCCACTCTGTTTTCTAATCAATCTAACTGAGAAAGTGGCTGTGACTGTGTCTCAGATTATTGAGGAGTGAAGCTTGCTATCAGAGAAATAACATAAGTGCAGGCATGAAATAAGTTGTAGGCTGTAATGGTATTGCAGTCAGCAAACCATGCAGTTTCAAAATAGCTGTCATTACAGAACACCAGCACAGTATTAAAGACTCAGTAAGCCATCATGTTGTTCTGTTCTCTTCTGCTAAATTATTTTTTTTAAAGTCTCTCTGAGAGGGATTTGGTGATTTCTCTTATTGCAGCCAGGTCGTGCAGAGTTTGATACCGCCAGGCCTCCTTGTGAAGCATATTTGATGGGACCCGAAGCATAAATCTAATTGCTTTAGCTTTTCCATACTGAATGGAGTTAGATGTTTGCTTTAAATTGTAACAGTGTAAAAATAAATCTTGATAACATACACACTTTTTAACTAGTCACTTGAGAATTATTTATGTCATTGCTGAATATATTGTTTGTGTGATTAAAATGACCTGTCCCACTGCGAGATCTTACCGTTCAACTTGTGGATATATAACTAAATGACAGTAAGCCACAGAGGGAGGTGAAGAGGGTGAAACACAATAAAAGGTAGATGGGCAGAAACACGTTTGGTGGAGCATAGGTTTTGTACGAAATGCAATTTGTGTGTTCTGTTTATCGCTATGTCTTTTCCTCTTATCAATTCCTGACATTGGTGGATTATTACTGAAAGTCTCATGGAAGAATGTGTTTTAAGAAGACATTTGAATAAGAAGAGGCTAGTTTATGAAAACAGTGTAAAAAAAGCAACATAATGAAAAGGTGGTTCTTAACTACATTTATTAAGTGTGTAACCATGTACAAACTTAACAACCTTGGGGAAAAAGCTAAATATGAAGGACTATGACTTCAACATGCAATAACTAAACAAATTATGCAGCACAGTATATAGTTAATAATTTACAGCATCAAAGTTTGAAGTGTTATCACCTTTCACCTTTTGATTCTAATGAATGCTAATCATGCTTATTAGTCTTGCTCCATACTATAAAGTGTCTTGTGTGTATCATAAATACTACCTGTAATTGCAAACAGGGATTTAAAAATGTTTTAGAAATTAGTAAATGTTAGCATTGGTTTAGAAAAGACATTGCTCTTTTAATTATTTACATATAAAATGGTGCTTCTGTTACATTCTGCAAAGTGCTTATTCGCTAAACTCTGAAATGACAAACCTAAAGTCTGTCTTATTTTTCTTTGTAGAAAAGGCCACAAATGAATATAATACCAGTGAGGACTGGGGACTCATTATGGATATATGTGACAAAGTTGGAAGTACTCCTAATGGGTAAGTCATGTCTCAGCTTTTACTCTACATTTTGTTTTACTCTACATTCACTTAAAAAAAACCACCCCAAAACAATGTGAACCACTGTTAGCAGAGTGGAGCTTCCTAAAATACGTATCTGAGTCAGCTATGCAGAAAGTAATATGATCAATTAACACGTTCATAAATAGTAGTAACAATGTCCACAGTTAGGTTTAAAGTGCCATCAGAAGAAGTTTTGAATCTGATTGAGGTTTTCTTTCAACAGGATTTTCAGGAGAGTAATTGGTGTACACTGGACTCATTCCAATTTTTATGCAGTATTGCACAGTAAATTGAGTTATTCATGTTAAATGATGTAGCATGAAATTCCTGAATTATCCAGGCCAGGAGGAGAAATTACAACTAGATTCATTGCAGAAACTTGTCTAAGTAGGAAAGTTAACTATGATGAAATTAGTGTGTAAGATGGAGAACAACATGGAAAATAGTGTGGTTAAGACCAGAATGAAGTTTAATACATTTAAACACAAGTAGTAATACAACTATCCTGAAATAGTTGAATGTAACTGCTGATCTTTGCCTCTAGATTGGCTGGCTTTTATTAATCAAAGATAACTCATTTTCTAATCTAGGTATCTTTGCTTTTGTCTAAAGAGACACTCAACATAAAAATTGCATTGCTGTCTGAAATCTGTTTTTTTACAAATAATGCTTAATTTTAAGATTACTAACCTAAAAAGATCAGAAAAAAAGATTATTTATTTTTCTCTGAACATGTGACACCACACACTGCATAGTCACATGCTTCCTAGTCAGAGTCTCCCATTTGTGTGGGCTGTTAAAAATAATGAAATTTTAGTTATAAACAAAAATTGGGAGGGGTGGACTATATGTAACTACTGAAAGTGCTTCTTTTTTGAAGGGGGAAGGGAGGAGGGATTTGCTATTACCTCCTCAAAGGTACAGAGGTGATTTGATGGTGGTTGCAACCTCTAGCCTGAGAAAGCTCTTCTTTGTTAATGGTCTCCCACAGCTAGACAAATGTCTTGGGCTCCTTAGCCTTTGAGAAAAACAAGTCTAAACTTTTTGCTTAACACTTTCAATGTCTTTTCTTGTACATTCCAAATTATTTTTGTACAGGTGTTGGAGTATATGGATTTACATTCTTTTTGTAAAAAAGACACTGTTAAATCAGGTTGAAGCTGTTTAAAAACTAACTTTAGAATTTGTGCTATTGTAACTGTAGATTAAAATCTATAACAAGATAAGGTATATATCCTGTGGGTTTTTAAATGCCCCTACTGATAACCTATCCTACTTCAAGTTTACAAAACTGCTATAGGCAAAAAACAAAATATTGAAAATTAAGGCCCTGATACTGGAAACACTTAAACAGGTATGTAACTTATTGCATTACTCTTAAGTAACTTCAGTGGATTACATATGCTTAAAGTCAAGCATGTGCCTAAGTGCATGCAACATTGGGACTAAAATTGTATTTTTAACTCCTCTTACTCTGTGGTATAAAATCATAGTCATTTTAAACAAAACTGCTTCAGTGTTGACAATGAAAAGTTGTTTAGACTTTCGGTATATTAAGAAAGTTATTATGGTCTCTATCTACCACAGACCTGGTTTTTAAAAAAGAGAAAATTAGGCTTCTTACCTCACTGATTTCAAACTTTGAACCTGATTGAGGAATATAGTCTAATAGGTTCAGAAAGTTGAAATGTTTCTGTGGAAGTTCAATATATCATAGGTGGTGTTCGTTTGCAAATGTAACATGGACTACTTGTTTATTAATTTTGCATTTGTGGTGTTTTCACTGTGGACTTAATTGTTTCAGCATTGATGGGCATTCTAACTGTGAAACTTCTTAGTTGAAAAAGATATCTATAAAACCTGAAATCTTACCAACATTTAGGAAATTAAAGGAAAAAATACAAAACATCCGCTTCAGCAAGTTGACTCTAAAATAGGTATAAAGAGCTAGTAACATGTAAATTAGATTTAAATTTAAAAAAATCATTGTTTTTGTCCACCTTTTAGGTGTGATTATTTTCCCCAATATCTATACAAAATAGACTTTTTAAAACATGGCAATTGCTTCTTAGTGTAAAGGGTCGTCTTCTTCCTTGTTCTCTACTTCAGGTCCATCTCCTTCATGTGGTTTCCATGGTTGGTTGGCTTTTGCTCCCAAGAGGGCCTGCTAATACTTTTGAGAGTTGGTAGTGAATAATGTAAAGTGCTGTTAACTTTTGCACAAGGATGGAATGGAATAAGTGTCTTCTATTTTGTCCAATACATTCACAGAACAAATTAAGTACAATTTTTTTAAATTCCCAAACTTGCACTATTATGGAAAACTTGGGTTTTCGGTTGGCTAAAATGCTAGCTTTTAAAACTTGTATCCTATTTTTCATTTGCTGATTTGACTTCACTGGATGTTGGCTACATGTTGACATTTTAATTTGCAGTTTACAGTGCTGAAGTATACCATACTAACACTATTATTTTCTTAATTCTCTTTTAGAGCAAAAGATTGTCTCAAAGCCGTAATGAAAAGAGTAAATCATAGGGTCCCACATGTTGCTTTACAAGCACTAACGGTAAGTAGACTATACATTATTTTGTAGAACTTTACATGTGTATCTTTATGTACTCAAGCAACCATTATGGCCAAATTTTGTCTATGAATATACATATATAACTCCAGCTGAAGTTGGTGGGAGATATCTTGTTTATCTAAAGGTGGAATTTAGCCCTTATTACTCTGTTGTTTAAAAAAAAAAAAACATCAAAAAACCAACCAAACAAAAAACACACGTGTTTTGGACAAATAACTTCCGTTGCTGTCTTCAATATTTTTTTTACAATTTTATTTCTATTGTCAGCTGCTAGGAGCCTGTGTGTCAAACTGTGGAAAGATTTTTCACTTAGAAATATGTTCCCGTGATTTTGCAAGTGAAGTTCGTGGTATAATAAATAAGGTAATGTGTTATGACTTCCTAAATATACTTAATATAGCAAGAATGAGTGAAATTCTTGATATGGTTTTCCGTTGTGCTGTCAGCATATTTGTGACAGCTTAGTTTTTATGCTATAGATAACATTTTCCAATTCTGATGCATTTGCAAATACAGCTGACTGACATCTTGCTTGTCACTGAAATCTGTGAATGCTTTCATTTGTTGGGAAAAATGCTAAGGGAGTGACTCTTGCAAATATAAAAGATTGTGATTTAAATAATTTGCAGCTAGTTACCCATGGGAATCTTAACAAAAATGTATGGAATCTTGCTAAACTTGATTCACTTGGTAATGTTGGATGTTCTTGTTACACACACACACATTTTCAGAGTTTTTAGTGTTAACAATTTGTTGAAAGAGATGTTAAACCTTATGCTTAAACCAATCTCAGTTGGGGATTAGGGGAGAAGGAGGGCGGATTATCGCACATCTGTTCACACCCACTCCCCCCACCACCTTAATCTGACACATGTAGTACTGGCAACTGCTAGAGACAGAATACTGGATTAGATGGACTTCAGTCTGTTTGAGTTTGGCAATGCCTATGTTTGCTGTGCTCATTCAGGAGCAGGTACATGTTCTGAGGCATAAAAGAGAAAAGATTTAAGGTGAATTATGCAATGGGAGATCTCCAGACCATAGCCACCAATTCTTTGACCCTTTTTAGTTATTTTTCTATTTCATTTTCATTTCCTGCTCCCCAGGACATTAGAGAGACGGTGGTTTGAAGAATCAAATTCCATCAACATCCATCATCTGGATGTTTAGAGCAAACTAGTCTTCCATATTATATTAGAATGACTTCTGCTGTTAGTTCCTTCTGACAAAATTTTCTATGATTTACTCTTTAGGAAGGAACAAAAGGAGGAATAAGTATCAAAGTCCTCATTGTCCTCTTCCCCATCATATCCTCTTGTTGAAGAGATAATTTGTCCTTCATAGTCCTGTTAAAACATCACTTGTAGTTTGAGAAATGATCCCTCTAATCCTGTTGAAGAATTGGGTCTACCTGGAAATGTTGTTTACCATGTGCATTGGGAAAGTCCCCCCGCCTCTTCCCTTTCATTTGTAAGAAAAAGTCATAAGAATGAAAAAGAGTATCAGAAGACTTACACCGTATCCTGGCAAATAGTAGTCTTTTCCTTTTCTCCTTATGAAAACTATATCAGTGTTGCTTTTCACTGAAAATATCCTTGTGCTGATTACTGCACATCTTAAAGGGGTTTCTCTGGAGTTACAAGTGACTTCATTACAGCAGATAAATATCTGAGGATTAAGGTTGAGTTACTATAAGATCAACAAACGTTATTAAGGTATATTATAGTGTATTCTGGAATGTTATCTTTAGTAGCAGTATAGAGTGTTAAGGAATACTATGTATGAAAATGGCTTGCTTGCTTTTGCATGTGGTCCTGCTGCTTTTGCAGGCTCCTTATAAACTCAGGCCCAGATCCGTGGCTGGTGTAAATTGGCATAGTTCCATTAAGGTTAGTGACTTACAGCAGCTAAGGAGCTGGCTATTTTTTGTGAGAGAGGCGGAAGGGCTTTAGAACTGGTCCCCTTACTGAGTCAAGCACTCATTATGAAGATCCTTTTAGATTAGAACCATTGGAGCATTGTTAGGGAAAGTGAATAATTTTGTGAAGGTTAAAGCAAATTCCACTAACTAATCTGAGGTCTTTGAGGGTATGTCAGCACTGCAGTTAGACACCTGTGGCTGGTCCAATCCAGCTGACTTGGGATAAGGGGCTGTTTGTTTGTTTGTTTGGTGTAGACATTCAGGCTGCCGGAGATTTGGGACCCTCCAGTCTCACAAGGTCCTAGAGCCTAAACATCCCCTTAGGCTATGTCTACATAGCAATGTAAGCCTAGGGTTAGTGGGACTCGAATCAGCCGACTTGTGTCAGGGAACCCTGGGCTTGAGCACCTACACTGCATTTTAACCCTAGGTTAAGGATTTTCTGACCTGTGCTTGAACCTAGGGTTCTGGCGTCCACATTGTAGTACACAGACCTGAGTCAAGTAACCCTATCCCAGAGTGTCTAGTGCCTCTCCCTCTCCCCCAGTGCCAACACTCTAGCCCTACGAATGTGTTGCACTGTGGGAAAACTCTACTGCCCACCCTTTTTCCTAACTGTAATTGCTATTGATAGGACTCAGGTGCCCATAAGGAGCACATGAGTACATAAACTGGATAATTAGCTCCTTTGGTGGCTGTCTCAGTAAAATCACTGCAGTTTGAGAGGACTTTATACTGAATGATCATCTAATTGGGGTGGGGGGCGGGAGTATGGATCAGTGTTCATGTTATGCTCCCCGTCAGCGCCCGGGCCGGGGAAGCTAATGATCCAACCAGTGGACCAAATTGGGTGATGAATCCTGGTCACATGCCACCTGCAGAACGTTGTGCATATGCTAAAAAGATCTAATCTGAGAACTGGGCTCTCTACCTCTTAAGCTGAGTCACACTGGCAGGAAAATGCCCATGTGCACTTGTTCTGATGAGAATTAGGACATCAGTCTCCAGGCTGTCAAACTTAAAATGAAACTTTACAGTTCTTTTTAAAATGGGATGTTCGACAAAGATGTTTTTGTTTTGTTTATTTTTGTCTGTTTGTTTTGAAGTTTGACATAAAATGTAGGTTTTTAAGGAAAAACACACACACTCCAGCCTGGCTGGGAGTGTTGAAGTGCATCCCCAGGGCTTGGGGTGTAGTGTGCTACAGTACCGCCCCTGGGGATCCCTTATCCCTGACCCCACTGCACCCTGGGAGACAGGGATAAGGGATTCACAGGAGATTGCAGGGAAGTTTTGGGGCTGGCTCCCACTCACTGCCCTCACAGTGCATGCTGCCAGGTTGCCTCTGCACAAACAACCCCAGGGAGGACAGGGGGCCCAGAGCAAGGGACAGAGAGCAGAACGGGACTAGCGGCTGCCCTGCAGGGAGGGAGAGCCGCTGGGATGTTGGGGATATTCCCTCCCTTGGCGTGCTGAGCCGGGAGCTCTGCCACTACCCCTACCTGCAGGGCAGCTGCTTGGTCTCTGCTCCTCTCGCTGGACCTTGCCTCCTGCCTTCCGTGGGGCTGCATGTGCTGGAGTGCTCAGGAAGCGTGCACCAAAATCTCACTGTGCTCTTGTGACCAAGAAGCAGTTTCTTTGCAAAAAGCTTCTTCTGATCAGTCTCCATTGAAAACCCTGTAGACTGTCTGATAGCGTGCTAGCAGGCCATGAGTTAATGCTGAGTGAGCTGCTGCTGTTTGGAAAGGGAGGTGTGGCTACTGTTTGCAATAGAGTGTAATAGACTGCACCAGAGACTGTTGGCATAGAACAGACACTAAGGAAGTTGCCTCATCCAGAGGACTTCCAGGACCCAAATCAAGCTGAGGCCACGTGCACACTGGAAAGCATTAGTGCTTGGACCCTAGGTTTAAGGCCTAGGTTAACATAATTGGTGTGTGGATGCAAGGGGGTTAGGGTTGAGCCCAGGCTCAAGCTGGGGCTTACATTGCTGTGTAGACATATCCTTAGCCTGAGCCCCATGGTCCTGATCCAGCTGGCATTGGCCAGCTGGCTGTTTTTAATTGCTGTGTAGACGTACCCTGAGACATGCAATGATTTAGAAAGTTGCTGTGCTCTTTCTATAGGTATTACGGGCTATATATTGTAGACTTACTTTTGTAAATGCTGTTTTTTGGGGTTGCGATTTGCCTTGATCTATTTCTTCCTTCTCCTGAGGATTACTATCCAGATTGTATCTGTTCTATATTAGTAGTTCTAAAAGTGCAAAGGTGAATTTTTACCACCTTAAATTTTGCATTTGTATCAGAATGACACTTATTCTAAAGATCTCACCTCCTTATGTTTTCCTCAGGTTTTGTATAGGAATTTAGTTAGGGTTTTCGGTGGGTTCTTTTACCTAAGTTCTTATTTTTGGTGTGTATTTAATGTTTGTATAAAAGATCCCAGGCCTATAACACCCTGTATAGTGAGTTGGGTTGACCAGAGAACAACTTGTTTTGTGAAAAATTTAGAGCTTTTGAGACTTGTTCTTGGTTTGATGCAGAACAAACATGCGACAAAGACAATAGCCACATTTCAGTAGACTGTTGGGGAACATGCCATGCCTCCTACCTTGCAGTAGAGGGAACATGTGTAGGAGCTGCTGTGCTTGCTCTGTGCTAATGGAGGAATTATTTTATATTGATCCTCTTGGAGCTAGATACGATGGCTGTGATGCCAGAATCCATTGGTGGTACAAACGGGCTATGCTGCACTTCCAGGCTTTAGACCTATATGTATAATAGTCATGTGTAAAATATAATGCACTATTTAAGACATAGTGACATCATGTAAAATCATAACCTTATGTGAGTGTTTATTGTTGAATTTCCTTTTACGTTATCTGATTTTGAATGATTGGAATACAATGATTTCTGCCTTTTTTATAGTATAAACATCCCTCTCTACGCAGTTACTTTTTAACTTTGTTTTATAGGCTCATCCTAAAGTATGTGAAAAGCTAAAAGCTTTAATGATGGAGTGGTCAGAAGAATTTCAGAAGGACCCTCAATTTAGCTTAATATCTGCAACTATTAAATCTCTTAAAGAAGAAGGAATAACTTTTCCTGCAGCTGGATCTCAGGTAATGACACAGATATAATTCTGATCTGACACATGCCAAAATACTTTTATTTCATATTAGATTCCTAATTATGTGCTTGTGTTATGAATGTGGGTAAGAGACTGATAAGCTATTGAAATGAGATCTTTCTGTTGCTGTTTAAAAGAGCAGGCCTTAAAGCAGAGGTGACTTACGGTCCCAGTGTAGGAGTTACCCTCTTCCCTTGACAATGAGGCATACATCTCTTCATTTTGCTCTTTTACTTCTTTCCCTCCTTCAGAACATATGAGGGAATGAGTAAGGTGTGCTGCATGCTGGCACTGTGGAGACTGGAGGGGCACCTGATGCCTGACCATCCCAGACTAAGTCAGGCTACTGGATATTTCAGAAAAGTTCTGATTTTAAATGCCTGGCTTGTTGAGATCTTCCTACGGTGCACTTACTAAGTGTTTCTGTGGCACTAGTAGTGACTATTTGAACCCCTCACACGTTAATTTATTTATCCTCACAATGCCCCATGAGATGAGAATTGTTAGCCCTGTTGTCCAGGTGGGGAGTTGAGGCACAGAGAGATCAAGTGATCTCCCAGACACATTAAATCTGTAGCAGAGCTGGAAACAGATCTCCTGAGTCCCTGTCCTATTCCTTAAGCACACAACCATCCATTCATTTCAGGAATTGCCATTCCTCTGCATGATGGGGCCACCCCTCTATGCCTGTATCAGTTGTAGCAAGTATGTCTAATTCTCTGGATAGTTGGTGTATGGTACATTTGAATGCCACTAGTATACAGCTTAAAAGAAACTCCCTGTAATTTCAGAATTTGGCTAGAATAATCCTAAACAAACAAAATCTCACAGAGAAAGTACTATGTGCTGCTTAAAATAATTTCAGGAACTTTGAATCTTGCCCTGCTTAACACTGAGAGGTGCTTTTTGTTTGCTAGCCAACTGGAACTTGTCAAAACAAAACTAAGAATCTGGACTTGGCAGTAAAAGCATATGCTGTAAAGAACAGATATGGCAAAGATTTGAATTCATGGATGGAGAGTTCTTGGACCAGGCTTGCACAGCTGAACTACTGACGACGAGTTACACTTCATTGTCTCTCTTGTGGATATAATTTTGTTTGTGTCTTGACAGGTCGATTGTTTTCAGCTACATTACCTCATGCATTGCCCTACAAACAAGTGAGGTTGAAGGATTCATTGTTCATTCACATTTGAAGTTCATGCAAAAAATGTTTGTTTAGGGCTCCTGAGAAAAGCATCATTGCTAGGGCCTCTACACTGAGTGTTCTGTTGCTGGGATCTCAAGGCCCCCTTCTCTGTTAGGGTTTCTGAAAGCTTCAAGGAGAATCCCATGCTGCTGCATATGCTTCTTGCTTTATTCCTGTTCATCTCTTTAAGGTTCTCCCTCACATCCCACACTAACAGGGGTAGAGGGTGGCTCTTTGTCCTCACAAGAAGGTCTTTCTCCTTTCTGTAAGCCCTAACTTACTCTCTAGCTGCTGTTTACTGTGACTTCCTCTGTAGCTGCTATGTTTAGAGGAAGTTGCACTGCAACAGTGGGGAGTATAAGGCTGAGGGCAGGCTGGAAATAATAGTAATTAAATGGTCTCTTTGTGCCTACAACAAACACAAAAACTGAAGCCATGGATTATAGAGGGGAGTAAGTTTAAAAAAAAATTGGGATCTCCACTTAGTGATGAAATGATAGTGAGGTATGTAATAATGTTATATATACATTCTTTTAAAAACAAAAACAGAAAACTCAGTAACTGTAGAACTATCTTTTTTGCTTGACAAATCGCTGTATTCATGTTGCCAATACATTTGCAGACTCTCACAAGTGCTGCCAAGAATGGTGCATCATCAAGCAAAAACAAAGAGGATGAAGATATAGCTAAAGGTAAATTATTAGTCACAGCCTTTGGTTAGAAATGTAACACTTTTAAGTGTTCTAAACTTGTGCTCTGAAACACATTTTGCTACCATGCATACATTTTCCACTAAAAAAGAAAACTGTACTCAGAGAAAACTGTTCCACAGAATGGGAAGTGATAAGGGTGAGGGAGGCCAGGAGAGAATAGGCTGTTTTTTAAAAAAGCTTTGGAGGAGGTGGGGGATAAGAGGTATTCTAACCGTCTGCAGTCCACTGGCATGGGCCTTGGGGAGACTGCTTATGCTGCAGCTGTTCCTCCTCTTTGAAGAGCTCTTACTCTCCTCTTTCCTTCTGCCCCGACCCTCCTCTCTCTCCCCCACCCTCATCTCATCACTCTAAAAGATTGAGGTTTCAAAATGTTTTTATTCTCTGTTTTCCAGTTGAGTGCAGTTATCTTTACTCACATGGCACAGCAAAGAATTTGTGTACAGGGTTTCTGGTACTATCAGTAACATCTCTGCCCTACCCTAGCATGAAAGCTATATCTTATAGTTGGCTTGAAATTCCAATTGTAATTGACATCTTTGCTTTTCTAATCTATTTCATAACTTGTTCATGGCTAGTTTCTTTTTATTGCAGGGCTAAACAAAACTTATTGGAGTTTAGACATGGTTAAAAGTTTAAGAATAAGGAATTTGAATTCAAAATACCTTTAATCAGAGGAACAAATATATATTATGTACTTCATTTTAAAAATACAATATATGAAATTGGTCTTTCACTTTACTCTTTTCAAAAACTAAAATTATTTATACATAAATAATAAAATATACAGACATGTGTCTTTATTTTCCAAACCGTAGCTATTGAATTATCTCTGCAAGAGCAGAAACAACAGCAAACGGAAACTAAATCCTTGTACCCATCTGCAGAAATTCAACAGAACAATCAGAAGATGTTAAGGAAGGTGCGAGCCCTCTATGACTTTGAAGCTGTTGAGGACAATGAGCTCACCTTTAAAAGTGGAGAAATTATTATTGTTTTGGATGACAGGTACAGTATATTCAGATGTAGGTGTTTTTTATTTCTGAAACATAATGTTGGCTGTGAATTTAAATTTATTCATTATTAGCTGTTTCCTGACTGTTTTCTTTGTCTTTCCACGACTTCTGTTACTGCTTTCTTATATACTATCCTTTACACTTGGAACAGCTTTCCAATTAATAATTTCTAGGCATCTCTCCCTTCTCCCCCCCAATTATTTTTGACTAGCCTGTGTATGGCTCTTCTGTTGAAGTCAGAGGGTGCGTCCTTTATTAACACCCACATTTAATTTGTCATCAGTTTAGGTCTGTCTTGTTTGTATCTTTGATCTGTAAGTATTTTGAGGCAAGGATTTTTGCTTTTGACCCTGGCATAAAGCACTCTGTACATACAGTAATGCTGTATAATAAATTCCAGCTCCTTCTAGAAATGATGAAATCCCTGGCTACTGACACTGTCCACATTTGTTCAGTAAACTGAATACTAAATGATTAGAACAATATTTAACAGTTATGTTGTCTTTTAAATCATCAGAGTGCTTCACAGATTAATTATGGATGTAATCTTAATGAGACAGTCATAGACTTCTCTAATTTTTAATTTTACTTTTCACTGTTGCTGCTGTCACCACCACTGCCTTGACTTCAGCTGAAAATAAAACTTCAGCCTCAGCCAGTGTCTTATTTAGCAAACAGTGACTTATTGTTCCTCCTTTTTCTGATATTAGGCATTAGAGCAGAAACTGATATAGCTCTGCCTTTGTTTTTCCCAGTTTGTGTACTATTTGTACAACTTTTAGGCTAAGTTAGTGGGACACAATCAACTCAAAATCTAATTAATTTATGACGAGTTAAAAGAATCTTCAAGCACATCTTCTCTCCCTGAATGATTTTACTGATTTTTTTGGTACGTAACTACTACAGTTTTCCTGTCTGTAAAAATACTTTTCCTCTCCTCTGTTGCTGGATGAAAGTAGAGAAACAGACTGAATTGAGACTAAGTGCTGTCAAATGCACAAAATTGAAGAAAATCTTTAATTTTTTGGTTGTAGAGTGAGAGTGAATTTCAGGTAAAAGTGTAATTTCTAAGTTGACGGTATCTTTTGACTTGAATTTCTTCAACTACTATATACTCTGCGGTAGAATAGCGCCAGTACATTGTATGTCCTAGAGGCTTGATCTTGCAAGTTCTGAGCCTTTGACTACCGTGCCAGTCATGAGGAGCTGTGCGCTTTGCAGAAGGTATTTGGCAATTTGCTCCTATGGGCACACTGATATTGGTGAAGTTCTGCCGGAGTAGAGGGTTGAAGATTAAGCCCATCTTAATAGCAGCTATGGTTTCTTATATCTCCTTGAAAATTGAGAAAGAGAGAGTGATGGAATAAGAACCCCCAGCTATTTAGAATGTTTTTGTTAATCTAACTTTTTAATAGTTTGAATGTTTAAAGTTTTCTAATGCAATGTTTTTCAGTGATGCCAATTGGTGGAAAGGTGAAAATCAGAGAGGAGTAGGACTGTTCCCATCTAACTTTGTATCCTCTAACTTAAATGAAGAACCTGAGACAGGTGAGTTACAAAGTAAAAGCTATCACATGATGCTTTAAAAAGGTGGGCAAGTGAAGTATTCAACTTGACTTCTCTTTAATCCATCAGTACAGTGGTCATGCAATACACCAGGAAGAGAAACAGGAGGTGGAATCCTGACCTCTATTTAAGAAAGTGGGAGTTTTGCCTGTGCCTGCAGTGGAATCAGGACTTTCACCCCTGGGTCTCCCTTTTGCTAAACCAATGTACTTTCCTGTTAGAGAAAGCTTGTTATTTCATGTACTGTAGTCTCTCATGAAGAACAAATTATATTTGAATTCAATAACATAGCACCTAAAATGTTGCTGGAATATAGTTAGGACTCTTGGTGCCATTAGACATTAGTTTAACATTGATTGTATTCGTGCTCATGTCTAAATCACTGTACCATAAAACTGATAGTTTGATTTAGACCAGTAACTGCAGAAGTAATTCTATGTATGCAGTGTTATTGCAGCTGTGTTGGTTCCAGGATATTAGAGACAAGGTGGGTGAAGTAATATCTTTTATTAGACCAGCTTCTGTTGGTAAGAAAGACAAGCTTTTGAGTTTACACAGAGCTCTTCTTTAGGACCTGAAAGCTTGTCTCTCTCACTAACGGAAGTTGGTTCAATAAAAGATATTACCTCATCCTCACTTTGTCTCTAAGTGATTCTAAACATTTACATGGGCATCTTAAAAATTCCGTGTCATATAACGTGTGAGAGTGATGGGGTTGTGTTAGATACTGGTACAGATCAAACAGACCCTTACCTTGATGGGCTCTGATTCATAGCTTTGGACATTTGTCCAAGGAACAAGGGACTAAATTCCAAGTAGAACCTATCATATTCAGAAACTGATCAGCTTGGGGTTATGCTGTAATGCAGTGTTCTCTCCCCTCTTCAGTCCTACAAGCATCACTTTCTGGGTGTCATTTGCTTTTTTTAAGTTCTCCTTGACTTTAAAGATTTGACACCAAACTGTATATTTGTATTTAGAGTCTAAGGAAACGGTTTAAACTATACAATGTTGTATATTTATTTTTTGAGAATAGGAGGATATATTTTTAGGTTAGTATAGTAACAAAGTTAAAGAAGAGGAATTGACGCTTATGTTCTCTTAGCTACTGAGGATAAAACCCCTGTTACTGAAGATACTACAGAAGAAATTAAGAAAGCAGAACCTGAACCTGTTTATATAGATGAGGTATGCAATAATTATTTTTAGAAACTTTTTGATTGTTTTTATATTAAATATAAGCATAACAAAACAAAATATATAGAAATAAGTACACTAAGTGGAAATAGCATATAAATAAGAAAGTTCAGTGTTTATTGTTTGCAAAACCAGGGGAGGAGGGGAGTTGGACACCTGTTCCTGTAAAGGTCATGTAGGGTATTAATAATTAAAGTGACTAAATAGATAAATAAGTGAGAACACAGTCTACAAGTATCGGGGACTAATACATACTAAACTGCAAAGGCATGCAATAGTTTCATGTGTGACCAGACATCCTTGTATTTTTTTTATGCATTTCTATTAGACAGTCACTTTTTCCATTAATGTAGTAGTAAAGAGCTTATTCAGCCAGTCTGTGTATGAGGAAGGAATTGTGGATTTTGGAAGAGCACAGAATATAGCATTTTTTTACGGGTATAGAGGATGTGTGAAAGGTTGGCATGTGGCTGCTTGTATCTCCAACACTGTATGCGTTGCCAATCTAACCTTAAACGCTCTGGAATTCACTAGTACCTGTTTAATATCTTGTTTTGGAAGCAGTCATTTTTAATGGATACAAAATGTGGGGTTAAGTGTTTTATACAAGTTTTGT
Source organism: Emydura macquarii macquarii (assembly GCF_026122565.2). Taxonomy (NCBI): domain Eukaryota; kingdom Metazoa; phylum Chordata; order Testudines; family Chelidae; genus Emydura; species Emydura macquarii. The sequence continues at coordinate 85,993,462 of NW_027131390.1, forward strand.
GAAAATATTAGTCTGTCCATCTGTGGGGTAGTCTGTGCCTTAAGGGCAGTAGTGGTCCTTTAAGGTTTAAAAGCAATAGATATCCCCCTTACGTCCTTATATGGATAGAGATGAAGCAGTCCCAGGAATTAATGATGCTGGGAAGGAAATCCTGTCACTATACCTTTAATAGTCTGGGACCAGGAGTCTTGCAGAGAGGGCAGGGCAAGGCTCCCCTTTCCCACCAACCAATTGGGAATGAACTGAGAGGAGGGGGACAGCATAAAGGCTGCCTTCTCCCTCATAGACACCAGGAGATATCAGCAGGGAAAGGCTGGCATTAATGCTTTGCACCCTGAAGTCTAATTAAGAAAAAAGGGGTCAGCTGAAGGGAGAAATAGGCAAAGGCTGTACAGCTGGCTAACCCAGAGCTCAACTCCAGAGAGGTGAGGTGAGGGTTCCTATTTAGGAGAGAGTGAGTGACTAATTAATAGAGCACAGTTCAATAAGCAGACCTGGGGAGTCCTCATTAAGGAAAGACTGAAAAGGAGTAATCCATAGAAGGAACTAGGAGGCGTTCCAGAAAGAGACTGTTTCCAGGCACAGGAAAGAAGTATCTCCTGAAGGAAATGCTAGTTGGACTGAGCCCAAGATGATGAATGTCCCCAGGTGCATCTGCATAGGATCTTTCTTACTTCTGACTGTCACTAATAAATGAGATCCTTGGAAGGGTCTGTCTGGACCTGTTTATAACCCAGGTGAAGGGAAGGTCAAGTAGAGCCCAGCTCAGCATCACACCTGACTGAAAGGGGCATGCTGGGGTGACTTCGGTATCACAACATGTTTTTGTGCTGATTGGTGAAAATAGAGAGTAGAGAAAAATGTTGTTTAGATCTCTTTATAAGACACATTTTTTCTATTTTCAAATGAAAACCAGAGAACTCTGTGCTATGTTTTAGAAACAGCCACGTTTTAAAAATCTTTTGTCTGTCATTCAGGATAAGATGGATAGCGCGCTGCAGGTACTTCAGAGTATAGATCCTACAGATGCAAAGCCTGATTCTCCAGATCTTCTAGACTTAGAAGGTATTCTTACAAGTACTACTAAACTTGCTAGCTTTAATATCTTAGGCTATGTCTACACTGCAGCACTAATTCTAATTAGCTTAATTCGAATTACAGAAAGCAATTTATAGAAAGCGCTGCAGACTGTCCACACTACAGTGTTTGTGCTGGTTTCTTGCGTCCACACTGGCCAGCCTTAATTCGAATTACAAAGCAGTGCAATGTGGGAAGCTATCCCATAGTGCAACTAACCATAGAGGCTGTTGTGACGAGTGTCATCATCCCAGAATGCAGCGCTGCTTCCCCCCACCCTCTTCTCCCACTCCCCCAATCGCCATTGCTGCAGGCACATGGAGCCAGCTGAACTATGCTCTCATTTTGACCGTGACAAATACATCGCAGCTTATCCTGGATTACTTTAGAACTGTATGCTGTTTGCCTTTCATGCTCCCCCCCACCCCCTGTATATTGCTTGCCTTTGATTTTGATTCTACAGGTGTCTGTAGAATGTAAGATAAATAACAACTGACTCAGTTGTTATGTTAATACGGTGATACAAATGTTTCCATTTCAGTGATGGAAAGCATGATATAATGTATCCACATGTAGCACTGTGAATAAACTCTTAAGAAAGTATCAATTTCCATGATTGGCCACTGAAACAATGTAGCAAAGAATTTCCTCTCACTGCTGGCATTTAAAACGCATTCACCACGCAGAGAGGAGGGTGGGTGGTGAAATCTTTCAAAGGGACAAACTTTAAGGGCTAAACTTTCAAAGGGACAAATCTTTCAAAGGGACAAACTGCGAAGGGCTTGCTGGGCATTTAAAACGCATTCACCACGCAGGGAAGGGGGTGTTGAAATCTTTCAAACCCTTAGAGACAAACTGCAAAGGGCTTGTTGTGTCTGTGTGTGGGGGGGGGTTGATCGCAGCTTGGGTTTTAAACCCATTCACCGCAGGAAATGAAGATTTAATCTTCCCGGGGATGCTTTGGGGGAGGGTACTGAAATGGGGCATCATGGGATACAGTCTGGAGGCCAATTAATTCGAATTAAGTCCCATTGCGTCCACACTCACAGTAATGCGAATTAACTGATGCGCTTCAGGCGCTAATCCCCTTGCAGAGTTCAATTAATTATTATTTATTAATTCGATTTTAAAGGCTCCTTAATTCGAATTAACAATGCGCAAGTGTAGACGCGGGAGTAATTAATTCGAACTAAGGGACTTTAATTTGAATTAAGCCACCAGTGTAGACCAGGCCTTATTCTACAGCTAGTAACAAAAGCATAGTTTGTTTCTGTTTTGTTTCCCTTATTATTTTTCTCGATAGGTCTCGGAGCTTTAAATGTAAAACTACTCTTGGTCTGTACCGATAGAAGGCTCCAATAAATATGTTGGGCTTGATTCTTGGGTATTAGGGTGGTATATTATTGGGACCAAAATCTGCAATTGTTACTTAAGCAGAATTCTTATTGGTATATGGAGGAGGAAAAAGTGACTCTGAGTAAAGGAATTGAATAATAGTGTTCAATATTCTCAAAATCTATTATGCTGTATGAAATTTTTTTTGCTGTATATCAGGCGCTTCCCCTTGAGTCTCTCACATGAACATGCACACATTTAAAAAAAAAACAAAAAAAAAACCTCCCTAAACTAATCAAAATATCTGTTTTGTGCATGCTAAGAAGGAAAAGATTGATGCAATTTCTGTTTTTAGAAAAATTATGCTAGGGGTGTGGAGGAGCATCTAACCAGTTAAGTCTATTTCTTGACACTGGGTCAGCTATAACGGGATAGATATTTTAAAATAGTATATCGCTGTAAAAAGGAACATCAAAATGGCCATACTGGGGTCACACTAATGGTCTGTCTAGCGCATATCCTGTCTTCCATGCCAGATCCTTCAGAGGGAATGAACAGAATGAGAATTTATCCAGTGATCCATCCCCTGTCTCCCAGCCTCAGCTTCTAGCAGTCAGAGGTGTAGGGACACCCAGAGCATGCGGTTGCATCCCTGACCCTCTTGGCTAATAGCTGTTGATGGACTTATGCACCATGAACTTATCTAATTCCTTTTTGAAACACAGTTATACAATATTACCTGGTAATGAGTTTCATAGGTGGACTGTGTTGTGTAAAATAAGTATATATATCTTATTCAAGGTGTGGGCTACCATGGATTTATATAGTAGCATTATGATATTTTCTGTCTTATCTATCCCTTTCCTAGTGGACAGTGTACTCTTAGTTAGAGATTAAGTGAAAGGTGTATTTTACATTGTAATCCTTTTCTTGACAATATATGTAGTGACTAAATCTGTGGTGTCACTGCATGAATTCCTACAGGTCATGAGATGTGCAGTCTCATTGGTGATATTATGGTGCGTTGTAGCTCTAAAATAATTGACTTTCATTAGATATAGATGAAGCAGTTTTGAAAGGATTATTTGCTGAAATTTCAGTGCTGTTTGTAGTTAGTAGTTTGTTATATAGCAAAGTAATTCTTGATTCCTCTCCTTTTTTGGATAGAACTGTATATATTTGGAATAACTGGAAAATTAATAGTTGTCTCTAATTTAAGATATTTAAGATTAAGAGCAAAAATAAAAAAGACTGGGTAGTAAACAAATATGATAATATTTCCATTAATATTTCTGTACTCAGCTAAAACATATTTTTACCCAGGACTAGTCTTAAAGTTTTAATTGTACAATATATTAACACATTTGTCTTCACAGATATCTGTCAACAGATGGGTCCTATGATAGATGAAAAACTGGAGGAGATTGATAGGTGAGCATCTTAGAAATACAAATGTCTGTTAAAAAAAAACATTTTTTTATTATTTAATTAAGACTGTTTCAAGAGTTTCTTGGTGTAACTGTTGCAAAATACCCGTGGTGTAAGTAACTTTGGAGGAGTTTCAAGTAAATTGTTTGTTTTTAATCAGGAAACATTCAGAATTATCTGAACTGAATGTGAAAGTTCTAGAAGCCTTGGAACTCTATAACAAACTGATGAATGAAGCACCTATGTATTCAACCTATTCGAAGCTCCATCCTTCAGCACATTATCCACCCACATCAGCTGGTGTTCCAGTGCAGGTCTGTACTCTTTTCAGAAAACACAGGCTTTCCTAATATGCATCTTCTTTTTAAAGGCTGATGATAAAGCATGAAGGAGAACAGGCTTTATTGCTAGCTTCTAAACTATTTGACATTTCTTCACAAGCATTAAATCCTGTAGAATGAAATGTACTCTAGAACAAAATAAATATCTTTTATAGTTACCTTCTAGCACTAAATGCAATTGCTAATCTTTGCTATACATTTAATAGAAGGATGTTGTATTTGAGTGTTGAAAGCTTAACAACCCAGTTATAACTAGTTTTCCTAATGACAGTCACTCACTCAAATTTTTTTTCACAATCGTTTCACAGATGGATAGATTTACTATGAGTCATATGTCCTTCCTTAATCTCAAAAGAAAATGTTACTCTTCTATCTATTTTCAGTGATGTGATTGAACTTTCTAATATAGTATGCATCATGAGGGCAATGCACTTTTTCCAAATATAGTAATTCAGCTTTGGATGTATCGCTATCTGATTCTCTTAAGCAACAAGCAGTTTGTGCATTAGTCGGTTAAATAACTCCAATATTGGATTCAGCATGAACTCTTATGTGCCCAACGTATGTTCATTTATGAAAGCAAAAAATGGAGAAAAGGCAGGGAGTATTTTAAAGGACACACTTAGGAGGAAAAAGGAGAATGTGGCTGCATATTTTAGGTGGGTTTTAAATGAATGTTAATTGTTCAATGTGAAAAGAATAGTTACCATAGCAACAGCCACATCAAAGAAGATGCACTTAACCATTATGCCATGCCTTGAACTCTTGGAAATGATGAAAGATTCATTATATATGGGGGCAGAAAAGAGATTCTGGGCATGAGATTCTGGAGTTTTTAATATTGCTGTTCTCTTCTGAGATAAGCTTCCTGCTATGGAAAAAACAGGAAAATGGTGCTAAACTCAATTGTATTGCACAAAGTTATGTATTTCCATCTATGTACATATACTTCATTCCAAATCCAAAACCAGTGTGGGCTATATTCATATTTGATTTCTGAGTGTATACTGCATTAGCTTACCCTGCTTGTGGCTTGAATAGTGAAGACTTTAAGAAAAATCAGTTATTTACATAGGATATATGCCATTTCATACACAGTGGAAATGTTCTGTTCTTTTAAGTATGTCTTAAAGATGCAGTCTTTCACCAGTACAAATAAACTGATAAAGGGTCTCTCGATTTGTGTTTCTCCTTTGTCAAATGTGAACTGTGCCTCTTTAGGTTACATTAAGTCAGGAAGGTTACAGCAAGGTTAACTTTTTTCATGTTGTATACCTGGTTTATTTATCTCCTAGCCTATGAAATATACTAATTTACAATGTGTCTTAGGGTGCATAAACAAGGAAGGTATAAATTTAAAAATCACCATGCCATCCTCCTGCTGAGTACATTTGTCTACAGTGTGATTTGAAATAACAAACAGTGCAAATTAAGGATGGAGTAGTTAAAAAAATGAGGCTGCCGGGAGAGGCAGAGTGAATGTAGGCAGTGTGTTTATCACCTGAGGGAGCTGCAGACCTTACTGCAGCTAAAAATGTCTTCAAAGGAACGTCAGCTGATCTTCCTCTAACAAAGTTTCTGATACATGGGTATTGAGTCACTTCTGTTAAATCCCCACCCACCCATACAGCGACATGCTTGGGAGATATGGGGGAGTTTCATTCCTTGAGATAGTAAAATAAGTGGACTTCCTGAGAATCCTGTTCTCTAGGCTTTAGTGTGACATTTCTGCTTCATTGGGCACTAAATGTGTAACAGAATCTGAGCATTATACTTTTGGACTATATATATATTCTGTTCAGTTCAGACAAGTTGATGCATGGTGTGTGTTCTACTTCATTTACAGCCATATTCTGTACAACCACATGGTGGGAATTATATGGTTCAGGGTATGCACCAAGTCACGCTTCCCCAAGGCTACAGTCTAGGATCTGATCAGATGGGCCAACTGAGGTCTCTGCCTCCAACTATAAATTCTTCAGGAGCAACTCAGCCTGCTCAAACTTCATATTTAAGGTAACACTTCAGCAGGACTTCAATTTTAAATTTGATTTTTCCCCAGAGTAGTAAGCACTAAAAGTCTAGAGGTGGGTAAAGTCTTAATGAATATTAAATGTTGCTTAAAAATTTTTTTTTGGTTACTTCAGAAATGTGCAAAACCAAATTGCTTTTGAATTGACTTATAGCATTATAAGCAAAGCAGCTTAGTAATTATAACAGTCAGTGTTTTAAAATTAGAGTATTTTTTTCTGTTGCAGCCCTGGACCAGATTCTGTGTCAAACTCAGCATACATGAACCAGAACGCTGGCCTTCAGTCAGCTACGAGTACAGCTGCTTACACCCAACAAATGGGAATGTCTATGGATATGTCAGCTTACCAGAACTCTACATCTAGTTTGCCTCAAGGAGCAGGCTATCCTATGGCAGTTCCACCTCATTCAGTTCCACAGCAACAAACAAATTACCATCCACAGCCTCTCCTTTGAAAATAAACCAGGCTCATATTCGTAAAAACATTCATAAATGTTGGTAAGCCTCTTGATTTTAATAGCCTGTCGTTGGTATCCAGGTACACTTTCCTCTAGTTAAAATAAACAACCCAACTTGCTGCATTATAAGCGATTATTTCAGAGTTAAATGTACTTAAAATTTGATTGTTCAGAATCTTTCTAAAGACAGTTTGAGCTAATGATTAAAACAAATCATAAATGACTTCAATCCCCACTTCAGTAGCCTCCATCAACTCTAAGTTTCAGTCTCATAGCATCATTCTCTAAATTTAAGTAAGAGAATCCTTTCCTTTTTATGTTTCTGGAAACTGGAGAGGGTGCTTTAGAATCTAGCTATTTTGCTTTATTTGTTCTTTTGGTAGTCCTTTCTATTCCATTCTTTTAGACAGTCTTTTTCACTTCAGTAGTATTTCTTCCCCATGGTTTAGACAAATTCTAGTTCTGTTTGTTACATTATAAGCAGTTCTGCTTTATGGGATGCATAATAGAACAATTGCATGATAAAGCAAGTGTGAACTGGGAGGGAGAATATTCATTAACATTATAGCGATGAGGACCACGTAAATACAGCAATATGAAAATTAAAGGGTTTTTTTATATTATTGCCAGACTTGATATGGCGTTCCAAGGGGGTCTTCTGTTTCCCTTATGAGGAATTAATTCAAGTGTTTGTTACCAGGGAGATCTCGTGCTCCTTCTCCAGAATGGATGGCGCTCACAGCATCTTTCCTTCCCAAAGATGGGTAGGGAACGCTACAAACTAACTGGGGGTGCTCTGAGATTGCAAGTTACTGAACTGGGAATTCGTGAAATCTGTCTTCATTTTTGTTGTTTAAGGGTGGGAGAGAGGCTCAGGAGTGCTGTTTATCGGGGGCCTGTGGGAATCTGCCTTCTTTGCTCTCCAAATGATGGAGGTGTGCTGGGAAGTGAAGGAGCTCCAGAAGCACAAGTTATCTTTATGGACCGGGGAGCTCTTGCCTTCTTTAGGTTTTCCTCTCACTGTCACCATTAACTTGTCTAGATTATTACATTGAGGATATATACTTACACCACTGTGGATCCAAAGGAAAGGTACTGTGTTAGTGGGACTGTTTTCCTCTTTGGACATAAGGAATGGATATGCACTGAAAATGACAGGCATGCCTTTAAAAAAGGAATTGCCTCATGAATGAGGAGCTGTAGCATTCTGTGGAAAAGAAACAAGATCTGGAGACTTTTCCTGACACTGTAATTTTTATGGGTGGCTTTTGTAAAAGAGTAGATGAATTACAAGAGCTGGATACACTTTCAAGAATATGTGAGTTGTTTCCCTGTATTTTAATTACTGGAAATTTGCACATCTCTCTCCTCCCAGTTACCTACTTGGCTTCTTAACATGATCATATTTATACATATTTTTAATTTTGTTATGAATGGTTGATATTTAGACTGGGAAGAATAATGGATATGAATAACTTTGATAAAAAAAATCTTGGTTAAATGCATGGAAATCTGAAAGCATGTCCACAAATAAGTGTTTTGGTGTATATTGTTTTCTACCAGATGACACCTTGTTACATTGTAGATCTTCCTTGTGTTCTCCCAGAATAAAACTTACCATCTGTTCAGTGCCACCTCCATTTATCTTACTGTTATTAAATACATTATTTAGTATGATCTTGTTCAGATGCAGCTTCATATTGGAACAATAAGATATTCAGTACCTGGCCTTTGAATCATTTGATACTCAAGTTTGTGTAACTGGAGCTGTAGTCTTTCCTCTCCGGTGTTTTAATTTGGCATTATCCTTCCAGGTGAAGCTGTTCAGCATAAATATAAAGTGCTTTAATATGACACCTTTAAAGCATTTTGATAACATGTTCTTTGGGGACAGGGGAGAACTAATTTCAAAAGCTGCTGTTTAGAATTCTTACTATTTGGAAATTTGTATGCAAGGACTTATTTTGTTCCAAATAATATTTAATCAAATTAAACTCTAACATTTGTGTTTGTCACTGAAATATAAAGAAGTTTTTTATTGGATTCAAAGTGTTAGAGCCAGTATAAATATTGCCCAATATCTTAATTTGGGATGAAGAGAGTTGGCTCAGAGTTAGAGTAATGTGTTTGATTAAATTTAGTTCTTTATAATATATGAAGTATAAATAGTGTATATATCATTTGTGTCTGAGATTTTATACACATGCCTATATATACACTTAAAAACAAAACAAAAAAAACCCTGACACTATATATTTGGCATCCTATATTCTCTTGTAATCCTAATCATAGGCATTTATGAAAGTTGTAGATAGTGTAAAATATTTGATTGCTATTAAAATTGTGTATTTAGAGGGTTTTGGTGTTAATGGGATCAGTTTTTTCTCCTCATTCTTCTATACCTTATCATATTTATTTTTAAGGCCTGATTGTAACTAAACATGCTGCCAAAGGAACATCAGACTTCTACACTAGGTTTATACCTGCTGTCTTATATCGGGAGTAAATAATAGCTAACTTTTGCTTTTTCATATAAATTCATATGGTTAAAATAGAAATTTCTGCAACTTTAAAATGAGAATTTTATTATTGTATTTAACTTTGTTTCATGGGTATCAAAAATAGACTGCATAAGCTTTATTCTACTTTGAATTGTTTACCTGCTAAAAAAATTTGTGTAAAAATGTCACTTTTTCACTTGAGCAATAGGTAAGGACATCATTTGTCTGTAATGTCACCATGCAGAGAATGTTTTAAAGGTTTTTAAAATTTCAAATATCTTTGAGTTGACAAGCACCTTGTCTATTTAATACAACCTTGTTTTTCGAAATTCCAATATTCCAAAATAAAATGGGTAATTAATGCAATTGTTAAATCTTAAAACATGTTCTGTGTTCATTTTGTTTTGATGAGTGGACTTTCATGTTCATACCTGCTGTCTTCTGGAGTAGTATAACTCAATGAAAAGTTGCCATTTTGAGAAGAAAGCTGGTGGTGGTTATAAATGCAGCTCCATTCTATTATTGTAACTGTTTTCCTATAAGAAGGCCTTTTTCTTTATTTACATCTATGTATCTTTTTAAAGAAGAAATATAGCACAATATTAAACATGAGCAGGATTGGTTCCTATAAATTTAGTGAATGTTTCTTTTTAGGATATTTTCTACACTTATAGTAGATAAATTGTACATGAAACTGACTGAAATTATTTTGATCTTTTTAGTTAAGATTGAATAGATGAAAGGAAGAAGAAAGAAAGAAATAGGGGCAGATCATCGGCTATTGTACATTTTCATAGCACAATTGAAATCAGTGAAACTGTGACAACTTCACCCTGCCTGGTGATTTGTCCCCATAGTGCAGTGTGTTTGAATGCATTCTGCAAGCTCATTCTGCAGGTTAGGCTCCCACTGCTTTTGTCTGTCTAGATTTAAACGGAAGAGTGTAAATTTAGCTTATCTAAAGTAAAAGACTATTGGGTGGAGAAGGGGACTGCAGTTTATAGAAAATACTGTCTTCAGGGAATTTGCAGTGTTAATAGTAACCAACTGGCCTTTGCCTACAGTATGTTTCCATTGCCTTTTGTGAATAAAACAAATTTGTTTAACAAACAGTGAAGAGTCTTCTCTCTGTTTCAAAGTTAGAGAAATATGTAGCCTCTTCCTAGTCACACCATTTGGCTTTTTGTATATATGAATATCCTATCTAAAGTATGTTTGACACACAATGCCTCTATATAATGGTGGTTGATCAATGCTGTGGTGAGGAATAATTATAGTCCTAACTACAGATTATATTCAGTTTTATTGCATATTGCTAGTTTTTTATACATAAGAAAAATATATCACTCTTCTAAAATTTCAGTTATTACATCTTAAAAGTAAAAGCTAAGAGTAGATTCTGTAAGTAATAGAAACTCTCTTTAGACCACCATTGATACCCATCTAACCAAAATGAGAAAGCCAGCCCACACAATAAGGAAATAATCTCATGGTCCGAAGATCCCATGTAGCATATCTAAGGTAGGGGGAACAAAAAGACTACATAATTTATCAGACCAATAAGCCTGAAAACAAAATGTTCCTATGAGTCATTCTTTAGCTGTAAGTCACTGGAACATATTTTGTCAATCACTTACTTGTATTATCATCATGAGTCACTTGTAACTTTCATGGGATAGTGTCAGGTCAGTTTAGGCCCCAAATTTAAGCTTTGTAATAACAAGCACTTAAAAACCTAACAGCACAAGAAGTGTTTAAAGGATCTTTGTAAAATGTCAGTGAGTAGTTTTTCAATCCAGATATTCTCTCACTGCTAAGGTGAGAGAGTGTGAAACTGATGATAAGCTACAGTGAATCTGGACAAATTCCCTAGTGTCTTAGTTTCCTGGACAGTAAATTAATGTGGGAAGTCAGCCAAGCAGTGAGAGTGGTTAAGATCCATAATTAAAGAAATATTTCCTTACTATTATTAATTTAGATGATTAAAACTGAATTCTAAAAATCTAATTTAGATTTCACCATTCATGCTATACACTTCTTGAACTGCATTCATCTTGGACAAAGAAGCCAGGCTAACTAATTTCATCTAAAGAATTCTAAATTCTGCAATTTGAGTGCATAGAGGATATTAATCAATCTGATTATACTAGGTCTCTGCTTGCTTTCTACCAGATGTCTGTAGGGTCTTATTTTTGTTGCTTGGTGCATACATTGGGGAAAAATGAAAAAAGGCATTTTTCCTCTGTCAGTGAATGCTATTGGATATTGTTCAAAATATAAACAGTGAGTTAACAAAACTAACAAATGCAGGTAATCTTTTGCAATATCATATTAAATGTAGGGGTAATCTCTACTGAGTAAAGCCTACTCTCTAGGTTCAAAAGATGGCATAACTTAAAACTTGCCTGTTGTGAAGTGTTCCTTGGCTTCTATCCTTTGTCATTTTCCTACAAGTATCAGATGTTAAAAATAAGTGTTTTCCTGGGGAAAAATATTTCCCTTTAAATTTTAATTTGCCTAAAGGTGGTAGGATTATATTTTCAACCTATAAATGTGAATAAAACTCTTACCACTGTCCTCTGAGAAATGTACCGGTCATGATACTGTCACATCTGTAAATTTTACTTTTTTTCCTTTCTCCCACGAAATCCTGGTTAGAATACACAGCCAATGCTGGTTTTACTGGAGAAACCCAATCCTATTCTGCAGGGGAAGAGGGGTGTCAGTTGTGGGTTGTCTTTTTTTTTTTGTGTCTAGTGGCAAACATCTCACAGGTACACACTTCCCCTTCTCAATTTAGTGAGAGGTGTGATGTACTTCAGGTAAAGCTACAGGAAAAGAAAGCAGGAAACTTGGATCCTATTTCCAACTGTTCCCCAGATTTCCTGTGCAACTTAGAACAAATCACTTTGCTTTATTTTCATGCTCTGTAAATGGGGAGTAATTGTGCTCTACTTCACAGGTGTGGGGTAAATGTAATGCTCTCAATTGGAGGATGCTATAGAAGTACTAAGTAACATTACAGTAGAGGACTAAACAACTATAGATTTTGTGGCCAGATTTTCTTTCCAGATAAACAATTTTAGAGTCAGTGGGCTAAATTATGCTCCCAGATGAGTGTCAACCTCTGGCATCTGCATTCATACATCAGCCTACCAAGCCCTGAATGTGACACAGTGCAACAGGAAGGTATCATTCATGTAGGAAATGTAATGCTGTATGATAAATAACTAAGATTAGTTGATCATTTCTATTGTAAATAATTTTCAACAAATGACATCAACTTTGTACAAGAGTGGAGTATTATGTAAATAAAATCATCCCTCAATATTAAGTACATTTGAGATGCATATCTGCATTTGGTTTAATAGTTTTAATCTGGATATATATATATATATATACATACATACACACACATATATCTGTCTCCTGTTAAAAAGTACAGTGCAAAAGCTGGACATAATATATAGTGGATGAAGAACTAACCTTGTTTTTTCTAATGGCTGATACAATTCAAAATGTATGAAATATTGAATTACTTGATGGTTTCAATAAAATTTCTGTTTTCTGTTCTTATGTTAGAGATACATCCATGTTTAAAAATCTTTTCATAATCTGCCACCATAGACCATCTTCGTACCAACCCTTGTCTACACTACCCTGAAGTTTTAAGTCCTGAACTTTGTTGGAGGACTATGGTGTCTGTCATTCTGTGCTCTTTCTAGAGTCTGGAAAAACTGAAGGTTCGTATCAGCTGCACCTCTTCCTCCTGATCAACTTCACAGGAATTGCATCTAAGCAGTCTGGTCTGCAATATAATGAGGAAAGCTAACAAAAAACCCTAAATGCCTAAATTAAATAAATCTTAATTGAAGCTAGAGGTCAGCAGAGAACAAGATAGATTGTATGCAGCCACTTTGCTGGCTAGGGCAGGCACATATATCTCTCAGTTCTCCCAAACTTCCATGCGGGGATTTTGGGGGTTAAGAAGACTAGAGGACAGCATTGATTCTAGTAAACGAACTGAATGAAAGGATGCAGTTCTAGTGACTGACTGAACTTGAGATTAGAGAAACCAGGTGGGTGAGTTAATATCTTTTACTGGACCAACTTCTATGAGAGAGAGAGAGAGAAGCTTTTGAGCTTCCACAGAGCTCTTCTTCACAACCTCTGTAAGCTTGAAAACTTCTCTCTCTCACCAACAGAAGTTGGTCCAACAAAAGATATTCCCTCCCCTACCTTATTTCTCTAATATCCTGGGCCCAACACAACTACAACAACCCTGCATACAACCATAGAACTTAAAACTAGACACACATGATAGGAGAAAGGACATAGAAAATACAATGCTACAGTCCATCAAGGCATCCTGGGATTAATGTCACAACACAGGCATCAAAAATGGAAAGTAACATCACCAGATATGCAATCTCAGCCCAACTATGTAATATGCATGTCATGCTGTCTATCTAATATATGTAATTTATGGCGTTCCAGTGTGGATATATAACATAGGACATATTGTATCTGTCTCTGTGGTCATATCTGCTGTCACTTCCTTCTACTGACATATCCAAGTGCTTGTCCTTTGTCCTCCAAAAATTTGTGAAGATGATTTGTCCTACTAAGACTGAGTTTACTACTCACTGTGTCTGAAAGCCTTAGATATAGTTGTGTTGCTATAGAGCCTGTTCCCAAGATAGATTTTGTTTTTTATAAAAGTTCATTTTTTTAACTTCATGTTTCTCCATATGCATTAAAATTACAAGATATGGTGCATATAGCTGTATTGGGCCTTTGCCTCAAAATCCAGTCTTGCAAGGTCACTGTAGTTCTATGCAGGGGATGCCCATTAGGCCTTGGCCAACAAAATGTTTGGGGACGTGTGTGTGAGCTACTGTAAAAGGAAAGGCAGCATTTAAGAATATGCATTACTAGTGCAATAGAAATCTTTACAAAAGGGTTCTGTGTGTCATTTCAGAACTCAGTGGTGTCACATACACATCTAATAATCCAACTATCTATATATGGTTGCTCCTTTCAGCAGTTGCAGGTTTTCAGAACTTTGCTGGTCAGTGTCTTGTTTGGTGTAAAAATTGATGTGGGGTAAGGTAATTTCTTAATGTACATGTCCTTTTTCCCTGAGCAGGCGTGGCAACCGCTTCTTGCAGCAATCTTAGGCCAAGCACCTATGCCCTAAACTAGCTGCCTGGGACCTCTCTTTCACTACCACTTGCACACAACTCCAACCCATCCACCTGCTTAAACATACCTTCTGCCCACTTTCCTCCTCCTGCCTGTGTGCTTTTCACATTGTCTAGTCCAAGGCTCTTCTCCAACCACATGGTCTGCAAAAGGTGGCCTGGCTATTAACTCTTACTCTCCTGTGGTGTTCTGCAGCATAAAGAAAGCTCAAAGAAGTCTTAACAGCCCAGACCGTGCATACCTACTCCCTGAATGAGTCCCTGAGGAAGGTTACTACATGGCATCTTCAACTCTTTCTATTGAGAATTTTAACTTGGGTGCTGATCACTGACTAAAGCTGGTTGGAAATATTCTGACAATGTTTTTTCCACCAGGAAAACACCAATTTGGTGAAAGTAAAACATTTGGTGGAACTGTGTCAGTTTTAACAAATCTTCCAATGGAACATAGGTTTCAAAACGTGTGTGCTGGTCAGGTTTCCTGCCAGCTTGCCCACCCAGCTCTTTGGGAGCCTGCCTGAGGAATTGCCTTGGAGTTGGGATCCTGATTCCTAGGACTTCCAGGATCTCTGGTTCCAGGGTAGTCAGCATCCACAGGAGTACTGTCTGAGGACCAGGGATTCCAGGGCTGGCTTAGCTGGCTCCCTGGGTTGTCCAATTTTCTGGGCAACTGGTTTCCCCAGGCTTTGCAAGTCAGGCAGGCCCAGGAACAAGCAGTTCCAGGAGCCTGGAAGCTATGGGGTCACCAACTCTGAGGCAGACTGTAGGTGGGGGCTGCTATGGAGCCAAATAACCCAGAAGCCCTGGCTGAAATTGACATGATTCTTGTTAGTTTCACTAATCCCCACCACTTTTAGCAGTGGTGAGCCCCACCATATTTTGTTTCAGAATATGGGCAATGTTTCCAAAACAACTTATTGCAGGATTTCAGTTCTGTGAAAATATTTGCGTTTTTGTCTTTTCATCCCAGTTCCGGATTGAAAAAAAAAAATCTGAACATTGAAAATGTGCAATTGAAATCCGGTTTTCTGACCGGCTCTATCAATGACCCTCTACTGTGCAAGGCAATAGCATCTTAACATTAGGCAGGTGTGTGTATGCACTGAATAAATAAACATTCATTTCCCTCTTTGTGTGTGCATTAAAATGACCCAAATTCAGAACAACTATTTAGCCCCTGCTGTATACACTGGTCCTAAAACCCACCTGCCTAATGACAAATCACATAAAATCTTGGACTTTTTTTTTTAAAGCAGTAGTGCTCAATCTTGATGTTTCATTTAAGCTGTGGGAGAGGGAGATGTGCCTTCTCCGTGTGCCAAAAACACTTAGAGGCAGGGATAGCTTCATGCAGTAATTTATCCTAGTCCGGGTCTCAGAACCATGTGGGTTGACCGTTTGCCTACACAGAAACTCATAGACTTCATTGGCGCATCAGAGGGGTGTACCTATGCATATGTGAGTGCAGTAGCACCGGCTTACTTATGAGGTTGCGAGACGGGGGCTGGTTAAAGATCTTGAGGCTGTGGCTTTAGGGGAATGCTGCCACGTGGTAATGATATAACAAATTGTAACATTGACTCATTCAATTTTGTTCCTTCTGTTCTGTGATTTTCCCAATTGTCTCTCGTCTTATTCCTCCTACACTGGAGGCTGTTTGGGTCAGGGACTGTCTCTTTTGTGATATGTTTGTAGGATGCCTAGCGTAATGGGGCCTTAGCCTCTGTTACAATAGCAGTAAATAATAAATACAAAATAAACCATGGAAAATGCGTATGGGGGCATACGTTATTCCATTGGGCTGGAGGGTAATGAAGCATTGAGAGCTAGGAAAAGGGTTCCAGGAGATGTGCATAAACGCTTGGAAGTTGCAGAGCAAGGTCACTAGCGCATGATCAGGGGGTTAGAAAGGATCGTACCAACCACAGCAAGATCGTAGAGAGGAGCTAGAAGAAAATACATTTCCCAGGGCAGGGAGGCCGATGAACCTAGCTCACGAACTGTGTGTGTTTGTGGGGAGCGTGGGTCTGCACCGCACACAGAGATAGGGGGACCCGAGAGCCAGTGTGAAAAATCGGGACAGAAGGTGCGGGATATAGGCACCTATATAAGACCAAGCCCCGAAGATCGGGACTGTCCCTATACAGTCGGGACCTTTGGTCCCCCCTACACAGAGATCATGGCAATCCGGGGTGCAAAGGATCGTGTCTCCAGAGGAAAAGCGGGGAGAGGGGAGCTAGGGAGGAATTCCTGGCTATTTAGAGCTGGAGAAGGGATACCCTGTTTTGGAGGGGGAAGGGTAGGGAATAGGGAAAACTTAGCCGTCCTCTCTCTCTCTCTCTCTCTCCCCCCGCCCCAAGAACTCACTCGCTGGCTTCTTCTGTAAAACACGCACCACGGTGAGCGTGGGGCAAGCCAGGGGCGGCCGGGGCGAAGGAGACGCTGCAGCTTGAAGGCGGGGCTGTGGAAGCGCTGCTCTCTCCGCGCGCGCCGCGCAGGGCAGGGCAGGCTGCTGGGAGGGAGCCGAGCGGGCGCAGGAAGCCCTGATTGAAGTGGGCAGGGGGAGGCGAAGCCAGCGATCGCCCGCCCGCCGCGTCCGGAGCGGAGGCTATGCTGCGCTAGCCATGTCCAAGCACCCCTCCTCCTCCTGCAGCAAGAACGGGCTGGCGGATGGGCTGCACACCCCCATCTTCCAGGTACCTCCCCCCTCCTCCTCCTCCTCCGCCAGCCTGTGCCGCGCTCTCCGCGATCCCAGCTGGGGCAGCCGGCGGCGGGGCTGCCGCGGCGCAGGGAGGGAGCATCGCCTTAGCTCCTGGCTGCGATGGCTGCGGTGGGTGCTGGGCCGGGCCGGGCCGGGGCTCTCTCTCTCTCTCTCTCTGTCTCTCTGTGCATCCCCTGCGGGGCGGCGGCCGGGGAGGGCGCTGAGGGGCGAGGGCGGGGTCGGCGGGATTAGGTGAGGGGGACCCATTACCGGGGCTACCGGCCCTTGGGGCAGCCGGGCAGCGAGGGCGGCTCTGCTCCCAGCGCAGCCCAGGCTGGCTGGCCCCTAGCCGGTCACCCCCCCACCGTCCTTGTGACCCGATCTTTCTTTCTTTCCTCCCCTGGGGAGCTCAGGTGACCCGAGGCACGGCGACCCGCAGGAGCAGGTTGAAACGATCCGACGGGAGCACGACGTCCACCAGTTTCATCCTCCGGCAGGTAGCGTGCGCGGGGGCCGAGGGGAAGGGCAGCGCCGGGCGCGGGGGAGATGGTGACCGCCCGCCCGCAGCCCGGCGGGCAGCTGAACTCCGTCAGGCCGGCCCGACGGGCGGACCTGCTGAGAGTTGAGCGGATCGTAGCTGTGCGTGTGTGTGCTGGATGCGATCCGCATTTCTCGGCGGAAATGGCTGTCCCAGAGATTCCTGCTGCATCCGAGCAACCCGGGGTCCCAGAGAAAGGAGTCGTGTATTCCCCACCATTGGATCGAGCCAGCGAGGCCCCGTTGTCGTTATTTCCCTCTGCAAACCAGTTCTTCGCTCTGATTTTAGCTGGGCTTGGAACTGGTTTCAGTCATTTCGTCTGTATTAGTGTTGCTGTCAAGGCAGGGAAGCACTGTGTCTGGGGGTTTAGGCAGCTGCGGATCTATCTCAGGTGCAGTTGGATAAGCAGCAGTTTGTGTAAAGAGGAAGGAAGGAAGTTTTCATGCCCGATACATAACTGAGATTTGGATAAGAGGGGTTGCAGTTCCACATTTCCCCAAATATTTGGGACAAGGTAAAGGGAGTGGGTGCAGAAATGAAAAGGGATGACTTTGACTTGGATTTCTCTTTGTTAAACTAGAAAGTGCAGGAGGATTGGAAGCATTTCTGTTTTAACTCCTTCTGGTGGTTGAGTATTTCTTGAAAATGCTGGCTGACAGGCGGGTAGGCTTTTAGATGCTGTTACAGTTCTTCTCGGCCAAAAAGCAGGAAGATGGACTAGATGCCCAGAGCTAACCTGGGTCCCGTTCAGCCATTTCTATCAAGTGTTGACTGCGGAATCCTTTTATTTAGACTTGAGTGAAGGCGAATTCCTTTCTTTCTCTCTCTCTCTCTCATGTGTATTGAAGAACTCTGCTATTTTCTAAGACAGTACTTGTTAGTCTACAGCACTGGCTCTCAACCTTTCCAAACTACTGTACCCCATTCAAGAGTCTGGTTTGTCTTGCATACCCCCCAAGTTTTGCCTCACTTAAAAACTACTTGGCTTACAAAATCAGACATAAAAATAGGGAAGTCACAGCACACTATTACTGAAAAATTGCTTATTTTCTCATTTTTTTCCATATAATTATAAAATAAATGAATTGGAATATAAATATTGTACTTACCTTTCAGCATATAGTATATAGTGCAGTATAAACAAATTATTGTATGAAATTTTAGTTTGTACTGACTTCACTAGTGCTTTTTATGTAATCTGTTGTAAAACTACGCAAATATCTAGATGGTTGAGAACCACTTGCCTGCAGTATTTAGGGAACTTTAGCACTTCCGGTTCCAGACTGAAATATTAGGGTCTCCTGTGACTCGTCCATGCCTAGAGTAGCCTACCTGAAAATGCCAAGTTCAGGGCAGGTTGAAAAAGGAGAGCAGATTCTCCCAGAACTAGTGGGTAACACTGATTAGATTCCCTGACCAGTCACAAACAATGTCCTGATTTCCTAGACTGGTTATCAAGAAACTACAACAAAAAATATGCAACCCCCTTTATTGGATTTCAGTCTTGGCTCCCAATCAGCAACTAGGTCCAGTAAATAGATAAGTTATTTAAACTCTACTCCCTTTACCAAAATGTTCTCCTGATCCCCAAAGGGCATTGCCAGATTAATATAAATTTGGATTTTACCCAAAATACCATGCTGCCAATCAATCCTTTAGTAACTAAATTGAAAGGTTTATTATAAAAAGAAAGAAACAAATAAGAAGAGAGATGTTAAATTATCAAAGCAATTAGATACATAAAAATGACTTCAAAGTCCATATATATCAGATCCTCAGCAGAACTGTAGAGCTTACAGGTTTGTCCAGTTCCTCTGGCGTCCATCCAGGTCTCAGTCCTTTGTTTCACAGCCTCAGTTGTAGATGAGTTGATCCAGAGGTAGGAAGCAGGAATGAAGACAAGATGGAGAATGGTGCAGCTGCCTTTTATGTCCCTTTGCCATGCGACTTGTCCCAAACACAGCCACACAGCACATGGCGTGGAAAAGTCTGAGTCCCCTGTCCTTAAATTCTAGGGGGGTAGCCATGTTAGTCTGTTTTTAGCAAAACAGCGAGAGTCCTGTGGCACCTTAAAGACTAAGAAATTTATTTGGCCATTAGCTTTCGTGGACAGGAACCCACTTTGTCGGATGAGCATGTCCATAACCTTGTCCATACGCATGTTCTTACATAAGGTGTAGCCTTGGCTTCTCTCCCTAGGTTCATTGTATAGGTGACGACCCCTCGATGGGTCATCAGTGTTGACACTAACTAATCTGCCTGGGTGGTGTAACCCAAGCACAGCACAATTTTTGGATACAGATGTATCACACATCCATAACTTACAATACAAATATGACACATATACCTAAACAATATAATCATACTTTGCAAATTATAACCTTTCCAATGGTACCTGACATGGCATATCTGGTAAGAATCGTTGCAATTTTGTCATATTGGTATTAAATAATTGGTCACCCCTAATCCATATAGCAACACATCTCCATATAATATACATTGGGTTTTGTTTTGTTTTTGTTTGTTTCTAGATATGTCATAAGTGTTCGTTGTTTTTTCCCCCTACTTATTTTGTGCAGGAAGTATGAAAGTAAATGACTGTTCTTATTATTTTATATATCTAGTGAAACTGGCATGTTCAGTACATATTAGACATACTTTAATGTATTTTTCTCTTAAATGACCCAAAAATAATTTGAGAGAAAATAATTGTGTTGTATTGATTCCCATTTCTGTGCCATAAAAACTGAACATTACAGCAGCAGGATTTGAAATTAACATCAAATGGTTCTTTGTCCTGTTGTTGTTCTCATAAGAAACAGCCTTTTTCTTGAGGCTATGAGCCACTTCATCATGAACGAAGTTTAATAGATCATTGGAGACGTTTTTAAAGCAGCCCTTGATATTTTTGTCTAGATTTTCTTGCAATTTAATTTTTTATTGCAATTTGCCTCAAAAATAAACTTGGCAAAAATTGTGGATTTTGATTAATTGTAGCCTGTATTTTGTTGATACCAAGTCATAATTTTTTGCATTGGTGCGCCCAATGCTGTATTCAGGTCTGTGTGGTGGGGACTTTTGTGTCTGTCGAGAGACTCGCTTAGGGGCCAGGTAGGTTGGATTGCAGGGTCAGGACCTTAGCATTTTATTGGCTAAAAATGAATTACTGGCTATCTATCTGAGTCAAACCTGCATCTCAACACCCCAAAACTTTGGGGGACGTTTGGGTTTGGATCTGAACTTATGCAGTATTGCCAACACCAGGTGTTCAAAAATATGGATCAGGCCTAAAAAATATTGAGTTTGGCTCAAAGAGGATTTTAATATTACATTTTGGATTCTTTGTATATGTCTTCAAGTTTCAGAGCTTTTAGGGTACACTTGGGTCATGTTTTCAAGTTATAATCTGTGCAACCATAAGGGTTAGAAATGTATGTTTAAAAAAAACTGAAATTTTCACGTAGTTACTTCATTCCAGGAGCTGGGGCTTAAAGAAAAAAAACCAAACATTGTGAAACATCTGACTACATTTTGAGAGGTGACAACACTGTTTTGTGTTTTAGACCTGTGGGTACTAATTATTCTCCAGCAACAATCCTCCTCCTTTTGGCATGACAAGGATGTCACAGGAGCAATATAGGTGACATCCTCCTGCCTATATTCACCCCTTGCCTTCTATTTCCACTCTTCTGTTGTTGGCTGCTAGCTTGCCCCTGATACAATAAAAACTAATATCAGTGGTCTGATTGAAGCGCTGGTGTTCTATCCTACGTGATGTCTGCTCAGTAAACACAATTTTAAAAAAGTAAATGGTAAAATGTCAATCTCTTAGAGGGATTAATCATTCTTTGTTTGTATCTAAAGAGTTTTCTTGTTCTGGGGTTTGATCCCACATTCATTACACATGCTAAACTCCCAGTGGGAGTACACAAAAAGCAGGATTGGGCCATGGAACAATTTTGGGATGTTTGCCATGGGATTAATGTTTGTCATTTAATTATACGGTACTGTAGTGCAGGACAGTGAAGTAGTGAATTATATTAGCCCTAGAGTGACCAGATGTCCCAGTTTTATAGGGACAGTCCCGATATTCAGGACTTTGTCTTATATAGGTGCCTATTACTCCCTCCTCTCTCTCCCCTCCCTCCCCCCCACCCCCGCGTCTTGATTTTTCACACTTGCTATCTGGTCACCCAGAGAAAGGGGGAATATAACCGATAGAAGTAATCATTTCCAATTGCTTTATGTTCTTTTATATTCACTGCAACTGCACAAACCAGGATGACAGCAATTCAGTGCTGCCAATCCTTGTTTTGTTGGAACCGAGAGTGAGCCATCACGGTAGCACAAAAGAGAGATAAGAACATGAAACTTGACTTGAAGACAAATAATTAGAATAATTGCAACAAAAAATGAATACACGTGAGTCCAATTTTAGTCCATGCTCATGGTTTGTGCCAGTTCAACAGGTCTACAGAAAGGCTCTGAGTGTTTTCTTGTATGTCTTTTAAAGTGATGGACTTTCTCTGTAGTGTTAAATCATCGTCTGTGGAAGTGAGCCTGCATTTTATTTATAGTCATTTCGGTTTGCAAGGGAACAGACGGTCTGTTCCTACAAGTTGGGCTCTGAATTCCCACTGGAGTTAAGGGCACTCAGTTTTTCCCAGTGATGCTCAACACGATGCAGGATTGGGCCCTCAACGGCTGACCTTGCAAAACCTTACTCCCAGGAGTAGTGTTTAGATGACAGCCAAATTGAAGCCAGTAGGGCTACTTGCGTAAGGGTTTGTGAGTCAGGCCCTAACTACCTAGCTGTCACAATTGAGTTCTATTGCATCCGACATCTTATTTGTGTTCAAACGTGTGGAAATGTTCCCTGTCTTTCAGTTTCTCCTGTTCCAGTGCTTTGTGTAGCTCTTAACCACAGGATGTCTGAACAGCTGGTAGTCTGTATCTCATAATGAGTCAAGTGAGAGGGTCTCATTGGAAACCCCGTATAGTGCCCTGTGAAAGAGATTCCCATCTGTTATTGAAGGGGCACTGTCAAATATTCGAGGCCTAGCATTTTGATCTTATTTATAATTGATGATAGTTTGATGGTAGATCTTGTATCTCTTGCACATCCAAAATATATTGATTTTTACTAGGAATTTTGAGTTTGCAGGGGAGACAGAACTGGGCCCTTGATGGAGAAAGTCTTCTAGATGCTAAAGGCCTGATTTTTCTAAACATGTGAATTGATAGTGCATGTGTTTGTGCACCTAACTTGCATGTTTAGTTGTCATAACTGTGCATCATTTTGGCCTGGCAGTAGGGAATTTGCACATGCAAATAGCTAGCACGTGCAAAAATCCAGTTTGCCTCCTGTGTGATTAAATACCCAGTTTGTTTAAATGAAACTGCTGTTCTGCCTACACAACTTTGAAAATCAGGGTCAGCCTTCTGGCTTTTTTAAAAATCCACCACTCTCTCACCAATAGATTTAACAGAAAAACAGCCACTATCTCTGGGTCCCAAAACAATGAACTGTGCTTTCTCTGCCAACTCTGTAGCAGTAAATACAGTCACTAAAGCTATTCCCAGAACTGCGCTGACACAGTTGCTGTTTCTGCACCAGTATCTGATATGTTTTGGCATAATGAGTTGCTACATAGGTGAAACTGTTAAATAAATATGATTTCAGATCCATTCAAAACATAGCAAAATAAATAAATCCAATAAAAGAATCCACATTATCCAAATGGAAAAGGAGCAGATTAGTAGAGAAAACAGTGTCATCTTCTGAGAGGTTATTACAGACACTGAAGATTTAAAATCAATAAAATTGTACATATTTACTTGAAACCTTAAACAGTGGAAGATCCGATAATTGGTTTCCTAAAGACAATAAGAAGCTTTCATTTGAACTGCATGAGTTCAACAATAAAAATAACTCTTAGATTGCCTCCTACCCACCCATCACAGAGAGAGTGTGGAAGAATTCACTTTAAGCAGGCATGTAGGAAATGGACACATTAGCTGTCTCCATGAATTTACTATAATAAATTCCTTCCCATATGGCAATTCAACCGCACAAGTCATTTCCTTAAAAGATGCTCTCTGTGTTTCTTTTGTGCTAGAATGAGACTGGTTGTGAATATTCTCAGACTTCATGGTTAGCGTTTGAGTTCTTTTTCATTAGGAAAGAGAAGAGAAACTTTAACTCATAGCATGTATAGTAGTGATTAGGTGTATCCCATTGGTCATCTGAGTCACTGGGACCCTTCCCCTTTTTTCTATAATAAGAATCAGGCTGGCTGGGACACAGGCAGAAAAATATCCAATGAGCAGGGATTAAAATGGAGAGGTTTTGTAATGTTCTAGTTTTATATGCAGAGTTTAAAAGATAAATTCTAACCTGTAGCACCAAGCTTTGTAGAAATAGCACAGTAAAGAGAGTTTAAACTAAATCCAATCTAAACCTCAAATGTAATATAAACTGCAGTCGGTTACTAGAGTAAGTCCACAATATCAATGGAACTATGGAATTTGGTTGTATTGTGTGTGTGAAATGCATAAGAACTGGGTGATGGTCCCTTTTCAAGATGATCCATTCTGTTGCTAATCTTTTTTTGTTTTAGCTCACATTTCTTCTTAAAGAAACCTTTAGCACAAAAATAACATTTTGGGTAAACTTTAAATTGTGAAATGATCTTTTTTGCAGTTTGCGTTTTTTCCCCAGATTGTCTAGTAGTAGTAAAAATCAGTAAAATGTTTTCAGTCTTGTGTGTATCAGTAATGGCAGAAATACTGCTTACAGTATCACAAACTTGGAATTATGACAATTAATGCCCATAATTGTTGCTTAACATATGACAAATGTTATAATGATGGAAGTAGATGGAATGAGAGACAGATGGAGGCAAATATCCATATGCTGAAAGCCATTAGGGCTAGTATGAAAAATACTTATAGAATTAAGTGAATAGGTCATTCTCTTCCTAAAATGATTTAATGTGTGATTAAAAACTTTTACTGAGGACAAATAAGCTGCACAAAGTGAAAGGCAATAGAATGCTATGACCCTTGTTCCTATTCAGCAAAGCATTTAAGTGTGTGCTAAACTTTAAGCTTCCGAGTGATTGGACGACTCTTGTGCTTAAGTGCTTTGCTGTATTAGGGCACTGCAAAGGTCTGATTCTATAAATGCTTACTTCCATAAGTTACTTTACACATGTGAGTAGTTCTGTATTGAATTCAAAGCCTTGGTTTTTAAAAATCCCATGATTATTTTCATAAGAATAGTGTGTTGGCGCTTGTCTGCACGAAAACTTGCTTTGCGGCAAGTTGGGATGTAAACCTACCCCACGCTAGCCTGCCGCACCCTAAGCAACTGTGTAGACCCTGCTGTCAGTCATAGTGTGCCTTCAGAGAATCATAGACATATAGGGTTGGAAGGGACCCTGAGAAGTCATCAAGTCCGGCTCCCTGAGTAGAGGCAGGCCCAAGTAAATAGGAGTTTGAAATGGGAGTAGATTAAAGCACACTAGAGAACTTGTAGTGCATGGCAGCAGGATCCACATGGACATTTATTGCATAGCAGGCTAGTGCCAGGTAGATTTACACCCCAGCTTGCTGCAAACTAAGTATTTGTAGAGACAAGCTCATAGCACTGGGCTGTTGACCGTATTTCTCCTGGGCGGGACATGAATTCCATCTTAATTTTCAAACAGATGATATTCCTGCTCACTTCCTGTCTTATGTAGTTGTGTTATGAACTACTGCTTCTGTTCTGCTTCAGAGGCAATGGCATTTCACCGACGGGTGACGTGACCCCAGTATGTATATTATATAATATTGTAATATCATAAACTGCCTTATCCAAAGCCTACTGAAGTCAATGGGATTACTTCCATAGATTTCAATGGATTTCAGATTGGGCCCAAAATACTTTGGGATCCATTGGTTTGAAAGGTTTTTACTGGAAATAGCTAACTATTAATTAAACAAGTCATTAATAGAAATATTTGGAACTATTTTTATTTTTATTAAATGAAAATTATGCCCTCACTTTGCTGGAACACATGGATATTTGCAACACTGCATGACTTGGTAGTGCATTATCCAATATATCTGGCACAAACAAGGATGGGTGAGTAAGTCTGGCACTGAAGCTGTTAAGTACAATATTTGTACAAGAAATTGGTGTATAAAACTGTTCCTCGTATATAGCAGGTGCTGCTCAATTATATTTAAGAACCCCCTTAGGGGACAAAAGTCAATTATCAACGTGCTAGCATGGGGGAGTAAGTAGGTCAGCTGAAAACGTGCTTAAAATGTTGCAAATGTTGTCATAATAACTAATTGTTTTGGAAGCTTTTATATCTCCAAATGTTGTTCCAACACTGTGATTTATAGGGAAACATTTTTTTTATTTGACTCATGGTCAGGACCATTTCCATGGTCTGTTTCGGTTTTTTTTTTTTTAAATAGAATTTATTTCTGTGATGAAAATACGGCTTCTTGCAAAACAACGCAATTATCCTGAAAAGCTATTGCTAGAGAATCATTTTTAATCAAAACTACATGACACGCAATGCCTACTTCTTTATTGCAAATGATGCCTGTTAAATTAACTGTGCAGAAATGTTACCGTGATTTCTTCATAGATATGTGAAGCAGAGGCCATTAAAATCTCGCTAGTGCATGCAGTAACCAATTTATGGGGAAAAGCCCTGATGGGACACTGAGCAACAGATTTCTGTAAACACAGTAAAGCAACAGCTACACCAGCAGAACCTGGACAAGAAATCCACAGGGAAAAGTTAACACCTTAACCAGCTGTTTAAAGAAGGGCTTTCATACCTGGAGAAACTTTAAACATGTATTAGAATGGCATCTTTGATCCTGTAGTCACACAGTAGTCCCTCTCTTCTTCTTCAGGTCATTCCTCAGAACCCACTTGTTCAGAGTATTTCTTCAGTGTTTGATCTGAGGCCTGGTCCCCACACAGATTTTGTTAGGGTTTTTGTTTTGTTTTTTTTAAACCAAACCAGTTATGCTGTGAGGACCTCCAGTGTGGACACGCAAAGGTGCCTTTCCCATATGAGGAAAAAGCTATACCAATATAAACATTTCTATACCGGTATTGCTATATCTATGCTAGTAGGGTTGTAGCACTTTAACTATACTAGCATAGTCAAATATAGTATAGTATATTTTTGATAAACTATTCTAGTATAGTTAAAGTAGTACAACATCAGTGTGTAGACAAGGCCCTCTCTATACATTTATACCATGTTTATTACCATGGTATCTGAGCACTTGCACCAGCATGACAGATCATAGAATCATAGAAGATTAGAGTTGGAAGGGACCTCAAGAGGTCATCTAGTCCAACCCTCTGCACAAAGCAGGACCAATCCCAACTAAACCATCCCAGCCAGGGCTTTGTCAAGCCAGGCCTTAAAAACCTTTAAGGATTACATTTATTTTTATAAACGGCAGTAGAATTTATTTTTGTGCTTCATGAAGGTAACTTCATGATCCTATTCTCTGTAAGTTTTCTTCCTGTTCTCAACTTTCTTTGTGTCATGTTCCTGTAAATCTTTCTTCATGTAAGTAAGAATTTTTATGATCTGGGTCCTTGAGGCTTGGATTATGGGCTAGACACTGGTCTCAGTTCCAGAGGTGTAAAACTAGAGTAGTTCAACCTCAATCAGTGTAACTGAGATCAGGATCTGGTTCTGTCTATTCTGTTTGGCCTTTACTTTGCAAAGTCCTTAAGCATGTGCTTAACTTTTAAACACATGCTTAAGGGCTTTGCTGAATTAGCATTGTGATTTTTCACCTGCTTGAAGTTAAGCATGTGCTTGAGTGTTCTTCTGAATCAGAGACCTTAGTTAGCACAAGCCTGTTCCTAAAACTATTGAAGTCAATTAGAATCTTTCAAATGATGTCAATGGGCTTTGAATCAAGCCCTTCAGTATCATTTACATACGTGGTTCTCTGTAAAATTACACTCACACTTTTCCTTTCTTTTCATACATTTTCCTGCCACATTTGCTACTTATTTAAATATATTTATATTAAAAACAAGGACATGCCCCATCTGAGCCCATATCCTTTTTTTAAAAAACTTGATCCTGCAGCAAAGTTGTGATGCTGAATCTCTGCCAGTATGCTGGCTTCCTTCTTTTTTAAATATGAAATAGAGGGAAGAAAAGAAAAAGACACAAATACCAAAAAATAAATAAATATATATATTTTTTTCATTATTGAAATGGCATTTCACCTACCAGCTCTCTGGCTGGCTGAAACTTTAAAAAAAATTAATGAGCTTCTGGCACAAAATGGTAAATCTTTTTCAAAAGTCTTCCATTTTTTGACTAGCTTTACCCACAATATGGATTATGATTGCCATGTGTTAGACACAGGCTCACAGCCAAGCGGTAGGAAGGTATGGGCTGTAAATTAGATCGTGTCCAAACTCAAGTATCTTTGTACATGGCCAAAATGTTTAAAGATGTCTAGTGATTTTGGATTCCCAACTTGAAATGCCTTAAAGTGGTCTGATTTTCAGAAAGTGATGAGCTCATCTCCTTTGAAAATCAGACCTGGTTTGTGGTGTCTCAAGTTGGCTATTCAATAACTGAGGAACCCAAAATCACCAGGCACTTTTTTGAAAATCTAGGGGTAGCTACATAGGCCAAGACTTTTCATTCTGAATGTATGAACTGAACTATAAGCCTTGAAGTCTTCCTAGTAGTTATTAGGATTGAAGGTTGTCCTGTAGTATAATGGCTTTATGTATGTTAGTTGACTATTGCCTTCTGGTGGTTAGCCCAGATAGTATAAAGGACCTGCTGCTAGTACCTGCTAAAAGAGCCAGTGTTTAATCTTGACTCCCTAGGCAGAGGGCGCTCTAGACAATCTGCTGCCTTAGGCAAAAATTCAATGTGCTGTCCTTCCCTCCACAGTCACATGGGCCTAGGATGGCTGATTTGACTCTGCCTCCCCTCTGTCATGAGTAAGTGGTGCAGTCCAGAACACCTGGTTGCCGTGCTTCTCAAATTTGGCTAGCTGCGTCTTTGTTATGCCAGAGAGACGGCTGGGCCAAATCTGCCACTCTGGGCAGCTGCCCAGAAATCTGCCACTATAGGCAGCAGCGGACTCTGCAGAGTGGACTCTGTCCTTAGGAATGTGTGTATGTGCGCGCACGCATATGTGCGCGCATAACTAACTTATCTACCAATGGCTTCTTATCTGCAGCACACTAATTTGTTACAGCCAAAGGCCATATGTCAGTTTCCTTAGGTCTAAATTTCTCTTAAAGATCAATTTCCTTAGGATCTTGGAGTCCTATGATATATGCTAATCTTCTTAAAGGCCTGATTCTGAGAGGTACTTGTCACCCACAACTTGGACTCCCACTGAAGTCAGTGCTTCTCAGGATCAAACCCTGATTAGGTAAATAAAATATATGTCTGCAAAAGAGTATATTCTATTCAGGCTGAACTCAGTTCTATTCTGACTCATTCATTTCTAAAATGCAGCTCACTGTCATGGAATATGTCCATCCCTTGGACACGGGGCGGACCATTATTATTCCTTATACAGCATTTAAAATATATTAAGTGTTCGACCAGTGAATAAAAGATGCGGTCACTTGTCCAAAGAATTTAGGGCCAGATCCACACTGGGGACGTGGACTCAGCATTTCAGCTGTGAACTTTTCGGAATCCTGTTGCCTAGTGGAATCCAGCCTTGAGTTAAGCGCCCAGGCTCCTTATACAATTCATGGGGAGAGTTAGGCACCTAAAAATGGGATCCACAAAAGCCAGCTAGCAAGCTGAGCAGGAAGCCACCTCTGGTCCACAGGCCACACCCCTCTCTTTGGCATTTCCTATGTCCCGTCCTCAAAGGGCCTTAAGTGCCTAAATCTGGATTGGAGGGAGGTGCCTCTCTCTGCTCGTAGCCATGGGTCCTCTCCCATGGTTCATAGCCATGTGTCCTCTCCTGGACTTAGGCTCCCAAACCCTTTCTTGCAAAACAATGAGGCGGAGGCAGTGGTCCTGGTCCCTTTATAACTCTGATCCCAGTGGTTAGAACAGTCACACAATATGTGGGAGACTCAGGTTCAGTCCCTCCCTTTGCCTGATGAGAAGGGGCTTGAACATGAGTCCCTTCCAGATGAGTGCCCTAGCCACTGGGTTATGAGGTATTGGGCTGTCTCAATCTCTCATGTTGGTGCTGTTCCGCTCCATATACCTATTTAAATACGCAGGGGCCAGACAGAGAGTGAGTGACTATAGCCCCATTGGTTAGTGCAGTCACGTGGAAGGGTGGAGACAAAAGTTCAAATCCTTGTTCCATATCAGGCAGGGGGCGGCGGGGAATTGAATCCAGCTCTCCTGCATCCTGGCTGGGTGGCGTAACCTCTGGACTAAAAGTTATAAGGAAGGTGCATCCTCCTGTGTTGTTTTTGTGGGGGGCCCAACCTGGTAGGTGGCTTCTGATAATGCCTACTGGATCAGGCCTCCCAGGTGAGATGGTTAAACTAGGAATGCTTACTTTGAAGATGCAGCCGGTGCTTAGGGCGTGAGCGATGCTCCAGGGTTGAGGCATCTGTGCATATGCTCACTGGCCAATTTTTTGGTGCCTAGGGCTATGTCTACAGTGACCGCCGTCAGATCGATATATCTGGTTCGATTGAGTGGCAGTGAAGACACTCTCAATTGATCCGGAAATCGATCTAATAATACCATGTCCCCAAAAAGCGTAGCGCTGTGTCGAAGGGTAACTCCTATTTGACTGCAGCTGAATTTCGCCAGCAGTGTAGACCAAGCCTAGAAGACTTTACCAGCAGAAATGTAGACCTCCTAGGGACTTTAGGAACCTACAGAATTAGGCGGCAGGTGAGTGGGGGGTTTTGAGGACCTACCTTTTGTATTTAGGTGCCAAAAGGGGCAGGTAGACACCTAAATCCCTTTGTAGCTTTAGCCTTTAGACTAGTGATATTCAGATATCGCGAGCCGCACATGCCTCTTTAATGTGTCCCCTGTGGCTTTTTGCAGCACATGATATTAAGACGCTGGGTGATTTAATTATTAACCACTCAGGATGCTTTTGCTATGTTATTAAACAATGGCAGCTGATACAATAATAATACTTGGACAGTCATTTTGCTGTGAGAATAATATAACTAAATAGTTCCCCTGTCATACTATTTAAATTTAAATGAATAGTACTATTGTAAATGCAATAATGAATTCACGCTACTGTGGCTCTTTTGGGTAATGTTGGTTGCTAATTTGGTTCCTGAGCCACTGAGGTCTGAGTATCACTGCTTTAGATCTTGTGTACATGGGAAAGATGCACTGATTTAATGTACATTGTTTTTTAAATCAATATGGATAAACCAGTGCAAACCCTTTTGTGGACACTCTTTTATTATGGTTTGTACCAGTTTAACTATATCCTTTTTTAAGTTCACACCTTAGGTTATAGCAGGGCAATATTTCCATGCATACAAGACCTTAGGGGAAGGTTGTCAAAGATACCTGTGCAAACTGGGTGTGAAATCATGGCCCATTGACTTCAATGGCAAAACTCCTATTGACTTCAGTGGGGTTAGGATTTCATCCTGGTCATCCAGATCCCTTAGGAGGCTTTGAAAATCACACCCTTGCAGTCTAAGACATCAGTCCTGCAAATAGATGTGCTAATGTGAACCCCCACACCGGCTCAGAAGCCCTTTGGGTCCAGTGGGATTCCCTCCATCCAAGGGCAGAGATCCACACTGTTGCGGCTTGGGGCTTTGGTGGGACAAATCCCAAAGAAGAGGGCTAGCAGAAGTGTGTGTGTGTGTGTGTGTGTGTGTGTGTGTGTGTGTGTGTGTGTGTGTGTGTGTGTGTGTGTGTGTGAGAGAGAAGATGATGGAAGAGACATTGAGGGTTACACAAACAAAGTGAGTGAGTTCTGTGCACTTGTCAGAAGTTAGGGGTGAGTTGTAATTAAAGAAGGCTAAGCACTGCATTTCTTAGTAATTATAACTTTCAAAACTATGCTGAGCCCAGATCCACGTAAGCCCTTCATCATCTCTCCACCCACAATGGATATTGCTATGTACATCCAGGCCAAGTCTGAGTCACATGACCGTTGATATTTTTTTATTGAGTCAAGTTGTGTCATGGCCTGAAGGATTCAAGGTGCATCTGTGTTTCCCTGGGTTCTGCACTGGTAAAAGTAGCTAGCAGCTATTGCCTATGCATATGCACCTCTGCTGTTCACTTGCTAACTGCTGTGTCCCTTTTGACTATAAAAGGATCTAAGAAAGCTGCCTTGATTCTCCCCTGCACAGATGAGGAGCTCCGCAAGTCGGAAATGATAGTAAAAGGATTACAGGAAGCATGACCTTATGGCTAAAGCACAAGAACAGAATATCTGGGTTCCAGGTTTGGTTCTGCCACCAACTTTGTGTGCGCCTCAGTTTCTTCACCTGTAAAGAGGGGACAGTGATACTTTCCTTCCTCAAAGGGGTGTCGTGAAGCTACATTCAATGGCTTTTCATGTAAATATTCTCTCAAGTTATATTCCCTGTAAAATGTTCCCCTTTAAGAGGAATTATATTTGTTTATTTGTTTAGAGGTAAATATGGACCATGACTGAACGTTTAAAAAAACTAGGGCTTGTGTCTCAGAGCCATCCTTCAGCCTTTTATGCAGCCTTGCTAGATGATATTTATAATCCGCTCTTGTCCTGACTGCTCCATCATCATGGCTACTGCAGCACATTGAAGTGGAACATGATTCGTATCCTCAGTATGCTCATCTACAGATGTTGGTGTGTTCTCTGTTAGTATTAATTGGTGCAAATAATAGTTAATGTGCTTCTGTCGGAAATCTTGCAGATGACAGTTAGCCGAATTAATAGCTTCCTTATGTGTATTTAATGAAGTCTTTGGTGAAGATTCACAAAAGTCTAAGCCTTTAAGATTCACACTTATAAAATTTATATCCTCTTCAGCAGATGTGCTGACCGGCTTACTGTCTCCATGGCAACAAGGTTTCCTTTTTAAAATAACCTAAAGTCACAGAAGGGAAGTCAGTTATTAATAGCATAAGCAATGTAGGTATGGATAACAACATGCAGGATTTGGTTATTTGTGTTCATGATACAACAATTCTTGTGTTTTTTGAGTTCTCTTTCTATGTGTACACACTGTGTGTTTCTTTAAATATATTTTTCTAGTGTGACATGCAAAATTAATTCTCTTTATTCATTCAGTATTATTATAATGAGATTTACATGATTACAATAATACTTATTGAATTAATAATACTTTGCAGTTATCATTTTTAAAGCATTTTACAAATATGAACTATAATAATTAACTAGCCTGCAATGCTCCTATGAGGTACAGGTGTATTTTATTATCATTCCCCTGTTACTGATGGAGAAACTGAGGCAGAAGTGTTACATGACTTAAAAGAGTCACTGTTAGACTGAGTTCTTATCCCATCCCTTAGCTTCCAGCTTTGTGACATCATTTCCCATGGTTTTGTGATTAATTGATGAGCTGCTGTTCAGAATAGTAATACTTCATTTGTAGCCTTTTTCTAGAATCTTAGCTGTATGTTAACATTAGATTATACAAAGAAGCCAGTCACGTGGGTATAGTGTGACAACAGGAGCTAGAGCCATTTTAACAGATTTTGGAAACTAAAACCATGAGAGAGCTTTGCCTGCATTTGCTGTCAATGCAATTTCTATGGACACCAATATTTTATGTCACGTGCAATCTTGATGTGATTGTCTGTGCTGAATATAGAGGAAGCAGAGATGATTACATGGGACACCACCCCTGTATTAGCTGGAATGTGTTCTGTTGCCTTAAAAAGAATAGGAATTTTAGGATAAAAGCCATTAGGCCCCCAAAAACCTGTCCCAGGTGAAACAAATGGGTTCACGCTCCTTTTTGCTTGTTTCATGATGATTTATTGAGGCCTGAAATTTTCTTTATTCAAGAAGAAAATTCTGCACTTCTTTTGATTATTTCTGATGTTTAAAAAAAAAAAAAGT
The DNA here is from genome assembly GCF_026122565.2 of Emydura macquarii macquarii. Classification (NCBI taxonomy): domain Eukaryota; kingdom Metazoa; phylum Chordata; order Testudines; family Chelidae; genus Emydura; species Emydura macquarii. The sequence goes on from NW_027131390.1 coordinate 86,027,139, forward strand.
CTTGTTTTACTGGAGTTCTCCTTGGAGATCCCAGAGAAATGGAATGGGAGCTTCTTCAGCCATTCACTGAAGGGAAGAAAATGCTGAAAAGATCTCTCTTAAAGATTCTTTTTGATATTTTTGTTAATTGGGTGTTAACCAAAAATGATCAAAAGCTGGAGTTTTTAAAGAGTCTGAATAAAAGTCACTCACCTCTCTCAATTAATTGAATTTACTTTCTTGGTGCTTGTAAAGTTATTATCCTACTAATTTCCCAGTTGTCCATAGAGTCTTCCAGGGAAAAGAGGGTAGATCAGAATTTCTAATATAAAAAACAAGCAGGACCGGCCTGTCTTCACCACTCCCTTATTTTTGTAATCACACAATCAAAACAAGGATTCTTTGTACTTCCTTCATAAGGAAGGAATTGAAAAGGACACAAATCCCTTCTCTCCCCCCTACTCCATTGCAGGTCACCGTCAAAATTCAGTGTCCCCAGAGAGAATAATTGCTTATTGAATCAGTGGTAGTATTTACTTCATAAACTTGTTTTAGCAACATGTTCAGTTTATAACCAAATCTCTAAATGACCGAATTTTACCAGGAAGTGTGATCTGGTAGTTATACCAGGGGATTGGCAACCAAGACATCTGATTCCTATTCCTGGTTTTGCCATTGGCTTATATGAATCACATAATTTCTCAATACCTCAGTTTATTCATCTGTAAAGTGGTATTTTTCATACTTGTCCATGAGGGTGTAATGAAGTTTTAGTTATAGGTCCTGATCCTGTACATATGTATGTGAATAACTTGACAAATGATGGTCCTACTGTGCTCAGTGTAACTACTCCTTTGTGTAAAGTTACTTATTCACATAAGTGCTTGTAAGATCTGGATCGGAGCTTGTAAAGTGCTTTGAAATCCTTGGATGAAAGTTGGTATAATGATAATGCTCCTATCCTAATTGTTGTTAATAATAATGCTATATTCCCTTTTTATTCTGTTTTCTTACCTTTATTGATTGTGATAATGACTTTTGCTTTGGGAAAGTCCTTATGTTCTGAACAATGTATTTAAATTTATTTGAGCAAATATCACTTGATATTCTGAATACATTAAATAAGTCATGTAGGACCAGATTCTGCTAATTTTACTCATCCAGTATAATCTCATTTGATTTGGATTATGTGTCTGTTAAAATATTCAATTACTTCATTTGTATTTTTATGGCTGTCATTCACTGGGTTGATAGTTACAGAATTCTCTGCAAAGTTTGATATTCTGCTTCCAGTACGCTGGTCCAAGTCACTTACATATATCTTGTACACCAGAGCTTTGACACTGATCTCTTTAAAAATATTCTTGTTTCTTTGAAAAACAAGCCCTCCCCTTTATAAAATCATCCAGGCAGCTTCTAACCAATGGTTTTCATGTTTTGCCTGTAAAATGATTTCCAGTATGTTCCCCACAACGAGGGAGAGAGAAGGCACTTTAGAGTCTTTCATGTGGCTAACACAGAACTGAACCACTGGTACGTCTGGATGAAGTAAGTCATGTTCAAGTTCTTCTCAGGTTGCGATTACCTTGCCAGGGCAGTTTTCTATGGCTCAAGTGGTAGAGTCCTGTGATTTGTAGCATATATTGACTTCTATTCTTTGTGTTGCATATAATAATTAGCTTTTATCTATACGTCTCCAAGCACTTTACCAAAGAAAGCACGTATCATTATTCCTGTTATATGGATGAGGAAACTGAAGCACAGAGAGATGATTTTTTAATGTTGCATTGTTCAGTGGGACAGTTAGCGGTAGAACCCAGATCTCAGTTCAGTGGGACAGTTAGCAGTAGAACCCAGATGTAACCACTGGACAACACTGCATCAAGTTTTAACTTGTGAGGAGCTCCAGTGATTAGGGAGCTACCCTGGAACTCCAGGAACCTGGGTTCAATTCCTTGCTCTGCCGTAGACTTCCTGTGTGACCTTAGGCAAGTCACTTTACCTCTTTGTGCTTCAGATCCCCATCTGTAAAATGCGGATAATAACTCTTCTGTGCCTTAGAGGGGCATTGTGAAGATAAAGGCACTAAAGACTGTGAGGTGCACAGGTACTGCAGTAATAGGCATGATGTATAGGGACAGAGTGGGGTCCATCTAAAGATGTGGCCACAGATTGTTCCTCAGACACTCCCCAGCACTCAGTTTTTAGAGGATGGGGTTTGTTAGTGAGGCTCATGTCTCTTTATTTCTGCACAATAAATCTGTGAGCCAGGTAAATAGAAGCTGGCACATGGAAATGCAAATTATACTCCTCTGCAGCAGCCTGCACCCTTGTACTTGTCAGAAGACTGACAACCCTATCCAGATCTGTCGGGATTTGCTAAACCTAAGGCTGAGGAGGAATTTATTGTGAGGGACACAATAAGGCTTTTGACAGAGGCTTGAAGTGGGGATGTGGTGTGCCCTTGGTGCTTGAATTAAACTTTTAAGGCTTGTGAAGGGTTGTAATGGCCTCATTCGATTGCTTCCCCACCCTCATTATCTCTTCTCTGTGGATCCCTACTCCATTGCTCCACTTTCTTCTCCAGCCCCACTCTGCTGGCATCCTCCATGCCCCATGTCTCCGCTTTCCCTGCAAGCTCAGAGCTCTCCCTAGCCCACCCACCACATCCTGCAGATTTGCTAAGAACTGCTTCAAAATAAAACTAAAGAAAAATGGGGAAAAGCTCTTCAATCCCACTGCCCTGCTCAAAGGTCGGTTCTCAGCCAGTGGCCCAGCACAGTTTCGGGCAGCATTGTGTTGCCATTTGGAGGTGATTTAAAACTGAGGTCCTGACTTGTGACTTCAGTGACTTACAGTCCTTAAAAGATCCTAAGACACTTTCCCCAAAGGGCAGGCTGTGTTAACCCCTGATGTTCCAGCTCAACTCAGTTTTGGCTCTTTGTATTCTGCCGGCCTAAATTCTACATGCAAGTGCAAAATTATATTCTTCACATCCTGTCTTAAATATTATGCCCTTTTAAACAGATGCTGCATTTCACCTTGTAGGTGGCTGCATTTTAGAATGGATCATTTGGTCCCTATGTATAGTTTGTATATCGGTTTTGTAAAGTGTAAAGTTCTTTGGGATCCATTTGGGATGATAGGTGGTATGTAAATGTAAGATCATTATCATAAATCTCATCTGCCAGGAGTTACTTATGATATTTATTACTCTAGTGTGCTTTAGCCTTGCCTCACTTTCTGCTAAAATGTTTGCATTCACTTGCCAAGTTTGTGGTCACGCTTATAAATTAAGGACACATCTCTAAATAATTTAGAAATAAAATGACTATAATAGAAATGGAATTTTTCCCCTGTAAAGTATTGTACACTGTGTTGTGACATGTTAAATACTTCTTGGGTCTTAAAACCAGCCCTCAGAAAGCAATTGTCTATGTAGGATGTTCTACTTGCAGGTTTGATTTGGTAATCGATTGAGTTATCTGCAGAGTGAGAATTGCTCTCCCTTCCAAGAAATAAGCACAGCACTGTATGTGTGTATGAGCACATATAGAGTGTGTATGTGTGTGTCTGTCATAAAAGGGTTCTTGGGTTAGAAAGCGGGGAGTGAGAGAAACAATTCTTACTATACCCTGAATAAACTGTTAAATGATTTGAGCAATCTGACTGGCTAAAGCACAGTGCATTAGTTCTGTAAGAATGACCTATGCATACCAGTTGAAATGGGATCACCCATTACAAAAATATCCATAGGTCTATGGTTTCTTTTGTTTTTAGCTTATAATAGCAAGAATGACCTTGGCACAGGGCATTTCCTGGGGATTAATGACTGGCTAAGGTTAATGGTCCAAGGCGCATTAACCTTGCAGCTGGTCGTTAATCCTCAGAAAAATGACCTGTTTCCTGGTTGTCATGGCTTAAATATTCTGTTTGTGTGTTATTTCTGATCTTATTTACACCATGAGAAGTAGCTTCATTTTGTGATTTCACCTTTCCTAGATCTGAGAGAGAGAACAGGTCCCACTCCTGCTATAAAGCAGTAATAACACGATCTGTTCTGACATACAAACTGTGTATATAAAAAACCTAGTTACCTGGGGGAGGCAGCAGCATTTGACACCAGGATAATGAACTCAGGACATCTTTACTAGCTTTCTGTGGGCTGGAATGTCAGGCGGGAGGATCTAGGACTTCTGAGGTTAGCCTGCTTCCTCTAGAGTCTACAGAAGAAGTTCCAAGCAGAGAGTGTGAGGAGAAGAGGAGAATGAGATGTGAGTGGAAGACAGGAAGAAAGCTGAAAAGTTACAAAGCTGAGGGGAGAAAGGACAGCAAGGGAAGGAGTCTGTTGGAGGGAGAAATTAGGGCATGGAAGTGATTGTCTAGGGCAGTGTTTCTCAATTATATTTCGCCGCGGCACCCCTGCGTGGCCATGCGATACCCTCCGCCGACAAGTCCAGGAAATCTTCCCCTTTTCGGCGGCACGGTGTAGGCTGGTTTTGGCGGCGCGCTCTGTAAGCAGTTTTCGGTGGCGCGATCAGCTGTTCGGCAGCACGTTCACATCGGTTCGGCAGCGCCATCTGCTTTTCGGCAGCGCGCTCACGGCTTTTCGGCGGCGCCATCAGCTGTTCGGTGGCGCACTCACAGCTGTTCCGCGGTGCGCTGCCAGCTGTTCGGCGGCGCGCGATTTGTGTTGATTTTGGCGGCGCGGTTCCACTTTTTCGCGGAACCCTCCAACTCAGCCCGTGGAAACCCAGGGTTCCGCGGAACACTATTTGAGAAACACTGGTCTAGGGAGTGAAAGGAAAGGAAGTAGAAAGAGGAGGAAAGAACAGGGTGTAGACAAAGGATTGTGGAGGTTCAGAAGTGGCAATGAGATTAGAGCAAATAGCCATCACCTCCTGCTGTAGCTCCCTCTCATGTCCCTATGGCTGCCTTTCTTTTCATGCAGCTCTCACACGTCACTCTTCCTAACATGAGAGCAGTTCCCTCTCCTGACATCCTCTCCCACTTTTCCTGCAACTCTCCTTCACTCTTCTGACAACCTCCTTCCTTCTGCAGCCCTCATTAATGTGCTCACTTCTTATTCCCAGAACTTCTCCCCATATGCCTGCCCTGCAGTCCTCCTGCAACTACCCTCTTCCTACCTTTCCCTCCTCTTCGAGAATGTCCTCTCTCTCAGCTCCCTCACTTCCTTAGCCTTCATCCTTCAACTTTCCCATCTCTCTGTCTCTCTCGCTCATCCTCTAACTTCCTGTTTTGTCTTCAACAGTCTCCTTGTAACCCCTGTTTTTCTCTTTCCCCCAAAGCTACGAATCTCTGAGGAAAGCCAGGAACATTCTCCATTAGCTGTCTTGATATCAGGTGTAGCTGTTGCAGTATCGTACCTAACTAGCCTCTTAATAAACACTCTCCGTGTGACAGTGGTGATGCCCTCTGACTCCTGGGGATATATTAACCCCAAGAGATCTCTGAAATCTGAGAAAGAGGGAGAAGGGGTGAAATCACAATCTGTGCCGTAATTAAAATAGTAAACAAATTAAATCTGACCAGAAACACTGTATATGTTTGTCAAGCACATTTGTTTGAACTCTTCTTCTTTTCCCTTTCTGTACGTCACATCTTGTATTCCTCTCATTAAGATGACAGTGGACTCGGCATGTTGTGATATGCCCTAGATAACAAGCACTTCTTGGTATATAGAATGCCAGCCATCAAACTACAAGAGTGATGTGCAGAGAGAGAGAGAGAAGAGGAAAACCAGGGGCAGAGTGGAATGAAGGATGCAGATGGAAAGAAAAGAGAGGCTGAGGAGAAAGAGGAAAACTGACACTTTGGTGGTTAAAAACTGTTCCTAACTGTATCACAAATCATTTGTAGAACAAAGATTATATGGCTTACCAATGATAGTGGTGGTATTGCCACTCTTTGTCTTGGGGTACCGTGCTCTTGGATTAGTTTGTCATCCCTGACTTGTGGGATCCTGGAATGGGGGTGGTTTTCTTTCTTTTAATGGTGGTTTCCAGTCTGACCTATGTGCTTTATAGGCATATTAGCAAGTAACCTCTCCCAGGAGAGGCATGATCAGGGCTGCTTCGTTCACTCTCCTTCCTCACCTGCCTACTACTGACATGACTGGTAGCAGAATTATGTTACCAGAGAGGAGTCAAAGGCAACACCAAGGTGAACCAAACTGGTTATAGGGTGCCAGGGAGTAGGTGGTAACTAGAACTTAGACGTAGGCAGAGTCAGAGCTGAATAGTGTCTGGGAGGTGAAGAGGAGTCGCTTTACAGCAAACTGGTGGCAATGTCTTCCAGGACTTTGTGCGATCCTCCTTGCACTGAATTTGTCTTTTACTGTTTTTAATGTATTGGAAAAAGCGTGAGAATGTGAGCCGATTTGATGGTCTATGGGTTTGACCGCCTACCTCCCCCTGTAGCACCAAAGCACCAATCTTTGGTCTGTAATGTATGCAAAGGAGAGCGCTTAGAAAAGGGAGGTTTATTCTTAGACATGTTACACTATTCAGTAGGTAGGCAGCAGTCACTGTCAAACAAAAGACTTACAGAGCCCGAGAACATTTCAAAAGGAAAAGACTGATGATGTAAGCATAGCTGGGAAGAGCTCACCCAGTCATTTATCGGCACATAAAAGCCCCCGTACATAGGCTTTTTAAAGTTAATTTAATGCTTATGAAAAATGCTGAAATGACAGTCATGTAGGCTGAAGTTCTCTATTCAAAAAGACACATGGGCATCAACGAGGCAAGTGTCATGTGTCTCACCTCACTGATACACCTCAACCTTGGCCTAGAAAGCCACTGCCAGAGAGCATGTTTCAGTCTCCATGCACATTCTATTTCCGGTCATTCTGGGGACAGCCTGTGGACTCACTGCCACAAGATATCATTGAGGTCAAGAGTTTAGCAGGATTTTAAAAAATGACCGTATATTTTATATGGACGATGAGAACATTCCCAAGTAGGTTGACTAGGATTGCAGCAAGCAAACAAAAGTTTGGAAGGGATAAAAGCCCTTGTCCTATTTGGGATGGGAAAGGGGCTAGTAACTGAAAATTTCTCTTGGCTGGCTATTCCATAAATACCTACTTCAGGTTTCTTGCATCTTCATGTTAAGCGCCTGTTACTGATGAGTGTCAGACAGGACAGTGAACTAGACTGGCCAGTTTGACTATTCCTTTTACCCTGTGAACGAGCCCTTGTGTGTTATGTGGGACTACGATGAGAGTGGCCTCTCTCTTTGGGTACTTGAACTAGTTGTTCCAAGAAGCAACTATTTAAAGCATTGAGAAATTGCTTCTCTAAACCTTGTCCCAGTGTGACCTATGGCCAATATATATGTAGGTAGTTGAAGATATTCATTATTAATGCTTTATTAGATTTAGTTGCCTCTTATTTCTCCCGACATTGTACACTCAATATGCCATCCCTGACCTGAAGACTGGTCTCTACTAGAATATTTGTATTCTTTTAATATGAGATTACTACCGTACACATTCTTTTCACTGTTCCTCAAAAAATTATCTCATTAGATTCCATGGAATCTTTTAGATATACTGCTGCTCCCCCACTTCTACCTTCCTGGATAATTTATAGCCAGGTATTTCAGTAATGCATTGACAGTTTTGTTTGCTTATTGTTGTTCGACCATGTTTCAGAAATGACTTTTGTGCCATAATCCTCTGTCATTGCCAATTGTCTTGCATTCCAGGATTTCTTTCTTGCCTGCTTTTAAAGCTTCTTTCCTTTGGATATAGACATTAATAGATTTTTGTTTTAAATCAGCAATAGGCAAATGGCTAAACACCTTTATGTGACAACTTTATTTTTCTGAAATGTGCCTCTTTTATCACAACATGGCCCCCCTCCATTTCACTTTTAATTTCTGGCCTGTCCTTTTTTACAAGGACCATTTCTAGTTACATACTGAAATCCCTAGCAAATGTCTTATTTCAACCAGAATTCTCCTCTTTTTCTGTTATCTTTTGCCCCACTCTTGGTTTAACTCCCACCCTCCAAAGCACAACGAAACACACACAACTCCTCCCCCCCCCCAACTTTGTCCATTCTCTCTATTAGCAGTCTGGTTCCACTTGGGTTGAGGTGGAGAACCATGACTTCAGAAGAAGCCCTCCTATCCCCTAAAAGTTCCTCAGTACCTAGTGAATGTAAGACCATCCTCTGTAGACCATCTTCTCATCTATGCATTGAGATTCTGACATCTCCTCTATCTAGCTGACCCTGTATATGGAACCATAATAATTTTGGAGCCAGTTTCCAGAGAGGATATAGACTTAATTTTTTTTTTTAATTTAACTTGTAGAACCTACCTCCTACGCCTCCCTACCACTAATATTTATTGGCTTAGCAGAATTTGCTATTTTTATTTTTATGATTTCAAGAGATAACATCAATGTTTAGTTTTAAGCATTTTTAACATTTTTATTTTAAATTTTCAGAGTTGTGCAAAATTATGAGCTTTAAGCATTTTTTTAATAGATTTAAATTTACAAAGAATTCTGCACTGCTTTCATGGAGATACTTTCAGCTTGTGTCTGATTTTAATCTCTGTGTGTGAACATTCTGCATCCAAGACAATTTCTAAATATTTCTCATTTGAACAGGTGCTTACATTTACCTATTTACCAACCCAGTTGTTGATCATTACTTGGACTATATATACCGGTCTGAAAACATCAACCAATAAAAGCAGATTCTTCAGTAAATCAATTTTCACTGACTAAGGATTCTCCAAAGTTTGGCTGTTTTCCATTATGTAAGCTTGACAGAATTTGATTTTTCTTTTTTTTATAATTTGGATGGATAATATCAATGTTTAGTTTTAAGTTTTTCCCCTGTTTTTTTATCAATCTAAATTTTCACAGCTGTGGGAAATTTTATAGGGGAGTAAGACTAATAATAATTTAATGATAGTAGATGTTAAAGCTTTAACTATTTAAATTTAATAATCATTAAAACAAATTGTCAATATCACATATCAAAATATACAAAGCAAAGATTCTGAAATTAAACTCTCATATGCTCTCAAGCAGCATCTTTTTTATTTTGCCTATCTATAAATTTTGATTATCATGCATGAAAATATTTTTTGTTGGTTTGTGTGTGTTCAGTGAAATGATGTTTTTCAACATTTAATGATAAATATCTAATCCTTCCGAGACTAAATATTTACCATGATAAGTTCCTCCCTATCACATTTGTCTAGATGTTTTTTCATTTTATTTGCCACCTTCACACCCAGTTGGCAAGTTACCAAATGGTTATTTTGTTGCCACATGTCCAGCTCTCAGTATTTCTAATGATTGAACCCACTGTTACCTCAGCTCATCTATACTTTACAATGGCATCCCCATTTCCTGAAGTGACTTCCTCCATATGTGAGGACTGATCAACTTCCTCTGTGTCTGTCAGAAAGTGGGTCCCATCTAAAAGAACTTGTCCGTCCATTCCATCTTGGTTCCTACCCATCATGAGTCTAGCTTTCTCAAGTAGAAGATTGGGGCAGCCATTTCTGAGACAGGCCTGTTCCACAATCTCCCTGTAGCCTGTCCTCTATTAATAATAGCATCTCTCTCTTCTCTTCCAAGTCAGCAACTCTGATCTCATGATGTTGTACTTGGGCTCTGAGGACCACAAGCTGCTTTTTCTGGGTGTAGACATATGCCACTTAGTTACAAGGCAAGTAGTGGTACATTTTGTACTCTGTACAGTGAACCAGGTAACTGCTCAGAAAAGAGGTTTTTAATCTGAGTATTAGACGGATGTGGATTTTATCATTAAATTGGTGTTTTATTTATTCATTTAATGTACTTAAGGATTTTCTTTACTTTAGGCCGCTAACAAGTTACTGAGCAGTCTACTGCCCTCCATGCCAAATCCCCAAGCAGTTTAGGGTTGCCAACTTTGTAATATTTAAAAACCTGACACTCCAGCAGGAGAGCTGGAATTCCCACTAACGTGCCCCGCCCCCCCCCCCCCCCAGATCCCTGCCTCCCCCCCCCCCCCCGCTTGCTCCTCTTCTCCCCTCCCTCTGTCCTTCACTTCTCTTCCCTTCATCCTTCTGCCCAAGGTGGGAGAGACTCGCCTGCAGAGCCGGGGCTGGGAGCTGCAGCCACTCAATGCAGGTAGGAAGCAGTCCCGGCTGATTAGGGCTGGCGTGGGTGATGATCTGGGGCCTCCCCGACTCTCCCGCCCACAGTAACCGGACTTTGGGTGTCTGGTCAGTAGTACTTTTCAACCGGACTCCTGGCAACCCTAGAGACTCCAAACTTCTCTGTAATTACATCCTCTGCAGCCTCTCTCTGTGTGAGACTACTGCTGGTGATCTTGAAAGGCCCCACATTCCATTGCTAACCCGTGGTTTTAAAAAACCGAACAACAGTGGAAAATGTTATCAAATACAAAATTGACTTCTGCTGCATGACTCTAGTGTTAATCCCCTGCCCCTCCATGCAATTCTTTCACCTGCAAATGCTCCAACTGCCTTTCTGCAGCTGATTCCATTCTGTGTGATCCATAAATGAGAGGTTACCACTTTCATGCAGCAAAAACAGAAGTGTGATGAATTACAAGCCAGTGTAATTTATGCAGCAGCAGTGTGGGGAAATGACAACCCACTCTTGTTCTACATACATTATTCATGAATCCCCTGGAAAATAGCTTAAAGAGGGTTTCTTTCTCTTTCTCTCTCCTTTTTTTGGTTAATGAATCATGCCCTAAATTTCCACAGCATGTAGATTGACTCAAATGTCTCACTTTTGCCCGACCTTTTATTTTTAGATCATCCATATCCAGCCCTATTGACGTTTGCTAAACGTAATGTTCTGGATTTTTCTGATCTAAAACTAAATTCTCTTCAAACAGGCCCATTCTGTCCTGGTTCCTGATGTGGCTGGGAGGCTCCTGAATTCACCTGTCTTCTGAACCCCTCCTGCTCAGGATCTCACATATCCTGATCTGGAGAGCTGGGGAGACATTCTACCTGCAGATATTCTTGGCAGAGCAGTCTAGAGTCCTGCAGGCAACCTTGCCAGGAGGACTCTAACCAAAGAGATGTAGCCTATTCTAGTGCATAGTCCCCCCCAACCCAGCATGGTCATAGACTTGGAGCTGTTTAGAGCGATACCTGTATCCATCATTCTCTGGTCAAGTGGTTGTGAGCAGTAACTAGGGTGCAGCAGGCAGAACCAGGGCCAAAGCCCCTCTCTATCCAATCAGGGAGCAGTAGGCAAGGCCAGACCGCCTCTGTCAGGCAGCAGCAGGAAGAGCAAAGGCTAGAGACTGCCCCTCCCCTCTGCCAGAAAGCAGCAGTCAGGATCAGAGATCTGCCAGTCAGTGAACTCTAAGGAGCTAAAACTATGCACCCAGTCATGGGCCAGGAGCATAGCAATTTCTATATTCCTAAAGTTTGCTCCATGCTGCAGCCTAATCAGGCTTAATTTCTGGTAGTCAGGACACTTGCTTTCATTTACATAAATAACACATATTCAGATATGCAAATCAAGCTATACCTTGTTTGTATGAAATCTCCAGATTTCTTAACCTTCAGCCTTAACAGGTATGTTAGTTTTGCTCCCCTTCACCCTGCCCCAGCTCCCCAGTGCCAACACTGTGCTTCGCACTTTGCAAACAAATAAGAAGATAAGCAAACTGCCCCATGGAGTTTACAATCTGTTTCATCCAAACTAGGCAGATCAGACACAAATAGTACCTGAGTTGGAGGAGGTTAGGAAACCAACGGGTTATTTCTGTACGGCTTTGTAAAGAAAGAAGTATCTTTTGAGAAGAGATTTGAAAGCGTAGAGGGAGTTTTGGCAGTTGAGAAGAGGGAAGCTGCTCCAAACCGAAGGGGCAGCACGGTAGAAGGCTTTAGGATACAGGCCTGGTCTACGCTGGCAACGGTGGTCGACGTAAGCGGCATTACATCGACCCCCTAAAGTGTGTGTCTCCATTGGCACGTAAGTTCTGTCGATTTAAAGTGTGGTAGAAGTCGACCTAATAAAACCACCTCTGCAAGTGGCGTAGCGCTGAATTCGAATTCCATGGGTCAAATTTGCATCAATTTACATTGTGTAATGTAAATTGACGCCATTGGCTCTGGGAGGTATCCCATAATGTCCTGTTGTGACTGCTCTGGACATTCACGCTCTGTTGTAATGTGGCCATATAAACAGGAAATAGCTCCTCCCCTCAAGCCCTGGGAAATTTTGAATTTCCATTTCCGATTTAGACAGCGTGGGGAGAGCTTTGTAACTGAACTGCTCATGGCGACTGCATGGCCCAAATGCGCTCCAGCTTGGAGTCGACCAGAGGTCTTGTATCTTATCGGTCTGTGGGGCGAAGAGTCTGTTCTGGTTCAGCTCCGAGCCAGCAAAAAAAATGTAGATATATACGAAAAGGTATCTCGTGGCACGGTGGAGAAGGGGCACAACAGGGAAGCGCAGCGGTGCTGCGTTAAGATCAAAGAGCTGAGGCAGGCTTATCAGAAAACTAGGGAAGCTACCAGCCATTCTGGCTCCTCGCCCAAAACGTGCTGCTTTTATGAGGAGCTGCATGCAATTCTCGGCGGTGACCCCACCACTGTGCCACCATGCAGCATCGATAACTCCGAAGAATCCCAGTCCAGGATGAATGAGGATGACTCTGGATGAGAAGGATGAGGAGAGCAGGGTGCAGGAAAGTGGGGTATCCATTCTCCCTGAGAGAGCCAGGGTGTTTGTTACCCCAGAGCAGTCTAGCCACACACAAGACAGCGGGAGTGATCGAGAAGCAAGGGAAGGCACATCTAGTGAGAGTGTGTGTGGCAAATCTTTTTTTGGTGGTTATGTCCCCTGTCCAACTTCTTAAAAGGAGTTTGTGTTTTTGAGGAGAGGGTCTTACTTCAGTGGAGGGTTTCTCCCAGAACAGTCTATTTATGTGCAGAGGTCTGCTGTGAGAATCCTCTGTGGATATCTCAAGGAAACTTTCATGTAGATAATCTGTTAACCTTTGCAGAAGGTTTCTGGGGAGGGCTACCTTATTTCTTCTGCCACGATAGGATATTTTTCCCCGCCACTCTGCTGTTAAATGAACAGGCATCATTGCGGAACACTGCATAGCAGCATAAGAGCCAGGCCTGTACCCCGATGCTTGCAGAAAATCTTCCCTTTCCGCCTGTGTTGCCCTCACCTTTGAAAATACTGCAGGATAAGTCATGAGGTATTTGTGATGCTCACAATGATAGTGCAGAGCTGAGCGGACTCCATGTCTTTTCAGCAACTGCGTGCGCGCAGCATAGAAAAATGGTGCGAAAAAGCGTTTGCAGTTTGTTTGGGACAAGAAGGGAGGGAGAGGGAGCACATTGCATCATGGGAGGACGACAAACTTCCCAAAAGCCTCTGCGGCTAGTTTCACTGTGGGATAGCTACCCACAGTGCACTGCTTTGAATATCGACCCAAGCGTGGCAAGTGGGGACGCAAGAGCCCGACGCAAGGAGCGTGGTGTGATCACCCTCCTGCGACTTCTAAAATTCGGCAGGTGAAAGTCGATTTAAAGTAAATCAACTTCAGTCTGCAGTGTAGACATACCCACAGAGAAAGGAGTACAAGGAATGACTGGGTTAGATGCAGAAGGTGAGGGGAAGCCAGTGAAGCATTCAAAAAAGAGGGTGATGTGCTGAGTTTTTGGCTGCAGCATTATGACTGGATTGAAGGGGGAAATGAGGTGATGAGCAAAGGGGCCGGACAAGCAAAGATTGCAGTCATGGAGGGGCCGTGGGGGAGGGCAATTATGTTAGCGGTGGGTTGGGAGTGAAAAGAAGGTGTTTAGAGATGCTGAAACATAACATTTATTTATTTATATATGTAAAAATGAAGGATCTTTCTGGGGAATGTGCTGTGAATTTCCATGGTACCTTCTTGAGTTTCTTCTGGGTTTTTTTATATTATTTTGGAAGCAACACTTCATTCCTGTGCTGCTCCTATGCATAGGGTTATTATACATTTGGGGCCAAATCCGTCTTGCCTTAGTCTGCTGTTACCATTGAAATCAATGAGATTATCCTGCTTGTAAAGCAAGCAGGATTTGCCCCTAAAAACCCAAACAGGGAACATTTTATTGTTTTTTTTTTAATTTTGTTTTGGTGTGTGTGCGCCACTGCCACGGTAGGAGAATCTTACTGAAAGCAAGATGACTTTTTTGAGAAAAGGAGAAATACCCTCCATAAGATTTTTTGCACATCCTTCCCATGGCTTTAAGTAACAGTGGCTATACAGGTCAGAGTAGATGATCTAATATTCCCTCCTGGACTTAAGTTCTATGAAATTTATGATTAGGGTAGGGACTTTGCCCCTAGCACTACGGTTGAGTGATTTGGGGGGAACCCCCCCTCCTTGGTATAAGAAAGAATAAACAGAAAAAATAATTTGATATAAAGCACTAAAATGGATTTGATTGCCTTGGGGGAAACTTAGTATGATGCTACTCACTTTAAGAGTTGTTATAAAAAAAAAAAAAAAAGAATCTCTTTATATTTCATTAACGCAGAGATTTTGAGGCCAGAAGATACATTAATCATCATTTAGTCTAACCTCCTGCCAGCACAACACAAGCCACATAACCTCAACCAGTAATTTCTGCATCAAGCCCATAACTTCTATTTCAGCTAGAGCATATCTCTTAGAAAAATATCCAGTCTTGATTTAAAGAACTAAAGTGATGGCAAAGCCACCGTTTTCCTAGGTAAGTTGTTCCAATGGTTGATAACCCTCACTGTTAAAAATTTACACCTTATTTCTAGTCTGAGTTTGTCTAGCTTCATCTTCCAGGCATGTTCCAGACCTAATATTTTTGTAGCCCTTTTTTCGAAACCTTTTCCAATATTTTGACATCCTTTTTGAAGTGTGGACACCAGAACTGGACACAGTATTCCAATAATAATCTTACCAATCCTGTACACAAAGGTAATGTCACCTCTTTCTTTGATATTCCTTAGCAGATGTGTCTCAGGATTGCATTCGCCCTCTTAGCAACAACATTGCACTGCTTGTATTCAGTTGGTTATCTACTGTTTCTCCCAAGTTCTTTTCAGTATCACTGCATTCCAGCATAGTGTCGTCCATAAGTGTAACCTATGTTCTTTGTGTCTAGATGTATGACCTTATATTTGGTGGCACAAAACATGTGATTTAAAAGAGCTCATTTTGTTCAGCAGTCGCTTTGTATAACTGACCTGTCCCAGTCATCATTTACTACTCCACCAATTTTTACAAGTGATGATTTCATATTGTCTTCCGGATGGTTGATAAAAATATTGAATAGCATTGAGCTGAAACAGATCTCTGCAGAATCACACTAGAAGCACCCCCAAAGAATGATGATTTCCCCCTTTACAATTGCTTTTGAAATCTTATCAGTTAGTCAGTTTCTAATCCAATTAATATGTACTCCATTGGGTAGTGCCAATTTTTTATCAATATGTCATGCAGGACTAAATAAAATATCTTAGAGAAGTTTAGGTATTTTATTATTTCAACACAGTTACCTTTATCCACCAAACTTGTAATCCAATCAGAACAATATCAGGTCTCGTACAATAAACTTATTTTCCATAAAACCGTGTTGACTGGCTTTAATTTAAGTATCATCCTTTACTTCTTCACTGATTGTGTCTCATCAGAGTTTCCATGATTTTTGTCAGGGACTGCTGAAGTTGCATAGGTCATCCCATTTATCCTTTTTAAATATTGGCATATTAACTTTTTTCCAGTTCACTGCAACTTCCGAGTCTTCCAAGATTTGTTAAAAATCAACATTAACAGTTCAGAGAGCTCTTTAGCCAATTCTTTGAATACCTTTGGATTCAAATTATCCAGTATTGCAGGTTTAAAATTATTTAACTTTTAATAGTTGCTGTTTATCGTTCTCTGTAGTTACTGATGGAATAGAAAATATTTTATTACTATAAAATACAACGAGAGTTCTGTGGCACTTTAAAGACTAACAAATTTAATATTAAATATTAAATATTACATTTGTTAGTCTTTAAAGTGCCACAGAACTCTCGTTGTCTTTGCTGTAGACTAACACGGCTACCCCTCTGGAACTATAAAATACAAATACATCATCCCGCTTCTTTCCAAATACAGAAAAGAAATATGTATTGAATACTTCCTTTTCTGCATTAAGGCTGGAAATGTTACCATCCTTATCTAATATCAGACCTACACGTCTTTAGTTTTTTGTTTGTCCTTATATATTTGAACATTTCCTCCTGGGTATCCTTAACCCTACTGGCCATAGATTTGTCACTGATACTTTAGCTTTCCTTATCTGTTGTCTACATTTTCTATACTCATTATTGTCAACTACCCCTCTTTTCCATTTGAAATGTATTTTTTATTTTTAAATGCTACTTTCACTTCCTTTCATAATCAGGATTTTTTTAAAACAGAAGAAGCATTTTTAAGTGATTTCAGAATTGGGAGTGGGAGAGAAGGTTGGCATAATAAAGCATTCTTAACTTCCAATTATTCAAATTTTTATGTTTAAATTTTCAGACCACTCAGTTTCAGTCATGATTGTTTTCAACTTGGAAACTTGCCCCCTTTTAAAGATGTATGTGTGTGTGTGTTTGGTCGGGACTATATTCTGTTTGCATGTAACAAATAAAATTAGGTCATGATTCCTTGCAATTTAGGCAATCACCGACTTTTAATTTAGAGATCAATTCATCTTTATTCATCAGATAAAGATAATTAGGTAATTAAGTTTAGACCCTGAAAGGTATGTTAATGTAGCTACTAATAAACAGTGAAAACTGAATACAGTCTAATAATTTGTATCATCAATTCTGTTTTCTGAAGTCTAACCAAGTATGGCTGATGGGATGGGGTGATAAGATTGTTTTACTGAGTAGTTTCATGCCTTATTTTTGTTTATCATGAGGTTTTCTTTATAGAAGGTTCCTTACCTGATAAATTATATTTTAATAAAATCGTAAAAAGAAATGTACCTGCACAGATGGTAATAAATCTCTGGTGTTCAGCTTCTGCAGATGGCGTTATGCTCATTGATAGACTGTTGTATTCACCAGAGTATTCGTGTTTGGAAAAAACTAACAGGCAAACTATGTGGCAGGGTTATTCTTCACACATGAGTTACTCCTATATCAGTAAAAGACTGTGTAGAGCAGGAAACATTTTGTTTAAATAGTTATAGCCAATCTGGACCATCACGCTTGTTACTGAACTGGCCAGTTGGAACTTCACAGTGATACAGCATTGAGATCCTTCTGTGCAAAAAGCCCAATTCTCTACCAAGGAGCATCAGAGACTCATAGAAATGTAGGGCAAGAAGGGACCTCGAGAAGTCATCAAATCCAGCTCCCTGCACTGAGTCAGGATAAAGTAAACCTAGACCATTTCTGACAGATGTTGTCCAACCTATTCTTAAGAACTTCCAATGATGGCAATTCCACAGCCTCCCTTGGAAGCCTTGTCCAAAGTTTAATTACCCTTACAGTTGGAAAGTTTTTCCTGATATCTAACCTAAATCTCCCTTGCTTCAGGTTAAGCCCTTTACTTCTTGTCCTACCTTAAGTGGACATGGAGAAAAGTTGATTTATTTTCTCAAGACTAAACATGCCAGTTTTTTTAACCTTTTCTCGTAGGTCAGGTTGCTAAACCTTGGATCATTTTGTTGCTCTCCTCTGGACTCCAATTTGTCCACATCTTTCCTAAAATGAAGTGTGCAGAAATGGACAGAGTGCTCCAGCTGAGGCCTTACCAGTGCCAAGTAGAGTGTGACAATTGCCTCCTGTGTCTTAAATACAGCACCCCTATTAATACACCCAGTGTGATATTAGCCTTTTTTGCAACTCACCACAATTTTGACTCATTCAGTTTGTGATCCCCTATAGCCCCAGATCCTTTTCAGCAATACTATCACCTAGCCAGTTATTTCCTATTTTGTAGTTGTGCATTTGAGTTTTCCTTCTTAAATGTAGTACTTTGCATATATCTTTATTGAATTCCATCTTGTTGATTTCAGACTAATTCTGCAATTTGTCAAGGTCCTTTTGAATTTTAATCCTGTCCTCCAAAGGGCTTGCAATCTCGTCCCAGTTTGGTGTCATCCACAAATGTTATTAAGCATACTCTTTATTCTGCTATCCAAGTCACATATGAAAATATTGAGTAGTACCAGACCCAGGACAGACCCTTGTGGGACCCAGCTAGATAAATCCTACGAGTTTGACAATGAACCATTGATAACTACTTTGAGTATGTACATTGGCCAAACCTGACTGTCACCATGCAACAGAATAAATGGACACAAATCAGACATAAAAAATTGTAACATCCATAAGCCAGTAGGAGAGCACTTCAATCTCCCAGGACACTCTGTAGCTGACTTGAAAGTTGCCATACTTCAACAAAAAAACTTCAAAAACAGACTTCAGCGAGAAACTGCAGAGCTGGAACTCATATGAAGACTTGACACAATCAGACTGGATCTGAATAGGGACTTGGAATGGTTCTCTCATTACAAGAAGTAATTGTCACTGTTGACACATTCTCACCTTCTAATCAAAGGTTGTGAATAGGCCTCATCTATCCTAACTTAATTGACTTTGTTAGCACTTGCCCTCTCCATTCTTATGTTTCTCACCCTTGCATGTATATATATACCTCCTATCTGTGGTTTCCACTTCATGCATCTGACGAAATGGGTTGCGGCCCACAAAAGCTTATGCCCACAGAAATTTGTTAATCTTTAAGGTGCTACAGGATTCCTGTTGTTTTTACTTTTTGAGTAGTCTTTCAACCAGTTTGCACACACCTTATAGGATTTTCATCTAGACCACATTTCTCTAGTTTGCATAGGAGAATGCCATGTAGGACTGTATTAAAAGCCTAACTAAAAGCAAGATATATCACATCTACCGCATCTCCTGTATCCACTAGGCCAGTAGCTCTGTCAAAGAAGGCTGTTTTGGCATGATTTGTTTTTAACAAATCCATGCTTGTTTTTCCTTATAACTTATCATCCTTTAGGTGTTTACAAATTGATTGTTTTAATAATTTGTTCCAGGATCTTTCCAGGTATCCTAGTTAGGCTGACTGGTCTGTAATTCCCCAGGTCCTCTGTTCCCCTGTTTAAAGATAGGTAATGTAGTTGCCCTTCTCCTGTGACCTCCATGAGTTCTCAAAGATGATTGCTAACAGTTCCCAGATTTTTTTCAGCCAGTTCCTTAAATACCCTAGGTCCGGATGAATTTAATCCGGCCCTGCTGACTTGAATATATCCAATTTATCTAAATACTATTTAACCTCTTCCTTCACTAGTTTAGCTTTCATTTCTTGCCTGTTGATGTTAATATTAATTGTGTTGAGAATCTGGTCACCATTAACCTTTATAGTGAAGACTGAAGCAAAATAGACATTAAACGCCTCAGCCTTCTTGATGTCATCAGTTATTAGCTCTACTATCTCACTAAATAGAGGACCTACACTTTTTCATCTTTCTCTTGCTCCTGATGTATTTAAAGAACCTCTTCTTATCATTTATAACCCTTGCCTGGTGTAACTCATTTTGTACCTTAGCATTTCTGATTTTATCCCTCCGTGCTTGTGCTATTCTTTTGTACTCCTCCTTAGTAATGCATCTATGTTTCCACTTTTAGTAGGATTCCTTTTTGATTTTCAGTTCATTAAAAAGCTCCTGATGCAGCCATATTGGCCTTTTACTAGTCTTCATATTTTTCCTTTGCATTGGGATAGTTTTCTGTTGTGCCTCTCATGTTATCTCCTTGAAAAACTGCTAGCTCTTCTGAACTCCTTTTTCTCTTAGATTTCCTTACCAGGGGACCTTACCCACCACTTCTCTGAGTCAGTTAAAGACTTTTTTTAAAGTCTGTTATCCTTATTCTGCTGCTCTCACTCCTTTCTTCTCTTTGAATCATGAAATCTATGATTTCATTGTCACTTTCAGTCCAATTGCCTTCCACCTTCAGATTCACTAACAATTCCTCCCTTTTTGTCAGCATCAAGTCAAAATCTAATGAATGGTGTCCCCTTCATTAATTCCTCCACTTTCTGAAATAAAAAGTTGCCCCAATACATTCCAAGAATTTACTGGAAATTTTGTGTTTTGATAGTTAGATAGTTAAAGTCTCCATTACTAGCAGATGTTGTGTTTTGAATATTTCTGTTGTTTTGTTCTAGAAATGCCTCCTCTTCCTGATTTGGTGGTCTATGGTAGACCCCTACCATGACATCACCCCTATTTTTAATCCCTTTGATCTTTACCTAGAGACTTGCAACTGGTCTGCTTGTCAGCTCCTTCTGGACCTCAGAACTAGTGTATATATTCTTGATGTATGATGAAACACCTCCTCCCCTTTTTATCCTGTCTGTCGTTCCTGAACAAGCTATACCCCCGTATACCAATATTCCAGTCATGAGACTTATCCCACCAAATCTCTGTGAGATCAATTAAGTCATAATTTAGTTTATGTACTAATGTACATTGAATTGTGAGATGTATAGGGCCTATGACACAGCTGAGCAATTTTGCTTCTATCCATTTGAAGACACTAGCCAGCACATTATAATATTAAATGGTAAAGTGTGCGGTTTTGAAATCTCTGTTGAGCTAGGATGGAAACTTGTTTACAGTTCTTGAGCCTCTGTACTGCTGGTGTCAAATGATCTCGTTTTTCAGCCAAATGGCCAGCAACAATAACAACCTGCCAAAATATCAGTTTTCAGCAAAAATAAATATTCATTCTTCACATTGAATGAACACGGGACCCTTGAGAGTGTCAAATTAAAAGGTCACATGCAAGATTCTTGTGAATCTTGGTACCACAGATTTCAGAAGCCAGACTGTTTCTTGCATCGTGATCTCATCCTTAGTCATGTGTTAGGCAGGCCTGTTTTTACTTAAATGAAGGCCTGAAAGCAAACAGCTTGTACCCCCCGTCTTCTCCCTTAGACTGCAGATTTTACTTCGTATTTTGAAAGGCTTTTTGTTTTTTTTTTTTTGTCTCTCATTATGTTGCACAGAGTCAGGATAATTGTTGAATCTGGTTGCTGCAAATAGCCACTGAAGAATTTATGCCTTTATACTATCGGTGGTTCTGAGTGCTACTGAGAGCTTAGTAAGGATAATGTGTTATGTTTTTATAGCACCTTTCCTCCTAAAGCATCCCAAAAAATCAGATGCCAAATTCTAGTCCATTACACCTGACCCATTCTATTGAGGTTAACAGGGTTGCATGGGTTGGGGAGAGGACAGAATTTGGCCCTGTGTATATATATATATATATATATACTTGCATTTCAATGATATCACTGAAATGTAGCTGCCTCTGAGTTATAGGGCTGCAGCCCACAGGTACACAACATGCTGCCTACCAGCGTGGGAGAGGGAAAATTCTGGGCAAGGTAATAGGTATTGTCCAGTGTATCTAAGTATCACTAAGTATCTGAGTGCTTGTATTTGGGGCAAATCCCTATTTTTAGAGAAAATACCCAAAGATCTTTAATGCACACACAGACTCTCAGATTTTAAAGACCCAGACACAGAAAATTACTTGATGCTCAGTTTATTTGCTTTGGCAAGATGAAGGACTAAGTTTTCATCCTGGAAATGAAATATATGGTTCCAAGAGGCCAGGAATAATGTTTCAAATGTAATGATCAGCTCTCTAAGCCATCCCTCCAGTTGCATGGGGAGTAACTAGTTGCCTTACTTACCTCTTTGGGAAGAGTAACCCGATTTTTTTAAAGCCTGTTTATGACCTCTTTGATTACAAAAATCTTCCTTAGTGTTTTGGACAAGATCAACCATATAAAATCTTAATCACTTAGGATGACTAATATTTCAATGGGTAAATAAAATATCCTTAGTATTTTCATTCTTATCCATCACCATAGTAAAAGGTGGATGAATAGATTTTTTTTTCCTTCTACCTGAGCGGGTATGTTTTCACAGCAGTTTTATAAGGCTGGACAAGGTAAACATTTGCTGGTCCAATACAAGATGCCTCATCATTTACCTTGTACACAGGTCTCTGGAGCATTAATATTTACTTATCATATTCTCAGGTGACTTAGACATGTTAACATGGTAAATAACATTTTGTGATAGATTTAGTAATGGAAGCAGGAAAACCGGTCTGATGCTTTTATATGGTTCTTTGGCAGTGCGAGCTTTGAGTCTAGGTATGCTGAGCAGTCTCTGCAGTTCTGATAAAAGCCACATGGTGGGGTTGTTACTTTAAGGCTTCCTTCAACCCTTTAATTAGCCAGTGCATGAAGTTCATGTTGTTGAAGTTTCTGTGTCCCCCCCGGTGTAGATTTGACATGGCCTTTGCATTCTTCAGCAAAGAATTGGGCTCGCCTGCCAGCATCACAAACACAATCAAATCCGTATCCAAAAAGTTGGCATAAAAGCCCCAACAAGAGTTATTTTGTAGACCTGGAACATCAGGCTCCCAGTGGGACTTGCTTGAGTTAACGCAAGAAATAGTATGCCCAATTTTGAAACTCATTTTTGTGAAAAATCTTTCTATATAAATAATCAAAGTTAATAGGTATGGTATATTAGGGATTTGCTTCCTGTTTCTTGTGGTCTAGGTAGAAAGGACATGAGTTGTTATTCCTGCCTTAAGTATACAGAGTCTTAGGTAAAATGTGTCTGCAAATGTTAGATAGTAGGGAGCTTAAAAAGTAGACAAGAAAGAAAGAGAGTTGTAAATCCCAAGATGCTTTGTTCTCTTAGGTGAAATTCATCTCTACCCTCTCATAATGCCAGAATAAGTGGACTGAAGAGAATGGGGATACACTCCCTAATCTATGGGCAGGTTGTGTGGTACCTTGCATCTCCTGTATGAACCTGATCCAAAGCCCATTTAAGTTACTGGAAACTGACTTCAGTAGGCTTTGGTCAGGCCCAATGGCTTCTGCTTCAGTCTCTTAGCTGGAATACAGGTCGTGACCATGGCATATCCTCTATGTGCAGGATTTTGGCCGCTGGATCTGTATAATCATAGAAACACTGGCCATACCTCTGACTTTCCCCAAAATACCTCTCCCTGCTGATCTGATTGGAGCTCAGCTCCACCATACATCGGACATGGAACTCCTTTTGTGTCTGCTTTGTGGCCTCATTCTGACTAAGTAGAGAAGTGCCATGGTTCTGCTGGATTGGAGGACATCTATGCCTCTTATGATCTTCGTAGAAACAAAGACACGGACAAATGCAAACAAAGTTTAAAAACAGTGTACAACATTCATTCAGTCACCAAACCACATACATTCCAAACTCCTCTCTGCTGTTCGTTTATGGTTTTTATTTTTTCCAAAGAAAACCATGTTTATCTTTTAAAATATTAGCTCATCCTTACAAGATCTCAACCAGCTGCAAAAAAAGAGACCTGACCTCCCCTCCCCCCCCCCCAAGTTATTACAGCCATTTGCAAAGCTTGTTCTCCTTGTGACGTCATAAATCCCAGGTCAAACCCAGATCTGGGACAGATTGGGAAATATTTCCCAGCTCACATAACCTTTCTCCTTGGATTGGTGTTCTGTGACCATGTCTTTATTTCTCTCCAAGGAATAATTAGTGCTGACCCAGCAGTCTTTTTGCCTCCATTTTGACTGTTTAGTTTCCCATAAAAATTTTTCTTGGGATTTTGATTAAAAGAAATTTGTCCTTCAATCAGGTTTCAATAATCTCATGCAAATGATTAATGAGTATGGTTGCCACTGAGGAGGGTAGATTTTACATTTTAGACCGGATCTTGCCTAATGCTGCATGACCAATTGAAGGATTAGCTAAAATATTTTCTGTGGAAGATCTCTGGTTATTGACAGGTACTACTAGAGAAAGTAATGTTTAATCTAACCAGTCAGTGCTCCCTTACATTCATGACATATACAGCCCTACAGGTCTGAAAAAAGATTCTTGAAAGGATGTAAATCTAGGAGCCCATCCCCCTAGACTCCAGTATGACACAAGCATAAATCTAGGCCGCTGCTGGAGGTAGGGTAGGGGGATAGTTCAGAGTCCATGCTGATTCAATCCTGATCTCTCTGTTGAGACTGCCATTGAGGGGGCTGAGCAGCACAGTGGCTTTTGTGATGTGGATCTCTGACTGGGAGCTGGATTATGACCCCCAGATTAATGTGATGTTGGTTACTGAACGAACATTGATGGAAACAACTTTCTGTTGTGACCGACTTGACTCTGGTTTGGACTGATGACCTAGAGGTAAAATGGACTTTATACAATTACTGCTCCTCTGAGCCACCCTGCTTGATGGGGATTTGATAGCAACCTTTAACTAGCTGAAAGGGGGTTCCAGGGAGGATGGAGCTAGGCTGTTCTCAATGGCAGTAGAGGACAGAACAAGGAGCAATGGTCTCAAGTTGCAGTGGGGGAGGTCTAGGTTGGATATTAGGAAAACGTTTTTCACTTGGAGGGTGGTGAAGTTACCTAGGGAGGTGGTGGAATCTCCATCTTCAGAGGTTTTTAAGCTGCGGCTTGACAAAGCCCTGGCTGGGATGATTTAGCTGAGGTTAGCCCTGCTTTGAGCAGGGGGTTGGACTAGATGACCTCCTGAAGTCCCTTCCAACTCTAATCTTCTATGATTCTATGTTTCCACTACCTTTATTGACAGCTTTATAAGGAAAGGAACTCCCCTGCCCCTCTTTTAAAATAGTTCCTTGAAAGGATGTATTTGCTTTCAAGTACCTTCATGATTGTTTGAGATGATCAGGTATGTTATGTGTATTTTTTGCAGCAAGAAAGCCTTCATTGCACTAGAATGTACAAAAATGTTTGGGTACAGAGGTGTTATCAGGGTCTAATGATTGTGCCACTCCTGCACATAAAAAACATGGAGGGCAAAACTGGTTTGGCTATGAGGCTATTGTCTGCATTAACCTTCCCTGCCTACCTGCACACTTACTAGGTGAGGCTTCACCTGTGCCGACTAGAGTGGAACAATTTATTTCCCATGTCTTACATATGATGCTCCTGTTAATACACCCAGAATATTAGCATTTTTTGCAACTGCATCACATTGTTGGCTCATATTCAATATGTGATCCAGTACTACTGCCTAGCCAGTTATTCCTCATTTTGTTTTTTTTATTTTTGCTTCCGAAGTGTAATTCTGTGCACTTGCCTTTATTTAATTTAATCTGTTAATTTCAGACTGATTCTCCAATTTATCAAGGTCCTTCTGAATGCTAATCCTACTCTCCAAAGTGCTTGTAACCCCTCACAGCTTGGTGTCATTCTGCAAATTTTATAAGCATACTCTCCACTCTGTTATCCAAGTCATTAATGAAAACATTGAATAGTACTGGACCCAGGACAGACCCCCGTGGGAACCCACGTAGATATATTCTACAAATTTGACAGTGAATCACTGATAACTACTCTTGGAGTAAAGTTTTTCAACCCGTTGTGCATCCACTTTATAGTAATATCATCTAGACCACATTTTCCTAGTTTGCTTATGAGAAGATCATGGGACTGTGTCAGAAACCTTACTAAAATCAAGATATATCAAACATACTGCTTCCTCCCATCCATTAGGCCAATAACCGTCAATGAAGGAAATTAGATTGGTTTAGCATGATTTGTTATTGACAAGTCCATGTTGGCTTAGGCTATTACTTATACATGTGTTATCCTCTAGGTGCTTACAAAGTGTTTGTTTAATATTTGTTCAGGTATCTTTTCAGGTATTGGGGTTAGTCTGACTGGTTTATAATTACCTGGTTCCCTTTATTCCCTTTTTTAAAGATAAGCTCATTGTTTGCCCTTCTCCAGTCCTTTGGGACCTGACCAATCCTCCAAGAGTTCTGAAAGATAATCACAAATAGTTTTCAAAATGCTTTAGGTAGTTCCTTAAGTACCATAGGGTGAATTTCATCTGGCCCCATTGACTTGAATATATGTAACTTATCTAAATATTCATTGACTTGTTCTTTCCCTATTCTGACTTGTTCCTTTCCCATTATTGTTAATATCAGCTTAGTTAAGCATCTGGTCACAATTAACTTTTTTAGTGAAGACTGAAGCAAAATAGGCATTAAACACATCAGCTTTCTTGGTATCATCTGTTATTAGCTCTCCTTTCCTGCAAAGTAGTGGACCTTCATCTTCCTTCGTCTCTTTCTTGCTTCTAATGTATTCATATAACCTCTTCTTATTGTCTCTTGTGTTCTTTGCCACATGTAACTCATTCTGTACCTTAGCCTTTCTGATTTTGTCCCTACATGCTTGTGCTATTCCTTTGTATTCATTCTTAGCAATTTGTCCACGCTTTTTGTAGGAGTCCTTTTTGATTTTCAGGTCATTAAAGAGTTCCTGATGCAGTCATATTGGCCTCCTACTAACTTTCCTGTACATCCGGATAGTTTTCTGTTGTACCTTTAATATTGTTTCTTTGAGAAACTGCCAGCTCTTCTGAACTCTTATTTCCCTAAGATTTTCTTCCTATGGGACCTTAGCTACTACTTCTGAGTTTGTTAAAGTCTGCTTTTTTAAAGTCCATTATCCTTATTCTGCTGCTCTCACTTCTTCCTTTCCTTAGAATCATAAAAATTATCATTTCATGATGACTTTTACCCCAGTTGCCTTCCACCTTCAAAAGTGCAACTAATTCCTCACTGTTAGTCAGAATCAAACTTAAAAGAGATGCTCCCTCCCTTCTTCCCTGCCCCCCACCTGGTTACTTTCTCCCTTTCTGAAACAAGTTTTTCATAATACATTCCAAGAACTTATTGGACATTTTATATTTTGCTGTATTACTTTTCCAACAGATGACTGGGTTGTTAAAGTCCCCAATTACTACTAGGTCTTGTGTTGTGGATATTCATATTTGGAAATGCCTCATCTGATAGAGAATCCTTTCAAATGGAAAGTAAAACAAAATTGTCAGCCCTGTCGCTTGGTTGAATAAAAGTTTTAAGTTCTTTAAAGATCCCAGATGTAACCCAGGCCCTCTCTCAACTCTCCTAAGCAAACATACAGCTATAGATGAAAAACATTGGTTTGTTTTTGTGATATAATGGAAAAGACATTTTTAAAAGATCTAAAAAAAATGAACATAGTTATTTGTGACTAAATTCATTTAATTTGCCATATAATGCCCTTTGATAGGAAGAAATTTGTGTGGGCATAGGACTCTGCTCTTTTATTTAGCTCTAAGATTATCCCAAAGTGTCAGCAAATTGCATGATCTGAAGAGGAGATGTGTAAATAGAAGAATATTTTTCTCAACTAATAATTTTTCATTTTACACCCAAAGAATCCCAACGTTCTTCATCAATGACATATTTAGAACACACATACTCTCTTTGCATCCCTCCACTGGGTCCCCCTTTTCTGCCACATCAAACATAAGATACTTGTATTCACTTTCAAATTCTTCTTGGCATATCCACACCTTACCTATCATCTCTTTTTCACTATTGATTTGCCGACTCTCACACCAACTGGCCCATGATGGCAGCCTCCATCACACACCTGTTACATTTTCAAACGAGCACTTTTGTGCTTTCTCTTCCGCTGTCCCTCATGCTTTGGAGGGGCTCCCCCTAAATATTTGCAAAGCTACCTCATGATCCTCCTTCAAATTCCTCCTTAAAGACCTTTGTCGTGATGTCTACAGTACACTTGACAACAGTTGGGCTTCTGATTCGCTGACACGACTGAATACCTTGCTAACCAATATTGTCTCATTATTTTCGTGTAGTGCTCCCCCCTCCAATCTGTCTGTCTGTCTCCATCTGTCGTCTCTGATCTTATACTTACATTGTAAGAAGGCCAATCTCTTTGTTCTGTGTTGCTACAATGGCGGGTACTACAAATTAATAATAATAACAATAAATAAAGTACTTCCCTCCCCAGAGTGTTGAGCCGCAACCAGCAGATGCACAGCATGCAGCATAATGCTAAGGACACTGGGGCAGACTCCTATTTGTACGTGGAATACCAAATGATTTTCATGTCCATATGGTGTGGTGTTTTAAGGTTTCAGCACATGTGGTGTTTTAAGGTTTCAGCTGAAAGACTCCCATGTGGTAAAGGGCATGCCACTCAATCTGTTTACCTCAGGAGAGTGAGAGTGGAGGTGGTCCTCCTGGGGTTTGAACCCCTAGTTCCAAACACAAAGCCAAAGATTTACTGAGGGCTAGATTCTGTTTAGCCCTTCTGTCCCCAACTGCTCTGCCAGGAGTGCCCCAAAAGAAGTGCAGAGGGGCTGAGTAATCTGAACCCCTCACTTCCTTTCCCCTTCGCACTGGCTAGCCATATGGGAACAAGTTAGCTGAACTCATAAAGGGCATTAACAGTGTGTGCACTGCCCTGCATACCAAGGACCTTTAGGATCTCCAGGAGAGAGGCAGAATGCCTTTGGTACATCCCCTGAAGAACTGCCCTCAATTCAGGGCTGTGAATCAATGGCATAAACTAACCAGGCAAGACACTGAGTTCAGTGTCCATAAGAGCTATTCTTGATTTGCTTAGGATCAGTTGGAATCATAGGATTTGCTGACTACCTGGGTAATAGGAACTATCTGAAACCTGCATCCCAAGGAAGGGGAAAAAATTCATAGGCAAGAGTTGTAGACCAAGTTGGATGAGTAAGTATCTTAAATAGGTGATTTAAGAGAAAGCAGAAAACCTACAAGGAGTGGAAGATGGGAGGGATCAGCAAGGAAAGCTACCCCTTGCAGGTCAAAACATGTAGAGATGAAGTGAGAAAGGCCAAAAGCCAAGTAGAGTTGGACCTTGCAAAGGGAATTAAAACCAATACTAAAAGGTTCTATAGTAATATAAATAGGAAGAAAACCAAGAAAGAAGAAGTTGGGACCACTAAGCACTGAGGATGGAATGGAGGTTAAGGATAATCTAGCCATGGCCAAATATCTAAACAAATACTTTGCCTCTGTTTTTAATGAGGCTGATGATGATCTTGGGGATAGTGGTAGGGTGGCTAGTGGGAATGAGGATATGGAGGTAGAAATTACCACATCCGAGGTAGAAGCCAAACTCGAACATCTTAATGGGACTAAATTGGGGGGACGGATAATCTCCATCCAAGAATATTAAAGGAACTAGCACATGAGATTTCAAGACCATTAGCAAGAATTTTTAATGAATCTGTAAACTCAGGGGCTGTACTGTATGGCTGGAGAATTGCTAACATAGTTTCTATTTTTAAGAAAGGGAAAAAAGTAATCCGGATAACTACAGGCCTGTTAGTTTGACCTAAGTAGTATGCAAGGTGTTGGAAAAATTTTTGAAAGAGAAAGTAGTAAAGGACATCAAGGTTAACGGTAATTGGGATAAAATACAACATGGCTTTACAAAAGGTAGATCGTGCCAGACCAACCTGATCTTCTTTTTTGAGGAGATAACAGATTTTTTTAGACAAAGGAAATGCAGTGGATCTAATTTACCTAGATTTCAGTAAGGCATTTGATATGGTTCCACATGGGGACTTATTAGTTAAATTGGAAAAGATGGGGATTAATATGAAAATTGAAACG
Source organism: Emydura macquarii macquarii (assembly GCF_026122565.2). Lineage (NCBI taxonomy): Eukaryota > Metazoa > Chordata > Testudines > Chelidae > Emydura > Emydura macquarii. The sequence continues at coordinate 86,056,718 of NW_027131390.1, forward strand.
TGGATAAAGAACTGGTTAAAGGGGAAACTATAATCGGTCATACTGAAAAGTGAACTGTCAGGCTGGAGAGAAGTTACTAATGGAGCTCCTCAGAGATCGGTCTTGGGACCAATCTTATTTAACCTTTTTATTACTGACTTTGGCACAAAAAGTGGGAATGTGCTAATAAAGTTTGTGGATGACACAAAGTTAGGAGGTATTGCCAATACAGAGAAGGATCGGGATATCATACAGGAAGATCTGGATGACCTTGTAAATCAGAGTAATAGAAATAGGATGAAATTTAATAGTGGAAAGTGCAAGGTCATGCATTTAGGGACTAATAACAAGAATTTCTGCTATAAGCTGGAGATGCATCAGTTGAAAGTGACCAAGGAGAAGGACTTGGGCGTATTGATTGATCACAGGATGACTATGAGATGCCAATGTGATGTGACCGTGAAAAAAAGCTAATGTGGTTCTGGAATGCATCAGACAAGGTATTTCCAGTAGAGATAGGGAGGTGTTAGTACCATTATACAAGGTGCTGGTGAGACCTCATCTGGAATACTGTGTGCAGTTCTGGTCCCCCATGTTTAAGAAAGATGAATTCAAACTGGAACAGGTGCAGAGAAGGGCTACTAGGATGATCTGTGGAATGGAAAACATACCTTATGAGAGGAGACTTAAAGAGCTTGGCTTGTTTAGCCCAACCAAAAGAAGGTTGAGGGGAGATATGATTGCTCTCTATAAATACATCAGAGGGATAAATACCAGGGAGGGAGAGGAATTATTTAAGTTCAGCACCAATGTGGACACAAGAACTAATGGATTTAATCTGTCCATCAGGATGTTTATACTTGAAATTAGATGGAGGTTTCTCACCATCAGAGGAGTGATGTTGTGGAATAGCCTTCCGAGGGAAGGAGTGGGGGCAAAAAACCTAGCTGGCTTTAAAACTGAGCTTGATACATTTATGGAGGGGATGGTATGATGGGACAGCCTAGTTTGGCAATTGACTGATTTTTGACTGCTAGTGGTAGATATGCCAATGGCCTGTGAAAGGATGTTAGATGGGGTGGGTTCTGAGTTATTACAGAGAATTCTTTCTTGGGTGTCTGGCTAGTGAGTCTTGCCCACATGCTCAGGTTTTAACTGATTGCCATATTTGGGGTCAGGAAGGAATTTTCCCCCAGGGCAGATTGGCAAAGATTCTGGGGGTTTTTCGCCTTCCTCTGTAGCATGGGGCACGGCTCACTTGCTGGAGGATACTCTGTACCTTAAAGTCTTTAAACTATGATTTGAGGACTTTAATAACTCAGTCATAGGTTAGAGGTTTATTACAGGAGTGGGTGAGGTTCTGTGGCCTGCATTGTGCATGAGGTCAGACTAGATGATCATATTGGTCCCTTCTGATCTTAGAGTCTGTGATAGTAATGTGACATGTAATGACTCTAGCAAACCTGATGCCTTATGAAACTATCCCTTTCAACGTGTACATAAATATATCCAAAAGATTAACCTATGCAATCCACTGAGGACAAGAAAATCGTACTGTGTCATTTATAAAGAGTGAGCCAGTTGAATTATTTTTCCTCCTTTGTTAGGATTTTTGCCCAGAGAATGGGTTCATGCTGTGCTGACTGTCGGTCTCATAACAATATTTGTCATGAGAATAAGAAATTGGATTTGTAACACATGCTTTGTAAAATGGAAAATAATATGCTATTAGACCACAAATACACAACTTCTTGGTAGGGGTTTGATTTTTCAACTCATGAAAGCAAGGAGCTCAAATTCAAGGCTGTAAAAGTGGACTGACTGCTTTGTCCATGAATCTCTTCATGTGCTTCCTTCTCATTTAAAGATCTGCACTGCAATGTGGTATGATACGCAATCTATAGTGAGCATCAAAGAGCTGAGTGGCTTTATTTTTAGAAATTAGGGTCAGATTTTTAACTCTAAATTTCTTGGACTTCTTCCAGAGCTAATTTTAAGAAAGTCAGATACTTGGTAGAACTAGGCCAAATTCTCCAGTGCAATCTAGCCCCTTTATGCTACTTTGGGAGTATAAAGTATAAACAACCCAGGGAAATACCCACCACATAAGGGGTTCTCTGGGTTGTGAAGTGCTACCAGAATGACTTTATATGGCCCCAGAGTAAGGGGTGTGCTGGAAGCCTTTCAAGGTACAGAAAGGGTATGGCCACCTCAATATGCTGCGCTTCTCCAGCTATTCTCAGCTGCCAGAATGGCCCATCGCAGGGCCGTTACAGCTGTACATAAATTAAAGCAGTCTTGTAATTTAGAATGGAGGTCAAGACCAGAATGCAAGAGGTACAAATTGGTTTAAGACACTCCTTTGCTCCTACTCTTTCCTTGTGCTGGGCAGATCTGGGCCAAAATGGAGGAACTGACATTTAGTAGCTGCTGGGCAGTGAGCAGTGTACACAGAGATAGCTTTAGCAAAAACAGATAACAGCCCACTCCTTAATTTCCAGCCCAATGAAGATCCTTCCTGGAAACCTATAAACACTCATAAAGGCAAATAGTCTCCCACTCTCATAGTTTCAGATGGCGTTATCCCCTTCCTGGACTGATGTTGAAAGCCCCAAGGTATTTGTATGCGTAATTGGCTGGCTTTAGTGTTGCTGCTGATGACTTAGAATTTTCTTCTTCTTGCTGCTTGGAGAGTCTTGCTGGAGGAAATGGGCTGAGGAGACGAGACAGCAGTGAGAGGTGCTGTAGATTTAAAAATGGAAAGGGGGGGAAAAAAGGAATGTTTAGTCATTGCAATCCCAAGGCTTTCTGGGTGATAAATTTATGGGTTTATAATGAAATATAAAATCCATTCCCCCGCAATGCAACGTTTTATATAATGGGCTTGAAGGATCAGACAGACAAACATATGATAGTTCAACCCCAATAATTCTGTATGTAATCGCCAACCAGTCCTTTCGTCAGATGATTGGGAACTTGGTGTAGACACTGTTGCTTGGTATTTTCTGGCTGCATTTGAAAAGTAGAGTAGCCTGTATCATACAGAATATTTCCTCTATTTTGGGAGCATAGGGGGTAGCATTTACATTTCACTGTGATAGCGCAGTCATTCTGTCTTCTGTGAGAGGACTTGGAAGACTATTTACTTGTGATATCATTACTCCTTGTGCTATAGTGAAACCAACAGCCTGATTATTGCACCTCTTGCCCCAGAATACGCACTTTGGATCCAATCCAGTAGCCACTGAAGATTCCTGTTGACCTCAATGGGGGTATGGATCAGACCCTCTGCCATCTGTTGTAACAGGCACCTTTTCTGTGTCCACGAAGAAGGGACTCTAACTAGTGACTACACCTGCTTTTCAATCTCTGACACAAACTGAAATAGTAAGTCAGGAAACCAATTGGAAATTGATTTTGGGCAATCCTCCCACTCCCTCTCCAATGGTCCCTTAGTCTTTTTGATTCTGTTCTTCTCTCCTGTTCCCCTTTTATTTTTCTCTCACCATGCAGAATTCTCCTTTACATATTGCTTCATTTTCAGCCTTCTTTCTGGCATTCCTCATCACGCTTCTCTTTGTAAATCTCTAGATAATATTTTGGTCATGGAGCAGACATCTTTCATGGATGGTCTAGGTATGCTTAATCCTGTTTCAACATGGGAGATGACCTCTTGAAATCCCTTCTAGCCCTTTGTTTTTATGATGCTATGCTTAAATGGAACAAATAAAGAGTTGTCCAGACTAGCTTTTATACTTGTTAGCTACCTCAAGTTAAGTGACAGTCAATTAACTCAAGGTAAAAAATCTCTAATGAAGATCACTCCCAGGAAGTTCCTGGTGTGCTGCTTCCTCTCAAGGTCCATGTCTGAGTATCTGAGCACCTCATAAATATGAATGTATTTATCCTCACAACTCCACAGGGTGGTAGAGAAGCATTATTATCCCCATTTTATGGATAGACCTGAGGGATGCAGAAATTAAGTGATTTGCCTGAAATTGCACAGGTGCACCGTAGTAGCTCTGAGAATTAAACCTACGCATTCTACATTCCAGTCCAGTGCCTTAGCTACAACACTATCCTTCCTATCCTCCATTGGCCTGCAGAACACCATCTGCCTTTTCAGTCCTTTGCTTCTATGTTCTTTGAGGCCTTGAACTTTTAACTATCAGGTGAGGATTCCAAAGCCCTCTCTCCATCCACAGACACTATACAGTACATAATACATCCTGCATTGTGTTGGGCTTGCTTTGAGTCCTGAAAAACATTAAGGAACACTCCTACATACTTAGGGGCAAAATCTACGTTGGTTTAAGGAATCACACTGCCATAAGTCTTCCTTTTACGTGACGTCTTGCCCATGAAATCGTGAGCTTCGTTAAATGATTCCAGTCCCAAGCTCTGGCTACTGAGCATTTCCAGTTGAAACAGTAAAATAGGGATTAGCTGTTTGCACAAAATTATGCAGCAATTATGATGAAACAAAATTCATTACAGGATTATGCTGATCACCATGGCAACCCACATTCAAAATAGGAACATAAAAGGCTGCTCAGAGTAAAAAAAAGCTAATTCTATCCCTTATTAAACAATACATGCTATAGATTGGAGAAAACAATTTTTAAATGGAGGCATAAGCCTCCTCACTTTTAATTGCAGTCATATTGTGATGCACATGGACTCTTGTATGAATTTCTGTAAGAAAATGTTATGCCTCACGAAGTGTGTGTCTGTCACAGAATAGCTAACCTTTTGCTTTGCACTGCATAACAGATGTACTATATATTTTTGACTTTTCTGACTAACAGTAATTAGTAAGGGAGAAGTGGCTGTTACAGGCAGAATTCCCAGGTTAGCAAGTCATCTTATTTTTAGGTGCATCTTGAAGGCAAAGCTATTAAGTTCCTGCTTACTGAAGCTTCACTTCTTTCTCTAGAATTATTGCAATATGAGCAGTGTGATAGAAAAGACAAAAAGGGTCTTTTGCAGATATGGTCTGAATGCAGTACTGTCAATTACAAGGTTGAAATATTATGAACCAGGCTCCAAAAATCATACAATTGGCTTAAAATCATGATTTAAAAAAATAAATGTCAGGGGTTTTATTTGTCTTGTTTTTTTAAAAAAAATCTCTACGATTCATGTTTTCAAGCTTTTCTCCACAACCTTACTCTAAGACCCAATGGAAACTTTCTGTTTTAAATGAAAGCTGAGGTTGCCATATAATCACATCACTCCAGGAACAGGGCCTTTAAGAAAAACACCAAACATCATGAGTCAATGAAATTGAGAGATTTGGCAATGGTCTAGTCATCAGCATAAAAATAGAAGCTTAGTTCTGTAAATCATTCCATGATGTAACGGAAAGGGAAAATATCTAGGTAACTTGATGGATCTTAGACTAGCAACAAAGTTCTTAGCTTTTTATTTTACATTCAACCAGTTCTAGTTTAGATTCCTTGCTCTACCTCTACAAAGTATAAAATAGGGCTAGAGTGTTACCCTGGAAGGATAATTGTGTTCACTCTATTTTAATAATTATTATTTATTCTTTGTTTTATGGTAGCACATCCATTGTGCTTGGCACTTTTTCAGACATTCAGCAAAGAATGGTCCCTCTCCCATGGAGCTTGAGCACAAAGGCAGACAGATAGGTAGATGGAGGTTGGCAGAAGAGAAACAACTAAGAGGGGATTTTATTTCATAGATAAATTGGCTAGATTCATTGTAGGCGGCATAGCAGAAATGGATCTTTAAGAAGAATTTAAAGGTGGGCAGGAAGGTCACACCAGGCATAGAAGGGCTGTTTGGAAGAGGTCAGTGAGGCAGTTGTGTAAGAAGTTGAATTGGTGGATGAATGTGGGAACACTGGTGGGACAGAGGGGTGACACAAAGCGCAATGAGGGGGATAAGCAGGTTGTGGCAGCATTTATATAGGGCTTTGAAAGTGGTGATGAGATGCTTAAATTTGATAAAATAGCATGAGGGGAGGGATATAATCTAACTGATGGTCTAGGAGGATGACTTTAGAACCTGCATGTTTACATGCTGCTTTTTCATGTTGTCCTGTAGGAAAGTTAAGAGTAATGAGAATCCAGTACTCTCTCGCTTTCCCCCCATTCAAATTATTTTACTCACTGACAACCAAGCACAGATACCAGATGTGACTGGTTTAGAATGCAAATCTGTCTGAGGCATAGGATGCCCAGAAAACACTCTAAAATAACTGATTAAACAGATTAAAATGGTATCATGAGGAAACAATTTTGGTCTGTCAGATTGCTTTCTCATGCTTGTGTCTGTAAAATGTGATGTCTGCTTTTTAGAAAGTGAGTGTCTGGGCATGTTTTCATTGTATCCAAAACATTAAAGTGGAAACTGGTACATTTATAGATAGCACATTGTAATTTAGGAACCAGGTGTTGTTTCTTTAGAAGTGGTATGTTTAAAGAGATTCTTGAGATTACTTATGTTATCTGAAAATAGTAAGGCTTTTGCTCTCTCACATTTGCTTAATAAATAGTACAGTACAAGTGTAAGGTATACATTTTTCTAATCCCAGTTCTAATTCTAATCAACCTTAATTTACTGTGCTATTTCTCCATTGTATAGCATTTAAAAAATTACTATCACCCTTAGTGTAATGCTCATGCATGAGTATGTCAGAAGTGGGTGAATGACTCAGGATTGTGATAAAAATTGCAGAATGTTTCAAATCATGCCAAACCAGCCTAATTCCTTTCTTTGACAGGGTTACTGGCCTAGTGGCTAGGAGGGAAGCAATAGATATGATACAACTTGATGTTAGTAATGTTTCTGACACAGTCCTACATGACATTCTTATTAGCAAACTAGGGAAATATGGTCTAGATGAAATTACTATAAGGTAGGTGAAAACTACTCTTTCAACCAGTTTATCTTAACTGATAGAGTACTCTTTGAGTACTCTATCAGTGGTTGGCTGTCAAACAGGGAGGGTGTATCGTGGGGTCCTGCAGGGGTTAGTGCTGGATCTGGTACTAGTCATTAATGAAAATATTGACTTGGGATAGTGGAGTGGAGAGTATGCTTATAAAATTTGCAGATGACACCAAACTGGGGAGGGGGGTTACAATTCCTTTGAAGAATTCGAAAGAACCTTGCCAAATTATTGAATTTCATCTTGTTGATTTCAGACCAATTTTGCAAAGATAAATGGAAAGTACTACACTTAAGAAGGAAAGCTAAAATATACAACTACAAAATGGAGAATAACTGGCTAGGTGGCACTACTGCTGAAGAGGATCTTGGGGTTAAAAAGGATCACAAATTGAATAAGTCAACAATGTAATGCAATTGCAAAAAAGGCTAATATAATTTGTGGGTATATTAACAGGTGTTGTATGTAAGACGCAGGAGGTAATTGTTCTGCTCTACTCAGCACTTGTGAGGCCTCAGATGGAGTATTGTGTCCATTTCTGGGCATCACACTTTGGAAAGATGTGGACAAATTGGAGAGAGTCCAGAGAAGAGCAACGAAAAGTGATAAAAGATTTAGAAAACCTGATCTGTGAAGTTAAAAAAACTGGGCATGTTTAGTCTTTAGAAAAGATTGAGGGAGAACCAGATAAATCTTCAGGTATGTTAAGGGCTGTTATAAAGACGACACGGATCAACTGTTTTCCATGTCCATTGAAAGCAGGACAAGAAGTAATGGGTAATTTTGGATTAGATATTAGGAAAAACTTTCTAACTATCAGGGTAGTTAAGATCTTGAATAAGCTTCCAAGGAAGGTTGTGGAATCTCCATCATTGGAGGTTTTTAAGAACAGGTTGGACAAACATCTGTCAAGATTGTTTAGATAGTTTAGATTTACTTGGTCCTGCCTCAGCACAGGCGACTGGACTTGATGACTTCTTGAGGTTCCTTCCAGCCCATGGTGCTATGATTTCTTGGTCATCAGGTCAACCCAGCCCAGGGTGGTTGTGCAGCGTCCTCTCTGAAGTGACTTAGTGTTCTTAGTCTATTTCTAGAAAGCAGGTGACCATGTTATAAAATTCACCTCAATTAGCACTAATTGTCACCCTTGCCTAGAAGTCTCAGCACAGAGACCAAAGACGGAAGGTATATAGAAATTGAACTATCGTCTCAACCCTAGAGGTGAACTCTTCAGGTCTCATTTAAAGCACATTGACAAGGTGGAATGAGTGTGCATGGAGCTTGCCTTGCTATTGCCCATGAGGTACCTGTTCTATGGATATTCTAATCAGAGGGCATCATTCACCAGGGTTATTAATCTGACACTTCCGCCAGTACAAAAAGTATTTAAGGTGGTTATGAGAAGGCTGCCAGTGTTTTTGAATGACCTGAGAAGAATTGGGGGTCTGGGGGTACTTGTAGGTATTTTGCTGTGTGCTGGAAAATATACTTGTGGTCACCAAACCATGGCCATGACCTTTGCTGCACTGACAAACATTTCTGGAAGTACCTGCTCCTCAAATATAATGCTGCTTGAAATGACATTTTAGTGCTTGTAATGGACATTTACGGAGGATGAAATAACACTTGTAGGAGTCTGCACTGGTGGTAAATAATGGCTCAGCTCAGTGGATTGTTGAGTAAAGCTGGAGGGGAGATAGCAGGGAAGGAGAATTTTTTACCAGCCACACATTTGTGTTCAGAAAAGATGGAAGAGCTCTCATTACCTGCACATGGCTGTTGAGGTGCTTGGCTCCCTGGGATGGTGTTTTAATGAACATATAAGACCCATCAAATTTCAGATACCGAGCCAGATATTCACATATTCAGAGCTTGTTTCCAGCTTACTCCTACTCCTATGCTGCCACTCCTTCCCTGCCTCCGAAACCAGAATTTCAGGTAGGTTCTTTAAAGGATGAGCCAATGTGAATTGGCTGCAGGAGAGACAATGCAGCTTTCAAACTCAGTGGCAAAAGCAAATGTGTGTGTGTGGGGCGGAATGAGCTACAGTGACAAAAAAAGCTGTTAAATCTTTGAATATCTCCTTCCTGCTGCCATAAAAATATTGGATACTTTTTTATAAAAGTGTTTTTTTATGAATAGGGCTCAGAAGCTGAGGTACTAAGCTCTAGTTAGCTTCCTCAGCTACGAAATGCTGCACATTAATGCCTATTGGAAAAATCGTTTCCTGTTTTGGATTTGTTGCTGAACAGGTATTCGATCGTATTTAGTTTTGCTGCTGTTGTAATAGCTGTGTGTGTAGTATTAGCAGTAATACATTTGTAATTTTGGCATAGAAATTACCTCCCTCATATCTGCAAAAAGCTTACCTCATAACCTGTAACAAGGCACAACAGTGATTTTCCAGTGCAGTGAGATGATACATTCTTTGGCTTTTAAACAAGCCCAGTAGATGTCATCCCAGCGCAGATGACTTATTGAGTCAAATGGCAAAAGAGGAAGTAATAATGTTTTGTGTTGAAACATAGCACACAAAGAATGTGCATATATTGAAATACCTGTCAAGAAATGCAAGGAGCATGAGAAACAACAATCAATTCAATAGTGGGAAAATGAGGACTCAGACCTCTCACCTGAAGAGAGACAATCTGTTTGTCACTCTCAGATTGGGCTTAGATCCATCTCACTCTTCTCCAGCACTTCCTTGGCTCAGTTGCCGCTCCAGCCTGTTTCTCATACTGACTTTAAGTCTGCTGCTGGCCTTCAGACTCCCACTACAGCTTTGTCTTCACTAACAGGAAGGTGCTTTTTTTTTGTGGATGTGAGGTTAATGAACATGTAGTTATCTCCCTGTAAAATCCTAAATGGGTGCTTGTGAGGTCAACACTATACCCCCACCTGTGGCTGACCTCATTTAATTTATCTCACAGTTAAACTACAATGTCTTGTGTTCACTCTGTTTTTACTGTGGGATAGCTAAAGCATATTAGTTATCTTGCGGTAAAAACATCCTTTGTCAGGGAAGACATAATCTACACTCCTCCCTGCCACTGCTCCATCCCCCTAGCTTCCTATTGCCACCCCACCTTCACTCTAGTCCTATCCTATCCAAAATCCATGCTGGGCACCGTCAGTTCATTTGCTATCTTGGCTCTTATTCTGAATCTATGCGAGATGGGGTCATCTGTCCCTTAGAAGCCTACTAGTCAGCTCTCCTTGTTTGGCAAGGCTCTTTATGAGTTTGTGGTTGTCTTATACACAAAATCTGAGGAGATATGGGGGAAGGGAAAGGGGTTCTGGGAAGAAGCAACATTTAGAAGAAATCCTGTTACAGTGTCTTTAAGGGGCTGGGACCTGGAGCCTTGCAGAGAGGGTGGGGCAGAGCTCTGCTGTCACTCAGCCAATAAGGAATAAGATGGGAGAAGGGGCTGGTATAAATGTTGAAAGGAGTAAAAAGGGTCCTGCAGGGCCCTGAGTTAGCAGGGAGCAATTACGAGCAGGAGAAGGCTGTCAAACCCTCTAATCTGGAGGACTACATGGGGCCCGCTGAGGGAGACAAATTACAGCCCAGCTCCAGAAGGACAGTTGTGGCTCCTGCTATCAGGAGAAGAGATAGACACTGAGAAGAAAACTGTGAGGGGACTGGGAACCGCTTAGAGACAGGCTTCAGAGGAACCCTGAAAGTCAGCAGCACTTTTTGTTCATTTGGTTTTTTGTTTGGACTCTTTTGTCTGAGATTTTGTAATAAACAAGTCCCAAAGAGGGTATTAAATCAAGTGTCAAGATTGCCTGAGGTGGAATTATTGGCTTCTTGAGAAAGGAAACTAAGGCAAGGAGTATGTGCAGTGCCACATTAACTCAACCAAGGGCACTACAGGTGAGGCCTGACCTTTGGCAATGGGACACAAAACTAATTCAGTTTAATTTGGAGACAAACATTGTGCCATGGACTGAAAACTGGTTGACGTTCTGTCAACAAATGGCAGTATATAGAGTTGAGGATATGCATACAATGGGATACTATAGGGCTTGCTGTTAGGTCTAAAGTCATCGAACTTTTCCATTAGTGATCTAGAAAAGGGAGTAAACAGCATGTTAATGGAATTTACAGAAGGTACTAGATTAGAAAGAGTCATAAATGCCAGTCAGGACAGCGAAATAATACAAATGGATCTAGAAAGATTAGAAATATAGGCCAAAAATGAATTGCTAATTAGCTTGCAAAAAACAATCCATAGGGGAGTAATCTGAAGTATGTACTGAATGGAAGTTATGAATTTATAGATATAAAAACAAAACCAAAAGTAACCAGCACAATAGATGAGTATAAAGGATACAATAAATCACTCAGAAATAGAGATCTTTAATTAAGTCCACAATTCTCAGCAGTTTTTAAGGCTGCTGAAAGTGTTACACTTAATTTAGAATGCAATTTGCCTTTTATTTTCTCTTGATCAAACCTGACTTTTTCATTTGACTTCTAATAACTTAAAATCTTTCTGTATTTAATAAATTTGTTTGTTTGTTTTATCTAAAGCAGTGCATTTGGTTTAAGGTATGTTAGAGACTCCGTTTGAAGTGACAAGGCTGGTGCATATCAATTTCTGTGATAAATTGACAAACATATGAGCTTGCAGTGTTCAGTGGGCAGCACTGAACATTGTAAGACGGCAGTTCCTAGGCTTACATCTGGGACTGGGGATAGTTGCTGGAGATCATACCATTGCATAATCCAATGAGTGGCTGGCTCGATGCACTCACTCACTGAGTTGGGAGTACTTGATTGCTGGAGGCTGTACATCATCTGCCCAGGAGTGGGAGTTCACATAGCAAAGCAGAGTAAGACGGGCTCCAGGAGCGGGGATTGGGGTGACACAGCAATTCACCAGTCCAGTCACAACAGCAGCAGGGTCCACGTGGCCAGTGAGTGTGCAGCAGGCTAGCGAGAGGTATTTCTCCACCCCAGCTTGCTGTGAATGAAGTGTTTATATAAATAAAGCCTAAAATTGCTAGACTAGGTCTGGAAGCTGGGGTATCATTGGCACCAAAGGGGTCAGTATTGTAAGAAACATAGGACTTGCCATATTGCAACAGACCATTGAGTCCAGTATCCTGTCTCTGACAGTAACCAGTACCAGATTTGCCAGAGAAAGGTGCAAGAAGCCCCAGAGTAGCATTATTGTCATCCTTCTGTGAATCCTCGGCTAATTCTGCAATATCATTTTTGAGGGAGGGAGTGACCAATACTGTACACAGAGTTCTAGATGCGGCAACACCACTGATTTTTATAATGGCTTTATAATGTTTTCTGTATTTCATTCCTTATGCATCCCAACATCTTATTTGCTTTTTTTGACTGCAGCTGTACATTGAGGTCAGGTCTTCATTGAGCTGTCAACAATTATGTCCCTTTCCTGAGCTGATGCAATTAATTTAGAATCCTGTAAGATATATGAGTAGTTTGAGGTTTTTTCCCTTTTGTCAGGACTGAACTTCACTTGCCATTGTGTTGTCCATTCATCATGCTTGGTTAGGTCTCTCTCAAGTTCCTCAGCGTCCTCTCTGGTCCTGACTAACCTAAATAACTTTGTGTCATCTTCAAATTTTGCTACCTCACTGCTCCCCCCTTTATAGACCATTAATATACTAAAAATCACTGGACCTAGTACAGAACCTTGAGGCCCCTGCTGTTAACCTTTGTCCATGATGAAAATTGACTATTTATTCCTACACTTTGTTTCCTATATCATAGCCAGTTTTTGACCCCTAATGATACTTTGCTTCTCACCTCAGGACTATTTAGCTTCTTTATTAGCCTCTTGTAAGGGACCATGTCAAAGGCCTTTTGGAAGCCTAAATATGCTAGGTCAACCAGTAATGTGTGGAAGGTCTGAGAGTACAGGTTTCATACAGGTGGTGTGAAAGATGCTAGAAAAACAATGCTGTTTAGTATTGTATAAATCACCAGAAGGTCAGTGATCTGTTCTCAGCTCAGATGCAGTGCAGAGCCTAGATATCAGAGAATTGTTAGTCTCACTCTTTTTTTAAATTAGTGTGTATCCGCATTTCCATTTCAAACTCCTAGCATAAAAGACTTTATATCTCAAGGATTAAATTCATTCTGGTCTGCAAACTAGCTGGACAAACTCTTTTTAATTGGATAGTTGTTATTTATAACTATAGTTATAAATATTATTTATAGTTCTATTGCGGTTGTCCCTCAGGGAGCAGGACCTTTTATTTTAGTTGCTGTTCAGACACGTAATACAGAGATGATCCCCGTCCCAAAGAGCTTTATAACCATAACCCCTTTATAACCCCTCTGGAACTTATAACCATAATTGAATCCCAGGAGTGCAGGTAAGCCCTGACCATGCCCTCCATTCCTCCTGTTGGTCCACCTCTTACCCTATCGCATCCCAAACACCCACTGCATCCGTGGCTGCTGCAGAAGTGGCGCAGAGTTTGCAGGGTTGGCTCAGCACTTGGCATAGCAGCTCCCTGAGTTAGGGATATTGCCTGGAGAGAGCAGGGGAGGAACTGTTATGCCTACCGCAGGGCCCATTGTGCCAGCCTAACGATGATTCTTGCCCTTACTCCCTAACCTAGACTGGTACCATTTGTTTTCTTCAAAAGGCAGGCTCTGCACCCTCAGCCTATCAATGTGGGATGGCAGAGCTGTGTCTTTCCCTCTTTAATGGATGGGCTGTGACTCCCAGTTTGGAAGATGATTCTGTAAATAAAAAGACAAAGAGATTTTTGGTATTGAAAATTGGTGCCTTTCTTCCATGAGGGCCCCATTTTGAGCCTCAGCAGCAATAATTTGCAGGATGTTTTACACACACAGTAGGTCCAGCCTCTGAATGGTGAGACGCTGCTAATTTGTTATCTTCTCCTTTGTCCAGGCACACCAGTTAGAAAAGAAAATACCTGCCAGAGTTTACAGCTCTTATAAACAAGTGCAGTCCTCTGCTGCAGTTTCTACTTCTCAGTGTCTTTGCTCAAAGAGAGGAAGCATGGTCCTAATAGCTATCCAAATATATAACAAAGAGATAATCCCTGCCTCCAAGAACTGATGGTCCAAACCATAGATGGTGGTGGTCAGTAATCACGCCGAGCCAAACAGCCTGGCAACACTCTGCTTCATTCAGGGTCTGAATTCTAACTGCTCAGCGTTGCATAACATGACTCTCTGCAGAACTGGTTCCAACTGGCTCGTGCCAGAGTCTCTTACAGGTACAGTTCCCCACCTCATCTTTCCCCAGCCAAACCGAACAGTAATAACTATCCACATTAACAGCATACAGCATTTTGAATACTTGTAACCGATCTATTAACTATCACTGTTTCATTAGTCTGTGAGGTGATGGAAGCCAATAACTTTATAAATAAAAGAGCCCCTTGCCAAAGTGTGCAGGGTTCTGTGCAGCCATACGGGGAAACAGATTATAAAAGCATGGAGAAAATACTCTAAATCTATAGGATATTGACACCACTGTTGAAACTCCTTAAAGAGAAGAAAATGGTCTGTGTAGACTGTCTTTTTTTTTTTTTTTTTTTTTTTTTTTTTTTTTTTGAATCCTGCCTCCTAGATTTCACTTTGACCAGCTAACATCCATATTAAAATACAGCTCACCTTGTCTACAGTAGGCTTTTAAAACGAGTTAGCAAACACCTTTTAAAAATACTCTTTTATCCTAGTCTAGACACACCCTAAAGGGGGACAGACAATGTAAGTATTGTTGTGTGGTTCTCCAATAATAGCTGATAGCAAGTCTTGGTAGAAATTCTCCCATGTTGAAACCAATGAGAGTCAGCCCCAGAGATGCTTGCTGAGTGTGGAGAACACAGGCACAGCTTCGTTTTAGTACCTCTGAGGGTGCTCCAGGTGGTGGGCTGGGGAAGAGATAATGGTCATAGCAGCAAACTGTCTCAGTTAGGCTGGGACAGTTGTGGATTTTCAAAACCCATCTGTTTGGGACACTAGTTAACCAAATATCTCAGGGCTCTGTTGTGGCACAACAAGAAGAAACATCGTTAACTGCTGCTCCTCTCCTGGTAGTCCTCACTCACCCATCCCTACTCTCTCAGCTGTAGTCAGCTCCTGCCCATCCCACCTCAGCTGTCTCTCAGGTACTCCTATCAGGGCAGGAGGTCTGCCTCTGAGAGAAAGAGTGAAAGAAAAGGGCAGCCAGCTGGATTATGTGGGTGGGGACCACTGAGCTGTGCCTGGAGGGGAGCCTACATGGGACAGGGAACTCTGTATCTCGGAGGCAGAAGAGGGGAGGCAGCCATATCTAATGGTGAGGGGAGCAGGGGAAGCAGCGGGGCAGAAGTGGGGAAGGGGAAAGTCACATGGGCCAGGGGAACAATGCAGGTGGGGAAAAGGGTAACCCCTGGGGCGTTTAATGGGAACCATAGGGGGCACAAGGGAGCCATGCGAACAAAGGAGCAACACTTTTTCAAGAGATGTTCCAAAATAACTTGAGGGTCTGGAGGCCACATTCTTTAAATTCTAGGTTATTTTTCTTCACTCTTTTCTCTTACCTTCTTAAAAAATGTTACCTATAATTCACCAGGATGTGAACACAAGCCCATAGCAACCCCCAAACACCCCATGTTTGGAGAATTTTGTGTGGCAAATGTCTTTACAAGTTGGCAATTACGCCATGGCCTGTCTCTTGTACTTCTCGAGAATGTCTGTAAGACAGATATTTAGGAAGAAGTCCATGGATTTCTTTTTCCTTTAACTGATCTTAGTCTTTCTATCTTCCTTGTGGCAGCTTCCAGCCTGTCCTTCACACCTATGGTGTCACATCGGTTAGTGAGGTTTGGATCTCAGCTCGTAAGGCTTTGGGCTGTGGTCAGTCTTTTCTTTACAAAGGCACCAACCAAAGTAGTGAATTTGCTATTTTTCATAAGAGTATTAATGCTATAAAAACTTCCAATGAGATCTTGTCAATTAAGGAAGAAGTAATGACCTCATTTTAACTGGCAACATCATCCTTACTAGTCTCCAGCTACTTAGTCCATCCATTCTTTGTCCATTCCATCTCCCAAGGCCTCACATTTGAGGATCATATTTTGTCAAAAATATGTGTCCGTCAGCAGTCCCAAGAATGGTGTCTAGTTAAATCACCAATGTTCCTGTGGCTTTGGGAGGTTAAAACTGACCAGGAGGGAAAGAAGGTTTCAGGATTGCATGCAATCACCTCATTCACGAGATTTGAAGAGCTCACCATTCACAGTCTTGTGGCTTCTATGATATGCTCCAGTTCACAAACTTGCATGGAATATGCTTGCACAATCTATGTTGCATCTTCTTTCACTACTAATTCACAGAGGATAACAATCCACTACTGCTACCTGCTAATGGAATTAATCCTTTGGCTCAAGGAGTAGGGATGCTTAAGGTCTTGGGTTTAAGCCCTGCTGACAACCCATGCTAGGTATTATTCAATAAAGATTTGTGTTTGATTTTAAAACTGGAATGTAAGGTAACCACTGGTCCTTGTCCAAAACCACACTACACTTACAGTACTACTTCACCCATTATTTACCTTCACATACCAATAATTATGATTCAGACCTTGGCTATGTGGAAATATTCCCATTGACTTCAATGAGACTTGGATCAAGCCCTGATTGATTATTGTTGTTTTTTGTGTTTTCAGTATTGATGAAGCTTCAAGGATGAAGTGGTGACTTTAACTACCAATATAAAACATTTTTTTTCACATCTTCAGGCACTGCATCAGCATCCCATAAATTTTTAAACTGACTTTTATTGACAATTTTTAATAATTACATCAACTCATAATATAAAGGCCTGATGGGTGTTCAGCATCACTCAGCATCAACTCTTACAGCTCTTAGGAAACTGATTACCACTCATAAGAGAGGAATTTAAGGTTAAAAATAAGAAATGAATGAAGGTGTGCTACTCTGTCTCACAGATTTTGGTATGCGAGTTTAAAAAAAATTAAAAGTAATACTCCCCCAAAACAAACAAACAATCAAACAAACACACCACCACATTTTTAACTGGATGCTTAAAATTGGACTCCATATTTAGGGACTTAAATCATAGTGGCCTGATTTTCAAAAGTGACCTTTGAAGTCAATGAGAGTTTTCGGTGCTCTGCACCTATCAAGATCAGGCTGCTTTAATTTAGGTGCCTAAATATGGATTTAGGTCCTTAAATTTAGGCACTCAAGTTTAAAAATGTGGGCCCAGATTAATATAATGCTGTGACTATGAATTCAAGCAGAGTCAGGAAATTCAAGTTTGTGGTTCCTGGTGTCCCACAGCAACTACATCTTAGCCTCTTTGCATTTATATAGGATTTATTTATTGAACATTTACTTTTGTGCCTTTTTTCTTTTTTCTTTTTAAGAAACAGCAATTGGACAAACAAGTTAAATGCAGAGAATAATAAGGGTCGAACAGTTACACCCTCCATCCCACTTGTAAATGCTTTACATCATGAGAATGCAAATAACATGCAACAATGAAGCTTTCACACTTCATAGCAGCTTTAAATGTAGCAATGTCAGGTAAAAGCCTTACTGAATAGATGGTGCCTTACATCACACCGTAAAAACTGTTAAACTGGGCACTAGTAGATTCATTTGTGACTGCAAATTCAATATTTAAACCACCTATCCGGTGCTGTACATACTTTTAACATAACTCAAATACACACCGTTGTAGGCCACCGAATCCTCAATATAAAGACACGTCCAAAATACTATTTTACTTTGGGTCTTCTTAAATATAAATAAAAAAGTGATGATGATACCTTCTGGAGCTGCTCCATACTCCAACAGTAATCCAAAAAACCTATAAACCAATAACGGTATCGCTCCCACATCAAAGCCTCACTATCATATCACACCAACTCTCCATCTCAAATGCCTGGGGAGAAAAGAATGGTGTTAAGAAAATCAGTCTCTTTCCAGTGGATGGAAGCAAGTTCTGACGTAGATAACCATTCATGTTTTGCTGGCTGTTCCTTCCTCTTTTAATTGATGGAGCACCCCTTTGAGCACCTCTGCTGATCTCAACTATGGCAGTATCATATGGAGAGAGAGAGGCAATTTCTCAACAAGTCTCAAAACATTTAGGACTTTATCGGTCAAAACCAACATGTGAGTTTCAGCTGGAAGTTTGTTGACAACTACTGCAGCTTCTGGAGCACTAGTGTTATGTGCTCTAAGATCTCTAGAAGGAAGGGGTTCAATAAAACCACATATACCAATACAGCTCTTGTGTCTGCCTTTGTTTCCCCCCCCACTACAAACACACTCTTTGGATGCTAATTTTTTTTGTGTTGCCCAAGTATGGAATGGAGAGTCTTGGTCTGTGACCTGAGGCAATTCTCTACACAATGACATTAGATGAACTATATCACTTTTTAAACGCAGGCTGAAGATAATTCTGATTTCTCAAAACTTTCAGTTTGTGAATCTTGCCAAGTATTTTATCTGTCGTTGATTTGCACAACTTCTTGGGAAGCTCATCTCCAAAAGAGCCTATTACTCTGGAGAACTAGGTTCAAATCCTGGCCACATTTTCTTTCTCTTCAGGCCACACATGTTGAGAGCATTGCACTAGCAGCACCCTAAGATTAGAGAGGAAACAGTGGCTCAGATCATTCAAAAGCCAACAGCCAGACAATTAAATAGTGGTGTAAAGAAACTTCCGAGCAGATCTTCAACTGACTTCAATGGAGCTATGTCTGTTTACACGAGCTAAGAATCTGCCCCTTGTACATCCTTAGATTGGAGACATGACTAACGCTGAGAAAAATGGTAAACATCTTCAGGGTTTTAATGGCTAGGGTTAGTTCAGCAGTTGTTTGTATCCTACTTTACTCATTCCTACATATTTTCCTTTACTTGTGTTGTTAACTTGACTTTGTGGAGTGGGTTAGCAAAGGTGAGTTGAAACCAAAGAGACTTATGATAATACCTAGCTGTTATGTAGCACTTTTCATTAGTGGATCTCCAAGCACATTACAAAGGCAGTAAATATCATTGTCCCCATTTTGCAGATGAGGAAACGGAGGCAGAGAGAGTGGATTGCCTTTGCCAAGTCATTCAGAAGGCCAGTGGCAGTACTGGGAATAGAACCCAGGTCTCCAGAATCCCACGCCTGTGCACTATGTACAAATTTATATTACCTACCCTGAAGCTATTTGAAATAACTGCGCCCACCTATTTTTTAAGTAAATTCACATTCCATAGAACTTGTGTTAGTCACTATAAAACATTTCATGTGTGAACTAATCAACCATGCTCAGGCATACACTTGCACACAGATGAGAGCAAGATAGTAATAACTGGTCACTGAAGAGAAGAAATATATTTCTGAGAATAAATTTAGTTCTGAGTTATCTCCCACTCTCTTCTTCAAACCTTGAGGATGCTTCCTGTTTCTCAGTGTTACTCACCCACACCTCACTGTCACCATCCTAAAATTGTAGAAGGTAGTCCAAGTCCTTTGTTAGTCCAGATCATTGTCTGGTCACTTTTTAAGTGATAGGAGACTCTCCTTCTCCTTTGATTTGAAGGTGCCACTTCTGCAGTACTCTCAAACTGGTGGCTTAGGACAAGAGAAACCATGGCCAAAAACTGACCCTAGGGTTCTCCTGCATGGCAGTTCAGAACCAACAACTGCATTGCCTCTGAAGTTAACCCAATTTTCAGTAATTTTCATTATTTTTATCAGTGGATAAAATAAGGCAAAACATATTAAAATACAAAAGCTTGTATATAATGGGTAATAGTGTAGATCTGACCTAATGTTTGACTTCATTTGCACTGAACTGGAGAGTACTACTCATGCAAGGCCCTTGTTAACACAACTGGCCTTTGAGCCATATGAAAGAGAATCTGTTTTCCTTTTAAAATAAAGAGAAAGGGCCATATTTGCCGTTGCAGCTCAGTTATACTCAATGCAGCACCGGAAAAGGGCGGCGGCTGGTGGATCTTGAAGCTGGCTGGGAAGTTGTTCAATCCCAGGTTTAAATCAGACCCAGTGGCATACCACAAACACTGTTATAGGAGTGCTCTAGTAAGTGATGGCTATGTATATGTAAACAGTTAATAGATAATCCACCAGTAGATGGCACTCAAGGGTATGTAGTAGAGAGCCCTGGTTTTGTAGGCTCAGTAAAACTTGTTCTTTTGGGGCACTGCAACAAATTGGCCTCTTGCATGTTGCTCTTTGTCAGCTGTTAACAGCACCCAGGGGCCATTCCAGCAGTCAGAGATAGCTGGAACACAGAACTGCCTGGCTATGCCTCTTTTCCAAGGCATGCCCCCTACATCTGGGGCTGGAGGAGGAAACGTCATAAGAGCAGGAATGCTGCACAGGGATTTCCTTATGGAACAGGAATTCCCAGGTTAAATAGGCTTTCTGACTACTTTGCTAGAAGGCCAGAGTAAGGCTGGAATCCTGGCCCTAATTGTACCTTGTGAAGACAGCCTTGAAAATGTAACCCAGTGAAAAATAATATAAACTGATAGCTGGGGATAAAAGGAGAAAACTGCTGGGTTCCACTTCTGTAGCAGCAGGCATTATATCCCCTTCCCCTGTATCGCCCACCACACTTCATGCGTGCACTTTATGTAAAATATGTCAGTTAAGTATACAGTGTATCCTAAAAAAGTCTCTCACTAACCATTTCCACAATCTTTAGCCAGGCCCTGTGCTTAGGGGTGTGATTATGGTGGACAGGAGTTGGTTATGCTTATGTAATCATTTCCATCTGGAGCTTTAACCCGCTCCTCAGAACCTGGGTGTAGAGCCCTGCTTGCCCACTGACCACCTCTCTCTAACTCCCCTTCAGTCCTCCATTAGCTCCTCCCTTGAGCACCCATTCAAGGTGAGAAGGAAGGAAAGCCAGAGTTAATGCCTTACTTCAGGTGAACTTGGTATTGTCACTGCACCGAGTCACACCATTGTAACTGTAGTGATTATGCAGTGGTTTCCAAGACAACAATGACATTCACCTAAATGATGCTTTCTAACTGTCTCCATTGCTCAACTGTATGGTTTTCATGTAACTAATCCCAGGGCCATATCCTACCCTCACACATGTCCAACGTCAATGGGTCTGCATGGATGTGAGAGTGTAATTCGTACACATTCATCTTTGTTTAGGAAATTTGCTTTTATTTTCCAAGATCCCTTGTTACAGGCAGTAGAAACCTTTGTGCATAGAAGCTCCATTCAGTTGATATTTTCTGAGTTCTTTGCACAGACTATGTTGTATTCTGTAAAGCTCTTAGCTGTCAGTAAAAGGAGATTATTTCTGGTGCTTCAGGTTGCTAACAGAGCCTTCATTCAGCAAGGCAATCAGTGTAGCCAGATTGAAATGATATTGCTCTAACAGGTGCATTAGAGCTTCCCACATTAATCTTTGATGGAACATTGGCCCTTTAACTCCTGCTCAGGGGTTTGTCTAGGAGAACACGCTGTGGGTCTGAACATTCCACATACAGCTTAATATTCTACCCGTTTCACCCCAATGTTAAATGAACAACAGAGGCACAGCAGCTAACCTGCAAGACCAGCACCAAGAGGGTTAATTTCCAAATCTGAAAAGGCAGATCTCCATTCTACAGAAGATCACTGAGGCGGATTACCCTTAACCTGCAGTACAGAGTCATTTTTTTTCTTTTTAATTGTCTTGAAGGACATGACTGAGAGAGTTTACTGGTCAAAGGGACTATCTCATAAATATTTAGCACAGATCTAGATATGGATTTAGGGTTCCCATTAGAGTTCTTAAGTATTTCAGGTATCTCCTTGTTTGCGTTTTGGTCACAAAACCACATATAAACTAGGGGATCCATGGTGCAGCATAACATGTCAGTTTTATTTTCCATAGAGTTCAGCAGTTTGAGGGGGAAAAACCTCTAGCCAAATTCTTCTTAGCTAAGTCATGTGAATAGCTCCAGTGAAACGAGTGCAACTTCTCCAGTGTGTTAAGCATACAGAATCGGACCCTTTGACAACTTTCTTCCAGCTTCTACTGACTTACAGTTTTAAATACAGTCCTGTTGAATGAATTAAAATATTTTAATTACATCTTTTAAAAGCTATTCAGCATAACCAGTTAATAAATATATATATATATTAATACCCCTGTATGCTACAATGACATCTAGAGTTAAAAAGTAAGAGAAAAGACAAGTAAAAAAGGACATAGAATAATTCCACTGATTTGGGGATTAAATCATTCCATTACAAACGTGTGTGAAAGTTCACTACACGTGATTTCTTCTTCTTTTTTAATAGCCTTTTTTTTAATTAACAAATGATTCTGATCTTGCATCTAAAAGTTCCTTCAAATAATCTAGCATTTAAAAGTTTTCCCAAAAAACTTGTATTTGTTGTTTCATTTATTTTTTACCTCAGAATGATTTTTAAAAATATTAATTAAATCAGATTTTAAAACAGAAGAGTTCATCTAGTCTGACCTCTTACATAACACAGGCCATGGAAATTCACCTAGTCATTTGTATATAGGTAATTTAGTGGGAATTTAAAGAGTACCAAATTAAGAGCCCTGGAAATTGAAATCCTTCTCTTTATTCACAGAATAAGCACAGCACAGCCAGGACCATTGCAAATCTCCCCAAATCACAGTGGTCTCCAACCCTGACTTAAGGGAAGGCTTCACCTTGTCACAGGCTGGATGGCCCTTTAAGGCAAGCCAGGCTACCTTGCCTCTGACCTGGCTACCAGCTAGCCCCCCACTGATGGTGATATGGCAACCTAATGATAACTAGTGACCCCAGCTGCAGATCAGAAAGGACTACTTAAAAAGAGCTGGGAATGCAGTCTATGGGGGAGATAATGTAGCACTTCCCTGCAGATATGGAAATCCCCAGGGAGCAAGGGTGGACTCCCGTGGATGGGAGCTCTGAGGTGGGGCTTACACAGGCAGGGCTGTCTTGTAAGTAGGAGAACCCATAGGGGGAAAGGGCATCCTTCTCTAGTGGAGCCCCTGAGGTAGGATTAGTAGAAGCACTTTAGTGGACTTTGACTGGGGAGGAAGACATTAATTTAGCAGAGGCCTGAGAACCAAAGGAAAGCCATGTTAAGCACAGGCTGTGGGGAAACGCTACAAGGGAGTTTACAAGTAGGAATTCGACCAGGGAAACAACAGCATGTCTGGAGAAGCAGACCCAGCTGCTAGTACAGGGTCCCTGAGCAGGAACCCAGAGTAGAGGGAGAGCCTGTATTGCCCTACCAGCCCCTGAGGAAGAGGTGTGCCAACCTAACTGCAGGAGCAGGTTAGGCTCCTGCCAGGGGGTGGTCCTGAGGGAAGGCAGGTAAGAACACTCAGTGGAGCTGGAGAGGGGTGGGAGACTTATCTGGAGCTTTAGCTTGGAGTTTCAGTTGGACCTTTTGTTACCCCAGAAAGAGTTGAAGTTTCTGACCTGACTGGAGGGCTGAGCCACAGAAGATCTGGTGAGAGGCAGATGGCCTGCAAGAGGCGCTGGAGACGAAGACCCTTGCAGCATTACACTTGGAGATACAGGGGTGTGATGGGTGGTCTGTTACCTTTCATGCTTCCAGGAGGATGATTGGGCAGTTCAATCTCCAGGGCTGTTCAATACTTGGCCTTTTAGATGAGGGTACCAATCAGTGTCTGTTGTGATGGTGTCTTCTGTCATGTGACCTACTGTCAGCTAGGAAATGGCTAGACTCCACTGCTGTCTCGTTTCCAGTGGGCCAGTGACAAGCCATGGGTGGATTTTAATAAATACAAAATTTTTTTAGAGCCAACAATTTACTTGCTGTACAGGACCAAAGATGAAGATAATCCTCCCTGAAAGATCTCTGTCTGAGGTCTTGATCCTACGAACACTTAGGTACACACATGACTTTAGTCACGTGAAGACTCCCTTGAAAGACAGTGGGCTTACTTGCCTGAGTAAATGTATGCTCGTGCATAAATGTTTTCAAGCTTGAGACTATTAGGGCAGAAGGTATGTTGGAGGAGGAATAGAGGAGGAATAACTTGGAGGATTTGTGTATTTGTTCATTTGTTGTGTTGTATTGTTACCTGACTTCTTGGGCACCCTCGAAGTAGCAAGACTTTGAGGGATGTGAGTATGGAGAGTAATAAATGTAAGTGTAAATCACTATCTGTCTGATCCAATTGTAAATTAGATACCTAGAGATCAAAGTTGCTGTTAACAATAATAGCTTCCCTAAACTAACCTAAACCCCATAGATACAAAATTGTGACTGTTTGTTTGTGAAAGTATATAATTTTTAGTCAGCTTGTGTCACAGACTTAATATTTTTAAAATAGCCACATTCTATATAAATCCACAGGCAATGTTATTTCCCCATTCCTTAAATTTTCTTCATTTTGGAACTTTTTTTTCTTGTACCAAATGCATGGCCACTTCTCAATTTTGAGGTTCCCACTAGAATGAATGAGGATGAAAGTTGTCTGTGGCTAAGCAGAGGGGTGAAAATCAAGAGATTTAAGTTTCAGGCCTGGTTTTCCATTTGACTGACTCACTGTGTGATCTTAGGAAATCAAGTGAACCTCTTTGGCCTCCATTTCCTCATCTGCAAAATGAGAATAATAGTTGCCTGCCTCACTCAGTTGAGGGTGTCTGTAAAGCACACTGAGATCTGTAGGGAGGTGTCATGTAAATACAAGGAATTGTTATAAGTGAAATGTAGGAGCAGCACTTTAACTTCAGTTCTCCAGTGGGAGTTATATGAACAATTAGAATTTTGTTTTCTAGTTTGATTCAATGAAGCTTAAGCTTTTATCTTCAGCTTTTTAATGTCAATAATTTTGTTTGTTTTTAGCATTGCCAACTAACCTTGTGAAATAATTATTTTATTCTATAGTGTGGAAGAGGAATAACTCATGAGGAAAGTTTTAGTTTTAACTGTATTTATTTATTATTCAGAGATTTAATAAGCAAAAACCCACCCAACATCTGTACAGTGTAAGACTGCAGAAGCTGATATTTTGGGCTTTCTTAGCCTGTCATAGGATTCTGTGATTCATAAACAATGTATGTTGTTACTGAATCAGGTGCTTGGTAATTTAGCTGTTGCTGAATGTTCTGGGTCCAGCTAGGTCGACTAAAAGTGATGATTTTGCTACATGTTCCTATATTGTCTTGGTGATTCCTATCACCCTACTGACTTTAATGAACTAATGGATAGCACAGCAAGCACAGCAGCTAAAGGGTTAATTAGCCAGGCAGACTAAAAAAATCAATGAATTAGAGGTGTGGCACGAAATTCTATAATGTATGGTACTCCAGGTGCTGTTGCTGCTTCATGCTGCAAATAGTTGCAAATATATCCAGAGATCACTATATTCTTCAACTGTCAGTTTTTTTGATCTCTTAGGACCCAATTTAGGCCCTGATTCAGTGAAATACTTACGCACTTGTCTATCTTTACACGTTATTTGTACCGTGGTAGTGCCTAGGAATCCCTGTCTTGGACCAGGACCCTATTATGTTAGGTGCTGTGCAAATACAAAGATAATCTCCAGTCCTATTGGCTTCATTGTGACTACTCCCATATTACAAGTTAGGCATATGCATAAGTACTCTGTAGTAGCCAGGTGCCTGATTTTGATCAAACTTAAACAGGTGTCAAGGGAGTTACACTGACGTAAGGAAAATCAGATCCACTGTCTTGTTCCTAAAAGTCATGTTTATGTGGCTTCCACTACAGTGTGGAAACTTAGACCCATTTCTTTGTGATTTTTGTAACCTAGGCACCAAAGTAGTGCTAGAAATAAAGCATGAGAAAACCCACATGAACTGCCTTGCATGGGGTCTCCACCATTCTGGCCCTGCCCAATGGCTCTGCCCTTCTCTAAGTGGCAGGAGGTTTCAGAGTCAAGATGCCTAGGGTAGTTCATGCCTCCTTGGAGTTATTGTTTCAGGCTGTCTGCAGACTCAGGGGCCACATTTTTGAGCTATCCTTTGCATCCATGAGGCCTAAAAATATATTTCTTTTAAAAAGAAAGTTGTGAGTCTCATCTGTAAATCCAGGGCCTATAATGCCTATGCCTTAAACCAGCCCAGCCACCCTAAAGAATGGACTTGGAAGGACTTGGGGTATGGCCACTGAGTCCATGTTTATGCAGATACAGAGACTATGCACCCCAGACTCTGCCTGTAGGTAGGCTAAAAGCAACATTTCGCTGGACCCAGCGCAAATGCATAACATGGGCCCCCATCCTATTCCCCACTGACACGCTAATGAAAGAAGTATGTATATTTGACTTATGAAATGGCATAGAGAGGCCCTTTCACTTTAGAACTCTTCTGGCCTTTTTCATTGCAAAATTATGAATGGTCTCACTAACGTCAATTTTTCTTGCGAGTCCATACGCCATAGATGAAACAGCAAGATGACTTAAGTGTTTGTGTCATATAGCCTGCCATCTGCAGTCTTTGATGGTACATAGGTTAAAACATACTCACTAAAATTATATAAATAACATGTAGTCAAAGTCTAACGTCCACAATTTAGCCTGATTTGTGTTTTGCCTCCCTCTCATGGTGATGGGCTTGTGGCCATCTGGCCAGGTGCCTTGGACTGGACTGGGCCCTGGTAAAGTGTGCCCATTTCCTCCCCTTTATGTGGGGCATGCCTGCAGGCTGGAGTGTGTAGGCATCATTTCCCCACTGCCTATGCTGTTTCCTACTCAGAACATGTTTGTCATGAGTGTGTGAGAATTTTACCCACAATGAAGTTACTATGTGCAAAAGAAAAGTTCACTGTAAAAGAGTTGTCCTGTGTGTGTGTTTCCCTTTAAGGAATTTGCCTTTGCTCACTCAAACAGAGAGGCTAAATTTCTGACTTTATGATTAAAGTTCAGGGAATTAATGAAAATAGCTTTCTGTTCGTATCAGACAGAACACCAAAAGGGAAGTAGTTCTTGCTGGAAAGGTGGTGCTATTTGGTGCTTACTGAAAATGGTTCACTTTAAGCTTACTACATCTGCTAAGAATGAAACATGCAACACGTAGCTGGTGAGCCCCTGGTTCCTGTTGGGGAGCAGTTATTCATACAAATAATCCCATTTACTAGTAGCTAGTGACTCATCTCAAATTGGACAGTTCTTCTTGTGAGTAAAGACTCACCTGCGTGAGTCAAAGCTTCACAATCTGGCCCCATGTGCATTTGTCTAGGTGAGAGTGCAAGGTTTTGAGCAATTTACACTTTTAAACAAAGGAATATTGAACATACTGATTTCTTTTGCTTAGAATAAAAAGGAACATTAGAGTCAAATCCATTTGCATAGTTCATTGGAAGCAGCTTTTGAAGGAAAAATATCTGTTAACTGTAACTTTTTGCTCACTAGAAAGATAAAATTTATACTACTGCCTAAGTATAAATAGAGGGAGTAGACTCTTTTGGTTTCTATTCACTTCTAAAATTGGTGTTTAAGGAAGTGACGTGTCCCCCCCATTCCAAATGCAGTACTATAATTTAGAGAGGATATTAAAAAATTAGTGCAGAGAGCTCCTTCTTGTTAACATTTGTTTTCCCCCATTCTCCCTGCTGTATTAAATTACTTATTGCCCCTTTTTACATTTAAATTACAGTTTTTGTTAAATGCAGATCATTTCTCTAGAAATATTGTATTCTTTTCTTACACTTTGATTTAGAAATAAAAATCTTTCAAACATCTGCAGTACATATGTATAATACATAGTTTAACAAATGGGAAGATGTATTCAGTAGTGTAAACTCTCCATATATGTTAAAAACGCTCCCTTTTTAATTGAAATCAGATTTTATTGTGTATGTGTAAGAGAGGAAATAATCAGGGAAGAGCACTTTGAAAAGGTGTAAGCCTACGGCTTGTCATCCACTATCAAAGACAATGCTCTTCCAGCTGACTAAAGCGAGCAGAGTAGCTCAGCCAATCACAGAGCTCTTTTCTAGCTGTCATCAGCCCTTGGTTGGGGAACGGTTTGCTTTAATGCTTTGTATTTGGAATGCAGATAAAATGCCAGGTCTGGGCTGCCTCTAGGGATAACTTTCCCCTCTATGATGTGAATGAATAGCATCTTGGCTGGGGAATCCACAGAAAATTGATAAGGCAGGCTTCGCTCCTCTGCATAGGCCTTTTCTACATTTTAACCCTAGCTGTGGCTTTGTAGCAATTTCAGTTTTGCATTGAGAGGTGTGCTTTGGATTATCAGACCTCCATGTATGACAATTTGTACCTGCATGGATTTGAAGACTCGGAAGCGGTAAGTATTTTTCTCAATAACCTTTTTTTTTCCCTGAACAGCCTAACAGGATATGCAGAGGACAGAGAGAAAGAATCAGGCTTTGTTTCTGGGTTTAGCTGATTGCTTGGTGTTGCACTGTAGACAGTTTGGAGTCACCTGAAATAATTCTCCATTACATAATTTCTTGTCAAGCAATAAAATTTAGGGGCTTCCAAGAAAGGCTTGGAAGCATTTTGTGTACCATAATTTATGGATTACAAGCTACACTTCTGCTCTCGGGGAGTGTATGAATGCTTCACAGAAGATGGTTTTACGTATGCAGAAGCAGTTACAGCTAATATACATATTGTATTCATCAGCATTATAGGAAAAGATGTTCATTATATAATACTTAATGTTTGTTTGATCCAGCAGGAACGGAGTTTCTGAGCTGCCATCTGTGTTATATGCTCTCTGTCCAAGTGATCAGTGCAGATGCATTTGATTTTCTTAACAAAGAGACAGTGTAAGTGTTTGCTATAATATAACCCTGTAGTATCACAATGGCAGAATGTAGCGTTCAGATACAGTCCAAAAGAGGCTGAGGTGTTTTCATTTTTGTTTAATTAGGACATAATTCCCTCCACCCCCTACCTCATGATAACAGTCCTTCTAGCAAAACCTATTAAAATCTTAACAAAAAGATTCATTGGGGATCCTAAAACCCATGTCATTTTGGGCATAGCATGGATCTTAGGTTGGGGAATATTAATCATTAGTGCCTGTAAATCTTATTTAGGTGGTAGTGGTTCTGGCTAGCACAGGCACCTTCTTTCTTCAGTGGCTAAACAGAAGCTGTGAGAGGCAAAATTACCAGGGGGAAAGAAAATTGCTTAGATTACCACAGCGATGCACAGGCTGTTCCATATTAAATGGGAATGTGTTACATAAGGCTTATGGCCAAGTCACAAAATACACAGATTATAACATAAAATAGTTTATATACGTCAATGCAGACGTATGTGCCCAAAAATGTGGCATCCGCAGGAGAATGATAAGATCCTATATCACTTCAGATAAGGCTTTTTTCTTGTCTGGTAATGTGGTCTTATCAGGCTCCAACTGCAAAGTGTAATCTGTCTACATGTTGCCTCACATGCTAGCAATTTATCTTAGCCAATTTATTTCAGGTGGA
Source organism: Emydura macquarii macquarii (assembly GCF_026122565.2). Taxonomy (NCBI): domain Eukaryota; kingdom Metazoa; phylum Chordata; order Testudines; family Chelidae; genus Emydura; species Emydura macquarii. The sequence goes on from NW_027131390.1 coordinate 86,086,054, forward strand.
GAGGAATCAGAAATATTCAGAATTTGAAATTAAGGAATGCACTGTGCCATCTTGGGAAAAAAAGAAGAGGTAGTCTAAAGTATTTGAATCTCTAGAAATGTTGTTTCCTTAGGTCAATTTGGAAACCACTTTATTTCCTTCAACTGTGCTCTTTTCCCCCCTCCCACTCTACCTGCATTTCTATTTTGATTTGTCAGTAGTTTTCTTTAGCTGCTGTTAAAACTGGCATACCAAAAGCATAAATGAAGATTTTAGTTCTTCTAGAGATGACGTTTTACAACCATCTAAGTGTATCTGTAGACTTGGAACTAACTTGTGTTCTTGGAAACTGTTTCAATTCCTGATGCACTGGTTTGGAGGAAAAACATTTTAAATTTATTTCTCCTTCCACCCCCTCAGTCCTTTGGCAGAGTGTAGCTGCCCTGTAAGATGAAAAAATTGGAAATGTAATGGACTATGTGTGGTTGGGATGGCTAAATTGTTGGATAGTGGTTAGTACAGTAGAGCTGTATCACTTGTGACTAAGAACCAGATTTTTAAAGGTCTTTAGATGCTTAAAGATGAAGATAGGTGCCTAGTGGGATTTTTTTAAAGTGCCTAACTCCTGTTAATTTCATTGTGGCTGTAAGTGGTTTGCCCACATCAAAGATAATTGGGGAAGAGCAGTTTTATGACAATGGAAAAACCTAGTAAACCTGTATAATAGAAAACAATCTGAATAATATGATTTAAAACTATAGGAATCTTGTTAGCAGCAGAAGGTAGAAATTATAATCATCATTATTAAGTTTGGGGCAGGGTAAAAAAGCAATAACATCTAGGTTTCCAAAGGTTTCATTAAGTTGCCAGCTCTTGAAGTTTTATGGTGCAATATTTGATTTTTTTTTAGCAGCCCCATCTTCTGAAATCATGTGAATACATGAGAATCTCATCTTTTGTTACTTTTTTTAAAAAAAGGAGGCTTCAAGCCATCATGTTTATGAAGAAAAGATGGAAAATTTGAACCCCAAGGGCTCCGACTTCAGGAGGCAAATAAAAAGAACCAAATTAATTATTTTTTGCAAATCTAATGATTTAAGCTAGTGTCATGATTATTTTGAATCATGACTCATGATTTCTGAGTTCTTGGGGCTGGCAATTCTGTCATGGTAATATAGAAGAAAGGTGTGTCATGCAGCATGAAATGAGGGTGAATGCAGCTTTAAATCCAACGGGCAAGACTATGCAATTAAAATAATATTCTAAAAAATAAAACTAGTCTAGCTGTATCAGGTCCTCTATACTTATTTTCAGTACAAACACATTAATAGATGTAACTCGGAGTGTGCATGGATTAAAGAAATACAGTTTCTTTTTTTTAGGAATCAAAAGGCTTAACTCAACTATTCTGCATCTAGTGAAGATAAGGAAGCACAAAGATGTATTCAGTCTTTGCTCTCTTGTTTTCTGCAGTAAACAGAGCTGTGGCCAAGTATCCACTGCTACTGACAAAGCTTCCAGCACGCAGTAAATACATATATATGAAAATGAGTCAGGCTAGGACAGTAACACCTTATTAAAGCTGACACTTGCCCTTATAAAACAAACCCTATAGCATTCTACACCGATGACCCAGCACAGCAAACTAATCTGTACGATGATCAGTTCTTCAGAATGCTACAGAACTTATCTAGGTCTTTAGTGAGGGAGCTGAGCTAACAAAATGGCATTCTGAATAATCTGAGTATGCTCTGGCAGAAATCCTGGAGCAGCTCCTGAATAGTAGAAAGCCGTGTAACCCTAGTGGGCTAACTTCTTTCTCTCGGGTGGTTAGTGCTGTCTAGAAAGTTAGTGGCTCTTGTTCAGGAAAGAGTATGGTCAATGAGCGTGCTGATTCAGCACCTCTCGCTAGCAGAGCTCCCATAGCGACACCGCAGGAATTAAAGCTGGAAAACTAGTGCAAATCAAGCTGAAACACTGCCTGCCCTCCTTGGGGATGGGTTTCCCTTTGACAAGAAGCTATGCCAACTCTGGTAGGGATGTGTCAGTGAAACTTTCCCCTTAGATTTTACGTTAAAGGTGTGGAGTACATTTCATATGAATGAATTGTTTAGTACGTTTTGCTGCCCTGTAACATGTATGCCCTCAAGGGCCTCTTCAGTGCTCTCTAGGCAACTCTTGTAATCTACCACTGTAACACCCATATGTCACTGCCTCTCCTCAGGCATGGGCTAGCTCAGACATCAGAAGAGCCCCTAAACTTTTCAATAGTATTGCTTACTCTACCAAAAGGTTACCTAATAGACCTGGAGGGCAGATGTTTTCAGTGGCTGAACCACTTTATAAGCTCATATCTGATTCAAAAGTGACTTGGACAAATTTATTCTGTAGTCTTTATTTTAAATGGAATGAATTGATCGTTCTGTGGTAAATTTCAGTGAGTCCAGAACCTGTTGCTACAGTTTAAAATTAGATAGGTTTGGAAGCTCTAGCGACACATGAAGAATGAGGACAGTAACCATAAACACAGTTAGTTACAAGTTAAAAAATCTTGTTTGTAGTACAAGTTACACTCACATACCCATTTGCACAAACTGAGAAAGTCCATGCACCAGCTAATGCTATATCCATACTCTCATACACAAAGATTTCATAGGTGGGTAGATCTCTCAACAGGTGGTTATCGAGAGAGGGACAGTTCGTGCTGGGGTTGTCCCAATGAGGACTTCCCACTGTAGCCTACTCACAGAACTTCTTTTATCCTTTTGTTATGACCATAACTACAGCTTAATCATACGCAGGATGGTTTCAACTATCCTTTCCTTGTCTGTACTTCCACACCTCATACATTTTGGGGTGCCCTGCTTTTCATAGGTTGTTCTTAGTTCCCCTTATTCTCATAAGCATCTTTATTAACATTTACGTTAACTGTTTCCAGGGTAACCTGTGGTCAGCACAGAACTTTCTGTGATGTTACAATCAGACGTCTTGCGGCCTAGAAAGGTACATTACAACACATTTCTCGTAACATCACCTGTTGAACTGTTCTTTTGAGCAATCTTGTGATTTTAGGGTTCTTCTTAGATCACACCCATATGTCAAGCTTCCTTATTTAATGTGGCTAAACTGAAATTTTACAGGCCTCAACCTGTAGGCCTGGCATTACAGCCATGCTTTACTTATATACCTAATACACACTCATCGCTCTTAAATACTTGTAGTCCCATCCTACTTATATCTATTCATCACCTATTGATTATATATGACATAAAAGGCATTCACCATGACAATAACACTGCAATGATAAATTGAACTAATTGGCTGATGCATAATATGCAGTTTAAATGCAGTCAGCAAGTAATTATTTAACATTTTTGGAAACAGTCGGGAGTAAAATTTATGATGGTGTGAAGCTATGTAGATTTTTACTGACCTGGAATAGATGTACATTATACTCTGAACTACTTCATGTTAACCTAGAAGCATTAGAATTACTCTGAACTCTGGCCCAGCTATGAATAGAACAGAGTGGACTTTTGGATGTCCATAGTGAGGTGTTTAATGTTGAAACTGCACCTATATCAGAGTGCTAAATTTTTTTTTAACTGCAATGACAGAAGATTAGTACTGCCTCATTCAATAAAAGGATTATATTGTGATTCTGTGGAATTTACAGAACAGAAGAAATGTACTGATTGAGACATCAGTACCATCAAAATTAATATATTATCATAATAGAGAGAGGTCAGTTTTTTCTTTATGCGTCCATCCTCTTGCCAGAGGCAGGATAGAGCTCTCCTGGTAGACCACATATGGAGTAACTAATTAGGCAGCATGTAGACAGGAAAAAGAATGCAGTAAATGGAGGTGAAATATTTATTGGAATTAGGCACAAAGTTGATAGTGTGTGAATGTACATATCTATATAGATCCAAAAATGGATATTAAAATAATTATTAAAGTTTATTAAAATGCGTAATTGTTTAAAAAAAAAAACCCCAAAAACAAACAAACAAAAAAAAAGGGCCCCAACAACCACTATTTTATATACATGCAACATACTTTACCAACTGTGATGATTAATGATAGGTGGGTGATGGACTAGCTAGCATGAGGCTTTAATTTAATTTAATTTTATTTTGGAGGATTAAAATTGTGGTTGAAAGTGAAGAAAAATACCTACAGAAGTAATAAAAAGTACATGCTGTGTTGGAGAAAAAAGATACAAAGAGACAGAATCTTGCTACTTTCACAGATGTAACAAAGTTTGTGTATGCAAGGGGTGGGATGGGATGGGGGGCTGTGTCCTTCAATGGGCTGGAAAGAAAAGTGCATATCACAGAGCATACTCCCTCACCTCATTTCTCTTTGCAACCAGTCCTCACACACTCTTACGAAGTTCATCACCGTGTACTTGATTTACAGTGTCTTATGCAGCTCCATAACCATAAGCTTTTCCCAAGCTTCAATGTATACCCGAGGCACAGGGTATGCTGGTGGGAAAAGAGGTTTCACCTCTTTGAGATCCTGGGCTCTTTTGCCTTTCCTTCTAGCCTCTTTCTCGCCCTTCCTGTCTCCCATTACAGTTGTCAGCTGACTATCTGAATCCCCTTGTTAACGGGTTAATCACCCAGTCCTAATCAATTCTCTCCCAATTTGTCCCATGTGGAGTGCTCACGGAGTGGTGAGCCAGCGCTAGGCTACTCCCATTCTGTCACAGTGCACCACAATTGAGGTAGATTCAAAGATTTTTTTGAAGATAGACAAGAAGAAGAAGGTGAAAGGTTTCTTTGTTTTATACATAGACAGTTGCTGGCTGATCTATTGGTTGTGTATTAGTTCTATTGATAAGTCAATTAACACTCTGTAGTTTGTCAGAGTTCTGTCCCATGACCAGACCCAGAAGTATTGGTTGTTATGAGGACCCGGGTGTGCACGGGAGAGGCATTTATACTTAGGAAAGGTGTTTTGTCTTTGTAGCATTTTTACCGGCACAGCTAACAAAAGCACAGATACACCAACCCAGCAAAGTAGATAAATAATATGTGAAAGAGTCCCACATCTGAGCGTCCATATATTCTCACGGTCCCTTGAAGAAAAACCCATAGTGTTAGTCATCCCCATCCTCACCACTGGTGGTCATCATGCCAGGAAATGTTATAAAATAAAATCATGCCATAAAATGCCTTTTATGTTACGCTGATGCCCCACTACACCTAATGCATCCTCAGTCGGGGTTTTAGCTCCTTTTCCTTATCTGTATTTCCTCACCTTACTCTTGTCAAGGAGCCCTTCTCCCACAGGTTAGTAGGCTTTTACCTTATGCTTTTTAGAATATATGCCTATTAGTTGCCATGGCATTCTTGTGGTTGGACATCTGCTAATGTTCCGAACTTAAAAATATCTAAATTTGCTATCGACTGGCATCTTGTGGTTACCTGTCAGCCATTTAGTTGTACTTGTTTATTACAGCAGTTTATCTTGCGATGGCTTATGATTTAGGGTTACTCCTCGTTAGCTCTTTATGCTAATACTTTTGGGGCCTTGGGCCTTGATTAGTTTAGCTAAGCCTATTGTCCTTGCAAGCCTTGAGCTCGTAGGCTCATTGCATTACTGCCTTAGCTTATACCTATGCCTTAACTAGGAAATACCTATATCCTGAGGCTACACAAGAGACAGAAGAGAGAGAAAAAAATACAAGCTGCCCCCTCGCTTTGGAAATTAGGTAGCGCTCTAGGTAGCTCTAAAAAAAAAAAAAGTGCCCCTTTTTGGCAACATGGCCTGTTTCAAAATACTAACCCAAGGGTGCTTTGTATGGATCCAACATACTTTGTATGGATCCTGATAACGGAAAAGTCAGGGTATAAAAACTCATGAGGAAGAAGGTTTAAGACAATAAGGTGTATTGGCTAGGAAAATCACTGTGGTTTACTTTTACAGTTGTACTTAACTGCATGGAATGGGCCTATTTTATAGTAAAGAAAATCTGAATGTCTCAGCTATGCCTTCCCTGAATTTCCCACAGGTCTTTATAAGATCAACTTAACTTTTTTAAACTTTAAAAAAAAATATATATATATATAGGTTTTTCACCCCTTCCCTAAACCTCAAAGATTAACAGTGCTGAGCTAGTTGACATGCTCTTGTTCATCATATAGACTAGAGGTCCTGCAGAAATCCATGGCACTTATTTATGAAATTGTATGATAGTTGCACCTAGAAGCCCCAGCCAAGGTTGGGGCTCCATTGTAATAGGTGCTGTGTCAGGAGCAGTAGGCACGGCCTGTCCTGGTAACTTAGTGTAAACAGAGAAGATTGTAAGAAATACCTTTGACTAAAAGGGTTTGATAAAGAACATCGGATACAGGTAAAGAGTAAAAAAAAAACAACTACTTTTTATTTCTTTAACAGGTTTGCAAAGCTGGGCACAACTCCAGAACAAAAATCTATTCTGAAAGGAGCACGCCCCTCCTTTATTATTCAGCAGTATATATTTTCTATCCCGGCCGAAAGAATCCCTCCCTTCATTCCCCATTGGCTGGGTACTAAAAGGTTTACACCTTTCGTGACCGCCTACTACATACATGGTCTTTTTTATACAAACGTCATTCCATGTTCATGCTAATGAACCAATTTTCTATGCAGGGTGTGCGATAATATTCTAACACCTCATTACGCATGCGTCTTTTAAGGTGCCTTTTTGACCTTTAATTAACAGGATTGTTTAGTCAAGGGTTTTCCTTTCAAGGAAGACAACTCCCGACTACTGGGCCCGTTAATTAACCTAGGTTGGCACATAGCCTTAGCAAAAGCAGGAAGGGGGTAGATGTTGATTTCTACATCTTATGGTTTGCCCTTTATCTGTATCCAGGCGCTTGATGTCTGTTCGGCCTTCAGCTTCTTCTTTATCTATTAGCCCCCCCTTCTTTTCTTTCTCATGCATTCCTTAGGCTTGAAGCTGATTAAATAACTTTCTAAGTTAATATATGCATATAGCAAAAGTATTACTTTTCTATACCTACAACTATTTTATTTCTTTTAGATTTTTACCTTTTTCAAGATGGACAAAGGGTGGAAGAAAGGAATTATTTTTATTAACCCCACTTTGCAGACGGGCCTGACTTTTCCACTGCCTTGCAGCCTCTGTGGATGTTTACATTTGTGTAGAGTTGGTGCAGAATGTTACCAGATCAGAATGGGAGCATTTACACCCCTGTTGCACTCACTCAGCACAACTGTAAATACCTATACAAGGTGCAGGCCAGTGGAGAATCAGGCCCAGAGACGCTAAGGGCCTGACCCAAACCTGCTGCAAGACTTGACTTCAGTGTGCCTTGGATCAGACCTTATGCATGTTGTTGAGGTCCCCACAGCAGGTCAGTGGTAGAGCTGGGAATGGAACCCAGAATTCCAGAGTTCCAGTCCAGCGAATGTGTCACCAAGCGGTGTGAACAGAGCTCTCTGCATCTTCTATGAATGTCAAACACTGACCACTGTCCCATCCTCCTCACCCTTCCCCAATGTCAGTCTCTTCCACATCTCCCTCCCTGCCCCCTTTCCTGTTGTTCCTGTCAGCTTGCAAGTATGGTGTTTATTTTCTATGCATAGTTGGTACAGCTAGGGCAGAGTAGTCTGAAACACACATGCTCTGTGGGAGTGAGAGACTGGGGAATCAGTAAAGCAAAGTAAAGCATCACACAAGAGTGTGGAATGTGATCCAGCTGGTGGGGGAAGGGAGGGTGGCTCTTGATTGCATGTGCAAAGCCATTACCTCACAGAGTAAGAATGTAAAAGACCCTCTCAGTATAGCTATGGTGCTGTGTTTCCTAGACTATTGTATTCAGTTCTGGGCATCACATTACCAGAAAGCTATTGACAAATGGGGGTCTTCAGAGAAGAGCAACAAAAATAATCATGGGATTCAACAGTGGCAAAGACTTTATTATTTATATGGTAGTTGCACCAAGAGATCCCAGCCTCAGAGTTCTAGAAGCTGTACAAACACATCACTTCCAGTGAATTTACAATCTACATATAAGATGAGACGCTAAGTGGAAACTACAAATGGATGAGGAAAGTAGAGGGTGAATCTACATGTTTGGACAGCATGTGTCATCTTATATGTTCAGACCATGTCGGGCACACAGTGGGAGCTACCATAACACAAATAAGGAATAAGAATGATACAATCATGAAGAAATATTAAGAGCTAAACATGAATAGTTTAGGTAAGAGACAATTGACAGGTTGGGGGTGGGTGTGTGTGTGTGTATATTTAAAAAAAATTTTTTTTACATGGGGTGGAAGACCCATTGCTGAGGACTCTTAAAATATAAAGAACAATCCTACGTTGGCAGGGAGGTAGGCCTGAATAATCAAAAGGGTGTTTCCTATTTTTCTCATGTAATAAGAGTAGTGGAGTGAGTGTGGCTGCTCTCTTCAACCTCTAACAGTGGGATGAAGTATGTCATGATGCCAGATTCCTTATTTTCAGCAAATTATCTTCCATCCATGTTGGTTGATTCTGTGCCAGGGAGGGGGTGAGTTTAAAGGGTAGGCAGCCTTGTGAAGGAATCACTGAGAATGACAGGTCCTGAGTGTAGCGTTCAGTAAAATCAAGCCAAAATCAGATTCACCTTCAACACTTTTGTATAAAGATACTCTATGAAATCAGGACCTGGTCTGTGTTTATTCAGTTGTCAGAAGCCAGATAATACAGTACATAGTGTGCTGTGCAGGAAACATCCATTGTCCTTCACTTCCAGTTTAAATTAACTGTATCATTATGCAGCTATTTGCAGACAATTGAGCAGCCAACCAGAGGATCTCATGACTAAGTTCAGAAGTGGCTCAAAATATTGAAGAATAACTTTCCCCAAGATAAATCTCCTTTTGGTCCAAGATGTGTGTGGTAACTACTATAAGGGATCCAAACTGTTAACCCATGGAATGATGAAGCTCATAAACCTAACCATATCAGATATTACTGTAGACAACATCCTTTCAAAGTTCCCCCCTTTTATGACCTGTGTTTTTGGATTTTAGAATAGGATAAAAACAATTACCTAAATGAGTCCTGGCAGGTGGAAGGCAGTAGCTGAGTATGGCCACGTACAGAAAATCCTCCTATAGTTGGGAGGGTAACAAGTACACCCTGGAGCTGAGCTGCTCCCAGCCAGAAGGCAGTCTCTGGGAGTCGTGCACCCTGTGCATGTGAGTGCAGCACATTTCCCTACCAATCAAGCTGTTGTGCGAGTCCTTCTTTTAACCTCCAAACATGCTAATTTTAAAGCAACACCTAAGCATGTGAAATAACTTTCCTCACTTCTCACGAGGTGTAAGATTAATACTTGTCGACATGTAAGTGGCTTTATCTTGTGTACTTGAGTCAATTGTCAGGGCTTGTGGAAAATGCTGCCTTTGGATCAATGCTAGTCAGAGGTAGAACTTTGCTTTTCAGTTAGTGTCCCCAGGTGGATTTAAGGACAGAGGTTAAGAAACAAAGGAGCAGAGGGGAAAAGTGCAAATGATGTGGCTTGGTATAGGGTTAGTGTCCAGAGCAGGGCAGCCAGCAAGGGTGAGGAGCTGCAGTTATGTAGCTGTCCTCATTTTCAGGATGGAAATAAGGGTACTATATAGCATCCTGTCCAAGGAAAAGTATCTACAATAAAATAAAAACAATGTACACTGCTATGTCTCTGCATTTTTCTTCAGTCTTTATTAGTATTTGTGTTTCCCATTCAGACTTTTGTTCTTCTCATTTCCAATCCTTTATACAATGTTTTTCTTCTTTCTTTAAAATCCTCTCTTTCCATGTCTTCTGTCAGTCCCACACTTTTCCCTTACTCTTCCTTTCTCCAGCATGGTCTTTCCTGTCTTCCATCTATGTTTGCTCCTTTCTTGTCTCCCCACTGGCCCACAGCTCCCAAATGGTGCTACTTTCTCTCCACCCTCACCACTTTCCATTACCTTCTCCCTTCTGTCCTCTTCCTCCTACCCTTAGTGCTGTTCCACCCTAGGATGTACTTCATTGGCGTTATGGACACTTGGCACATGGCAGGATCAGGACCCTAGTTCATTAGTTTGCAAGGCACTTTGATGTGCATGGATTAAAGGTGCTGTATAAATGCAAGACTGAAGTAACAATAAAGTCAAATCAACATTTTGGAGTGATTTGGTAATCTCTTTTAAAGTTTGTCATAGAAAGGATAGACAGAAGGACTCCATGTGCACAGAAGTATACTCAGACACTTCAGTTTCTTCCAAGAGCCTAGAACCTCAGTGATATAGCAGGGAACTAGAAAACTATCTTGGGCTTTTGGCACACACACAGTGGTACATTAAGCATCCCATTTTGATTCTGGGTTCCCATGTGCACTATGCAACATGTAGTTTTAATGCAGAGGAACATGGTTTTTTCCAGGCTGCACGTGCAAATACGGGCATGTGTTTCATCCGCACGGTACAGTACACCTGTCAGTGTTTGCACACCATTGACCATGTAAGTAATTCTGTAATTTAGAAAGCTACAGTTGGAGTCACTTTAATGTGTTACGGTTATTGCCAACCATTGGCAGGATTTACCTTGAGTTTGTGGCCATACTCTCTCAGCAGGATGGTAGCACATTTAGATCCTGTTCTATACAGGTGTTTAATATCACACTCATCACCATAGTATCTGAGTGCCTTCCAGTAGTGCATTCAGCAACATGACTACACATCTGTTATGTGTTGCTTGCTTTTCCCTCTGGGGAGAGGATGAGAGAATGTGAGGAGTGGAGTCATCTTTGGTAGTTTTTGGGTTAAATATACCTGTTGCTATGTGTTTATATGAAAGAAGGCAAGGTCAAAGAAATGTGCCTGGCATTAAGTGGTGAGGTTGGTGATAATCCTTAGTTCCTGGGGGAGTCCATGCCACAGTCTCAAACCACTGCTGAAGAAAGTTTTGTCCCCCACACAGATGAGTTTTACGCTTACTGTTGAGAATTCCTTTGTGTCAGAGGAGCAAAGTTGTTAACTGCAGGTTTTTGTCCCAGAATTGTAAATGGTCCTTTAGGTATCCTGAGCCCAGGCTATGCAGTGCTTTGAAGATAAGGACCAAGACCATAACTTGATTCAAAATTCTATAGGATGATAGCAACTGTATCTGTACCGCAGTATTAGATATAGGAGGAACCACACAGGAGGCTGTTTAGGATGTAGAATACCAATATTTAGCATCTATACTGCTTTATGAACAATGAAGAATACAGTCAGTTTAAGACTTATACTTCCTATTGTTACACATAACTCTTAAGATTACTGTTGCTGAAGGAGAAACAGAAAAAAGAGAGGAAAAATACATGGGCATTCCCTTTGTGAACAGTCAGTTTCATGTTTTCTTGATGGTCCATTCCACTTCCTATCTCCTGTGCTAACGTGGTGATGTCATATTATGCTAGCTAGTAATTTTCTCCTGTTGGTGGTGTGGATCTTTTGCATAGCAACAGAGAGGAGAATTTAAAAAAAGAAAAGAAAAAGTAAACAACTGCAGAATGACAAAAACTGACAGGAGGATTCAGAGGTGGGTGTAGCACCTAAAACGGCTTTTTAACGTGCTTGTTGTGTGTTGTTTTTTAAATTCATTAGATATCAATTTGATGGTGTCTGTTTAACTAATGAATTCCCACAGCGCTGCTCCCTTTCCACAATCATGTGGGTAAGTTAGTATTAACCTCCAGTTACAGACTGAGGGATTTGAGGCAGAGTGGTCAAGTAACTTGCCTGAAACTGCAGAGATTCAAGAGCCAGATTCTGTGACCTGCTACAGCCCTCTTCTGCCATTCTAACAGCATGCTGGGGCTGCAAACGGGGTGGAGTGGCCCCAGGGAATTTCCCACAGTGCAGGGGCAGCATGAAGCTGATATATGTGGACCCATGCTGGGGCACTAGCAGCCCCCAGTGTAGGAGCACAGTGGAGTGGAGGGCAGGAGAGATCTCATGCTGGGTTCTGTGCTCTGGCAGAGCAGTCCTTAGGCAGCTGGGCAAGGCTGCTGTAAGTCAGAGCATCATTCAGGGTTGTTCTAACTTACATGAATGGCCACTCTGGTCCTGGGCAGCCCAGAATTTGGAAAGCATAAAAGTGGCTTAAGCCTGCTTAGAGGCACAGCAGAAAATCTGGCCCACGACTGGATGGCAAAATTTCCTGGTTCTCAGTCCTGTGCTTGGACCAGTGGACCACATTTTCCACCCTCTTGGCTCCTGATACACTATAAGCTTGTCTCCTTTTATCTACTGCTCACCTTGTACTAAGGAGTCCTCGGTAACCTAGAGCTTATTCTAGGGGAGAAAGGAAGTAATGCAGTGAGAAAAGTAAGCACCACTGCTTATCTAGGAGCTGGAGGTCCTCCACGGCCTCCTTTTTTAGTCACTGGAGTGAAAGAGAAAGAGAGGTGCAAAGAGTGCAGAACAGCATTCTTCACAGTCCCTGTGTCTGGTGAAGCATAAAGTGCGATGCACAGTATGCTCACTTGCAATTCGTTTTCCATAATGCTGTTCCAGCTCACAGCTATTTCACAACAGAGCAGGGGTCTGAGCTCAGGGAACAAACCAAAAGGATTCGGGAGGGTAGGGGTAGGGACAGTTCCTGTGAATACAGTGAATTTTTCTTCTCTCAGCTTTTGGGAACAATAAGAAAAGGTTTCCTCTTCTTTTTGCCTCTACACCCTTCCTGGATTTAAATAATCTATGTAATAGTTTTGTGCCCAACAAGTAGATCAAACGTGCATATAGAAACACTTTTACCACAAAGCTAATTCACTTACTGTAATTCTAAAGATTTATGCTTTGCATTCATTTTGTTATAAACTGGCCTACAATCTTGATTCTAGTAAATATGGATCAATGCAATAGTCACAACTTAAAAGTCAACAGTTTAGACAGCAAAAGTATTTAAAATGGCAGCTGATGGGTTCTGTTTTTCTGAAGTGAAAGGTGCCAGATTGACAGCCCTGAAAATGGGGGCCTTTGTTTATCTATAGAACAAATACAGCCTGGCCAGGAGGAATATGAGCTCCCCCACACTACCCTCTGAAATTCAGTCTCCATGCCCATTCAGTTCATAGTCTCTCTCTGCTGAAGCTGCCAAAAAAGGGCCAGTTAGTGCCAAGTGAGTTTTGTGATGAGAACACCTCTTTTCTGCACAGTATACTGAGACCAAGCAGCATATTTCGCACCAAAGAGCCACCTAATAAAATCTTGGATTTTCAAAGGGTCCAAGATAATTGGATGCCCAACTCCTATTGGCTTTCAGTGTTGTTGGGTGTCTAACTTCCTTCAGCACCTCCAAATGTTCTCCAGCCAAGCACTGAAACCCGATGACCTGAATTTGATGGTTACTATATGTGGTGTAAAATTTTTGCAGCCCTATGCCATGGCTGTGGGGAAGATTTCCTTTTCCTCCAGAATATTATCCAGCAGAACTGTTCCGGTGGTGAAAGCCTGGTTAATGCAGGCTCTTTCCATTCAGGTACAAAACACTCCTTCCATTACTGTGAAGAATTTTCTTTCTACTTTGCAGATAAAATTGATGAATTCTGTATAGTGAGAGGAGGGTTGTATCAGAAGGGAATAAATGGACCCTTTTCTCTGGTTGAGTTTCAGCCATTCTCTTACAGGGGTTTTGGATTTATTGGGAGAACTGTGATCAACAAAATGTGAGAGAATGCACAGTCCATGTTTGTTAAGGGGGAGCGGGTGCAGATTTAAGGCATATCATTGGAGAGAACTAGCAAAAGCCTCCCCGTGGGAGGGCAAGATGCCAGCTTCTCTGAAAAATGGGATCATTAGACCCCTGTAAAATAACAATAATGTCTTACTGACTGTCTGGCTAACATCACATCATTCCTTTTTGGGGTAGGAAAGTTGTAGGGGAAACAGCTGTTGTACAGCCTAGAAGCTTTATATTTCCTTGAACCGTATATTAGTCTGGTTTTAGACCCAGTTGTGATAAGACTTCACTGAGTTTCCTTGGTTGATCTGCTCTTGGTCCATTGTCCCTGTTAACATTTTTGGATGTATCATCTGCATTTCATATCCTTGACCATGAGGTGGTGTGGATAAAGCTGTTTCCTCTGTCAGGGTGGGTGGGACTGCTCCTTGTTGGTTCTTTCCTTTCCTTTTTGGAACGTCTCGTAGAATGGTGGTGGGCAATTGGTTTTTGGGGACTCTAGGCTTTCATTGTATTATCCCTCTTAAACTGTGTGTGTGTGACACACTGTGGGTTGCAAGGCCATTGGACTATTGCTGACAACCTGTTTTTTCCATCTGATCTGGATGTTACAGTCTCTGCTTTCCCATTTGAATTGTGGGCCTGGAAGTTGAGTTAGCTAAAGTTTAAATCAGGTAAGATGATGGATGTAATGCTGGTGGGTAGGGAGAAGCTACTGGAGAAACTGATTGGGCTTGTTCTCTGTGTCTGCTCACTGCCAGTTGCTGGCATTTTGCTATTAGTTTCTGTGGGGGTTTTTAAATTGCAGATGCATCCAAAACCTTGTCTGATGTGTGCATGCCTGATAACTTTAGAGAATAATAAATAATATTGCCCATTCACAATGCCTCAAGCCATTAGGCCCTCTGGATTCTCATTTAGAGACTTTCCTTTAAAAGAAAAATGCTGAAACATTCAAGTTTCCTTGACCGTTTCCCAAATGGCTTTCATGCCCATTAGTTTCCCAAGTCTGGACAATGTATTTTAATGAGCTAAATACCTTTTGTTTCAGCATTTCAGACTATTTTACATGAAATAGAATGTAGGCTTGTTTGGGGATTTTAGCTCAATTTAGTTTTCTCACAAAAACTTTCAACCTTTTTGTACTTGCCAGAGTACATTGGTCACTTTAACCATTTATAACAGGGGTGGCCAAACTTACTGACCCTCCGAGCCGCATACAACAATTTTCAGAAGTTTGAGAGCTGGGGCACACCTGCTGGGCCTCCAGGTTTAAGCCCTGTGGGGTGGTGGTGGTGCTTGGGACATGGCAGGTACAGCCCATGGGACAGAAGCCCTGAGCCCCACCACCACCCTGCCACAGGACAGAAGCTTGGAGGTCCAGCAGGTGCCTCCCATAGCGCAAATCTCCTAGCCCCATCACCCTACGGTGGGGCTGAAGCCCTGACAGGTGTGCCCCCTGGGGCTGACACCCTGAGATCCCCCTCCCTGCTGGGCAGAAACCTCTAATCCTCACCCCCGCCCCCTGCATAGCAGAAGCACTGAGCTCCCCACCCCAATCTGGCAGGCGGAGAATGGGGGAGCGGAGGAGGGGGTGTTGAGGCTCCGCGAGCCGCACTTTAACTGTAAAAGAGCCACATGCAGCTCCCAAGCCACAGTTTGGCCACCCCTGATTTATAATATTAATGGTCACATTTAACATGGTCACGTGGATGATTCTGTTCTTTGTTTATTGCTATGATCTGATACACAGGGTATAGTTATAGAGCTGTCCACAGGTGATCTCAGTCCTGGACAGTTTTATAAATAATTGCTAAATAATTTTTAAGATGAATTTGGTTGGTTTTTTTTCCAGATTAAAAATGCAAAGAGGATGCTGGAAGAAAACACAAAGATAGAGGGGTATGTGTGCATGCCAGTGCACGTGCAGGACTAAGATACCTAAGAGGCAAAATGTGGCCTCCGTCCTACCACTGGATCTGTGAGGGTGGACACTTGAACCTGCATGGAATCCCCTTGAAGTCATTAGGCCCTCACATGGGTGCAAGGATCCTCCTGCATAGATCCAGTTTCAGGAGCAGGCCCCTAGTTGCATTTGTGAAACAGATTGTATTAAAAAAAAAAACAACAACTAAAACTGTTAGGGAAGTTATGCCTTTAGATGCATGAACAGCTCCCATTGAACTCAAAGCCAGTTGAGGGTGGAATGTGGCTTTCTGTGCTGATGGAAAACAACACAGTAATAATAAATAACATGCTAAAAGAATAAGGGGCAAGTGCATACCCACAATGCAATTGATGTCTTGACTCTTTCCTATCTCCCTAAAACATGCTGTGGCTTTAAGATGTTGAGCTGTTAGATGTCTTCCCACTGAATATGCATGTACATAGATAGTAGAGACTTGTTTGAAAATCAGCAGCTTATACAAATGCTGATTATTTTGCAGCTAGGACAAATTGGATGACGGGTCACGGTCACTCAAAATCCAGCAGTCAGCTTTGTAACCTCATTTAGCTACCTGGATGTTAACGGTCTGAGTTCAGTGATCACAGGTGGTGCTGAGCGTTGGCTTGCAAACTTTGTTTTGGCCCTGAATAGACTCCAATGGCACTGTGCCTCATAGTCCAATTGCTGCTGTTCGCGTCAAGCCTATTTTGTTTTTGCAGTGTCCCTTGCTTCATTGTCCATTCCTTTCTTTCCCTCCAGAGGGGACACTTGGAATCAGCTACAACAGCCTGGCTTCATGTATGCTGGGGGGGGGGAGGGCGCAGCATAGCCTGATACTAAGGATCTTCACTGACTCTGCTATGATATGGTCAGACATTATTTCTGTTGGAGAGGCCAGTCATAAGTAAGTGGCAGCCATGCTAGTTCTCTACATTCATTGCCATCTACAGACATAAGACCCGTACATAGGGAATGAATCCAGCTGTTTGCTAACATAACTCCAGATGTTAAAATCATGCTTTTTGTATATATAAATTGTTTTATTGGCCTGACCTAGAGGCAGCTTTTCATCACCTATACTTAATGCATAAATTAAGGGAAGTGTCACAGAAGAATGAACTCCCTTTCCCTTGCAGAGCACTGTGGCTAAAGGTAACTTCTGCACCTCGGGTGACCGGTGTTCTGATGAGCTCCGCTTTTCAGAGAGCTGAGTTGCATCTTTCCAGCCTAAGAGACCCCAAATACAGGGCTACACTGTGCTCAACGTGTCTCCTCAGTGAGCCCCTCAGGCTGGAGAAGTTAATGGCTCTCATTCGGTCTTGCACTCTTTAGCAAGCAGTCACACGTACGCTTGCAGACGCAGCGCTTTCCTTTCTTCTGCTCCACTCCACCCAGGTGCAGCGGGTGTGGCAGTGACATCATTTCCCACGCTTAGTTCCTGTTCAGAAAGCAGTGGCGATCACAGGTTTTGCAGGATGCAAGGCCTGTAGCTGCTGGGGAGCAAGCAGGGCTTCCTCAGCAGGGAAGAGAAGCCGTGAGGAGCATGTGTCTCTAAAGGGTGAAGGAGGGTTTGGACAGCTGGGTGGGTCAGATTTGGATGCTCATCACAGGGATTTCCCACTTGATATGCCCTCCTCCCACCAAATTCAGCTAGACCAGAATGATCTTTCTCCTAGCTATCCTCTAGCTTTCTCAGCCTCCCCATTCTGGCCTTTGGCTCCTGCAGCCTAACTCACTTCTTTCTCTAGATTCAAGTTCCTATTACCTACTTCCCCTCCTAAGATTCCCTTTGCTCCCCCTCCTCCCTCCCCCTCCCCCCCCCACCCATTGCCACTTGAAGTGATATTCTTCGGGCCCAACTTCCTATGTGCTGGGCCCTGGAGCAATACCTCTTCCATATGGCTAGCCTCTTCCTGCAGCTCAGGCTTTGGGAAAGGGCTCTTTTAGCAAGAAGGTACTTTTTTCTTTTGGCTCTGTCTGCGTGGGTATCATTTCTGACCCCTCTGGCCTTTCTGGCTATCCCTCCTCCTTTCCCATCTTCCAGCATTTGACTCATGCAGTATCTTTGTTTCTGAATGTGGATAAAAATCCTTCAGTCTTTCACCCATCCAGTACACAGATGTGGAGGAAACTAAGAGTGGTTGGGTTTTCCCACCCAAAGCTCTCTGTAGCTACACACTCAGTATAGGCCTAAGGCTGGGTTTGTCAGAATATGCTTCAGGTCCTTTTTCAGGGAATGGTAACAGGCTATAGATCCCTTTTTGTCTTCAGGGCTGTCAGTCTATCAACTTTCACAAGCATTAAAATTCATGCAAAAAGAAGGGGTCCTGGAGACCCCTTTCCCTGGCCAGCTCAAGCTGTTACAAAGGCTGTGTAAATTACAGTTGTGTAAATTCATGCTGCTTCACATATATGAAGAATGTGACTAGGCAGTGATTTTTCACAGTGACACCGAAGAAATTATGGAAAAATATATTCCCTGTTATCTGGCTCTGTACTGAAGTTGTGAAGTGCATATTTTAAAGAGCAGCTAACACCTCATGGAAAACTTTGCAAATGATTCTATTTTGAGACAGTTCTGCCAATACTGCATATATTTCTTCCATATCTCTGCCCTTGTTCTTTTATACAAGGAAGTTTGCATGAAAACAGCATCTTTGTTGTTTAGCTCATTTTTTCCTGTTGCTTCTTCCCGCCTGATGCCAATCCTGTGTGCATGATGTCACAATTATTTGCGGTGGAGCTGACTGTGTCACAAAGATCAGATTTTTCTTTGCATATGTGTAGGTGTGTATCCCACTGTCCATGCATATGTACTTTGTGAATCAGATGGGAGATTTTTTGAACAGCAGTGTCTGTTAGGCCACACATGCATCATGTGCCTCTTGTGAAGGGCATAACGAGTAGGGCAGATGCCACGCTTTCTCGGTTCCCTCTTAGTGGCTGTGGCAGCAAGACAGAATCTGAAGAGTGTCCGACTTGCTAGTTCTTAGCTCAGGCTAAGCTTCTTCAGAACCTTCCAAAGTCTTCAGAACTACTTCTGAGTTCTTATCTTTGACTGTTGTGAACTAATCCAACCCTGGACCAAACTGTACTTGCTCAGAGCCTACTGTACAGGGCTTCTTAACATGGTGGACTCAAAACTATGGACTTCAAGCCCAGTCCATCCTGTAATGGACTAATCTCCCTGAAGGATGGATGCACTCACCAGGTAGCTCCTCTGCCTCCACTAGAATGCCCAAGATGTGAGGTTGAAAGGTCACCTTCTGGAACAGTCCATGAATGACTCAGACCCTGAGGAAACAAGCCCCAGAATCCTACTGGTGGACAAGCCAGCATCATTCAGCACACTGTAGCGGAAACCAGTAATGCTTAAGGATAGCATGGAGAAGGTTTCGCCAAGGAAAAGATCTGGTGCCAACACTTTTGCACCAAAGCCATATCAATGTTGAAGCTGGCACCAGTACCTCCAAGGTCGAAGTCAGGCACTGACCGGGGCCATTCTGAACACCGAAGATGAAGAAGGATCTCAGTTTCCTTGCATAAGGATAGACACAGCAGAGCCTCTAGAGAGAAGTCACTAGGCCCCACAATACATCAAGAGCTGGGGAAAAGGAGCAGCCTGTGATGCAGAAGATTCTACTGGCACCAGTCCCATCTCCAAAGATGATCTCAGCATTGGCCCCAGCCTCAGGGATGATACTAGGATAGAATCAGGTCCACTGTTGGTACTGAAACACCTACTGGCACTGGTACAGACTCTGGTACCAACAGTATGTTCATATTAATGCTGCTCCTAGAAGAGCTTTACTCTTCCTCACAGTCATTGGTACATGCCTTCTCTCCATCATCGAGCAGAGAACCCTTTCTCCTGAAGTCCATGATTGACACTACCAAAAGACCTACAGGCTTCTACAGATTTTTTTTTTGCCTCCACTGACCCATCAAACCTTGCACTGGACTGGCCATCACCCAGCAAACTCAGCATACGCCTGTGGTATGGGGATGTAGCCCTTTTGGGGATAGTGGGATCCACTACTGCAGGCACTGGGAAGCTGGTCTGCACCATCAAGGAAAAGAAAGAGATGTGTCTTCCTGGTGGCAACGCTGATCAGGCCACTGACACCTAAACACCATGAAGAGCCAGATCCAGATCCAGGGACAGAGCAACATCAGTGCCCCATTCACCACCAAAATCTCTTTCCTCTTCATTGCTGGGTGAAGTGATATCCTCGATGCTGGATGACTTTAAAGCATTCCAGGAGCTCCTTGTGAGGATTGCTGAGACTCTGGAGATCAAGACATTGGTCATATCAGAGAAATCCCATAAGCTGTTTGACATCCTGTCAGCTTCTGGTCTAGCCAGGATCATCCCCTCCATTAATGAGGCTGGTCAAAGCTCTGTGGCAGACATCAGCCGCAGTAACAACAACAAAATGAGACAAAAAGCGATACCAGCTTTTCCAAATGGGATTTGAGTGGTTCTACACTCACGCCAAATCAGACTTCTTAGCCATGTCAACCAGTTAAGAAGTTGAGGTCAAGCAAAAGCACACTCAGGGACAAGGATCCAAAATGACTCCTCCTGTTTTGGAAGAAGATGTAATCCTCAGCTTCATTGCAGCTGTGTATGGCTAACTGCCAAGTCTTGATGGCCAAGTATGACTATGGGAAAGGGTGACACCCTTCCCCATGAATCTGCATCATAACCACAAAGAGGAGCTTAAAGACTTAATTAAGGAAGGCTAACTGGTGGCCAACATGACCTTGCAGGCAGTGATGAATGCTTTGGACACCAAGGCCAGGTCTATGGCCACCGTGGTGACCATGGGATGGGCACTGTGGCTCCAAGCATTGAGAGAAGTACAGCTACACTTGAGGACATGCCTTTTGAAGGGTCAGAGCTGTTCAGGGAGGGGACAGGCAGTGTTCTTCACTCACTGAAGGACCCAGGAGCTTCACTGTGCTCTTTGGGGATTTACATCCCTGTTCTGCATTGCCCTCTGCCCCAGCCAAGCCATTGCCACCCTACAATTCTAGATAGATCCAGTAACAATCCAAGAAGTGTCCGAGATACAACAGGGGGCATAAGCCTTCCTCCCCATGAGCTCCTATGACTCAACAAAAGATGTGATGAGATGGATGAGAGACACGTCAAACCCAGGCTCGAAAGTACCATCTTCAGAAGCTGCATCACCTCATTCATCCAACAGTGGTGTGCCATGACGTCAGACAGGTGGATATACGAGATGGTCAACCATGGCTACCCCATTCAATTCCATTAGCTTTTGTTTAAGCTTCATGCCCTTGACATGGCAGCCAAGTCAGATGCCAAGTTTGGAAAAGAAGTACTACAATCTTTGTTTGACTAATACAGCTGAAACTTCCCACTCCCACTGTTCAGGGAGGATACTGCTTGCCAGTCATCTACACTTCGGTCCACACATACATACTCAAGGAAAAGAGAATGGTTACTTACCCTACAGTAACTCTGGACTTCTTTGAGATGTTGCAAATGAAGCTATGACCCTCCCTTTATCCGCACTTTCGGGGTCCTCAGCAACATAGGCTTTGAATTGCAAGGGAACCGAGAGAGGGTTGCAGCTGTCCTGCCCTTTATGCTCTCGTATGAGGCAGTACCGGGTGAATGCATGGCCCAGTGGACACCCTAGTTAAAAAAACCAAAACAAACAAAAACACCTCTTCAGTCTCGTGTGCATGAGGCACACGCACATCTCTAGTTGGATCCACACTGACTACATCATCTCAAAAGCTACTGTAGGGGATGTAACTGCTCTTTTTGATTTCAGGTGGAATGAGGAGCAGTCAAAGGTGAACATTTCACAACAAAAGGTCCCAGTTTCACGCAAATATCCTCGGCCATTTACAAATATAATGAGTTAAACAAAAATGAGGAAATCCGACATATGTGCAGACTTATTTCCAAACAGAATTTTTTCCCAAAGATTTTCAAAAGGCACGTGTGGTTCACTGTGCTCTAGCTGAATCTGAACTTACTCCAGTTAAAATCCTCTCAAGACTTTTTTTTGCTGGTTGCAAAACAGCAACATCAGAACTTTGCACTTTTTTTTCTAAAAAGATCCTTTTAGAGAAGGGTTAGGATATGAATACTGTTAGATTCCAAAATGGGGAATTTGTATTCTATCTGCCTAAAATTCTCCCTGATAGCTGCGGTTGTACATGATACTCTTTACTTTCTGTCCGACGCAATGCAGGGTTAAGTGTTTTGTAGTGCTCTGTTAAACAACTATTATGTCGCACCCTAGAAGATGATATAGTAATCCAGTGGTGGATTAAGTGATCTTTCAATATTGTATGATACGTGTACTGTATTTAACTACACAGACATCTGTACATCTATCTATGTAAAGAGAGTGGTAGTGGGAGAAGAAAGGGTTCAGTCTACTTACTTATACTATAGCTAAACAGTCAGATCGAGGGTGCACAGGAATTTCCATACTGGATCATACATGAGGGCCTCCTTAGCCAGTATCTTGTCTCTGATACTGGCAACGGTAGATATTTCAGAGGAACATTTAAGAGACAGCCAGTACACAGATGTGGGATTATCTGCTTCCTGCGTTGGGTTGTATCTAGATCTCTAATATTTTGAGATGTGTTAAGTCTTGAAGCATGAGGATTAATACCCTTCCAGAATTTTAATTCGGGATTAATTAGAACTCTGGATATTCTTGTTAGCTTTATAATGTTTTGGAATCTTGCTATATTCTTGGCCTCAACAACTTACTGTGGCAATGAGTTCCACTGTCTAATTATGTCATGTAAACAAATATTTCCTTTAATCAGTTTTGTATTGAATTTGCCACATTTTCATTTAATTAACTATCCTCTCCCTGTTATGTTATAAGGCTGGGAGAACAGAAACACATGATTTACCTTCGCCGTACCACTCATTCTATGGACCTTTATCATGTTCCCACTTATTTATTTATTTCTAAGGTAAACAATTCCCATCTTTTTTAGTCTCTCTTCCTCTGAGAGCTTTTTTCATTCCCCAGTCATTCTTATCACCTTTCTCTGAAATCGCTCTAATTCTGCAATATCTGTTTTGAGAAAGAATAAGTGATACTTTACGCTGTATTCCAGATGAGGCAGCACCTGAAAAGAGGCAGAATATAACCCCAAATTTGCAATGATGTATATTTCAGTTTGATGTGTTTTATAAAGCATTGTGGGGTGCATCATGTTGTTACAATTGAACTATGTACATCTGGAAGACAGAAAAATAGGAGTTTGCAGAATGACGGAAAAAATACTTACATGCAGTGTGAAATGAGCTTTTTATACCAGATATTTTAATTTGTATATTATGTCACCCGTAGGGAAAAATACACAGTTTGCTCCTTATCTGTTAGCTTCAGCCATCTGAAGACCATAATGTATTGTGTCCTAAATCAAGCCAAACTCATATTTAGTATAACATGATTTACGTCAATGGAGTTACACTAAGAATGAATTTGACCATTATTTTAATTTGTAATGCATCATCATGGCAAATCTCAAAGGGATGTAGCCTCTTTGAAGATTGAGTGCCACCCAGATTGATCTCTAGCTAGGTCCTGAAAGTGGTCTTGCTGGATATTCAGTTTGTCCATTGGTGATCTTATCGGGTCACCAAAAGTTTTGGTGACCCTGTGATTGCTGGCTGTGTAGGGGCATTCTTTAGTAACGATGCTTCAGAATTCATTTGTCTCCCACTCTAGTAGGTCCATACCAAAAGAGCTGCTGAAACCAAACTAGTGCTGAGGGAGGTGGTTGCTAGGTTGGCTTTGAATATTTTATTAATTTGTAATGCGCTTAATCATAAATGAGACATATGAAACTAATTCTACCATGGTAAACAAAGTAACAATCTAAAGGTACTGCTTTCAAAGCTGTACATGCTTTTAAATGCTTTTTATTGCACAAGAAAAAAGGCAACTACATGCAAAATTGCATATGCTGGTTCTATACTTACAAGTGGCAGCTGGACAATGGTTACATATACAAGATTTTAGAAGTCGTTACAGGTGGAGGAATATAACTGCCTGGTTATTGTATTACTTCATTCATACATAGGATTTTTTATAAAAGAAAAACAAGCCATATTTTTCATCAAAATAGGAATATTTTAAATTTATTCCCAAAGCAAACATATTAAGGCAACAAATATATCATTGTTAAATGGTCCAGTGTTTTTTGAGAGGGAGATGAGAATCTCCCACTGGTATTTTTAGTTGTACATGTCAGAGTTGTGTATTATACTTATATTTTACAATAACAATTTGCACTTATCGCTCTAGTTATCTAAGAGTAGCAAAGCACTGCTATGAATGAAAGAATGAATGTTTGCACCACTGGGAGACGTGGTGCTGTATTACCCCTATTCTGCAGAAAACTGAGACATAAAGATGTGTGCCCAAAGTCAATTACAGCTTGATTTTTTTCAGAGATCCTGAGCTTCTTATGCCTCTAATTGAAGTTAATAGAACTGTGTATGCTCAGTAATTCTGACAATTAAGGTCAGAGCTGAAGGCAGTGGTGGAGTCGAAAATAAAACTCATTTCAGTGGAACCACACTGATTTATACCAGGTGAAAATCTAGTCCCAAAAGTCCCGGGTACCAGTCATTTACTCCAGCTATTAGACAGTTCTTCCTTCTGTTTGTAATGCATCCTGGCACAACTCCTATTGCTGCATTGGTTAGAAAGCAATCTTTACAAAATGCTAGTTCCCAGCACCTGGAGGAGGATTAATTAACTTTCCTATACCACATATCTCTTCATCAAATCTTTTTCAGGAAGGTAACCAGAAGACATGTTTCCCTGGTGGGTTGGTAGATGGATGGGTGGGTACACACTGTGGTCTTCAGGGATCCTTCAGGCCATTTTTCCTTTTATTTTATTTTCTCCTCTTCTCCATTTTAGTCTTTTCCTCTTTTAAGCAAGAGAGACTCTCTCCTGATGCTCTGCTTTTGCTGCTCTGAATGATAAAGGTGCTGCTGTTCCCAGATAGACCGAGTTCTATTTCAAACGAGCTAAAGCTGCCAGGAGGAACAAATTGAATACTGTGTTCTTTCCCTTTCTCTGTTTTTAGCAGCTGCTATTATCTTGTCTCCTGTTGGATGGGAAGAAGTTTACCAGTCTGCACTAGCAGTGGCCCATGGATCAGCTTTTTGGGTGGCGCTGCTGCTTATCAAGACTGAGGACTCTGTTCTCTTGCCTCTTGTGTCCCATAAAACTCAAATTTCTCAGGTGGCTTTTTAGGCAGTTTAGGTGATTGGGAGAAATTTCTGCTGCTGCTCAGTGTACAACTTTCAGAGGTATTTTCTACCTCTCCATAACCCACACCCATTGGAGAACTTCAGAATAGGGAGATGGGGTTGTGTGTGCTGAATTACAATCAGAAGGTTGGGGATCAAACAATACAGGAGTTAAAATGACACAAAGGAGCTTCTTAAATGGGACCTTGAACCCTTGCTATAATTACACAAATAGTGGATTTATTCTGCAATTCTCTGTCCCAAACCTGAAAATATACACATTGAAAAAGAGGCATGTAACTATCTGGGATTCTCAGGGTAAGCAGAGTGGTACACGCTAACTCTTAATGGAGAAAAGTGATGTAAACTCTAGATGGAGCATGCACGCTCTAGATCAGTGGCTCTCAACCTTTCCAGACTACTGTACCCCTTTCACCAGTCTGATTTCTCTTGCGTACCCCCAAGTTTCACCTCACTTAAAAACTGCTTGTTACAAAATGAGACATAAAAATACAAATGTGTCACAGCACACGATTACTGAAAAATTGCTTACTTTCTCATTTCTACCGTATAACTATAAAATAAATCAACTGGAATATAAATATTGTCCTTGCATTTCAATGTATAGTATATAGAGCAATATAAACAAGTCATTGTCTGTATGAAAGTTTGTGCTGCCTTTGCTAGTGCTTTTTAGGTAGCCTGTTGTAAAACTAGGCAACTACCTAGATGGGTTGATGAACCCCCTGGAAGACCTCTGCGTTCCGCAGGGGTACACGTACCCCTGATTGAGAACCAGTGCTCTAGATGGAGTGTGGGTGTGCATGAATGCCCTAGACATTTGTGGGTGCATGGGGCACTCTGGATTCACCACCTACACTTTGTTGTTTGTTACGAATTGCTCAAAAAGACATTCTGCCTCCTGTTAATTGAGACATGCTTGTGTTTATGTAAGGAGGGGAGAAATAAGGGTTGGAGGGAGGTAAGTGTCCTTTACTTTTCACTTGTCTTTTCTCTCCCTATCAAAGGCTCAGGGCTCTGCTAACTTGTCCATTTGGCTGAGGATAACTGGCCATAGCTCTCTGTGGGGTTCATCAATTTTGCTGCTGTGTTTGGTTGGCAGAGGTTGTTTGAGAGTAGCATGAAGCCTTCCTCTTCTTCTGTCTGCTCTGCGTATGCTGTCTCTGCAGTGCGCCCACCTGCTGCCAACCTGGGGAGCAAGATGTTGAGCTGGGGAAGAAATGCTAGTTTACCAGGAAAACACAGCAACACTGCGTCCATCTCATGGAGTTGATGGCACACAAGAATTTGCGAAGTGGACTCAGGGGAAAAGTCTTTAGTCATTTAATTCTGCTTCAGATTTTGTGCTGCGGAGAGGAGAATCTCCACCACTAGCAACTGCAGCAAAACACAAGCATGTTCCCTCAGGAGAACTCTCAGAAAACACGGCCAGGGAATGAGTTCCTGCGCTGAAATACTTTGCAAGTACCCTTTTTTAAAATAAGGATCGCAGCGTGAAAACCACCTACATTAAAGGGAACCGATTTTAATACCAGCCTCTCTGCTCTGCTAACTGCTGCCATGCACTGATTCTCAGTGAATTATTGTAGACCCTGGAAATCTTGTGGCATTAAGTTGTGCCTTGTTATGCTCCCATTGAAGTCAATCGCAAAACATCTGATGACTTCAATGGGAGCAGGATTGGGCCCAGCAGGCCTTGTGCAGCATAGAGTGAAACAGCACAAGAGAACGGGACAAACAAATCCCTGAAAGCAAGTACACGGACACCTGGGGAGAATTTCAGCTCCGTGTAACCACTGAAAAGCAAGAACACAATCAGTGTCTCAAACCCATGCATTAATATTTTCAAAATTTAAACATTTCCACTTAAGAATTTGTCAGATCATGTGGCCCTGATCCATCTGAACCAATCTCTATAGCACAGTTCTAGTGTGAATGAAGAGGATTCCTCGAGTAGTGTAGGGCTGGCAGAATAGTTCTCTTACCCCGTCATCTAGCCCTCGCATAGCGGCATGCCAAGGAAGAAAGGGCTGTTCTGAGCTAGTAGAGTGGCCCATAGAGCCTCTCTAAGTTAGAGCAGCCTTACAGGATGCTCTAATTTGCACTGGAGGCCTGACTCAGAATTAAGGAGCTGCAAAAGTGACTTAAAACAATTTTTGCACATATACCCTCCCCCAAGCTGTGCTTCCACAGTCCACATTTGTATGGGGCCTCAGCTAACAAATTTCCACATTGTTGTATCCCCGGTAAAACTAACTTAAAAAACTTTTGGGGCACAACAACTAATCCAGACTTTATCAACAGTATTCTTTAATTACTAAAGTACAGCAAGGAATAAAAATCTATCCGGGTTAAAATCCCTGTTACTTATACAAAACATGTCCCAATTTACAGTCATCCAAAGAACTCTTGTGTTCTGTAACTGCCTAGCTAATACGTTTGTTGTTTTTACTGTATGTATCTATTATATCAAAATCCTTTTTCTTATGATATTGATATTATTCCGGTTGCTCAGTAAACTGAAGGTTCATCTGTCTGAGATGGGAACTCAGCATTCCTGGAAATTAAACCTCACATTGGTTGCCCCATAACAGAAGCACTAAATTATTGGAAACTCAGACCAATTTTTTTTTGTTTGAGTTGTTTTTTTTCCTTCCTTCCATTTCAGTCTCCCTTTTTGTGTGTGTGTGTGCGCCCAAAATTATACAGGCACAAAGGATGTGAATGCAACTGTTTGAGATGTTCATCTACCTGATTGATTCTAATGTATATAAAAATCATCATCATAACAATAAGGGAACATATGGTATTTTGATAAGGAGTCTGGATTAAGGGAGAACCTACATTGAACAGCTGCAAATTCTATTTCTGAGGACACACCCTTCTACATATGATGGGAGGTGTAAAGCTTTTTCATCTTATTACTCAACCTTGTTTGAGACTGTGCAAATTACTCAAGTGATGGTAGGGTGACCAGATAGCAAGTGTTAAAAATCAGGATGGTGCTGGGAGGGTAAGAGGTGGCTATATAAGAAAAAGCTCCAAATATCGGGACTGTCCTTATAACATTGGGACATCTGGTCACCTTAAGTGATGGTCACATTTTGCTCTGAAGGAGATAGTGAAAGAATTTGTTTCCGTTAAAGAAATCACGGAGAGGGTGTGGTCCAGGGCTTTAGGTATGGTGTTGGGACCCAAAGAGATCTGACTTCTAATCTTGGCTATGCTACTGAGACTGTGTGTGGCCTTGGAAAAGTCACACTGTTTTTGCCTCAGTTTCCCAATCTGTGAACTATTTTATTTGAGTGAGTCTATTTGAATTCTAAACTTTACCAGCAGAGCAATGTGAGGAAGCTTGCATTTTCATTGCCTGTGCTGTAACTACACTTTGGAAAAATTGACTTTATTGACCTGTTTCTTGAGAGTTGGCAATCTGGTATCTTTTTATGAGCAGTAAATTGACTTAAAAATGAATTAAAATGATCTGGTTTCAAATGATCTCAACATTGCTCTGGAAGTCTCCATGAAATACCGCTTTCACCAGCCCAGTGTTCATATGCTGCTGTCATATATGAATCTTGTACACATGTGTATTTTGTTATTACATAATATCTTTGTATGATAAATAGGGGCCTGGCTACCTGCAGTGTGATCTCTAATTCCTGAGTTAGTGGAAAAACAAGGACTCACTGCTGGGAGGCGGGGGAATTCTTCCAACAACCTGAATTTTTCATTGCGCTCATTCCAAAGAGGAAAAATTGGCTTTCATACCTCCTCCTGCTTCCAGCCCAGTGCTGCTTTGTAGTCTAACAGAGTAGTAGGCGCCTAACTGTATCTCTTAGGTGAACAGGAAGCGCATGAATGGACTAGATATCTGTTTATTTATTCAAATTTTACAATGTGCTTACCTCCAAATGTGTGTATTACTAAAAAATACTCCTTACCCTTTGAGCTCTCCACATAAGGAATCTCCACTCCATGATTCTAATCATTCTGGTCACTGTCTTTGAACACTTTTTAGTTTTGCTGTGGATTTTTTGAGACCATGTAACCAGACCTGACCACTCTATTGTAGCATCTTCTTCGTTTCTCTTCTTCTCTCTCCCCAGTTTTCATTTAATCCAGATTGATTACTGAACACTCCAATGCAATGCTGATTTTAAAAAATCATTTACCCTCTTATTTTTTGTAACCTCCTAAATAATGACAAACACTTTTAGACCAAATTAAAAATTGACATGTTTCCCTTTCCAGTTTTCCTCATGGTTTGCTCAAGGGAAGTTTCTTTGCATAAGTAATAATACCCAGCTCTTAAGAAGTTGTCTAATCTGCTGTTTTTATACACTTGTATATTGTATGTTATGAATAAATATAGGCCCTCACTAACAAACTGGATGGGTTTGCATGAAATATACATTATACTGTGTAGCCTCCATAGGAACAGATCTGGCCCCTATTCCGGCTCCTTTGCATCACTCTGGCAGGGCAAAGCACTGGGAGGCTAGCTCAACTGACTGGTTGGGGAATCCCCCCCAAACTGGGGGGTTCTCAGGTGGTATAAGGCCACAATACCAGCTTTTGCACCATGCCCTCCTGGCATCTAGCAGAGGACTAATGGCCAGGGAAAATAGGGGGTGGCCAGTTAGTCACTACATAAGGAAGACCTCTGGCTCTTCTGAGTTGTGCCTCAGGCCAGGACCGCTGCTCACCTGCTATCTTCACTTTCTGCTCTCCTTTCCCCTTCCCTCCCCTGAGCTGTGCCAGGTGCAGAAGAACCAATCCCAAGGATCTGCCACATCATTTTGTAGGTCCAGTGGTGATGGACGTCAGGAAGGAACCCAGAAGGAACTGATAGTTTTGTGACAGAGGGGGAAAGGAAAATGTTTGTTTGCTTGATTTACTCCAGGATTGACATAGGTATTGCTGAGTGAGGTGGACTGTCTTTTAAACAAGCGCATGCAAATGGATGCACTTGCAAATTTTGTGGGTGAATTTCCCCGATTTGTGTGTTCAAACTGGCAATTGTGTATGTTACAGTGTTTAGTGCACCCAAATTTTCCATTTGCACAGGCACATGTTGCTGCTGCTTTTTTGGTGACCCTTTCAATGTCTGTCACTGTGCTTCTGGATCAGGACTCTGACATTTAGGGATGTGAGAATGCAAACCTTCTTCCCTTTCCTTATATGTTGCATTATCTGTAAATACAAATATAAATGATCATCCTTTTTAATTATTTTATTTGTCAAGATCGCAATAGCCTCCAGCTCTCTTAGCATAAGAGATAATTATTTTGCATTAAAAATCCCTGGGCTACCAATTTATCTGTTGCCACTTACTGATATATGTTCATTTAAGTTAATTATACTCATCACTGTAATTATCACTAAACTTGGTATGTTTTGATTACAGTTTGAAACAGAATATATTGAAAAGAAGCTTCCTCCCTCCCTCGCCCCCCATCCTTAAGCCATCCTGGAGTAAATTTCTATGCTTTAAAATGGCTTCCTCTTGAGATAAATGAGTGATTGAAGAGATGCATTTCATTTAGCCCCTGTATTGAGCTAGATAATACTAGAGACAGCTTTAAATGCACTAATATCCTTGAATGAGTTGAGGAGGTTCCAGCTTCTAATTATGAACCCTCTGATTTACCATCAGTTGCCCTTCTTGGCTTTTAAGAAATTGGAATGTCCTTTCATAATCTTCTGCAAACAGAGAATATCTGGGAGTATTTGAGACAAAGACGTTGGAAACTATTCAGACCAAGACGTAATAATGGAATTTAGGAAAAGATTAGGGGCTACTGGTAGGTATTCTGGTTAGATACTCTGCAAAGCTCAGATCTTGATCAGAGTTAAACCCAAAATACCAGCATGGTTAGATCTGAGGCTTTGATTTTGGTGACTTAGGATCTGCATCTGAACTTCACTAAAGTTCAGTGGTGTTTGGCTCCTGAGATTTTGTTTGTACTCATCTGGCTTCAATAAAAGAAATTTGTTTGGATGGCTTGTTGGGGAGGGGAAAGTAAGTGTTGTTTTTATCAACATATGGTTCCAGTTACTTAAGAGAACAACATAACAATTCATTCTCAAAACACAGGTTAATTTGGATTTGTGACTTCCACATTAGTACTAATATCAAAATAACAATAAATATATTATTGAATTCATCTGAACAGAATTATTTCTTTATTGCATACATTTGTTAATTCAGTGGCTAGTTTGTCTGTGTTTCTGCCTGATAGAATCACAGCTGCTTAAGTAAGTGTTATAGGCTCTATACTTCAATAGCTAATGGAGATTCTTTTTGCAGCTAATGGAGTGGGTGAAAGGTGTGTCTGTGCTTTTGTTATAGGAATTCTTTTGTCAGTCACTGTAAAATTCCATCTGGCCAGTGTCTGAAGTACAGAGACAACCATGAAGTGCAAATGCCCACAGATCGGTTACAGCAATAAGTATCTTAAATTGGCACTTTAATATTACATCAATAGGTTTAGTACCTAAGACACACTTTTTATTAAATTCTGTTCTGTGAATTCAGTTTTATATTCATGTAAAATGTTTAGATTGTAAGATCGTTGGGGCAGGGACTGCCATTTATTATTATTATCTGTATTACTGTGGCAAACCAGAGTACTAATAATATTACTCTGTGTTCTGGAAGCAGCTGTATTAAATGAAACCAACATCAAAAGGCTGGAGGCAGTAGAGATGAAAGTTGTTGGAAAGATGGCAGGCTTAACGGGAAATTATTTTAAGACAAATGAGGAAGATAGGAGAGTAGGATGCAAAATCAGGGTATGGAATTAGTTACAGCTGAAAAGATTATGATGATGGGGACCTGCAAAAGACAAAGAGATAAAAGGATGCCAAAGAAAATAATGCATGCACAATCCAGGTCAGTCTGACCTACAGGCTGACTACTGACTAAATGGCAGGGCATCATACGCAGGGATATGACCAGGCTGGGCTTAATGAAGGAACAAGCCATGGACAGGAATGAATGGTGATGCTGTACTGCTGCCTGAGTCTGCAAAGATGCTCCATGATGAAAAGAAGAGGATTACTGTAATGCCTAGGACCCCACTATGTTAGGTTCTGTACAAACACAGAACAAAAAGATGGTCCCTGCCCTGGGGCTTACAGTCAAGTATTGAGTGTTTGTACAGTGCATAGAAAAATGGGGCCCTACCGGGCTAATGCTTCTAGGCACTTCCAGCAATAAATAACTCCCACTGAATGTAATGGGCACCACATGCATGTATCTAATTGCAGATCTGGGCCTCGATGAAAGACCCATAATAAAGAGAGATCATAGTAGTTCATGGGGGAGGGGAGGAGCGAGGGGGTTTCCCAGAGCAGAGAAAAAAATATAAAGAGAAGAAAGTAAAATGTTTAGTACGCAGTCAGACGCTAACAAGGGTTGGGTGCTGGTGGAAGGAAAAGTCAGCCAATTAAAACTGCAATATCCTCTCTTCACAACATACTAAACCTTAGCCAAAAGCCTGTTGGTTGCTTGGCTGAAATTAAACAGCATGAAATTCATTTCAACAATACAGTAACAGCATGTCACAACTCTTCACTTTTTACTACACTATGTGAATGGTTTAAACAAAGTAATTTTCCTATAATTACCGAGAAGGTATAAGTCTGTTTGATTTTTGGTTTCCGTGCCCTAGTGGGGTCTTTAGAAAAACTCACATGAGGTGGGCAAAAGCTGAGCAGACAGCTCTGTGAAGTCATTTCTGCCTAAATATAACTTGTCATTGCAGAAAGCTACAGTCCTCTGTGTAACCAACAGAATTGGCTGCCCACCAGGTTTCTTTAGTGAAGGATTACAAAGTGTGTGCTATTTGGAACTTGTCTTCAGTGAAAGCAAGTGGCTTATTATATAGCTGGGATGTCTGGCACTCAATAAAATTCTGGGTACTCTTTACATTTCTGTTTCAAAGTGGAATATAGGAAATTGCAGTAATATTTTACTAATTAGTGGATAATTCTGAAAGCCACCCAACTGTCTGCACATATTTGGTGAGTGTTTTATGTCAAGTTGTTAAAAAGTTCAGCATGTTCTAAACTAGGTTGCTGTTGTGGTTCTACTAAATACGATGGGCTAGAAAAGCATGATGAATAATTGTAGTAATGAAAATCTTTATTTCTTGGTGGTGGTTCTTGAGAATTTTTTTTAATGTAACTGTGCAGATTAATAAAAACATATGCACCCACAATATACCAATATTATGGTACCCAGAACATAATTTAGTATAGACCGTCATTAAGGTTCTCTACTATAGTTAAGACAACCTGGAGAATTCCAATTGCCTGTTTTTACATGCTGACAGTGTTGAGAAAATTGTCCTCTTGGTTTCAGTCTAAAGGAGGACTATTTTTTAAGACTGAAGAAAATCTTGCCAGCTAGTTTTGGATTATTGATCAGGGGAGCAGAAGAGGCTATTCGGATTTATTTTTTTAAAAGCTGTCCATTAACACTGAACAATGTATATGCATTTGACCAAAAGAAGAAATAGCCAGGAGGAGAACCATGATGGGGTTTCTATCAAACCTTGTGGTGGTGACTCTACCATTCCTGTGTGCATTTTCAGTGTATTGAACCACAGAGAGGATGAGGCGCTATGAGACACACCTGTTGGCCTCCGTATCCACCTGCCATTGTTTCGATCCTTCTCCCGTTCAGATGTTTCTGGATCTTGACACCAACAGGTTTTGTGGTAATCACATGGGGGCTTACTCCTTTTGAAATTTATAGATCAATTTCAGACATGGGGGCCTCAAGTTAGGCTACTAAGGTATTTTTTATAGGTATCTGGATAAGTGATTTCATTTTCAAATGTTCTAGGGCCCCAACAGCCCCCATTGCTATAGAAGCCCTAATTTTAGACACTTGTTTTTTTTTTTTAAAAGTTGGCCTCAGTGTTTTGTATCATCAATGTAATTTTTTTTTAAAACAGGGATTGAGAGTCTTAGATCAGAGAGTAAAATAAACCCGCAAAAGCAGTATTAATTTGTAGTGTTTTGAACATAAAACCTGAGGAGAACCAGGGTTTGGCGCTAATTCTTCATGCTTGGTGTATGGCTAATCCTCAGTGATGAATAATGAGTTGCTTTGTAAATGAGAAAATAAAATAGGAAAATGAAATTTGGGCCTGTGTACTAGACTGTACTAAGAATTAGTCTTTAAAAAAAAAAATTAAATAAAAAGAGATGTTCTCCCAGCTCTCCTGAAAGCACCATGTCAGGTAAGGGAGGGAGGAGGCAGGGAAAACTGTCCACTTCCTGCTGAGGAGTTGGGAAAAATCAAACGGTGAAATCTGAGTGAGCTATATTTTCACATTATTCCTCTTCCCGAAGACCAACCATCTTGGTCAAGGCTTCAGTTTTGCTGCAGCTGAGCAAATCAGCTTCAGTGAGTGTATTGCATGTGAACTGAAGGACATGAAAGCAATCTGGCTCTGGCTTGTTTCTGTGCACAGCTCTTATTTAAAAGAGGCGTCTGTGAGCTTTCAGCTTCCATTAGGAGCCCCAAGTCCCATCTTGTAAAATGAGGCCATTTTACAATCTGCTTGATAAATATAAACAAAGAGTTGTGACGTCCAAAAAGTAAACTTCCAATGATCACGTGCAGTCCTTAGGAAAAATAAATGTAGCAACATCTACTATGTCTGCGCCCTTTTACCTTTCCCTACTTTTAAGGAGTCCGCAGAAATATGCAAACCAAGGAGCATCACTCACTGTTCATAGATTTCTTGTTTCAGTGGTACTCACAAGTGTTGAAGGTTTTTATTTGGAGGTTTATAGAACAGCCACAAGCATTTGCTGCTGTCTGAATCTTGGAGCATAAATTCTCCGCTAAAAAGCAAAGTATATTTTAAAAAAAGAGAGAAGATGGGGGAGAAGCAGAGAAGAATACATTTCCTTGGCTATTCGAGTTACTAGCTGTTTTTTAAAATTAAAGATGAACACAACTGGTGTGCTCTTGACAGAACATCTAATTTCCTTGCATTAAAAATGAGGGGGTGTTTAGTCATACACAATAAGGAATACAGCAGAGTTAAGGCAGCATAGGGTCTGAGTTATAATAGTTAGAGCCAGTTGCAGGCCTGCGGCATTGTAAGCACTCTTGTGAATTCAATTGTAGGATCAGCGCTATTGTTATAGTGTAGAAGTGATATTGTTCGTGTATTAGTTCATCTCATATGGTTTATCTTTCTGTAGATGCTAAGGTTACTTGTTAGCACTCCTGTAGTTTAACCCAGTAATGGCGCCTTTAAAACATTATTTTAGTTTTTGTTTTTCTAACCTTTGATGTTTATTTTATGCAAATTATGACTCATGTTCAAGCTGTGTATTTTGTGTTTTACCAGTTAAAAACATCAACAATGAAGCACTTTCAGTTTTTGTTTCATAAAATATTTTGAGTGTTATTTTCCAAAGCAGCATACTCCAAATCTTCCTCCCAATTTTCAATTCAAATAATGCTTTCTTGCAGAAAAAGCTATAAACTGGAAAACCACATTACTGACCACCTCCATCTCTGTGTGTACTACTTAGCTTCTCTGCAGAAGATATGGGGATGTAATCCAACAGAAATGTGGATGGGGGGGCAGAATTGTAAAAAATGGATTTGGTGTAATTTTTACTGATTTTTTTTTTCTTTAAACTCTATAACCAGAAACTTCAATTATAATGAATATTTTTTTAAAAAAAGAGCAAACATGAAAAACACCGAGTTTTCATAAATAGTAAAGGGTCCAATTCTGCTTCATGCAGGAGAGGGAAGGGAGAGGGAACACAAGTGGCGTGATGAGCCTTGTAGTATCCTGAGGCACAAAACACAGATCCATAGATCATATAATGGTAAAGTTTCTGTCACAGCAGGAGTATTGCATGTAACCTTGAAAGCATTGTAGAGACAGATAATACAAGGGAATCCTCATTACATTCCCAGAAAATTTGCTGTCCCTAGCCAGAGTTGGTAAAGGAAAAGAGAGGCTTCAAAGCGTCTGTGTAGCTCATTTGAATTTAATGCGACTAACTGTAATTCAGGTTGATTTACCTTTTCAATTATGAGTTGAGAAATTCACTTCTGTGCACCTGCAATTATTGATTCTGTATTATAACAAGGTACGAGTAAACTAGTTTTTATGAAATAAGAATTAGGAATAAGCCTCAACCCTTCCCCTCCCTGCTCCTGGCAAACCCAAAGCTTCTTTTTTAAAAGCTAGATAAATATCTTCTCTCTGCAAAACTCCTAGCTGGTTCTCTTCCTTACAATGGATGAAATTCAGCCCTGTCCAGAGGGCTGGCTCAAGGCTCAGGTACTGCTTAAATCCCATGTAAGTCCTCTTTTAAGGCTTTAAGTGGTGCATAGGCCTCGTGCTGGCCCTCTGCAATGGGAATGTCTATAGCTTGTCTGGTGAAAGTGAAGAAGCAGAGGGATGGGACTAAAGAATGATGGGAAGAAGCTATATCCATCCTAAGGGATTATGCTTACAGAGAGGAATTGAGAGACAGAGTGCTAAGGATCAGTTTGGGTAGAAGGGAGGGATTGTGATGGGGAAGGGGAGAATGTGGTTGGGTTTGGAAGAGGGAAGAGTGGAAACTGTTTGGCTAATACATTTCAGATAACATTGTGGCTTCTCTAAACCAAATTTTGCTTTGCCCATTGCTTAGTTGCATAATGTCTCTACATTATCAATTTGATGGGAGATATAGTGTCCTGAATCCACACTTAGTCCATCTGATTTTTAAAAAAATTAAATTATTTGACAAGTGCTTAACTCAAGGTTTTCACCACAATGTGGAGCCACCGGGTTTAAGGGACAATTGCAAATTTAAAAAATCTAAACTATGGTGACCTCTAACCTTCACTTCATGTTGCAGAAACCAGACAACACAGACCAAGAAAAGAGCAAATGTTCAAAGCATTGTCTGTAATTCACCCATGGACTTTAATGACACAACTAAACCCCCCCATAAAAAACTGAAAGTTTACCCCACTGAGGCAGTGCTTCAGTCATAAACTTGACAGCCAAACTTCCAAAGCTGGTAGCGCACCATACTTTAATCATCACTAATATATCTGCGAAATTCGCATATCAGCATAGAAATGAGCCTTTATTTGTCCACATGCCATAGTTGTCCATGTTAACATGTTCTTGGATGTGCAGTTGCTGGATATTCTTGCCAATGCTCCTATGAACTCAAAGCCATAGTTTCGTGGGTGCTCCTGCTGTGTCCAACTTTGTCCAATTGGACAATATAGTCTTCAATGTTCTGATTGTTATGGGTTTAAGAAAGTGTATTATTAATCAGGTCACAGTGAAAGAATAAACATTGCTTTACCAAGGGGCCACATAAATAATGAACATGCTCTCCAGAGTCTAAAGGGGAAGCAAGCACAACTGAGAAAACCGGAGAGTGGGATATAGATCTTATAACTGGAACACTTCACAGGATAGGCGGGTCTTCAGGAGAGTTTTGAAGGAGTAGATGGCGGTAGCTTGGTGTACGCTCAGTGAGAGGGTGTTGCAGCCCAAGGGGAAGCATGCCAGAAGGCTCAAAGTCAAATTGGGTGAAGGAGGTAAAGGAGCAGTCAGAAGAGAGAAAGTTCAACTGAGTGAAGAGAGCGAGAGGGGATGTAAGAGGGAAAACGGACAGAGATATTGGATTGAAGTGAACAGCCTTGGAGGTATGGATGAGGCACTAGAGATAGATGTGGAAGGAAAATGGAAGCAAATGAGGAGTTTGAGAAGGGTGGATCACTGGCTTCAAGAAATAATTTAGACTACAGGGAGTCTTCATTAACCCCAAATTGATTTGGGCTTGGGCTTAATGAAAACCCCAAATAGTCTGAGATGTTTCTTGAAGCCAGTGATCTACCTTTCTTTATCGTTAGCTTGTCTCCTGTTTGTTTATCCACCTGTTGTCTTGTCATAAACCTAGACTGAGAATCCTTCGGAGCAGGGACTCATTTGTACAGTGCCTAGCACAATGGGGTCCTAATAACTGCTGATTGGGTCCTCTAGGCACACCAACAACATAAGTAATGACTAGGGTGCCTCACTGTGCACCATGAAACACACAAATTGACGATTGTATTTACATTTCTGATAGCAAACAGCACAGTATGTCACACACCACGTCCATCCCACAATGATACCAGTGACAGGAGGTCTCAGATTATTGCAGAACTGTAAGTTTAGCTGCAAAGGACATCTTTGAGAATATTCTGAAGAAAAAGGAAAAATTAGGGTTAAAAGAATGACTTAGAAATGCACCAAGTGATATCAGCATGTTCTGGCTACAGACCTTGTGCTGCACATTTGGGGAGCACACAGCAGTAGACTATGCTACCACATATGGTAAACACAGATGCTTGTGCAGTTGGCAGCACTTTTAAACCAAATTTAGTATGGGGGCAATATTTCTCTCCTTTTTCTGAAGGCTTATGGAACACTCTTGACTTCTCAGCCTATTAGTTGGGACAGAGTGCACATTTCTGGAAGAGCTCCAGCTAATGGGCTGGAAGTCATTTAGCATAACAGGTGTATTTGTTTTTATTAGCCAATGAGTTACCGTCAATTGGCATAAACCTGATAGTAGCAGTTACCTCTGAGCCCTGAAAAGATCACGCAAGGCTTCCAAAAGTCCAAAGTAATTAGAAAAAAATCAGATAGCATCTGAAACAGTTGCAGCTTTAGTATGCTATTTTTTATCATTGACAAAATGCCTCTCCGCCACTGGCTCTCTGAATATTTTTTGTGGCAGATGAGGTCCAGCTGCAAAGTTTGGAGTAGGATCTAGACTATTGCAGTTTTTGAGTATTCAGAATGGGTTTTTTTTTTATTGAGTCTCATCTCTAACTGTAATCAGTTTGAATAAAACCCCCAGATCTGAACATTTCTAAACTTTGGGAAAGTCCAGACCCTAATACAGACTTTTCAACTAGTCCCATGTTTGCTATGGTTTGAACCAAAAACTGAGATAAAAAAGTTTGGATGTGGATCAGAATTTTGTGGTTCAGGCCCATCTAAAGTTATAATAATAATTAATAAAAAATCCTGAATCTTCAACCATCTATTCAGCTTGAACCTGATCCTGAATATCTTATAGGCTCCTCAAGACTCCACTAATGGCTGCTTGGTACATTACAACTGGCCGAAAGATCTAAATCTAAAATCTTTGTTCTGCTTTCTTGTCACAAAAAACGTGTTGAAGTTTTTCATTAACAATTTTTCATGTTTACTTTCCCACCAAATTCTATAGTAAATGTCTCATACAAGATAGGTAGCTGAATTCTCTTAACTCCTTCCGCTTTCTTCTTCCTCTCTCCATGTCAGATTCTGGCAGACTCCTACTGCAGTGAGAAATTTCCATGGTAGCAGTATTCCAGAGGCATTTCTTGAGAAGCCCTCAAATCTTGTTCAGACCAGGACTTCCAAACAATGTGGCTTGGTATCTTGGGAGATCATGGGCTAGATCTGGCCCTAGGAGTTGAATGATTTAGCAGCAGCCCCAGTAGTGTTGCGTGCTGCTTTGTGAGGTCTCCATCTGTATAGCTAGGTGTAAAGTGACTAGAATCTCAAATCCAGGCTGTTGTCAGATTTTTAAAGGAGGAGGAATAACTATTTATTAATGTATGTAACTATGCGCGCTAGGAGCCTAATTCAGCGAAATTCTCAAGCATGTGTTTAAATTTCATGGAACAACTTGAAAAGTCAATGGGACTTAAGCATGTGCTTATGTGCTTTGCTGAAGAATGACTGACTGATGTAAGGACATGATTAAATGCTTTGCTGAATCTCAAAGCCTAAGGTAATATATCAGTTTCTTATTATAGAGTGGAAGTTAGTGATCACAGGTTGGAAACAGCAAGGATTTTTACTACTTGTATAGCATTGCACAGTTAGTACCAGGTACATTTTTGTATCCGTGTATTTGTGTGACACATACTTTGTTACCAATAGAGGCAGGATATTAGATTAGCTAGACTAACACCCTGATCCATTATGGCAACTCATATTGCCACTTTTTTTAGGACCAACATAATGAAAACACTGATAGACCAGTAACTAGAGCATCACTGATGTAATTCAGCTCTGATGCACTTTGTCCAGCTTTGCATTCTATGTACAGGATTCTGCTTATGTAATTCCTCTTTTGTGACACTGAAAAATGAAGAATCAGAGTCTTGTCTTGACAAATTAGCATTTAAGACTTTAACATGTCAAAGGTGAACCAGAGTGCTTTGTATACAAAATTACAAGGCTCTCAAAGGATATTTCAGTTTTAAAAGCTAAGTTTTAAAGTCCTTTAAATTAATTTGGTAACGACCTGAAAAAGGAAAATTCTTAAATTGACTAAAATATCCCATCAGACCGTAATTAACAATCCAGCTGTGTGAATATATATATATATATATATATATATATATATTGTTTTATATGTATGTATGTACATCTGTTGAACATAAAAATGCATGTATATCTTTTAATAATTATTGCCAGCATTATTTCAAAAGATTATTGTATTTTGGCAGTGAATATTTTTTTTAACAATTTCTTTACTTAAAAGCAGAAACACAGTGTGTTGGACCGAAGTCTGTTCGATTAAAAATCTTGTAGTCATGTCTTCTTAAAGTCAGGAAAAAAATGAGATGATGAAAAGAAATATTAGAGCAATTGCCCTATTTTCTAATAATTAATATTCACAAACGAAAAAAATGGTCTGAACACCTAATAATTTCCAAATTGCTGAGACACCTGATGAGTTGTCTTAATCATATTACCAAACATATAGAAGGAACTAATTACTGAGCATGTAATTCTGAAATCACAAGTTGATAAAAATGGTTATGCAGGAATGTGTGTATGTGTATGTAGTGGTTGTTATGCAGGAAGAAAATGAATTGGTTGGGAGCTGAGCCTTCTCTTTGGAGTTTCAGGGTCATTTTCATGTTGTCTCTTGGACTGAGAAAATATTTTAGTACTTTGTGATTTATTAAAAAGTCTTGAAAAGCTGTTGCCTCCCTGCAGCTCTGTTTTGCCTGACTATTTAACACTGCAGCAGCTGTAATGTATTTGATACCTCTGGAGAATGTTAAAAGTGTCCATAGGGGATGTGCCGACACTGTAACTACGACCTGATCCTACAGCCTTTACTCATGGGAGCAGTCCATTGGCTTCATTGGGCCTACTCGTGTGAATAAGGGTTGTACGGTTGGAAATCATGGGTGACATTCTGTGGTGTCCCTCCAAGAGGGTAGCCTGGAACTCGCAGTCCCAAAGTATGGAGGGCTAACATCTCTTTGTGCTCTCCTGATTCCACTATGTTCTGGGGGCTGAAATGGCCACCAGTCTAATCTAGGCACGCCACTGGGCTGCAAGTTCTATTAGTCCTCCTTGGACTGCCTATGGTGGCCCAGAATGCCACAGGCATGCTCCAGCTCCATCCCTGAAACACCCCCTGCTCTGGTGCTTGTGAGGGAACCTCTACACTGTGCCAACAGAGGGGGATTTCTCCCCCAAACACTAAGGGGCTTTTCTGGCCACTGTAGCAGGGTGATCACCTCACCCCATGTATACAAGTACCTCACTGGTTTGTATTTGCCTAGTCCTGTCCATTGCTTAAACTTAGCTTCCTGCCCTGGGTGCTAATACATGACGAGCCTCAAATGCACCCAACCTTAGAAGTTTGGGGTTTATTTAAAAGGGCCTACTGAATCTTCCCAAAGCCAAATCTCCTCAGTTCTCTTCTTTTCTAAAAAACACTCTGCCCTGCACTTTACTTACCAGCCATAGTGAGTTACACTGGTTGTATGGCAATGTGTGCCCTCCAGCCATTATTGCTGCCTTACAGAGGGTGAAATCACCCCTGGACAGAGGACCTATGCACCATTCAAACCCTATTGTTAGGTGGGAATTGTAGGATGCTACAGTTTGATGTAAGCTGTCTGCTCAGAGGTGAATTGAACCTACAATGAACAGGCCCTTCAGACAAGAAAGGAGCATCATTCCTTCACATGGCATATGACTGTGAACACAGCATTAAAAATATCTGTACATAGTTTTCAGTGTAATGTCAAGATTATGGATACTTGCTAAGGGGCTGAACCTGTGGGGTGGTGATCACTTCATGTGAGATGCTGAATGCCCTCAAGTCCCATTGAAAGCTAGTGGGAACTGAGGGCGGTCACTACTTTGCAGGATTAGGCCCAATTCTTCATTGATGTATCTGTTTGAAAGGAAGATGTGTGACTGGCTGGCAAGTGCTTTTCCTGATAATGAGAAGGGGGGAAAAAAAAAAAAACCCTGTTTCCAAATATATCAGCTTGATTATGTATTTGTCCTTTGTAGAAATTAGCTACTCATTAAAGTGCAGCTCTGTGCAAAAAGTGACTCTGTAAAAATGCATCATGGGGTTCTGTGTGTTTATTGTTCTCAATAAACTCCATATTATAAATGTGCTCGGTTTACAAGTGCATGCCTTAGAAACTAATCCAGGGATCTGAGAATCAATTTGGGTTCTTTCTTGCTAATGCATCATCACCAGTAATAAAGATTCTACGAGCCAAAATCTTTGTAACCCTGTGTAACCCTATATATGTAAGTGACAGGAACTGGAACTTACTTACCAATTCTGTTGATATGTGAGCCAGAATACATGTCATCTCCCCTTTCAAGCAGCAGCCCAAGGAATTTCTCCTCTCCTCCCCTCTCCTTTCCCTCCCTCCCCTCTCAAGGGCAACGTCACTTCTGTCTGGAAGGGTTGTCTGGAGACTGTCACATTAAAAGGGAGGGGATTTCCATGCAGCTCTCTCTCCACATGGGACATACAGCTCGCACCCTGCTGACTCTGCTTTATTCAGAGCTTCCTTCTCTGGAGCAGGGAGCGGTCCTGGGAAGAGAATGATGATGAGTGAGTTCTCCCTGCAGATGCAGAAGTATGAGAGAGCATTGTGGTGATGCAGCAGTGTAAAAGGATGTATAGTTATGATGTGATATAAGATACGTGAGTTGACTGCACAAATTCTCAGGAATAGCAACCCTTCTATGTTCTCTTTATTTAGGAAAGGTATGTTGTTTGGTGGGTAAAATGGGCCTGGGAAGATGGCTGTGGTCTTTTCCATGTTCTGACTTGCTGGATGGCCTCCTGTGTCTTAATTTATCCATATCTGAAATGGGGAGACTCACCTATGTCATAGAGGTGTCCTGTGGCCTAATTCATTCTGGCAAAATGCTTTGAGATCCTTGGATAAAAGGTGCTACATAAGTGCAAAGTATTATTGTAATGCTAGCCCTTGGGTTCTTCAACCAGAGGAGGATGTCAGCT
Source organism: Emydura macquarii macquarii (assembly GCF_026122565.2). Taxonomy (NCBI): domain Eukaryota; kingdom Metazoa; phylum Chordata; order Testudines; family Chelidae; genus Emydura; species Emydura macquarii. The sequence continues at coordinate 86,129,344 of NW_027131390.1, forward strand.
TTTACTGCCATATGGCATGTGGACAGGCAGCATGGTCAGTATTCAACTGTGTGTTTCATGGTATCATTCTTGAGAGAGAGTGACGAGTCTTTAGCCAGACACTTCAGTAAAATGTTCAATACAGTGCGTGCTCATCTGAAACGCAGTGAAAAGTAGGGTTTCATTTTCCCCTCCTGAAAGTTGTCGTTCTCTCTCCCTCAGAACATACACTTTCCTTTAACTTAATATAGTGAACAAAAAAAAAGTTAAACTTTTAAAAAATGGTTCCAGCTATCCCTGCATGGTGTCTGACTTAGAGCTTTTTAAAAAACAGGAGATCACCACATATCCTTTCTTCTCAGCGTTCTCTGAAGGATTTTTTGAGGGCCCAAGACAGTAACAGTTGTAACACATGAAGCCTTTATTTTCTTTTTCTTTGCCCCCTGGGTCTCGAGAGATTTCTTTTACATCTCAATCCATCACACCCTCTCTTAGAGTTAGATTTTCTCCTAGCCTCCTTTATTCTTTTAGCTTCTGCATTTTTCTTTTGCAAGTAGCTCTTGGCTTTTTAAATTTTTTTTTGTCTGCGTTTGATGCCCTTTTTTTCCCATCCACTTGCTGAGCTCCTGTGGATCTGCTGCTCACTCAAAGTACCATACTTTTTTATTTTTTAAGAACAAATGAGAGGCGACATTGCTAAAGATATCTGAAAACTTCTTTCACCCACATTTCTAAAACTCAGCTCAACACTTTCTTGTTTTACAAATGTTCCACTTTCCCAGTTATCCAGTTTTAGCTCAGCTTCATTAATTCAGAAGGTACCAATGTACCTAATGGATGAATTCCTGGCAAGCAAATGCATATATCTATATACTCAGAAAGATAACCCAACTGGCATATGTGTTTGCATTTTACAGATAAGGATAGGAAATGTATGAGTTAGGGGGACTCTTTGCATGCCTTCTGTTGGCATGAGTGTAGTAAAATGCTAATAATTTATGGCTTTGCTGTATACACAGCCATAAATGACTGCTGTGATAAAATACTGAAAGTGGATCAATTCTTTAATCAATTGCAAAATCTGTTTCATTATTAAACATTGTCATAATGTAAAAAAGGAATTATTTTCTTAGTTCTCTGCTAAGGTTTGTGCTGCCTGTTTCAGTGGCGCACAGATGGCGGAATGGCTAAGAGACATAACTGAAATCTGTGATTTTATGGAGGTTTGGGCCTGACTTTCTCAGAAATGCTGAACACCCATAATGCCCTATCAGTAATGTCTTCTCTTATAGTTTCACTGTATGTACTGGAAAGATGAGTCTTTAGTATTTCTGTACAGGTAGATTAACACCTTCTCAGATTGAATCAAACCATTAGATATGTTGTAATTTGAATGTGAGGCTCCCTGTAAGTATAAGAAATGTATTCAGAAAAATTACAGTGAGTTTTCTTCTATGGAGAAAGAATAGTTTTGTATGTACGGCACCGGACTGGGAGCCAGGCTGTGCATGGATCTCGTAGGTGCACACAAATGGTAGTCGAGGGAGGGGCCTAGAAACTTTCTCCTCCCTGGCCCTGTTCCATCCAAACATCAATGGGGTATATGTTACCTGAAAGGAATAGAAAAGAAGCTGCCCTCCCTGTGATTGGCCAGCAGTCAGCCAGGCACAGAGTGGAGTATCCCTATGGGATGGTGCATAATGTACAGTTTCCCTTCATCCCACAGGGCTCTGGAAGTGATAGTGTCTCCTGAGTCATATTCCCTTACAAAGCTACACCTGGAGGGATGCAGCTCTGCATAGCTACAAATGTAACTTGATGCCTTCTGGCCCAAAGTATTATTGGTCAGTGACATAACAACGATATAGCATTATAAACATCAAAACAGAGGAGGGAAAAATGTGTTGGTGTGTAAGGAAAATAGGAAATTACTATCAAGAGCATGTGATGTACATTATCTCAGCTGTTAGTTTTAAAAGGATTAATGTTTCTCTGGTTCTTGTACATTCCTTCTTCTGGAGATTAAGACTCCAATCATTCAAGTAGTGGAGATGGAAGAATATGTACTTTGTGGTGGTGTTTGCCTCAGAAGTGAACATCTTTATCTTAGGTGGCTGTAATGCAGTTTATGTAATCTCAGTCATGTGATAGTGAAACTGTTGAGTGATAAAAGGATATCAGCATGTATAGTTTAGCTGCAGAATGACAAGCTACACGCGGGTTACATTGTCCAGCCCTTGGTAAGGAGATGTCAGAAACTGCCTCTTATGGCTAAGAAGGACAATGCTTGATGTTCCTTTGTTGGTGTAAGAAGAGGGTAATTGAAAGGTGTTTCATATTTACAAGGTAGTGACCCTATACTGGGCTAAATAAACCCAGAGGTAGGAGGCCAAAAGTGTTAAAGCAGAATGCTGCTGTTATAGAACTAACAGGAAGACTGTCAAGTTATTATCATGAAACAAATTGGGATAAAAACATTACTCATTTAGAATGAGCTCTTCCTTCTTTTGTCTGCAAAATGACACTGTCAGCCATGTTTGTTGAGGGATGGAGATGGTGGTTTTTGAGAGCAGGGATTAGTTTACTATGCACCGATTACCAAGATACTTATTCAGACTAAATATCTTTTGAAGTCAGAATATTTGCCCTCTGTAAGGTGTTTAAAAGTAGGTCTTATATGGTTATAGAAACCATATGCCTGTGAGTCAGTAACTGTATAACATCCCTGCACACTGCAGAAATTATTCCATGATATCAGTATTTATTATTCAAGTCTCTGGTAAAGCTACTGACAGCTGGAGGAATTACCAGCTGCACATGAAACTAAAAGTGTTTGTATGCCCTATTTAATCATGAATGGCTGTATTCAATAGGAAGAAATGCTTTCTGATTTTTGCACAGCGGAAGTCCCAAAAAATGAAAGCCACCTGATAATTTGTATTGAATTCAGCCCAAAGTGATTTAAAATATCAAGCCTTTTTCATAATCTGTATACTGGGTTAGAAATGAAATTTCAATTTGTTTTTCTCTGTGGACGTTCAGTATTTCCTGTCAGTGCTGTGATAACCAAAACAGAGCAGCTCTATTAGTTTTTTTGTTTGTTTAAAGGCTCTTTGTACTTCTGATGGAAATTAGAGATGGAAAAGACCTAGAGGTATTAGGTTAGATTGTAAATTCTTTGGGGCAGAGACCATCTTTTTGTTCTGTGTTTGTACAATACTTAGCACAGTGAAGTCCTGGGCCATGATTAGGACTCTTAGGTGCTATGATAAAACCTATAATAAATAAATAAATATCTAGTTCCCTCCCATGCAAAATTCCTCTCCATCTCATGCAGGGTTGTACCATACTGTATACTTCTTGGTGCTTTGATTTGTTGTTGGTGACTGTTACCAGATTTGCCTATCACTTTGGGGTACGCTCATTTATTAGGGTTACTTTCCTGGAAGGGGTGTATGTGATTCTATTGATGTACTGCTTGTGTTACTGGCATGTTCATATGGTTACAAGTCCCCTCCCAATGGAGCTATCCTGCAGGACCTAAGGTTTTCAGGGCTGGGTTCCTCCAGCCCCAGATTCAAATAAACTCCCCACACATACACACACACATTTCAGATTAACAGAGTGCGTCTGAGCGGACTGGGCTATCAGCACTCTCAGCTGACCCCATATATGTCCCTGAACTCAGCAAGCTGGGTTACACAGCACTTTCAGCGGCCACCCTTATATGTCCCTTTGCACCGCACCAGAATAGAGCACACATCTGAGCACGCTGGGTCCAAACAGCACTTTTCAGCTGTCACCCTTATTTGCCCCTGGACTCAATCAGGCTGGGTCAAACAGCACTTTCAGTTGCCACCCTTATATGCCCCATGGACTCCGTAGGCTAGGCAGAGCAGCACTTCTCAGATGCACCCCCCCCACCCTTATATGCCACAGGTTCAGCACATCGCTATTCCCACTCTCACTCTACAATTGTTCTAGTAGTAACCCCCTTGATGAGCAAACCCCATAGGATTTTTGGGCACTGTAGGGATCTTTGGCTTAGGTAAAAGAAGCATTGCTGCAGAGCAAGATAGGAAAGCCAAGAACACAAAGGAGTAAATGAGTTTGGAAAGAGAGACTGGCAACCAGCGTGATTGTAAAAGTTATTTTATTTCCAGGTATATACAACTTATGATACTATAGTAATAAATATACAAGGAGAGAAAAACAATCAAACAGTTACAATATTACACAATTTCAGTTGGGGTATTGGAGAAAACTAGCACAGGTTTGATTACCAAAGTCATTTGTAGAAAGTTATACCTGAACTAAAAGGGAGAGAGATTAAATTAAGGGAAGAAGTAGGTTGAGAGAGAGGGGGGGGGAAGTGTGTGAGTGTGTTGAGGGGTGGGGTTCTTACCACTCAGTGCAGCTCAAAGGTTCCCAGGAGACTGGCCGTTCAGCTTAGGATCCGGGGTGCTTGAGACAGGAGAGCCCCCAACACTATCAGTCAGGAAAAGATGAAGTCCCAGTGGAACTGATGCAGCATTTGGATCCAGGCATCAGAACAGAAGTTTGAACTTGGGTAAGGGTTTTTGTAGGGAAGAAACAGTGGTTCAGGGGAGAACACTAGGTTTGTTTATGTGTAAAGAGTGACTCAAGGGAGTATACCAGAGTAGTTTTGTTTATACTGGACAAATAGGAGCTGATCATTCCTGGCTAGGGGCAGTGTTCCTTTGAGGGAGCTCACAATGCAATCAGGCAGATTCAATGTTTTGGTTATCAATAACTAGAATGGTCTGATAACTGCAGAACTGGATGTGTGCAGATGTGGGTTCATTAAAATCAGGAGCAGAAATCTCCCATCATGCAGTGCGTCCCTGCTTTGCCAGTCCCAGAGTTCAGGCGGTTCCTGCTTTGGAGCTTGGTTCTCCATTCGGTATGCTAATTCTTGTTCCATCTTTGATGTAGATGAGGCTTCTGTTTTCCATTCAATGTGCTAATAGAGATGCCTCCTTTTTACATCCTTAATCCTATCACCTATTTGGAGGGGTTTAGGTGTGTCTCCCACTGCCTTTTCATTGCTTTTGGTTTCTGGTTCAAGCAGAGGCTGGGGGGGAGAGAGGCAGGATTCAGGTGAGCCAGAGAGAGTTGGGGTTTTGCGCCCTGGTTCCCCAAGAACACAGCTGACAAGTAACAGTGACATAACCAGCAATAAACAAAGGACTGGAGGAAACTGTGTCCTTTTTATTATGACACTTACAAGGTCTGAACAGGAAGAAACCAAGTCATACAGCCATCCCAATTTATAGAGAGAGTCCTGGACCAAGAACAGTACATTTGGCCAATTTAGTCTGGCACATATACTTTTCTTCTCCTCCTTTACTTATATTAAAAGACTGCACAAAAAAGTGGGAGTGCAGGGTTTGAACTTGTTCTTCAAACTGAGTCTCATTCCATTATTGACTACAGGATTGGGCATCTCTTATCTGTCCTTTTACCATATGGTGTTTTCACTATAGGGCCTTCTATGACACACAGGGTACATTTGGTGTCAGTTATCTCCTCCTATTCCTTCTGCTTCAGAGTGGATTAAGAGAGGGAGAATTTTAGTAAAACCTCCACTCTGAGCTCCTCCTTTCTTTTATGTTAAATCAGGAGCAATGCCAGAACTTCCTGATGAAACCAAGCCAATGATTGAGCATTTCATTACCAGCCCAAAATCTGAGCCAGGTTCATGACTCTCTTGAAGCAAACTCAGGCCAAGTTGCAAGCGAATGTAGGCCCATTTATGGCTTTAGATGGAAACCAGGCAAAACTCTGTTGTTTTGGCTGAGTTTTGCTCTGAGCGTCAAGGTCTGTTTGACTCAGAAACAGAGTGAGAATGAACCCAACTGAACTGAAACCGGGAGGGGGAAAAAAGGGATTGCATTTAGCCCTGCAAATCAAACCCAGTGAGTTTCAGCTAGGCTTTGCTAAGCCTTCCATTTAATCTTTAGACCAGCTTTAGGTATAACATTGATGGGTGTCAGAAAGAGTGTCTTTGAGAAGCCAAAAGAGATTGAGAAGCTTTCCATGGGGGTCAGAGAGAAAAATCGCCTGCTTATATAAACATAAGATATTTGTCTATAGTTAATCAAAAGGCATGTCTCCACTGCCACAACGGCAGACATCAATGCAGTAGCATTGATTTGAGTGGGGTCTGTGTAGACCCGCTCAGTTCATGGGAAAGCGCTCTTCTATCAACTGAATTAGTCCACCTCCCTGAAAGGCAGAAGGCAGCGTCAACGGGAAAGTGTCCATGTAACATTGTGAAAATGCTGCGTTGCCTAGACCTAAATATGTTGATGCGAGATATGCTAGTTAGGTTATGTTAGACCAAGCCTTAATGTACTCAATTAGAAGACACTTTTGCAGTTGGCCTAGATGTGTTATGTTACTATTTCTTTTAATATTATTTTTCTTTTCCTCCTCTCAGAGCTTAATTAATTTTGGTTTTAATTGAGCCACTTAAGTCTGATGCTTTTGTTTTCGGAATTTCACCCAGATTGTCCCAAAGAAATGAAATAACCTTTTGAGGTAGTAAAAGGGAGGATGTCTGAAGCCTATCAAGTTCAACTATGATTTAACTCCATTAACTTTAGTGTGTTTACAATGAGCGTAGGTTCCTTTCCGCATCCCAAAGACAGAGCCTGAGCCCCGAGAGGGGAAAGAGAGATTCTGGCTTCTGCCAGATATGCATTAGTGTGAATAAGTGGTTGGAGGAATAGGCTGGGTTGAGCCTATACCCATTTCTGGATCCCAGACAGTCACTTGGGCCAGGTGCACCTTCCCCATTCTCCTTTCCAGAGCCACATGGGGCAGGAGTCCTACTCTACCTCCCCCTACCCCCTAGATGGAGGCTGAGTTCTGGGAGGAGAAAAGAGGTCTCTTGGTGTCAGAGATGTGGGTGGAGGGTGACAAGGGTGTGGTATTGGCTAGGCTTAGTCTCTACCCCCTGGACATTAGCCAGAGCAGTGGGGATCCCACAGGGAACTAGCAAGCAAGGATGCCCCATTGTTCCCTGGAGTTGTAGCAGTGACCTTAAGACCTTCTTCACCCCAGAACTCTCGCCTTCAATCTCTAAGATCAGCAGACAGCACCAAACTGTGTGTTTGTGCCAGGAAAGAAGTGGTCTTTTGGGAAGGAGGTATGTCATGCCTCTGCAATCAGGCAGGCAGGCAGGTCTCTGATGGAGGGATGGAATTTTGTGTATTTAACTGGGGACATAGCTTTATCAAAATGAAAATATGTGTAAAACTTATAAAACTGTAAACAATGGGGGACAGGAAATCAGGAACAATGGATTGGCATGGGGAGAGAAATGAAGAGGGGAAAAAATTGAAGAGAGAAAAGCTACTGGGGTAAATGGATATTTACAGCTTATATTTTATATTGTGCAACGGCAAGAGGCATACATGACAAACCTAAATAACCATGTGATCTTTTATTATACCTTCATCCTCCTGTCCCCCTTCTCCCTTCCTTCACCTCCCCTTTGCTTGTTGTGCTCACCTGCTGTGTCATGGCTTCTTTTAGTTTGAAAGCTCTCTGGATCAGGGACTAATCTTTCTACATGCTATGCAATACACTGTATGTTCTGTCTGCTCCTGCAGTAGAAATAATAAAAAGTAATGTTCTGGTGGTCTGTCTGGCATCCGTCAAGGTGCATTTGTTTGAAGCCACTATATTCAGCATCAAGGCAGGACCCTGGGAACTGGGTCTGCCACAAGTTGTGGGGGCTGAAACTCAGCCTTGAGATGCTAGATGTTTGCTTGGGGGTGGAATATTTAGGAGACGTAGATCAAGGATTCTCCTTGGGGGAGGAAGACAGGGGAAGAGCAGAGAGAGAGTCAATGCAAGAGGGCCCAATGATTTGAAAGTGTCTCAAATTTTTCTTGGCTCTGGTTTCTGACCATATTAAGACTCCAGCTGATCACACAGAATAATTAGCTGCCTGGAGATATACTGCCTAATACCTGAAACTTCCTTTAAAGAAGTATTGGCATTTTAGCCCTTTGGGGTTTCAGAGTTGAGCTCTCTTTTACCAAGGATCTTATTACTAAGTCACTCCAGACAACAGCCACTTTCACATTGTAGACTGTTTAAAAAAAAAAAAAAAAAAAGTTTGGCTTTCCCCCTAAGCAGTGTATACACTTTATTAAACATTGTGAGTGGTGAGGCCATTTTAGGTGGGCATGTCTGCTCAATGTCTGCTTTTTCCTGGATAGAGAGATGCACTCAAAATGCCCTTAACAATTTTGTAGTGTCTGCAAGAATAGGACTCCCACAATAAGAAGATGCTGCTCTGTTGTCTGTTAGCCTCTCTTGCTGCATGTAAAAGGCTGAATCAAAAATAAAACCAAAAATTATGTGACACTACCCAATCAGATAAAAAACTTTCTCCGTTCCTTAGCTAACTGAAAATCACTGTAGGAGGCCTTCTGCTGGAGGCAGGGCCTCGGAAATGTGAAGAGCAGAATGGTTCCTGGCTTTGCAGCTTGCCTTGCTGATGGACTGCCTATTCATTGGAGCAGTTCAGCGGAATGGTAGCTGAACTGTGCTCCTTACATGGGACATGATCATTTGTGAGGGGCAGATAGACAGGTGTTCAGATGTGGGTGATATTTGTGGCACTCTGAATTTAAAACAGGTTTGTTCTTGCCATCACTGGGATCTTTATTCTGTTCCTTTTAGGGTCGGGGGACCTGAAAGACAATGTTCTCCTCCTGTCTCCTTAGGAGGTGGGAAAACTGGCGCTGTCTTCTTCCCATTGCTTCTGGGACCGCGGAGGGTCACCAGTGATCTTTTCCCTCCTCCATAAATAGACTAGGCTTACAAACCCCAGGATCATTGGGGCCAATGGATGGAGTGCCAGCCGGCCATGTGTGTGCATGTATGTTCAGCAGAGTGGTGAGAGGAACACTGATTATATACCCCTATCTGCAAAAACATTATTTAATTCACCTTCCTTGATATCACTTCAAATCCCAGTGTTTTTGTCTGTCTCGGAAAGATGAACTATAACAATTGATCCAGTACAGTGGTAGAGGAAAACAAAAGAGAGGGAAAGTAATTAATGAAAAGAAAAATGAGCTCATTGACAAAAACAGGAAATAAAACTGCTATCAAGTAGATACGAAATGAGCCATACAGTCCAGGGGAAAATATAGCTCCTTGTTGAAACCTATTACTTCTTTCAGATTGTTAAAACTAGAATGTTCACATCAGCTATTGGTGTGGGTTTTATCTTCACAAAGATATTGGGTGTCCCTAGGGTTGCCAGTTTTGGTGGGTTATATTCCTGGAGGTTTCATCACATGACATAATCTTTAATTAAAGATTAATCTTTTAATTCCTGGAGACTCCAGGACAATCGTGAAGGGTTGGCAATCCTATGTGGTCCCAAGGGGAATTGGAGGACGTAAAGCGATATGGCAGTTCCTATGGTAACTGCTCCTTGCAGAGTGTATACCAGATTAATTAAAAAATTATAGAAATTCTATGTAATTTATTGGCACTTACTGTAAAGGCTTCCTAACCCCAAAAAAGGCACCTTTAATTTATGAATTCTTTGCTCTGTATTTTGAAAGGCAAATACGCCCATATTATCCACACTCAAGGCTTACTACAGAAGGAATAATTCTGAGGCCTCCCCGCTGTGTAAAATTATGGATATGTGCTGTACACCCAGCTAGCTGATTCATCCAAAAATATCTGCTGGCTGACAGAGCCTACATAATATAAATTAAAAAAAAAAAAATTAAAGGGGCCTTCGATGCAGTTTCAGGCTACAAAGAAAGAGAGACAATGGATTCAAGAGTTTTGATCTTCTCTTTCTTCCCCAGACTAGCACTTTGTGTTGACATAATTTGCTTTTCACTTTGTGGTCATGCAGGCAGTTATTCTTTCCCATCCATGAGGATGAAAAACCTGTGTATTACATTTATTGTGATAGCACCTAGGATCCCTAGTCATGGGCATGACCCCATTGTGCTAGGAACTGTACAAACACAGAACATGCATATTTACATATTTCCCATTATGTTCTAGTAAGTTTTCTGGTTTTCAATTAAACAAATAATACACTACCAAAGCAAAAAAAAACAAAACCAAACCCCAAAACAAACAAACAAACAAACAAAAAAACACCCTACTTTTTTTCTTTTGCAATGTTAAAAGCTGTTAGAGCTGGTGACTGAGCCTTGAAAATTTTCATTTTGATTTATTTACCATTTTTATTACAGTATCGCTCATCAGCCATAATCTGACTCGGAGCCCCATTATGCTGGGTGCTGTACAAATATAAAGTACATGACAATCCCTGTCCCCAGACGATCCCAGTATAAATAGAGACAAGATAAAGCTGTGGTATACAAAGGGAATGGAGAAGCAAAACATGGGTAAGCTTATCAGGAACACCAAGGGGGACACTGCAATGAATGGGATCATCTGCATGAGTAAATGTTCCCCAGTGTGAGTGAGGTTGCATGATCTGACTCAGAGTGAGTCACAGCAGATGATTGGTCATCCGGCCTACTCTTTTTGTTTTTTGACTCAGTCACAAACTATTAGATCACATTTCTGTCCTATCTAGTGTTAGCCACTTTAGGCATGAGCACACAGTACACAGAAGAGTACATATTTTTATTACTTCCCTTTGGTTGGCCTCTCTACCTTTCTCTCCCATCTCTATTGTAGTGAAGCACTTTCTCATTCAAAACTTCTTCTGGTTCATCATCACCTGACTTGTGTTTCTGGGACTGGCCACTGAGTGTTTGGCATATCTTGTGGAATGGGGTCACAAATGTGACAGTAACACTCCCTGGTCCTCTGTTGTCCAACCACCAACCAGTATTGAGGAACTGAGAGCAGTCTCACGGGACCATTTCGTATGGTTAAGCTGGCTTTAAGACGGCTTTGTACTGCCAGAGCAATGCAAATCAGCCCTAGCATTGCCTACTACTGCAAGCACTGTAAACTGTGTCCCCAGCATTATAACTGTTTTCTGAAATTACCAGGCAACCCATATGAAGCTATGCAAATTCAGCCCCATCAGATGTGGCTGTCTAGGTATGTCCTGTGTGTTTCTTCATTCACTACATCACCGTCTGCAGATTCCCTTAGCTCGGCTCCCATGTGCTCTGTTGATTTGTGTCCTCTCTGTGACATGCGCTGTACTCTGTTCTTACACACTTTCCAATAAAGAGAAGATTAAAAGGAAAAACACATAGTTAAAAAGGGCAGGGATGATGAACAATGTCTGCCGTTCCGGGTGATAGTGGTGTTGACCCTGCCTTGAGCCTTGGGCTACCAGGTGCATTCCTGTCGCATTATATTATGTTGTGTAGGGCTCCAACGTCTCGGACAGAAGCCAGTTTCTACCATCATATATTGTACACGTTTATTATGTTTTTGATTTAAGATCTGAAGACTGATATTTTTTTCCTTTCTGCTGCCATTGAACATTTATTGCCTGTACAGTAATAGTAGTAATGCTTAGCAGTGATATAGTGCTTACATCTTCCAAGTGTTTTATAGATATGAACTAAGTGGCTGTTACCTTTGTCTGTAACATAGTGGCCATATGTTCACAATTCCATTGTTCTCCCCTCCTCTTCCCAAGAGCTTTAAACAATCAAGACACTGGAACTAAGGATAGTCTACATAGGTGCCTAGTGAATTTGATCATATAAATTCAATTTTCCTTTTGCCAAAGATTCCCTTTAAGTTGCTGAACAGCAATTGAAGTTGACAAAGTAAGCCGGACAAGGGTTCCAGCTGTCGCCCCCGCAGGCTAGATGCAAAAGGTTGGTACGTTTTGCATTCTGACTCCTTCGATTGATTAGGAGAGAAACATTGTTACATTTCCTTGGTGCTAAGCTTTATAAAGTTGAGGGTTAAATCTTGCCTTCAGGTGCACAGAATGATGGAAGTAGCGGGGAGCCACAATGCAGACAAGCAGAATACCTCTGTGGTGCTCAAATACCCTAGGTAGTATGTCTGGGGAAAGCCCTGAGATGTGCTACATCCCAAAGGAGGCTGTAGTAAGAACAGTGTGTCTAGCTCCCAAGACACTACAGGGCATATATTTCGCTGTCAGCAGCTAGTGCTAGTCTTCAACAGATTGGTGTTCAGTTTGCTCCAGCTCAGAGTTTTGCAAGGGATGGGCTCATCTCCCAGCAGAGGCCTGCTCTTCACTGGCAGGATACACACCTTCCCTTTTTGCTGGTTTTTCCAATTTTGCTCCTTCTGGCTGTGCTCGCTGGCCAGAGCCAAAGCAGGATTTGGCCTTAGAAAAATAACTTCCCTGACCCAACGAAATTGTAGATGGAAAAATTATTAGTATAGCTGTTCAGAACGTTTTTTGTCCACATGAAATGTTCGTTGTGTTTTCAGTTGAGAATTTTGTTGGTAGGAGTCAGACAGGCTCTCCCGCTCAAGAGACTGGTGGTTATGGCACCGGCTTGGGTTGTAGGACAGCCTCATTGAAGTCCCTGTCATGCTTGATTCTGAATGATGTAGGATGAAAACTCTGCTGTGTATCAGGCAGAGCAGAGACTTGAACATGGGTTTCCCGCATGCCAGGCCAGTGCCCTTACAACAAGTTTGTAGAACACCCATGCTTCTCCCTGAAATTTGATTTTGGTTTTGTTCCAGTGCAGAATGAAAACAAATTTTGAAACCTTGAAAGTTGCTGCAAAACAGAATTGTTATCCTCCAGTCAGTTCTACTCATTAGCTCATATTGGGACAAATTCTACACTGAGGTGCATGTAATCTGCTCCTCCTGCTGCCTAGATACCATGGTGATGGGCATATTATAAATGGACAAGATAGGGACAGGGTGCATCCATCTGTGGCTCATTACCTTTACCAGAAGATACCAAAAAGTAGGAGTTCACATCTCTCTTTCAAAGTATATAAAATTAAATAGGGAATAAGAATATTCACAATTACAAAAGAAAGAGTAATAACTTCCCTTCCCTCATACTTTAGTGCATAAACCAACTAGTAGCTGCCTCAGATTAGGGGAAAAAAATCCCCCACAAAGGTACAATATTGCATAGTTGTCCAGGGGGTTGTAGGGTTGAGGCGGCACAGTTATTATAGATTCCTCTGAAACATGATGTTGGCCACAATCAAAAACAAGCTATTGGAGCAAGTTGACCACTGATAGTAGTTCTTAAAATATTTCCATCTAGACAATGAGTTACAGACATTATTGAAAACTTCACCATGTGTAAGGTTTGTGAGTGGAATATTTTCTGTGAGGGTCCCCTCTCTTTGAGAGGAGCTTTCATCTTTCCCCTACGGGACACACAAATAAATGCATTCATCTAAACTAAAGTAAGTTTCTAATCTTTGTGGTTGCAGAGAGCAGCTTCAAAATGGGAAGCCTAAAGGCTCAAAATATAAAAGGCAAATCAAAACTTATATTTTTTAAAACCCTATGATTTTTATTCCAGTCTCATGATTTTGGAATCTTGGGGTTAGTACTACAAACTCAACTTCTGACTTTTTCCTTACAATCACATACTCAAATATCTTTGTCATAAAATATGCTCCAAATGATTTGCAGGTGCAATCAGGTACTTAAATGTCCAAGCCCTTATTTGCCTACAATTATTTGCTTCCGTAGACTTGCAGACTTGCGGGTGCAAAAATGCAGGCACAAAGTCAGAGTCTGCCTTTGAATATCAGCTCTTGTCTTACTTCAGTAAACAGTATCATGCACACATACTGTGATTTCTAGAGGGAGACGCAGATATCTGTTATGCTATTGTTGCTTTGTTGTTACCTTAAGTGGCTAACTGCCTAACCAACGTAAGTCCTTCAAATATTGGGTCTACATCCTGTCTGTCTAAGTTGTCATAATCAGTTTGTTCCAAAACTGCGTCACAACATTCCTTTAAATCTCACAGCTACGAATACCCCTTTGGGTATGTCTACCACTCCTATTGGAGCATACCTGACTGAATGCTGCTGTACTTAGTGGAATTTATGATGAGAGTTCTGAGAATTACTGTTGATTCCTCCTCATTCTCTACTTATTTTACTTATTTAAACTTACTGCCAAATACAGTTATGCTGTTAAATAGCTTCAGACACACAAATATACTGAAATGAGATCACCATAGAATAAATAGGATACTGTTTTTATCACAGCAATGAAGATCAGTTTTTAAAAGGCTTTTTTAATGTACTTGCATCTGAATTGGTTGAGTCATGAGTTAATTTAAAACTCTTGTAAAAATTGTAATGAGACAAAATAGTCATCCGTTTGACAAAAATAGATGGTTTATGGCTTTGCTGGTTGAGAAGATCCTTATATCCCCCCCCCCCCCCCCCGTTTGTTACTGAAAATGTGATTACTTAGAAATTTGTTGCTGTACTTATTGCCCAACACTTCACTAAATACACAAGATCCAGTTAATTAGTGCTTCTCTCTTATAAAATACTGTAATATTGTACAGCAATGGTCACATAGTGCAGTGTACAGTAGAGTTCCTACAGGGCTTTCGATTGTTGCTGTACGGTACTAGATCCGACTTCTGCATGGAGATCTGCATGGATAGGCCCTAGTGCAGCCCTGTTCAGGGCCCCCACTTGGGGGGGGGAAGGGTACACTTTACCGGGGCCTGGAGGCCTTGGGGGGCCTGGCCCCCAGGCTGCAACCCCCATTACCATCAGGAAAATATTTTTCGTGGCTCATGAGATTGTATGTATGGGATGAGGGATTGTGGTATGTATGTGGGAGGGGGCCCGTGTTACAAGTTTGTACTGGTCCTGAAAAAATTATACTTGGGCCCTGGCCCTGTTGACTTAGGGCTGGTTCACACTGACCCCGCGATTCAGCAGCAGTCGACGGGAGTTATGCAAACTACGCAGAGTAGTTTGCGTAACTGACATCGACTGCTCTGCTTCCCTTCTGCGCACTGTTCACACTGCGCTGAGCTGATGGAAACAGTGTTCCCGTCAATGCAGCAGCGCTATGCTACTTGAGGGGGTGGACTTACTCAGTCGACTTCCTGATCGATTGAGCGGGTCTCACTGACCGCTCAATAGATCCTGAAAGATGGATCTGGTGGCGGCGATTTTGCTGCCATCAGTGTAAACATAGCCTTAATTAGGTTTTCTCAAGGGCACAAGGGTGGTTCTGTTTGCACTGTTAGGGTCCTAGTATTGTTTTTCCAAACTAAGAAATGTGCAAAACATGTAAATATAAAATGTGTTAATAGGACTAAATAATGTCATTTTCATATGGCCCTGTATATTAAACTATATTTTATATGCTGATTTTTAAAGTTGTAATTGCCATTGCATTCAAGTGGTGTAATACAAAACTCAAAACTCTGTAATTGTGCAAAGCTACCCATCATGTGTGTCATAACACTGCTACCAATGTAGAACCTCAAACTGAAGTAAAATTAACCTCCCCCATTGCTGGGTGCTAATAAATTAAACTAAATACAAATTTAATCAAATGCCAAACCAAATTATACCTGGCTTTGTGGAGTCGGGGAGATTGGGAACTTTGTTGGTCGCGGGATCAAGCACAAAAAGAGGAAGGAAGGTTCATAGCAAAGGCATTGCTCACCTAAACAAGCATAAAAGTAGAAATTCCTCCAGTTTGGGAAATGGAATTGTCATGTGCATATCCTTCCCATGCAAGATCTACTTGACTATAGAGCCAAATCCTAGAGCTTAGCATGCTTAGCATTTTGCAGAATCTGGTCACTACAAAGAAAATTTAACTCACCTTTTTAACACCAGTTTTAGAAATGAGGGTCCAATTCTGCACGTCTTTACTTGAGTGAATAGTCATGCAAGTAAACTCAAGCCCTAATTTTGCTAGGCATCTGGGGTTTATTTTGGCTTTTAGATTAATAATATTTACATATACTTTGTACATTCTTTTGTCTTCCTTATGAAGTTAGGCTCCGATCTGGCAACTGGATCCTTGCAGGCATGAAGGTACATTTGTGCAGATCTAATTGTAGAATCAGGTCCTCGGTGTCAAGCTGTTTATTATAAAGGCGAGAGTAAAAACACTACTGGTTTTAGATTGTGCCACCCATCCTGAAAAGTGACTTGAACAAGACATCTTATTGTACAGTACATCCCGTTTCTCCCCACTGCAAACTGATGTACATCTCTTCTGTCTCATACGTCATCCCTATCATACTGTATAGGATACATTTGGATTTGTATGATCCATTGTCCAATAACTTTTAATAGTGCGTTCTGGCATTTGGCCATTTTTGCTTCTTGACTCACACACATTTGTGTTTAGGTATGGTGCATAGAATAATTCTTTGTCTGATTGTCACTTGCTACTGATACTGAGTGAAGTATTTATATATCCGTAATATATTTACACAGAGAAGTGATTTTAACTGAGCCATGGAATACTGTGATTCTATCTGATGTGATGTAATCTTTGACAGAGAGCTGATCTTTAATCTAAGGCTATCAAATAGGATTTAAATCTTGTAATAGGTTGTTGTGCTGTGTCCAGGACGGCTTGCTTTACCATGCATGCCCATAAGAGAGAATAAGATGATAACGCAAGTTCTGAGAGAGAGAGAGATTTCCTTTGGAATTTTTGTTTTGCAGGAAAATAAAAATCTATAAAACTACTTACATTCTTAGCTAAATCCTGTACAATTTCCTGTGATTACACAAAATCAGCATAACAAAATTCAGGAAATAAACCCTTTGAGCAATGTTTTGTGAATTTGGCTTGGATCTTCTGCTCAGTGTATAATATTTCTTAATGATGTGTTCTTCTTTCTAGGGATCAGCAGACTCATACACAAGCAGACCGTCAGATTCTGATGTATCTTTGGAAGAGGACAGAGAAGCAATCCGCCAGGAGAGGGAACAGCAAGCAGCTATTCAGCTTGAAAGGGCTAAGGTGAGTTCCTCTTTTCAGCTTTAATAACAGCAAAGTTATATGGCATTTGGTGACATGTCAGCCTTTGATTGTGTTAGAATTCATGCTCCAGGTTTATAATGATGATCATATAATTTAAAAATAGCTTGGTAACAAACTACAAGATGTTAGTGGTTAATACCAAATATTTTCACAAAGAAAATATTACTTAAAACATAGAGCCAAATCCAGCTCTCACACCCATGTAACCTTTTGTGTGTTGGTAGAGTCCTACATGTGTAAATAGAGTGGAATTTTTTGCTCTCACTTAAGGAAAGGCGTGACAGCAACATAAAAGACTTCTACCACATTTTCATAGCAATGTGTTCAGCTGTCCTGAATTTGGATTTGGTCTAGGTGGTGCCTCTATGGATGAGCTGTGGATAGACTGGATGTAAATATAAAGGGACAAATACTGCCCTGTGATGTGTGCACATTAGTACTATTCATTTCAATTGCAGTTGTATCAATAGATTCAGATACAGGATTTTGACCCAGTGGCTGCAATTTAGTCCTTTTCTTTATTTCTCAAAATGTTGGTTGCTTGATTCACCATGTGAAGAAAGGGGCTGCAAATGGTCACTGTTCTGAGAGTGGGGTCAGGCATTTAGATACTACAGTGCTGGGGGTGACAGTAAAATAATTGGGGTGATGGATAGATGCATGCCGGAGGGATTTCCATCAGTGGAAAGCAGGCGGTGTTTGCATGGCCACGCTTTTCCAAGGGTTCTTCCAGTGGAGCCCAGCTTCAGAGCATGATTGGGACCCTGCTGGGAGAGGCTCCCAACTTTACAGAAATTGTTTTTGGACTGTCCTACAGAATTTAATAGAAAATTCTATCCCTTGTATTGGTGGTTTAAAAAAGCCTGTAGAAAGGATCTCACATTCTCTATCAAGTTCTATACGTTTTTGGATTAATTCCTATAAAACCTATTACATTTCTATAGAACCCTCCTGGTTTCATCCCTGTTATATTCCATAGGACTTTTCCATAAATCTGAACCAGCATGTCTCCCAGTTACTCTGGCTGCACCACTATCTTGCTCAGGTTCAGCTACTTTTGAAGAGGTGTTAGGCAGCTCTTGGGCCCCAGCAGAAAGGATTTTGTAGGTACTTTGTGTTGTTGCGTTCCTGACAAATTTCCTGCCACTTGGTACTAGAGTACTTTGTAGCCTATACATTATCTCAAATCTTCCTTCACATCTCATGCCTTAGAACACACAATAGTCTCTGCAAGGGAAGAATTTTCTTACCATGTGTATGACACCGGGTGCATTGTGGAGGGAGGAATTACCTTCCTTGGAATTGTCCTACAAGAGGCTTGATACAGTTAGGTCAATTCTCTGTTGTAGCAAATCACATGGTTCAAATTTGGATGTGATGAAAGCAAGCACAACTCCATTGACTTGCATGGAGTTGTGTCCGTTTTCATTAGGTCTGAATTTGGCCAGATATGGCAATGCACCACTAGCAGATTTTTTTTTTTTTTTTTAATTTTAAATTTGACAGTAAGCACACTAACTCTTCAATCTAAAAAGTATGAGAACACTTCTATAATGTGCTTGTGACATGTATTTTCTGTTCCTAGTCTAAACCTGTAGCGTTTGCAGTTAAGACTAATGTGAGTTACTGTGGAGCATTGGATGAAGATGTTCCTGTCCCAAGCACTGCCATCTCTTTTGATGCCAAGGACTTCCTACACATTAAAGAGGTAACTACAGCATGCAATTATTCCTCTGACCTGCCAACAACTAAAACCTAAGCAGTCAGATTTGAGCCATGCAAGACAAAAAGGAAAGCTGAATAGCAGCCAGCACTATACAGAACATCTGTTAGATTAACAATAACATCCAGGATCATTCATCCTTATCAGGATTCCAGTGCCAGGAGGCTGTATCTTGTACTATTAAGAATTTGAAGCTACTAATTCATTGTCAGGTCTTAAAATCATGGAAAAGGGCATAGCGGGACTGGAAATGGTTCAGGGGAAGGCAACAAAGATTATCAAGGATATGGAAAGGCTTCCATGCGAGGAAAGACTAAAAAGATTAGGACTGCTTATCTTATAAAAGAGATGACTAAATGATGATATAATAGAGATGTAATAGATATAAAATCATGAATGGTATGGCAAAAGTGAATAGAATAGTGTTGTATCTTTTCACACAATACAAAAAACAGAGGTCACCCAATGAAACATACAAACAGAAGGAAGTACTATTTCACACAATGCACAAGTATCCTGTGGAATGTATTGCCATGGGATGTTGTGATGGCCAAAAGTATAACTGCATTCAAAAAAGAACTGAACAAGTTCATAGGGGATATGTCCATCAGTGACTATTAGCTAAGATGGTCAGGGACGCAACGCCACATGCAATGTAGACCTAAACTTCTGACTACCAGAAGCCAGGAGTGGAAGATGGATGGATCACTCCATAATTTCCCAGTTCTATACACTCCCCCTGAAGCTCTGCCATGGACCACTGCTAAGACAGGATAATTGGCTAAATGGATCATTGGTCTGACCAGTATGGCAGTTCTTATGTTCTTAAACTAGCATATTGTAATAGACAGTATATAACAAAGGATATTGCAAATCACAGAAAAACTTATAAGCAAGGTGAGGGAAAAAATATACTCTTGCTAGAAAGTTACTGAGGCCAAACTTTCAAATTTGGTCCCTAAATAAGAGGTCTGATTTTTTTTACTTGGTGCTGACCCCCTGCAGATCTCATTGACTTCAAATAGGAACTTCAAAATTTTTGAAAATCAGGCCATTTATTTAGTTGCCCAAGAACAAATTTAATTGCCTGAGAGTTTGGGGGCAAGGAACTGATCATTCAGAGGGGTGGAGATATACTTGGCTTCTTCCTCACTTGTTTTATAAATAAATCTTTGACTTAATTTTTTTCTGAAAGTATTAAAATGGGACTGATACACACTGGCTTTAGTTATGTACAACTGCTCTAGGAACACTAACATTCCTTTTGAAATATGGTGCCGAGAGCTTTTGACAAAAAATATTGCAATTTTTAAAAAAAATGATAAAATTTCTAAAAAATACAATCTGCTCAACTGGGTTACACAGACCTAAATGACAGAACAATTTATAATTCTTTAAAAGGACTTGATTAAAAAGTCCTGTCACCAGACAGATGCAACAAATCGTTCGTCATTATGGCATCACTCTTTATCTCATTGCAGTTTAGGTTGGGCCAGACTTTCAATTAAATTAATCATATGTTAACAAAAGTTAACACTACAATAAAAACTATGCTTTAAGAAATGTGTCTCTGGAAGTGAATTTCTTAACTGAATATAAAAATATATCCAAGTGGTTTAGCCATTTCTAGGGCATAGGACTGCAAGAAAAATGAAGTAAAGAGAGCGGAAAGATGGTCCAGTGATTAGGGCATTACTTAGTAAACCAGTCTCCCAAACTACCATCACACTTGGCACCAGTTTTCATGTTTGTTGATGGTGTCAACAGAGAAGTCATGTCTAGACATAGCGAATACAGAGTTTGACGATCTATATCAAGGCTGGGACAGTTTGGAGAGAGATCTGTCCTGACACAGCTTGGGCTATACCTATTTTGAGGGCACATACAGGTCTTCAGTTTCCAGAGCTCTTCGTCTGGCACCTTTTCATGCTGACTCATCTAAATGCACACAAATTGACCAATGATCAACTTTCAGTGGGAGTGCTGGTCTTCAAAAGGTAGTGTGGGCTTAAAGACTGTAGCTCAGACATACTTCAGAGCTTCTTAGGACGGGTAGCATTTGTGAGTGAAGTCAATAATCCGTCTGTGTTACAGAAATATAATAACGACTGGTGGATAGGAAGGCTGGTTAAAGAGGGCTGTGAGATTGGCTTCATTCCAAGTCCACTTAGGCTGGAGAATATCCGAATTCAGCAGGAGCAGAAGAGAGGACGTTTCCATGGAGGGTAAGACTGTCCTTAACCATTTCAAAGCACAACAAACACTGGGCAATATTACTGAAGTTCAGCTGTTTTTATTTTTTTTAATGTATTGCTCAATCTTTGCCTATCTAAAAATGGTTTTGTATTCCTATACCAAAATGAGTAGAGGTTAAAATATACACGTTTGCAGAAAATAGTAGGCCTCATAGATCTCTCATTGTCTCTGGTGCTGACATACAAGTTTCCAGGATGGGAACTAAAACTTGGAGGGAGCTGGAGGACTAGCAGTCTGGGCCCATCCAGCGTTTGATCAACCCAGGAATCACTCATGGGCCCTCAGATTTTGCCTGGCACCCTCATATTCTTTTAATTAAGTAGGCCATGAGACAGCAGTGCAGCATCTCTGAGGCTGGAATAGGAGAAGCATCTTGTGAGTTTCACTCTCAGAATACTTCATGTTAATGGGCACTCTTTGTAATGCTGTAGGAAATCAAGTGGAAATTCTTCTTCAAGTCTTGGAGAAATGGTGTCTGGCACATTTAGAGCAACACCCACTTCCACAGGTGAGTTTGGGATTTTATACAAGGAAACTGTTACTGTTTCTTAAACTTACTTTAAAAGTGCACACAAAAAAAGGCGGGAAGGGGCTTCCACCCCTCCCCTTATTACTAATGTATAAAAGTATCCCATAGATAAGTGCTTGTTTATTCAAACCTTCCCCAAAATAATTGGAGGAAGAGAAAAAGAAATATTTATTTGTTTCTAAGCATGCATCAGTTATGTAGTGATTTGCTTTGTTTTGTTTTGTTTTGTTTTAAAAAAGAGGGCTGGAGAAAAGAACCAGAAAAGGTGGCAGACTCCCTCAGAAGGGTAGTGATCAATACTGATCAGAACGGAGTTGCAGAAACACAAAACAAAAATGCATTGACAGAGTAATCTTTGCAATTCTTATGACTATCAGGTTATGCACAGTATGCATATTAATTAAGTTCTTGCTTTTGGTCTTTTAGCAAAACAGAAACAAAAAGTGGTAAGTGTATTTTACGCTGCTATATAGTTTCCAGAATTTGAATGCTGAGTCTGTTATGGATTATGTGCTGATTGGACATTTTCTTCTTTCAGACGGAACATGTTCCTCCTTATGATGTAGTGCCATCCATGAGGCCTGTTGTGCTGGTTGGCCCATCACTGAAAGGTTATGAGGTATGTATTCCAGTTAGTTACAGTTAATTACTATTTTCTAGTCCACTACAAAGTATTGTAAGTCTGCTTTGTAGTCCTTCCTGATTTGATTGAAGTAGCTATAAGTGATCTTTTTTTCACTGGTAAGCAGTGCATTATGTATAGATCCTAAGGTCTTGTCTACATGCAGAAGTTACACTGGTTTAACTTAAATCTGCTTTTAGAACAAGTTAGTTAAATTGGTGCAAAAGGGCTGTGTAGATACTTTTATTTTGGTTTAAACCAGGCTGAAGGTTTATCTTAAACTAATTCCTAATAGATTTATTCTAAATCCAAGTAAGCCTGCTTTGAGTGGCTATGCAGCCTTTTGCACCCACTTAACTAAATCAGTTGAACATCACATCTTAAGATTAACTAGTGCAACTTTCTTATGTGGACAAGACCTTAGTTAAACTGGTGCAAGTTCCGTGTGTAGAAAAGACCTAAATGATGGCATGTTATGCCATAATCATCGATTATGAGAATTTTACCTCTTCCTATGAAATGCCTGATACTGGAGAGACTGGACTACCTGCTGCATTGGTCTGCTCCAGTGTGGTAATTTCTACATTCCCACTCCAGGTGCTGACCTTGTGAACTCATCATCACTATAAGTGTGTGGGTGGGTTTTGTTTATTTTTAAGTTATTGTGTAGAAATATAAGGCTGAAGAGAATCCTAGCCCATCTAAACCATCACCCTCTATTCAGCATAAAAATATGTACAGTAAAGCCTCACTAATATGCACAGATAACCAGGACATTCATTATTGAATTTTGCAAATTAGCAAGTAAGATCCAGATTCAGCAAAGCATTTGAACATATGTTTAACTTCAAGCACAGATGTAAACTCATCTGATTCAGCAAAGCAATGTTAGCATGTGCTGAAAGTTAAGCACCAAGTGCTTTGCTGAATTGGGTCAAAAAGGAATACAAACATATAATCAGTTACACTTCATTTAATTTAATGAATGTTGATAATACTTAACAGCATCTGAGTAAAAGTATTGTAATATATTTTATAAAAGTAGTGAAGTCTTAATAATATGACAGCACGGTGCTATTACTAGTGCAGCATTCTGCTCTTAAATCAGGTTTTATTGGGTGAGAATTATTGGATTTGCAGATTAGCAAAGTGAGAATTAGAGAGGCTCTACTGTATCTCTATTTTCTAAATCTGCCTTTTAATTTCATGGTAGCTTTCCCCACAAGGGGTCAAAATTCATCCTTTGCATAACTGAATTGACTTCAGTTGTGTTGTAGCCTAATGAATTTGGTCTAGGGACTCTCAGATTTTGGAGCAGTTTTGTTTTGGGGTATAAATACACAACATGCTACAAATTAGACTCAGAGAATCTCCCTTGTAAAAAAGGACGCCTTGGAAATGAAACATCTTTTAGGCGCATAAAGTGTCCAGATAAATGGTGATTGAATAAGATATTTCCTTTAGAAAAATAAAGAGAGATACACATTTGTAATCCCTTTTTAAGATATATGGGAAAGTTCTTTGCACACTTTTTCTGATGAAAGTATGCAAGAGGCATGTGAAAAATATAATTTATGAGAAATAAACTGCCAGAAACACAGGGTCTTGAATTGGTTTCAATCTAGAGTACAGATAATGAGTGGCAGTCTGAATTACTCTGAAAGTCCAAAGAGTTTACCCAACAAGTCAGTGGGAATTGCAGGTGCTCAGCATCTCTCAGGATTTTGTCCGGTATGGTAATAGGATCAAGATCCATTTTCTGCCCATAGTTCTCACTGTGAAGATGTCAGAACACTCTCTCTTTACAAAATAAAAAGATAAATTTTACTCTTTTAAATTTGTTTCCAATTTAAGTTTAAATCCATTGAAGTAACATCACTGAGGAAAATGTCCTATCTGACTGTTCCAGTAGGCTTCTGCTATGTGCTGGAGCCCTGCAGGAGAATGAAATTGTACTGGGAAAGTGGAGTGTTCTAATATCCAAATGAAAGACAACAGTGAAGAGTGACAGCTTGCATGTCCCGCATTTGAGCACTTTGGAGTATGTGTCAGAAGACTTGCAAGCATTTATTATGAAATATTTGTTCCCTCTATATTGAAATAAATTTCAGCTGTCAGATACGTTTGAATAAGATCTTGAGCGCTACAGTTAAATCATTACAATCTATGTAAAGGACATCGATTATTGGCAATGTCCTGACTTTCTACCTCTTTTCTTACTTTTGACTTCTTTCTCTCCCTGTCAATCCTCTTTGTTCAATCTTCCTCACCTCTGAAAAGGTGACAGACATGATGCAGAAAGCCCTCTTTGACTTCCTGAAGCACAGGTTTGATGGGAGGTGAGAAATATAGTCCTTTTCATGTTTTTTCCAACATTATAATGATTTTATGTAGTGCCTTTTAGCCAGAAGGCATGCACGTTCAAGCTGATTCACCAACTATATAAGTAGGAATCCTTTTACTCAACACTGAAATGTAGCCACCTCTGGGGTGATAAACAACAATGGTTTTTAAGAGGGCATAGCAACACTACGCATGCAAGGTGTAACAGAACAGAATTTTGCCTGAATACTGAATCCAACTGAAATTTCAGGGGAAATGTAGGTACACAGAATCTGACAAGGGCAAAAAGAAAAATGCCATGGAATATCTAATGATGACATGTGGCAAGGATCGTAGGTTTTTTAGCATTGCATCTGAGTGGCCCTCCAACAATATTGTGCCCCTTGGCACCAAGCTGGGTCACTAGTTCAGTACTGGCTCAGAGGGAACAGTGCCATCTACTGAATCATCAGCAGTACTTTCTGCAGTACCAGGGTTTTCCCTGGAGGTATCCTATCCAAATATTGACTCTGCTCATCTCATGAGATCACAATACAGCACAACTGCAGGCCAGATGAGCTCAACAAATTAGATTGTTTTCTTTATCGCAGAGTCCCCCACCTCCCCTTGCTGAATATCACTGAACAGTAAAATTGTGTGAATAACTGATTTTTTAAAATTTGCTGCCCATACTGAAAAATTGGGGTGGGTGGAAATTGCTTCAAGTTGACACAAAACCAGAACTTTTTTTATACCAAAAAAGTTGATTTTTTGTTTGTTTGTTTGTTTGTTTGCAGTGGGTCAAATTCTGTTGTCATTTACAGTGGTGTATCACTGCTGGAGTAAATTGAGTTATTCCAGATTTATACCAGTGTAACAGAGCAGAATTTGGTCTCAAATAAGTTTTTTTTTATATATTCTTTAATTTTGTAGTGTTTGTATATTTTTTAGCTCTCAAGCAGCCAAAATTGAGATGAATAAGTAGGAAACTTCAGTTTATTCCAAACCCTTTCATTATATCAAATTTTTGTTGGCACTAGGTTCTAGATCCAGCAAAATGATTGAAATCTGCAGGCCTCCAAGCATTAGTGCCTGTTTATTTCATTCTGAAGTTACCATTTGCTGGCCTAATTTTGACCTGATACTATTTGTCAACGTCAAGTCTTTTATACAACAGAATATGCTCTCAATAAACTAATCACACCCTGGTGCTAGAATAACTGTCAAGAACAGAGTGATTTTGAACAGTGAACAAAGAGAAGGCTCAGGGTAGGCACCTCAGAAAAATCAACTCTTATATGTACTCAGGAGTAAAAAATATTTAAAAATGCAGTTTTGGAAAAGACAATGCCCAAAAACTAAAATGTAGGGAAACATGTCAGGCAGATGACAAGGTTGCAGTAACTACAGGGAATGCAGGCGGGAGAGAGAGAACAAAGTATACAGCTCCCCCAGCTGATTCAAAGAAAGGTTTTTCTTTGAGCAAGTGAGAGCAAGGGAAGAATTTTAATTCCTTCTTTAGAGTTTAGACTGGGCCTACTGCCCTGCTGCTGCTCCCAGGTGTTGCTGGGGAAGTCCCTGATGTTTTAGGGGTTGGTTCCACCCCTGCATAGTCTGATCTGATATCCCCAATCCCTGGAACATCTTGGTGGGGGCAGTTTGCACTGTGTCAGCCACCATATGGTAGCAATTGTGTTTTGAAAAGCATCTAGCACATTGTAGGCACTAATATGCTATAAATAACAAGGTCCGTGTGGTTTGGGAGAGATGGAGTAGGATTTATGGTAATGGCACTGTTATGGCAAAAAGCAAGATTGACATTTCAGTTGTTGCCAGCAAACATATATATTTGTCGTCAGTGGGATCAGCTCCAGGGAAATTACTGTCTGTATATATACACCCGAATGGACAGTGCTTCCTTTTTTGTCATTCATTCGTTTTGGGTAGTAGATTATTGTAGATTATTTGAATTTTGCGTTTCCTGGGCAAGCCCTATGCTCTCACATGTCAAAAAATGCTGCAGAACTTTAGGATATTCCCCAGTGGCTTTGAAATTCCCCCTGATTTAATGACAAACGGCATGACTGAGACGATGACATTGTGCAGAGTTGGTTTCTGGAAGGATAATATCTTTTCTAAGATTTTAAAATGTATCCAGATGAGAAGCCAAGTGCTGGCCAATTTCACTAAGCTGAAGGCTACCAGTCATTAAAACTTTGTTGACTGGATAATTTCCACAGACCCTGCTGTTTGTGTGGATGGGTTTAAAAAGTGCAATATTTTCTTAAAATATTCAGATACCTGAAGGGTCGTGCTTGCTGTCTGTTTTGTCTGTGTTTCTGGATTGGTTCAAATTAATTGGTGTCCGGGTCCAACATGGTGACTGAGTTGCTGGAAAGCTAAACCTGTAGCTCTTATCTAGAGTAAGGTCATGTAAGTTTCATATATTGGTTGGTGGATGAAATGGAGTCTAAGCTGGTGTTAGAGGCTTGACATGCTCCTTTGTTTCCACTTGTAGATTCTAGGCCCTCTGTGATGGAAAGGCTGCACAAAGTCACAGGGCCACAAGCTGCCTGCAACTTTCATCTACTAGCTGTAGCCCTAAAAGTAGACAGCAGTTGGCAGTCAGGAGTGTGGTCAGAGTGTCAAGGATGTGTGTTGAGTCAATGCACCTTCCAGCAGAGCTCCAATGGAGCCCCTGCTATCCTTTTAAAGAGCCTAAATTGGTGTAACGTACATGCCAAGGGGTTGGAAAAATGTGTGAAAATATGAAAGTCAGAGTGGAGGAGGAGCTACTTGAACTGACAACCTCCGCTTAGTGCTTTTCCCATGCAACCCCTTGCTGTGTCTGTTACATAAACTTAGGGTATGTCTATACTGATGGCAGCAAAGTCGCTGCCATTTTGCTGCCGTCAGATCAACCTTTCTGGCTTGATTGAGTGGTCAGTGAAGATCCGCTCAATCGATCCAGAAGTCGATGCAGTAAAACCTCCCCCTCAAGTGACATAAAGCTGTGTCCATGGGAACACGGTTCCCGTCGGCTCAATGCAGTAAAGACACCGCGCAGAAGGGAAGCACAGCAGTTGACGGGAGTTACGCAAGCTACTCAGGTAAATGTAGCCAGGTAAATGTAGACCAGGTCTTAGACTCAAATGGTCAGCCCCTTGCTGTGTGTATTACATAAACTTCGACTCCGTTGGTCAAACTCTGCCCTGAATTACAGCTGTGAAACTCATCTGAAGTCAATACACTTGCTTGTGTGTTGTTCAACACATGAAGTGTGGACAAATCAATGTTTTTAGTGACTGATCAGCTGTTATTAAAACTGTGGCCTTTGACTTCAAATGTCTGTGATGCTATTATTACGTCAGGATAGGGGACCTGACCTCCCTAGTGTTAATGTGATAAATATAAAGGGTTTAGTATTTGGACTCAGGAGTGAGGACATGGGAAGCACATCTGAGGTGATGGCACTTCTGGGAATTTGTTACTCTTTGAAGTCTTCATAGAATTATGAGAGAAGAGTGGAATGGTTTCCCTGTGGGGTGTGGGATCTCCTGAGTCAAACAACTGAGGAATACCTAACTTTCTAAACTCTCTAACACTTTGGCATGATGATGCAGAATTTCCTGATGCAAAGTATTAATTCCACAGGTAGTGGTATTTAATTACAGTTTATCTGGACTGTCCAAATTAAATGTCTTTAGGACAATTTGTGGCATAGTCATACCATAAATGCCTGTCTTGTTAAGACTCTGGGGTACCTTTAGTGCTGGAAAGAGTGCTATTTTTCTGTTGTTGCCATATATGTCTCAAATCTGAATATAAGCCACTTACTTCAATATCAGAAAATGCATTTCAGTTGCAGAAAACTGACTACATTTTTTGTCAAGAGTTAGCAGTTAAATGAGTCTCATTCTTCAGAGAGCCTGATAAATAGCACAGAAGCTTTCATGTGACTTTTAACATATTCAAAAGTATTGAAATGGAAATAGTTCTATTTAGTGGGGCCAACTATCGTAGGTCTTACTTCTGAAATAGCAATGATTCTCATCTGAAATATTCTTCAAATATTAGATATATTGCGAATACATTCTTGCAGCCTTACATGAGTTAGCAGCTATCACTGTTATATACCTGCATTTAGGGCACAACTCTAAAGTTACAAGTTCAAGGCATGCTGGGTTCATTAGTAGAGTCAAAGGTCAAGTCTACACTACCACTTACTTTGCGTTAACTTACGTCACTCAGGGGCATAGGCGTGCACACGGGGTGTGCCGGATGTGCCCAGGCACACCCTAATGCAGGGGTATCATACGTACCTTTTTTATCCAGCCCGTGATTCTTTTTTGATGTGGCCCGCGGCGCCGCCTCTCTGTGTGTAAAGCTGCCGCCGAAAGAGTGGAGGGCGTGCAGTCCTTCGGCATAGGGAGCTGCGAGATGGGATCTGCCACTGGAATACCCTCTATCGTGTCATTTCTCGGCGGAAACTATGACGCGGTAAGAATTCCACCGGCAGATAATTCAAATGTTTCCCACCGGCGGAATTGAGTTTGACACCCCTGTTAAAGATTCCCTGGGTGCACACCGTAAGGAAGATTCCCTGGGTCCACACCCTCAGGAAATGTGCTGCGCACACCTATGCTCAGAGGTGTGAATAAGCCACTCCCCTGAGCAACGTGAGTTACACTGACTCAAGCACTGGTGTGGACAGCTCTATGTCAGCGGGAGAGCTTCTCCCGCCGATATAGCTACCACCTCTTGCTGAGGTGGATTTATTATGCCAATAGAAGAGCTCTCTCCCATTGGCATAGAGCGTCTTCACTAGACATGCTACAGTGGAGCAGCTTGCCAATGCAGTGCTTCTAGTGTAGAGTAGTCCACACTGGCCTAATGGAGTAGACTACACAAGGCCTGACTAATACTTCAGGGTGGCTGAGCACAAAGTATCTGTCACAGATTTTTGAGGCTAGAAGGGATCATTATGACAATCTAGACCTTCTATATAACGTAGGTTATAGAACTTCCCCAAAATAATTCCTAGAGGATATCTTTTAGACAAACATCCAGTCCTGATTTAGAAATTGTCAGTGATGGAGACTCCATCACAACCATTGGTAAATTGTTCCAATGGTCCATTATTCCCACTATTAAAAATGTACACCTTATTTACAGTCTGAATTTGTCTAGTTTCAGCTTCCAGCCATTGGACCTTTCTCTGCTAGATGCAAGAGCCCATTGTTAAATATTTGTTCCCTGCGTAGATGCTTAAAGATTGTGATCAAGTCACCCCTTAACCTTCTCTTTGTTAAGCTAAATAGATTGTGTTCCTTGGGTCTATCACTTTGACATGTTTTTTAATCCTTTAATCATTCTCGAGGATCTTCTCTGAACTGTCTCTAATTTATATAACCAAAATTGGACACAGTATTCCAGTAGTGGTTACACCAGTGCTAAATTCAGAGGTAAAATAACCTCTGTAGTCCTACTCAAGAGTCTCCTGTTTATGCATATGAGGATCACATTAGCTTTTTTGGCCACAGGGTCACATTGGGAGCTCATGTTCAGCTGATTGTTCACCATGACCCTCACGTCTTTTTCAGGGTCAGTGTTTCCCAGGATAAATTCCCCTGTCCTGTAAATGTGACCTACATTCTTTGTTCCTAGATGTACATGTTTACATTTATCCTGTTAAAATACATATTGGTTGTTTGTGCCCAGTTTACTGAGTGATCCAGATCACTCTGAGTCAATGACATGTCCTCTTCATTATTTCCCACTCCTGCAATTTTTGTGTCATCTCAAACTTTATCAGTGATGATTTTGTTATCTTCCAGATAAAGATGTTAAATAGTGTAGGGCCAACAGCTGGTTCCTGCGGAACCCCACGATAACATTTTGTGACCTGTTACTTAGCCAATTTTTAATTTAATGTGTGCCATCCTGATTTTTATATTGTTTTAGTTTTTCAATCAAATGTTGTGTGGTACTAAGTCAAATGCCTTATAGAAGTAAGTGCCTTAACGCTATTACCTTTATAAACCAAACTTGTAATTTCATTAAAAAAAAAAAATCAGGTTAGTTTGACAGAATCTATTTTCCATAAACCTAGGTTGATTTGCATTAATTACATTATCCTCCTTTAGTTCTTTATTAATTGAGTCCTATAACAGCCGCTCCATTTTCTTGCTTGTGATTGATGTCAGGATGACAGGCCTGTAATTACTTAGGTCATTCTGTTTACTCTTTTTAAAAATGGACATGACATTGGCTTTCTTCTGTCTTCTGGAACTTATTGAAAATCAGCATTAATGGTACAGCAAACTCCTCAGTTAGCTCTTTTAAAATTCTTGGATGCATGGTATTTGGACCTCCTGACTAAAAAAGTCTAACCTTATTGCTTCTTTTTAACATCCTCCAGAGATATAATAATGAAATGGGAAGAGTGTTATCTTCATCATATGATGAAATTATATAATCTGTTTTTCCCCAAATACATAAAAGAAATATTTATTGAATACTCCTGTCTTTTTGCATTATTATTGATGATTCTACCATTTCCATCTAGTCATAGACCAGTATTATTGTTAGGATTCTTTTTGTTCCTAATATACTTAAAAAAAAAACCCCAAAACCTCCTTACTGACCTTAACTGTGCTGGCCATGGATTTCTCCTTGTGTCTCTTGGCTTCCCTTATCAATATTCTACAATTAATAATTTCTGATTTTTATTCATTATTAACTTCCCCTTTCTTCCGTTTGTTATATATATATTTTTATTTTTTACAGCTGCCTTCACTTCTCTCTAAAGCAGGTTGGTTTTTTAACCAACACCGCCTTTTTCCTTGATTGTGGCTTTTTGGGCATCTAGCAAGGTGCACTAAAATGATTCCCAATTATCAGTCACATTTTTCTTATTGAATTCTTCCTATCACCTGATTTGTCTCTATTGTTTTCAGCTTTGTGAAACTGAAACTATTAAAGCACCAAGTATATATATATTACTGGTCTGGACTGTATTCTGCTTGCACATAATAAATGTGATCAAGTCATGATCACTTGTACCAAAGCTACCATTAACTTTTAGTTTTGTGATAATTTCCTCTTTATTTGTTAGAATAAGGTCTAAAATAGTAATTCCCCATGTTGGATGCAACACTTTTTTGTTAGAAAACTGTCATCTATTATGTTTAAAAATTCTAAGGGTGATTTAGTACTGGCAGCATGAAACCTCCAGCAAATGTCACTCAAATTGATGTCCACCATGATCACACAGTTTTTCTTCCTATACATTGTAGATAGGTACCTAAGAAGGCGGTCATCCTGCATCCTGTTCCCTAGTGTGATTTGGTGTTCAGTAGCAGATCCCAACTAATACTCTATCTTGTGCTTTATCTGTTAGGATGTTGATCCATAAGGATGCAAGATAATTTTTTTCTGAGTTATTAGTGACTCGGAACCATTTTTATATGGAGTACCACTCCCTTTCCCCTTTTGCCTACTTGATCCTTCCTAAATAGGTTATAACCATTGATTTTAACATTCCACTTGTGTGAATCATCCCACCAGGTTTCAGTAATGCCAACTAGATTGAATTTATGTTCATAAATTAGCAGTTCCAATTCCTTTTGTTTATACACCAGTCTTAGGAGCCTGGGTAATAGGCAATTAAATAATTTCTTCTCCATGTCCTTTGGTTCCTTGATTATTGCTCTCAACATCTTGATTTTGCATTGAGTGCTCATATCTTCACTCTTTTTATCCTCCCTTTTTGCTATTAGTTTAATTCCCTCCATCCATGCCTGTATTGATATGGGCCCCGATGATATGTGACAGCCTAAATGCCCTGCAGTATTCCTTACTGCTGCTCCAAAAAGTGTTTCTGTCCTAGTACTTGTGGAGATAAGTAGCCAGGGTTCTAGAGGCCTCAAGCCAGCTGATCCTTAGGGTCACAGAGCACTTCTGGATGCACTAGCTGGGTCCCAGTCTAGCGTTCTGTTGAGCACTGGGTCATGTCCTGCCCTATTTTTTCATGGTGTAAGGATCCATGGGTCTAAAATTTGGGGTTGTGAGGTCCTGGGCGACCACTGCCTCCTTGTCACCACTGGGGAGCCAGCTGAAGCAGCACCCAACAATTACTGGGAGAATTAGGCACAGTAGCAAGTACTGCCCAAAGATGCCAGAGCAACAGAACCTTGGGGCCCTATGTTCGGTCCACACCAACTGTTTAAACCAGAAGTTACCCCAAGGAGCAGTCTGAGCAACAGCATAGATTCTGGCTTGCTACCTTGTCTTTCACCCCATCTTGCTCCTGACTCCTGCCTTTCACCCAGGCCTGGCTTGACCTTGGTACTCATCTCCTCACTTGGCTTGGTAACTAGTCTCAACTCCTGCCTTCAACCCTGGCCCAGCAGACACTACTGTCCTGGACACTGAAGCCCCAGCCATTATACTTGGATGATGTTGAAGGAGAAGATAGCTCCCTGTGCCCCTTTTCCCACAGTGTACATGCACTTAATACACAGGATTAAATAAGAAGTTCAGTAAAATAAGACTATCCAGTTAGATTGCGGAGTGGGGATGGGGTAGGTATTCATAGGAGGCAGAGAAGTGACTGAGACTCCTCCCTAACCCATGAATAGCTGAGAGGAATGACAGCTTTACCTGCAGGTTCTTGTGTAAGACGTTTAACCCTTCCCCAGTTTTAAATTTGCCTAACTCAGATGACATTAGCAAAACCCATAAATTTAATATTTGATTTAAAACCTAGTGGATTGAGCATTTTACACAGCAGCCTGCGGTTTAATATCTCATTTCTCTGAGTTCTTTATGATTCTCGTCCGTAGCCTCTCTCCCCTGCTCCTGAGCTGTTTGATTAATTTTATTTCACTTCAGTTTATTGCTTGGGTTCCAAGGGCACATTTGTAATAAGTGTAGGTACAGAGCAGTGACATCTGTTCTCTTGCCAGTTGTTGGCACACGTCCTTCAGCTTTGCATATGCCTACGGTAGCTGGAAGTCATTGTCTTCAATAGGAAACCATTGCAATTGGAAGTAACAAGTCCTGTCAAGTTGCTGGGATATGATTGCTATGAATATGAAGCATATTTTTATGAAGTATATTTCTGTATTATATGGGAGAAGTACTGAGGGGTATCAGAAGCCACAAAAAGTCTATTTACATAAAAGAAGAAAAAAGTAAATAATCCTTATAGGTCCCCCCTTTGGTTGTAAAATCTAGTCTGAGGTACTGTCTTGCACCCTTTCATTGAAATGTGTTTGACCCATGCAGAGAGAGAGAGAGAGATGGTCTATCTACAATAGGAGTCTTTGTCATGGTCATGTTTACAAAATGTCCCATTCCTGTTAGCTCTTAGCAGGGTAGATCAGACAGAGGTATGAATTTCATCCACAGAAAGGAAAAGCGAGCTAACAGCCTAAAATCTTAGAGACATAATCAATTTGAAATCTAATCAGTTTTTGAAAAATAAGTTAAATAAGTTAAATGCCTCTCAGCCCCCCACCAGTTTTTATGGATTTGGAACCATATTTTCATAATTTTAAAAACATTTTTCTCTCTATTGTTACTGTGTGATAAACCCATACACACAACAAGGGGGAATGGGCATGGAAGGAGGAAATTTCCATAAGACTTTCAATGGGACTTATTCTCCTAAATCCCATAAGTGCTTTGTGAAAATCTCTCCTAAATGATACAGAGGAAACAGTGAAACTGCTAAATCTCTGAGGAATTATTTAAGTTTAGTTGATATTAGGCACTCCGAAACCAAAATAAGTGTGTCCAAACGGGGTTTCTACTAATCTAACTGCATTGGTTTCTAAAGCAATTTAGTTAATCAGTTTTGTGTAGACCAGGCCTGACTCTACTCTAGAGCTCTGTGAATAATAGCTTGTTTTGGGTTCATTGGCAATTCAGAAAAATAAAAATGGTTTTGGTGTGAATCAAAAACTAAATTTTGAAAAAATGTTGGCAAATTGAAAAATTAAGAAAATCTATTTCTAGTTGAACAAGATGTTTAATTTGACCCTAAACAAAAATGTTTCCTTTTGATTTCCAGCATTTTTTAACGTTTTAAAATATTTGAAGGAAATTCTAAACTGAAAAGTAATTTCAAACCCCTTCCAGGGTAGCACAAACAAGTGCTAATAAAAGGCCAAACAAATCTTCAGAGTAATAGCTCTTCCGACCTATCAGGCTTCAGTGTAGTCCCCTTGTTGGCTCTACCTCAAGGCTCTCCATAACCTGCTCCTGTAGTGTTCTTCTTCTGTTGTTACCTGTCTGTTTAAACCCCATCACTTGGCTTCCTTCCACCAGAGAGACCAGTCTCTCTCCAGCTGAGCTCCCTCAGTCTACTTATAAGGCCTAGCTTTGCCTCCTCTGGCCAGGAGGCATCTCCTCCATGTGTGGAGCGTAACTAATTGGAGTTCTTTCCTTTTCTTTGCAGGTGATGGGGGTTAAGCCCCATCACACTGGTCTTTTGTCAACCCACTAAAAGATTAGGAACAGTTGCAGTCACTGCATTCATGTATCAGGGAAGGA
Source organism: Emydura macquarii macquarii (assembly GCF_026122565.2). NCBI lineage: Eukaryota > Metazoa > Chordata > Testudines > Chelidae > Emydura > Emydura macquarii. The sequence goes on from NW_027131390.1 coordinate 86,164,300, forward strand.
GCCCCATCAGCCTCTCCCATTCTACACCAGTTTACAGAGCTGGGCAGCCACAGTGCACACCCCCCATGCTACTCGGAGTTCTGAGAAGAACTGTGCTCCCTGGAACACCTCTCCACACCCTCCCACCCCCAAAATGATCCCTCCGTGCTATTCCCAGCTCAGGTGTGTGACTGAATGCCACCCTCTGGCCTGTAATGTGACGCGTGTTCTTTGTGGTGACCTACCTCATATAATCCAGCTTGGTGCATGTATGCATGAGCGTGACAGAGAGAGGTGATTAGAATTTCCTAGCTTTGAAACCTGTCTTCTAACTTTGCCTCTGATATGGACTTTCTTTGCTGCCTTGGCCAAGGTACTTAATTAGCCTGCTTTAGGAATGTAGGCTGCGTGGTGTAGGAGATAGGTCGCTGGACTGGGATTCTGAAGATCTCTTTTTAATAACTAGCTCAGTCACAGACTCTCCTTTGTGATCTTGGGCAAGTAACCTAACCCTGTGCCTCAGTTCCCTGTCTGTAAAGTGGCAACAATCACCTACCTCAGAAGGGGCTGTGAGACTAAATCCATTAATGACTGTGAGGCATAGTTAGAATCTCTCTGTCTCCATTTCCCAAACTATAAATTGGGAATTAGATTCTTTACTTACCTCAGAGGGATGTTTGAAGATTGATTAATGTTTATAAAATGCTTTGAAGATGAAGTGTTATTATTTATTTATTTATTTATTTATTACTATTATTACTATGGCTCTGTTGTTCCACTTGGCCTGAGATCCACTTTAGCTTTGTGAAATTATTTCTGATCTCACACCTCATTAGCACAGGGAGGCGTTTGTGTTAGTGTCTGTGTATAGGTAGATAGATGGCTACATACAGAGAGAGAGAGAAATATATTTAGTAGTGAGTGTAATATCAGAAATTATATGTTTGCACACATATATAATGTCAGTTAAAAGTGAAGCAGACAAACCAAAAGCATTGCACATTTGTGTGGGTTTTTTTAGTGCTCGAGTATTGTGAGTTTTACTTGCAGGGAGAGCTTCTTTATTTCTGTCTCTCTTACTTTAATGATGATATAATTCAACTATAAAACACATCTGACTGGTGCTATCCTATGTTCACACTCTACAACACAAAGTAGTCATAAATCACATACAGTACAGTAAAAATGTGACTGCAATTTTTTTTCTTTCCTGTGTTCTTATTCATAGGATATCAATAACTAGAGTGACAGCCGACATTTCTCTTGCTAAGAGGTCTGTCCTAAATAATCCAAGCAAGAGGGCAATAATTGAACGGTCGAATACCAGATCCAGTTTAGGTAAGATGTTAGCACATGTATTGCACTGCACATAGTTACATCCTGGAGGTTTTAAAATGTCATGAGCCCTTCCATTATAACTGTGAAATGCCTGTAACATCAGCCACTGGAAACAAGCAGGTTCTAGCAGGAGCTGGATTGCAACTTCATGGCATCCCATAAAGCCTGTGGGATTTCCAGATGAAAGGCCTTTTTAGCAGTTCACCAGAACTTTTCAGCACCAGTATAAATCTTATTCACCTAAGCCTTATTGATTGCCCATGAAAGTCAGTAAGAAGAGTCTTTCTATTGACACTTTGGATAAGGCTCATAAACTGTATCTGAACTTAACTCCAATGATCAGTTCCCCTATTGAAGCACCGAGATTTAAATGGGTAAATCCAAATTTCACATGTGCTGGTGGGAGAAAAAGATTCATGGGGATAAAATTCACCCCAGTCTGGACTGGCTGGACAAAGCTCCGTGCATTACAGAAGTTTTATGTTAAGTGCCTAAGTGAAACATAAGTAATGCATACTTAGAACCTTTTCTGGGCCTTGTACATTAATGTTTGCTTCATTCTGAGTGACTGATTTTGTATTTTAAATCACTAAGAAAACAATTGTGAAATGTTTAGAAATAATCAGTTTGGTCATGTAACCAGGTTAGTGGGGAAACCATATTTCCTCTAACTGATTTAAAGTGTCTGTCTGTGGACACCTAAAGTAACCTTGTGCTTTATAGATTATTGAAGTAGCAGTTAGGCAGAGGAAACGCGTGACCTGTTGGCACATAACTCTTTTCTGTATAATTTACAGGCTTTAATTTTTGTTGACTGTGTCAGTTTAAAAGTTGAAGAACTGAGAGGGGTCAGGCAATGAATCTGAGGTGTCATTTACATGGGAATGTGTTTGTTCCTTTCCTTTACATAAAAATGCATAACTCTTACAAAAATGGCCCACCTGTAAACATTGCTATTTGTGCCTCTTTGGTTAACACTCTGTCAGTATTTAACATAAACAGCAATTTTCTGCTTGGCTATAGAAATACGGGGTTATATGCTACTGCTGTTCTTCAGGTAGAACTCCAGTTAAAATCAATGGATGTTTTGTGCACAGATCAAAGTTAGAATCCTTTCTTTGCTCAGAAACAAAAGATTTCTGGAAAAGATCAAATTAATATTACCTGTTTCTAAAATAAATAAATAAAGTCCTGTGTGACTCCTAAGGGACTTAACAACTTTTGAAAAGCCCACCGAGTGTTAATTTGCTGGTAGCATACATATATTTAATTTTGTGCATATGCCTAAATTGACTTTATAAATCAAAACAGCAAATGTGTATTTTCAGGATAGAATAGATTGACTACAAAGTAGCATTTTTCATTAATAAACTTTTATTTAATTTTTCCAAATACAACAAATACTCCAAAATACCAGATTCATCATAGTACAAAAGTAAATAAGGAGGGTTAGTATAAAATGAAGGGAAGGATAGTAACAGATCTCTCTTCAGGGTCTACATTAATCATTGACCTCTAAAAAATCAGCTCAAATTGCTTCAAATTTTTCGGGTATTCCCTTTCTGCAGAATGCCAGTCGTTCATTAGCTGCAAAGTCAGCCATATCACTGAGCCAGGCATCAATATTTCGTGGGAATCGACTTTTCCATTTTTGCAGGATTAATTTTTTAACCACCAAAGCTGCCTGTTGGAACCGTGTTGCCTTGTTATCAAGTAATCTCCAGATATTGGGAATATATCCAAGAATGAAACTGAAGGGGGAGAGTTCCAATTTAGCACCCAATATTTAGTTGGTCCTTTGACACACCTCAGACCAGAAATTCTTGATATAGAGACACTCCTAAAACACATGAGCTAATGTAGCACCAAGGCAGTTACATTTCCAACAGCAATGAGCATTTATGAGGCCCATTACCATTAGCCTATGTGGGGACCAAAGTAGCATTTTTAAAAACAGTCTCAAAATGTATGCTCTGTACTTGTATCACCTGTTCTAGTCTCCCGTGTAAATGACAAATCTTTATTTATACATGAAGTCCATATATTGTATGTATACTGTACACCAAAACCAGTGGCATGTGTGATTTTTTTTTTTCTAAACAGTATTGGGGTAGGGCAGTTATGACCTGTTTGTTTTTCTTGTTTAGCTGAAGTGCAGAGTGAAATTGAAAGAATCTTTGAGTTGGCAAGATCCTTGCAGTTGGTTGTTCTAGATGCAGATACTATCAATCATCCAGCACAACTTATTAAAACATCTTTAGCACCAATTATAGTCCATGTTAAAGTGTCCTCTCCAAAGGTAATTATGTTCACCTTTAAAATATATGCATTTACTTTTAAAATGTTACATGCTCATTGTCCTCTGAGATAGGGTGTTTTCTCTTTCCACCTCAGAATGCACATGTTGACACCAGTGAGAACTTTGTGCTCATATCAGAAGAAAACCATTCTATTCTACATAGGTTCTTATACAGTCCCCATCACTGTAATATCTGAACCCTTTTTAGTAGTGCATTAAATGACCTGACTAACAACCGCTTCATATGGTTCCTGTTTTATTTTTTTTCTCATTTTCCCCCTATGAGAGGAATCCTTCTGTGTTTAAAATCCTCATGCAACTATTTACCTTGAAAACAGATACTTATTTTCAGTTACAATTGTAGTGAGTTTAATGTTCATGAAAGGTGCTGGATTCACAGCCCTGTTGATTTAAGCCCTGCATTTATTTTCAGAACAGGTACCATCTCTCCCCATCACACCTATGTGCCTTAACTGTCCCCTGGAGGGCCACCTCTAGAGGTGAGAGGTTAGATCAGTCCTTTTTATATACCAATCAGGATACTAGTTAGTGCCCGTTGTGGTTTTTGGGATGTCCTCTGGGCTTTGCATGTAGAGCACAAAAGTGATTTTTTTTCAAGTGCTGCTTTAAGGTACCTAATAACCTTTGCACAATCAGGCCTTGTCTGTATTAGTGCACCAATTTAACTGAAGGTGTGTTTTTCTAAATCAATTTAAACCTGGCTTATATTGATTTTAGCTTAATTTGGTTACTAGCTAAATTAAGCTAAAACAATATAAACATGGAGGACATTGATTTAAGAGTGTCCACGCAGGGGTTTGCACCATTTTGCATTTAAACAATTTTAGTGACATTTCTGTAAGTTTTAATACAGCCAAGGCTGTAGCCCTATAATGGAGGACAGATAGTTTCCTAATGGTTTAGCAGTCAATACCTGAGTGCATGTGTTCTTGTACAATTCGTTTGTTGTTACATTAACTACTGGCAGTTAACTGTTATATACTGTTATCTAGCATTATACTTCAGTACCATAGACTTTAGGGTGAATAACTTCTTTCAGCTCCTTCACTCATTTTTCCGGAAAACAAACATTTTTTCTAAAACTATAAGGCCAAACCCTAACATGGTGCAAATAGAGCTATGGTGATTTATGTCACCTGGAGATCTGGCCCACATTCTGGAAGGAAACAGTATAATTTAAGTTGTAACAGCACCCCTTAATGCACTTAAAATAATATAAAGTTCTTAATGTAAACTCCGTATACATAATTTGCATATTCTCTACTGTCTGCTTTGAATTTTCCTGCTGTGGTGCTGGGTGTACAAGCTACACCCATTCTATTGAGTCAAATGGAATATTAACTGGAAGACAGCACGGCAGGTGAGTGGGGGAGGATCTAGAGCACAAGCATTAAGGGTACACTTTTCTTTTTGTATCCTTTCACCCAAAGGCTTGTGAGCAGCGTGTTTGATACTATAATTTTATTTTATAGTTTACAGATAAATAATTTAGAATTCCTAATTTCTCCCGCCCCCTAAATTCTATTAATGAGCATACTGCAGGAAAAAATAATGAGATAATATGAACTGTGGGTGTTATGAAACCTCCTCTCTCAAAATATACTTCAGAGTAGATTGTCGCCATAATGCCACTGTTGCACAGCATAATATACTATTTCTGTGATGCTATAATCAAACTGGTGCATTTCCATAATTTTCAGGGGCCATTGGAAAACAGAAATGTATTTGTTGACAATAACCTAGTGCTTAGAACCAGAACAAAGCAAAATCACAGTTTAAACTGCATTTGAAACACATGCTCTGAGTTGAATCCTGTGCTGAGATTAACGTGCACAAATCCCAGTGAAGTTAATTGAAACATTTGTGTCTATGTTTGAGGGCAAAATTTGGTCCATTATATTAAATGTAATACAAATAAGAGTTTATTAACTTGGTTAATCTTGTCATTGGTATTGGGATCTCTTGTGTCTGGGCATGAGTGACTCTTATATGCATGTTTTCATCTTTTCCTCTATCAGGTTTTGCAGCGACTGATTAAATCCAGAGGAAAGTCACAAAGTAAACACTTAAATGTTCAGTTGGTGGCAGCTGATAAACTTGCACAATGTCCACCAGTAAGTACAGAAAAAATGATCAAGCTTTGGTGACAGTTGGAGTTTTGTGCATTTCTATTGTGTTTATTCTTGATTATAATTGAATTCAGATGTTGTCAGGTGATTTTATGGTAACACTGAAAGCCCTCCAATCCTAGATCAGCTTTATTGCTAAGAAAAAACCTAATGCTGTTCAGTCATTTTTTATACTCAAAGAAGTAGCCGGTCTGGGGCCCCAAAATAATCTGCATCTCAAAATTGAGTTTCTGGCATTTCAGCAAGGAAAGATCTCAAAAGATCGTCGGTTGAGACATTCTAAGTGGCCCAATGGAGCTTTCCAATTATTGCAAGCCACCTTGTCAGGGTCGTGATTAACTGTTTTAATTGATGCGGAGTCCTGCAAGTAGCAGGCCTGCAAGCTGCCCCAGTTGTTTAGGTCAGCTGGTGCGGGATTAAGTAGTTTTCTCTGAGGGGGGAGAGGTGTGTGTGTGGGCGGGGGGGGAGGGGAAGCCCCTAAAATTGTTTAGATGTTTGAAACTCAGGCCCAGGTTTTGTTGCAGAACAAACCTTTTTGTTTAAATGCACACAGATGGAAATTTGCCTATATGACAGCCCCATGAGAATGAGCTTGGTAAGACACAACAGTCCGCGCCACATCATAGTGTCTCATTGGGAAATCTATCTTAGGGTTTTCTAGAGCATCCATTGCAAAAAGCTGCATGGAAAAATGAGATTTATAGAGTGAGACTATAATGGACTTCAAATAATAGAATCCTCTCTGCTCTTCCCAAGTTCTAGGAAGTTCTATTTTGCATATACTACATTTCTAGATATTCTTTTTATCAAAAGTAGGATCTTGAAATGGGAACATGTTTGAGCCTTTGGATCTGGAAAGTAGTTACCTTGTCCTGGATGTCCAGATAACACTTATGCAAGGACCATTTGACTTCAATTATAAATGCCCTTAGGGAGCTGACCCCAGTCTGAGTGGCTTTTATGTTTCAGTCAATAGAACTGATGATTTTTGAATGTGTTTGAGGTTTAATCTGAGTCTGCTGTCATTTAATGTTAGCAGGGGTTTGGGGTGGACTAAGCAATAATTTACTGTAAAAGTTAGAGGGAATTGTGTGCTGCTGTAAGGCTTCCAGCTACCAAGCAGGAAGCTGAGTAAGGATCTCTCTATTCCAAGAATAGAGAATGATGGGAGACCTATAAGTCTCAGGAGCTAATGGGACAAGTCAGTGTGTCATCCAACAGTACAGGAAGGTGAAGAAGCAACCACTGTTTCTGACAGGATGCCAGCTAGTAATTTGTTAGACAGAAGAGATGCTTCCAAACATCCAAGGGCTGTTTCTGAGTCCATTGTCGAGAAATTGACTCTGTGGTTATGTCCAGACTTGGGGGGAAAGTGTGGGTTTCTTTTTGTTTGTCTGTTTAATTGAGTGAGTCCTGGTGTACATGAAAATTTGCACAGAAATAATAAAAGGTGTGAATTCAAACCAATTTAGTTATTTTGGTGCAAGTTCATGTGTGGACACTGTTATTTGTCCACAGTTTAACACTGTCCGCAGTTTAACACACTTATAATCACGTTAACTAGCAGGGGTTGACCATAACCTGATTGTAAAGAGTTAGGCTTTGTCTAGATTAAAATGCAAAGATATGATGGTAGCAAGTCTTAAGTCTAGTGTAGACAAGGCACACTGCCTTTAACATGTGCTAGGCTCCCCCCCAGGCTTCAACTCAGCACATTTAGCACAGTAAGGCAGTATGCTTTCTTTACACTAGACTTTAAAGCATGTTTGTACAGGTTAGGTGACGTGTTAACACTACACCTGAAATTCTAGTCTAGACAAGACCTTAAACTGTATCTAGTTAAGTGGTGGGTCAAATGGTGTTAACTACCTCAAGGTTCCTAACTTGATTTAAAGAGACACCTTTCTTCATAGGCTAGAGAACTCTTCTGTCATTGTAGTGGCCACAGGTAGGGTAGTTTCCCAAACTCAGTGTCAGTGAAGAGGAGAGTCTCAAAAAGCACGCCAGCACATGTGAGCCAGTTCAAACAGGAGGAGGTGGAAGGCAGCTGATATCATTGCTGACAACAAAAGCAGCAAAAATGTTGAAGCCAAGCTGTCTGTTAAAGAGAGGGTCAGTTAGGTCTTTGATCTGTCCCCCCAGACCTCCCCAGTAGGGGATCTGCTTCCTCCTCTCCTTTCCCCACTGGCCCTAACAAGGGAACTGGGAGTATCCCTGGGCTTTCACCCCTTGTTGCAGAAACTAATCTCCTTTCTAACCTCCTTCTGGTGGTAGCACCTGTGGCATGGGCCCACTCTCCCCACCCTCCTTCCCACTCCCTCTGTACACACCCAGAGGCACCTGTTCTCCTACCCCCTGCAAACATTCCAGAGCTGCCAGGGGGAATGGTAGATCCCAGGCCAACACCAATGTGGGAAGGACAGGCTCAGGTATGTACGTGGGAAGAAACCACCTTTCCCTCTTCCCCATGAACATGAACCAGTTCTCTTACCCACTGGCTGTCTCTTCAGGTCAAATCCCTTCTTCAGGCATTGTGACTGGGGGTCCCCACCCAACTGTATCCCCCTTAGGCCATGTCTACACTATGGGTGCTATAGTGGCATAGCTACCGTGTTGTAGCTATGCTGCTGTAAGACCATAGTGTGGACGCAGACTACAGCAACAGAAGGGGTTTTCTGTCACTGTAGGAACGCCACCTCCCCAAGCAACAGTAGCTAGGTTGATGAACGCATTGAACTACGCTGAGAGTTAGGTCAGCATAGCTATGGTGCTCAGGGATGTTGGTTTTTCACACTCCTGAAGACACCAGTTCTGTCAACATAAGTTTTAAGGGTAGACCAGGCCTTAGACCATGTCTTCACTGCAAGTGAAGGTGTGATTGCACCATTGGTAGACATAGCCATGCTAGCTTTAATTTAGCTAGCATGGGTAACAGTAGTAATTAAGGTGTTATGGCACACACCATCACTAGCAACCCAAATAAGTATCCAGGGTTCCTGGCAGGCTTTTACTTAGGCAGCTAGCCTGAGTTCAATCCCAAGTCATCATGTCTACACTACTATTTTTATCCTTGCTAGCTAGATTAAACCTAACTGGGCTATTCCTGCTTGTGCTGCAGTCACACCTTCACTTTGCAGTGAAGACATACCCTTAGTAGAGCCTGGGCACAGTAGGGTCACTGCATCACAGGTGGCAGCTTTTCATCTGCTGTTGTTGCTTTCTTCTCCTCCTGCCTGCTGGAACTTGTGCCCTTCTCTTTGTCCTCTAACTGCTGGGAGTCAGGATGCCTCCTTTCACTGGATTTTGGAGCATGGCAGCGAAGAGAGGATGAATGATTTCCTACAGCAAGTTCCTTGCACGGCAACAGCAAGCCTGCTAACCTGAAATAAAGGACCACTTCCTCCCCCACACAGACTAAGTCTTTACTCTCTGAGCTCTCATTAAAAATGCCAAAATGGTGTGGAACAAATAATTGCAGATAATCAAACTCTATAGTTACAATATTGCCAGCTCAAGCATTTCGAAGTCATGAATTAGGCCCTGAAAAATCATGAAATTGGCTTAAAATCATGAGATTTATTTTCTTTTAAAAAGATATCAGCTCATTTGCATTTGCCCCTCTTGTTTTTGAGAGTTCACATTTTTAAGCTTTTCTCTGCAGCTGGTGAGGGCCAGAAAATTCCTTCTATTTTGTTTATTTGTATATGAAAGCTGAGATTTTCCCTTAATTACATAATTCTGGGAATTCTGGGCTTTAAGAAAATGCAAACATCAAATATTGAAGGCTCTCACTGAAATTATAAGCATTGTCAGCACATTTTATGGGAGCAAACAGGGAGCCTGTTATGAAAGGCAAAATGCCTCGAATGCTGTGTGGAACACTGGTGCATAGCAGATCTTTCCACAGCTTAAAAAAATTGTAGCAAGCACTCCCCAAGCACAGTCATCCTAGCACGTGAAGATTTGAGGCATTGCCCTTCCTTACCCTGCTGAATAACACCCCTTCTGGGGCCACTCAGCATTGCCTGCAGCATAAAACAGCCGCCTTCCCCAGCACAAGGAGATAGATTGTGCCTGCCCTGTGTGTAGGTATGCTGGAGGCAGGGCACCACTCCCTGCATTATGTCCCCAGTCTAGTGTTCCTACACAGGGAGGCTCCTGATTTAACCCACCTTGTACAAGCAGTGCCCCCTGCATATAAACATTTTTTTCTTGTTCTTAGTTATAGAACTGCCATTCAGGCTAGAAAGAGAGAGACCATACAAGTGTGGACATGTAATTCCTTAACAGCACTGAGTTGGAGAACAGCATGTATTGCCATAAACTGTCCCATTCTTCCTAGGAAGGGGGGCTTCTGTCCCATGCTATGTTAGAAACATCCACAACACAGGCTGGGAATTTTCTGTGTAAAAGGATAGGTGATGATCATCTGAGAGCAAAGAATCTACTCTGTCCCAATCCTTCCTTTTCAAGGCAATGACCTACTATAAGCATCTCTGATTACTGTAACAGTAGAATCTAGTGTTCACTCCTCTGTCATGCTGCTTGTGTTCCAGTCTGAGAGCACTGAAAGTTGTTCAAGCCATCTCAAATTTATATTGGGGAGTCCACTATATTATGTTTCTGTCTCATGAGTAATTTTCCATTGAATCATGTTGTCACGATGAAGGAAAGTAAAGGATATTTCTATGGATATCGTTCAGAACACATTAACTAAAATAATACATTATACAAGTTATGTATTTTTGGTTACTACTAGTATATATCAGGCTTGATTCAGACTGGAGTTAAATGGAGTCACACCTGCTCACACTGCATCTGAATTTGGTCCATGGTCTTCACACAGGGCTGTCCTTGCTGCTTGCATGTACAACACGATCTATACTGTTCACCAGCATATTTTTCACATTGGAAAAAGTGTTTATTCCTCTGTTTGCAAAGAGCAGTCTGTGCATATTTCACACGTGCTCATTTATTCAGGGTGTTCCTCTTGTTTCCGCTAAGGCTGTTCTTATCTATTGGATGGAAGTGAGTTTGATTGAAATAAATGGCCTGAACCTGCATGGCGCATGTCACAGCTTACCTAACATACAATAGCCCTTTATAATATCCACAGCGTCTGACTAACTCAGATTTTGTACCATATCTTGAGATTTTATTTAGACCAATTCCCAGAGACGTTCAATGAGACCCTATCTGAGCAAGGACTCAGTAAAAAGTGCAAGATTTGGACTTGTAGTTGCCATTGGCCAAACTCCATCCACAGATACACACATCAGTTTCCCACTGAAGTCAATTAGTCTGACTTGAATTTCACAGTTTTTGAAGTTGAAGTTTATTGAAGTTACCCCTAATTTACACCACTACTAAGGAAATAGATGTTTGTATGGGAGGACAGAATCTAGCCCCATGGTGAATACAATAAAAAGGCCATATTCTACTTTCGGGTATGCACACACAGCTCCCATTGGCATCACTGTAGTTGGACAAATATAATGAGGAAAATTGGGCCTTACTCTCTTCTGTCTCTTTCAGAATGTTGGTTTTCTTTTAATCAGTGGCAGCTTTTCTAGTCTAGCCAATAATAGCTGCGCCGAGCAACTGGAGTAAAAGGGTGGTGGCGGTATTATTTTTAATACAAACAATGGGCTACCTTGTTTAATCCTTTCCCACATTGCTGCGCAATTACTTGGAGCTATGGGTCATTCACATGGGTAAATATTCACCACTGTGAGTAAGGGTCACACAATCTAGCTCTATTTGATTGCTGAGGTTTTAGTTAAATTTCACAAGAGGAGTAAATTAACTAATAATTCAATTAAGTGAAAGTATATTGCTAAAATAGAAGGTTTTTATCATATCCCTGTACAGTATTGAATATCTTCTTCATTATAACATATGCAGTATATTTCACAGCTCAAATTCCAGCAAGAAGAAAATTAGTATACTCCACTCTTCTTTATGTATTGGGCATTAAATGTTTAGTGTATTTGGCTATATGTGAAATCCATCAAAAATTCACATTTCTAATTTGCATGGTGCTGCAAGTCATTGTTATGAAACTGGTTAGTACTGTACGTCTAGACATTATAAAAATAGTTGTCTTTTTTGGAATATTTAAATTCAGCAACTGCTTTCGTTATCAACCGCTCATTAATTTTTCACTGATGCTGCTTATGCTGTGCTAAGAATGCCTATCACTGCAGAATTCATTAAGCAGTAGCAGTTACTTCGCATGGCTTAATGAAACAGGAACTGTGCCAAGAATGTAGTTAGTGTGCTAGTAAAATACAGTTTATTTCTTTTTTGGATTTATACAAATGCTCAAAAACGTTGCCTCTCTGTGTGCTCTAGGTGCTTTTGACATAACTTAACATACATAGGAAATAATACCCCATCATATCTAAAGTGTAGCAACACAGTTAAGTATAACCTACTACCAGCAAGCCAGGTAATTTAAGATCTCAATTCCCACCTCACCTCACAATAATTCTCCACCTTTACAGTTCCAGCTGTGGAGTCCATTCCCTCTGGGTCCACCTGTATCCCTTAAGGAAGCTGGGGAGTGGGGTGTGGGAAGCCAACCCCTCTTCCTTTTCAGCCCCCTTCACCTTATACAAGGGGAGGGCGGTGAGGTGGGACCAGGATGTGAAGAGGGACAGCTGACAGCAGCCTCCTAAATAGGTGAATATGTTAAGGAAATAATGGTGACCTGCACTGTACAATTTATCACCAGATATTTTAGGTGAATAAAATTGCAGCCCTAACTAAACCACTCAATTATCTCCTGTCTTTCTTCTGGTGTGGCTGGACAATGGTAACATAGTAAACATAAGGAAATGAAAACACTGGTTGCAGTCCTAGCTATCTTAGGAGGGTATTCAAATAGATAAAATCACTTTGCATGAGCGTTTGTCCTTGCTTCATTATGGTTTAGCAAAAGCAACAGAGAAAATTTTACACATGAGCTTTTGTACAATGGATAGAGAACACTGCAATAATACAAACTGCTTAAGAAATTAATAATGAATTGAGCTATTACCAACATAGATACTATCTCTACTTTGCTCTTTACCATTGACCTGGAAGAAAATGTACAATTATCACTAATAAAGTTTACAGATGACACAAAACTTGGAGGAGTGATAAATAATGAAGGGGACAGATCATTGTTTCAGAGCAACCTGGATTGATTGGTAAACTGGGTGCAAGCAACAATGTGCATTTTAATTTGACTAAATGTAAATGAATACATCTAGGAACAAAGAATGTAGGTCATACTTACAGACTCAAGGAGGTCAATCTATTTATCTTAACAAAGAAGGCTAAGGGGTGACTTGATCACAATTTTTAATAGTCTATATAGGGAACAAATATTTAATAATTTGCTCTTCAGTTTTGGAGAGAAAGGTATAACATGATCCAGTAGGTGCAAATTGAAGCTAGACAAATTCAGACTGGAAATGAAGTGTAACTGGAAACAAAATATCTGTACTATCTAAGAAAAGGGAGAAGACCCAGGAACCATTTACAGTGGATAAGATAAGGCTGATAAGATGAGGTAAAAAGGAAGTTGTGCATGGGCAGTGTGTGCTGTGCTGGAAATTGTTCCTACAAAGTTACCAATCCAATTCCAAAATGTGTGATGCAGTGTATAGTAAATACAGTGGAATGTATAAATGTTTATAAAGGAAAAAGTCTCTCTGTAACTTTAAATTTTTAATGTAATCTGCATCCACTGCGTGTATTTTTAAGTCTGATTAGCTCAGCCTAGCACTGTGGTATGCCAAGTAAAAACACCTAAGTGACAAAATCTAAAGTCAAACTAAGCTCTTAAAAAGCCAAGTGAAAAAAGGCCTAGAAAAAATCCCAAGAGCCTGTGGATAGAGGAGGTCAGATTAGATGATCATAGGGTCGCTTCTGGCCTTGGAAAGTATGAATTTGTGTATCCATAAAAACTTCTAAAGTAAAGATGATGACCTAAGTGGAAAATTAATTTTAAGTAGAATCGGGTAAATTGTTTTAATTCCATGGCTCTTCCCACAGGGTCATTTTTTGCTTATTCTCTCTCGGTCACACACATTCTTGCATGCGTGCTTGCTCTCCCTCTCTCTCACACAAACATGCATGGCTTGATATAGTAAAAACTTGAGTGATTCCTTTTGTAATGTAGTTTTCCTACGTAATTTTCCAAATCATGGAGAAATTACACTGTATTAGGATTCAGATTCTGCCACTTTTGATGACATCAGTGGGACCACTTTGCTACTTAACATGAGTAAGATGGCAAAAGTGGCCTTTTGGTGACATTTATTAGTATAATTAAAGAAAGCAAAAAATAAGATTTGTTCCAGATTTTCCTGCAGTTCCTGATTGTTTTTGATAGATCAGTTTCACATTTTCTTCAGTTTCCTCTGTGCCCTACTGAAGAATTAAAGGAATTCAATGTAGATTCTAGTACTAAGTAATTTGTGTCATTTCTGCTTTACTCTTCTACTTATTGAGAATATTTAACCATTTTCTTAATGTACTAGTCAGCAATAGAGGTTTATATTTCATAGAATAGTTACTCATTTAGGGTCTAATTCTGCCACTCTTACTGACATTGAGACTCGCATCAAATTAAGGGTTAAATGGGACTTAACTTATGCACAGACTTTGTGCTCGGCCTTTACACGGGGGTGAATTTCAATTTATGTAAGGGTGGAAAAATCAGGGATCTGCTCTTCCCTGGCTAGAGAGAATTTGTCATTATTTAGGAGTCCATCAGATATAGAAAGATAATCTACTTTATTATGGTGGTGAATTCTAAGAGACTCAGTTATAGTTACTAGTGTTCTACTATAATTTACTGTCACAAAGAGAACAGTAACATTCTGTTCCTACTGTTTTCTCTTCAACTACATTTATATATGAGCTGCTGTCACAGTTCTTCTCATGGAATGTTAGCTTAATAAAATCATGTTCTCAGTCCAAGTACTCTACGATTTCACATGCTATTATGGAAATACATTGCTCAGCTACATTAACTATTTTTTCTCCACTTTTTTGAGATGTCTGAGTTATTATATTATTATTGATGATCTTGTGCTCTGCACCATACAAATTGGGAGAGAGGGAGCCTGCCCCAAAGAGTTTAAAATCTATAGGCTCTACCATGCCAGGAACAGAACAGTTCATGGAAATTACTTAGCTTCCTCAAATCAGCCTGTCTCAAAATTGATGCTGTATTAAACACAGACAGTACAGTCCAAATACAACATTGCATATTCATATTGTTTTCAAAAGGGCTGTGTGCTTTTGGCTTGTGTGTACAGACCGTCTTAATTCAGGCATTTCCTAACTTTTAAGTGCTTGAATTTGCAACATTTATAATGTTTTAATGTATTTTGTGTGTGTGTGTGTGTGTGTGTGTGTGTGTGTGTAATATAGTGGAATACAAGATTTTATCAGCCTATGTTTGAAAGGATGCATTACTCATGAGTGGCAAAGCCATGTGTGAGTTGCAGGTAAACTGAGACATGTGCCAATAAAACACTCATACTGCGCTAAACGAGCATGATTTCTATTTAAGGAAAAGATATTACAAAACCGTATTTTAGGAATGGCTTAGAGAATTTTAAAGCTGTTTACTGGGACCATTTTTCATACTCCTCCACCCACTAATCAATCGTTATCGTGAGTCCATTTGTACATGACTCAGACAGTCATAAAATCGTTTTTCTGTAGTTAAATATGTCATGACTAAATTCCATTATCTCATGGTCCCCTAAAGCTAGAAGCAAAGATGGTTCCTACTTGGAAACTAGGAATCTACACTTTTCAGTAGGCTATAGCTCACTTTTAGTCCTGTAGGGCTGCAAAATAACTAGTTGTAACATCCGTGATGTTTTTATGTACAGAGAAGCTGTCACTAGATTAGCACTGAATCTTGCCCATCATAGTTTCATGTTCGGAATATGAGAGTTGGAGGAGGGGGAGATTTAATTCCAATTTTGTGCGGAGGAAGAGTCGATTTATCAAGTCGATTTTAAAAAAAAGATTAAAGTATCCGTTAAAGAGTTAGAGGAAGTTGTGGGAACTGGATTTGTGGGCAGACATCAGATGAAACAGTCAAGATCCATGACAAACAATTTACCATGTGGATATCAGCTTCAAATATTTGTGGAGCTACATGTCTCTTTAGAAAGATGTGTGTACATGTGTATGTAGGGGTCAGGGGGGAGCAGAGTACCGTGTGGTTTTGTGTGTGTATTTTTATTGTACCAATCACTATTAACACATGCACCTTGCAGTCCTCATCTTATTCCTGCCATAGTTCCATGGTTTATTTTCCCACTGAGTTGAAAGTGAAGGGGAAAGACACAGTTGCAAAACTTCACTGATGAAAATGCTGAATTTTCCCAATGGATTAAATTTGTGAATATTCATGAAATGTTTTCTTCAGAAAATGGGCACTTATTTTATTATGCATGTCTTGCAATTCATAAAAATTCAATCATGCTGTACAGCTCTAAACCACTTCCAGTGTGGATAGAATATGAAAACACTAACCTCATATAAACTGCCCTGTTGGTAGCCAGAAAGTCACAGGAGCTGCGTATCCTACATTCCTTTGGAGTTCAACAATAGATAACGTTTGTGTGGCATATAAGTGTCATCAGGTCTGAGGTAGTGTGTTGAGGTATTTGTGCTGGTGCTTAAGTACTGTCACCAATGAATGAGTTACTTTTTTTTTTTTTTAACTGGATCACAATTGCAAGACCTCACCAACTTCAGAGCAGGCACAGGGCCATCCAGACAGATAGACATAAATGAAGGCAGTTAAAAAAATGCATAAACCTCATATGTAGCTGTTGTAGACAGAATTCCCAGCTGTGAATGTTTGATCAGCTGTATGTCCTGAACTTCAGCGGTACTGCTAAGTAGAAATGCCATTTCTAATATAATTGCAAATTGCATGAACTAGAATAGAGATGTTCTTCAGCTGCACAGTTCAATTCCAGATCTGAGTTCCGAATCAGGATTTTATTTGGATCATCATAGAGATATGAATCAGCCCCAGAGTTCAGAACCAGATCCAGATTTCCTCAGAGACAGGAGTTGTTTTGTTTTGGGCCAATCTTTTCCATTGGAGGGGTAGAGAGGGGTCATTAATGGAATCCTGCAACTTCAGCCATCATGGGCCTGATCCAAAGCCAAAAGGAAATAATTGAAAGACTCTCATTGACATCTGTGAGCTTTGGCTCATGCACTGTATGTATCTTACTCTTGGTCACTCTTAAAATCCATGAACGTAGTTTTCTTCTACAACCCCCACTTCCACTCATGATGGTATATCTAAAATTATTAGAATGGTCTGGTTCTATTCAATATCTTCATAAATGATTTGGATGACAGCATAGAAAGTACACTTATAAAGTGTGTGGCTGATATCAAACTGGGAGGGGTCACAAGTGCTTTAGAGGACAGGATTAGAATTCAAAATGATCTTGACAAACTGAAGAAATGGGCTGAAATAAATAGGATGAAAGTCAATAAGGGCAAATGTTTAAGAAAGAATAATCAATTACACAAATACAAAATCGGAAATAAATACCTAGGAGGGAGTAAAGCAGAAAGGGATCTGGGGGTTATAGTGGATCACAAACTAAATGAGTCAACGGTTGCAAAAAACAGTTAACATCATTCTGTGATGTATTAGCAGGGGCGTTGTAAGCAAGAAATGAGAAGTGATTATTTGACTCTACTCAGCACTGATGAGGCCTCAACTGGAGTATTGTGTCCAGCTCTGGGCAGTGTACTTTGGGAAAGATTTGGAGAAAGTCCAGAAGAGACCAACAAAAATGATTAAAGGTCTAGAAAACATGGCCTACGAGGAAAGAATGAAAAAACTGGGTTTGTTTGGTCTGGAGAGGAAAAGACAGGGGGGACATGATAACAATCTTCAAGTATGTAAAATCTTATCATAAAGAGGAAGATGTTAAATTGTTCTTCTTCGCCATTGAGGACAAGACAAGAAGTAATGGGCTTAAATTGCAGCAAGGGAGAATTAGACTAGATATTAAGAAAAACTTCCTAATTGAAAGGTAATTAAGCACTGGAGCAAATTACCTAGGGAGATTGTAGAATGTCAGTCATTGGAGGTTTTTAAGAACAGGTTGGATAATCACCTGTCAGGGATGGTCTAGTTGTTATGTAATCCTGCCTTGAGTGCAGGGGACTGGACTAGATGACCTATTGAGGTCCCTTCCAGTCCAACATTTCTATGAACCTATGATTATTTGGGTCTCTCTTTTTCTGCCCATAAAAAATACTGAACTAGTATTTTATTGTTGTGAACAGGAAATGTTTGATGTCATTTTGGATGAAAATCAGCTTGAGGATGCTTGTGAACATTTGGCGGAATACCTAGAAGCATACTGGCGTGCTACGCATACCACCAGTAGCACACCTATGACTCCTCTTCTTGGAAGAAACCTAGGATCTACTGCACTTTCACCATACCCTACTGCAATCTCCGGATTACAGGTATGAATATGTATCTTGGCCCCCAGTCACCAGTACAGGTCAGTTTTATTCATTATAGGAAAACAAAATAGTATATTTTATAAACTGTATCCAGTATTTGTTTCATTAATTACTATTTGCTGTTTGGCAACTGCCAGCAGTAAGAAAGCAAAATAGACCCACTTCATCCACAGAGAACCATTTCATCAATTGAGTGCACTGACTAGTTCTGACTAGTTTTGTTTTCGTGTGGAATATAATAGCCCATAACTCTTTTTGGCATGAGGAATAAACTGAGATAAATGGCACTCTGTAAATGGCTATTTTAGCTGTATAACAAAATTGCATCTTTTTATGTGAGAAAGTGCCATTAGATTTAAAAGTCTTTCAGACTGAAAATAAGCATGTAAAATATGTGATAGCAGTTATGCTGGTAAGAAATACTATAGTTAATGTTGCAGAACTTATTCTGCTGTAACCCCATTTTCACATGCTTATAATTTTCCACAACATTCACCTTTTGGGCCAGAATTTCCCGTGCTTGGCCCAAGATAAAGTTTCAGCAAAATCCCTTTAATCTGTTTGAGTTCATTGAGTGTAAATAAAATACATTTTTTCCCATTTGAAAAAAAAATTCTGACCATTTTTTTCCACAGGGATAGCTCAAAAACGGCGAACTTTGAAACTTCAAACGTGGCATGTAAATAGTCCTTAATGAGAAGTATGTGCTTTACTAAGTTTGAAAAAAATGTTTTTGAAATAATAGTTATGAATGTTTGAAGATGCAAGACCGGGAGGGAACGCAGTGAACATTTTCATTAATTCTGAAAGTTTCAGAAAGAGTTCTGCATGTCTGTGTACACTTCCTAATATGTGTCAGCAATAGAGCTGAGCAAATAATTTGTAATACATAATTCACCTGAAAAATTTAACCTCTGTTCTGCTCATGGCATATTTGGCGGTAGATCGTAATTTCTGAATAAAATGATTCAACATTCAAATTGATTGATTATTCAAATTTATTCAATAAATATATACAAATTATTCTGTGGATAAATTGCACAGTTGACTGCAGGTATACAGTATTTAGTAATCATATTTCTCACCAGATAGCTTGTTTCTGTTAGACCCAATAATTTGCATAGTATTGTTTTCCCTGATTGGATGAATGCACAAGCACTTGTGGCATTAGTAATCACATGAACAATTATAAAATATTCTTTCCATGCTCACTTAACTTTAAAATTTCAGTTTGCCATTCATTCATGTCAGGAAAATGCCATCTCTTGAATGTTCACCTAAGCAATCTCAAAAGGACTGTGGACTTGGCAAAAGGAAATTCTTTTAAATTATGGCTGTCCACAGCATTTTTTCCCCCAGTATTTGTTTACTTCTAGTCTAGTCTACTTTAAGCCCTTATGACTTTTTTTCTTCTCTTTATCAGCTATATTACCTTTAAATTACCTAGGAAATTGAATACAAAAAAAGTCAAAACCCCTATGTTAATGCAATACAGGTGTACATTTATGCACTCAGGTTGGGGAGACACAAAAGTGAAGATTGCACACACAACTTTAATTATGTTTCATTGCATATATATTTTATATATATAAACTGTGCCAGTTTGAAGCTCAAGACACAACATGCAATGCAACTTAAAAATACGTAAAATACAAATTATGTTCATGTCAAATATTAACCGTATGCAGTTGCAACCCACATTGTGTCACCCTCTTGTGGCTGGTCCACATAGCTGGATTTTTGTCACCCTTTAGTGGCTGGTCCACGTACAAGGTTGGCTTCTGCAACTGCCAGCTAATAGATTTAAGCCCTTTGGCTCAAATGGTGGAAGCTCAATGTTTTTAGTTCTGCAGGACCCAGTTTTTAACCCAACTTTCCAAGTGAGGCCAGATATAGGTTATGATACAGTCTTGCATTATGAGATCAGAGGATATCTTTTGCACAATACCTACAAACTTTAACACACATCAAATATATTCCACAACCTTACCCTGCATAAGAGGTGAAGAGACTGAGATCAGAATAACTACAAAATCAAGCCAGTAATACAAAGATATCTCTCTATCCAGTAAAGGAGAGAGCATATATTACAGATTAATTGATGGAGGGACAGGTTGCATTCACAGAGATAAATTGCAGAGATGTTATAGGTGTTAGACTAAGGAGTTAAGTAAGAAGACATAATAACCAGATATAAAAATACATATTAACCAAAAATAAAAACTATGATTAGCATATAGTCAATGTGATAAGACCAAATGGGGGAAAAAAAGATGAAATAAAAAGCCTGGGAATGGAATAGGACCTTGACATAATAGATATTATTGAAAATTAGGGGGAATGACAAAAATATTTGGGCTAATGTAATACTTGACTATGAATTATAAAGTTAAAACAAATTAGGTCATAGAGGTGAAAAGTAGCACTATACCCGAAAGATTGCGTAGAATAGATTTCATAAGAGAAAATTTCTGAGTTGAGAGGATTATACAACAGAATCTATATGGATACAAATATAAAATAATAAGAACATAAATATACTAGTAGCATTCTACTATTAGTCTTTGGATCATAAAAAAGGATATTGAGTGCATAATGGTAAGAGAGACGAGTCAACTAATTTGATTCCTGATCAACCTTTTGAATTTCTGTTCAAGATGATGGTGTGCTTAGTTGTGAGGAGACATGAGAGAATAAGAGTTGTAATAATGGAACATATCTGATGACATTGAATGGAATGTTGTTCCCTCAATATGGACTGTTGCCTCATTTCACCAGTTTAAAGGCAATAGCATGAACTAATTTTGAGCATGTGACCATGGACGGTTAGATATTAACCAATCACAATGGCAACATAAGGACAACACTACTTGGTAAATGGTCTTGGTGAAGGAGTTTCTGTGGAAGTTATTTGAAATATTTATTGTGTTTTAGTTATAAAAATCACTTAACATCTATTTCAGCTATCCTTCATGTACAGTACTTGGTTATACACTATTAGCTAGTAGTTTAAAATCTTTAAATAATGCTTAAAACGCTACACCTTTTGGCAAACCAAAAACTCCTTTTCAGAAAGTTTTCCCAAAACACTCTGATTTATCACAAGTTTCTAAAAGGAAGCAGAATAGAAATGTGACTGTTATATTCATGATCGAGGAGAAGAACTGATAAATGCAGTGTGATCTGAATTGATCTACTAATCGATAATACTTTTTACTGAAAGTACTCTGTAAAATTTTATAGGAGTATCATAAAAATACATTGTATTATGCTATATTGGTATGTATTGGTCTCCTATCAGCTTTGGGAATCAGACTATTCTCACATACATCTCCCATTGCAAATAAATTAAAAAGGAATTACAAAAGTGGATGGATTCTGAAGGACCTCAAACTGAGGCTCACAACTAACTTACAAGAGGTGAAATAAAATGTTATCTGTATTAATATTTGGATTCTTTGACATTTTTAGAGCCAGCGTATGCGACATAGCAACCACTCTACTGAGAACTCTCCAATTGAACGAAGAAGTCTAATGACCTCTGATGAAAATTATCACAATGAAAGGGCTCGGAAGAGCAGGAACCGCTTGTCTTCCAGTTCCCAACACAGCCGAGATCATTACCCACTTGTGGAAGAAGAGTACTCTGACTCTTACCAGGACACTTACAAAACCCATAGGAACCGAGGATCGCCTGGAGGATATAGCCATGATTCACGACACAGGCTTTGAGTTTAAGAACCTGGGAAAAATAGTATTCTTTAGTTGACAACTTGCCATGACATAGCTAGGAAAATCATCTTAATTTAGCAGGTGTAACATGGTTTTACTATGGTTACAAGCTGCTGTCATTTGATGTTTAACAAAAGGGTGGGAGGGGAAGAAATTCACCATGCCCTGATGTTTAGGATGAAATTAACTTGCCCAAGCATACAGGATTTTTTTAGTACAGCACTTGCATTTATAGCAGTACCTTTTCTCCTCACTAGATATTAAACACATAAGTTTGTAATTTAGGGTACTTATCAAGGCACATACAAAACAATTTCCTGTGCTGGAAATTCCTAATGACCAGTTCCAGTTGGAACCAATTTATAAACCAATTCCTGTTGGAATTTGGGTGAAATGACTGGAAAATCAACTTGAACATGTTGCAATCAATTGAAAAAAAATTCAAATGAAGAAATAGAAAATTATGAAATCACTATCAGCCAAAAATTGGCTACAGTATTTGTTTGCTGGAAGCTAAATTTACACTCAAGGTTAGAATAAAACATTTTAATGTATATTCACATTTCTAAAATGGCTTTTTCCGACTAACCAAATGTAAACCGTCTATAATGCCAAATATCACAAATTAATGCAGCAGTTACAAAGTACTTTCTGGTTTGAAAATGTCTTTTTTTTTCTCCTGAAGCATATGTTGCAACAAAAGTTTTTTTGATTGTTTAGTTAGTACTGATAATTTTTTTGTGGTCAGCAACGATGATATGAACTTCAGCAACATGGAAAAGACTAGTAAGAATATGAACAAATCCAAGCCTAGCAGAAATTATGAGAGTTTGAGACTACATGGCTGTTCTTGTTTGGCTCATCAGAACACTAATAGGTACTTCACAAAATCCAGTATCAAACAGGCGAGATATGATGCTTATTCTCCTATTCACAACGTTCTGCCTTGTCAAATGGAAATTGATCCATTCTCCCAACCACATATATATGGCATGTACTGTACTTACATTCCCACACAACTGAGTACTTTCACATTACATTTTTCAGTCTCCATCTTTGAATGTCTGAAAATTCCAGCACCACATGAGAACCTTCCATAACCATACCGCTTTAGATTTTATTGATAAAAGCAGAATTTTTTTTCAAAACGCAAGTAAATTATAAAACAAAGGATCAGAAAGATACAGCTCGCAATAAAAAAAGAATAGCGTACCAGAAAAAGTCTGCTCACTGTAAAGTTATAGAGATGGCTTTTTTTAATTCAAAGGACCATGATAAAGTCTTTGGAGATTTTGCTGCCTTACTTCTAATGAACATTTCTTTTCACCTACTGACTTTTCAGTTTTTTTAAATGAATACATTTATGTAATTAGACCTTATGTCTTACATTATTAGTGAAGCCTTAGATCCAATATGATTGAAATAATTATTGTAATTGACCATTTTATACAACACACTGGTATCTTTAAGCATAGACTCTTTCTAAAACACCCCACAGAAAATGTTCTAAAATTGACAGAACTGTGTGTAAAATATCATTTTATGCTGGTGCATGTCAAAGCTATTTTTTGAACATGAAAGTAATTAAGTTTTTATATTTGCCTGTTTCCTTCCCAATATCTCCTGAAAGGTAGGCTATAAAATCATGGAGCACTAAACAAATTTCCTGAATGTTATGTCTTCTTCTTCCTGGACCAATTAACAAAGATGCTTTTGATATTTTTCCTCTGCTAGTGAGCCTGAGTATCTGGTTGGTGATGACAACTAGAAATGTAATTTTTTGCATATCTGGTACAACCAAAATGAATACATGTCTTTAGGAGCAAAAGATAGCAGATGCAACTCTGGCTTTTTGGACAGGTGTACTGCATAAAAGAAGCCTTTAAAGATCAGTCACTTGATGATTCAGCTGAGCCAGTTGTTAACAATTAAAACATAAAATACTTGCATCCACTGGAGTAATAAAATTAAGAATTAACCTGTAGGATTAGTTCCTGCTGCCCTTTTTCAGACTAAACTCCTACTGATCTCAATGGGAGTTTGGCCTGAGGAACTACTGCAGGATGAGCTCTCGGAGTGGTGGCATAAGATGCCATTTCTAATATTTTATTCTACAGCACAGTGGAGCATTCTCCAGTAATTTTTACAAGTCTTTGTTACATGTACAGCACACATATCTGCATGAGAAAGAAGGTATTAGGCAAAACATTTTTCTATAAGCTTTGACAGTTTCTTTTTTGTGTGTGCATTAAAGTATTAATTGCAAAGAATGCACTGAAATGTATAAACCTAGATTAGACAGCTGTTTATCTTTATTCTGTAGTAGCATTAGGGATCAGATCATTAACTGCTTGAAGATATTTGCATTTTATGACAGGTAACTGCAACACCACTAACATATTTTCTAGTAAATGAGATTACTGCTTTATCATTTCAGAGACAAAAATGTCATTTATTTTTTAAAGTCTTTAGAAGCCTTGTTTTTAAGTCTTCCATGTCACGTTAGTAAAGGGAAAGATCCACACAACACATATGCACAAAATCCACCTACTGCATTGTCTGAAGTGCCAAAACCATTTTTGTTTAATGGTCTTATGAAAATAACCTTTTGAAAGGACTCATTCATGTATATTGTCTTGAAGGAAAATTTTGAATGTTTACCTTAATTCTGCAGATTTATTTCAAGTTTACTTTCCTTTTTTGAATGATGTATACCCCCCTAGTTCTAATACTTATAAAAGATCCATCAAAGTTTGCTTGTTTTGTTTGCTTTTGTTTTGCAGGGAGATATACTCTTAAAAGTATATGTTTATATAAAATCTTGACAGGCATATATTTCATTGTGGGTAAATGCTATTGGGAATCTTTCTTTTAAAAATACTTTTTAAGAAACAAGAAAAATAATAAGAGCTGCAGTGCTGCAGTGCCATTTAAACTCATAGTGTAAACCATGGATTAGAATTTATACATTGTTAGCCAGTCATCTTGTGATTTTTTTTTTAATGAAATGGCTTTATGTGAAGTTTGTGAAATTTATGTGAAATTAACGTAGTTCTGAATGAGTAGGAATAAGACTAATTTTCCAATCCTGCTATAATTTCTCATGATTATTCTGACCTGATTATAGTAATGATCAGGGTTTTACTGCTAAATGCCAGTATATACACAAGTATTTATTTAGAACTGTTTATAAAATGTTGATGGTTATTTGTTATTTTTATAGATTTTTATTTAATACGTTTTGGGGTTAATGATAATTTAGGCAGCGATAGCCTATGCTGATATGACAATCTCAGTGACATGATCATCTGAAGATAGTATGCTTCAATGCATTCATTTGCCTGACTATAACTGAGAAAAATTTAATTTTAAAATGTGGAATGTAGGTATAAGAAATGTAATTGTTCTCCTCAAACTTGAATTATTGTTTTTTAATTTTACAGATTTTTTAATCTCTTTTACTATTTATGTAGTTGAACATTTTCCCCATAGGACAGGCAATTGTAAATTGGATACATTTTCTAACTGATACAGTATATTAAGAAATTATTGTTAAAAAAGGAAGATAAACTAAAGTAGTTCTGAAATCATTTTAACTTAAACACCATTGGCCATATCATGCCATCATCTTCTAAACAAAACTTTGTTGAGTTTAGTGAATCACTCTGCTTAGATATCCATGTACAATATGGCCCTAGGACCTACATTTTGCCCTCAAAGGTCAGTTTCCTATTGAAGTCAGTGGAAGTTGTACCCTGACTACTTATTTTTGTGCTCAGTAAAGCAAGAGTAGTTTTTGTAGCAATAGCTTTTGCTATTTATGCTACCTCTTTTGCTAGAGAACATTGAGCCTGATTCTGATCTCACATATTTCTGATTTACACTGATGAAATCAGATATAAACCAGCAATTGAGATAAGAAAAATGCCCAATGTCTTCAATAAACACATGTCAATAAATCATACTCAGAATGTTAGTGTTGGCTTTGCTGCAAATGGAAATAAACTTAAATGTATTTTTCCCCAGGTCTTAAAGCTCCTTTTACAATGACGCTTGGGTATTTCATCCTTTCTTTGTTCCTTGCTTTTTAAACTAGTGTTTGTGGGAATAAAGATTACAAGAAGGGAGGAAGGTAATGTAAGAAGAAGAAACTACTGGAGAGTGAGTGTTTATGGCAGTTCTCTTCTGTGCCACAAGCTACCTGCTGCTATAGTAGTGCAAGATAATGGTGCACAGGTCCATAACCTCAAGTTGTTTCAGACTGTAAATCTTCAGAATTCAACTTGGTCTCAATTCCACATTCTTCTTTGAACTTCCCTGGGGCTCACAGCCATCATTCATGTTTCTCTGTCTCGTTCTCAGAAGCCCACACTTAAGTGACCATTATTTTATTGTATAGTTATTTGAATAAACTAGCGCTGTTGGCTATTTGATCAGTTCATTTGCTTTATATAGGAATAATTAAAATTTATCCCTTGCTCATATATTGATTTCTGGATTCAGCATTCACAAAACTTGGCAGTGATTCCCTGTTGTTCTTGATTTTTTTATTTTTCTTTTAAGCAGAGTACATACCCTGACCAGTGAATGAAAAATTGGATGCAAAATTGTGTATAGTAGAATCTGATTTATGCAAACTTCTCTTATCCATAAAAAACCCTGTTGATTGAAATTGGGTTATGTTTCTCAACTTGGATGATTAGTTTGGATAAATGGGGTTGTGCTATAATCTATTTTGTTCCAGTAATCTCTCATGCCTTTAAATAGTAGTTCAACTGATAGTAATGGGGCTATAAAACACAGTAACCTACCCAAGTCCAAATTTGGTGAAAGTTACCTCCTGCTATCTTTATATTTTATTGCCAAAAGGGAATACAATCTTTCAAGAACAATCATCCATATTAGCCTTGTTCTATGATTATTTAAGCCCAACATATGCTATGTAGAAAAAAAGGGTACATTTTGATATCATAGAAAATATTTAAATGAATGAATTTGGACAAAGGGCTGTAAACTCTACCTAGAATAAAAAATTTGTTATAAATAATGGAGATAAACATGTTTTTCTGATTTGTGGAATATGCTTATGTATAAGTCTACAGAAACTTCCTCCTTCAATTCCTTTGATCCAAGTGAAGTGTTTTGGGAGAAGATAGACATAATAATGATGATAATAAAAAACTTAAAAGAGTTGATAGTTCTCTTTAGGTACATCTAGTAGCTATTTCCTTTTGAAATTATAGTGGCCAAAATGAGAGTAACCATTGACATCTTTTAGCTTGGTATTAGTTCTGTACAGTAGACTTGCCTTTTCGACACTGCCACTAGAATTCTTCAGCAATGAGCTACTGTTTGTACTTTCTGGGACTGGATCCTGCAGATGCTTACTGCTAACTATAATACTTATTAATGTTAAGCCCAGTAATAAACATTTGAAAGTTCTGACCAGTAATGTTGCATACAGTTTATCATATGCCTTACGAATATTTTCTGGGACATTATTAAAAAGAGAACATTCTATTGCCAAAATAACCCTTTATTATTACTTCTACTCTGTATTAGTACTAGAAAATAAAGTAATGTAGCAAGAAATTATATTGTACAGAACAAAATTATAGTATATATATTTTTGCCAATATAAAAAATAGAGCAAGGAAAAAAGCACATTTGTAATAGCACAAAATTACAAGAAATTCATTGTTACATTTGCCATTGTATTTTTGAAAAAGTAGGTACATTGTTGATCCAGTTTCAACTGATTTATTGCATTTTCCATCTCTTTAACTTGCTGCCTGACACTTCTCCAGCAATTTATTTTACAGTCTTGCAATTTGCATATGTAATTTGAGTTTTCCATGAAATTTTATTCCTCTTCATGTTAATTCAGTAAAAAAAAATCAATCTTTTAAAATTAGAAAGTTTCTTATAGTCACTTCTCTTCTTTCTACTCCCAAATTTTGAAATTATATGAATATAAGTGAGCTCTTAATTAGTGCTCATTTATAGTTTTTTGGCATAAATGACTGAAGAATATACCACTAATATGTTTGTAGTCCAAGGTCTGTAATGATCAATGGAAACATCCCCAACAAAATGACGTCCAGGGGCTATAGAAGTCATTTTTGCCTTTGCATACTATTGTGTGGTTGAGGAGAGAGGTTGAACTATGTAAAAGCTACTAAAGGGTCCATAATTGCCCACCCAAAACCTCCAGTGAAATCACTGGGAGCTTTATATATGCAAAGAATGCATGCTCAGACCTAAAATTTGTATACATTTGAAATAGGGCTGATTTTTTTCTCATGTACACTAGTAAAATCAATGGTGTTGCATTTGTGTAGGAGGAGAATCAAGCTAAATAAAATTCTGCATGTGCACTAAAAATAGACACAGCAAAATAATATAGTGAAAACAATCATCCAAACTCTGAACCATAGACCTCGGGCTCTTTACTTCCCAGTCAGTCTCTGATTATTGGCCAAACTGGTTCCCATTGACATTGCAGGGAGTTTTGCCTCTTACATCAATGCAGGCCAGTTCAGGCTAATTATGGTAGTGAAATTATTGCCTTTACTAAACCAAAAGAGTACAAATTTATATTTTCTTTGTTGCTGATTGGCCCCCTACCTATTTTTACTTCTATAGATACTGTATGTGTAGCATTCTACAAGGCATGCTGGGTAAAATATACTATGCAAATGTGTACAGTGTTGCATGTTTTGCTCTCCCTCTGCTTTAGTGGCTTTCAAGGAAAAAAGTGGTGTTATTTTTGTGAACAGAAACATTTAACAAAGAAAATGCAGACTGCATGCGTACAGTATCCTAATTTCTATGGATTTGTTTTATGGAATTTAGATGTATAAAAATGAACTGCATTAAAATAACTTTTTTCTACAATAAACGAAAAACTATCTAAATGTAATGTTTAAAGACTTTTAGTCTTAAGTCTGTTCTTTAATTGTACACATAATCCTCAAAGACCTAAATATATAAAACAAGCCTTTAAAAGGTTGGACAAATACTCAAAATGATCAAAAACACAACAGCAGAAGCCATTCAATATTATATGGAATCTTTATTGTTAACATGTTTGAACATTTCTGTTACCTCAGATTCAACATTCTGCTTGATGTAAATAATGTACAGTTAATAATCAATGAAATTGGGAGAAATGATGTACATTTGGGCCTCTAGTGTGAATGATACACTGTTCAGGAACACATGCCGCCCCCCAATGCAATTTACTATCAAACTGTCTCTACGGTCCATACATAAGGGAGAAACTCCTACTTAAGGCCTAATCCAAAGCCCACTGAGATCAATGATGAGACTCCCATGGACCGCAATGGGTTTTGGATTAGGTCCTTGATGTGTTGATCTATCAGTTTACAGACCAAAGCTAGTCCCATACAGAAGATTAGCAAATGACAAAAGAACATGTGTGGTATGAAGGAATGTGGGGAGGATTCAGAGTGAAGTTAAAACACTTTTTATGCTTTGTGAGAACTCCTTATTGAGTTCTTTCCCTATTGGTCCATTGGGGAGCAAGATGTGTTTCTCCACACAATAAACAGTGGGACTGTGACACTTTTTGGGGTTAACCAAGGTGTTCAGAATAAATTGTTGCCACTTACTTCAAGTGTGAGGAAATTTTGTCTGTGCCCACCAGGGGACATTCTCCTATAACTACCAGCTGCAAGCAATGCAAGCAATGTGTACACCCCACTCAGCCAGCATGCTACCACAAGCATTGCTCTTTTCCCCTCTACAGGCTAGCAATTTACATACTCTCACCTTATTACATTATAGTGTCCAATCCCTTGTCTTCTGGACACCCAAGAAGTACACCAACCTGCTGCCTCAATGGAAACAGTGCACCCCAGTTAACTGGCTTCACCTCTGTTCAACACTCTCCTTAGCACAAGGCACTTAGACATGTCTATAGTAAAACCAAACGGAAGTTTATTTAACAAAGATTGAGTTAAGCATTCCAATAAAAGCAAGAAAAAGGGTTTGGAAACAAGTTTACAAGTAAACAATAAACATAACATGCAATCTATAGCCTATGCTTATTAACAAATTACTTTCCTATGTAATAAAGTATTTCTTACCCAAATTTCAGTCCATACAGTGCTTGTCCAATCCAGAGTGCTGGGATCCACTTTTCATGAGACACCCATGCTGGCACAATATTTTCTCTGTAACACTGTAATGGATCATATATTATGCCCTTTTTTTTCTTGTATACAGTCCCAGGCTTTCTCTTTTTCTAATCGGGGTGGTTCATTAACTTTAGCTCAGCCCTGTGGGGTCCCATATTCAGAGTCGCTTCTTGGGGTCTTTTGTCTTTGTACATGCTCAGGCCTGCATTTGATCCAGACTGTATACACAAGGCTCTGGTGTGTTGAAAGATGTTGATTGTTCTCACTTTAGACTGAGGCCTGGTGTATACTTATTGGAAAATTCGGCTACATAGAGTAGCTTGCATAACTCCTGTCAACTTCGTAACTTCCATTTAGCACGCCGTGTCCACTACACTGTGCCGATGGGAAATGCATACCTGTTGACACAGCGCGATGCGTTTTTTGGAAGTGGTTTTATTAGATCGACTTCCAGATTGATTGATTGAGCAGATCTTCACTTCCGCTCAATCGATCTGGATAAATCGATCTGATGGCCAGCAGTCTAGACATACCCTGAGTTAGCTGAGACCCACTGAGCCTTGGGTGACATGCTTCATCTCCAACATTCTACAACATAAAAATATTTCCCATGCCAACATCGCACAATAACCATGACAATCAGCTAGTTCGCAATGTTCGTCAGAGACCACACACAACCCTCTTCAATGAAATAGACGGAGGATGGTCGAACAAAGTGTAATATACCAGCCTGGTGTGTCTGTGTCACAGGGGCCCAACCCCAAACCTGGCAGATCCTCAAGGATCCAAAGAGGGGCTATGGCTATCTGTACAGACACACTCTGCCTTTGCACTAACTATGGCATCTGGTGGACCAGTCCAGCTTCCTGGCAGTATGATTCCATAACACAGCTGTAGTCTGTCAGTGTTTTTGTTATGAACCTGCTTTCTGTTGAGGACAATATACAGTATCAGATAAGCCACGTTACTTGTATCTGATTTATTTAGACCTATAAGTTTATACTGCACATGCATTTTTCTGTTTTTAACATTTGAATTCAATCAGTTTGACTAAGCAGCACAAACAAGTCATGATCCAGATGCAAACACATGTGAGTTGTACTCTGAACTGTTTATTAATAAAGTGCTTTGAGCTCCTCCAATGAAATGGGATATAAAGTGCAAAATTATATAAGTATTATTTTATATTTATTCATATTATCCTAGATGTTAGAGATGGGAACGATTTATTAAGCCAGTTAATCCATCCCCTCTCCAGTTCAGGTTTCTTCCTGCAGGAAGGCACTGTGGCCTTCCTCGGAGCCTGGGCCTGAGGAAGGGCTGCGATGCCCCTGCTGGGAAGATCAGGACACTGTAGGCCACAGACCCGGGGAGCAGAGGGGCGGGGCCAGGACAGGAAAGGGTAGTATAAAAGGCCTGCCTAGCAGCTCAGTCAGGGCGAAGTTGCTGACAGAGAAGGATGTGACTGCCCCAAGGCTGTGGTCTGGGCCTGACCCATGCCCCATGGCTGTGTAGCACAAGCCGTCCAGTGATCAGAGCCTCAAGGTCCTGCCAGGACTGCCAGGCCCTAGTGACTGGGAGGGACCCCCTGAGGCCAGCCCCAACCTAGAGGAGCTGCTTGTTGCCTGGGACCTGATGGAGCTGCCTGAACCCTGTGTGCCAGAGGACCCATTGGGCCCCTGTGACTTGAAGGAGCTGCCATCCATTGATGGCCCTGAGGAGTTTCCAGACCTGCTGATGGTGAGGGACTAGTGGGACTCCTGCTTGCTGTCTAACCCAGTGACCTGGAGGAAGACCCCGGGCTCCAGGTATCCAGGTTCAGGGTGGGAGGAAGTAGCTCAGCAGCAGCTGATTACAGTTTGGCTGAGCTTGTGGTCACACCAGTGTCAGTGTGGCTGGAGCCCTGCTGACCTAGGGACAGACCCCCTTTGCCACTGATGGGGCCCTGGGCTGGGATGCAGTGGAGTCCGGTGGGCCTGCGTCCCCGCCTTCCCTAGCTACCCTGGGAGTGCTTGTCCCCTCTGAACCTACTGCCACAGAGGATACTGGGCATTGGGATTAGAGACTCCTTGCCTGCCCTGCCCCTCTTGGGGGGCTGGGGGCTACAGACTCATGCAAACCTGCTAACTCTTGCTTTGGAACAAGGCGCTGTGGCCTTCCTTGGAGCCTGGGCCCGAGGAAGGGCTACGATGCCTCTGCTGGGCCAAGTCACCAGTTTATACTTCCCTACAATATTTTCTTTTTTTTCTTCTTTTTTTCACTATGGATGAAATTCACAATACAGGGAGGCTGTGGAGTTTGGTTTTAGAAAAGAACTGAAGCAGCCTGGGGTTCATTTCAGCTAAAGGTACTATGAAGGTAGATTGTCAGTCGGAGTAAAGGCTTTAGGACAATCCCAGGAAGAAGAGTCATAAATTTCAGTGGTATTTAAAACTATGGGAAATTATTTGATTTTTTTAAGGGTGTTTTCCTGGTAATAAAGGTTTAATTTTATGCACCTTAAACCAAATTGATCCAAGTAATTTCTTTGCATGCTTCCAGTGGTGATGAAAAGCCTCACATTAATTTTAACTTGTTG
The DNA here is from genome assembly GCF_026122565.2 of Emydura macquarii macquarii. NCBI lineage: Eukaryota > Metazoa > Chordata > Testudines > Chelidae > Emydura > Emydura macquarii. Next base: position 86,197,069 of record NW_027131390.1, read on the forward strand.
ATCAGAAAGGGCCCAATAGATTTGTCATTCATGTTTGATGCGCTGAGTTAAAACTGAGTAAACTACAGGGAAGATGGGCCTCAAGTGAACGTTTTTTTTTATTAGTGTCACCCTAGTCCTAAACACCCTTTGTTCACATGGTAAAAACATCACTCAGTTTTAAATTCTATATGTCTAAGCTTTTGGTAGAACAAGAGGGTTGCATGACAGAAGTGAAGAACACTGGGAAAAATAGGCATGGAAGCTTGCACAAAGATTGTCTGTTCTAGGTTTGGCTCCAGCATGTGCTGTCTGTGTCTCTCTTAAAATTGCTGCAATAATCCATAAACTGAAAGAAAAAAGGATACTTTTCAGTTGCCCATCATTTCTGCATCCTTCTCACATATTGGGGTAAGTTCTATTATTAGTTCTGTATAAATCTGGAATAATTATGTTGACAATAGTGAAATTACTCCATTTATCCCAGTGTAACTTAGAACAGAATTTGGTCCTGTGCCTCTGAAATTTTCAACTGCACTTGACAGCAGAAAGAGGAATAATTTTGGAATCATAAAATTCTATTTCAGTTTGAATGGTGCACTTATGCTTATAAATGCCAACTTCATGAATTTAGCATTTTGGTAACATTACATGTTGCACAGTCTTGTAGGGGCTACTGTGCTTGCCTACTAAAGGCTTCATCCCATTTTTGGCTTTGTAGCTGTGACATGGAAAATGGTAACTATTCAGTGTCAGACTGTTTGGCTGTATTTCCTTTTGCATTAACTCTTCAGCCCCTACTGGGTGTATATTTTATCTAACTGTTATCTTCCAGACTGTCTCATAAAAGGGAACATATGGGCCTCGATAATTCAAGCAGTTGAACTGTATGAAAATAGACTGGTGCATTACATCTACACTGATAGATTATTGCAGAATGTTTGCTTTCCAATGAGACATTGATTGTTCTATTTGAGGTTAGATATAGCTAGATGTACCATTTTTAATGTCTGTGTAATGTACTGCTTTAGACCACATTTTGAGCCTCTGTCCTCTTTAACGTTAGGCATGAATAGCAATGTACTATCAGCGGTCCAGAATCATGGGGAAAAAGCATAAAAGGTAAATATTGTTGTCTTCATTGCATCCGAGAAGCAGTTTTCATTGACCACTGCTTCACAAACCAATGCTCCACAGACTAGTTTGAAAAATGCTACTCTAACACAATGAAGATTATTCTTCTGCATTTTGCTGACTATTGGGACAACTGATATTACATTGCCATGCATACTTAATGTTAAAGATGACAAAGCTGTAAAGCTATAAAGCAGTATCCTTACACTGACATTAAAATCTAGCTATTTTTAACTTCAAACACGACAATCAATATGTCATTAGGAAAAACATACACTGCAACAATCTACTAAGAGAGCTGTAACTTCCCAATTTATTTCCTTGATGTTCATGCACTTGAATTATTATGGCCCACATGCTTCCCTTCATTGTTTTGAAAATCCTGGCAGCCTGTAGAAGATGGAAATAAGAAGGAGCTGCCAGCCACACTGCTTCCACTAGTGGGCGACCACTGCATTAGAGAAGAAGGAGAAAAACAGAAGTCATCCCAGGAACAGAAGTCTCCAAAAGGAAAGGAACCAGAAGCCATCATCTGGATGATTGCCCCCACCCAGATAGAAAGGCAGATTAAGGTAAACAAGGAAGAAGGTGATCAGGCAGCAGGGAAGCCATTGAGATGCAACCCCGGGGGACCAGCCAGCACGCACAGGAACAGAGGAGACCAGGCAGTAGAGGAGTAGGTGAGAAAGGAGCATGTGATAGAGAAGCATGTGCATAGAAAAATAACAGATGGGAGGATGAAATGCAAAACAAAATAAGATTATGATTAGGGTTTTCAAAACTGACACTTATTAAAGATAGCTGAAGTATATAAATGTTTTCCTATTATTACTCTTCCATGTAAGCAATATTTCTAGTTGCCACAAGGAATTTGTGTCAATACCAACAGGATTGTAACTGGAAGGCTGGGTGGGGCAGTGGTCCATAAGACAAATCCTATCAGGATATGAAAATGTTTGAGAATCTCCTGCCATAGATGACTTGCAAAATTGTTTTCTGTTTTTAGCGTCTCACTAGAGATGGACAATGTCAAATCACCATGATGTATCACACACTTAATGCTCTGTATCCATTAAAAATCACCCCCAAAAAGATTTTTTAAGGAGACTATTGATCTTGAAGAGCTTTCATCTCTCAGAAATGAAAATATATGCCACATTAAAGGGTCTCCCTCATTGTTGGTCACTGTTAGCAGGCACAAAAATTGCTTCATGCAAAGCAACTGTACACGTGTGTGCTTATCAGCAGTCTTGAGGAAATCAGTGCAATTGCTGTTGAATCACACACGAGTGCAGCAAATTTTTAATTTTTTGTTGAAGGTGGTCTGGAATATATTTTAGAATTGTATTGAATAACCAAAACAACTAGAGTCAGAGGGACGACTGGCACATTTGTCATGTAAAACTTAACACATGCACTATGGTATGCTCTGTTCTTCATGTTATTCATCAAGTGATTCTAAAGTTCTTTGATACATTTCCAAATTGCCTTTAATAAAAAATCTGTTATAGCACTTAAAATAGAAAAACAGAAGAACATTGCAAAAATGATGCAGGCAACTTGAAGTAAAGGCAAAGTTCTTCTTCGAGTGCTTGCTCCTGTTGATTCCATTATAGGAGTGTGCATGCCTCCATGCATGGCTACCTGAACATTTTTCCCCTTAGCAGATCCCATAGGGCTGGCTCCGGCGCCCCCTGGAGTCCCGTGCACATGCTGCGGTATATGAGGCACTGCCGGCCGGCCGCCCTCTCAGTTCCTTCTTTCCGCCCGTGACAGTTACTGGAACTGCCTGCGCTTGCATTGCAAGCGCTTAATTCCCCGTGTTTTGAACTTTAAGCAAATTATTTTTTTTTTGTGTTAATTAGTTAGATTAATAACTGTTGTAGTGGTAGTTACAGACTTTGAGATAGTTTAACTGAGGCTTTACCGGGAGTAGGTATGCTCCGGTGTCATAGCTTCAAGCGTGCACTTCAGGCAGTAAGGCTTTCCCACTAAGTGACCCCCACTGCCTGAAGTGTGGAGAGGAAGCCCTTCGTAAGGAGAAGAATGGATCGATAAGACTTTCAGACCTCCAGAAAATCCGCCTGAAAGTCCGGCTCATGGAACCCCTGAGTCGGCTCCGAGCCAACCCGCTCCACTGCGATACCCAGTGTGCCATCGGTGCAGAGGGCACCATTGGCACCAACCCGACGCAGCACCGCGAATGGACGGAATCAGTGCTCGGAACGTGGATACTTCCCCGCACTGTCGAAGCAGGCAGGGTGGAGCACCTATCCGTACCAAGGTCGGATCACGGAGACCCCCTTCCATGAGCCAGCATCTCCAGCCAGGGAGCCTCCCCTGACTTTGCGAGTGGGGGAGCCCCTCGGCACCATCGACTTCGGTGTCCGATGGGCGGCAAGAACCTTGTTGGCCTTGCATACGCCACCGCTGCCCATACCTCCATGAGAGAGAAGGGTTTGGCGTTATGGGGAAAGCCTGCGTGGGACCCCCTGAATGGCTCAGGAGATCCCCGGTATGGGGAGGAAGATCTTCTGCAGACAGGTTTCCTAGAGTAGAGCAGGAACGGTCCCCTAGAAGTTATCCCAGGTTGCGGTCGCCGGACAGACCTGCATCGAGGTGGAGAGCAAAGTCGCCCGCCCGACACCGATCTCGATGCCCCGGCACTGGGAGAGGTCCATCCCACTGCCCCCTCCCCCCCCACGGAACCCCGCCGCCGAATTCCCCCCCGCCGCCGAATTACCCGCCGAATCCCCCCCCCCGCCGCCAGGGCCAGATGAAATGATTTCGCGGGCTTTATATGGCCCGCGGGCCAGACATTCCCCACCCCTGCCCTAAAAAAAAAGGGAGGGGCGGGGGGATTTAAGGATGGTGGCAGACCTATGTCATCTCACAAATACTGAACAAGGGACTCAAGTCTCGCATGGTCTCCCCAGCTCCAGTACTGGAAACAGGAGCCTGGTATGCCACCCTGGATGTCACGGATGCATATCTTCAAAGCTTCCCTCACTTCGTAGGGGTTGGCTCCCTCTAATGCTTTATGGCTTTATCCCATGGCCTGTTACTTAGCCCCGAGAGTGTTTACTGAAGGCCTGGCAGTGGTAGCTGCGCGTGTGAGGGTGCAAGATTCGCCCAGACAGGTCCAGGTTCCAAGTCAAGCAGTGTGTACCAGTCAGGCGCCACTTGCGGCTGGTGGGTCCTTCTGGTAAACACACACAAGTTCACGTTAACTCAGCTGCAGCCTACGGAATGCCAGCACGGGTTCAGCATACTGCTGGATTTCTTGATCACCCGCCTTGGGAGCCTCCAAGTCAGTACGATCCCAGCTCCCAGGATCACAGTCACCTGCGGTGCCCAGACCTGGACCCTCCACACCTCAGGGAGTGATGGATCGGTGGCCGAGAGGCGATGAGTGAGCCACTCAGAACAAGTCCAGTGAATCCTACTGGGTAGCAGGAAGCCCTCCACGCAGGTCATGTACCGGGTTAAGTGGAAGTGGCTGTTGATTACCGGGAGGCGTTCCAGGGTATTCTGCCCAGCCTTTTGCCAGTGCAGGCGATCCAGGAAATACTTGCCACAGTTAAAGCTCCAGGGACTGACTGTGGCCTGCCTGAAGGCCCACCTAGCAGCCATATCAGCCTTCCATCAGTTGCTGAACGGGGGGATTGCAGTTCTCCCGTCTGATGTCGGTTCGGTTCCTGAAGGGGGTGGGAGGCTCTATCTGTAGGTCTGTGACCCGGTGCTTCCCTGGGATCTCAACCTGGTCCTTTCCTCCCCACCCCTCCCCTCCCAGAACCCACAGCGTCATGCCTTCTACTCCGGCCTTTGGGAAGGTGGCCTTCCTGGGGGGGTTTACGTCGGTAAGGAAGGTCTCCAGGATCAGGGCTCTGACCTCAGAGCTCCCCCCCCATTCTGTAGTCTATAAGATAAGGTTCAATTGAGACCGCACCGGGCCTTCGGGCCCAAGGTGGTTTCCCAATTTCATTGTGACCAACATATATTCTCCCTATGTTTCCCTGAACCACACGGTTCGGAGGAGAAGAGAAGGTGGCACTTGTTAAAAACGTGAGAAGGGCCATGGTTTCTACATCAGATGTATGAGGCTGTTCCGGAGAGCAATGCAGCTCTTCATCGCAGCAGCCAACCGGATGAAAGGTTCACCGGTCTCTGCCTGGCGCATTTTCCTTGTGAATAACTTCCTGCATTGCGTTCGGCTACAAGCAGGTGAAGGTGCCGCTTCCAGGTGCCATCACAGCTCTCTCAACGGAGTTCAAGCTCCAGCTACAGCCTTCCTAGCGGAAGTGCCAGGGCAGGACATCTGCAGAGCAGCTGCCAGGCTGGCGGTACATACCTTCACATCCCACCATGCCTCTGTCCAACGGGCGCGGGAAGACACGGGCTTCAGCAGAGCTGTGCTGCAGGCAGCTCACCGCTAGCTCTGGCCCACCTCCAAGGTACTGCTTGTTAATCACCTATAGTGGAATGTACATGAGCAAGCACTCGAAGAAGAAAACAAGGTTATTTACCAGTAACTGATGTTCTTTGAGATGTGTTGCTCATGTCCATTCCACAACCCACCCCCTGTCCCCGCCACCGGAGTTAGCGGAAAGACGGGACTGAGGGGGCGTAGGGCTGCCAGCGCCTCAGATACCGCAGCATGTGCACGGGACTCCAGGGGACGCCAGAGCCAGCTCTACGGGATCTGCTAAGGGGAAAAAAGTTCTGGTAGCCGTGCATGGAGGTGTGCACACACTTATAGTGGAATGAACATAAGCAACACATCCTGAAGAACATCAGTTACTGGTAAGTAATCTTGTTACCCTTAAAGTGGCCACTTTAAACTCTAAATAAATGGGGTTTAAATAAATTCTCAAGGTTGGGAGGATATACATTTGGTTAACCTCAAAAGTTACAGTAACGAGGTTTAAATGTATAGCTGACAATATTGAAGTTTGTTTTATTTCAAATGAGAATTGCAACAATGCTTTAAGTTAAAAAAACAAAATAAAACAAAAAAACTGTGTGCCACTTTTGATTTTCATATTGCCCATCTATTAATATCTTCCAATAAGTTGGTAAAGTTAAATTTACAAGAAACCTGACCTTTTCAGGGAGCTCATGTTGTGTTCATTGTTTACCATATCTAGTAACTTTATAAACATAAGCGTACTTAGAGATGAGAATTACTTAACCTGAGTGCAAGACTGCAAGTACTGCACAGTGGTTTTACAAATTTGGGCGCTAATGCTGAAAACACATGTATGTTTAAATTCTCACCTTTAGTCATCCTGAAGTCAAAAGTCTACTGATCTATGTAAAATCACACATGTGTAATAGGGGTTGGGGGCCAAATTCTACCAGGTCTTATGCACCGGAGCTGCCAAGCAACTCACAAAGCCATAGGAGAGCAGGACTGAAGTTGTCTATGTATATTCTGTCTCTCTCCATAACCCATGCAAACAAATTCAGATTATAGAAATTTAAGGGTAGAAGGTACTTCATGGGGTTATCTAGCTCATTCACTACATCCTCAGGCATGATTAAGTACACATAGACCATCCCTGACAGATATTTATCTAACCTGTTCGTAAAAACCACCAATGATGGGGAGTCCATGACTTCCCTAGGTAGCCTGATCCAATGCTTAACTAGATTTAGAGTTAGAGGCAAGTTGGGTGAGGTAATATCTTTTATTGGACCAACTTCTGTTGGTGATATAGACAAGAACTTGAGCTACACAAAGCTCTTCTTCAGGTCTATGAAAGGTATAGTTATAGTAAGAAAGATTTTTCTAATATCTAACCTAAGTTTCCCTGCTTCAGATTATGCCCAATTCTATCAACTTTTCCTCATAAAAACGGGTTTTCTAAACCTTTTATATTTGTTGCTCTCCTCGGGATAGTCTCCTGTTTGTTCACATCTTTCTTAAAGTGTGGTGCCCAAAACTGGACGCTACTCCCAGAATGACATTTACCTTTTTTGCAACAGCATCATGTTGTTGACTCATACTCAGTTAGTTATCCACTATCATCCCCCATCTTTTTTTCTGCAGTACTGCTCCCTAGCCAGTTATTTCCCATTTTGTATTTGTGCGTTTGACTTTTCCTTCCTAAGTGTAGTACTTTGCACTTATCGTTGTTGAATTTCATCTTATTGTATTCAGATCCAAATGTATCAAGATTATCTTGAATTCTGCTCCTGTCTTCCCAAATGCTTGTAACCCCTCCCAGCTCGATGTCATTTGGAAATGTTATGTGTTCTATCTATTCTGTCATCCAAGTCATTAATGAAAATATCGAGGAGTAGTGGACCTAGGACCCACCTTTGCAGTCCCCCACTTGTTATATCTTTGCAGTTTGAAAGTGAACCATGGATGCATCTTCTGCCACACAAGCAGCAGAAAGGCATTCTAGGTCACAGCCCAGGGGCAATAGGGCCACACTGATGTGCGTGTGCCACCTACCTGCCATACCTACACAAACAGTCCGTGCAGAGTGGGCTAGGGGGAGGCTACAATCACTGCAGTGGGGTTTCCACAGGGTGCGGGTGTGGTCCCAGGGGTTCCATTTACCCAGGGCAGGCTGTGGTTACAATAGTGCCATTTGCTCAGGGCCAAGGTGCCACGTGGATGGGTCCAGGGCGTGGTCACAGTGGTGCGGGGTGCACAGGGCGTGGCCGGCGGCAAGGGTTAGTCAGAGACTGGAGCAGTGAGACGGCAGTAGCACAGCTGCAGCGGGCGAGGCGTGGTCACGGTGGTGGTTGGCAGGGGGGCGAGGCGCTGTTGCGGTTGTGGGCAGTCAGGTGGCCGTTGGCAGAAGTTGGGGACAGCGGCTGGCAAAGGGCGAGAGCTGGTTCTGACGGTGATTGGCAGGGGGCGAGGGGCGGTCAGCGGCGGCGGCGAGCAGGGGCGAGGGGCAGTCACAGTGATCAATGGGCAGTCGTAGTAGCGGCTGGCAGGTGGTGCGGTTGGCAGGGGGCGGTTACAGCTGTTGGTAAGGATAATGGGCGGGCCCAGGCAGGCTGGTAAGGCGGGGTTATGGCGGTTGGCAGGGGGCGGTTACAGCTGTTGGTAAGGTTAAGGGGCGGGCACAGGCAGGCTGGTAAGGCGGGGTTATGGCGGTTGGCAGGGGGCGGTTACAGCTGTTGGTAAGGTTAAGGGGCGGGCACAGGCAGGCTGGTAAGGCGGGGTCACGGCGGTTGGCAGGGGACGAGGCTGGACCTGGGGGAAGGCAGACCCACAGGCGCTGGTGGCTGGGGCGGCTGTAGATGCCGTAGAGGGCAGTCTCTATACGGCCCCGGCCCTTTGCCTGGCGGACGCCACACGCCCACTGCCTGGGGCGGCCCGCAAGAGCCCAGCCTCCGTCAAGGCTGTACGCAGCCGCAGAGCGTGCGACCGCCTCGCCTGCCCCTCACCCCTCTCCACCCGAGGCCCGCGGGCGGGGCAGGATAAGTCACGTGAGCGGATCTTCCCATTCACAGAGCTCGCCTGCCAGGGGCGGGCCGTGATATGCAAATGAGCCGCTTCCACAATGTCACGCCCCTTTCGTTCACTCGGCCCTTCGAGGGGACGGTGGCTGGGAAGGGTCATTCATTGCGCTGTTTTATTCCCCCCTGTGGCTAGGAAAGCGAAGGGGGAAAAGTGAGCCGGGCGAGTGGCGATGTCCGTGAGCGGGGGGTGCACGGCCAGGAGTGCGCAGCACCAGCGGGCTCGGCGCGGCCTCAGCCTGCCTCCTCCTCGGGTAGCGCGGGACAGGGGCCGGGACTGAGCCGCCCTGGGCCCAGCAGAGAGAGCAGCCGCGGAGCCCAGAGGAGACGGGAGCTGCCGGGGGGCCGGGGTCGCCTGAGGATGGGAATCCTCTTCACCCGGCTCTGGAGGCTGTTCAACCACCAGGGTGAGAGGCTTGCTGCGGACCGGGGGCGCGGCCGGTTCCTGGAGGGCAGGGGTCCGCTAGCCCGGCTGGGGGCGGGGAGCTCTGGGCCTGGGGGAGGGAAGGCGGCGGGGTTGCCCCTGGCAGAGCTGGGAGAGGGGCCGGGTGGAGGCGACGGGTGTCCGCTTGGTTGTTCCGGTAGGAGAGACTGCGGCTGGCCAGCCCAGTGCTCCCTCTCGGGCTTGGCTACCCTCCGTTTACGTGTCACGCTCGCCGCCCGCTCCCCCTGCGGCAGCGGGTCGGTGCCAGCAGGCCAGGTGCTCCGTGGAACCTAGCCCCGCTGGTCCTGTCTCTCGCGGCTTCATCAATGCAGCGTCTGCAATGGGAGCGGAGCCGCACGAGCTGGGCGGACCGGAGTCCAGCTTCCCTGTCTACCGGCATGAAACGTTGCAAGGCTAAAGAGCGAGCAGTCGGCGCTCCCGTGTCCCAGCTGTGGGAGCTGGTGTCGGTCACTCGTACTGCAGCTGGAATCTGACCTTCACAAAGGAGCTAAAAGTGTCAAAAAACAGCCTTGTGTAGCCCCGTGTTTGGCTCTTGCATGTTCCTCTTCTGCTCAGATCATATTTGATCGTTAAAATACTTCTTTTACAAAGGGCAAGCACCGTCTCAAGAAATAAGCTGTACCATTAACTTCCTTCCTATCAAGATTGCTCCGAATGTATTAGTAAACTTATTTCTCTGCATATCGATAGTAGTGACTTTTGCCTTTAATGAGTCTGCGAAATCTGGTTTGGTTTTTATGTTTAGGAAAAAGTGCTCTGTGAAGTGCACAGAGTACTTGGCCAAGAGATGAATTTTTTAAGTTTGAACCATATACAGCTTCTTATGATGCCACATAACAAGTTTCCTTCCCTTAGTGGATTAGATTCCTGTTAGTTCAAGATAAATGTGGCTACTCCTGCCATGTTACTGGTATACAATACTCACTTCTTCTCTAGTCCATGCAACAACTAGTCCAAGTGCTCTTGAGTTTTAACAAAAAAGTTGGCTAGTATTCTTTATACATGAACTCCACATATTATTTTTTTATTTGCTGAACTTTACTTAATAGTTGCATTTCACTGTGTTAAAGGCAGAGACGAGTTGGCAGAAGAGGTACAGAAGTAATTTGTAGAAATGATGTAGAAAAGTGAAGGTGAAGAAAATATATCCTACTCAAATAGCATTCCTTTAATCACAGATGGGGATATACTGCTTTCATGAAAGTGTTACAGACATGGAGATGTTTCAGGAATAATTAGTAGGGTTCAAATCACACTTTTTTTACACTAGGTTAGGTAATAAATAAGTAGTGGACATAACACACACCCTAGTTTGATAAATTTCTTAAATGAGACATGGTGGCACTTACCACAGTAACTGCTGAGTTATGCATACTGTGGTCATAATAAGGCAAACCGCAAAATACTTCAGAAAACATTATAGTTAACATGTTTATGGCTTTTCCTGTTTCTCTATTTTGTTTAAAGGTCTTTTCAGGAGAAAAGGAAGTGACTAATCTGCACAAGGGAAAAAATAAAATTGACTAAGCAAAGTGCTGTCAATTGTAAAAAAACAAATAAACTGAATTAAAAAAATTTTTGCCGTTATAGTAATCTTAGGTTACTTATAACTATAGTAGATACAAATTCTACAAACAAAAGTGATCTTTTCCCCTTTTGACTCTATCCTTTTAAGTTGGAAAATATCTTTCTATGTGCAATTTGATGGTACAGTAGTTGAATTTTGCCTTATCGGGTAACAATGATGGCAGTTTCCTATGTAACTTTTGTGCAATCTCATTTTTTTAACTAGATGCAACAATTACAATATCTGGATATCTTGTGTCACACTGTAGTTTTTCTTTAATTAGCAGCCTGTTTTATGGCTCATGTTTTCTTTTTTAACCTTATTTACTGCATTAAGCTGTTTGCAATTTCTTTAAATTTGTGTTCAGAAATAAGCTAGCTGGGCTGTATAGAAAGCATTAGTGACACCTGCGACTGTGACTGAGATGTAACTGGGATTTTGAGCAGCATTGGGTGGACGGAAATAGTAAAAAAGTATCTCCATAAATATTTCACTCATCCCAAAATAATTTATAAAACTGATGTTAAAAACATCATATTATAATTGCAATAACATACATAGAATCATGCTATATTGCTGAGTAATGGACTGTTGTAAACTGTGTTGATTCTTGTTGCTTAAATGTATGTTTTATTAGTGACAGTCAATTAGTCTTAATACTTGTCATGAAAACGGCTTATTTTAGAGAGAATATATTGTGTTCCTAATGCCACTTTCTTCAGAAAGATCTCTAATATCACATAAAATGCATGTTGGCTTTTCTTTAAGTAGAATTCTTAAGCTCCTTTAAAGTTTCCTTTCAAATGAACTTACACAACTTTATACATACATGCTGAGTGGCCCCCATACTCCGTGTTATCCATTCAGCACACAAGCTTTAAAACCACATTCTTTTGTCTTTAAGGTCTTGCAATATTCAGCTCCACTGCAGGTCTTCTGCTCCAAGTCATTTTCTAGCATCCAGTATGCTGTTGACATCACATCTGAAAAAGAAGACCCTACTTATGTGGGGTCAGGTAATCAGCTATTTTTACAATATTGTGTAGTTATGCAAAGTTATTCAAACTTGAATTTGTACTCTCTGGGGCTATAAAACAGCTCTTCAGAACCACACAATATTGATTAAAAATAAAAGGCACTTACCTGATCCCCTTTAATAGAACAAATGCAGCTGTAATGGGACAAATTACTGCTATTGCTGAGGTTTGGGTATACTTCAGTGGCTTGATTTTTAGCATGTCTATAGGCCCCTTGGGCAAAAGAAAACGTTTGCTCACACTGGTGAACCCTTACTCAAATGTGTATTCTCATTGAAGTCAATAAGACTGAGTAAAAGTTGTATACTTTAGCCCATGGCAAGCAGTCCCCAACAATACCACTTGTTCAGTTTACATTATGATAAATATTTAAAACAAGCACCAGTGTGAACAATTTGATGAAAAGCACTAAAGTGTTATTAACTACAGTGGAAACTGTGACTTACCAATGACATTTTTATTTCAGAGCACAAAGTAATCATTGTTGGTCTGGATAATGCAGGAAAAACGACCATTCTTTATCAGTTGTAAGTACATACTATGAATTTGCTGACAAAAATATTAATGTATTTTTGAGAAACCCACTGTCTCACTCTGACTTTTCATTAACCTCCTGTATCTCACCTCAGTTTGAGAGCAGTACACTGAGTGTAGGCGGTGGTTATTTCATACATGAAAATGATATTTGGAAATTCTGTGGTCTGACTGGTTAGTAAGCATCTGATTCCGGCCCATCAGCAGGTTTGGAGCTACTTTTATTTACTGAACTGTATCCTAGATATTAATGCACCATAACCAGATATGGCCATTTGCTGGTCAGAATTCAGGATCCTAGTGGTATTTATAATATGTAACCACTGTGAAGTCAGTGGGATTATCAGTGTGCACAAAGTTACTGATGTGCATAAATCTTGTTGAAATGTTAACAGTAGTGCCAAAAAGTCAGCCGAGATTGGGGCCCTGGGGTAAGAGTGTTATGTTAGTAAAAGTTGGTTGTGTTGAGGATTAGAGGTTGCCAGCCAGTCCATGTTACAATTTTTTTTAAAGACAGACCTGTATCTTTTCACAGTAAGCACTCTGGTATTTTGAAAACACTTATGACTCAATCCCAAGAACTGTTCATAGAGAGTTTAAAGGGCTGTTGTTGTCTAGGTTAGACCATAAACTTATGTTTTGGATTTTCTTCAAAATATTAGATGTATTTATAACTCTTAATTTTGATTAAATATATTTTGTTTGAAACTCAAAGCCCATATACTATTTGCAATCTAAGCATACATTAACACAATAAAAGCCAGACAATGAAACCGACTCGTTATGATATACGAGTAGGCCCTTTTTAAAAATTGAGTTTTAAATATGAAATTCAACCAAAGGTGTCTTGCTCTGTCATTCTCATTATTCCCTTCTACCTCTTGGTCTATCCATCTAATTCTTTTCTTTTGACCCTGCCCTTCTTTCATCTTCATTACAAATGTATGTTATGATGAGCTCTCTTATCACATGCTCATATACCACTGGGCAAAGGGGATTCTTTCCCGGAATACAAGACTATCCCTGCCCTTCTCCACTTCTGCTGGATTCTATTCAAATGATATTCTAACAGTGTTACAAGACTCAAATCTCTCTCAGCACAGCCAAAGGCTTGGAAGAAATTGGAAAACCTTAGAAACAGTTTTGATATTTTTGTCAAGTACACTGGCCAGTTTACAGAAACAATAGCAATCCTAAGCAAGTTCTTGAAAATGCTTCATTTTCTTTGAAAATGTCGTGTTGGGGGCAGTACTGAAATAATTTTTTTTTCCACTTTGAATCCCTGCATTGGGTATTCCTGGATATTGCTTCTAATGTAGCACTTTGGTTGTCTTGGCAACAGTCAATCAGTTGATGTACTGAGTATATTTAAAACAGTATTTTAAAATACCTTTGTTTTACCTCAAAAAGCAAAGCAGTTGATCCCCATTGAAAATGATCATTTCTCATACTTGGTTTTTTTTTTTAACTTAAGTGTTTTTTGACTTATGGAGGAGGGTTTAGGCAGAGGGAGGAGGAGAAATGATATAGTGTGTTGGGATGGGGTTATCTTGTGGGCTTTTTTTATTTTTTAGCAATCTTGTAAATCAAGTGGTTTAGCCACATCCTTTATATTTCAGAGTTGGAAAAAAATAATCATTCTCTCCCAGATTGAGCTGCTGTGTGCCAAGTTTCATCCAGGAGGGAGGGGGGAGAGGAGAAAGAGATTCTTCCTCCCCCCACCTCACCCTTAAGCAGTGGAAGCCCTTAAAAACAGTGTTTAAAAGAAGTGCCTTCTCAGTTTTATAGTGTTGTTACTGATAGTACAGGTTTGGTCACTGGGCGTCAAACAGTAAGTCATTCATCTACTGTTTCTTTTCTTCGCCTCATCCCTTCTACTGCATCAAGGAATGCCTGCCACAATTCTGCATATAAGCGTTTCAGTCTGAGACAACTGTCAATTTTAGTTTTTAAAGAATAGGCGAATGTTGTGGTCTAGTAGGCGTGATAGTGCATCTCGAAATACAGTTGATTCTTGCCAATATTGCATATGCAGTTTTTGTTCAGTCATTCTTTTCCTTTTGTAGTTCTATGAATGAAGTGGTGCATACCTCACCTACGATAGGCAGCAATGTAGAAGAGATAGTGGTTAATAACACACGTTTTCTAATGTGGGATATTGGAGGGCAAGAGTCGCTTCGATCTTCATGGAACACTTAATATACAAACACAGAGGTAAGAATTTATTTCCTATTGGAAGATATTTTAATTCCTTATAAGAGCATAACTTCTTTATGAAAAATCCAAGAAAGAGTTTAGTTAGCTAAAGTTTATATCTTACTCCATTTCAAAGATTGTTGTAGCTTTTGTAGACGTTCTGGATGCTTGTGTTTCCATTTGTACGTTATCACCTTAGCAGGCAATGTATCCCTTACACAAGCTACATAACAAAAACAGTATAATTAAAAAACCCCCAAGAAACTAACCATAGAAAAGTAAGAACTTTTTGCATGTAAGGTAACTTTATATAATTATTTCATTACCCTTTTTAAAAATGAGAATAATCACATGTGAACATTCCCCTTACGTGTTTCACAGACAATCTTAAATCAGGCACAAAACCCACACTGTACTCTTTCAGCATATACATCACCAATATTCATGTATCTTCAACTAAGAAAAGTACATAATTGGTCATATCAGATACTTCTATAGTTAAATTGGAACCTTTGCTTTCCTGTGTTTCTACCACATGGCTTTACTTGACATGGGAGTTAGGGGATGGTATGTGTGTGACCTTAGCATAGGTTACCCACTTTCCCTTTTAAAGTAATTGCTAGTCTTTCATTGTATGTTTTAGCATATAAAATATCCGGGGAGGTGGAGGAAGGAATATTGTGAGTTAGTGTGCTGCCTTTTTTGTAAGGGTATATCATCTTAAAGTCAATGGGAATTGGGTGTCTGTGCCACTGAAAATCTACGCCTAAAATCATAATTGATTAAGGATAAAATGCTCACCTCATTGAAGTCATTTGAGGCCAGGCTTTCACCCTAATGCCTACAAAAACACAACAAACGATTCTTCAGTTAAAATGGGCAAAAATGAAATGCAAAGCCATGATAACTCCTCAATTGTAAAAATAGGCAACTTAGAGGACTTAAATATAAAAATAATCAGGAATTTTGCATGCTAAATTTATTTATATTCAAACTTAAACATAGATTACAAACATTTTAATACTAGGATGACCAACAAACCATTGATTTCAGTGCAGAACTGTAATATGCATATGAGGGAGGACGTTAACTCTTTGTTATGTTTATTAGATATGCACTCTGGGACATGTTTAAGAGAATGCAAGCTATATATTTACTGATAATTTTTTACACTTTAAAGTTTGTCATCGTTGTTGTGGACAGCACAGACAGAGAGAGAATTTCTGTAACTAAAGAAGAACTTTATAAAATGTTAGCACATGAGGTGAGTAGTGTCTTTTTACATTTTCGGTGAATATTTAGAACTTTCAGTTACAGTCTTACAGTCACATGCTATGTATTTGTGAATATTATTTACCTTAAGCGCTTGACTATATGTAAATATATTTACAGTGAGTCTGACTCTTCTTTTTTCTCTTTTTTTTTTTTTTTGTTTCCCTACTCCAACATAACATTTTTTAAAAAACTTTTTATTAAGGCAAAGTTACAGTGAGACATTAACATGCTACATTGTACATTGCTTATTCAAGATCAAGTTAATATTCAAAGAATCTGGCTAAAGATTCTGTCTTGCTGATTGGGAAGCCCTCCTCCTCTGAATATGCTTAAAAAGGGGCCAGATTTCTAAATACTTGTCCCCTTTTTTGCCCTGCTCTTGTGTACACACTTGGTGTAAAAGTTTTTTCCATTAAAAGGACAGTCTATATTTTACTGTACCACAATTCCATAGAAATGACATTTTCCCAATCAAGTGCAATACTAAGTCTTGCTGCTAACAATAAAAAATAAATTAACTTGTCATTCTGTTTGAAATGTAGATCCTCTACTGGAACACCAAGTAAACAGATCAAGGGTTCTCTAGGTAGCTGGCATCTTGTCATAGATGAATCTCCCTAATTATTTCCTCCCAAAACTGTCTAATTTCTGGACACAACCATCACATGTGGAAGCATGTTCCCTTTTCCCTGCAACCCGTCTAACAGAGCACCGCCCTATTAGAAAAAATACGATGCATCTTAACTTGAGTGAGAAGCCATCTATATTGCAATATATAGCTATTTTAACTACACAAATTGAAGATGTATATCCCCTTTTCCATATAGGGACCTAATTCTCCAGATCAATTTCTTTGTTCAAATCCTGCTTTGGATCATTTTTTAAAATTCCTGACACCGAGAGCCTTTCCCTTCACTACTTTAATTAATAATCAGGAATTTATCTGTAGAAAATATAAGTGATTATTTGTTGTGGGTAATAGCTGAGATTACTCAGTTTGGACAGCTGTTCCTGGGTCTTGACTTGAAATCCTACTAAGAGATATGTGATAATGTAAATAGTATAAAGATCCTGTATTTTCAGTATTTATAAGTAAAACATTTTATTGTGAAATCTGGATACAGGATTGCTTATCTAGACCAGTGGTTTTCAAGCTGTAGTCCATGGACCCCTGTGGGTCTGCAAACTATGTCTAAGGAGTCCATGAAAGGTTGTTGATATCATGGAACAGTGGATTTCAGCCTTTGGTCCATGGACCTCTAGGGCCCGCAGACTATGCCTAAGATTTCCAAAGGGGTCCGCATCTCCATTCAGAATTTTTTTGAGGGTGGGGCCTGCAAATGAAAAAAGGTGGAGAACCATTGATCAATATCTTGAACCACATTTGAGGAGTTGACCTAGGAGCAAGCTGGAACAAAAGGTTTAATTTCTGAGATATGTACAAGTTTAACTGAAAAAGATCTTGATAAAACGTAATTATTTAAAAAAAAATCTTTCTGCACAATGTTGTGATCTTAACAAAAAATTAGTGACTCTCTTCTAGTCAGTAAAGTAAAATCAAGGAAGTGTGTCTGACTGTGTATATGACAGAATTCTGAATGTAGGACTTGGAAAATGTAGCACATAACTATTATTGGAGGACTAAATCTGCTGTCTGGAGGTAGATAAAGACCAGAGTGAGAGGGTAGCCCCCACTAACGAAGTCAAGGGACAGCATCTTTTTATAAGACATAGCTTCTGGGAAGTACCAGGGTGCTCCCCCCAGACCCTGCTTAGGGGTTCCATCTTTCATATATATCTTGCTAGCAGAAATCAGTGTTCTGGCTGTTCTATCACTCCAGAAGCTGTTGGCTGCTCTAGAGATGTGGAGATAGAGAAACAGAAAAGGTCTCCAATACTCTGTTCCTTCCCCATTCCCTCCTAATATTTTTTTTTTTTTGAGTGGGGTCAGAGTGGTTTTCCATGTTGAATAACTCAAGCTTCTTCCTGTGCAACAAATAGCTTTCTCCAGAAACATGAAATGAACATGATTTTGGTAGTTTCACTGCTGCTCAGTTTTCTGAATAGCCACACCTAAACTGACCCAGGTTTTGTTAATTTAGCTTGCTTTTGTCAGGCAGCAGTAGATATCCTGAATTAGTTTGTCTGCAATCTCTGTTTGTGTTTGGATGGTTAACTTTACAACCCTTACTTTTAAAAAGACCAAAGCTTAAGTCAGCATGTCTCTGCAGAACTTGGCTCCTGCACTAGTCAGTGTATTTTTCAAGACTTATCTTCACATAAGAACATATTGTGACAGAGACCACAGTGGGAACCTTTAGAAAACCAGTAAGAGATGTAATGTTAAAAACATAATTCTGAAAATATTGAAAAAATTGGGATAGTCTTGTAGTTTTACTTAACAAAGCATAGCAAGCTCATACTTTGACCTGGAGGGGTCTTCTGTGAGCTGAAACAAAAATAGAATTGAGTACATCTGATTCTTTCAAACTATTCACAATATTTTTAGAGTACTGAAACTGAGTTAAAAGAAGAAAATTGACCATAAAACATTAAACATTAAAACTTACAAGATTATGGGTACATATTGAAGTCCTAAAAAGATAATTAAATAATTCATATGTGATCATAGACTAAAGAAGAACACAGTATATCTGTCTCTCTACAGTGAAATCACAGAAGAAAGCTTTGATAAAGGAGATGAATGAGACCAGTGTAGTATTTCTGAGTGAAAATACTACAAATGATTCAGATGTCTCTTGCATACCAGCTTTTTTTTTTTTTTTTTGGATACCAGAAAATACCCATGTTGGAATGAAGGGAAGACCTTCAGTATAAATGAGAAATACAATGCTATAGTTAATATTTTAGTTAGTATATCAATTGTACGACACTGGATATTTAAGAGACTTGCATTTGTACTTACCATTTGATTAGTCACTTTAATTTTGGTGAACTTTTTTTGGTTAGAAAATAATGATTAGCACTTAGGGTAATAATTTACAGATGCTAATCAGAATTCTAAAGACATTTCATTCTAGTTAGTTCTAATGTACATTGATAATTTAGCTGGCAGGTATATAGGACCAAACTTTGCCCTCAGTTATTTAGACTGTAAGCTCTTCAGGACAAGGAAACGTTGTCAACTTACTGCCTATAAAGAACCTATCTAAGTGGCTTGAAGGAAGCAGAAGGTTTGGAGCCAGGGGAACAAGGTGGGTGAGGCAATATCTTTTATTGAGCCAACATTCTGTTGGTGAAAGAAATAAGCTTCTTCAGATTTGGACAAGGTATTCAAAGTGTCATAGCTAAGTACAAGGTGGAACAGATTGTTTAGCATAAGTAGTTCTGACTTACCTGATATGGGACGGTCTGGTGCCGCTTTCAGTTGGTGAGGTGCTTGCTTCTGATGATGAAGTTGGGAGCTTGTTTGAAAGCCAGAAGAGGGGATTTGGGAAAGTTTTCTTTCAGGATGTGGTCCCTGTCTGCTTGGGTTGGCGCTTGAGCTCTGAAGTCTTGCGAGCGGGGGTGGTCTTGAAAGCCCAAGTTCTAGCCTGATCCACAACTTCAAAGCACTGTCTACAGCTATTTTTTTAGAGCACTAGTGTGAGCCCTGCTAGCCTGAGTATGTTGACCCTGGGTGGGAGGCTCACTCCAAAATGCTGTGTAGACATAACCTCTGTGTGTGAAATGCTAGTGCACACACAATGCACCTTGTCCACAAGCCCTAGAATGAATTATTGATCCACTGTGGATCCACAACAGATTTTAGAGGTGGGACATGTGACCATTGCCAATCAGAAACTGTTAGACTAGCAGTTGCTTTCATACTTTGTAAATCTCAGTTGTATTTTGAAAATAAATCACTTGTGTTTCTTTCTGGACTTCGGAACCTTTTAAAATTCTAAAAGCAGAATGTGTGTTGGCACTTAAGTGAAAGATGCATGCATGGAAGTTTTCAATATCATAAAGACAGTTCCAAATCAGAAACCTAAGTTGACTTTGAAAAATCTGTGAAATCATAATAGAAAAATAATTACACTTCTAAAATGTTTCCCTTTTGTTTATTCTTCTTCCTCTATAGGACTTAAAGAAAGCAGGTTTGCTTATTTTTGCTAATAAACAAGATGTTAAAGAATGCATGACGATAGCTGAAATATCTCAGTTTCTGAAACTAACTTCAGTTAAAGATCACCAGTGGCATATCCAGGCATGCTGTGCTCTAACTGGCGAGGGGTAAGAATTCTTCTTGGGGATACTTTCTGAATAATTTCCGTACCTGTATCATGGTATTTGGGGTATACATAGGCTGTTGTTTGATCTCCATCCCCTCAAACACCTATGCATTGTAGGATCGGAATCTCACGTTAAACTTATTCAAGGGAACACTTAAAATGATATCTTTTTAAGCAAGAATTCTTCTTCGGGCCTACATCAGTTTGATTCAGCGTCATACAGAACCTTCAAGAAAAATAAAGAGCTGCCGCATAGATCTAGTTCAACTGGGAAATAACTGTCTTGCACTGTGAAGAGATACTGTTTGTTACGCGTATGGGTTGTTTTGTTTTTTAAAAGGTGTAACTTTCCTCATTAGGCTTTGTTAAAGCATACAGCAGTGGCAGTTGTGTGTCAGGTTACAATAAAAAGCAAATATGTCTGCATTACAGAAAACACATGCTCGCTTATGTGAATCAGGGAATTAACAAACATTTCTCTATTTTTCTGGTATTGGCACCAAAATAAGCTTAATACAATGGAGAGAGATCAAGATGATGTGAAGACAAATTTTAATGTTAAGTCCCCAGAGTGACACTAGTGATTTATTTTAAAATAAATTCAAAAAGAGCTTTTAAAATCTCACTGTCAGTGAAGTGTATTAGTATTCGAGATTATTTGGGAGAATTTTAGTAGTTTCCTGAATGGTAATGGGACGTGGAGCCCCTCTCCTCTAGTTTGCATAGTCACATCTAGCTCAGTTAGAATTTAAGCGATTCAGTAATCTAGTTCCTATAATTAACGGATGTTAACATCATATAAATCACAACCTAACTAATGCTCTTGGAAGTCAGCAGATTGGTGATGGTTCAGATGGATACAGAGACTGGCCTGATGTGGTCTCCTCAGGTCAGTGTTGTGTCACAATTAGGCTTAGCAGAATTCAATTTTTTTACTTAGTCATTTTGATGGATAATATCAATGTTTATTTTTAAGATTTTTTTTCTATTTTTAGTGATTATAAAATTTCACAGCTGTGATGAGTTATGGGGGAGAGGGTCAGGCAGTCATTATTTAATGACAGTTGACGTTGAGATTCAAAAAGTTTTAAGGCTGTATAACTGTTAAAACACAAATTGTCAACTGCACATCTCAAAATATACAAAGTAAATATCCTTAAATCACACTCTAAGTTCAAGTAGCCTTTTTCTTTGTGTATCTAAATTTTGATTGTTCTTGATGAAAAAATATTTTCATTGGTTTGTGTGTGTAAGGTGAAATCAACATTTGCTAACATTTACCAATTAAAAATCTAATCCTTCTAAACCATGACTTTATTGTTAAAGTGGTTGTTAGAAGTTTACACTCTTGCTGCTGTGTGGATTGAAATGTTAAGGTTGCAGGATTTTCACAGGCATGTGCTGTCTGAGTTCTGACTAAATTTACTGTGACAGAATATTTATTAATTTTTATGCAAAAATACATATTTTCATTCTTTCATTTACAGATTGTGCCAAGGACTTGAATGGATGATGTCAAGACTTAAAATCAGATGATTTTTAATGACCTCTTTGCACCGACATTGCATAAAAGAGTACTGTACCTATGGATACCTTGGTTACCTGTACCTATGGTAACCTGCAAAATTAATGGGTTAGATGTATTTATAATAAACTGATTTCAACTTTATTTTCTACACACACACATGTATTAAGACCACCTCTTTGAAAACAGATGAAGATGAAGGCTCTAGTTTGTTTTCACATTAGCTTCCTCTGAAGATAGGTTTCAAAGCTGTTGTTGACCTCAAGATAAAGCCACTCAGGATTATGTGTGGTGAGTATGAAGTGAGAGGAAGGAATTTTTAACTTTTACATTTTATATTCCAATATAATCCTCTTAGTGGAAGATGTTGGCCTCATTATTCCAGTAAATTAGCAAGCAAATCAGTGGCATAGGTCTTGACTTTCCAGTATTTTAAAAACATTGATGCAAAAATATTTTCCTCTGTGTGTATTGTACATATTTGTGTATATTTATACCTCAAGTTTAGTTTAACTGAAATCTGTTCTGAGAAAAAGTGGATAACACTGAATCTCAATGTATCAAGAATAGTAGTAACGTTGAGATTGTTGACCTGTCACAACTGCTTTTCCTTTGTTCTCTGTACTGCTTTAACCTTCACCAAATAATTGGTGCACCATTTCTTTATAAAGTTAAATCTCTTAAGACTATTGGTTTTTATGTTTCTCATATACTCTGCAATTAAGGATGATTACAAAAAGGGATAGTGTATCTGAATATAATTTTTATATTTTGTTCAGTATTGGCAACAAACTGTAAAAATTTGCTAAAGCATCCAAATAGTTAACATCCTGATCTTATTGGATAAGATCATTCCAAAAAATGCATGTTATGCTCTGGTTTATGCCATGACTTTTAGTATTTCAGGTATGTAGTCTTTTATGATACATTTCTATTTAGGGGGTGAATCTTCACCATTAATAAAGGGAAAATGTGTCTTTATTTTCCATATGCAAACAAGTGACCAAAAAGTGTGCTTAAATGTTTTCACCAGAAATCTTACAGATCAGTCTATTTTATATTAACGTGTTCTCAGAGAAAGAGGATGCTGCCTGGTGATACTCCAAAATTGCCATAGTAACTATTTGTATCTGTGTATAAGACAGACATTAAGGATGGGAGAGGATACACTATTCCATTTTAACTGTATGTAAATGATGCTTGATTCTGCTCCTATAGAAATCCATGTCAAAACTTTCATAGACTGATGCCTCTGCATTATGAAGCAGAGGCCCCAACTTAGTGGTCATGATTTATAGGGGAAATGCAAAGAAGTATTATGGGGGTCATGTCTATCCTGTTCTTCCTATATTGGTAAATGGGAGAGGTATGGGGTTCCTAATATGGAAATTGTTGAGAACCACTGGTGTAAAGGATTTGGATTCATCATGAGACTGAAACTTGGATGGTCTGAAATGTGTGCATAATCTTAATCAGAGATTTTCTGTTTTATTTTATACATGTATATATTCAAGTAATATTGTAAAACTAGATAAAAACAAGTTTAAGGATAAGACCATATTATACCTGGTTTGATTTTTAAGGCAGTTAAGAACTCCTCTTTAGATGATGAGGTTGTGAAACACATCGAGTTTCCATTTAATTTAGTTTATTTTAGTTGTGTACTGCATTGTATTGCTTAAAATATTGACATAGAATTTTTGGGGACAATAATGAAGACAGCTTCAAAAGTTTGTATTTAACAGCTGTGTTGTCCCAAGTATGAAATGCAATTTTCTAATGTAGTCTGGAAATATCTTATGTTAATTGGCTGATGGGGATTCTGCTACGTTCATTTTTAAATGCAATACAGGCATACATGCATTTATTTACATAAAATACATGCACAGAGATCAGTGTTATTAACTAACTGGTGTATTGCATAAGGTGTAAATGTTTTGAGGAAAAATAACAATGCAAAAACTGTTTCTTAGTTTTATCTCCAGGTATTTTCAAGAAACAAAATTTGCATTCTTTAAACATAGACATGAAAAATTCCAGCTTTCCTAGTCTAAAAAAAATAAAATGCTGGACTTAACTACATGCCTAATGTTCATCTTCAGAGTACCATGACCATTTTTTCTTCAATTTTCTTTCATTCTTTAAGTGCTGTGTATTCTTTTGCCTGAATCTCTGTTACTTTTAGATTTTAAATTTTTTTATAAGATAAAAATTAGAGAACATGAAATGCAAAACAATATTAATGTAAATTTAAAAAAATATTTTATTGGAATTTGCTGTTCTTACTCTGTTAAATTTTTATGGCTTAAAATGTTTGCCTAATAAGTAGCATGGCAGAAGGGAATCTCTAAATATTTTTCTAAAAGCATGACTTGTCACGAACAGGGTTTGGAGACCTTCTAATGCATGTGGACTGTCTTCCTTCTTCCAGGGGACGGGAAAACCCATCTATTTCCATTTCTGTGTCCGTGTGGTAGCTGAATAGCCATGTGATTTATTATTTGTGTTGCAGTAGGGGCAAGAGGCCCCAGTCAGGAGTCAGTACTTTATTGCATACACAGGGCACTACATTCACACTTAATAAATTGTTCCAGCCCCAAAGTGTGTATAGTCTCAACAACCATATATAATCTGATGGGCATTGAACAGCAGTGGAGCCTTAACTAAGGATAAACAAGGTAATGAGCCCATTTCTTCCTTCTACCTTCAGTGTTGCACATGTGTGGTTTAGGTTTAATCTAACTTTAAAACTAATGGTGATCCCATTTAAACAGAAAAAGAGAAAAGGGTGGGGGTGCCTTTCTCCTATAGCCAGGGTCTGTGGCGTTTTATACTTGTGTGACTTCACAAGCATTGTACATTTGGAGCATTGTTGATTTATAAGCTGGTAATCAAGAGGGGATACATATGACACTGGTACAAATCTTGTGTTTATTCTTAGTTACAATCAGCCTATTAATTTTACTTGCTTATGATATTCATTGCACCTTTTAGAATGTGGAATTTTTTTCAGGGGAAAACTAGATAATCTTGGACATGTAAGCAGTTAGTATTATCTAGTAGTTAAAGAACAGGACCAGGGATGGGAAATATGGGTTTTGATCCTGGTGACTGTGGGTGATTAATTTAGTCTTTCTTTGTCTTAATTCCCCTATCTGTAAAATGGGGATAGCAGTTACCATACCTGCCTCACTGAGGGTGTTGTGAGACTTCACTAAAGTTTATCAAGTGCTCTAAGATCCTGTGATTTAAGGCACTGTACAAAGTAGAGTTTTTTTGCACCCAAATGTTACGATGGAGTTAGCAGAAAAGTATGTAATTAAGATTTTGTGTCTTCCTGAAGGTGTTAAGAGAATTTGTACATTTCTTCTAAATTATTGTAAAGTGAAAGTTTACACAGAATGTGTAGGCATCTGATGCAGTTTATGCTTGTTGGTTTTAGCCCATTGCAATAGCAAGGTCTTTGATCTACATTTTAATATGTAGCTCCTTGTTATGCATGAAGATACGTTAATTATAAACATAATACAGATATGTTATGACTTCATTCTGCACATAAAAGAAATTCTCTTTGTATGCATGCTGTTTTCTAATTTTCATTAACTGTAAAGCTACACCAATTCTAAACAGTTAAATAAGTTAAATAGTAAGTCACAGAACTTCATAGGTGCTGCTCTTGGTAATGGTCTGGACTTACACCTTCTCCCTATTATTGTTGCCTTTTATACAAAATTATTCCTAACTCCCACTTGAAACGTAGAGCCCTATACTGCCTTCATTCAGCACATAACTCCCACTGAGATCAGTGCTCACTGAGGGTAGTATACGGTTTTTGGTATATAGCTTCGGAGTGTAATACATTTTTTTTAAACAGTTTCTTATTTTTTTAAGTTCATCTTGTAATAGTGTCATTCTGCCATGGCCATAGGTAATATAAATATTAGTAAAACTAAATATATACCTCAAAATGATGTAATATTTAAAGGTTTGCATTTGAGTTGTGAATATCCATCAGTGGAAAACAGAAAGGTACACTTGGTGAAAGATCCTCTCACAGATTAATTGAACTGCCACTAGAATCTTGAAAAATAAAGAAAAACTGCATGTAGCTAAATTTTTTTTTTTTTTTTTTTTTAAAGTTACGAGGAGACTTAGCATGTAGATTTTTGGAGAATAGATCAGCAACACATACAGACATCTGTCTAACCTCTTAATTTTCAATGTACAGCTGGGAATCATGGTTGCTAAATTCCTGTGCATTATGCTGAAAATAGATTCCTAAGTGTGCATGCCTGTTAGATGTATTTGATAGGCATCTACCACAATCTATGCAGCCCAAAACTTTATTCCAGCTAGTAATTACTTTTCCTTATTCCATGTACTACTGCTTCTAGTTAGTTTTTGTATACCATGTAATGTACATGCAGCTAGCTATGTGAACATGAGTGTTGTCCTTTCCGCACCCTGGGTTTAACCTATACTTCATGACCAATTAACTTTTTTCCCCCAATATTCATAACCTTCTATACCCATGCATTCCAAACATGTCAGTTTTCCACAATTTCAATTGCTGTGTAGATGTAAAACTTATCTTGTGGGAGGGAGGGTAATTTGCTCTCTTAACAGATCAGCTCTAGAGTTTTCAGTACAGGAAACTCAGTTCAGATAACATTTATGTGTATGATTTAAACCCAGAAAGCAAGGAAATTATGGTAAGAGAAGACTCAGGACCTACAAGTGTTTCTTCATATAAAAGCAGTTAAGTGGATTTTTTTCATTGGCTACATAAAAAAACTGGCATTACTTTGCTACTGTCAAACCAATTGTTTGTCTGGAAAGTAGTTTTTTCAGAGAATCCGTTCAAATGAATGTAATATCAAGCCTTTAGAAAGTGCATCATTCAGCGTTATAAGTTAAGCACAGTGTAATACTGTATAAAGACAAGAAATAATGAACAAGAGACTGAGGATATTCCCTACATATTGTAAAGAGGTATACAACATTGCAAAGATGACATGTAGATCATAACTATTGGGATAAGAAAATACATTTAATGTACAAATGTGAAAAATGATTGTAAAGAAGCAAAAAAAATGTTGCAACAAAAAAGTCATTAGAAAAGAAGTGTGTCCTTGCCTTATTGAGTTTTACCATTTGATTATTTTTATTAATGTATGTGTTGTACAGAATGTTCTTATATGCATGCAAGTGCTATTTTCTGATTTAAAGAAAGTTTAACGGTGCCATCTAAATGGCTCTCGGGTGTGGGTGTGCATTATAAGCCAGTTTTTTGTGCATGTAAACAGGTTTTTTGAGTGATGTCATGATTTTAAATGTGAAGATATAGTTTCTGCTGAATTAACTTGAAAATGCTGCTTCATTCAATAGACTATAAATGATTCTTCTAAGCCCGCAGTTTATGCTGCTGTTGTTGAAACACTTTGTGAAGAAAACACTGTGGAAGTAGAGAGGTTGGAAGAGAAAACGAAGGAGAAGGTTATTCTCCAAGAAAGCGGTTTACAGAATGAAAAAAATGGGAGAACCATTGCTCAAGACCGTTAGTTAGGTCAGTACATTTTAAGAATCTATGGTGTATGATGGACTAATAACTATCTGAGCCATTTTCAACTTTAGTATGTTTTTTAAAAAATATCTTCAAAAGTGTATTTAGTTGTCTTCTACCTAAATTGTCTTCAAAATTAGGTTTCTGTTAACCACAGTTTTTCAGTGTAAATAGATGATGGGGTGATTACTGTGCCAGTTTACACTCTGTGCCCCTCCATTGATCTCATTGGGATTGAACAGTATCAGTGCAGCATTTGTCCTTAAAGTGTAAAATAGAATTTACCAAATACTTGGTTATATTTGGTAAATGTCGGTTTATAACACTTGTACACACATAATAAAGACTCCTATTACCAAGTACAGAGTAGTAGACTGCTCAGTCAGCTAATTGATCTACACACCAGTACCATAATATTTAACTGGCTAAAATCCTTGTCCTTTAGATCTAAATACATATTTAATTAGGTTTATGACTCGTATATATGTACTTCAGCACACCTTGCCAGATTTCAGAACTGTTTGACCACTTGTATTGTCTTTTCCCCATAAGTGAATAGATGAAATAAGCAATTGAGGTTATAACAAACTTTAAATCTAGGAAAATCCAAAGTGAACATAAAATAAAGAGATGAACACAATGTCAGTAATTGGTTTGGCCAAACTTTGACCCTTTCTTAACTTTAACAATTTTGTAATATAGGGGAAAAGTGGCAAATAACTGTTAATTCTTTAATTTTGTAATGATGTAATAATTCCATACTTCAGATGTTTCCTCCTCCCTTTTCTTTAGATTCAGTTAGCTTTTATCTCTCAAATGCCCACTTAGCATAAGGAATTTGTGTGCGTGCGTGCATGCGTGCATGCGTGCGTGCATGCGTGCATGCGTGCATGCGTGCATGCATGCGTGCATGCATGCATGCATGCATGCATGCATGCATGCATGCATGCAGGGTGAGGAGGTGTTGTCGTGAATGTGTGTGTGCAGTGGGGTTATTTAGTGTGTGTGTAAGTGGGATGAATGCCCAGTTTGGATTAGATGTTTCAAAAAATCCATTAAAATTCTAAGTATGTATTTGGGTTTGATAATTCTTGCTGGAAAATGTATCAATATCTCTTTTAATATTTCAGTATAAAGGCATTCAGAACTTACACTTAAAGCTTTATCTGTCTGGCCTACTAAACTGCATGTGGTTTATGGTGAGACACTCCTTGAAAAAAGCTCCCTGTTAATTTAAAAAAAAAAATCTGAAAGATGATTAAATTGTCATCCTTTAAATCTCTTTATAACTTACCTATGCCATAATGCTTACAAAATAATTGACAATGGTTAGGCAGCTACCGTGCTGTGACGGCTGCTTATTCTACTGCTTAACTGTCTCACTATCACCTTGGGTTTCCCCTCTCTCTCTGTCATTTCCATTGGTTCTCTCTCGTCTTTAAATTTAGATTGTAAAATCTTTTGGGCAAGGACTATCTTTGTTTGTTTGTACTGTGCCTAGCATACTGGGGCCCTAGCCTCTAGGCACTACTGCAATACAAAGTAATAATCCTCTGCAATACACTAAACAGGTAACTTATGCTCTAAGAGACATCATGTTAGTATCAGCAAATCCATGATATTGCCAGCTATTGGGATCCACAACCATTGCCTATGGGATAGGATGAATACAAATGGAGAAATGTTGTATTTGCTCTTATTCTAAAATAAAACAAAAAGCAACAAAACGAAAGTGTGAAATGATCACCTTCCTGGTATATTTAGATTTATCAGTTCTAGTAGCATACATTCATAAAATATGTTAGTGTTTTTCAGCCTCATTAGTTTCACATACCTGTTAACACAATGGAACGCTTGCTTCAGTTTCATGTATATCTTCCCCCATCATTCTGGTACATTGGCATACTTGACTAACAGTCATGTGGGTTGTACTGCTAGTGGACTCTGTAACCTTCTTTTCTTAAATGTAGTCTTGGGCTGTATATGTTGTCTGCTCTGTGATAGTTATAACTAACTTTGCACTATGTTTGTATCCTGTGTATTACAAACTGCTTTAGTACAATGACTAGTTGTAGAGAGAGTTCTCTTTGACAGAAATAATGTGTGCAGGCATTGTTACAATTTGGAAGTTTGGGGAATATATATAACTATTGAACCTTTTTTGTTTTGTGATAGTTTTAAAAAATTAAGGTTAATACAGTCTTCTTTAGCTAAAATTCTGTTTTCCTTTTTGTGTCAAAAGCTTCCTAGGTAGTTGGAATGAAAAAGACAGCCAGTCTGGAGGTGGGCAGACTCTGCCCTGCCTCCTGTATACCATATCTGGACCTTAGAGTAATTATACCAATTTTGGCCATGTGACATTTGTGTGTTCTGCATGGACTAATGTTCCCCTAACTCCACCGTTGGGCTAAGTCAGTGGATTTATCTTTTTGCTTTCTCTACACTTTACTGAAAACTAAACTACATTTATTTCTTCCATTTAGTCCAATTTCTTCTTTTTAATCCAATTAGGTACTAAGGGCAAAATTCACTCCACCTGCATAAAGCCTAAGTGATCAGCTTTCTATGCAGGTGGAGTGTGGGGAGGCTGGGAGACATGAAATCCTTTCTATGCAACTGGGGTCAGGTGAGTGAGGCTGTTATTTCAGCCTAAAAGGTGAACAGCAACTTCTAGCTGGTTGTGTGGGGCCAATGGATCTTCATCCATTGGTCCCACATTGGGTCTCCTTACCTTCATCCTGGCTTTTTGTGACATTTTGTGGAGTAGTAGCAGAGTCTACCCACCTCAATCCCCGTTATGTCCCCTATCTGCCATATCTAGAAGTCTTTCCCTCTCCTTCCCTTCCCCCCTGCCCCAAATACACACTTTTTCTTGCTTATACTTAAGTGGAGAAGCTCTGGCTCTGAACCTGTATTTGGGCTTTAAGAACCTGGAACTGCTCAAAGCATATACAGAGTATATGGAGGGGAGGGGAGGGTGGGAGAGGAGGAGACTTCGTGTGCATGCGTGCTCTCCACCCAAGCTTCCTCCCTATGTATCAACCTGACCTGAATCTTTAAATTTTAAACCTCCTACTTTGGCCTCAATGGGCTTTGTAATCAGAATGTTTATTAGAACATTAAATAATGTAGTAGATGAGAGACTGTATCCCTGGCATATTCCTAATTCTACTAAAAACGAGTTTGTAATACATACAAAGCCTGTCACATTCCCATATATCAATAAATAAAGATTGATATAAATATTAAATGTTACCCTTTCACCCTAAATATTGACCCTCATACAGCTAAATGTACCAATGGCATAGTGCTTCCATTAGGAACTCCTAAATGGTGCAGTGTGTCTGCACTGGTACTCTACATTCTGCATGAAAATTGCCCTCAGTAAATATTTGACACTCTCACTCATGCCAATCTCCTGGTTTTTTTTAATATGGAATTGATGTTTGTCTTCTCAGCTTGAAGCAGCAACATCGGAAATTTTCGTATCTGTAGCGTAGGAGGTGATTTAAAATAACCCTTAATTTTCAGTTTCCAATACAGCTTATTTTAACATTGTTATTCTTTTCAAATAAAGATGTTTGTTTTTAGATTATAAGCTTCTAAGCCCAGGAGCTTTTCCTTTTATGTAAATAATCTAGCATGCTTTTCTTTGGTCTTCAGCTAAAGCATACAAAATAAGTGGATTTTTTTATGCTTTTTCATAATGGTATGTTTGTGTTTCTTCTGAGTGCCTTCATTTTATTAAGTTATGTATAAAATGTCTATGCATAAATATTGCTATTATTAAATAATTGCAACCATTTCACCTCTACATCCAAAACCCGATTTTTTTTTTAGCAACCCCTCTTCCCCCTCCCCCTAAAAGTGAGCTTTCGACAGTTATGATTTTCATTAAAATCTGCTATATAGAGCTGTAAATATTATTTTTAAAGAGAATGGCATTATGGTACATCAGTTCTTGCAGTGTCTCTAAATCCACCTAAAAATTAAGGAATGTTGTGTTCTTTTGATGCTGTAAAAACAATTTGGTAAAACCAATTTAAACATACAAAGGTGCTTTTAGATGTAACATTTCTGTGAAAACTTGTGGTGGGTACAGGCAGTGTCATCAGTATTTTGTTAGTACAAACAGAATCTCTTGTTGCTTTACTTTTATACAAGGTGGTAGTGTTAGTTTCTTAATATAGTATCACAATAAAAAGATGCAGATTAAAACTACTTACAATTGATGTACATTAGATTTTATGTAGAACCATTAATAGGTTTTGTTTGAATTAAGATAGCAAAATAATTTGCCTTTGTTTAAACTACCCACACTTGCAGAAATTAATCAGTAATTTTCTCTGTACTCATGAAATCCATAACTAACAATTTGGTACTATGTACAGTAATATGAATTTCACACTTGTAGGAAGTGCATTGGCAAAGTAGTACTACATGAATACTTTCTAACCAAACTGCTAATGGTGATTTGAAAGATATATGTACAACTACAGAAGTTAGTTCATCTTGTGTGTCTAATATCCTGGGATCAACATGGGTACAACTACACTTCAATGTATAGCTTTGTCTTATTAAATTGTGGTCAGCCAGTGGCAGAGACTCTGACTTTTAAAAAGTGATGGACTTGAGTTCATTTTCAACAATATTAGTATAATTTCATCAAAATAACAAATGAAATTTAACAATGGCACATTTTTATGTGTTTTGTCATTTTACAAATAAGAAAACCAGTTTTGGTAACTAGCCTGCTACTCTTTTAGTGCGTGATGTTTCTAGTACTTTGGAAAATATTCAGTTCTGTATAATGTACAGAAAGAACTAGAATCTTAGTCACTCTATGGGCTGTGAAGTATTGCTTTTGTTTTTCTAAAGACTTTATAAATACTGCATCAGATGAAGAAGATGATCAAATATTAATTGACGGGCAAATCAAATAGTAAAAGTTGCTGATGTTGGAAGTGGACTACAATATAACAGTATGTTATATCAAAGTTTACCTGACCGAATGATGTGTGGACAGTCACTTTTTGCATCAAGTTGTTCAAATTGCAGTAGAACCTATACTAGAGAAAACATGAAAGGATTTTTGCAGATTTAAAAGATTCCAAGTTTTGCTTAGCTGATAATGGCAAACCTTAACAAAAAAACTTTCTAATGATTATTTTTATAGAGTGGTGTTTTCTTTTGTAGCATCTTTTTGAGTATCTATTGAATCTTAAATGTTTTTGTCATTGCTAAAAGCTTAAACCAAAGCTGCTTTAACTTCACATTTTGTTTTACTTGTAGGAGGTTTTGCATAAGTATACTATGTATGTATATGAAATAGACAGTAATCCATAACTGTTTTGGTACTTTGGTAAACATGTCAGTAAATTGTTACCTTATTGCTTGTATCCTACCTGCTGTACCCATTTCATGTATCTCACACACTTTTAAAATATTTATTAAGAAATCTCTACCTACCGTTCAATTGTACTGCACATAACTGTTCAGTTATGAAATATTTTTTCCACTATCATCTTTGTACAGTTTTGTTACAGCAATTCTAATCCAGGGTGTGTAACAGTACTGAATTCAAAATGTACCAGCAGATGGTTTGCCTATAAATAGGGCTAGAGGTTTTTACTATATTATTAATTAGGCAGCATTTGCTGCAGAAGAGAAGATTTGCAAGTTCCCAGAACCACTACAGGGTTTCTGGGATAAATCAGCTTAGGGCACTTGGAGATCAGCAACTAGCATAGGTTGCTTGAAGCACCAGGTCCTGAGCTGCTACTGGAATTTATAGAGGAACCTGGCTGAGGCTTAGACCCTTTCCTTTCACTCTGATCTGTTGCTCCCCAGTCCCTTACTGGAGTGAAGTTTTTCTCCCTTCACAACAGGTCTGAGAAAGTAGAGGTAGTTTCCCAAAGTGGGGCATTTGAAAGGGGTAGAGGTAATTTTCAACTGAAGACCAGCCTGCTACTTTCCTCAGCAATGCATCCTGCTTTCTTATTTGCTAGAGGTTCACTTCTGGTCTCAAAGGTGTGGCGCATATACTGATCATTCTCTTTACCACCTTATCCTCTCCATGGATGTTTTGGGGAGAGTAGGGCTTGTAGAACATCTGCAGTAAGTGCTGCCTCTCAGATTGAAGTAACTGGCACTACCTATTGCCTTGAGTCTGCCTCTAGCAGCTGGTAGAGCCATTGAATTCAGTGTAAACTCCTGAAGAATGAGGTACAACTCATCATGAGTTAGGTAGGGAGAGTGTCTTCCTATCTTTATACAAGGGAGACACATACAGGCAGCACATATGATCTCAATAAGTGTGTCTAACAAAAAGGTCAAAATTGATCTGACTTTTTTGTGTTAAAGGTTCCCATCCTTTAAAACAGGCACTCCTCCTGGCTGTTTTTGGTTTGTTCTAGTTTTGTTTAGGATGGTAGTTAGCTTTTATCAATCAAAAGGGCAATTTTGGTATTGCACTGAGCCAGACCGTCTGTAAGACAGCTGTTTATGTAAACTTCAACATTGCAGACTCATTTACATCCACTCTGTTTTATTTTGCAAATATACAGAACTCCCATACCCTGATTATATGAAGCACTTCTATTTTAAAGAACAGGGCTGCCGGCTGGCAAGTGCTGTCTCTTTATGGTATAGTGATAGTTTTGTATGAGGCTGACAAAATGCAAAAACTTCAGGGTTCTTTATTTTATTACAAAGTTTACTTGAACATGTGAGTTACATGAGAAGACTAGAGGGAGAAAAGGAAAGAACTCTGCAATTCCTGTGGTTGCTAGAGTGCAGCAGGAAGGCCTGCAGTCTGGACAGATGTCAAGTAAGTCCAGGGAAGAGCTGTGGGAAAGGGCCTAAAGGAAGGCCAAGGTAGGGAGCAAACCTAGGAGGCAGCGAGGCGTCTCAAGGAGTGGACTTTAGCTGCTCACTATAGAGTCCCTGGACTAGAACCCAGAGGCAAGGGAGGGCTTGGGTTCCCCTATGGCTCCACTGGAAATGGTGGTGTGGAAACACTGACCCAAGGAAGAGAAGGGCTATTGCATTTGGAACTGTGTCCAGTGAGAACGCCTTGGGAGGTGTTTGCTTCCGACAAGAGCTGGAGGACAGCCGTGTAGAGCCTGGGAAGGGGTGAGGAATGAGCCTAGGTAGGGGTGAGTTTAGTTTGTTGGGCTCTTTTTGTTCCTTTACTCTGGAAAGGGTGGGATTAAATGTGACCAGCCCAGATGGCTGAGTCATGAGAAGAGGCAGACCCACTGCAGGTCCAATGTGGCTGTTAGGAGAGGGCACCAGCTAAAGGAGAACCTGCTATGTCATAACCAGCCAGGGAGTGCCAGTCAGTTCACTCTTCTATAGCTTTAACCTCTAAAGCAGTGGTCCCCAAACTTTTTAGGTTGCACCCTCCCCCTTACTCCTATCCATACCCCCCCCCTGCAGCTGGGGCTGGGAGCAGGGCTAGGAGCCAAGTCGAGAACAGCAGCTGGGAGCTGGGGCCCAAGGCTGGGGGCTGAGGTTGCAGCCCCAGCTGGGCCAAGGGCGGGGGGACCAAGGTGGGGAACTAGGACTGGGGCAGAGTGGGGCAGCACTCCCTCCCTGCCCTATTGGGGGCTGGCCCAGGCCCTTCCATCCCCCCCAGTGTTAGAGGAGTGTGCCCTACAGATGAAGACCTCTGCTCTAAACCTTTTTAATAAATCTCTGGAGTGTACAGGAAACGTGGGACTTGGGCTCATTATTTTCTGTTTTCCCCGTGAATAAAAGAACCCTTTTGTTCCATTGTTGATTCTCACAGTGACACTGCATGCTCTGCTTTTAGTCACTGATTTCATAATGTAGTTTTCTCTTCCCCAGCTCTCACCCCCTGTTTTGGTTGAAATATCTTTTAAAAAGTTATCTTTTCTTATAAATCTGTTTAAATACATGGAAAAACTCGAAACTAAACATTTATTCTAAGTATTTCATCTAACTGTATCAAAATATGCTCCATTACTGTGACCTGATTATCCTAGCCTCCTGCTCCCTGCTTGCTTCCTGATATAAAGAGTCAGTATAGACCAGCAGTGGCCAAACTGTGACTCATGAGCCACATGTGGCTCTTTTACAGTTCAAGTGGGGCTTGCGGATCCCCTTAAGTCCCCCATTCTCTGCCTACCAGCTGGGGTGGGGAACTTGGAGCTTCTTCCCTGCAGCAGGGTGTCGGACTACAGGATTCTGCCCAGCGGGGAAGGGGCTTTCAGTAAGTTTGTCCACCTCAGATATAGAGAATGGCTTGAAGCTCCATTTGGGAAGAACAATAAACTCAGCCAAATTCTGTACTGTGCTTTTAGGAGGCACCGCACAGAGTTGGCAGCCAGGGATATGGTGCGAGTGGTTAACATGACTCTAAGCCAACTTTGATGGTTTAAGGCCTCTATACAATGAGGTAATGCGTGGTATGAGTGTGATTTCTGAACTGCACTCGTGCTGTGCATTAATTAGTCTGTGTAGACCCAGCTGGTGCACTTTAACATAGTGCTGTTTGAAACTATCCTATTAAGCACAAAAGGTTCCCTTGTATGCTTTATCAGCATGGGCTGCAGAGACCAATTAGTGTGCAATGTGTTGATGTGCTTTAGAAATCAACCCCCTCCATGGAGCACGATACCCCACCATGTGGACAAGCCTGGAGTTACTGCAGTCTACCTGTGCTGCATTAAGCACCTCAGCATTCTACAGAATCTTCATGGTGCTGTGGCCCCGACAACAACCCACACCCCTTCAGCCTCTGGCATGGCCTCCATGCCAGGGCTTGTGAAAGAGTCCTTGGAGGATAGATTTAGAGCTGCCTCTACTGCCTTGCTGGGGGATAACTCTGCCATATGGGGCTTTTAGAGCTCTTCACCCTGGACTCTTTATGCTAGGTTAGGGATTTTACCCATTGAATTTACTTTCTCACTGATGTATTTACATGACTCCACAGTCTTAGGAGAATTACTCGTTACAAGGCCTCTCTGCTGATGAAATTCAGTGTTGACAAACACAAAGTAGTGAACACTACAAGTAATCTAAACTAGACATACATATTAGTTAATTTAGAACCCAGCAACCCTCAGGAAAAATACCTGTGTGCTACTTTAGATACTTCAACAAAATCCACTGTTCAATATGTAACAATGGTCCAAAAAATAAAATGTTAGGATGCCGAAAGAATGGGATGGAAAATTGAGTGGAAATATATTTACCTTCATTTAATTATTGCTATACTCTCAATACTGCATGTCATTCTGGCACCCCCATTTAAAAAAGGAAAAGTAAAAATACAGGATGGTTGATAAAAATTAGTGGCTTGGAGAGTTGTAAAATTAGGACTGTTTAATTTAGGGAGTAGGCAAACAAGAAGGGACATGATAGAGAATAACAAATAGTATAGCGAAAGTAAACTATACGAAAGACACAGCAACTGTGCCTAAAGGTGGTAGCTTAAAATTGATCAAAAGGAAACCATTTTTATGTAATGTATTATTAACCCTTTGGATTCATTGCCACATGATATAATTGAGGCAAACAACTTAGACTTCAGCTAAGATTAAATACATGGATAACAACATCAATAACTACATTAGATAGGACTTTTAGAAAGCCCTCATGCTTCAGTGCATAAATGAATCACTAATTGATAGGGCTAGGTAGAAAATTTCTGTAGGGGCGGCTTATGCTATAGTTGTCCAAAATGGGATTCGGGTATCTTGCTCAGCTATATTAAGTCTGCGATAGGAAATTAAAACCACTAGTCTGAAATTTGATATAGTAAAGTAATTCTTAAATTATCAGCTAGAGTAGTGTTCCTCAGACAACGGTTTGCAACCCCTGGGCTCTGTGTGTGTCTGTCATGAAAGGTAGTCAAGGAGGTCACAAGGCACTGAACATTTTATTGTAAGCTAAAGCAAAGAAAATACCACTCCAGAATTCCCCACACATCTTTTTTTCTTCAAGGTCCAGTATCCTCAACCTTTTGAAACAAATAAATTCTATAGGTTTATCATTTTGATCACTAAGACATTGTTTTACCCTTAGAGTAAAAGTAAGGTGGGATCATGAACATTTCTGACTTTGAACAAGGGGTCACCAACCGGAAAAGGTTCAGAAACTCTGCACTAGAGGATAGATTACAAAATCCATAAATTGTAATTTTTGGTTTTAAAAAAACAGGCATTTTATAACAATGCAGTAAAGGGTTTGCTAAGAGGACTGGGAACTAGGAAGTGACTTTTTTTTAATCAATTTTTTTTTTTAATTATATAAAAGATCAGAGCTGCGACTAGCTTCAACTTGTTGCTTTTATTTTTTTATTAAAATCTTCCATAAAGACGGTCTTCATTATGAATATGGATGCAAGCTCTTGGACATAACTACATAATCTGATTAAAAAGAGAGGAGATGTGGATGCATCATCAGGTCATCCTCATCTGTGCAATAGTTATTTTGTTAAATCGTGCTGTTCCGAAAAGCAAACTGAGGAACTCCCGAGTTCTAAACAGTTATGTTTGAAGGACATTGATTGATGCAGTGGGAGCTCCCCCTCTAGTTCCAAAGGTAACGGAGAGATTTGGCAAATGCTGCTTCATCAAGCCTGGGAGAGGAGGCAGGTGCCCCTGGCTTAAAAGATGCTCATTAGTCTTCTGTGAGTCTGATCTCTGCCTAAGGGTATGTCTACACACAAACTGCTACAGTGGCACAACTGCTGTGCTGCAGCTGTGCCTCTGTAGTGCTTCAGTGAAGACACTACACCTCACAGAGACAGTAGCTGGGTTGATGGGAGGGGTTAGGTTGGTTTAACTGCATTGCTCAGGAGTGTGGATTTTTCACTCTCCTGAGCAATGCAGTAACAGTGACCTAATTTTCCTAGTGTAGATCTGGCCTTAGTGTCCACAGGTGTAAAAGTGTGATAATACACTTCACAGGTGTACTGTGAGCAACAGTTAACACTGTCAATTTGAACTTTCTAAAATGGAGAACTCTAAATGCCCCAGTTCTCCCTAAGTAGGTCCTGAATGTTTTTAAATGCCTTTAAAAAAAAAGTTACAGGGTTTTATGCAACATAGTGATGTTTATAAGGATCTTACCAGCAACAAACATGCTTGTACTAATGTCTCATCCCTGGTATACAGCTGCCTCTTCAGTTTCAGACTTGGTGCTGCTACTACCGGTAAGCACTACTCACAGGGTCTGGGGAAGTGCATCTTTTCTATTCTGATATTTGTACTGTACCCATTGCCATGGTATCTGAGCATAAGACTAAAGCTATGCTGCTAATGCAAGAAACAGGAAGTGCAAGTGACCAATATAAAAAACCCCTCAGACATTGGCTGTGTAAAAATGTTTGTGTTATTTTAATTTATGGTAACTTAGGTCTTACTTTAGAAATACCACATCTTAAAACAACAGATAGATCTTCAACTTGAGGGTAATATATGTGAAACATGAAGATGGAAAGTGCTATATAAGTTACGTTCTGATATGTAAATTCAGGCTGTTGGAGGACTGTTTTTAAACTTTCTGACAGCCGTAAACAAAATCCAATTGTGGGTGATGAATCATAGTGCAAATAGCTCTGTAAACTTCCTGTGAGAAGAACCTATCTACTGATAACTACAACAGTTTACCAAACACCACTTTAACAAATGATGTGGACTACTTTTTTAAGGTGACTCACAAAGGGGAAAAAATGGATTTGAGCCCTCTTCTTCCACTTCATGATATATAAAGGAGGCCTGAAAAGTTCTTACTGGGGTTTTCCATGCATTTTAGGAATATCAATTCCTATTGTCCCTGTTTTTGTTAGAAGAATCATTGGGTGATTCAGAAACATAGATTGGTAGCTTTCTTAGCCCATAATTGAAATGAGGTGGTAGACTGCCTCCTTAATAAACAGCTTTTTCCCACAATTGTGTTAGCTAAAAGAAAGTTTTGAACAGTCTAACTAAAACTGAATTAGGAAGTTAAATCTACTGTCTCAAGTCATCCATAGTCTATCAGAGTAGACAGTAGTTATATTAGTAATGTAAAACAAACAGTAGAGGCAGAAGTGGAAGGAGGAATTAAAGAAAATTGGCTAGGCCTATCTTTACACATAAAAAAAAGCACAACCTGATCGTTTTTTCTTCACAGTTCCCTTTTAAATATACTGCACTACTTTCTTCTGCCATGCAAGCTCCGAATAGAAGTTTTGATAGGTGATGTAGAGGACTGAAGACAATTTTGAGAGGCTACAAGCTCCATTTATTCACTAATTTGGAATAGAATTTCAGCATTTTATTATGCACTAATGAAAATGTTCAATATAAATGAACTTTTGAGGTTTCTCAATCCTATTGTTTTGCGTAACATGGAAAAATGTGCCATAAGGGTGTATTTACAACTACACCAATAGCTGTGACTTTGTTATCCTACATGATGTGATGGCTTTTCAGTTTTATAATATGGTTTAATACGATGGTTCTCAACCTTTCCAGACCTCTGTACCCCTTTCAGGATGCTGATTTGTCTTGTGTACCCTGAGTTTCACCTTACTTAAAAACCATTAGCTTACAATCAGACATAAAAATATAGAAGTGTCACAGCACACTTACTGAAAAATTGCTTACTTTCTCATTTTTACCATATAATTATAAAATAAATTGTGACCCCCCCCCAAGTTGAGAAATACTGATAGAGTAGTATAAACAAGTCATTGACTATTACATTTTAGTTTGTATTGACTTCACTAGTACTTTTCATGTTGCCTGTTGTAAAACTAGGCAAATATCTAGATGAGTTGATGTACCCTCTAGAAGACTTCTGTGTACCCCCAAGAGTACACGGACCCCTGGTTGAGAACCACTGGTTTAATGAAAGAAATTAAAAATCAATGTTAAAATGTATAGGACCTCTGCCACTTACTACTACCATTTTGTAAGGAGGACTCGTGTTGGGAATATGGTTTCATGCACTATAGGACTCAAAATATGAGTGTTACTTTAATGGAGAAAAAAATCCCCTTTATAACAGAAAATACATGATTTTACAAATATCATAGCACAGGATTTTTCATGTAATAATGAAACTCCAGCTCCTGGAAGAAATTCTACAGCCTGTGTGCATGGGAGGAGGGTAGGGCTGGAGGGAGAAGAGTCAGGCTGAATGGTTGTGGTGCTCCATTCTAGCCTTGGTACTAGTGAATCCCCCTGTTCATTTCCTTCCTTCATTAGCTGTGGGGAGAATGTGAGTACCTGCATTGCCCTCAACATGTTCATAGCACTTGCAGCTCTGCATTA
Organism: Emydura macquarii macquarii; assembly: GCF_026122565.2. Classification (NCBI taxonomy): domain Eukaryota; kingdom Metazoa; phylum Chordata; order Testudines; family Chelidae; genus Emydura; species Emydura macquarii. The sequence continues at coordinate 86,237,336 of NW_027131390.1, forward strand.
AGGTAATGTCTGTAATCAAATCAAAAGCTTCAGGGCTTCAGCCAGTCACCTGCAGGAGTCAGGAAATGTTTGTTCATTTATTTTTTGCTTTCTCTTAGTGCACAATTGGCTAGGTGTATTCTCTTTGCTGCCTTCCTCAGAAGCTTCAGAGATTGGCCACAGCTGGAGATGGGATAATAAATAGGGTTGGACCAGTGCTCTGGGGTAGTACAAAGAATCCTCTTTCAAGATGTTTGGCTGGTATGTCTTGCTCCTGTGTTCAGTGGTCATGCTGCACTCCAGACTGGGGGTCATAAAGGAATTTCCCTCAAATCAGATTGGCACCTTCTGCAGTATAGGGTGTAGCTTGTTTATCTTTATCTGGGCATGTCTCATCTAATCCGTTCCTTGCCATTGTAGAGGCATCAGGCCTGGGTGGCATCATGGTCTCTTCTGTTCTCTGCCTGTGTCACACAACAGTTTAGTCTCCTGAGTATTGAAATGCTTTAGTCTATCTCAAGTTATTGAGTTCAGCATAGGAATGTTGGATGAAATTTAATGGCCTGTGCTATACAGAAGGTCAGATTAGATGATCTACTGTTTCCTTCTGGCCTTAAACTATGAATCTCGAATATAGCTACTGCTGTAGCAAAAGGAACAACTTCTATAAGCAGTGTAAGTACTGTCTCAATAATGTCATTGTGGGGCTTACTGATTTCAGGTGTTACTCCATAATTGCTTTGCAGATCCACATTTCTTCTTTCATCTTCCCTTAAGGAGAGTATGGTGTATGCCCAGTTGATGGTGGAAATCCGTAAGGTAACTTGCATTTATATTGCTGCTTTTGCTGTCTCACCTGCACTCTGCCCACTAATCCATCTCACTGAGAACTATTAACTTAGTATTCCAAAGCCCTAAGCAGCTTTCAGACAGCTGCCTTTAGTTTTTCCTCAGAATGATTTCACAAAAATATCTCCTGGGTGTGTCTCTTGCCCCATTCCCCACTAAAATTGCATTGGTCTGAGCGGTACAACGAGCAATATTCAAACCAGCACCAGAGGACATGGTTAGATTCTAATATCTACTCTTCTGTATAAAAAGTGGGGTCTGTTAAAACAATCAATGGCCAGAAATCCGCTTGGGAAGAGTAATAAACTCAAATGCTGAAATTCTGGCCCTATTGAAGTAAATCAGAGTTTCCTCGTTGACTTCAATGAGGCCAGGATGTCACCCAAAAGGTTTATCTTCTTACTTAGTTATGGGTAAGGTCCTACTTAATTTGCAATATTGCAGATCCTGCAATATTAGGCTTCCACTGCAATTTTGATTTTAATTAGTTTACTTCGCACAGTCCACAATTTTGAGGTTTGCTCTGCACACTTTTTCCCCTGTTAGCCCAGTAGAACCCCATTTATCCGAACTGATAGTGGCTGGGGCTCCTGCTGTCAGCCTCCCGCATTAATGACTGTAATATAGTTGCAGCAAAATGTCTGGTTACCAAAAAAATTAGCAGGCATAATGTAATACTGGAGTGTTTATATTGTTCCAGCAAATTTTTCTTAAATGAATAGGTCTTCACTGGCTTTTCCAAATTACTGCAAATTACCCATGTGTGCTGGGCTCCAGGTTCTGGTTCTGGATGGGTGGGGGAGGGACAGGACTTCCTCATCCCCGGCATGGGCTGCTCTGGGGGCCAAATCAGATCCACCTCTGGGAACCTCCCCCATCTGAAGGAAGCACCATGCCTGCTGGCTGGGAGCCAAAGCTCTTACTTCTGCGCTGCTGCTGGCAGCAGCACTGCCTTCAAGGTGGCGTGGTATGGTATTGCCACCTCTACTTCTGCACTGCTCCTGATGGTGGCGCTGCCTTCAGAGCTGGTTTGCCAGCCAGCAGCTGCTCTCTGGCCACCCAGGTCTGAAGGTAGCAGTGCAGAAGTAAAGGTGGCAATATTGTGACCCCACCCCCACCTACAATAGCCTTGTGACACCCCCCCTTTTGGCTTGGGACCCCCACAGTTACAACACCGTGAAAGTTCAGATTTAAATATCTGAAACTGTGAAATTTATTGATTTTTTTTGTTTTTGTTTTTGTTTTTTTTTTAAACCTCCTGGCAGTGAAATTGACTAAAATGAACTGTGAATTTGATAGGGCCCTAATAATAGTGCATAACCATAGAGGACTGGGAACACCCGAAGGTGAGTGCTGTTATGAATTTGTTTGCTATTGTATGGTTATAATATGACACACAATGGAGCTGGAGAGGTCATCTAGTCTATCTCCCCCCGTGCTGAGGCAGGACTGGGATAGGTACCATGTTTGCCCGTCTCCAGCCTTCTGGGACCTGACCCTTCCTACATGAGTTCTCAAATATAATCACAAATGGTTCCAAGTTTGCTTTAGCTACTTCCTTAAGTGCACCACGAATTTCATCAGGCCCTGCTGACTTTAATGCATCTGGAATAAAACATGAAACATGGAGGATAAAAATGGTTATTTATACTATTGGGAAACTGGGGTTTCACCTCTTATCACCTGTCCCAGCCCTTGTAACAGGAAATAGGCTAGCCTTGGCAAATCATGAGATATCAGGCCTGGAAATTGCAATATTAGTTTTGTATATACGCTTTTTTAGACATTTCACAAGATTCTTATCGTTCCATTTGTATAGCTGGACTCAATGAAACTAAGGGTCTAGCTTTACATGAGTGGGGATAGGAAAAATAAAATGTTCCTTCCAATGTTTTAAAATGATTTTACTTTAAAATATAAATTGAAGTATACAATGTAGTATAAAGTGTTATTGGCTTTGCCCACATAACTCATGTAGCTTTTCCACTCTTCAGTAATGTGGCATTCTCAATTCATGCCTGTAAAACCTTAATACCACACCGCAACATCACATGTCTTGTGTGTGTGCATGTGTGCGCTCCATTTGTATCCTGTGTTTACAGGTTATGATGCTTCTAGACCATCATGAAGGATTTCCCCAGCAGCTGACATCCCTGTTAAGCACTTATTTTCCTTCCTTTTCTTTGAACTTCAAACGTAAAATAAGGTTTTTCATGCATATATCTTGAACTTCTTAAAACTCCAGGCTCTCCTTAGAATAATGGAGCCCAACTTTCTTGGGTAACTGTCCCAGTTCAGCAGACATAGACATAACCTAGGCCTACATCTTGACCTGCTCTAAATGCCAGGCATACACTCAGAGTAATTCCTCTCCATGGTGGGTTGGAATGTGAACAGTTGAAGAGGCAGCTCTGGGGAACTGGGGACTAGCAAAGATTATCATTAATGTAAGGAGGATAAACCTCTGGCACCAGTAAGACTGGGAGAGAAATCCTGGCCCCACTGAAGTCAATGGCATAATTCCCATTGACTTCAATAGAGCCATTGATGATACTGGGGACAGGGTCTTGTCCTGTGACTAGCCATGTTGATAGAAACGCTGCTGCATTATCATATGATGCTGGTCTTGTTGGTTGGTGCTAAAATGATAAAATTATCATGTGTGTGTAAGTTGTCCTTCCCTTCCTCTCTTAATCTGCTCTCCAGTGATGTGCTTTGGTGTTAAGAAAACAGATTGGAATTGAAGAGCAACAATAAAATTTAGTTTAAATTGCTTCATCTAAAGCACCTGTGTTAAGTTCAGTCTCTTGATTTCTTCTGATAGGTTGTTATAAAAATAATGTTACTAGGGGGATGCATCTTATAGCAAAAGGGTTGAAATCTTCTGACAGGATCAAGTCCTCTGCTTCGGGCAAAGGCTGAATAAATGGGCTTGACGGTAGGATGTTTAGCCTTGGTGGAGACACAATCTTCCCCCAAGCCATGGAGGGGCAGCAGTTCTACTCCATGGCTGCTTCTATCTCTGTAGGCTCCAGTAGTTCATGTTGCAGCCGTCACATCCCCATGTTGGAGTGGGCCAAAGGAGGCCACTACTTTTGTCTTCCAACACCATCTGCACGCTATATTGGAAGGATCTCATATAAAGCCCCACTCTACAGTCCATACAGGGTATGGATCCTGATCCTGTCATTGTAGATAAACTACAATAGGTCTGTTGCTGGTTGGGTCACAGTGAAATAACCTTTTTTCCCCAAGCACCTTCACTGGCCATTTGGATTCCCTATCACCAGAACTGAAATATGCACAGTTAGGATTTTCATTCTGCTTCCTTGTATCCAAAGCCTCTGAGCAGCTTTCCCTGGTGTTTCATCTTTCTCTGTCACACAGAAGCGCATGGAAAAGTGGAATTAGCTCAAAAGAGAAATGCACATTTTAGTTGTACCATCTGCATAGGCAGGAGGAACATCACACAGATTGCTTTATTTTTCAAAGCTCTTTTCTATGTTACTAAGTCTTGTTCAGCCAAATGCTATTGTTTCCTTGGTAACTTCAAAGGGGAAAAAATCAGACACACTAAATAAACAAAATAGTGAATCAACTATATGTGGTGTATCAAACTGTATCAAATTCAGCCCCCTACTATGAGCCGGTCTATAGATGCCAGTCCCATTGCAGTTACACCAGGGTTGAGTCTGGCTCAAAATGGCTGTGTTTGTGTGTATTTTGCACTCTATATTATACCTTATGTGTTTCAGGTGGTTGATGTTGTACAAACATAAAGACTTGTCTTCATGAAGCAGCAGTGCGTCCTAGAAAGGTATGAATTCTAAAGCACACTACTGGGTTGCATGCTAAGTGGCCTGTGTAAACGTGGCTGGCATGAGGTAAAAGTTCTCTAGTGCGCATTAATGTAATGCTGTTTCAAACAGTACTTCACTAAGGTGCACTAGAGAACTTTTACTTCACACCAGCTGCATCTACACTGGCCTGTGAGCATGGGCCATGATGCTGTGTGTTAGAAATGAAAGCCTTTTAGAGTGCATTGCTGCTCCATGTGGCCAAGCCCTTCGTCCCTTGTCTCAAACAACTTCCACTCTAGAAGAGCCAAATAAACAAAAACAGTAGGACAAATGGGTATGATATACCCGAAATGGGGTCAGGAAGGTGAAGTGACATGTCTCAATAAAGAATTTCCTCCCTCCTGTCTACTTTTATTAAATAATATTGTAATGGCTCTAAAAGCCTTTCACCTTTGTTATTAGCAGTGGCACAGAGAGTTGGATTAAAGTGTAGGCAGCATAGGCCCACAATTACGGTCCCAGCTACTGGCACCATGTGGTTATATCAGAATCTTCTGTTTCATTCTTTTTTAAAATGAAAGTCTGCAGCCCTCATAGATGTGAGGAAAATGTTCCCCAAGTGTAACCTCTGGAGTGATGAGTGAATTGGCAAAAACCCTGCAACAATATCTTTGAAAGTTGTGAACTGCCCCATGCGTCTCAATGGTGGTGGTATCTGCACAGGCTGTTATGCCTGGGAGCTCTGCTAGAGGGCTGCAGCTGCCAGGAAGAGAAAAATGCAGTGGGTAAAGCCCACTCAAGCAGATATGCCCCCAGATACTAAGGTAAACCTAGGAAGGGGACCTGCTGTCGCTTCCAGAGGGGTGAAGGGAGCCTCCATCCCGCTGTCGCTGTCTCTCTCGGTGGGGATTGGTAGATGGAACCATGGCGGAGCAGAGGCAAGGCATAGCATGGGCTGGCTGGGGTCCCAGGAATGCCTTAATCCATCCCTGATGGCCTGTTCCCTGTAGGTGTTCGGTTGAAGAAGGATCTTCAGGTGGGAGTTGAATTCTGAATGGATTAGTGTCCTTACAGTATCTACTGTAGTCGCCAACTGACTTAAATACACTCTGTACTTTCTAAGCCCTCTCCTACGCCAACCAAGCCAGCTTGGCCAGAGCATGAGAAATGAGAGGCTTTGCTGCACAGCTGGCAAGCCAGCAATCCAGGTTTTGTCAGAGCTAAAGGTCAGTGCACTGCAGCCGAGGTTCCTTCTCCCTGCTACCAGCCTGCTCCATTTACACCAAAGGTCCAGCAACTTAAGCATCTCAGCTCATTGCATATGCCATAGTATGTCAGAGGGGGCGCCCCAGATAGCCTGGTCCCTCATCACCCGTTCCTCGGTTAAAATGCTCGGTACGGATAGTCTACCAAAAGTGCGATTCAGTCACTTGTCATGAGGCCTCTGAACCTTTAAAAGATGGGAATCTGAATAAAGCATTTCACCTAAGCCAAGTCTCTCTCTCTGCCTTCCCTCCCTTATACACCAGCAGGAGTCCCACCGCCATTCTGTCTCCTGGGGTTACTTGCCACGGTGTAGCCTGCCACAAAGCACACTCTTGCAGCTCTTTCCACCCCCCCCCCCCCAGCATGCCTTCTGGCCAACTGCCTCCCTGCACAGAATATCTCTAGGCTGCACTCAGCGCTTGGTGTGTTTTTTGCATACCTGCTGCTTCCCCACTAATTCCTACTATGATGGTTTCGAGCAGTAGGGGGAACTAAACGGCAGTGGGAGATGTCAGGGAAACAGTAGTGTTCCTTGCAGGGAAAAGCCTAGGACAGTCAGTGATAGATTGCTCACTGCAAACAAGACTCCTATCGTCACCCTGATTTCCCAGCAGGCAGAAACCACCCTTTTTCAATCTTCTTTGTGGTTCTGCAAAACCCTTAGGAAATTCGTTCCCAAGGTATTAAAAACTTCCGGAAGACCTGGTATCCTAACAGCATCCAGTCTTTGATTCACAATGACTTCTGCCTTGCACTACTGTGTTAGAAATCTTGTTCAGAGGATTTGCTTTCTAGCAACTTCTGACTACTCACACTATCTACCATGCAATTAGGTAGAAAGCTGACAGCTAATGGAACAAGAATTATTTCTGGTTTAACTATGTAGTAATATGACATTTTTTTATTCCAAGTATTTATACAAGCTGTTAGCTTCAGGGCTGGAATCAGGGGTTACATTCTCTGTTAAAAGTGAGATGAGCTCATGAGATAAAACATGTACTCTGCGTAATGGATAATACAGCAGCTGCCTTCTTCTTGTTGACACTCTTTGCTTAAGCATTTGAACATGGAAACCCTTTGTGATAGATTGCTGCATCTGTTGTCATGTTCTGAATGACTCTTGCACCATAAATAATTTATTTTGACTGTTTAATTGGCAGCATGATGCAAAAGGAAAACTTAAGTGATGCATTTTAGGAGAACATAGGATATCTCTCTCAAAATCTTACTTCTATCCAGGCTAATTTGAATGAATTTTAAGCCTCATCACATGGACTGAAAAACAACAGGTGATCTGTAAACAGTGTGCCTAGAGGGGAACTCCAGAGATCAGTGCTATGTCTTATTCAATAAAGGAAGAGCGGTTATACTAGACCATTAATCAAATTCACAGTTCTTATTAAATTGAAAAGTGTCGGTAATCCAGTGAGAGCAGAGAGAGTACAAAGGAACATATAGAGACCAGGTTTCACCTTGGGTAGGAGGGGGGGGAAGCATGCTGGTACATCTGAAAAAAACAATAGGAAATAGATATTAAATCTGAGGGGAATATTAACAACAATATTTAATTTTTAATAGTTTAACATTTGTCATTCATAGATTTCAAAGTAATTTAAAAAGAGTGAGCTTCCTTTTACAGATGGTATAAAACTGAGGCACAGGGGGTTTCACAACTTGCCCACGGTCACAGAGGAAATCTGTGGTAGGGCCAGAAATTGAATTGGGAGCTTCTGAATTCCAGTCCAGTCCCACAGGAAAGGATGGAAACTCATTATTGTGTCCTTTTAAAACTGAACTGGAAGTGCACTAGAGAGTGAATTTTGGAGAAGTATCCTAGGTCTTTTTCATCTCTAATTTCTACGATTCAATGTGTTTGTTTTGGCAAAGTCTAGAATGATATTATAGGAAGTTTCTGTGGCATTTTGTAGATTTCATCTCCTGGAATTTAATATTGTAGCAATTGAATCCTTAGTTGATTAAAAGTGACTGTAACTCAGGAAATAAATCATTTGTGTGTTTATAAAAATTGAAAATTCACAGGAGAGGTTAAAAATTTATCTGTAAAAAGAACGTTTAATCTCATATTTGGTAACCAACACAGTAACATGTTACTGGATATTCTTCTTAATGTAAAGGATAAAATTTAAGAATTCATCATGTCCTGAGTTAGATGCTTATTTTTCCTATCAGTGTGGGAGGACTTGCACAAGGAACTTCCATTAATTCCAATGTAAGTTAGATATTTTTCTATAGCATGCCAATCACGAATGTGAGACTAGACCCCCATGGGCTCTGGATATTGTAAGATGTCCAGGGTTTCATTTACATCAAATAACACTCACCTGGATGGAAGTTCTATGGGGACTGGCTGATGGTCGGCCCTAGTGGGTAGACTCTTGTACTGCTATGTAGGGGACAAAGTTCCAGTTCTTAACCGACCAGTCTGGGTGTGCTTTGGGAGCCCATCTTAATAGCTAGTTCTGCATAGCCATCTGGGAAGTGGGGAGCTATGCTTCAGATCCTGATCCCAGCAGGTTTGAAGTGTTTGTAAAGACTGGGTCTTCGCATAATAGTTAGCATTGTATGTCACCCTGCAGTATTCCCCAACTGAAGTCCTAGTATGCAGCTGTCACTATATAGAGAATAGTTAGTGCTGTACAGTATCATGCAAGTGCGTGGCTACACTTTAAAGTTAGTTCAGATTAAGGCAGAGTGTGAATTTTGGAAGCGGATGAAGCTAAACTGAAAAGGCACTTTTATTCTAAACTAAGAGTGTCCACATGGGGAGCTATTCCTCCATAGCTGTTCTGGTTTATTTATTCATGAAGACAAGCCCTTAGTAATGCAGGCTTTATTCTCATTTTGTATCTTACCAGTCTGGACATACTGTGGTTATTTCATAGAGCCTGATGCTACTGTGTGGAAAAACTGCAGTTCTATTTCATGTCTTAGTATATACCTAGCTGGAAAAAGCCTGGTCTACGTTTATAATGTTCCTTGCTGCAGTATGGCAGCAGGGCTTGAGGAGAGCATTCACGCTCCCCTTTCTGGGGAATATCCTGGCAATATATTTGCAATCCAAATAACTAACCCATGCACCAGTCCTCAGTTCAAATTTCTGTCCTGGAAAGTGGCTCTCAGTATCTTGAGAGTGAGGCAACATTTGCAGCTAATGGTAGTTCATTATTTTGAAAATTGTGGTTCTCTAAAAAGTCACTTCTCTTCCTTGACATTTTAGGATTTGTGTTGTAAGACACTGCCTGTCCCCATCTTTTTAAAAAAAAAACAACTGTAAAATGAAAGGTTCCTGAGGCTCGTCTGGCCCTCTAGCCACTACCCCATGCTGCTCATCTGCATGGACGCTAATGATACTGCTAGGTGTGACCATGAGCAAATCAGCAGTGCGTGCGGGGCTCTGGGAGCAAGGGTGAAAAAGTCCTCGTTTGTCTCCCCAGTTGAGGTAAGGTCCTAGGAGGAGATATGTATGTACTGGAGATGAATGCATTGTTGCGCAGATGGCATCAACAGGAGGGCTTTGGCTTCCTTGACTGTGAGATGCTGTTCCGGGAAGGAGGATTGCTGGGAAGAGATAGGATCCACCTGATCAAGAATGGGAAGAGAATCTTCACTCACCAACTTGCCAACCTAGTGAAGAGGATTTTAAACTGGGGTCAAAGGGAGCAGGTAACAAATCTCCCAGATAAGCATAAAAAGGTGACTTTAACAGAAAGCTAGATTTCTGTGGGGGAGGAAGGGAGAGACACCTGGAAAATTACAACAGAGTGATAGGAGCAACAAGAGGAAAGTCATTGGAGGACTTTGCTCAACATCTTAGATGTCTACACAAATGCAAGGAGTATGAGGAATAAATAGAAAGAACTGGAAGTATTAGTACATAAGCTAAATTAAGACTTAATTGGCACCACAGAGACATGGAGGGCTAATGCTTATGACTGGAATATTGGTATAGAGGGGTATAACTTGTTCAGGAAAGACAGGCAGGAAAAAAGGGAGGAGTGTTGCATCATACATCAAGAACATGTTGACTTGTTCTGAGGTCCAGAAGAAGTTAAGAAACTGACCAGTTGAAAGTCTCTGGTAAAGACAATGGGAAAAATAGAAGTGAGATCATGGTGTAGGGGTCTTCTGTAGACCACCAATTAAAGAAGAGGAGGTGGATGTGATATTTCTGGAACAAATAACAGAAATATCCAAACCACAAGATCTGATGGTAGTGAGGGACTTTATCTACCCAGATCTCTGTTGGAAAAGTAATATGTCAAAACACAAAATTTCCAATAAGTTCTTGGAATGTACTGTGGATAACTTTTTGTTTCAGAAAGTGGAGGAAGTTACTGGGGGGCAGCCATTTTAGACTTGATTCTGACCACCAGGGAATAACTGGCTAAGCCATACTACCGCCGATAAGGATTTTGGGGATATAGTTGATCAAACTGAATATGAGTTAACAATGTGATGCAGTGGCAAAAAAGGCTAATATCATTGTGGGGTGTATTTTAAAGGTTAAAAAATTGGAAATGTTTAGTCTTGAGAAAAGACAGCTAATGTGATATGCAATAACAGTCTTCAAATATGGTAAGAGCTGTTATAAAGAGGATGATGATCAATTGTTCTCCATGCCTGCTGAAAGTAGGACAAGAGGTAATGGGTTTAATCTATAGCAAGGGAAATTTTAGGTTAGTTATTTGTAAAATCTTTCCAACTATAAGGGTAGTTAAGCTCTGGAATAGGCTTCCAATGGGAGATTTTGGACTCCTCATCATTGGAACTATTTTAAGAACAGTTGGATAAAAACCATTCAGGGATGCTTTAGGTTTACTCAGTCCTGCCTTAGCATAGCGGGCTGAACTTGACCTTTTCAAAGTCCCTTCCAGTCCTACATTCCTATGATTTTATGAAAAGAGAGCATACACTTAAAGGAATACAGAATGAGATGGAAATCAAGCCAAATGCTATTACAATACAGGATTTGTGACAGCAACAACATTCTAGGAGGTACGAGTCTCCTACAGACCACAAGAATCCAGGACCTATGCACTGTGTTGTCATGATCTATAAAATAAAGTGAAATTAGGATGCTGCAAATTAAGTAGATGAAACTTTACCTTCTGAGTCAGCTCTGAAAAAAAATGCCTAATGCTGGTGCTAGGGGATACTTCCTGTTAGAGTTGTCTTTCATTAAATCAAAGTCCTAACCCATTGTGGTCATTAAAGATTTTTTTTGGCACTTTTTACATGAATAGTGCCCTTAATACCAGTGTCCTAGCTGAATTCCAGTAGGGGTAATGGAATCCTGCCTACCTAAATTTCCCTTCATTATTAAGTGTCTGCAGTGCAGTTTTCACTCTCTGTCCTAAGTTTAAGTAACATTGCTCCTGTTTCCACACCAGAATTCAGTGTTGGGAAAAGGGATTTGCATATAATTTTTATATACCTTAGGAACCTGTGGGAAACCTAAGACATTATTCAAGTAAATTGTAGGAATTCTCATTGTGTACTTTGGGAGTCAGTCAGAGCTCCTCAGAGTTTCCTTGGTCACTGCATGAATCCAGAAACCCCACTTGAAGGAATCTTTCTTTTTTTTTTTTTAAGCTGGCATAGATGGGAGTAAGATGTCAGGACTTTGGTCAATATGCAGAATCCTGGGGAATAGAACAAAGCATTGGAACTAGGAAGAACAGTCAGAATGTCCGCATACAAGAGGCCCAAGTAGCAGAAGGAATCAATTTCAGAAGGCCTGTTCTCATATGCTTTGTACATTACAATTCGAAGCAGAAGTTTAATTGATTGTTCAATATTGCAAAAGGGAGACAGCATTTGTAATTATCTGTCTACTTTCAGAAGACTGAATTTAGTGGATCTCCCAAATGTACATTCCGTTTACAGAAGGGTAAGTTTTGTAGAGTTGTAGCACTGCTTCCCTTCTCTCCATAAGTCCCATAAAAATAACCTCTGTTGTGTTGTATGCTTACAAATTAGTACCACCACTCTCTACAACTATAATATAATGTTCCTTTATTAGCACAGTTCCCTCTCTGGTTTCCAGTGATCCCTTCTGATATTAAAAATGTTCTTGTTTAAAATTTCACTAAGTGTTCCATGTGCAATATGCAAAAGCTCTGGATCAGCACATCTGTCTTATACAGCCTGTGCTTTACTGTATAATGTGTTAAACCACTTGTGTTACAGCAGTTTAATGATTGTTGCTCACTCAGAGAAATTGCAAATAATTTACTAATCAACCTAGTTTAACACTGTGGCTATCCTATATCATACCCAGCCAACAAATCTGTAAGCTCATGCATGCTGCAAAATAGCAGGGAGAATTTTAGCTACAAACAGCAGAATGATCCTGTAAAAGTGCCATTGGATCTGTGATGTCTGCTCAGAACATCCCAGTCCTCTGTTTGTAAATTCTTATATGAAACATCCCCAAGCAGTAAGTGATATAATAATTTATGTATCGCAAAAAAAAAAAAAAAAAGAACTGAATCAGCCTCTGCCAGGATTTGAACCTATGGTTCCAGACAGCTGAAGTATTCAAAACATACTGTTAAGATCATAAAGTCATTACTACTGGGCATCCATTAGATGACACTCATTTTCCTTTAGAAAACAAGGCTTTTTAGTTTCTTTTAGCACCATTATCCTGATGAGCCCTTTCTAATGGCTTCAATATGTTGTTAATAACTCGAGTAGTAGATATTGTAAAATATATTGAATTTTAGCTCTGCTGATTGTGCTATTAGGAGGTAAAACTAGTCATACCATGACTTCTACAGCTACAAACATATTCAGTTTTTGATGTGTAAAGCTTCTGAGCTTTATGATCTTTGAGTACCTGGCTTCACATGCTCATTCTCTGGGAACAGTGTTTCTTGATTTTAACATTTAATGAAAATTGGAGTAGAAAATAACTGATGATTGGCATGGCACACTTAACTTCCATTATTATTGGCTAGTTTAAAACTTAGATATCACACAAGATTTTTTTCTATTTATTCAGCTGCATTTTCAAAGACATTTGATTTGTCTGTTCTCTTAATAAATATTTGGGGTGAAACCATGGCCCCACTGAAGTCAGTAGGAGTCCACTGACTTCAATAGGGCCATGATTTCACTCTTGATCTGTATTTTCGTTCCCGTCTCTTTTTTTTCTTGGCTTTCACTTAACTCACTTAGGAGTTTTTGAAAATGTCATGCTTTCCTTTTTTTAAAGGCTTCTATAAAACCGACAAATGACAGAAGTGTTTCCATAATTCTGCTTTTAGGATTCTGAAGGAAACAGCTGTTTTTAGATAGACATTCCCTTGCAAGGTTTGCAACCCCAAATATTGTAGCACTGAGAAACTGAAAGCAGAAATGGCCATGTACAAAAGTGAAGCAGATTTTCACTGTTCAAGCTGAGAAAAATGCAAAACTAAACATAAATGAAAAATAAAAAGCATTTTCAATTTTTTAATTTTTAATGATCTAAAGCAATCAGGCGTCCACGAGGGTCTGCAGATTATGTCTAAGATTTCCAAAGGGGCCCGTGCCTCCATTTGAAAATTTTTAGGGGTTTGCAAATGAAAAAAGGTTGAAACTGCTGGTCTAAGGTCTTGTTAGTAGCTTAGGTAAAAAAAGAACATTAGCTATATATGATTTTTTCAGTTGACAATTGTCCCTTTATAAACAATCGGGAAATTTGCTGCTGGGCCGGGAGTCAGGAAACCTGTGTTCTGTTCCTGATACTGCCACTGATTATCTGTGGACAAATAACTTCATCTCTCTGTGCCTCAGCTTCCCAGCTGTAAAGCAGGGATAGTAATACTTACCTTCCTGTGTCATATTTTTGAGAGCTTTGATATAATATGTTTAATACATAGATAGAGAATTACTGTAGTATTTGTACTGTATGACTTTTACAGGGGATTCACCCAGCTTGTCCCCCCGCCCAGCACGCCCCACCTGTTCACTACTATTCCTGGCAAAGATCCTGACCCTACTGTAGACTTGTTCCAGCCCAGAGAAATGAGGCGTGGGGAAATAGTATCTCAGAGGTAGGTGACCTCCGTTCCAGATGAGAGGGATGAATCTGTGCACTGAAGGCCACATCAGAGTATGGCTCTAGGAGCTATGATCTGGCCCATAATATATTTGATCCCAGGATCTAAAAGCACTCTACAGGTGCTCCATATATAAATTTAAATGACATTAACACATTCTATAAACTTTGGCTAAATTCTGATTTCAGAATTGATGAAACTGGAATAACTCATTGATGTTAATGGAGTTACTCCATTGCACTAGTCTGAGATCAGACTTTCACTCCTTGTCTTTGCTTACTTGAAGACAAATGACTAAAACCAAACATGATGCAATGTAACACTGTTGTTTAACTACATGAAACTCATGTCAGTGTCGCATCATTAGGTTGTTTACTTTTCAGTTAAAATACCAAAATAATCAATTGTATTCAATCAGATCATTCCTTAATAAACATTTAAAGATGCTGATTGTGGACTGAAGAGGATTAGGAAGCAATGAGATTTAGCACTCATTACTAATGAAAAGATTCACAGTTTCTAACATGTTTTCTTTTTAATTGAAAGTAACCATTTGATACGTGGTGGCAGTGCTACCTTTCTGCATACTACAGCAGTAAACGAACGTGCATTTTGTTGCTGCTATGTATAAGACAGCAGACAGCCAAGCATGATGGAGGTTGGTTTATTGGAGGGACAGAGTGCTGATGCTGTCTTTTCCGGAGGCAGGGAAATTCTGCAGCTGTCTCTGTCCATCCACTATCATAACGGTGTTTTAAAAAAAGACCACAAAGCAATCTGCAGTTTAGCATCCCAAGTAATAATTTTCAAGGAAATGAACTGAAAGATTGCTGCATTCATTCAAATGAAAGCACTCCAGTGAGCATAGTTGCAATTCCCCTGCAAAGCCCCTTCCAAGCTTCTTATATATAAAATAAATGAACTGACTGGAGATATTTTTGACAGAAGAATGAAGAGGCCCCAAGAAAGATCAGTAACTTATGTTATATAGTGTAAGGCTGGAAGATTTGCAGTCTCATCTTTGCGTGTGTGAGAAAGGAGAGACATGGGGGCAAATAGAGAGCAGCCTGATCTCTATTGATAGGGAAGCAAGAGGAAGCACAGAAATTTACCTGTACTTAAGACCCAAGTTAAGGGATTACATTTGCAGTTTTGTGAAATAGAGTGTGCAGCAAGAAAAGAGTAAAGAAAATAAATTAAGTCTAACATTGTGCATTAGAGACAGAATCTCTGCTGTACCTCTTACTTATGTTGGTTTGTCAGATTCTTTAGATTAAACCACTCAGGCAAAACTCCCATTTAAATCATGTCTCTTTGGTGTATGTTATGTTGAATCCCTTTTAATTGCTTGTATTCAGAGAGAGAAATCAGCACAAGATCACAGAGAAATGCAACACAGGGAGCGTCTTTATTGAACTAACTCTAAAACCAGCCAGGACTGGCTGAGCTATCCCCTAATAGTCTAACTCTATTGCTATGGCAACAAGCTAAGCTCTGTTGCTATGGCAAGCTAGGCAATTAGGCAAGACACAAAATACACAACAGTGTGAATGTAAAAAGCTGGGCTTAACAGAACATTTAGTCCTTAGGCTATACTGATTTACAACAGGTAAGGATTTGGCCCTTAGCGTTTAGCTAGTAGAGTAATGGAGCTATCAGAAATAAAACTTACGTTGCATGATGGGAGATATAGTTCTTTTGTGAAGGCTACATTCCCTATTATAATGAAGCCTGATTTTAGCAATGGAGTGGGTGTATTGTTAAGTATCCAGAGCCATCAGAGAGTTTAGCAGCTAGAGTCATCAGAGATCATTCATGGTTGGCTAATGGTGCTACTCATTCTCTGCAGAATAATATCTCTGCGTTGGTATCGTTGCTGATGGCCTTTCATGGAGCACTGTGTCTTTGGGAGCTAGTTCTACGCAATATTACTGGCATCTTAATAACTAGCTTGTAGTCTCAATAAAATCTTAAGACTACTGCACCTAAAAATAATATCCAATTTCCAGAACTACATTAAAATAAATGAGAAGTAACAAGCATGTTACAGTTTTCCCCCCATGCTGGCTTTTTAAGTTGGCAAGTAGTTTAACGTAACATATATAATCAATACAATTTAAAGAGCAGAGTTCTATAAACATCTAATAAATGGGTTTGGAATGAGGGGAAATACAACCCTAAGTATAGTAGTTTTTAAGGAAAACAGCTTCTCTGTCAGTTGCCAGTGGGCAATTCCAGAAGGATATACATTTTCATCCCATTGTGCATTGGTAAGTGTGGTTGGGCTATGTAGGTTGTAAAGGCATTCAACCAGGTGGCCTTAAAATAACATTAGCTTTCAGTAAAGGAAGACTAACATGGACTGTGTGCTGATAACATTCTAGTTACAAATCTTGATTAATTGTAGAGTTAAATTAAACTAAGTTCAGCCATCTACTGTTAAATTATTACTGTTAGAGGATGTTGCATTTAATGGTTAATGTTAATAAAGCTGTGTCCTGTAGTACCAGTTGGTTGGTTTTCACCCCTAAGCAGGCTAAAGACAAGTGAATTGGATATTGAGTAACTTGACAGGAAGTCTCAGTCAGACAACTGCAGTCATGAATAAGTAGAGTTGAGCTTGGTTCAAACATCTATCTCATGTTCCAGCAAGTTCTCTTGTTTCCCCCAGATGATTCCTTCAAGGCATGCTTCTTAAATGTACCCCCTTTTCAGCCACCTTGTGGTACTGGAACTAATATTGCATCTAGGAGAAGCAAAGCAGCTAAGAAGGAGAATAAACCAGTGACACTGTGCTGCCTAGTGAGAGCTTTTTGAAGGAACCATACACGAGTATGTAGGAAACATGGAAAACCTGGATGTTAAAGAGAACACTTGTTAAAGAGAACACTCAACATCTTCATTTCTATTCCATTTAGAAGTTTTTTAAGGAAACAAGTGTCCCTCTGTGAAAGGGTTGGGAGCCTAAGGTCAAAAATTGACTTATAAATATTGGTTTGTTTCCCCATGTCCACTTTGATGGATATAGATAGCTCTCAGTAATGTCAGCATGAGTTACATGCACACATGGAAGGCAGAAGAGATGCCTCAAATGACGGCAAAAACATGAGTAATAGGTTGTAATCTCTGCTGAAGGTAAAAACATACATCTCCCCAGTAATTTATGGTGGGGAATGACTTTACCGCATATGGTATTTATCCCTGTATTGATCTACTAGGACAGTGTGGAATGCTTGCAAAGCTGCCCAAAAACATACGAAACTCACCTACTGTCAAATTTTGTTACAAACACTGGGTCTGATCCTGAGATTTGCTGAGCACTCTGAACTTGGGCTGGGTGTTGAATTAATCTGGGTTGGTTTGTGATTTCTCATGAAGCCATGCAGATCTCATGGTTCCCTGGAGTGGAACCCCTTGTGCCCCCTGCAGTGGCACCTTCATGGTGGGGTATTTAGGCAGCTGCTGACCTGCTGTCCCCTCAGTTCCTTCTTTCTGTCAGTGATGGTCACTGGAACACTGTTCTTCTCTTGCTCTACAAGTAGGATCAATGGTTGTGCCTGTAATGAATTGTAAATAGTTATTAAGGTGTGAATAGTTTAAGTAGCATGTATTTAGATTAGTTTAAGCACTTAAGTTTCCTGCCCTGTAAGGCTAACCCATCCAGGGCACCAGGGTATACCTCATCCCTAGGGCTTCAAACAGGGTGCAACCTGCCCAAAGAAGATATGGTAAGTGACACACACAACACCTGCCTCAAGTACCTGGGAGAAGGACATATCCCTGCGAAGTGCCAGATTTGCAAGCACTTCAGGCCTAGGACCAAAAGGACAGGGACAGTAGATTAAAGTTCCTCCTAATGGAGGCTGCACTTTACCTGGCGGCAAATCATCAATCAGGCCCAGCACTGAGCACTTCGTTGGTGAGGAGTGCACTGGCCTCAATGAGGGAACAACAAAAAGGTTGGGTATCTCTGGCACCGAAGCTCACCTGGTGCCATGACTTCCCCCTGGCAGCCAGATCATTGGCACCACAGCATGGCACCATTCTACATCACCAGTGCCAAATCAGATGTTGAAGATATCATACCATAGATGCTCCCCAAAGAGGAAGGATATGGAGAGAGCATGGCCGATAATGGGCCCCCTTTCAGAAAATGGTCAGCTAGCTGGCACCATTGATTCCAGCCCCCAGGAGGAACCATTGAGTCTGGTGCACATGGGCTCCCCGCTGAGGGTAAACCAGAAAGGAGATTTAACCCTGGCAGCACCATCAACACCAGAGGCATACAAGGCAGCGACGAGTCTATTGATCCTCCTGGCACCTCCATCTCCTCTGAGACAGCAATTGCCGGCATGGCATAGATCATGATCCTGCCACTGGCTGGAGTCTCAGTACTGATCTCGAGTTCCGATGATGCTCCAGGTCACGATACTGCTCGTGGTCACAACGCCACTCCGGGTCACAGCACCACTCACCACCTTGGCACCATTCGCCATCACAACACCACTCCATGCCGCAACAGTGGTCACTATCATGGCACTGCTCACCATCATGTCACAGGTACACAGCACCAAAGAGCACAGTGCCACCATGGTCCCCAGAAATGACTCCTCTGGCCCAGTATCCCAGACGGAATCACAGGGATCATAGTGGAGCGTTATATCAGTCAGGCCAGAGATATGAGGCAACATCTCAGGGGCCTGTCTTACCAACATGGACCACAGCCCACTGGCAGGTGCTGCCTCAGAGTCCTATGTGGGCTCCATGGATGTCTGAAGCCTTCCAAAGCTCCCATACAGATTGGTTGTACTCGGCCCCCTTGGAGGTGAGAGCGCTCCCTCCCCCATCAGAGAGGGACTTGGTATCAGAAGCGGAGGTGATGGAGGTCTGCAGGAGACTCACCAGCATTGGGGGAGCTCCAGAACCCCGGGGCGGTCCTGGACATCTTGTCCTCCTCCCCGGATGAGGTGGTGGCTGATACGTCCATAGCCCCTACACAGGATGATTATAAGGCCCACCTGGAACTCTTAAAGAGGCTGGCCCAAAACCTTGGCCTGAAGGTGGAGGAAATCGAGGATTCTGCCCCGGCATTGGTGGACATACTGACATCACCCATCTCAACAAAGGTGGCTTTACCCCTCAATGAGGTCATCTCAAAGCCAATAAAGACACTATGGCAACCCTCCGCATCCCTCCAGCTCACAGTGAAACAGGTCAAGAGGAAGTACTTTGTGTGTCCCCAAGGATCTTTGGTGGTAGCCATAGCCAATGAATGGAAGCAACAAGAAAAGCAGGGCCCATCGCCCAAGGTGAAGAAGGCCAGGAAATTGGACCTGCTAGTGAGAAAAGTATACTCCAGGGGGGCCTCCAGTTAAGAATATCAAACCACCAGGACCTCTTAAGCTGCTATGACTTCAACTCATGGATAGTCATGTCTAAATTTAAGGAACTGCTTCCATCGGAGTCTAAGGTGGAGTTCGTGGCATTGGTGGAGGAAGGCAGGGTGATATCCAAGGCATCCCTCTAGACCTCATGGGATGCTGTGTCACAGTGGTGGTGTTGAGGCACAGCTCCTGGCTCCAGTCATCAAGCTTACTCTACAAGATTGAGGGTACCTACAGATGACAGTACAGGACCTACCGTTTGAAGGGTACTCCCTCCTCTCTGACCATATGGGCACATGACTACACAGCCTGAAGGACTCTCAGACCACCTTAAAATCTCTGGGCCTCCACAAACTGGCCTCATCCCTGAAACACGTCAAGCCCCAGCCTCTGGGCTGCTTCCACCCCCCACAACAAAGGCAGGACTTTGGGAGGCAGTACCGACACAACTCCTCATCGGGCCCCACAGCTACGTCCACAAGGCAACCATGGGGGCCTAGACAGAACTGTTGAAGGCATGATCGAGGACGATGCACCAGTCTGGATCCTGGAACTCTACCCCAAGATTTGGAGATTGTTTATCCCATTTTTACTGGGCATGGGTCAACATTACATCAGACCCCTGGTGCTCCCCATGATAGAACTGGGATACACCCTTCAATTTATCTCTTCCCTTCCTTCCCACCTCCCCTCCCTGTCCCTCTTCAGGGACTTTTTTCACGAAAGTCTTCTAATGCAGGAGGCATAGTTCCTTTTAAGGGTTGGAGCGATGGAAGAAGTTCCGATGAACTTAAGGGGCACAGAGTTCTGTTCATGTTACTTTCTGATCCAGACCCGTGGTAGACCTGTGAAACCTCAACAAATTCATGAAGAGACTGAAGTTCCGCATGGTTTTCTCTGTCCTCAGTCATCCCTTCCCCAGGGGATTGGTATGCTGCCCTTGACTTAAAGGATGCATACTTTCACATTGTGATATTACAGGACCACAGGAAGTTCCTCCGGTTCATTGTAGCTCACAACCATTATCAGTTCATGGTGCTACCCTTCAGCCTGTCAGCAGCGCCGAGAGTATTTACAAAGTGTATAGTGGTGGTGGTGGTGGCGGCTTCCCTCAGGAAAGCAGGAATTCAGGTTTACCCATGCCTGGACGACTGGTTGATCAAGGTCCGCTCTAGTGAACTAGGAGAAAGGCACATGAACTTGTTCAGTCCACTTTCTCGAACACAGGTCTCCTAATAAACTAGCAGAAGTCAACATTCTCACCAGTACAGAGGATGGAATTTATAGGGGCAGTCCTCGACTCAACCTGGGCCAGAGCATACATCCTGGAGAGTCGTTTCAGAGCCATCAAAGCCCTCATAAATAGTCTAAGGGCCTTTCCCATTACCACAGCAAAGATCTGTCTGAAGCTTCTTGGTCACATGACCTCTTGTACCTATGTGGCACAGCATGCTTGTCTCAGAACCCTCCAAATATAGCTGGCATTGGTATATACATCAGGCTGTCACCCTTTGGACAAGTTGGTCACAGTCCCATCAGTGGTGACCCTCGCCCAGCAATGGTGGCTTGACTGGGACACAGTGTGTGGGGCTGTCCCATTTTTTATACCAATTCCATCAATGTCACTGGGCACCGATGCCTCAGATATGGGATGGGGAGCCCACCTGGGGTGCCTCAGGACCCAGGGTCTCTGGATGCCAGAATAGCTGACCCTTCACATCACTGTCAGAGAACTGAGAGTGGTGTACTTAGTGTGCCAGGCATTTCAGTCCCATCTGTGGTGCAAATGCATCTCTGTACTAACAGACAATACCACGGCAATGTTCTACATAAACAAACAAGGTGGAGCCCGCTCCTCCCCTTTATGTCAGGAGACAGTCAGTCTGTGGATTACTGCATAGCCCAGTCCATTCATCAGGCACACAGAACAAGCTGGCTGACCATTTGCGCAGATCTTTCATCAACCATCCTGAGCGGTCTGTTCAACTGGATATTCTAAATGTCATTTTCCAGAAGTGGGGATTTCACCAAATAGATTTGTTTGCAACCACGCTCAACAGAAAATGTTCCCATTTCTGCCCATGCCTGGGACACAGTCCGGGATCACTCTTGGATGCTTTTCAACTTCCCTGGGGAGGGAATCTGTTTTTTGCCTTCCCTCTCATGGCTCTGATCCTCAAGGTATTGCTCAAGGTCAGGAGGGACAAAGTAAGGATGATCCTTATAGCCCTGGCATGGCCGCGACAGCATTGGTTCTCGACTCTCCTGCACCTGTCAGATGACAAACCTATCAGTCTGCCGATGCTCCTGGACCTGATTTTGCAAGAACATGGTCACCTGCTCCACCTAAACCATCTGTCGCTGCACTGACAGCATGAAGCTTCGTGGTTGAGTGAGGCAGAGCTGGGCTGCTTGGCAGTTGTGCATATGATTCTTATGAATGGCAGGAAACCATCAACCAGATTGGCATATCTGGCAAAATGGAAGAGGTTCTCATTGTGGGCATCAAAGAAAGCGGTCCTACCAAATGAGACACCCCCACCTCTTATCCTGGACTATCTGCTCTGCTTGAAGAAGGAAGATCTTGCGATATCGTCCATACGAGTCCACTTGGACATGATCTCTGCTTTCCATCCACTGGTAAATGGTTGAACAGTGTTTGTTAACTGATTTGCTCCTGGTTTTTTAAAGGACTGGAGCATTTATACCCCCAAGGTGTGTCAACCCCTGCTCCCTGGAACCTCAACCTATTGCTGTCAAGGCTCACAGGACACCCGTTCGAGCTGATGGTGATATGTTCCTTGCTCCATCTCTCTTGGAAAGCAGTCTTTTTAGTGGCCATTACTTCGGATATGTCTTCACAGCTGCGGTGGCAGTGCAGCAGCATCAATCTACACGGACCTTCTCAGTTGATTAGAGAGCTCTCTCCAGTTGACTCAATTAGGCCACCTCCCCAAAAGGAGTAAGGCTGCATTGAGGAGAGGGTGTCTCCCGTTGATGCAGTGCCATGAAGATGCCATGCTAGATAAACATAAGGACGTCAGCAGGAGATACACAAGCTGCCTTAAATAGCTTGCGTATTTTCTGTCGACCGCTGCCACCAGCCCTTTGGCTAGGATGGTTTCAGAGATTATGACCCTTACCTCTGAACTGCCATATACAGTCTTATACAAGGTGCGACTTTGATCACAATCCATGTTTTCTTCCAAAGGTGGTCTCACATTTTCACAGAAACTAGGGCATTTTTCGCCCGATTTTTACCCAAAGCCACACGCTACGAGGGAGAAACAAAAGCTTCACTCACTGGATGTTAGGTGTACCTTGGCATTCTACATAGAGAGGACCAGACCATTTAGAAAGATCACTCAATTCTTCAGGCCAATTGTGGAAAGGATGAAAGAGGCTCCAGTCTCAGCCCAAAGGATCTCCTCATGGATCACATCATGCATACGTATGTGGTATGATCTGGCGACAGTCCCGCTTCCTCACCTGACAGCACATTCCATGAGGTCACAAGCTTCATCATCAGCATTTGTGGTGCAGGTTCCGGTCCTAGACATCTGCAGGGTGGCAACCTAGTTGTCTGTATATACGTTTACAACTCACTATGCTATCACACAACTGGCAAGATATGATGCTGTCTTAGGTCAAGCAGTTTTACTGTTCACACTATGGCGTTTGTGTTGCTTTCTTGTGTCCCCACTGGCCAGCCTTAATTTGAATTACAAAGCAGTGCAATGTGGGTAGCTATCCCACAGTGCAACTAGCCACGGTGGCTGTTGAGATGAGTGTCTTTGTCCCATGATGCAATGCTGTGTCCCCTACCGTGTCCCCCCCACTAAACAAACAGGAAAAGGATTTTCGTGCAGTTATTTTACTCCCCATGATCACCATTGCTGCAGAGACTTGGAGCAAGCTGAACTCTGCACTGTAATTGTGAGCATGACATTCCCTCCACCAACCCCCCTCCCCCCCGTATGCTGTTTGCCTTTAATGATCATCCCCCGCCCCGTATATTCCTTGCCTTTTATTATTCCCTCCACCACTACCCCATATGCTGTTGGCCTTTAATGATCATTCCCCCCACCCCGTATATTGCTTGCCTTTTATTATTCCCTCCACCAACCCCTCCCCCCGTATGCTGTTTGCCTTTAATGATCATTGCACCCCCAACCCTCTTCGATATCTGTGCCCAAGAATTCCCTCCTGAACCACATATGATTTAATAATGAAATGTTGTGAAATGATGCAAACCTTTATTTTTTTAACATTCAAGTCGTGGGGGAAGAATGGGGAGAGTTCATTCACTGTCTCCAGGGGTAGGGTGGTAGCTTGCTGGCCAGCACTCAGCGTGGCCACCGCAGCTTTCTGCTCGCCTCCACCGGGGTGGAGGGAAGCATGTAATGCATCCTGGACAATCTCCTCTGAGACCTATTGGGGGCTGGGGAGGGGAAAGGTGGCATAGCCATCTATTGAGGAGTATTATTGAGGGGCTGCAGCAGGACTCTGTCCACAAGACGCTGTAGAATGTCTGCCTGGTCCCACATGAGTTGCAGCATCACCTGCATAGTGCTGCAATCATTGTCCTGCAGTTGTCTCATTTTATGGGACAAGGTCAGCCACCTTGCTCTTTGCTGTCTCTGCGGCTGCTGAGGCATTCATGAGGTCTGCAAACATGTCATCTCTGCTTTTCCCCCCCTTTTTCTAATCAGAGACAGTCTGTCAACATCACTTCTTAAGGGTCGGTCCACTGCTGAGGTGTCTGTAGAATGAAAGATAAACAACAAGGGAGCCACAGTTAGCATTTTAAGAAACTGACACAAATGTTTCTATTTCAGTAATGAGCCGATGATAAAATGTATCCACATGTAGCATAGTGAAGAAACTCTTTAAAAAGTAACAATTTATAATGAGCCTATGATACAATGTAGCAAATGATTTTCTCTCTGCTTGCATTTAAAACCCATTCACTGGGCGGGGAGGGGGTGGTGGTGAAATCTTTCAAACACTTAAAGAGACAAACTGCGTACCGTTTTAAAACACATAAAAAAATAGAGCCCTGGGTAAGCACTCCTGGCAGTCAACGAAACGCATGAGATCCCCATCGACCCCCCCCCCCACGCAACTAATGTGCAAGGACAGAAATGCTAATAAGAAAGAAAACTCACCAGATGTGCCTTCCACGGGATCATTTGTGCTGTCCTGTGTGATGGCGGACTGCTCAGGCGTCAGGAATAACTCCTGACGTGGGAGAATGGACACATTATGATATGCCTCTTGTGCATGAACATACATGTCAATATTGAGGCTTTTAAAACCACAGGCACATGTTGTAACACAGCTACAGAAGTGAACAGCCCCAGTGTCAGATCCCAAACATATTCTAGCTGCAGTGGCAGGAGGGGAATGGACTTTTGGCAGGTAATTACTATAGCCTTTAAACTAGGTGAGTATGGAGAAGGCTGGGACTGGGGCTAGGGTGCTTCATAGAATCATAGAGTTGGAAGGGACCTCAGGAGGTCATCTAGTCCAACCCCCTGCTCAAAGCAGGACTAACTTCAGCTATATCATCCCAGCCAGAGTTTTGTCAAGTCTCAGCTTAAAAACCTCTAAAGATGGAGATTCCACCACCTCCCTAAGTAACCCATTCCAGTGCTTCACCACCCTCCTAGTGAAAACCTTTTTCCTAATGTCCAACCTAGACCTCCCCCACTGCAACTTGAGACCATTGCTCCTTGTTCTGTCATCTGCCACCACTGAGAACAGCTTAGCCCCATCCTCCCTGGAACCCCCTTTCAGGTAGTTAAAGGCTGCTATCAAATCCCCCCTCATTCTTCTCTCTTGCAGACTAAACAAGCCCAGTTTCCTTAGCCTCTCCTCATAAGTCCTGTGCTCCAGCCCCCTAATCATTTTTGTTGCCCTCCACTGTACTCTCACCAACTTGTCTACATCCTTTTTGTAGTGGGGACACAAAACTGGACACAATACTCTAAATGCGGCCTTACCAATGCCGAATAGAGGGGAATAATCACTTCCCTTGATCTGCTGCTCCTCCTAATTCAGCCCAATATGCTATTAGCCTTCTTGACAACCAGGGCACACTGCTGACTCATATCCAGCTTTTTATCCACTGTTACCCGCAGATCCTTTTCTGCAGAACTGCTGCCTAGCTCATCAGTCCCCAGACTATAGCTGTGCATGGGATTCGTCCTTCCTAAGTAGAGGACTCTGCACTTTTCTTTGTTGAACCTCATTAGATTTCATTTGGCCCAGTCCTCCAGTTTGTTTAGGTCCTTCTGTAGCCTATCCCTACCTTCCAGTGTATCTACCACTTCCCAGCTTAGTGTCATCTGCAAACTTGCTGAGGGTGCAATCTATCCCATCTTCCAGATCATTAATGAAGATGTTGAACAAAACCGGCCCCAGGTCCAACCCTTGGGGCACTCCGCTTGTGACTGGTTGCCAGCTAGACATGGAGCCATTGATCACTACTCGTTGAGCCCTATGCTCTAGCCAGTTCTCTATCCATTTTATAGTCCATTCATCCAACCCATACTTCTTTAACTTGCTGATAAGAATACTGTGGGAGACAGTATCAAAAGCTTTGCTAAAGTCAGGGTATATCACATCCACCGCCTTCCCTACATCCACAGAGCCAGTCACCTCATCATAGAAAGTAGTCAGGTTGGTCAGGCATGACTTTCACTTGGTGAATCCATGTTGACTGTTCCTGATCACCTTCCTCTCTTCCAAGTGCCTTAAAATGGATTCCTTAAGGACCTGTTCCATGATTTTTCCAGGGATTGAAGTGAGGCTGACCGGTCTGAAGTTCCCTGGATCCTCTTTCCTCCCTTTTTTGAAGATGGGCACTATATTTGCTTTTTTCCAGTCCTCAGGGACCTCCCCCTGTTGCCATGAGCTTTCAAAGATAATAGCTAATGACTCTGAAATCACCTCAGCCAACTCCCTCAGCACCCTCGGCTGTTGGAAGCTAGAACGTGCCTCTGACCTTGAGCTCAGGAATCATAAGCACCAGGTTGTGGTTATCTCTAGCACAGTGTGCAGGAGAAGGACTCCTGTGCTGTTTATCCCCTTCACTCCACCTCAGGTATCCACACAAGAAGCCAAAATGTTAGCAGCAGAGATCAACCTAAACTGTGCCAAACTTGTCAATTTCGTTTTGCAAGGTTCCAACAAGCCTATCCTTTTGATGCCCTGGGAAGATTTGAATCTTCATTTCCTGTGCTTGCTGCCAGCGTGGAGAGAGCTTTCCCACTGTTCTCATCATGGCTTCTGGAAAGCCCAAACATGGTGTCCATTCTCCCACAAATTCAGGAATTATTCCTGATGCCTGAGCAGTCCACTAGCACACAGGACAGCACAAATGATCCCGTGGAAGGCACATCCATAGTTTTATTGTATTATATGTCTGAACCTAGTTCAGTAGGAATGTTCAATAGAAAACAAGTTCATCTTGGAGTTAATGGAAATGTATATCAGTTAGAAATCACAACTGCCATTAAAAATGATTCACCAGCATTGGAAAGACTCACTCTAATTCCATGTAGACCTTTCCTGCTGTTTATGTTTCCTCCTTCCATGCATCTGTAGGGGAAGCCAGCTGCTCCTTGTGGTTGCATGTTAGGATTTGTCTCAGCATTAGCAGGAAGGCTATGCTTGACATCATCTCTCTGATTAGCCTTACAGGCCCTCTTAAAGGGAAATATTAAAGTAAAATGACTGGTACAAGTTGTGGTGTTCTTAGTGAAGTGTGGAAAACCACCCCAAATGGCAAGAGATCAGGCCCAGTTGAAAAGAGAGTTTTAGTATTTGCCATGTGTAAGTGTCTGGCCTGTGATCTACTGCATACAGTATGATGTGGTCCCATAAATGCTGCATTGGTTTTTTGCATTTAAAAGAATCTGAATTTGGGTTCTCCATAATGAATTAGAGAGTTGGATGGAAGGAAGGGCCAACACTTATTGATTCACCTGTTTTCTCTTGTTCTTATGCTGTCTTTTCTGTAAAGACTGTCAGATATTTGGGAGTCGCTCATTTTCTTTTCACAGTTTTTCCTTTGAGTCCCTTCTAAATGGTGCTTGAAATATTCCCTAGTGGAGGCAGCCTAGAATTGATCATTTTAGATTAACGTAGACCATCCTAAGAAAACATATGCTGATCAAGAGTGGAATAATACGTGGTACGTGTTTGTTGTGCTCACATGCATAAAGCAGATGAGCCATACGTTTCTATGAAATGAATACTTTCCCTTGATTTCAAGTAACTCAGTTTTATAGCTGAAGTGTTGTGGCACTGGCTTTCCACTAGATCCAAGATATGGAAGAGAACAGCATGGGTTGTTTTGTTGTCATGATTTTCTGCTAGAGATAGACCTGGAACCAAAGTCCCGCATCCAAATACCCCTGAATTATTGTGGCAGTTCACATTTAGACTTGAAATTTGCATTTTGCTCCTGTCATGCACAAGAAACCGTATGAATTCACAAAAGGTGTATGTTGGTCAAAACACAATTTTAGCATGCAAATAATTTCCTAACTCTTCAATTTACTCAGTAGGTGACAGTTTTCTCTTTGCCCAGAAACATCAGGAAGTACCCTTCTGTCCTTGAAGTGTATGTTTCACCCTCCATAGCACCATCCCCCACTCTGTCCTTTCTCTGCACACACACACAGTCTTCCTGAGTCATGGCTGTATGTTAAGCACTTGGTTTAAATATCAGAATTCTAGTGGGTTATGATGTAGTCATACTCAGTCACGATCAAAAAATAAGAGACTGTAGGTGATCTGATCCCTGAGTTGTGACTGCATTACCTCTTAGTGTATTATTTGTCATGATCTAATGTTTTTCTATTAATATCTTGAAAAAATGAGCAACAGCACAGAAGTAAAAAGTGAAGTGCGTATTGTTACACCGGCCCCATCTCATTTCCTAAGAACATGTAAATGATATTTTTAAATTTACGGCACTGGGCAAGTATTCATCATAAGTTATAAGATGAGACACTAAAATGATAAGGAAGTTAACTGCAGGATGGGAAATGGCCAAATGGCTTCTGCAAAAGTTGGGTACAGATAAAAGTAGAGTACCTTTGACTCCAGTGCTCCTTTTCCTACAGACATCTCCAATTGCAGTGACTGGGAAGGGAAAGTAAAAAAATATTATGTTATGAATGAAGCTCTTATGCTGGCTGATAATGAGCTGTCAAGCCATTTACCTTTAGGTCACTGGTTTGTATTTTGCCTTGGTTAAAAAAGTCACCACAAATTATTGACCCCATGATGTAATGTGCTGATCCTCATTTCAAACACCTTGAAGCTTGGGACTGCTTGATATCTGAGTTCAGGCCCCTCTTTGATTGTTACAGTCCAGTGGTTTGTGGATGGTTTGGGTGAAATGAGTTAGTGGTATCAATCCAGTTCCTAGTGGGTAGATGTCCACATCCCAAAGAACTTGTGCATCTTTTCTCAGTGCTGTATCTCTTCTGTGGATAGAGGACATCAGTCTTCAGGGCTGTCAATCCAGAACCTATTACGAGCATTGCATTTACTTTGAAAATTGATTTTTAAAAAATGGGATCCACTTAACAAATGTATCTCCTGCAATGCTCCCCACTTTGACTCATATTAACAAAATTCTCACCTCCACTAGCCACAAGCCATACATAGCAGACTATAGGGCAGGTACTAGCAACTCCAGTCCCACTAAGTCTGTGTATGGTTTCTGGCCATTGGATTCCTGCAGTCCAGTGATTCTACTGCCCAGCTATTCTGGCACTTCAGCACCCACTCTCCTAAGGACATTGCTACTGTGGAGCTTGACTCCACAGTATTCAGTGAGCTGTGAAGTCCCCATGGTGCAGTGTCTCTGTTTCTTGGGCAGCCTTTCCATGCATCAAAATCATAACAGTTCTGGTGAGTTGGGAGGCCTTTGGTGGCTGATGGACAAATCAAAGAGTTCAGCCCCCATTGAATGCCATCCATGCTGAGACACAGTATAGCTTCTTGTTATCTTTTCCCTTGTATAGACTTATTTAAAAGCCATCAAATCCTTCAATATTTCCAGAACAAAAGTGGTAAAGATATATGTGTATCTATATAGTCCAGGTGCTCCAGATGCACATTAGGGGGAGTTTTAGAGAAAACACTGTTGTTCTGTCCCACATGTCACATTGCTATCTACTCCTGTGTCTGCACCTGCAGCTTGCTAACACACCTTGGAAAAAGGAGAGGGTCACAGTCTCAATTAGCCTTGTTTTGTGTTCCATTTGTATTAGCTTGTAAGCTCTTCTTTTCCTAGGGACGGTTGGGGATATTGCTTCTGTGGCTTTCATGTACTCCTAAAATGATATGAGCAGCATTGGTGAACTTTATTTTGGCAGTCAGCGGGTAGTCTGTACATAAATGCACAAAGAAAATGTGGCTATTGAGAAATGAAGTAGTAGTGCAGGATACTGTACTGAAAGCCCTTCGAGAGGTCTCAGAACAGTGTGCCTACTATTCCTGTTTTATAATGGAAACCTGTGTGCAATTACTAGCCTGGAATGGGGAAGAAATACAACATTGTGTGGGCTGTAAAACATTGTGCCAATATGTTGTGTACAATCAGTCATTTAGTGCAGGTGTTTCTTTGCGTGTGATGCAATAGGAAAAATCAACAATGTGAGGCGGTTAAGTCAGATCTATCCTTCCATAGGAATATTGTCTGGCTCATGACTTGGTAAAGTTAAAAGGGAGGTGTCTAAGGTTGTTAGGTGCCCCACTCAGAATGAACTGGGAGGAATACATTGTGGGCTCAGATACACCTCACCATCATAGCTCCCTGCTCTTCTGATGTACATGCTTATACATGGGAGTTGGGCAACTAACTTCCTTATTTGCCTTTGGCAAACCTGGTCCAGTTTTGCTTATGTACTATGGGCCAAATTCTGTTCCTCTTAAAGTCAATAGGAGTTTGGCCTGTGAATGGAATTTATGATTTGTCCCTTGTTTGTTAAAGGATTCTTTGGATTTTCATTTATACAAAAGAACTACATTTTAGAAATGGGTAACTTTTATTAAAAATAAAACCAGCTGTCCATATATAAGCTGCAGAAGTTGCTATGGTGTAACTGAATTTACATCCATTAAGATTCAGGCTCAGAAGTATTTCTCTGACAAGGCTTAGGTGTTGAACACAGAAATTACAGCTACAAAAACATTTGATGATTGTCTGTGGGAGATCCAGTTAAAGGCACTTAAAAAGAATGACACTGTTCATAGGGCTCAATTTTAAAGTGCTTATGCACATGCTTCATTTTAAGCACATGTACAGTTCCATTGGCTTCACTGTGGCTACTCGTGCTTAATCATATGCTTAGTGCATGGCTGGATGGGGCCAGAATGCTCAGCACCTTGCAGGATTGAGCTCATAATGAGGTGTATTTTGGCTTGTGCATATACTAGAAGGGCAGGTGAGATATGATAGCAAGGAGGGTCTGTGAGCATAATGTACCACTCTGGTGTATAGATGCAGACAGCTCTGGAGTGGACGTAGCAATTGATTATGACACAGCACAGAGCACAACAATTGCAGGGAGGGCAAATATTGGTCAACAGTACCAGGATAAACAGCCGACTTTTATGGAAAGTATCAGAGTGGCTTTATTACTTACACGGATCTCAGTTTCTAAATTTTCAACCAGAAGCCATCCCCATCTTCCCCTGGTGTGGTGAATTACATGCTGTCTATCTGTGTTTGTACAACTCTCTCTATTTTGACATATAATAAAATAATAACCCCCCCCCAAAAAAAATCTCCTCCTTAGCTTGGTTGGCTGGCAGTTTGGAAAACAGGGATAAAACGATACTGAGTATTTTAAATTGAAGCCTGATTCAGTAAGAAAGATCTTCACTGTGGAGAAAAATTTGATTCTCAAGAACATGCCGTCATGAAAATCTTTGCAAATGATTTTTTTGAATGTGTTTCTATTATGTTAACAGGCAAAATGAATAACTTCACAATATGTGCTCAGCATTAATCTGTGTCATCCTGTAGTGTGCACATTATATTACCAATGTCTTTTTGTTTCCTGTCTCCTTTGTCTTTCACTTCAAGATACTACAGAGAGACAATTGATATTAACATGTATTATCTCTCCTTTTTCCATCCATCTCTCTTTATAAATATCAAACAGTTTATTAGTACTTCTACAATATAGATAGATTTTTACCTTATCTTGTGTCTGATTTCAGTATAAAAATCTTTTTGAGAGTCAGTTTGGGGCTTGGCAACTACATTAGTTCCATAGAGAGTTTGCAAAATGAAAGCGGTTACATCTTGGCTTTGTGGTAATAAAAGATTTGCATTCTTTGGGAATGTGCCCTCTGCTTTGAATATTTATTTACCATAATCAGTAAGGGCTGTAACCCTCTTGTGCTATTTCTTGGATCTGAGCTGCTTTTTAGACCTTGTTTAAGGAAATATACTTAGGATTAAATTCACACACTAATACTATGAAATTAAACATGGAAAAACTCAGTGCAGTTTATTAGTTCTGATTAGCACATTTATCATTGTTAATAAATAATATTTTCTAACATGGGGATCATACATTTACATGGTTCTTTACAAACGCAGGCCCTTCCTCCGTTGAGTAGTCCTACTGAAGTCCATAGGATGTAAGGGGTTGCAGACACAAGCAAAAGACATATTCACTGATCACAAAAAATAACTATCTGCCGTAGGCAGTGGATTGGAAACTATATTGTGAAATGATCTGAGTCCTATAATAGAGTTTTGAACATGTAGTACTTTTGCAGTGAAATTGAGATTTATTTTAAAATAAAAAAAAAAACTGCATAGACGGATCAAATAATCCCAGGGTATTTTAAACTATGAAAATTACTAAAATCTGCCTAATAATTGTGGTGGTCTTCTTTAAATTCCATTTAGATTTTTAAAACAGGAATAGTATCAATTCTTTACTAAGGGCTGTGAAGTCTTAACGCCCCACAACTCCCAACCTAAGGGAGTCTGCAATCAGGCCAGTAAAACTGCCAGTTGCTGATCTGAGTAAATAAATCTTAAGAAAACAAAGTTTTAGATCATAGTGCCTGTTTAAACAGATCTACTCCAGTCTTCTGGTTTTGTGAGTGGAATCTAGATTTTAGTGCCAGATAGTGCAAAAGTGGTGTGGCCTTATGGACAGCTTCAGCAGTTGCAGAGCAGTCTATAGGATGTAGAGTACATAAATTTCAGTGAGGGCAACTTTAATTTCCAGGAAAATGGAACTGCCCTTTCATTTATTTTACAATTAGGAGCTCACTGCTTTGATTACCCTGGTGTAAGTCCTGAAGTCGTTCTCAGCTAGGCCAAATTCTTACTGAAGTCAGCAGCCATTGCCTTGAGTAAAGACTGAGATTAACTATGTCAGGGTTTGATCCCCTTTCTTCTGAAAACAGAGGCTAAAAAAGATTGCAAATATATGAATATTTTTTCACCCAGTTGTCTGAATATCTACAATATGTGTAGCTAATATGAAGAACCATATTGCTTGTGTAATGATTTCCATCTAGTGCTGTTTTTTTTTTGTTGCCAGTCAATATAGACAATAGAAGGTCTTCAAAAAGACCTCATTTCGGAGTTCAAACAGCATTGCTTTGTGGTTATAATATTATTTGCTACTCATGTCTGTTCTAGTAATCCTAATGATTATTTCCTATTAATAGCATCCAACTCATGTTAGGAAACATGAAAAGATCTGTGCCCCGAGGAGCTTGTAATCTAAGGTCTTGACCATGCAAGGTGAGTCATTCAGGTAGACCTCGGCGCCCACACAAACTGCCACTGAAGTCACTGGTTTCCATGTGCGCTCAAGGGTTGCAACAGAAGCAAGTAACTGAGCAAGAGCTGATGTTCTTTGTGTGTCATGGCAGCTGTTTAATTTAATAAACGGTTAAAACACTCTTTTTGGCTGTAAAGCTACTGTATATTGATCCCAAGAGAATACTTGCTACCCAACAGAATAATAATAATAAATGGGCTAAGTTGCACAGGATTTTCAGCTAGCAATCCTTTCACATGTGACCTGGTCAAATGGTTTGAGTGCAGGACTGGTGCTGGGAACTCTTGAGCTGTAACCCAGACTCTGATACCTACTCCCTCTGAGTCCTTAATCAAGTCACGTAGACTGATATTTGCAAATTTTGTTGCCTGAATTTAAGTGCCGAAATGGATGGCTTGATTTTCAGAGAAAATGAGCACTGCCAGCACCCGTAAGATTGAGGATGGAGAAGAGGACCCACCTTTGACCAATTTTTTATTTAAAATAAAATAATTTCACAAGGGACCTACGAGTGTTTTTTTAAAACAGATTAGTTAAAGAAAATATTTCTTTATCCTTCATTGCATATCTAGCAATTAATTTACATAGTATCCTTAGTTTCTTATTGATTCTGTCCTTTCTAAATATCTGGGAGTGTCTGCTTGAGCTGAATACAAAATGGGGATGGACAGATAGATTAGCCTGATCTAAACTAGTAGGGGATGGAAGGAGAAACACCTGATGCTGTTGAACTAGTGTGCCAAGGTCCTCAGAAATGTTTTTGGAGTTTGATTCATTGACTTTGCTTGTTTGTTTATTCACATTTTCCATGAGAAAACATGACAGAAATTTCTTGATAAATAATAAACACAACAAACATTTTCCAAATAATACTTCGAGATTTATATGAAAAAGTTTATTCTTGTTTTACTGAAGAATTCTTGGCTTTAAAGCAATAATTCATGGTAATGGTAGCCTCTCTGACTCATAATGGCTTACTCTGCAATGCATTTTGTCATGGTTCATATCTAAGCAATAAGACATGACCAGCAGTGCATTTCTAGGTGATTATTTCACAAGGCTAAAAATGATAAGTCACAAGCCAAACATTAAGTGCCTGTAACTAATGGAGAAGTACAATAATAAATCTGAAACATGGATTATTGTATTGCTGTTAATGAATATGGCATGAATTCAAGGACAACTCTACTGTTAGTCATTGTTTGATACATAAAATGTATTCAATTAATAATCTCAAGGGTTCTCTTATCTTAATTCTTTAAGGGTTAAATCCTGCAAACCAGGTGAAGGCTGTGGAAAGTCTGCAATACAATAGAACTGGATTGTGCAGGTAAGGCATAGGTTGTGAAGAATTCTCTATGAGAATTCCTGAACCATAGAACAAAAGAGGATTGTAGGGGGTGGGACATGAGGGCTGGGATAGGCCAGGGGACCCTTTGGCTGGACATACCCACCAGCCAAAGCCTCCTGGGTGGGGTAAAGCCATTCATATAGGATATGTACTGGGATAATTGTTGTTTTAGTAATTATGTGATCTGATTTTTCAAAGCTGATATTCATCTGCAGTTCCATTGGCTTCAATGAGATTTATAGGTATTCAACGCTTCCTTGAAAATCAGACCAATAGTGTGGTAAGTGCACATGACACCTTACAATGGATAAGTGTTAAAAAATGTGAAGTTCCTGCCGTCAAGAGTTTCCACTATAAAAGGATTGCTGTTTAAACTTCCATGTGCAAAACCCAAGAGACAGAGAACAGAGAGATAAGAGTGAAAAGAGAACTGGACTTTGGTAAATAAAATTAAGAGGCAATTCAATGAATCACAAGTGGAGTGGAATTAAAGTTGAGTACAATAAAAGTAGGCAAGGTAATATTCAATTTTAATGTATTACAATTTTGACATGATAATGTTGATGTTTATTTTTAAGCATTTTCTTACTTTTATTGATTTAAATTTCCACAGTTATGCAAAATTATAAGTTTTAAGTATTTTTTTCTATTTAAATTTTCACAGTTGATGGAAATTGTAGTGGATCAGACAATAATTATTTAATGACAATAGATGCTGTGATTAAAAAAGTTAAAGCTTTATAAACATTAAAACATGATTTGTCAAAGTCACATCTCAAAATATCCAAAGTAAATAGCCTTAACTCAAACTCTAATAAGTTCCCAAGCAGCATTTCTCTTATATCGCCGATCTTAAATTTAGATTATTATAGATGGAAATATTTTGTTGGTTTGTGTGTTTGCGGAGAAATTGATGGTTACAGACATTTACCAATAAAAATCGAATCCTTCCAAGTCTAAATTAAAATATTCCTTTAGTGATATGGCCCTGTTCAAGTCCAGGAGGAGAATAAATTTAGGAGGCCCAATTATTTTGTCAGTTCCTCATGCACAGTTCACACTGAAGTTGATGTGAATACCTGACTCTCTGTGCTCCTCCTGGGAAAGAGCAAGGGCCAGGGAAATTGAAGACATCCCTGCCACCTCAGATTTCCTGGATAACCTTTAAACACACAGATAAAGGGTATGTCTACATTGACGGCGGCACTGTTGGCACCGCTGGATCGATTCTGCGGGATTGATTGAGCGGCAGTGGAGACCCACTCAATCGATCCAGAAGTTGACGGTGTTGATCCACCCTCGCAAAAAAATTAATGTTGCATCGACGGGAGGGCCATAGGCGTGTGCAGCGCATTTGATTAGGGTGTGCACCCAGGGAATTTACATTAGGGTGTGCACCTTTACATTAGGGTGTGCACCCAGGGAATTGACATTAGAGTATGCACCCAGAATCTTTGTCAGGGGTGTCGACGTCGATTTCACCGGAGGGCCACATTTTAATTTCTCGCTGGCGGAATTCTCACCACGTACCACCCGCCGCCGAGAAATCTCCCGAAGAACGGGATTTCGGTGGCAGGGAGCGGTGCCTTCCTTTCCACCGCAACATTGAGTGTCTCCTTCCCTTTCGGCGGCAGCTTGCTTTGTCTTGCTGACCGCCGACAAATTGCGCGCGCCTGCAGTGTTTCGGCAGCAGCACGACCGGCCCAAATCAGAAAGATTGGAGGGACAGATAAAAAAGGTTATACTCCCCGGCATTAGGGTGTGCCTGCGCACACCTATGGGGCGGGCATTTCCCATTAGTGCAGCATAGTGTAGCATACTCTGTGTAGCTTGTGTATCTCCCATCAACTGCTGTCAAATTTCACCAGCAGTGTAGACCAAGCAAAAGACACAAATACAGGGGTAGATGGAGCAATCCCACAGTTTTAATAGCCTGTTTTCTAGAACATGTGCCCTGTTGCAATCTCACAGTTCAATGTTGCTTACTCCCTGAATGTTGTCTGGGTCCCAGGTCATTGGATCTGGCCTAAGTGATTGATTCCTTATAGTTCTACCAAGATATAACTTGAAATCAATGACATTACAGCAGAATAAAAGAAGCATAAGGGAATGGAGAATCAGGCTAATGTATAGCAAGATTAAAATGCAAATGGTGATCATAGAATCATAAAAATGTAGTGCTGGAATGGAACCTGAGAGGTAACTAAACCAGACCCCTGTGCTGAGGCTGGACCAAGTATACCTAAACAAGATAGGTGTATGTCGAACTCATTCTTAAAAATATCCAATGATGGCGATTCCAAAAGCTCCCTTTGAAAGCCTATTCCAGAGCTTAACTACCCTTACAGTTAGAAAGTTTTCCTAATATCTAACTTAAATCATTCTTGATGCAAATTAAACCCATTAGTACTTGTTTTACCTTCAGTGGACATGGAGAATAACTGATCACCATCCTCTTTATAACAGCCCTTAGCGTATTTGAAGACTGTTCTCAGGTCCCATCTCGTTGTTCTTTTCTCAAGACTAAACATACCCAGTTTTTAAAATCTTTTCTCATAGGTCACGTTTTTTAAACCTTTTATATTTTTTTGTTGTTTTCCTTTGGCCTATCTCCAATTTGTCCACATCTTTCCTAAAGTGTGGTGTCTAGAAATGGACACAGCTGAGGCCTTACAAGTGCCAAGTAGAGTGGGACAGTTAACTCCCATGTCTTACCTACAACCCTCTTGTTAATACACCTCAGAATAATAGCCTTTTTTGCCACTGCATCACTTTGTTGACTCAGATTCAGTCTGTGATCCACTATATCCCCAAAATGCTTTTCAGCAATACTACCATCTAGCCAGTTATTTCCCATTTTGTAGCTGAAAATTTGATTTTTCCTTCCTAAGTGTAATAATTTGCCATTAACTTTATTGAATTTCCTCTTGTTGATTTTAGACCAATTCTTTAATTTGTCAAGGTTGTTTTGAACATAATCCTGTCTCCCAAAGTGCTTGCAAACCCTCCTACTGGGTGTTGTACACAAATGTTATAAACATACCCTCCACTACATTATCCAACTCATTAATGAAAATGTTAACTAGAATCAGACCCAAGACTGAGCCTGGAGGCAGCCCACTAGATATGCCCTCCCAGTTTAGCAATGAACCATTGATAACTACTCTTTGAGTATGGTATTTCAACCAGTTGTGCACCCAGTTTATAATAATATAATTTAGACCACATTTTACTAGTTTGCTTATCAGAATGTCACGTGGGGCTAAGTTAAAAGCCTTACTAAAATCAAGATATATCACGTCTACTGCTTCCCCCTAGCCACTTGGCCATTAACCCTGTCAAAAAAAAGGGAAATTTGGCATGATTTTTGCTCTACGTGCTTACAAATAATGTGTTTAATAATTTGTTCCAATACCTTTCCAGGTATCAAAGTTAAGGGGACTGGTCTAGAATTCCCTGTGTCCCCTTTGTTCCCCTTTTTAAAGATAGGACTGGAGAAGGGCAAACCTAGTACTTCTGGAACTTCACCTACCCTCCATAAATTCTCAAATATAATTGCTAACAGTTCCAAAAGTGCTTCAACTAGTTCCTAAAGTGCTTCAGGCCCTGCTGACTTAACTACCTCTAATTTACCTAAATATTTTTAAACTGTTTTCTCCTTATTTTGGCTTGCATTCCTTCTCCCTTGTTGTTAATATTAATTGTATTAAATATCTGGCACCATAAACCATTTCAGTGAAGACTGAAGGAAAATAGGCATTAAACACCTCAGCCTCTCCCACATAGAGGCACACAGCACCCTAAGCCTACACTTCATCAGGAGGGGAAAGAGATGTCACTGTTGTCATTTTTAATCTAGCGATGTGCTCAGATACTATGGTGATGAGCACCGATATAACAACCTAAACAGGCAGATCCTTGTATTGATCCATGGAAACTAAAGAAAAGGTTCATTGTACACTGACACTCAGGCCTCCTGAGAAAGGCCAGACCAATGGGATAGAGACTAAACATCTCAGCACAGGTATATACCTCACATAAAATGTATTTCTGCTTCATCTCACCCCAACCCACTCTCTTACACAAGGACTGAAGAGCTGAAGGCAACAAACCCTCTCCATTACCCCAGGGCTCCAGATCCCCAGAAGATGACAGTGTTGCTTTGTCCCCTTGGCCACATTAACAGATTGTCTACATTGTGAAAATGTTGTGAAAATGTTGTACTAGTACAATTATACTGGTATAGTTAAATCTATATAGACATACTGGTACAGCTCCCCAGGTGGATACTCCTACTCCAGACAAAGAGTGCCCTTTCACTCCAGCTTAAACCCCTTCTAAAATAATATAAACTCACCCCCAAAAAAGGCACCTCTTATACAGGAATAAGAATGTCCACACAGGCTGCTACACTAGTATAACTATAGCAGTTCAAATGATAACTAGAGTTGATTAAAAATTAGCCATTGTGCCTCCTGGGAGCAATCGTTCAGTTTCCCTCATGTCCCCAATTCTCTTCTATGGGCTAGACTCCATGGTTGGACTATATCTCCCTTAATGCACTACAGTCATGGAACTTCCATGGTACACTGGATAAGTTCAGCCAGATGGGAGGCTGCAGTGCATCATAGAAAATGCATTTTGGCTGAAGGTGGGTGGGGTGGCCGGCCTTACCCAGAGAGAAGAATGGGGGCACCATATACCTAAAATGCCACTCCCATACATGACCACTGCAGTTCAGGCAGACACATGTTAATATTGAACTGGCCTGAAATGAAATATTTTGTTTAGATTTTCCAGATGGGAAATTAAACAATGTCAGCAAAACTGACATTTTCCTGACATTTTTTGTTAAAAAATGTGATGGAAAATTCCCCGCCAGCTCTACCAATAATGTGAAACTCAAGTGAAGCTTTAAAAAAAAAAAAAAAAAAACACACACCCAAAACTTGGAGTATGGCAATGCAGTGAGACAATGTGTGTGCATGTGGCTGCTTCACAGGTCCCGCATCATATACTTAACCAATAAACCAAATATAATTGATAACCTAATACAATTTAGGTCTTAGTTAAGTCTAATTCTCCACAGCTTTGTACCTTACATCTGTAAAAAGTGCTACTCAGTCAGCACGTCTATGGTCTCTTTGCAAAAATATAAATTATATCAGCCAATGGAGAATTGGCTCCAATATACCACCATATACTTCTTACCCCAGAGGTGAGATTAATGTTTGATAACTGAGATTGATTAAGTGCAAGGAAAAACTTATTTTCTGCATTAAAAGTTATGAAAAGGGCAATCGAAATGCTAAACAACATGTTCCTCTGATTGAGTCATCTTCTGTCATTCTGTCTTTTAGCTCAACTATAGAACGTATGCATGCTTATGTACTGTAGATACATCAGTCTAGGGTGTCTAGACCTGTATCAGATCTTCCAGTTTGTCACATAATTGCAAAGCCTTTGTACAACTTTTGGATCATCTATCTCCTGTAACACTGAATTGGTATCCCCAGAAAGTGCCACCAGGCAGTGGCTGGGAGGAATTGTTACTCCAAGAGCCAATAACACAGCAAGGATTGCATAGCTTGACAATAGTGGGATGCACTGAAGAGGGTATAAAACCCAGAAGGAACATTAACTGCTTCGTATCTGTCCTCTACCACTGTTCTGCAATGGCATGCAGCAATTGGTGATGTTTCAACTTGGAACCCAGTGTTGATCACTGGTGTTATGACATTCTAGAGAAATCCAAATCAAGATTAGCTCAATGCTAAACTTTCCCAATGCAGTCTGAAACATCACAAAACCTAAGCAAAGATGTGTTGAGTTTTGAGCAAAATGGATCCATTTTGGGCACGAGTGGAAATCAATCACAATTCAGTGTTTTTTCATTGTTTTGACCAGAAATGAGACTAATCCTAATGGTTCTGGCAGAGTTTTGCTTTTGAGATTTAGGGCTTGAGTGCTGAAACTCATAGTCTGTAAACAATTACAATCAAAACTGGAAAATATTTGTCAATCCCTTGTGAACTGGAAATACTAAGTTTCTTATCCTTCAAATTATGATCAATATGGTAAATATTATGTCCTGGCCAAATTCCAGTTTAGGTAATCACAATTACCCCAATAATTTTTATTGGGACATGGAATACTCCACTTTCAGTCCTAGACTCTTTGTGTGCTGTGGAAGAGATGTCCTGTTTCACACTAAAAATAATTGCATTTCAATGGCAGGTGAAGTGATTCCTGCAGCGTGTGTGTAACTTTAGTCTTGTTTAATAACTGCTTTAATGTGCTGTGTTAAACAACAGAATCATGAAATTTGCAGATGATATGCTACTAAACTGGCAGGTGTAGAGTGCATCACAGAGAAGAGAGATATAATATAAAGGGATCTATATAGGATGGAAATATGGACAATAATTCCATCTGGAAAATTTACTGTCAGAGAAACCATTGGAGTCAGTGGATACAGCCTTCTGTTATGTGACAGAGCTCTTAACCTTTGTAATCCTGACTTAAGTCAGGTGAATGGGTCCAGGAAATAAAGTTCAGTTTCTTATCAGAACAGCTGGGTGTTACACCCTTATTACAAATACATCTAGGAAAAAATAATCTAAAATAGAAACATTCACAGTGAAAGAGAAACCTAGAAAGCAGTCATGCTGAAAAAGACCTAGAGGTGATAGTAGATAGCAGATCAGTTAAAATCAATACTTCAGAGAAAAAAGACTAATATAACTTTGGGATGTAGGCACAAAAGAATCAGATTATAGAGCAGGAAATTGATAATTCTTGTTTATACAGCTCTGGTGAGACTCCACCTCAAGTACTGAATTCATTTCTGAGCACCTCAGAAAGATATTAACCAATTGGAAAGAGTTCAAAGAAGTGAAAAAGTGAAAAAAGTGATGAAAGGGATGGAGGGAGTGACCGATGAAGCAAAGATCAAAAGAATTGAATATGTGATAACCATTTACAAATATCTTAAGGCTATAAACACGTTGGAGGTAGGGGATTGAGCAGGATGGTACAAGGGATTATAAATATAAATTTCTGGATGAAATTAAAGGAAAGAAAGTTTAAGATGACTCTCAAGAAAGCCTTGAGCAGTGAGATCTGTTGATTGTGAAAAATCTAAAGTGAAGAGTTGGAAGCACTGGCATTTTAGACTTTTAAAAACAGACTTGTTAAAACACAAGAAAAGTCACACAGGAAACAATCATGCACCGATAGTGCACTAACTAACTAAAGGTCTTTTCCATTATCATTTCTATTATTCTAATCCACACATAATATAATTTATTTCTTGATCTTTCAACATTTTCTGCACAGCAGCAAATGCCCCATTATCATCTTATGTCTGCATTGTTTCCCTAAGCATCGTATATGTCTGAATTAAATTGCAAGTTTCTCATTGCAAAGAACATGTATTGTTTGTTTCTAAAGCAGTGTGTGCCTGTGTGTGATATTTCATAAGCATTGATAATACTGTCAATAGATATAATTTGCACAATGAGTAAAGTTTGTTAAGCCTGTTAGGATCGCTATGGATGAAAATAAAGATGGCCCTGATCTGTTAAGATCAGGAGTTAAGATCTAAATCCAAATCCATGTCTAACCTTTCTTCAAAGTGTTGAGGGTATTTTGGATTCTGAGGTTTTGGTTCAGGCGCATCACAGGGTAAAATGTGCTATATAAATGCAAATCCATTATCATTACATATTCAGAAAGAAATGTTATGTATGGGTTTTCCATATGAGTACTAGCTGATATTTGTCTGCAGCATTCGACAGTACTTTATATATCATTTTTATCAAGATTCATTTCAGAAGAAATCCTAAGGTGGTTTAG
Source organism: Emydura macquarii macquarii (assembly GCF_026122565.2). Lineage (NCBI taxonomy): Eukaryota > Metazoa > Chordata > Testudines > Chelidae > Emydura > Emydura macquarii. The sequence goes on from NW_027131390.1 coordinate 86,279,735, forward strand.
TCAAAACCCTAATAAGTTTTGGTTTTAGTTGAAAGCCAAAGAAGTGAGTAACTCCCTTTTTCTTTGTGGATTTGCTGAACAGGTGCTCTTCAAAAGGATCACTGGGTATATTTAGCATCTGAAACTTGAGCAAGTCAAAATCTGATTGGCTGGCCAGGCCACATGATAATTTAGTAGCTGATGCATCAGGCTTGCTTTTGCCCAGCGTTTCTCAGGAGGGAAGAGTTGGAGAGGCTTTGCTGCTAAGGAAAGTTAGTAAAATGTTGCTGGTAAGCAGATTTTATTTCACCTGATTTTTTTTCTTCAGAGCAGATCTTGGGCAGTTTCTTATTCTGTAACTTTTTGAGGTCTCTGTTCACTACTTAGCCATGCAAATCAGTAGGTATTGTGGCTAAGCAAGAAGTGCTGAAAAGAACCTTGAGTGGTTGCAAATCACAGTAAGTGAAGCAATATCCTTGGATCTGTGACTGGAAGATATAAAGCATACGGCTTGGATAGATATTTAAGTACATATATGTACTTCTGATATTTGTGCTTAGAGCTTTGGCCTGCTTGCTCACTAGACATGCCACTTGTGAATTGTTTTTATGAGTTAGCCCTTCGGTTTAACAAAATAACCTCATTTTTTCCCAACATATTGGTACTAAAAAGGGACAATAATGTATGCTCCTATATTTAACCTGCAGTACTGGACTTCACTTGCCTCAGAAGGAATTGCAGCTTAGCTAGCTAAACAAAACCAGCCAACCACTCAGAAGTATTAGCTTACATGGCAAATATCTTTGGACTAAAACAGCTGTTCCAAACCCTCATCTACTATCAGCGTTAGAAATAGGGATGTATTGTCTAGTAGCAAGCTGTAACTTTGACAGGCCTATAGCATAATCATTCCGTTAATTAATCCATTGGAATTTTGTAGCAAGTATTATTTCAAGTATTGACCCAAACTATATGGATTTTTATATTTTCCAGGTTTGAAGGAAAAAATAGAAAAAAGCCACAAAAGCTAAAAACCGGAGCATCTATTCAGGCTGATGGTGGGAAGAGAGAAATTAACCTCATTCATTTAAGGTCATTTAAAAATAATTATGCCAGATTTTTCTACATTATATTTTTTCTTGTTATATTGTAATTTATCAAGGAAAACCTCATCCAAACAAGAGATGTTAGAACCATATATTTGTCCTGAATTGTAATTGCTATTAGCACGTTGCCTAATCCAGTTACACTGCAGTCTGAAATAAGATGAAATAAAGTTAGATCATGATAGCTGTAATTTTTCTGAGTCATGTTAAAGGTCTGCTCCTGACTTGCCAGGAAAATAATGTATTAATATTAGTAATTACTGTACTGTGACACACATACACATAATGGACTTGACTAATAGATTTTCATAGTATTTGACTAGTTTGGGCTAATATTATATTTTCATCTGTTATATGCCAGTGTGTAGGTGACAGACAGAGGAATACTCTGTGAAAATGGCGGATGAGGAGGAGTATGAGGAGGTAGTGGAGGTAAGAGAAAAATCTTCGAACAATGGAGTTACTTCTTTGTGAATTAGTGAGCAAATCATGATTTTGAAGATGCATTGCTGATGTATAGAGATGGACACAAGCTAACTGCTTCCCAAGTCTGGATGTGTGCAGGACCTATATTTGGTACCTTAGAGGGAACAGTGCCATCAATACAGCAGAACCTCCGTGGCTGCTGTTCCAGTACCTGTATTCAAATTTGGATTGTGACCTCTACGCACCTCCAACCCAAGGGTTTGACCTCTGTAATAGACACAATAGCCAGGCCCCATCTGTTCCCCAGACTGCTTCCTATTCTCTAGTCACTATTAAATGAAATTCATGTGGAGTCCACCTCTGGGCTCAACCTTTGTCTTTCCACCCATTGCAATGAAGAAATGTTAAAGTTCCATATTGGGAGCCTTTTGTGAGTCCTGGGTAGTCAATACAGTATGGATACTCATACAATGTAGATAAGAGGCCAAAATTATATATTAGGCCCTGGTGGAAGAGCACCAAAATCTACAGTGCTACAGCAGGGATGAATTTGACCTCATTTAAGATCAACATTTTGTATGTCATTATAGTGTCATAATTTAAGGAGTCACCAGTAACTTGGTACCTACTACAGCCTACTATCATGGGTGAATGTCAATGAAAAAACAACTTTGCTATAAGAAGTTACACTATATTAATAAACGTCTTTAGTTATTAAATTATATTTATTCCATTAAAATATATACGAGCAATTAGAATTGCATAGTGTCCTTGGAGGGGAAAAAAGAGAGTATTATTTTAAGGACCAATCTTACAACTCTTATCCACACAAAAAATCCTATGGATTTCTCATTTGAGCAAGGATGGCAGGGTTGAGCCTTTAATGTTGAACACTGTGTGTTTCTGGTAGTCAGTCAGAAGCAGATGTGCTAATTTAATTAGTTACATATCTACATTATTTGCCTTAGGAAATAAATGTCACTGTTGGTACAGATATGTATTTTAGAATCTAGTTATAAAAGGGGAAATATTTCTACAAATTTTTATGATTTGCTATATTATCTGTGAATGACCTTCTATGTACTGAATAAAAATATCTGCTGTAATTGTACCACTAGTTAGATTGTATTCATAATCTCCTTTTCTAGGCTGATGATTATTTATTTTATTTTGGATAAAGGGTCAATTTCCTTTTGTTTTGAATTGTGTGAGTGACTGTTTGCCCAGACTGCTCCATTTCCTCCATCTTTGTTTTTTGGGTTGGTTTTTTTTTCAATGTATGCCTATCTATAACTACATTTCTAGGATAGCCTCAGATGGTTCTGCTCTATTAGCTCCCTCCTAAGATATTCACAGTGGAGATGTTATAAATAAAACAGCAACAAATGACATCTGGTATCATTTTGAAGCAGCTCAGCCCTTTCCAAAATCATTAAATCTATAACCCCAGTTTTATATAAATTGCATGATTTCAATCTGTGTAATCAACTTGTGCCAGATATTGGTGTTCAAAGAAAGATGAAAATGATTGCTGGAATTAAATGAATATTCTTTTACTCATAAAGAGGTCTCAGAGTATATTGGGTATTTCATTTAAGGAACATTTCTCCTACCTCTGGATGTAATCTGTAGATCTGTATTAGTCTGCACTGGATATTGTAGCCATTAGTGATTTGCAAAGAATGTATTGGATCACATAACCAGACAGGGAAATACAACCTAGATGGAGCTATTATAAGATAGCTGCATAACTGGTTGGAAAACCATTCCCAGAGAGTAGATATCAGTGGTTCACAGTCAAGCTGGAAGGACATATTGAGTGGAGTCCTGCAGGGATCAGTTCTGGGCCCAGTTCTGTTCAATATCTTCATCAACGATTTAGATAATGTCATAAAGAGTACGCTTATAAAGTTTGTGGAAGATATCAAGCTGAGAGGGGTTGCAAGTGCTTTGGAGGATAGGATTAAAATTCAAAATGATCTGGACAGACTGGGGAAATGATCTGAAGTAAATAGGATGAAATTCAATAAGGACAAATGGAAAGTACTCTACTTGGTATGGAACAATCAGTTGCATACATATGAAGTGAGAACTGCCTAGAAAGGAGTACTGTGGAAAGAGATCTGGGGGTCCTAATATCCACAGTCCACCTCTGTTCAGAATACATAGCTTTTGGTCTTATCTGTTTAACACCCTTCTTTAAGCTCCCTTACTCCATGAACAGCCCCATTTCTTTCATTGGGACTATGGAAAGTGATCTGGGGGTCCTAATATCCACAGTCCACCTCTGTTCAGAATACATAGCTTTTGGTCTCATCTGTTTAACACCCTTCTTTAAACTCCCTTATTCCATGAACAGCCCCATTTCTTTCATTAGGACTAACCGAGGAATTAGGTCAATGAGAGTAAGGGTGGCAGGATCTGGCCCTGGGCTGACAATGACTGGAAAGCTAACAGAGCATTGGGAGACTGAGCTGGATTCTGTTCTGTTTGTCACATAATCAACAAAATAGTCAGATCAGTCCTTATTGCTGGTGATTATGCTAAAGGCAAAAGCAACAGAGCTAGATTTTCATATCCCAGGTGGAGTTTGCAAGGCTGGCAGCTAGAAAAGTCATCTTTTGAGAAAATGAATGTGGGCCCCCATAATATCAGAGTAATTCCTTGGGGCATGTCTGAACTTGATAAAAGAAGGAAGTAAAATAATGGCTATTTGGGCTACCTCTCCATTTATCTGAGAAGAGAAAAACCTTTTAATAATATATCATTGAACAACCTATTTGGGACTTAGTAATTGTTTCCTTTTTTCTATCCCTTAGAATATACATAGCTATGGGTTGTCCTGAAATAATGGATTCTCAAAAGACCAACATTATTAGAGTCAACTCCACAACAATGAATTGCTACTTTTATTGACATAATAAAAGAGATAATTAAAAAGTATCAAACAAGAACAAATATTTAGCTCCTGGGAGTGACTGACTGACTGACTCTACTAGTTTAGTCATCAGGTGGGAGTTGACAGCAATGTGTGAGAAGTCCACTTTCTCCTTGGGAGGATGATGCATACAAAACAGGACTTCAAGCATGAGGGCAAGAGAAAAGAGAAAAACCTGGTCTATTCCTCTGAGCTCAGGAATGGGCTCTTGGAAATCCTGCTTTCTTTAACACTGGCTCTCTCTGTTTCTTTGTGCAAGTCATTTAATTTCACTGACTCTGTAAAATTGCCATGATAATTAATAATCTTTATCACCTACCTGACAAGATTAATTAGTTAATGTTTGTGAAATGCTAATAATAATAATAATAATAATAATTATTATTATTATTATTTATTATTATTTAAAAATGAGCAGATCCTCAGAGCTCTGTCAGGGACAGAAAGGATGCTCCTGCATGTCTGAATCACAGTTATATCCCCCCAAAATTGAGTTTGAAAGCAGTGTTAGTTTTTGCTTCAAAGAGACAATGAAGGCATTTTGCTGTGCTGCATGATCTTGAGAAATGATGAGGTTTGTCCTCTGTTTATAGTATTACGTCGAAGAGACTGTCATTGAGGAGGGAGAACCAATGGAGGTAAAGGATTCTATGAGACTGCATGTGGAACAAATGTTCATGTTATCAATGCAAAGCACCAAATGCACAAACCATTTTGTGTTTTGAGGGTTATTTCACCATTCTGAGTGCATAAATATCAGCTGAAATTGGTGAAGATTACTTCTCAAGGGACTTCCATTTAATATCTAAGGGTCTGGTTTGGGGAGGTGTTCAGCACCTTCAGTTCGCTAAGGGCACTCAGTACCTCGCAAAATTGGGCCACCAATTACATGAACAGGAAATATGGGCTAGTGTATACTCTAATATATCTGTACTTCAGCCTATTCTGAAGACAAGTAGAGAAGGATTTCTCCTGAAATCTATTATGTTTAAACATATCAATTCTATTCTCATTCATTTTGTATAACTTCAGTCACAAGAAAAGTGATTGTTTCCATGTTTTTCTGTTTCCGTTAATGCGAGGTAGCGTCATCAGGAAGTTATAACAATAATTTGAAATTGCAGTTAGGCCATTCATATGGATACTCCAACTCAGAGATTTTTTAAGGTGAAATACTCCTCATAAGTTGAGGCTCTCGAGATGCACAGCCTGGCAGTTTTATTCTGTGGGTAAAGTGTTTCCTTCTGCACAAAGAGTCCTGTCACAAAATATTTCCTGAATCCTTGTTCCAGTAAAATGCCCATTGAGAAAATAGGAACTTTTAGTGAGTAAGTAATTCAAGACTACCCCTGCCAAAAAAGGCCATGTCATGCTGTTGGTTTTTAAGATGAAGTCCCAAGTGAAATCAATGGCCAGAAATTATTCAAAGTAAGCAATGGGGCAACAGGTTGTTCTATATCTGACTTACTGGATTTGCAATACATTAAAAAAAAAAAACCCTACCATCATTACACAGGGATTTACTCATTGTAGGCATATTAGCCTTTCTAATTAATGTGATTAGGTTGTCTTCTCTAGTCTGTAAGGGTATTCTCTGATGTATTAATGCCATGTAACCCTGGGGGTTATAATATGTAAAGAGGAAAACTCACAGTACTTTCAGAATCAAGCTTTTTTTTCTGTTCATTTTCTTTGAAGAGGCCATGATTTAGGCATTGGTTAAGATTTTCTCTGGTATATGTAACTTTGTTAGTTTGAAGTGGATATTGACTAACCTGTTGCAACACAGAAGTGAATAACAACATACTGGAACAATATTAGTCAAAACCAACTAGTGCCCACAGAATAAACAAAGCATTTTGAAAGATAAATGTTGCTAACATTTTCTTCTTTAGCTAATGTTCATTATATTTTCTAGACTATGTCATATTAATGCAAATAACCATCAAGAAATCTGAGCTTCATTCATTCTCTTTGAAGGCTTTTCTCTTTTTTAGCAAATCTATTATGAGCCAAGATTTGATGCTTCCTTTTCCAGGCAGTTTTGAAACAATTTTATTTTTGTCAGTTATAATAACCATTTCTTTTAGTGTTTTTAATTAAAATCTGGGCTGTATTAAAACCATTGCCTTCAGCATGAGCAAATATATACATCGTTAAAAGGAACTCTGGGCCTCTTTCCAACTGAGCTATACCCACTGCTTACATCCATGTACCAGACATTCTTTCCTGTGATTATGATCTGACTCACCATATCAAGAAATATATAGGTTATTAGAAAAACTGGATTCTGAATATACATTCATTTGTCTAACTCTTATACTTATTGCAAAGATCTGAAGGGTTTAGTCATGTCTATTTTACTATCGTAATTTCTTTCCTCTTTTTGGGGAAGGATATTCCTTTTGAAGGCCAATACCTGCCTTTGATCTACATTCACAACTCCCAGTGACATCAACAGAAGCTGTGAATGTGTGAATATGTGTTCCACCCAACCCCCCACATATAGCGCTTAGTATTCAGAGAATCTCTATACTTTGGGCCTATCTGTCATCAATCTGCCCTCAAAGTTCCCTCTGACGTCAATGGGAGAATGTGGAATGATGGCAGCAGAATGCCCTTCAGACTCCAAAGTTGCTGGATAAAAACCAGAGAAGCTTGATTTAGAAATCGGCTAATCTGCCGAGTCTTCACACTGCCTGCTTGGATGATGTGTAATAGGCACACTGGACAATTCCAGCAGGGAAAATTATCTTGATTTTTGGCCCACATTGTAGCTCAATTGCCACTTTGGGTGGTTCTTGAGTAGGAATTAAATGCCCATTTTAATAGATCAGAGAGTTTAAAAGTCCTTGCAGCAAAATTTTGGCTTATAATTAAAAATCCAATAAATACATATTGCTCACATTCCCAGGTGATCATGGAGACCACCACCACCACCACCACCACCAAAGGGACTACTGGCACCAGAGGCATCCCAGGAACCACTGAGCAACCTGCACTTCCAGTCAGAAAGAGAGTGAAAAGGACAAAAGTGGACTCGTCTAAGTTTATGACACCTTACCTGCAACACAGTCATAAAATGCAGGAGCTCTTCAGTCAGGTAAATTGTTACACTTGTGTCTTCCTGTTTGTTTCCTTAAGAGCCCCACAATCAAATATACATATTATAGCCAACCCTAATATCACTGTAATGTCTTCTTTTGTATTTCCTTTCTCATCCTTGTAGATTACTGACATTTACAGTGAAATAGGAGTTTCCTTCATTGTCAGCCTGCTCCTTGCCTGATTCATTCATTGTTACTCTTGTGAATCATGATGTCACAAAAAGTGGCTTGAGGGAGGGGCATGAGGTCTACTGGTTACAACAGATATCTGAGAGCCAAATTCCGTTCCTAATTTTCTCACTGACTCTTTGTGTTTCTCGCTGACTCTCTCTACCTCAGTTTACACACCTCAGTGGGAATAATAATTAAAGATATGTCTGAGATCAAGCATGATTGGGTTTATTTTATTTTATTTTTTCATTTTTGACCAACTGTAGACAGAGGGCCATGCTGTGAAATCCAGATCTGGATCCAGCTTTCCCAAAGCTTGAGGGAAAGTGTTTCCAATCTGGGGTGCCAGTTCAAGCCCAGCATTAATTACATAAGTGTTGTGAGGCACAATTATTGCCTAGGAAGTGTTTTTACATTCTAAGCTGCTGTACATTGTTATTGTAGCACCACAGCAGCTGGACACTAGTAGGCTGGTAACTTGCAATGATGAGAAAAGAAGTGTAGAAAAAAATAATTGTCATTTGATGGAAGTGATAAGCTGTTTCATTGTTTGATTTGAGGAGGGAACAGATCATAATTCAAGGCCCAGTCCTGCAACCATTACACACAAACACTGCTTATTCAGTGTTCCTAATCTTGTGAGCAACGGCATTCACTTGAATAATGGCTGTAGGATTGAGCCACAACATGCAGAGTATTTTTAAATTGTGGGCGTGCATCTTATGCCAATAAAATCAGCAACTTGCCTATAGCAAACAGTTTAGATGGCGACTTCCAAGAATCCTGGGAGACTGCTCAACTCACAGTGAAAATCAATGGAAGTTGGGTACCATAGGCCCCTTTGAAAAACCCAGCTTTAATTTATAAAATTTAGTGGGCCTGATCCTGATTTCACTGAAGTCATTGGGAGTTTTGCTATTGACACCAATGGGAACTGGATAAGGCCACATGGATTTTCAGCATATCTAAACAGCTACATTCATTATACTAGTTGAAAAATATTTGTGTCATATTAAAATTTGTGAAGCTGTAAAAACACTGGGCCAAACTCTGCTCTGATTGCCACCTGTGCAGCCCCATTGACTTCATTGGGGTTGCACAGGTATAAATAAGAGCAGAGCTTGAGCCATTGTGTTTTCAGATATCTGATTCAATTTTGTTAGCTAAGCGATTTTTATAGAATAATTGTTAAGAGAGCAAAACCAAACTCCCTATGGGCCCAAGATGTCATATCTGGATGATCTGAAGTGGGCTCAAAAGGCGAAAGAGACTATTATATTTGTTACTATGTGCTAGATCCCCAGCTGGTATAAATCAGCATACCTTCATCTGCTCCAGTGGGATTCAATTGACTTCAGTGAAGCTAAGCTGATTTACACTATTTGATGATCTGGCCCAATGTTTCTAAACCTGTGAAGATAAACGTTGATTACTACTCTATCTAAAGCTTCGCCAGAACTTTGGGGTATGTGTGAGTAATATCCAGTCTTGTTTTCTTTCAGAACAAATACAAACAGAATTTTGAAAAAGAAAAAGGAAAGCCATATGCTAGCACAGTTGATACGCCAGAACTTCGGAGAATTAAGAAAGTACAAGATCAGCTCAGCGAGGTATGTGCTAGGCCTCATAAAGCAAATGAGATAAAAGTTGGTAAGGGGCCGCATCTCCTGGGTTACCTATTTTAACTATTGGCAGAGAAGCAGTAACCACATACATAAAGTTACGCAATTCAGTCTGGAAGCTTAGCAGAAACATCGCCAAGGTCTCTGATGCAGGAAATGCAGACTCTATGACAAGCTTAAAATTCTAGGATTCTGCTTGGGATTTAGGCCTTTGCAACAAGGAAGAAGAGATGATGGTCCTTGATCAGCTGGATAATAATTCCAGGTGGCTGTGGCCAGAAGGGGTTTGAAAAACTCTTATCTGAAGTTAAAGATAGGATGCTGGGAAAATGATAGTAAAGTATAAAGCACTGAATTAAATGCCACTGCTGGCTACATCCCGTCATACTGCTGCAAGTGGTATTCCTGTTGAAGTCAATGGAAATATTGCCTGAATACTGCAAAATCACACCTTTGAAAATGTGCTTAAACAGTTCTCTTTTCATATAACCATATAACATTTAGCTGCCCTGAACAGACCCTGCTGATGTGCTCTAAGAGGTACCTATTTGTGGTGGTGTAGTCCGGTTTCAAATAGCAACTATGTACCTATTAGGGCAGGTCTACACTGCAACTGAAAACCTGTGGCTGGCCTATGTCAGCTGACTTGGGCTTGCAGGGCTCATGCTAAGGGGCTGTTTAATTGCAATGTAGATGTTTGGGCTTGGGCTGGAGCCCAGGCTTTGGGACCCTGCAAGGGGGGAGGGTCCTGGAACTCGGGGTCCAGCTCAGACCCCAACATCTACACTGCAGTTAAACAGCCCTTTAGTCCAGACCCTGCAAACCCGACTCAGCTGCCACAGGCCACCTGTGGGTGTTTAATTGCACTGTAGACATTCCATTAGAATGCGCCAGTAGGATCTACAGGGGGCAGTTAGAGTGGAATACATTAGTGTGCTTTATAGATAGCATCTCTCTGGTGCACTTTGCTGTGCTTTGCAGACAAGGACCAGTTGAGCATGAGTTATGTTAATTACATGCTTAAATGCTTTACGGAACTGGGACCTTAGCTATTGTTACTGGACCATGCCAATATTCTATTTTTAAAAAGCTATCATTTTGGGGGTGTTTTCTTGATGTAAAATAAATATTTCTTCCAATTAACTGTGTCTAGGTTAAATATCGTATGGATGGTGATGTTGCTAAGACTATTTGCCATGTTGATGAAAAAGCAAAGGACATAGAACATGCAAAGAAGGTGTCACAGCAAGTGAGCAAGGTAAGAGTGTGAGTAACTCTGTGAAAGGGTTGTGGACATTAATGGCAGCTACTCGTGTGAGTAAAGTTTGTAGGTCAGGGGCCTGAGAATAATTGTATTAAAATTTCAGAGTAACATAGGAAGATACTTAGTAGAGAAACAACTGATCAAGAGAGAAAAATGTTACAATCTTAAATGATTCTCATTGAGGTAGTCAACAGATTTTCTTGGTTCGAGACGTTGTTGTCTTTAAAATTTTTAAAAAGCAGGCTATATACTAACACATTTTAGTGCTTCCCTAAGGGCGCAATAACCAACATGCTGGTATTTCTGTCCAGGTTTTATACAAACAGAACTGGGAGGAGAATAAAGATAAGTACCTTCTTCCTCCTGATGCTCCAGAGCTTGTGCAGGCAGTAAAAAATACAGCAATGTTCAGTAAGGTAAGAGCAGCTTCTGCTTTGGGGCAGTGAAGTGCATGTTTCATTGCTAGTGAGTGATTGATAATTTTATTACAAGTAATAACTTCCTGACACTTTTTCCTCTGTTTAAGAAACTGTACACAGAAGATTGGGAGCAAGACAAAACATTATTCTACCCATACAATGATAGTCCAGAGTTGAGGCGAGTTGCAAAGGCCCAAAAGGCTCTTAGTGATGTAAGTAGCAAAGCCTAATTGTCCATTTCAACATAGTGGTGGAACACAGATTTACCGCTATTGCAGTGGTTCTGTGGCAGTATGCAGAGGTCTTCAGGGGAACATCAACTCATCTAGATATTTGCCTAGTTTTACAACAGGCTACATAAAAAGCACTAGCAAAGTCAGTACAAATTAAAATTTCATATAGACAATGACTTGTTTATATTGTTCTATATACTGAAATGTAAGTACAATATTTATATTCCAATTGATTTATTTTATAATTAAATGGCAAAATGAGAAAGTAAGCAATTTTTCAGTAATCATGTGCTGTGACACGTTTGTGTTTTCATGTCTGATTTTGTAAGCAAGTAGTTTTTAAGTGAAGTGAAACTTGGGGACAAAGCAAGATAAATCAGACTCCTGAAAGGGGCACAGTAGTCTGGAAAGGCTGAGAGCCACTGCTATATAGAATTCTCAGTGGATTTGCACTGGCATAAAACCACTGTAATGGAACAGAGAATCAGTCCCAAGATGCAGTGTGGATATATATGAAAACTGTAGTGATAGCTTTATTGAAAAGCACTGAATGCACTGTGTGTTTATGAAGTTTGAAGAGACTGGAGATTCTGAGTTGTGTTCAGAAGAATTAGTATAATCAAACCATTAAAGGCCTAATCTTTTGAGATGCTGTTTTCAATGAGATATGAGGGCATTTATCATCTCTCAGGAGAGAATGAGAAACTTCATGATTGGACCTATAAACCCAATTCTTCCAGATATAACTTCCAGGGATAACATTACTTCACTACTTCACAGGATTGGTTTAATTTATTTAACATTTATAGAAGCAGTTGGAAAACTGAGTACCTCTTTGGCTAAGGAGCTATATCATAAAATCGTAGAAGATTAGGTTTGGAAGAGACCTCAGGAGGTCATCTAGGCCAACCCCCTGCTCAAAGCAGGACCAACCCCAACTAAGAGTATGTACTAAGGGTAACGCAAAGTCGCTGCCGTCAGATCAATCTTTCTGGATCGACTGAGTGGTCAGTGTAGACCCACTCAATCGATCAGGAAGTCAACCACCCCCTCAAGTGGTGTAGCACTGTGTCAACAGAAACACAGTTCCCTTCGGCACAGTGCAGTGAAGACGGTGTGCAGAAGGAAAACACAGCAGTCGACGGGAGTTACGCAAACTACTCTGTGTAGCTTGCGTAACTCCCGTCGACTGCCGCCGAATCTCCAGATAAGTGTAGACCAGGGCTTTATCATCCCAGCCAGGACTTTGTCAAGCTGCACCTTAAAAGAGACCTCATAAGAGACCTCAGTGAATGTTGAAGGCATTCAGCACCTCACAGGATCAGGGCTCTGAAATCCAAACTATTAATGTATTTTGAAAGTCCTCTAGCAGGTTAGTAATTTCTCTCGTTCTTAAAGAACTCCGTTGTAGTTACCTTGGTTGAGAGAGTTTATTTTGCAGCAGTGGAAATGACTGCTTCTGTTAATGGAAGCATTGGAGAGGTCAGGAGTAAATGTTCTATTGTTTATTTAAACAGGCAGTTTTTGTAAATGTTTTACCCCTTGTATTATTTTAGATTGTTTACAAAAAGGGGCATGATGAACAAAAATCTAAATACACTTCTCTGCCAGATCCACCTGACGTGCAGCTTGCCAAGAAAGTGACTAGACAACTCAGCGATGTGAGTATACTGCAGGCCTTTCCCTCCACTAGAAATCTTGCTTAAGGATCTTGAGAGGCAGAATGGGTGCAAGAAAGGAATAAATAAATAAGACCAGTCGTCCCAAGGGGATCCATGTTGCCAGCTGGTCTTCCATGATGACTGTCAGGTTTATTTCTCCTCCTCTTTTTCAGTTCCCATGTTCACCCTGTCTTCTTTCCTCTCTCCTCAGACATCTCAGGTGAAATCCTAGCCCATCTCATGTTAAATGGCAAAACTTCCATTGACTTCATTGGGTCCAGGATTACAGCTCTCCTCTTCAACCCCCTTCTGTTTCATACATAAACACAGACACACACATCCCCTCCTTCCTCAGTCCCCTCGTTCTCCCTCTTTTTCTGTTCTCTCCACCCTCTCTGTACTAGGGGTACACTATAGATGGTAGTAATGATCAACATGGCCATTATGTTGCTTGTTTAAATTCAGATAGCAAATTGTCTGTATGTATGTGTGCATTTTTGATTACATAATGTTTTACCAGGAGTCCATAATTTGTTCTCAAGGAACACATTTATTTAACTAGTAAGACTGGATAATTGATCTTTGATTATGAAATGCACGTGTGGGATCTTAAAAATGAATAAGGTGTGCTCATACTGTAGAATATATTTAAATATGAATTTCAATGCAAAATTATTATGCACAAGTAGGATGACCAGACAGCAAGAGTGAAACTTTGGGACGGAGGTGGGGATACATGGCATCTATATAAGAAAAAGCCCTAAATATTGGGACTGTCCATATAAAATCGGGACATCTAGTCACCTTATTATAGAGGGTCCTTCATTCCAAACATCCTCAGGTTCACAGATCTCAGTCAGAGGAAAAGTTTGATAAATAAGATGTCTTCAGTGTGATTTTGCACCCTGCATTAGCTAATCGCAACATGCAGTGAATTCCATATCCTTAGGGCATGATTAACGAAGGCCCGCGCACCAATCATCTCCAGTCTATATTTCAGCATAGTTAGAGTAAATCATTACCAAAGAGTACAGTGATGGAATGGAATACAGAGAGATCAAGGTTCAGCTAAACAGATGGGACTAAGTCATGTAGATGCCTAAATTAGAAGTAGGATTTTAACTCAGTTCAGAACGTAACTGTGACTAAAGAGTAGGTGATAGATGAACATATTGCTTTGTACTAGTAATTAACTAAAGCAGATTATTAAGAAATTACAATTATTCCCTGAAGATTGAAAAACCATTGATGAACACAGTGATGAGCTTAGTTGTGAGCAGAGAGAAAATATTTCATTTGGAGAAATTTCTCAGATAGCTGAAGGATCTTACTTTGCAACCTTACTCAAATGTAGCTCAAAAGATAAATGGATATCAAAAATCCCTAATCGTGGAACCAGCAGGAACTAACTGATCACTATTTAAGGCTAATGAAGTATGAGTAGCAGTTAACAGACTATATGTAGTACATGCCAGTGGAAACGAGCATTTTGTTAGAATTGTTTTACATAGCCAATCTCTATAAGTGGCATAAGAACTGAAGCAACATGGAAGTACTCGGATTTTTTGGAGCATGCAGATAAACTGAAGTATCAAAAGGCAGCTGAAGCATGATGGCACCAAGTCAAAACCTCTGCACTGCATCCATTATGAAGCGGATGGGAACTAGACCAGAGCAGACAATAGTTTATTTCCTGATGAGCTTGAGTACAATCTGATAGAAATCCATGTACCATGCAAAGGGAGTGCCAACCCTGCATATATCTGGGTGGTCCACTTTGGTTTTGTGACATGTTTTGTCTGTAGTAGTAGGAAATTCTAAGTGAGTCAATAGGGGAAAATATGTGTGTTAGTTAGAAGTCACGGATGGTAGTTCACAACTGAAGCTGCTTCAGTGCTGAGCATGTACAAGCTGCAGAAAATGAGGGAGCTTGCTATTCAAATAGATCATTTGATTCACTGAGTAAGCTTTGGAACAAGCAGAAGTGGAATTTTGGCTTGTGAAATTAGCTTCCCTGCTAGAATAACCCATTGTTTTAGAAATAGGTAAATCAGACTATTAAATCTAATGTATATAAGCAATATATACGCACCACTAAAAGCATTGTTCAAGAGAAACCAAGACACCTTTATAAACCTGGAGATGGATAAATTGGAAGTGCACTAAAAAGGACATTGCCTTTCCTCTCATGGGTCAATTGTGTAAAAGGGAAAAATGGTGACAATTGCTAGAGCAGAGGGAGGGGAGCAGAATATGGCGATAATTGAACAGTCTAATTCATATTGCCAGTGATGCTGGTCCAAATGATAAACAGCTATTTCCAAGCATGGTGCTCCTTGTCCAGTGAACTGTAGATGATTTTGGGTGAGAGAGGGAGAGAGCTATATATTCTATTACTAGAATTTTTAAAGTAGCCCACAGAAGATTTCCTTGGGCACTTTCGAAAACTTCAGCTTGTGTATCCTAGAACCTAAATCAGATTAAACCAAACGAATCTGCATCAGTATTCTCCCATGGAGGAAAAGACTAAAAACAAGCAACCACCATACTGGTGAGAATATTGTTGAATATAAGACTTACATCAGCTAATCAATTACATGGGATCCAATGGAGTTACCAAGAAAGAACAAGGGGTTAACTAAGCAATGGAATAATTAAGCCAAACATCCATGACAAGCAGTTAAAATGGATTTGAGGCACTTGTAAAACTTGAAGCAATGTTTTAAAATAGCTCAACTGTTTTGAAAACAAACATGGAATGTGAAAATAAAGGGCTATTCCAGAGAGGTTGCTATTTTATTTTATTTTATTTTATTTTAGCAAGATTAATATTCATTATTTCATTTTATTATAGTGTAAGTACCGTGAAGACTATAAAAATAAGATCAAAGGCAAGTGGAGTCAAACTCCTTGCTATGAAGTTGCAGTTGCAAGGATGAATGCTGATAATTTCAGTACGGTAAGTTATTTAGACACTGGGACAAATATATGCTTGTATCCTATGTTTTTATCAACTCTTAAAATGCCTGATATATTTTTTCTGCTTTGTTTATAGTACTTCTCTTTTTCTATTTAAGCTATATCATGGATGTCTATTTTGCGATGATAGTGTATTTGATACATTTTGTTCTCTTTTCCTGTTGCTTACAGAGAAAATATCAGGAAGACTATGAGCTCATGAAAGACCAAATTTACTTTATGCAAACTGAAACTCCAGAGTACCAGGCTAATAAGCGAGTTGGAATTGCTGCCAGTAAGGTAAGTCAAGAATGCCCCCATTTACTTAGTTTGTTCCACTTCTGAAGTCCCTGTTCAGGTCCATTCCCACTGAAGTTGCCTATAAAAGTATTGACTCATTCTGCAAACGTTTTCTGAATACTTCTGCCAAACTTCTGATGACTCCTAAATATATTCAAGACCTTCAGTTGGAAAGCCTCCTTTGAAACAGAACTTTCTTCTTTGTTCCGCCTGAGACTTCTATAATGGGCCAGATCTTCAACTGGTGTAAATCAGTATAGTTTCATTGACTTCAGTGGAGCTATGCAACTCACACTTGCTGAGGTTCTGGCCCAATATTTCCATATTCAAGACATATCCTAGATCAGTGACTCTCAACCTTTTGTGGTTGACGATCCCTTATTCAGTGTCCAAAATGTTTGAGATTCTCCTTACCGTTACTGTAAAAATAAGACTAAAAATATATCAGTGATAACAATGATGCATCTATATAATTTATTTGTGTGTGTATTTCAAGAGGTTGATGGAGAATACTTGACTTTGAAAGGGAAACGTGTATAGGGAGTGGGGGAATGAGATTTTCTTTGCTTTAGATTGTAATAAAATTTTCAGTGCCTTACAATCTCCCCTGATTGCCTTTTGTGACTCTACTGAAAGTCAAGACCCACTGGATAAAAGCTGCTACATAAGAACAGTTGGAATCCTGTTGAATGGTATATTCAATATAAAGCAACTGTTTAATTGCTTAGAAATTATGCTCTTTCTCTGATATTCACTTAGTTTCCAAGAGCAGTCCTTCTAAAAATGAGCACTCTAATCAAGAAGACAGTCCAAATATACAAGTTCTCATCAGTGATTTTTAAAGACTATTCTATTTTTGTTTTGTTTCTATAGGTGAAATATAAAGAAGACTATGAAAAGAGCAAAGCTTCTACAGATTATAATGTACTTCCTGCTACACAGAATCCATTGCTCAAACAGCTAAAAGTTGCAGGAAATCAGCTGAGTGATGTAAGTACCATAAGAGTTCAGTTTGAATATTTTCAGTTATATAATATAAACCAAGCCCATCAGTTCTTTACAGCATGGGTTCTTGATGCAGGGACAGTCTTTTTCTTCTGTTTGTACAGCACCTAGTGTAATGCCGATAGACTCCATTTGTTGGCAGGTGGAATCAAACCTGGGACTGCTAAAACTTGGTGTATGAGCCTCTACTGCATGGGTTAAAAGCCAGATGCTTCTTAGCCAACACTATAGCAGACTCCTCAATCTCCAGATGGTCTAGGTACCACTAGAGAGGGACAGAAAAACACACCAAGAAGGCATGGGCAACACTAGCACAGTGGGATCCTGGTCCATGAATAGGTCTACTAGGACATATGATAATAAAGATAAATAATAACAATAAATAATAATTAATAATCTTCACTGAAGCTTCTTGGTATTTGCAGTTTGCCATGTGAAAGATTGTTTACTGTGAAATACACCCACCCAGTCCAATGTACTAACCCTTCAAGAGCTAAAGATGGAGGATTGGCAAGTTGAGGGAGTAGTTGACTGTTCTCTAGTGTCTCTGTGTCACGGTCAGCTGTTACAACAGAATTTGTGATGGTGTTATAGATCAGAGAGTCATATCCATTCCCTACAGCTGGAAGGAATTTTCATGTGGTGTCTGATGAAGCTAAAAACAATAGAATTATCACATACACTGCACCTTTTTTAGCTCCCTTCAGTGATGTAATGATTTTTCAGTTTTATGAGATGGGGCCAAGTGTGCATTTCCTTTCTTTCTGTAAGCCTGTTCTTCTCATCTATGAGAAAGGAGGTCTCACCTCTGTGTCTCAGTTTTGCCATGCCCATGAGTTCAAAAATCATGACTGAGCCCCCACTAAAAATGGTGAGATAGGCTTAAAAATCAAGAGATATGTTTAAAAAAAATGTTGGGTGCTTTTTATTTGCTTTCTGGATTTTGAGTCTTTAGGCAACTCTGAAGTCATGTTTTCAAGCTTTTCTCTCCAATCATGAGAAGTTAAACTTTACTTAAAAAAAAAGAAAAAAGCAGCTGAGATTCTCACCTAATTACATGCTTGGGGCTTTATGAAAGGCACCAGTTAACATGACACTTGTGATAAAATTTGGACAGTTGGTAGCACTGCAATCTGCCCTCCCTCTCCTAATTGATTAAAGGGATTTTCAGTAGATTCTGTCTAGACATTGTCTAGTTTCACATGTTTAATAAAATTTATTCTTGTTAAGCAGAACTGCTGTGTAAATTGACTTGTGCTGAACAACCTGAAAAGAAAATCTGAAAAGAAAATAACCTTAACTATAGGTTGTTCCTTGCTCTTCCCCCTTTTGCTTTACATCCTCAGCATTTTCGCTAGAGACATGGATGTACCAAAATCAAGGATCTGAACACCATGACCTTTGGAAAAGTCTGGCTCTGGAATTAGATCTGAACTTTGCATCTGCCCCCTGTATTTATAATAGACTGAAACCCTAGAGCCTATCACATGGACATTTCAGCAAAACATAGATACAGATCCAAACTTTGCAGCTCAATCCCCTTTCTGCTTTTTACATTAGTAGATTATTGCCTTGTCAAACTGATGGCTTGCTTTTATTTCTAGCTGTCATTTCAAAATGTTATCAATAAAGGTTTTAATAAGAGTGTCATTTTTGCTGATTGAAATGAATGAATTTCCATAAAATATTCTATATTGCCTGACTTTATTTTCTTTTGCAGAAATTATACAAGGAAGCCTATGAGAAATCAAAAGCAACAAGCATTAATTACTGTGACACTCCAAAGTTTCAAGTTGATAGTGTTCTGAAAAACTTTAGTGATGTAAGTATTGTTATAATTGTTCCTGTATTTCAGACCTGACTTTCTCAGTTATATATATTTATAAATATATGATTTTTCTGCAGATTAAATATAAAGATGCATATCAAAAGAATATTTTGGGACATTACATAGGTAGCTATGAGGACCCATATCATACACACTACATGAATGTTGCAGCCATGAAGAGTGATGTAAGTACGACAGTATTTGTGTTGATTCCACCATACTCTCATTTCAAGGCAAGATCACTATGCTTATGTTGTTTGTTGTTTTATTCCCTAGAAAAATGTTTTCTATCTAATGTTTCAAATGTTGTTTTATTCCCTAGAAAAATTACAAAGCAGATTATGAGGAGGACAAGGCAAAATGCTACTTCCCTCAGACCATAACTCAAGAGTATGATGTGATAAAGAAGTTAGACCAGTGCAAAGATGTAAGTATGTGGCAATAATTGCTGAAAGGAAGCCAATTATTTGTAGAAGGGACTCACGCAAAGCCCATGAAAGTCAGTCAAAAGATTCTTATTGACTTCCATACGATTTGGATTAGGTCCTATTTGATCATGTGGTTTTTAAAGGCCATATTCATATGTATTGTTTTCAGGAGCTTCTTGTGACAGCTGGTGGTCAGGATGGGCTCAGCCTATTTATTTTTTTCTGAGAGATGTAACCTCAGAAGGCTGCTGCTGTGCTCTGTGTAGCCTTTTTCACATTAAATGTTCCAAAACATGACTTCGCCCTCCATTTTGCTAATTTTTTATAGAATAAATCAGAATGAGACCCACTGGATCAGACTATATATGTCATGTACACCTTGTACATGGTAGATTGCAGGGCTGCTACTAGCAGGTCAGGCTTCTCTTCCAGATATGGACTGGTTACAGTTTCCTTCCCAGAGATATGCACAAAATGTGTTCACTATAGGATCCTTTAGGGCACCCCTCAGCTCTGGCAAATTATGTTACTCCTAGCGCCACCTGGTGTCTAACTATTATCATACAGTTTTACATTCCATTACAGTATGTATCTTTAACTTTGTCATTTTTTGGGGTACAGTTAGTATTTAGTAATGCAATAGTGCAGTATCTTATTTGATAGTCAACTTTATTTATATGTGTGTATTTGAAACATATTTTATTATCATTCCCCCAGAATACTTACAAAAAGCATGCTGATCAAATCAAATTTACACAAGTGACTGATTCTCCAGTGCAGATTCAAGCACAGATCAATAGCAAGCAGCTTAGTGATGTAAGTAGCCTGACAAATTAAGCAAAACATTATGTGGTTTCACATTTTCATGCTAATTTATGTAAAATATTTCAGTGACTCTTCTGTGACTTCCCCTTGTGGACAGATATGCTGTAATAGATCCACTGCAGGTCAATGAGGTTAAAGTAATAAAGTATAGATATGGGCCTGAGTCAGATCAGGTTGCAGATTTCAAATCTTCCTCAAAGTTGTGTTGTCTGATCTGGAGTTTTTGATCTAGCCCAAATCTGTCCTGTGTTCTGTTACTTTTGTGTTTGTCTTACAGCTGTCAGCAACTGATTGTTGTCATCTAGAATGTACTAAAAGCTATTTACAGTTGTTTACCTAGGGGTCTGGTTGGCTTCAAATGTTGTTTAATTACAACTTTTATTAAGAGGCTTCAGAGGGTAGGCAGAGGAGAAAAGCAAAAGTGCAAATGTCAACGTTTTACAGTAATTTCTTTGATACTTAGTGGATACCAGAATGGAAAGGTCAGCTCCAGATATAGTCCAGAAATAACACCAAACCAATATAATAAGACAAAGTACTTTATTGCTAAACTCTTTTATTTACCTCCCACTGAAGTCCATGGGATTTGCATTTGTGAAAATGAGGGCACAATTTGACCCTTTTGGTCTGATACTGCAAAGTGCAGAGCACTTCCTGTAAGATATTGCATGCCCACAGTTTAGACTGATTTCCGTGGAAGCTGAGGGTGCTCAGCACTCTGAAGTTTCTTATTTCAGAACGGTTAAACAGTGCACTTCTCCCCCACACCTCTTTCATACTGAGTCTGTTACCGATAATGACATTATGTGATTCTATAAGAAAGCACTCATTCATAAAACCCACTTGGAACAGAGCAACAATTAACCTGGACCATTTGTCCTTCAACAACACCTAACTGATGGCCAAATGAGGGCTGCCTCTGCATTGATGCTCCAGTGCATGGAAAGGGTGACTACAAACCTTTTAACAGAATAGTCAGCTACTTCTTGTGGTATTGAAAGGATTTGGGAAAATAACTTGGCCTTCCAACTAGAAGCTTCACAATGTAGGTCTGTATGGATGAACATGGTACCAGGCACTTGCTCATGTGTTTTAGCTCAGACATCACGCTTCATCATGTGCCAGGTTGTATGGCCCTCACACAGAATGAGCCAAGGTGGATTAACAGAATTGCTTGATGATCATGTAAAAAAGACATTGGTACTTTCTTTACATATGTTCTGTAGAGAGACAGTGTGTCTTAGTGGACAGAGCCCTAGACTGGGACTTGGGAGACCTGGGTTATATTCCTGGCCCTGCCTTTGGCCTGCTGGGTGACGTTGGGCAAGTCACTTTCCTTCTCTGTGCCTCATTTTCCCCATCAGTAAAAATGGGAATAATGATCCTGATGTCCTTTGTAAAGTGCTTTGAGATGTGCGGATGAAATGTACTGTATTAGAGATAGATGTTGTTATATGTTGAATGTGTTTCCATTATATTTTGTCATAATTATTTCAAGAAAAAACAATGAAATACTTCTGTGTCCAGGAAAAAAGGACAATTCATGTGAGATTGGCCCCATATTATTTATTCATTCATTAACAGTGATTGTAAACAATTGATTTATTCTGGTGGGTCCCGATCTAAAGCCCACTGAAGTCAGTGGAAAAAGCCCATAATTCTGCTGTTAATTTTTGCGGCAGAGAGTTGTGGACATTTACAATAATGACAAAAATATAAAAGAACACTCATAAGATGACATATTAAATATATTAGATGGAATTAATTTTCTGCTTTAAAAATTGAATGAATTTAGTGGTTGTAAGAGGTCAAATATTGTGCAAGATTCTCCATATATATTGCTGCCCACGCATCCCAATCCTGAAATGTAACACCTATGCTATTCTAGCCCTGGATTTTGTCGGAACAAATACTCCCAACGGAGCTAGGTATAGTGCACAGGGAGGAACCAGGATGAGATCATTAGTCCCATTTTCACTTGTGACTTAATTAAGATTGGAATCTATTTCTCTACAGATGAAAGGCTAGTGCTTTAACACACTGCATTTTTTACCTTCTTGCCTCTCTATTTGATATACAAAAATTAACATCTCTTTCAAAATATTACTTATCAAAATATACTGTATTAACTAGAACTGAGCTGAATTTCTGATAACAATGTAGCTGTTTCAGACCTGGATAAGGATTCTTACTCTGAAAGAAAAAAATTCTCATCTAGCTGTTTAATGGACTCACTAATGCAAGTTAAAGCCAGAGAACTAGAGTGTCAACTGGTGTAAATTGGCATATCTCCACTAAAATCAATGGGACTGTGCTGATTTACACCAGCTAAGGTTTTGGGTCATAGAGTTAGGATATATCTCAAATTCAGGTAGGCAAAAAACAGGCAAAATGGAATAAAATGGAATAAAAATGTTGTAAAATTTGATCTGAAACAAAAATTTACCCTCTTGCTTACCTTTTGTATTAAGCAATGATTGTGACCATTTATCTAATGTTCCATGGGCTGTACCTCTCTTATATGAATATTTCTGATTGTTTTTTAGTTGAATTATAAAGCTAAACATGAAAGTGAGAAATTCAAATGCCACATACCACCAGACGCTCCATTATTCCTCCAGTCCAGAGTCAATGCATATAATCTGAGTGATGTAAGTATTAATGTAACACCTTCCTGTAGATGACACAACACATTCATAACAAAGCTCTTATACTTGCGCCTTGAGCAAGAACTCTAAGTTATACTGGTGACAAGAATAAATATTCACACAGACGCACACAGCAACATATCGAGATACATAGATAGATATATTTATAGGTAATATGAATATTATTAATATAGTTAATAGCAGTATGCTAGGTAAAAAGTGGAGAGAATGGTCCTGATTCTCATTTACATGAAGTCCACATTATACAAATCTGGCATTTATTGTATGTGTTACCGTAACATCTAGTAGAACTACTTGTAGTTCAAGACCCCACAGAGCTGTGCAAAATCAAAACAAAAAGACACTCCCTGCCCCAAGGAGCTTACAATCTGAATATGTGATTAGAGGCAACAGATAGATACAGACAGATGGAGGAACAAAAGTAAACAATGAAACAGTATTGTCAGTATAAAATGGATGGCCTTTAAGTGGAAGTTAATTATCTTTACATGTACTTCAAGGCACTTCTAGAATGGAGCAAGATGGTCATTGTGTAAAAGGGAATAAAGCTTGAAAAGTTTGATATGATAAATTGGGTTTAAATTAATGTTTTAAACAATCACCATGTTAATTAGTAGCACAAAACACAGAGGATAAAAAACCAATTACTTTCAAATTGGTGGGTTACTATTTGATGTCATATCTTTCTTACTTATCTCATTTATTTTCATGTATACAGAACTGGTACAAGTATGACTGGGAGAGGTCTAAAGATAAGAAATTTGAAATCAAAGTTGATGCAATTCCACTTCTTGCGGCTAAAGCTAACAGTAAAATTGCAAGTGATGTAAGTATGTAATATGTATGTAGCCACAGCAGTTTAACTGTAAATGTGGAACGTACTTTCACATGTATGTTCTCACTGTGCAGGTGGCATATAAGAAAGACTATGAACTAGGTAAAGGGAAAATGATTGGAGCCTTGAGCATTCATGATGATCCCAAGATCTTACATTCTGCGAAGGTGGCCAAACAGCAGAGTGATGTAAGTGTCATTATAGTAATCCCTTTTATCGTTGTTATTTATTCATTTATGTACTGTGTGCTAGGCCTTTTATAGACATATAAAGGGACATAAGAGACCAAGGCTCTGCTCTGAGGCACTTATAGGCTTAGTAGAAAATATAAAGGTAGGTAGGGGAATGGTCATCTCCAACCCTCCCCAGGCATCAGCTGTTTGCATCTCATGCAGAACCCTTATTCTCCATGCAGGGTGTGGTGCCCCCTACAATCTGGCTTAGCGGGTGGTCTTTGATCCCTCCCCATCATATAGCATCCCTGTGAGTCTTCAATGTGCAATCCCAGTTTACTTTGGATGAAATTCTATCCATAATGTGGTTTGTTTGTGTAACAAATTAATAAAGTGTGTGTCATCCCTCTCTACTGGGTAGTATGTTACCTGGTCAACTGAGATGTGATATTAGTGCGTTCAGGAAATGACACGACACTTGTTCGATAATGACAGAAAGGCTTTAATTACTACACTCATAAAATGAGCCCCCAAACCAAAAGTCCAGTGTGTATTAGCTGCAAAAGCAATTTTCCTCACCAGTGCAGGCAAGAGGTGGTGGTTTCAATTCTTGACAGCTCCTTGGAGAGTTTGAAAATCCTTAGTCTCAAAAGAAAGCTAGGCGAGATGACAGTTCTGTGTCTGGAATGATTTCTCAGTCTTGAAGCACATTTGCTAGTGGGATTGCTTCCCTTTTTTATACCCTTAAATTCAGTGTTTTCAAAACATTTTTGTTAATTGCATGAGAGAACAAAGGAAGTCTAAACAAATACAAGAGGGGAAAAGACCTACATGTTTCTAAGATGGTATTAGCCACCTTGATTTTGTTTAATCAACAATCCAGCACATGTTTGTCACGAAGTTCCACCCTTTCCTAACAAAAGGGGGTTGGGGTTTGCTGAGATGAAAATCGAATAATACCTGAGGTGGTACCCATCAGAAGATAGGATCAAGAGGTGTCCTTGAAAAATATGGAGCCACTGAGGTATAAATGAGTTAATTACAGAAGATAATTTCATTAGGGAGGCTGGTCAGTTAAGAGGGGCCATTAATCATAGGAAAGGCAGTTACCTTGATGAAATACCAGACATACTTAAAGAAGAAAACAGCACAGATATGATGCGATGAGAAGCAATCATTTCTTTTCAAAAAGGGTTTCTAGCCACCACCGTACTTTTGCAATATGCCTCTTATTAGTAATATTTGGTAGCTTAATCTTATAAGTAGGCACAGCCAAGCTTAAATTTCATAGTCTACATAGTACATATAAAGGATAACAGACTACTACTGCTGCTGCTAGTTAATGAAGTTGCTCCTTTAGCTCAAGTGGCATAGGTCTGTACTTTGGTGTTGAACACTCTGGGCTCAAATCTGCCTGACAGCTTGTGGTGGGGGTCATTACTTGTGGTGATAGCTCATAACAGTAGTTTCAAAATATAGATTAATGAAATCAAATTATTTACAGTTTCCTATCTGAGGAACTTCTTTAAAAATAATATTCTGTGCCTTATAATTCTGTCTGTTAGCAGATACTGAATTTATTTAAAACATTTGACGTTACCAGGATCCAACTTTCTTCTGAAAAGAAGATCTGTTTTTACATAATTGTTTTCTGGGTTAATCCAAAACATATTTATTGAATTCCTTTTCACAGCATGAGTACAAAAAAGGCTATGAATTGTCAAAGAGCAGATACACGGCACCGCTGGACATGATCCCAATCACTCAGGCTAAGATATCTCAGGCTATCGCCAGCAGCATAGACTACAAGCATCCCCTACACAATTACTCTTATCCTCCTGACAGTATTAACGTCGAGCTTGCAAAGAAGGCCTATTCTCTGCAGAGTGATGTAAGTGATCATGCTTTGATATGTGGTATTACGAGTAGTTCTGTAAAGGGTTCTGCTCATGCAAACGGGTTTCATACAATTCAGCGGAAGCAAAGCATGAGTGCAAAAGCATGCCAGTAGTTTGGTTTACAGTTAGTGTAAGTGCTGAAAACACAAAGCCCTCTAGAAATATGACATTGACTAACTGTGTGTATGCTATTACTTATTAGTTCTGTTAACGTAACTAATGTGAAGATGTTCCAGGCTACAAATGCTATATGTCAAAAGGATTGTCTTAGAGAAGCCCTGAAAAATGATGTGTGAGAGTGTTTTGCTAAGCACCAGGCAGAAATCAGGAGTGACCTCTAAGGCAAAATGTGTAGCTGCTATTGTGATTTTCTCTTTTAATGGATTTTCAGTAAACTGGCTGTGCATGTATTATGGAGTCATGACAGTGACTCTGCCGTTCAAGTTGTAAATTACTTTCCATTATAAGCCCTGTTTTGACCCAAGTTACACCCTTACTCTAACTTTCTCAAAAAACAAACCATCGGAAGTCTTCTTCATCAGAAATGATTGGTTGCCATGGTTCAGGGCCAGCTTCACCTCTGACCCCTTCCTTCATCTCTCTGAGTTAGCCCCCGCCAGGTCTTAGGCCAGCACTTTCTCTGTGTACTATAAACCTGAGAGTGAATGTGAAGGCCATGTCTCCTCTGTGTCCTCAGGCCTGCTAACGGATACTTATGGGAAATAGGAGGCATCCTGCCTCACTCCTCTTTTAGTGCCAGAAGTAGAAAAGATGAGACAAGGGGAGCCATAGATCATGCGAAACATGAAGGCAAACCCCCTCATAATGCTGTTCCATGTTCAGAACCAATTACCCTGCTGGCAATGCTCCTACTAATGCAGCCCAATATGCCGGTAGCCTTCTTGGCAGTAAAGGCACATTGTTGACTCATCTAGCTCCTTGTCCACTGTAACCCTGAGGCCCTTTTCTGCAGAACTGCTGTCTAGCCAGTTGGTCCCCAGTCTGTAGTGGTGCATGGGATTCTTCCGTCCTAAGTGCAGGATTCTGCACTTGTCCTTGTTGAATCTCATCAGATTTTTTTTCTCTGTTCTTTGAACTCCTGATTTGTCTTTGTCTCTTCCAGAATGAGTATAAATCTGATTACAACAGCTGGATGAAAGGTTGTGGCTGGATACCATTTGGGTCCATGGAAGCAGAGAAGGCTAAGAGAGCTTCAAACATTCTCAATGAGGTAAAGAAATGTAGTGTGATTAAATTAATTACTATTCCAGTGGAGTGCACACCAGAAAAACATTAAGGCAACAAAGCACTACTCTTCACACTGTATATCCTGCTGCCCTTTCACATGTGAAATACCTTCTCAACTAATCCATTACTTTAATGGGAAGTCCTTGCAGGATCAGTCCAATGGATAAAGAATATCTGTTATAAATACTGATATTCACCAATATTAAAAACACATATTCTTTGTCCATTAATTTCCTCTTCCTTTAAGTGTTCTTGCTACTGAGCAGTGTTTGCGACTAAAAAAAGCCAAGAGTTTCTAGAGGCAGAACATCGTTCCTGCTAGTTCTGAGTATTACTGACACAAAAGTGCCAAGCCTGCTTTCCACAACTGTTTTGAACTAGCAAGAAAGAAAAAAAAATAGGCAAGATAAGATGATTTCCTTTGGATCTTCCTGTGGTTTGAAAAGGCAAAATTTGCTCAGTTTGTAGTTCACAACCATCAGCAGCAGAGAATCAGAGAGCTGCCATTATTTCATATTTCACATATGATAGCTGGAGTTAGACGAGTTTGTAGTGAACAAAGATAAACATAATGATTGGTGGATATCCTGCCACCAATCTGCATTAAAATTCGTCTTGATTTCTACTAACACTGGACAATATGGTCTGATGTCTTCTTTTAGGAGTAAACTAGACATACCACACGTCCCGTTGGCAAGTGTTTATATAATTCTCTGAGGCCTGCAATGAAACTACCCAGTAGCTGGCAAATTTGATGATTTGGTTCAAGTTTGCAATTTATGCATATAGATGTTTTCTCTTCAGCTGTCTTTTTCACCTACACTGTCTGTTTGCGATCACTTTTGACTTCAGTAGGATGGTGGATAAAAGACTAAGCTGAAAATAATGATCCTAGTATGATCACTATCATCATAGATTGCAATATGATGCATAGGAAATGGAGGACACTGGGCCAAATTCTATTTTCTCTCATGCCTGTGCAATCCAGTGAAGGCAATGGGGTTGTAAAAGAGTAAAGAAAATAGAATATGTTCAAGAGCTTCCATTAGTGCCAATGGAAGACACGCACTAATGTCAATATTTTAAAATGTGTGCACTTACGTTGTGCTTGCGAAATATGCACATGAGAGCATGAACAGGTAACAAAAGTGTGAAAAATCCTCTCTCTCCATATGCTTTTCCATTTTGATAGTACAGCAACATGCTCATACACACAAATGTTGCAAATGCAATTTACAGTAATTGTTTGTTTATGAAAATACCTAATGTCACTATGATTAAAATTTTCTTTGTATGTAAGGACAAGTCTGATGTAAAATTACATTATTATCCTATGTTCACTTTTACAAAAATGGTGCAATGGAAGTAGAACAAAAGGTGCTTTTTGCCATCAAGGAAATGTAACGTTGACTTTTTATTTTCTGAACAGAAAAAATATCGTCAGCATCCAAACACCATTAAGTTTACCCAGATTGAAGATGAGCCTGTTATAGTACAGGCTAAAATCAACCAGGCCCAGAGGAGTGATGTAAGTGCTGAAATTTCTACTGGATTTATATACATTAAAAAACTGAATTCTAAACTCAAAAGCACTAGTTCACTTCTTTTCAAAGCACTATCAGACAAATTTTGGCCCTCCCTTCATTGGTGTGGACGTTCCCCTACACAGTGCAGTCAATGTGGTTCTGCTGTACAAGAGGCAAATTCAGCCTGGGTGCAGGCAGATGGAACTTAATTCAAGTAATCTGAGTGTCCTCTGCCTACAACAGGACTAAATTTGACCATATAGGTTTGTGTGCTGTGATAACAATACACAAAGCCACCTTTACCGAGTGCCTTTTATCTTAAAAGCACTCATGAAATTATCCTCAAATGTACTGAGTACAATTCACTGTGTTACTAGAAAATAACATCTGTTGGGGAACCAGATTTTGTCAGTCCATCAAAGGGTTGCTTACAACAGGTTTGAGTGTGTGTGTGTACGTGTATGTATTATACTCTCTGAATGAAATCCTGGCCCTGTTCAACTTAATGGGCATTTTGCCATTCACTTCAATGGGCTAGAATTTCACCTTCTATGTAACAATATCATATACATAGAAGTATTATTATTCTGCAAGATGCTTAATTCAAGATATATGACTCAGCATGTTTCAAGCATTTATAGTCTATACATTTGACTGAGAAACTTATTTCTTACTTTCTGTTGCAGATACTGTATAAAGCTAAAAATCAGGATATAATTCACAAGTATCACCTACCTCCAGATGTGCCCCAGTTTATCCAGGCTAAGGTTAATGCCTACAATATTAGTGATGTAAGTTTACGTCGGAGTAAGAGTCCTTGATTTAACATACAACTTTAAGTGTAGGTAATGCAGGTTTAGATTGTTATTTCAAAACTGACATTTTCTTCCAGAACTACTATAAAATGGACATGGAAGAATTAAAATCGAAAGGGTATGATCTAAGAAATGATGCTATTCCTATCCGAGTTGCCAAGGCTGCTGGACAGGCTGCCAGCAATGTAAGTACATCCCATTTCAAGTAACTAGTAGTTACACGTAGTGATGATTTATTTTAAAATTGGTTGCATTTCTATTACATCTGAAGGATTGTTTATTGAGATGGGGTTTTACTGAACCCTTTACTGGGTTATTTTTCTGAATCCTTTAATAGACATGGAGTCCGTTTTTAAATTATTATTTTTTTACTTAACTAATGTATTTCGATGATACATATGTGTCTAGAAAAATCTGATACTGTCATTTTAAAAAGCTCATTGAATAAATAAAACTAACTTTACTGTAATGAAGAGAGACAATGAAATCTCCTGTGCTAGTCATAGGCATATGAACAAAGGATACCGGAGTCATAATTATGTCTCTGTTGCTAATTTGGAGCCTGGTCTTGAAGACATGGAAAGACTCCCAGTGACTTCAGCAGGCTTTGGAGCAGATTCGTGATGTGTAACTTTGGGGAAGTCACTTAATATATCTCTGACTTCCCTCCTTCTCCAAGTGCAATATTGGGATAATAACACCTACCTCGGTGTATGGGGGAGCTGGGAGAATTAATTAGTTAATATTTGTACATCAGTGGAAATGTAAAGAGATATAAGTGTTAAGTTTTATTATGATTACTTTTAATTACACACAATATATTAGCTATAATTTCCCTAGAACCTCCGTTTGTAAGGAAGCAGTATCATTGCTTCACAATTATATTTTATGTTGTTCACTAAATAAAGCGTATCTTATGTCTGATTGTGCTTTGACAGGTCCACTATAAAAAAGACTATGAACTTGCCAAGGGTAAACTTGTTGGCTTCCAAAGCCTCCAAGATGACCCCAAATTGGTTCACTATATGAAAGTAGCCAAAATGCAGTCTGACCGGGAATACAAGAAAGATTATGAGACAACTAAAACCAAATACAACATCCCATTAGATATGGTCAATGTTGTGGCAGCCAAGCAGGCTCAGGATGTTGCCAGCAATGTTAATTACAAGCAACTGCTCCACAATTACACTTACTTACCTGATGCAATGAACTTGAAACAATCAAAGAACATGATGCGGATACAAAGTGATGTAAGTACTGGGCTTATTTGTGCAGAATGTATCCAGAGGGATCAGGCAAAGGTAAACATATCTATCTGACCTGTGTGGACTTCTTTTTGTAGCATGCCTACAAAGAAGACTATGATAGCTGGATGAAAGGCCTTGGCTGGATCCCCATTGGTTCATTGGATATAGAAAAAGCTAGAAAAGCGGGAGAAGCCTTGAATGAGAAGAAATATCGTCAGCACCCAGACACCATCAAATTTACTAGTGTAGTGGACTCCCCGGTTATGGTCCAAGATAAAAAGAATGCACTTCAACTCAATGATGTGAGTAAGCCTGGGGAAAAGAGAACATAAAACAAGGAAGTGTCTACAGAAGTATCTGTATCTATATACCGGTTTAAGTAAAATAAATGCCCACACCATTTCCTTGTATGTGGGTTATCACACCTGTGGAAAGGAATTTTCATACCAAAGGGAAAAACAGTGGGTTTTTTTCTGCAGGTTTTAATTTTCATAGTTGTGATATTAATATCGTCTGATGTGAGCATATACACATTAAGACCTCAACGCTCATGTTTGATGGGTTTTGTACTAAGTATCTTTGCTGACTTCAATAGACTTACTCCTAATTCCATAAATGTGTAGATTTTAAGGCCAGATGAGATTCTGATCATCTAGTCTGATCTTCTGCACAACACAGGCCATAAAACCTCACCCAGTATTTTATGTTGGTGTTATAGAGAGCAGAACTGGCTAGATCATCAGCTAATGTAAATCACCATAGCTCAAATGGTGAAATCCTAACCCTGTTGAAGTCATTGGTAACATGTCCTTTGGCTTCAATAGGGCCAGCATTTCATCCAAAAGAGCTACATCAGCTGAGGATCTGGCCTATGTTTTAAATTAGAACACTGAAATGAATAAAAAAATATTTGTACAACCACATGATTAATATGTGCAACTACAGATATCTCAACAAGTTTGCACACTCAGAATTATTGACTCACAGGGAGTCCAGCACAGATTTGTAAAGGTATTTAGGCATTGCTGCGCTTAGCATTGCAACACGTAGGTGCTTAAACACTAGGTGCTTAAACACTAGGTGCTTAAATCCCATTGACTATTGATGGGATTTGGTTCCTAAGTGCCTAAACCCTTTCTGAAAATGAGACTTAGGCACTTTAAATAAGTTAGGCATTGCACTACTGGAGTGAAGCAATAGCTAAAGCCTTTACAAATCTGGGCCTCCCTCTATTATGACACACTTAATTTGTAAAATAAAGCGCTTTTAGCTTCACGGGAGAAGGGT
Organism: Emydura macquarii macquarii; assembly: GCF_026122565.2. Lineage (NCBI taxonomy): Eukaryota > Metazoa > Chordata > Testudines > Chelidae > Emydura > Emydura macquarii. Next base: position 86,311,703 of record NW_027131390.1, read on the forward strand.
GACCATACAAAACAGATTCAGGGTTTTAGTTCACTCTCCCAGATCAGAATGGCCATCCTGAACTCGTGAAACTAAAAAGGACAGGAGAACTTCCCTGATCTTTTATTAATCTGTACGCTCTGTCATCTTCACAAAAACCTTCCAGCCTTGGAAAAAGTTTAATTGTAAAACACTGTGGTGAGGTGTCATTTTACTAAGTATTTTTCAGAATATACTTACAGTATATGTACTGCCATTTGAAGTATTAGCATAAATACTTAAATCAAACTAGAATTGTCAGACTTAATGGACACGTTACATCTTCATGCCTGTACTTGTGGTGTTCCCATCTTCACTAATTCATAAAATTCAGTAAATCACAATATGTCTTTTAGTCATTGCAAGCTAGCAAGGTTCCGCTCTGTATTACAATTCCTTATCATTTCTTGTCTCGTACGCTTTCTTTCTCTTTCATGGATGGTTATGTTTCTATGTGCATTTTTGTGTCATACTAATGTTTAATTTTTCTATATGTGCTTTTCCTCTGGTGTAACAACTTATGGCATGATGTTTATATCATATAGGCTAGTATATAGCTGGTAAACTCAGAGCCTGTGCATGAAAGTGCAGTCACTGATTTTATGAGGTAGGTGGCAATATATGTCTGTGAGACCAAACTTGAGACTTCATTTAAGACACAGAGATCTGGAGCCTCACTGTGCTTGGAAAGAAGTGATTAACTGTGTCATGTGTTTTGCAGAGGTTATACAAATCTTCAGGAGAGGAAATCAAACATAAATATACCATGACACCGGATGTCCCACAGTTTATCCAGGCGAGATACAATGCAGCCAACATCAGTGATGTAAGTGGTCTCTAGAAGGATATGATTAAGTCACATGCTGTTAATGAAATTAGTAATGACGAGTAGTGTAAGCTACATAATATGTCCTAATAATGATACTATGTAAGCAATTCACGTGGCTTTTGGTTGATATGCAGTTCTACATATGCAGTGATTAAATTATAACAAAGTAATTGTTTTCATTGTTATCTTATAATTTTAGTTTGCAAACCAGTATAGCTTATTTAATGTGGATGTATTCTGATAAACGATGAACGAGGTGCATGGTACCATTTCATCATCCAAATCCTTCAGTCCTTACAGTAGCTCAGAAGTAACTATTTGACTTGCATGCAGTTCATATGGTGCTAGACCCTCCTGAATAATATTTGAATTTTCTTTTTTTTTTAGGCATATTATAAACAAGACTACCATGACTTGATAGCCAAGGGGCACAACGTGTTGGGTGATGCTATTCCATTTGCTCTAGCCAAGAGATCAAGAAACATTGCTAGTGACGTAAGTGTCAGTTTCAGATACATTTTGTGTCATCTCTCAATAAAAATCTTACAGATTTTGTGAACTCCTTACTCACATTAGTAAGCAGTTACTCACACAAGAAGTCTCTTTGGAGTCACCAGTGTGAGTAATAGATTCTCAGTCTGGCTCAAAATATTAATTTGTGTAATAAATTCTCTAATAGAATATTTAGGATTGGATCTGCAGCTGGAGGAATTGGGCACAGCTCTGCGGAAGTCAGTAGAGCTCTGTCCATTTACACTAGCTGGGGATCTGGCCCATAGAATTTAATGCTTGTTGAAAACTCTTAGCAAAAATTATTCTATTGCAATTTTAAAAATATAATCCACTGGTGTGGGCTCCTTAAGGTAGGCAGGGTTCCCTTTACCCGCTCTGGTTTGAGTTAGATACCATGTGATCTTTACTAGCTTTGTAAGTTGGCTCTGATCCTGGACCTTTATGTGACTCTCTCAGAAGTCATTAGCCTGCTCTGGCAGAGAAGCGGTATACTCAGCCTCATTGTTTGTTCATAGTTTCTCCCATATTTTTGTGTCATTCTGTTTCCACCTTCTTTGCCTGGGCAGTGAGAGAGTGATTTCCAACAGGACCCTCTTTCCCTTCAGTTTTGGTGAATTGCCAGCATTACTATACAGAAAGGATTTGAGAAGGCTGCTGATAAAACAGATAGTTCTAGTAGCAAAATGGGAAGAGACCTGTTTTATTCTGCTCTCATTTGCTTTATATTAACAGAAACTGCTGTAGTGTCTGTTTTAATCCATTTGTTATAGATGGCTATATGACAAAGCTATTATACAGCATAATCTGGCCATGATAAATTGCCATATAATCTACTGTATGTACACTACAGTGGCATGACACATTTCATCCTGGGACACATTTTGCCATAGAGCGGAGGGGAACCTATGCATGGCTCAGCAGGCTTTATTGTGCTAATTGAACAAACTGGAGTCTGATCCTGTGATTTTAAATCACCAGAGGGAGCTGAGCAGTTGTGGTCAGTTTATTTGCCTTAGTTAAATCATGGATTGATCATTTGCTGGTCAATTGTTCTAATATTACTCACGGACCTTATTAACACAGGACTTCTTTTGGAAGTTTCTCCTCACTCCATTCTCACTGGAGCAGCTCCACAAGTAGTAGCAATGGTGGAAGTGCTAGTGTTGGCAGAGCTCCAGAATTCACTGACATTTTCACCATAGTGTTGTGTCAATCTGTTCTGTACAGGGTTAGGCACTGGTGCCCTGTTTACACTAGAGCTCACACTACTATTACCTCCATTGCTGCACAGGTAGTAGTGCAACATTAGGAGATTTCCATGGAAGTCTAGTCATACAGTCTATAAATACAGACACTGGGTATTCCATTTGGGATGGCTGATCCATCTGAACTACCTGCAGTTCCTCCAATACCTTTTCCAAAGAGAGTTACAAGAAATGACTCCTTTCTATTGTCTGCACATTAAATCTAGATATCAATATATATACCCAATAGATATGCATAGTATCATCCCTCCTCTCTCTTTGTCTCTCTCTTTTTCTCTCTCTCTAGTATAAATACAAAGAAGCTTATGAAAAGGCAAAAGGAAAACATGTTGGTTTCAGAAGCCTGCAAGATGATCCCAAACTTGTCCATTATATGAAAGTGGCAAAGTTGCAGTCAGACCGTGAGTACAAGAAAGACTATGAGGAGACCAAGACCAACTATCATACACCTGCTAATATGTTCAGTATCCAGGCTGCTAAACAGTCTCAAGACATAGCCTCCAATGCCAACTACAAACATCTTATTCACCACTACACGTATCTGCCGGATGCCATGGATGTTGAACTTGCAAAGAACATGATGCAAATTCAAAGTAATGTAAGTGTTTCAGTTCTGCCAATTTCATAGTTGCCTAACAACAGTATAATGCATCCCAAGAAAAATAGAAGAAAAGCTTGTTTGTTATTATCTGGAAGGTCCCATTGCTGTGTCTGGACTCAGCATATCCCTGTAAACATTTTAAATCAGACTTTATTAACTGTTTAGCGAAAACTATACAATTTTACTTTGGTAGCTGATGGTTTGGAGCTTTGGAGGTGTTACGTTCCTGACTAGAGTCCTATTCAATGCGATTTTTGGCATATGTGTACCAGTAGAGATTGTACTTTTAGCTACTGAATTCATAGGACTTTTAAAAATGCCCTTCATCATACTTGAGCCCAAAACTGAATCTTTGTTTTGCAGTGCACTCCATTTTTGTTTGGTTAACTGAGGAGATATTTTGAAAGCCCCATGTCTCATTCTGCTATGAGAATGAGATCAATCTAATAATGAGGGGGCCCCTTATCAGCAATTTATGAGAGGGAGTGGGCAAAAGCTTAACTATTACTATTATTGTTATTAGAAAGTCACCCCAATGCAGAACCAACATAGGACTTTGTATCCCACTTAGACCCTTCATGAGTTGTGCAGGAATGGGGTTTCAGTTGACTGAGTGCACATTGCACTCTGCACTGCAGAACTGGTTTCTGCAGCAGTCTATGCAAGGCCAGTGTGGAAGGTCAGTTTGGGAGTAGGCTGGGGGTAGGTCAAGGGAGGACCCATGGATGGAGTGGTTCCAACCTCCCACCACTCCACCCAAAAAGATACCCTGGGGTTTTATGCAAGTGGAGTAAATTTCACCCCACAGTGCTATACATTTCACATATTGTACAACAGCTGAAATATGAACAAAAATTAAGTCATTGCCCTAAAAAGCTTATTAGTGTGAAAGCAAGTCCAGTCCTATACAATACAGAACAAACAAAGAATCCTGTAGGGTCACTATATTGTAGCTAGAATACTTAAAGAACAAGTGGGATTGTCGAAGTTTTCACAAGGAGAAGAGAGAAGGAACTTGGTAAATATTAATTGAGAGAGTCTGCCAATGTATGAAACAAGGCATCAAGGGCACCCCTGACAAAATTATGAAATTATAGTTATGAAATTATAGGAAAGTGTAAAAAGGGTAAAGCAAAGCTTTCAGTTTCTCCAATAAAAACTATAAATATTTTCTGTCGAATGCAAATCACATTGACTAGGTCATGTGATTATCACTTTGAATGGAAGGAATGATGGGAAATTCTTCGCAATCTTTGATCAGTTTAGGATTCTCTTTTTTCAGAATTTGTACAAACAAGATTACAACAGCTGGTTCAAGGGTATTGGATGGAGCCCTCTGGGTTCTCTGGATGTTGAAAAGGTTAGAAAAGCTGGAGACGCATTAAATGAAAATAAATATCGCCAGCATCCGGACACCATCAAGTTCACAAGTATACCAGACTCCATGCCAATGGTTTTGGCTCAGCACAATACCAAGCAACTGAGTGAGGTAAGCAGTTTCTCAACACACTATTACGGACAGGACAGATTGTGTCAGTTGTATATGTTCCTGATTTGTTGTCTGAGATCAGTGTTGTGACATGCATATATTGAAATACAAAGACTCAAATTCCATCTAATACACTTCTGAGTTTCAAGGGCTGTACATGTAGTAAACCTGCAGTTTGTTGGTAAGTATTAAACATTGCTACTTGTATATGATTAAGATGACGCTCCCTGCCTTGTATCTTGTAAAAGAGATATTGTGTATTATTTTCTTTCTTAGATAAATTATAAGCAGGAGGGTGAGAAACTGAAACACAAATACACTCTGGACACTGATGTTCCTCAGTTTATTCAAGCCAGGGTCAATGCATTAAACATGAGCGATGTGAGTATTTGACAAGAGATTATTCAATTATTATAGTGTATTCGTGTTCTATTTTTGGATTGATTTTTTATGTGTATTTGTGTTGTTAAATTTGTATATTGAAAGTATGTAAGGCCCCAGTTCAGCAAAGCTCTTGCCCGCATGCATGTGCTTAAAGCTAAGCATGTGCTGTAAGTGCTTTGTTGCATACAGATGGATGTAGCACATGCTTTAGCGCTTTGGTGCACTAAGGCCTAGATGACCATTTAGAATTAATAAGAAACTGAGAATATCATTTAATATCCAGATTCAGTTCAGTGTGTAGATTGAAATTCTTTCTTTACTTCACTTAGGGAAGGGACAATAGTTCAATCTCTATGCCCAGTCAGTCCTTAGCCCTAGTATCTATCTATGTTTCTAAGTTATCACTGTAAGATTCTCTGCTGAGATTGCCAGCAAGGGAATGATGGAGCCCTTTCATAGCAATTATTATTTGGTGATGAGGAAATGTCCTCTAGGAACTGGCCAAAAATCATCAACTCCTTTTATATAGTCCAGTAGATAACCATCCAGTATTAGTCATTTTGATCCACTGCAAATCTGGTGTCAGGGTCATACCAGCAACCAAGAGATATTCTGTTACCAATCCCCTGAACCAACCACTTTGCTTCTTTCAGTTCACTGAAAAGCATAGGACCTAATCCTGAAGCCTTTACTTAGCCAAATTTCCAATTGACACAGTGAAGTCAAAAGAGCTTTTGAACAATGGCCTTCCCTAGAGCTATTTTTTGATTTGGTGATAGAACCAAACATTTAGGGGGGAAAAAGGGTGTGTTTCAAACCAAAATTGATTTATTTTTCTTGTTGAAATAAAAAACAACAACAACAACAAAATCATTCTGGTTGAATGAAATGTTTGAAAATGTCACTTAGAAATGAAATGTTGAAATGGTGGGTTTTAAATGTTAGAAAGATATATTTCAACATTTCCAGAAAAAAATCAGTTTTAATTCAGTGGCAACTATTCACCAAATTTGACCTGAATTCATGAATAGTTTTGATGCCCCCAAAAATCCATTTCGTGTCAAATTTACTATTTGAAGAAAAAAATTGCATTGTTCTAGCCCTCATACCATTGTTAAGGCCATTTTTCCTAGAAATTGCCAGAAATGCTAATTGAGAAAATGAGACAGTTTAACTACACTGATTTGAAGTGACTATCTTAAAACACTACTATCCTGGTAGTACATTTATTTTTGTTTAATATAAATATGCTTTTTGTTTGAGTTACTGGTTTTTCTTCCTGTGATTGCACAGACTCAAAATGTATGTTATTCAATATAATATTTGTAATATAGAAACACGAGTTTACAGTAATATACTAAGATTATTAACTACTCACAATAAGAAAAATTATTGGTTCTTTTTTTTCTTTAAGGCTTATTACACAGCAGACTGGAAAAAAATAATTGCCAAAGGGTATGATCTGAAACCAGATGCCATCTCTGTAATTGCTGCTAAAGCTTCCCGAAACATTGCCAGTGATGTAAGTATAATTTGGATAGAAATTGTAGGATCTACTATATTGTAATTTTCTACAGCACATACTGAGTTTTGTGATGCCATGCAGTTGTATACTGATGTGGATTTCCATATGGACTTCAGAAACAAGCTGAATACAGTCATATTTTGACTATCTGAACCCTGGTTAGCTGGAAGTCTTGATTATATAAATGTCAGATATGGCTGTCCCACGGACTGTATGAAGTTCTGGTTCTGCCAAGTTCCTACTAAATTCTTCTTGTGCAGCTTAGTTGTGCAATGTTCCTAAGGTCTGACGAACTGTAGTTCTAGTCCTTTGGCATTCCTTAATTCCTCAGGAATTGTTGTATTAATTTAGATGGAGTATATAGGCCCAAAGAGTCAAAGTTGTAAAGTGACCTGGAAACTGCTCAACATTAAAACAGTTTTAAACGAGGTTTGGTACACAGAGTCCTCAGCTGGTTTAGGACCATGGCAGGCACAACATTAAAAATCTTTTAAATCTTTTATTAAAGATAGAGAAAGAAGGAAGAACAGTAAAGCATTTGAAATGTAAAGTATTAAGTAAGGTTTTCATTTTAACAATATTCCTTGTTCCCTTTCCATTTGGCTGTAGAGGCTTTTAGAAAGAAACCCCCCTTGTCTGACAGTCTGTTAGACGGTATTAAAAATTAATCTGTGATTTTGGGGGAAAAGAAAAAAAGTTAGTTGAGCTGGGCTGGAGCAGTTGTGGTTGTTAAAGTCTGATCCCATTTCCTAGAAAACAAAGTATGACGAACACACACAAAGAGGGAAAGAAGAGAACTGCCAAGATAGAAAATGCAGCTTCTGTCTCTGATGTTGATTGTCACTTGTAATCTCACTGCTGAAAAACCACAGGCACAACACATGGTCTTATCAGCTACTCTGAGTCCTGCAAACTTGTACCAGCATCAGGCTGTTTATGGAATTCCTTTTAGCTGCCTCTTTCTGCTCCCAGGCTTCCAGCAGTGTTGCAGAATATGCAGTCTTGGCTGGCTAAGTCAGATTCTGAAGGCAAAAGGAGAGGGATCAGAAAGAGAAGAAGTAAAGGGTACATTTATTCAGCGAATGGCAGCATGCAGCAGCGAGTCTTGGAGCTGCAGTTGACAGACTTGGGCTTGTGGGGCTCAAACTACAGCATTAAAAATAGCTGTTAGATGTTCTGGCTCAGGCTGAAGCTTGGGCTCTGAAGCTTACCCTCCTCTCAAGGGTTCCTGAGCCATGACACCAACACAGCTGTTTTTAGTACTATAGAGTGAGTGAAAGTGAGTCTGTCAACCCCAGCTCTGGAAATTGCTGCTGTGGGTTGTGTAGAAAAATCTAAAGTGGGGAAGAAAAGGAACATATGTGCGCATGTATGACATAAGCTCACATCCCATGTAGTGGCTTTGAAGTCTAAAAAGAAGATTGGGAACCTTGAAAATTCACTCCTGTCCAGTGTCAGCACAAGACCTATGAACCATGCAAGTCCCACTTAATCCTACTCCCCCAAATATCTGAATCCTTACCTGGATGTCTTGGAGCTTTCAGTGGTTTGGGTAGTATGGTAACAAAAAAATGACAATTGGGCTGAGAGAGAGAGTGGAGTAGAGCATAAGATATCACCGACAAAACACGTAGAGGCAGTGAGAGGGAAGAGAGTGTATGCTGTATTTCAGAGTTATGTGAATACTCGATTTTCCAGTTTGCTGGCAATTCTGAAAACTGAAAAAATATGACTTCGAGTTCAACTGAAAGGAAAATTTTTCAAAGCTTTCAGCAAATAGAGAAGTAAAAAATGTTTGTATTTAATTGTTTGAATTTTTTAAAAATAAAATTGAAAGAAATTTCAAAATGAAAAGTTGTTTAAAAGTGAAATATCGATATATTTCATTTTGACATTTTTCTCAATTTTTTGGGGGGTGGAAAGGAAGATTTGATATAAACAGTTTGGCAAAACCTACATGAATTTGCAAAATGTTTTGGTGTTGCTGGATCTGCTTTTCACTGAAATGTTTTTGCTGCAAAATTTCTCCCAGCTCTGCTGTCTATATTTATGGCATAGGTACAGACAGGTTGAGGGCTGAAAACAAGCAACCCTCTTCCCCAGGACCAAATTAATCAGTTAATATCTGCAAAACAATTTCAAGATGTATATTATGGCATGTCTATCTTCCAAAAACGGTAGTTTTGTTTTCCTTTTTTTCTAGTACAAGTATAAGGAATCATATGAGAAAGAAAAAGGCAAACACGTCGGATTCCGTAGTCTGCAGGATGACCCTAAACTGGTTCACTACATGAATGTAGCCAAAATGCAGTCAGAACGCGAGTACAAGAAGGATTATGAGAGCAGCAAGACAAAGTATCATACACCCCTGGATATGTTCAGTGTGACCGCTGCTAAGAAAGCCCAGGAAGCGGTTACAAACACCAACTACAAACAGCTACTGCACAACTACACACTCTTGCCTGATGCTATGAATGTGCAGCTATCAAGAAACATGATGCAGATTCAGAGTGAGGTACATAATGTTTAGTTATCTTAACTTTATTTGGTTATAACTATTTTGCCTAAAAAGTTGAGGCTAATTAATAGCCAGTGGCAGTTTAAGGCAGAATGGAACAAACAGGTGTTTGTTTTGGGGCCCTAAATTTTCTAAAGAGTTATAGAGATTATCTGTAGTGAATGCCAGAGTATTCTCTGAGCAAACAAACCCTAACTTCAAATATTAAATTACTTCCTAGCCAAGGAACATATTTTCTGATCATAAGTACATTGCTGCAGATGGTATTATTTTCTAATTGTATTGTGATATTACTATTTATTGTTTGTATTGTGGTAGCACCTAAGTTTTATCTAAATATCTACATATATTATCTATGTGTAGCTTTGAGTCCTATTTTTTGTTTCCTCCGTTCACCCTCATTCCCCAATGTCTTCTAAGGATTTCATAAATAGATTTTGGAAGGATCTATTCTGTTGAAGGATCTGTCACACTTTTGCCTCATCTCCATTTCTCACCCATAAAATACATAAAGTAGCTTTACTCTTTGCATCCTCATTCTTCATGCTGTTTTAAGGCCAGGTCCTGAAGTCCATTAGAGCTGATGAGAATTTTGCCTGAACAGGGATTTTTACTATCAGGGCATAAAGGAGAAATTGCTGAAGAGAGAGAATTGCTAAGAGAAAATTAAAAGTGTAAATAAGACATTTATTTTAAAAAATTGATTATGCTTCTTTCAGTTTTCCTGCTTTATCCATCAAATTTTGACTTTGAATGTGTGCAGTTAGCTTCCAGTGAGAGTTATGCAAGACAAACAGAGAGCAGAATTTAGTTCTATTTCTTGAGTGATCTTTAATTGTATCCTATTTCTTTGAAAAACACGAGTGAGCACCAACCAACATAGCTCATATTTTTCTTTCAACGATGACCAGGAAAAATTCAAAGGCTTCATTTCTTTTTGTGTGGAGGAAATTCTGAATTCTTTTACCCCCTTTTACTTCTCTGTTTATTCTTTTAAAAGAATCTTTACAAAACGGACTTCAATAACTGGCTAAGAGGAGTTGGTTGGATGCCAATTCAGTCTTTGGACGTGGAGAAGGCCAAGAAGGCTACAGATATTCTCAGTGAAAAGAAATATCGCCAGCACCCAGACAAGCTAAAATATTCCATTAAAACTGATGCAATGGAGCAGGTGCTGGCTAAACAGAATGCCCAGACCATGAATAAGGTGAGAATTTGCTTAGAAGAACCTTGGTTTCAATATTAATGCCTTTGTCCTGCAAAGTGATGCACACTGAAGTCACTGGGGTTCCATATGGGTGCAGGGGTCTGCATGGATGCGTCACTTTGTAGGACTGTGGACGCACCATAGTGGCTCCATAGTTAAAGGTGTGCTTCCAGTTGCATTAAGAGCAGGATTATAGCTGTATATTGTTTGAATGATAATGTGTATCCTCCCTATATGTACAGCACTTAAGCAACCTTCATTCTTTTTGTGTGGTAACTTGCATTAGCAATGAGTGAACTGCAAAAGCTTTGGAATGCTGATTCAATTTGGATAAGCACTACCTGAAAAAAGCATTTGGGACACAACCAGAACATCATCCTAAGTGGGTCATGGATGTGAACCTAGGCACACAGAACAGGGGAAAAACAATATGCATATTGAAAGTCTGCAGTTACAGTTTGTTGCTTATGGTAGCATAATTTGCATAATTTATCATTGGAAGTACAAAAGAAAGATGAGGGAAATTGCCATTGTGCTATAGTTAGATTTTTGTATAGGTATATTTGTAATACTTATAAAATATTGTGCTGCAGAATCTTATTTAGCACATGTGTAAAATGAAAATAATCTCTTGTTTTATAATAAATTGCAATTTTTTTTATATTAAATATCACTTTGTAATTGCAGAGGCTCTACACTGATAAATGGAACAAAGAGAAGACAAGCATTCATGTTATGCCGGACACTCCAGAAATTCTGCAATCCAGGGTGAACCAGATCAGCATGAGTGATGTAAGCTATCATAGTCAAACAGGACATTCAGTGTCAGTTAAAAATGCATTCTTAATGCGATGCCATTTATAGATCTCAGTTACAGGGTTATTAACATTTCCACTTTCATAACAAAAACTTTGTGCCCTTTTATATTCTGGATTAGAAATTGTACAGGGCTGCCTGGGAGGAAGATAAGAAGAAGGGTTATGACATGCAGTCAGATGCTATCCCAATAAAGGCAGCCAAGGCCTCCAGAGACATCGCAAGTGATGTAAGTTCTATTTTTAGACTGCACTCAGGTAAAATTATCATAGATGTGTAACCTTAGAGAAATTCGGGTTAATTCATCTATAAAATAAATCAAATTTGGGAGGATTCCTACCCTAGGGGATATTTACTGCACAACTGGATTTTGAAGCCTCATGAACAATCTAGGTTTGAATGACATGCTTGGTGTGGTAAATCTTGGAACAGGTCTGAGTATTCATTTCATAAGCCACCAGAGGATCCTCTGAGATCTGTGTATTCTATACCTCTTGCTCATTCTGGGCTGGATCTTGCAAAGTGTTGAGTACCATAATGCCATGAATCCCATGGGCTACTTATCTGCTTAAACATGGGCTTAAGTGCTTTGATGGATCAGGGCCAGGGTGTTCAAAACTTTGCAGAGCTGAGCCCTGTGTGATGGGTCAGACCAAATGTTTTATACCTTTTTTAAAAATAAAATGCATGCTTAATAACACATTCTTTTGTATTCAGTTTCCCCTGAAATTGGTATTTTTTTGCTTGCAGTACAAATACAAACAAGCCTATGAACAGGCAAGAGGAAAGCACATTGGGTTCCGTAGCCTTGAAGACGATCCCAAGCTGGTGCACTTCATGAAGGTGGCTAAGATGCAGTCTGACCGTGAATACAAAAAGGACTATGAAAAGTCAAAGACGAGATTCCACACCCCAGCCGACATGTTCAGTGTAGTGGCAGCCAAGAAAGCACAGGATGTCGTTACCAATACAAACTACAAGCAGCTGATCCACCATTATAATGTTTTGCCTGATGCTATGAATCTTGAATTAGCCAAAAACATGATGCAGATACAGAGTAATGTAAGTGAAAGACTGTACAACCTTTGTTTTCAATTAAGCAATATTTAGTTTATGAATAAATATCATAGGTTAAATCCTAGAGTTTTGTTAGATAAACTAGTACAATTGTGTATTAACATATAGCAAGTATAAAAAGGCAGTCCATTGTATTTCTTAGAATAATCTGAAATATTAAACTAAACTATTTGATAAAGAATTCAGATGGGATCAGATGGTGAATGACCGAAGTAGGTCAAGTTTGCCCACTTTGTTTATATGCTTGTCACATATATTTTATAGCCATTTGACTCAAGGAGTAATACTTGTGTGCAGCCCAAGCCAAGGAAAGCTTCACTAATAGAATCATCATACATTTTCCAAGAAATTATCCTTTCAGAATTAGGGCAACCAAAGTTGGGCACTGTTGTGCCAACAATATTTAAGCAGATTTTATCATTGATTTCAGTGTGTAATTGTAATGGGGTTGGCACTCACCTCTCACAAGCACCCCCCTTTGGCTGAATGTGTGCCTGTGATCTCTCTGGTTTGAAACGGAGAATGATGCCCATCGATCACGAGCTGCTGGATTAGCGCTCTTTCTAGCTCCCCCATCGTTGTGCCTCTGGTGGATCAGGGTCAGTCCAAAGATCCCCACTTCTACCACCATATTGGAATGAGGTGGCACCCACCTCTTGCAAGTGCCCCCTTTTGGTTGGGTGTGAGTCTGCTGTTTCTTAGTTCTTGGAACAGGGTGGCACCCACCTCTTGTGAGCCCCTCCCATAACTGATGGTTTCTTGGGTGAGTCTTCAGTGACTCAGCCTTTTGGCTGAGTCACATTGTCTGTAGGTGGAATAAACAAAACCCCTTTTGGGGTATATAGTCTTTATTGCCCACCAAGGCTTCCTCCCAGGAGACAGTACCCTCTATAACAACCCAGCAGGGCCCATCACAGCACCCTTCTTTGGTGTGTCCTTTTGGCAGCCCTCTCTGGGCTCAGTCTCTAACCAGGTCAACAGGGCCCATCACAATACCCTTCATTGGTCTGGCTAGGTTCTGGGCTCTGTCCTTGCTTGGCCCCGCAGCCTTCCAGGATCTCCTTTTTAGCTCTCCCAGTCTTCAGCAGCCTTTTTTGGGCTCAGTCCTGTCAGCACTGAGCTATCCCTGACTGTGCTGCTCTACCAGCCAGGTACCCAGTCTTCCCTCTTCTAGCTTCAGGCAGCAACTGACTGCTGTGTCTCTGCTGCTTGCTTTTATAGGGCCCTTCTAGTCCCTGATTGGCTGCTCCAGCAGCCCTTCTGATTGGCTGCTTCTCCCACAGCTACTCTAGGCCATCTGGAGGACTTCTCTGTTCTTTTCTGGGAAAGGATGAGGCAGGTCCCTGAGGTGTCCTGCAGGGGGCCTTTGGACCTAGCCCACCCATCACAGGAACTCTGCTTAAAAATTAATGAGATGGTATGTCCCACTGAAAGTAAACTGAACTGTGAAGTCACTTTGGGCTAGATTGTTACCCCCACACCTCTGGCTTGACCTACCCAGATACTGAGTCTGATGTAGAGTACAGCCCATTGTCTCCTGGATTACCTCACTGTGAGCAAATAGTTTGGGAGTATATGGGGAGATGAGGAGTGGGTAGACCCTTGATTTTGCCTCCTGCCCCTATCTGGTCACTGACTGGAGTAACTGACCAAGTGCGAGAGGGGAAGTAAGCTTCACTCTTTCAAGGACTTCGGTAACTTCCCTCCTTCCTAGGGCAAGAGGGGAGCAGAGGAGGAATTGTGCCTCAGAGGGATGTCTTCAAAGCGTAGTGTCTCTTAGGACTACTCTTGAGGTGATGGAGCTTATACACCTTTTCTCAAGGCTTTGCCTCAAAGCATAATCTAGTCCCTTTCTTTCAGAGGTGCTGATCCTGCAACCCCATTTGTACACGCTGGGGCTCCACAGAAGTAATTGGGATTGGAATTGTATATGGAATGGTTAGGAATATAGACCCACGTTAGAACTGGATGAACTGTGCTTTTAAATTAAATTGGGATATAGGAATTAACAAGAGGCCCAAAACATGGAACCAAAAAGAATGAAACCATGAGAAAAAATAGTTGTTGTGTTAAAATTGTAGTGACCCTTCAAAATACCAGTGTTATCTTATTCAAGGTTTGGGCTAAAGTAATAGAAATAAAACATGGTTAATTGGATACCAAGTGCAGTAAATAATTAGCTATATAAGAAACTCCTGGCCTTAGGTAAGGTCTGATAATTGGCCATGACATCTCTTGCTTGTTAAAGGGTATACAAAAGTAAATTCTTGCAGAGTACATTGCTAATACCTGACTGACCAAGTTGGAGCACCAATATGTGTCTAAACACCTTTGGCTTTAGCCCGTTTGTAAGTATCTTGATCAAATGCTTCTAAATGTTTTGTTACTATTTGGATGTAGTAAATTGCTTATTATTTAGACTTTTTCTACAAGTTTAGAGAAATTGTATAAATACCCTTTGGCCTTTGGATTTAATAAAGGAATTTATGGTTAAATTAGTGTTGTGGAAATACCTTGCGTAAATAATAATAATTCCAACAGAATGCAAGAATGGGCCTTAGTAAAACACAGAGCACTGCCATAAAAAAGATGTAGGCTTTTGATACACAAAAATTATTCCATTGTATTCATTTAAATGTGCATGTGTTCAAAAACTCCAAGAAACACTAATCTTATTAAACAAATAGTAGGGCACTCAGAATTTTTCATGTATCAGTTAGGCTGATTTATTTCCTTCTCCTTACAGAATCAATATAAAGCTGATTATGATGAATTCATGAAAGGTGTGGGATGGATATCATTAGGCTCTCTGGAAGCTGAGAAGAATAAGAAAGCTATGGAAATTATAAGTGAGAAGAAGTATCGCCAGCACCCAGACAAACTGAAATATTCCAGTCTGATGGACTCTATGGACATGGTTCTAGCTACAAATAATGCTAAAATCATGGACAAAGTATGAAAATATTGTTTCAATTCAATTATGCATGCAGTGATAAAAGACAAATTAGAGAGTTTGTGTGAGCAAATTTTTTTAAATGATCAGTTCTAGCTACAGATGAATATGCTGGATTCTCATTAACTTTATCCACATAGGCCTTGACACAGCCAAGGGAAAGAACTGGCCCCAATATGCAAAGAAATTCAGAAGGGAGCAAATCTGAGGATTCCTTTATGTTAGCAAAACATTCCTGCAGCAAGTTGAAGGATCAAATTTTCGAAAGTGCCGAAGGGTCTTAGAAGCACATGTCCCAGTTTCAAAAGTACCTAAGTCAGTTTTGAAAATGGTACTTATGCTCCTAATTCACTTTGGCACTTTTGAATATTTTACCTGAATTATATTACTATGATATGAAGCCACTGTGTAATACAAATGCAATTTACAGTTTAACTTTTCACTGCTGATTTGCCTGCTTAAAGTGCCATCATCCATTTAATAGAAATCAGCTCAGTACTAGAATGCACTATAATTGGGGTGGGACAAAAGTAAATGGATCCGAGTCCACCAGTGTTTTAGGTCATCAGGCAGACTCTTCTTAGACCAAATTTTCCTAAAATGAGCTCTTTACCTACCTACTACTGAGAATTTGCTATTACTCTTAAGTTAGACAGCCAAGTCAGCTCACCTCCAGGAGGCAGACAGGTGACAGCAATGAGCTGTGTGCAGAGCTATTGCATACTACTCTGACACTGAATAACATCTTTCTCTGGATATGGAACCTGAGGCTCCTGCTGGATTCTGCCCCTGGATATGTTTGAACAGATTTAGAAGGCTAATCCTTCCCAGATGCACCAGGTATGGTCAGTAACAGTCAAGCAGGTATGTAGTAAGGGACTGATTCTTTGCTCCACTTACATACCAGTATAAGTCCATTGACTCTAATGGAGTTATTCTTGATTCACACTGCTGTAAGTGAGAAAAGGATCAGGTGTGTTTGGGGCATTTTTTTAGCACATCAAACTTTTTCAGCTTCCATCATATTGGAGAGTTTATAATCCTGAAGTATTAGGAATCCTCAGACTCAAATCTCCCATGTTTTGCTTTATCCTGCAGACAGAAATTAACTAGACATTACACTACAGCTGTATTTTCAAAATCATTAAAAAGAAATAACATTTTCAATGAAAGGCCAGGTTCTGTCCTTGGATTCATATACTGTGATGAGCATGCATTCTGGGGACATATTTGACCCTTGTAAAGGAAATGGCTGTGATGATTCTATGCTCTATTTAGTTTCTTTGTTGAGATTGTAATGTTGACATGTTTTTTTATTCGTCCTTCCAGCACCTGTACAAACAAGCCTGGGAAGCAGACAAGACAAAAGTTCACATTATGCCAGATATTCCAGAGATTGCTTTGGCAAAAGTAAATGCATTTAACATAAGTGATGTAAGTACTGCTATTCAGACTGATTAGTTGACACTGCCTTGCAGTTATCTAGTAGTAGGAGTAATTGAAATGACAGTACAGTAGAACCTTCACTGAACTATACTAATCTGCACTCAGCAAAGATTGCATAGTAGAAGCTGTAATGAGTTGCCATAGTAAAAGACAAAATATACAAAAGAATATTTATGGCTACATTATAAAATATTAACATAAATAATTAAAATGGGACTTGTAATTGTTAAAATAATAGTTTGGGTAACCTTGATTTTTATTGTTTTTTTTTTAACTCCCTAATTCATAAAATTTAGTGCATAAAACACAGTATCCATTTCTCATGCAAATTAGCAAGACTGTACTGTATGTAACAGACAACCTTATGGGCCAGTTTCAAACTCGGATATCTAAATTTCATTGCAAAAATCTGCACATGTAAAATGAGGGAATGGCGTGTATAGATACCAGCTTGCAATGCTGTATCCATCTGTTGCCTGTTGCTTTGTACTTCGATTGTAAGCTGTTTGGGCAAGGACCATCTATTTGTTGTGTGTTTGCACAGAATCTAGCACAATGGGGTCCCAATTCATGACCGGGGTTCCTAGACAGTATGGTAATATAAATAAATAACGTGCACAAAAGTAGACTTTTTTATTGCATTTTTGGAAGGGTGGCCTCTTCCTTATGAATGCAATTTGCACTTGCTAAATTTTCACCAATGTTTTTGCACTTGCAGAAACAAATTGGAGTCTTTGCCCTTCTAGTTACCTACCTGCTGGTGCAAATCAGATACTTAGAGGTGTAAATACTCTGATTTGCACTTGTGATTAATTTTGAAATATTGCCCCTTTGTGTGCCCGAATGCCTTAGGACACTTGTTGTATGAGTGTTAAATACATGAGGGCAGAGCAGTGCTACTGAAAAGTTCTTGTTTCAAATAATTACATATATGGCATCATTTATTATTTGTTTTTATGCATTAGTGCATTTTAAAAAAGGAATATTCTCTTTTCTTTCAATTCACAGAAAATTTACAAGCATTCCTTGGAAGAGTCTAGAAGGAAAGGATATGATCTCAGAGCTGATGCTATCCCTATTAAAGCTGCCAAAGCTTCCAGAGACATTGCTAGTGATGTGAGTTTTTAGAAGAGGAAACTGTCTATTGTCAAATATTATGAGGCATTCATTTATCGACTTGATTCCATTTTCGGTGCTGATTTTGTGAATTCTCTTTATTTTCTATATTGTTTGTAAATGTGTTTAATAAGTATAGCATTAAGACACTTTCCTTTTCATGAAAAAGACTTTTAGGGTACTTCTTTTTAAAATGTCCCTGATAAAGTTCAAAGTGGTGGGACACTTGAGTGTTTTCAAGGGTCCCCATCAGATTAAGTAGAAAAAGCTACTGCTGCTGTGTTTGCCACAGTGATGTTTAAATAACATATTTCTAATTGACATGTTTTTTTTCTCAGAGTAAAGACTGCTTAATTATTTTTCTTAATTGGATTTGTTACAGGTAAGGTGGTTTTAAGGCCTTTCTTTCTGTTTTCTTTCCAGTACAAATACAAATTAGGTTATGAAATGGACAAAGGGAAACTTGTAGGCTTCCGTAGCCTCCAGGATGATCCCAAACTAGTCCATTATATGCAAGTGGCTAAGATGCAGTCTGATCGTGAGTACAGGAAAGCTTATGAGATCAGCAAGACCAGTTACCATACACCTGCTGATACATTAAGTATCAGGGCAGCAAAGGAGGCGCAAGGTAATATAACCAACACTAACTACAAACGACTGATCCACAAATATATCCTCCTACCAGATGCAATTAATGTGGAACTGACCAGAAACATGAATCGGATTCAAAGCGATGTAAGCTACTTTTTTTTTGTTCTGATTAGTGCTTATGGCTTACAGTTATGTATGAAGATTTTTTTTGAAGCAGAAGAACTTTTCCATTGCTGAAGTTTGTAAAGTGTGGTTTTCCTTTTGTCTTCTGTTTTACAGAATAAGTATAAACAGGACTACAATGAATGGTACAAAGGACTTGGTTGGAGCCCTGCTGGTTCTCTGGATGTGGAGAAATCTAAGAAAGCCACAGAAATTGCAAGTGACAGGCAATACCGGCAGCACCCAAGCCTTTTCCCCTTCACAAAACAGAGTGACTCCATGGACATGATGCTAGCAAAACACAATGCAAATGTGATGAATCAGGTGAGTGAATACAGTGAAAATTGTGTTTGTAAATGATCACTGTGCAGTTCAGTATTACTGCCTCTCTCCAATATTGCTTAAAACACATGCTTTCCTGGCAAACTTGCTTTACCAAGGGAATTAATTTTTTTTTAAGGTGTGAGAGAACAAGTCATTTACAGATTCCTCTTACCGGATCTAAGCACCCAGTTACTGGCTAAATAGTTCCTCCTCCCATTTTTCTCAGGGTTAGATCATGCCATTGTTACTTGTATGTTCTCTGTTATTCTCACAGTCATGATATACATGTTAATTTCTAATTCTGGGGTGAGGGAATGCAGAACTAGAAGCTTCCATAAAATCATTCAGAAGTCTAGTCAGTATGGGCCTCATCCTGCCCTCCTTACTAAGGTGAAACACTGGCTTTAAACAAACGACTGTGAAACAGGCTGATAGTCATTGCTATAAATGCTCACCAAGGGCCTCAGTGACCTCAGTGGGAGCAAAACTGGATCCTAATTCACTTGAATCATGGATTAGGTCAGTAAAAATAAATACAATCAGCAACTCTCTGTGTGTGTGTCTCTCTCTCTCTTTGTGTCTCTCTCTGTCCATAAACAAAGTACACACAGAGAGCTATATCTATCATTCATATTAACATATCTGGTACTCTTCCCCCCCCCCCCCCCCCATAGCATATCTACACTGAAGCTTGGGAGAAGGATAAGCTTCAGATTCATGTGATGCCAGATACACCAGATATTCTACAGGCCAAACAGAACATGGCAAATTACAGTCAGGTAAAGAGTTTTTTAAATACTTTTATAGTTTGTTTTTGAATTCTATTTTCCTCAATGGAAGGTGTCCTGTTGTTTAAGCATAAATATTTGTTATGAACTGCAGGGAAATGAAAAATAGATGCGACTTTGTCTACTAAATCAGTTAAAAGCTTCTGAAAATTTAATTCTAAATCTCTTACTAAACATAAATATTAGCCCTGTTCAGCAAGGTGAATCCATTTTAAGGTACTTGGAAGAGAGGAAGGTGATCAGGAACAGTCAACATGGATTCACCAAAGACAAGTCATGCCTGACCAACCTGATTGCCTTCTATGAAGAGGTGACTGGCTCTGTGGATGTGGGAAAAGCGGTCGACATGATATACCTTGACTTTAGCAAAGCTTTTGATACAGTCTCCCACAGTATTCTTATCAGCAAGTTAAAGAAGTATGGGTTGGATGAATGGACTATAAATGGATAGAGAACTGGCTTTCCCACCTTTTTTCCTCATGGCATGGAGAAACAAACTGTAACAGTAAACCAAATTGGCCAAACATGGTACAGAGATGTCCAATGGTCTTCGTAGCCGTAATAGAAATCATTCTAAGAACTTCTGGCCATTTTGAATAAGCATTGACTACAACCAAAAACATATACTCTTCTAAAGGTCTGACAAAGTCCATGTGAATATGTGTCCAAGAAGTTTGAGGCCACAACCAAAGGTGTAAACGAGCTGGGCCAGCCCTGTAGTCAGCTCCGTAAGACAGTGGACATCAGCTGAGAACCTTGGCCCGTTATCTTTTCAAAATTTCTGTACAATATAGTACATAGTTACTTGTATGTTATGAAGCATTAGAATAAATAAAAAAAACCAAACCTCAGAGTATGCATGAACAAAGTATATTTTGGGTGCCTCATCCTCAATCCTTTCAGACTGTTTCATTCTCAAGATGCTCCAGTTCTGCTAGCCTAGCAAAGAAAAGGACCATTTGAATTCTGATATTTAACCTGTATGAAAGAGGGGGGGATCAAATTCTTTCCTGGTATAATGCCATTTGCTTTGATGGAGTGACAGCGGGAATGGATTAATCCCTAAATATTAAATATTCTTTATGTAAGAACAAGCATTACAAACAGATGATTTGTAACCTAGCAAGCACTGGTGAAAATACCTATAACATATTAATGTCCTAATCCCTAATACTGCCCCTCAAGCATCAAATCCTGATGTCCTTACCCAAGGGTCTAGTGTAGGTTTAGCCACAAACCTGCATTAGCCGGTGCAAAGCACACTGCCCCTGTGAGAGGATCAGTAACCATAATAATACAATGCTTCCAAAAGTTCCCCACCACATAGAGGGACAGCTTTACAGGGGCACAGTGTATGCTCTCCTGCATATCTGGTCAGCTCTACCCGTAGGGGTAGGGGAATGAGCAAAGAGCAGTCTGCTCCCTGCATGGAGCTCTCACCTTTTGCATCCATGGAGGGGTCAGCCAAAACCTGGCCCTCAATTTTCACACGCTCCTTTCCCAGCCAAAACTTCAGCTTGAGGAAGGAGTGAGTTAAAATGGAGTGTAGCTCTCAGAACTTGTCCCCCAGTTGCAATGTTTATGCAATGGGCCAGTGTATTAAAATACATGTGCTATATTTGTATTGTTTTTACAAAGAGGCAGGGAGAGTTTTGGAAAATCTGTCTGTTTTCATTTTTAGAAACTGTACAAGCAGGGATGGGAAGAAATGTTAAAGAAAGGCTATGACCTCACACCTGAAGCCATTTCAGTGAAATCAGCCAAAGCTTCCAGGGACATTGCAAGTGATGTAAGTGTCATTTTCAATTTGATCTGTGATATATTTTATGCATTTAGCCACAGTCTAACAAACCTTCCTGGGCCAGGTCCATCCGTATGCTACAAAGGTATGCTGAAAGGGATAGAGCAATGAGAGCTTTTCCTCCCTGTGTAACTAGTGGGACAGAATCTCTTCTTAGCATTGAAGAGCGAGGAGAGGGATTGCTCCCATATCAATGCACCATGTCTCCAGTGTTGCTGTCTGCTTGCTATGCAGCATGTCTAGTCCCCCAAATCCTGGCAGCAGCCTGTACTAGCCAGGGCTATCTTCTGCATGTTTTTAGAGCAGCAGCAAATTTTGACCCACTAACTCATCCCACCACTTGCTCTGAGTAAATCTACCATTCAACTGTAGACTAGGTCTCATGACAGACATGTGCCCAACACTGCTCCATATCCTAACGTCAGTGCAGCTCTTGTATTTCAGAGCAGGATTTTGCTAAGTTTTTAGGGAAATGTTCTGGATAGTCAGGACCCTACATTTTCTAATGCTGATTTTTATCCCTTGAGACATTGGATTGTGTCTCTGCCTAGGAGTACCCAACAAGCAGTCTCTCCAGATTGTAGTTAGCTGGTAATTCATGCTGTGGAGGAGGCCATTCTGATAGCTCTGCAGCCTGCTTTTCCTATGGAATCCAAAGGCTCAATTCCTTCTGCAGCAGAGACATTCATAGAACACTAACTTCAAGCAAAGTTACACACATTCATCAAGGGAATATTAGTTCCCTAAGCATGCAGCCATAGTGATCTGTTCAGCTTCTAGCATCCGAGAGAGCAAGAAGTTCATGTTTGCTTGTGAGTCTAACTGCCAGCATACATGGCAGCCTGGTGAATGCATCTGATAAGCTGTTGTTTTCCCATTTTCTTATTCTTACCCTAATTCGAGTACCACAATCTTTATGATTTTAGTACAAGTATAAAGAAGGTTACCGCAAGCAACAGGGACATCACATTGGATTCCGCAGCATACGGGATGATCCCAAACTTGTGTTGTCTATGAATGTAGCCAAGATGCAGAGTGAGAGAGAGTACAAGAAAGACTTTGAGAAGTGGAAGACCAAGTTTAACATGCCTGTGGATATGTTGGGCTTCCTACTGGCAAAGAAATGCCAGTCGTTGGTTAGTGATGTAGACTACAGACGGATCCTACACCAGTGGACTAGTTTGCCAGACCAGACTAGCATCATGCAAGCTAAAAAAGTATATGAAATACAAAGTGATGTAAGTTTCCTTTTTACTTGATATATTTCTTTTATATTTATAAAAAATATGTTAATCATTGGAGGGAGTCCGGCATCCCTGCAGAGCTGAAAGGACATTTCCTCTTGTAGTTACAGCAATACAAATCATAGCTAAACAAGCTTTATTAATTACCAGTTAATCCTTTAGCACAGTTCAGTGGTGCAGACAAAATAATGACTTTTTCTGATTTGCTTGGTTCCTTAACAGAATGTATATAAATCAGACCTTCAATGGCTTAAAGGCCTGGGATGGAGTCCATATGAGTCTTTGGAGGCAGAAAAGAACAAGAAAGCTTCAGAAATCCTGAGTGAGAAGAAATACCGTCAACCACCAGACACTGTTAAATTCACAAGTATCCCTGATGCCATGGACATAGTTTTGGCAAAGTCTAATGCCAAAAATAGGAGTGATGTAAGTTACTGAAGGCTGAACATTTAACTGAACAGATAAATGAACTTGTAATTTATTTCAACCTCTTAAATTATATTAATTTTAACATTATTTGACTATAACAGTGACTAATCTGGTTTAAAAAAGTAATTTTTCAATCTTTGATCATAGCCATCTGTTGAGCAAAATATCAGATTTCTGAGATTTTTGGTCTTTTTGGCATCTTGAATTCAGCTGTCAAGAATTCCAAAGTGTGATTCAGGAGATTATCGTGGCTGCTCTACAGAATTTATTCAACATTAAGCATAAATAATGTCTTTACTCATGTTTAACCTTAGTCATACTGTATATCAGAGTTAAATTGATTGTTATAATGATGACTCTTTGGCCTTCCACATACATAAGGGATGCAAAAATGTGTATTTAAATAGAACTGTAAGTGATTAATACCTTATTTTTTTCAGCTACCCATCTAGTACCATTTATATTTCCCACATTTGATACTTGCATGACGTGTTTTTGTATTGTGGTTAAAGACATATGATAAAGTTGAATGAAATCCATTATTTATATGAGGATTCTATCAGACACACTGCTTGTGTTTGTTTCTCATTCTAGAGACTTTACAGAGAAGCTTGGGACAAGGACAAGACTCAGATTCACATCATGCCTGACACTCCTGAAATCATTTTAGCTAAAGCAAACTTAATCAATACAAGTGACGTAAGTTTGATTCTACACTATACTGTATATTCCGTGAGCTTATGATTTAAAAAGTCACTTCATGAATGCAATCTAAATTACAGTAAAGTCCTTCAGAATTTATTCTGGAACTCTTGAATTCTTACAACCATTAACACACCCCCAGTCTTTTTCTGATAAACTTGTTATGTGGAAGAAGCCAATATGGCAGTTACTAGATTACAAGAAAAATATCAATAAAGCATGCGGTATGAGGTTGCCATATTTAGGTATGCTCATTTTGTCCCTTTTGCTCAAATCAACATCTTAGATACCTCTCCAATAGAATGTAATTAGTCTAGCAACTTGCTGTGGTAAAATGTCGAATTTTTAAAGTTGAATTTTTAAAATTATAGAGTACCACTTTTTGTCAAAATTTTCTTATGTCATGGAACAAAAGAAAGAAATGCCAAAAAGATTATTCAAGAGGAGAGGTCATGACTGGTTGAAAACAGACATGGGAAGTCAGAAAATTTGTACTGTTGACCTTCTCAGAAATTCACATCAATGTGGTCTGGAGCAATGTACATTAATCAGATTACAAACGTAAAGTAAATTACATTATTTTTGAGCTGCAACCAAAACCTTTTATTTACCTCTTCCAAGTCAATCTATTGCAGTTACGCAATAATTTCCACCCTTAGTTTGGTGGTGGAAAATATTCCATAGCAAGAATAGCATACCAGACTTTTGACTAATTTTTACCACCAAGAAAGCTATCTCAGAGTCCTAAAAATGTGCTTTTTTTCATTTAAAAACATGACAGCTCAGCTAGCATGCATTGGCAATTGAAAATTAGTAATAGCCAACTCCAGTTGAGAAATCTGCCCTTGTTTTCTGCACAGCGTAAAAAATAGGAATTTGGTTCTTGAACTATGATATAAAATATATAGCATTGCCTTTCTCTCCAAACATCAACTTCAGTACCTGGAAAGATAATGGAGCAAACAATCAAGCAATCAGTTTGCAAATGGTGATAAGTAACAGTCAGCATGGGTTTGTCAAGAACCACTCATGCCAAACCAACCTACTAGTTTTCTTTGACAGGGTAACAAGCTTTGTGGAAGGGGGTAAATGGTAGATATGGAATATCTTGACTCTAGTAAGGCTTTTGTTACTGTCTCACGTGACCTTCTCATAAACAAACTAGGGAAGTACGACCTAGATGGAGGTACTATAAAGTGGGTGCATAACTGGTTGGTAAACAGTTCCCAGAGAGTAGTTATCCATGGTTCACAGTCAATCTGGAAGGGCATATCAAGTGTGGTCCTGTAGGGATCGGTCCTGGGTCTGGTTCTGTTCAATATCTTCATCAGTGATTCAGATGATGGTATAGAGAGTACACTTATAAAGCTTGCCGATGATACCAAGCTGGGAGGGGTTGCAAGTGCTTTGGCGCATAGGTTTAAAATTCAAAATGATCTGAACAAACTGGAGAAATGGTCCTAAGAAACAATGGGCCTAAATTGTAGCAGGGGTTGTTTAGTTTGGACATTAGGAAAGGCTTCCTAACTGTCAAGGTAGTTAAGTACTGGAATAAATTGCCTAGGGAGGTTGTGGAATCTCTGTCATTGGAGGTTTTTAAGAGCAGGTTAGACAATCACCTGTCAGGGATGGTCTAGATAATACTTAGTCTTGCCTTGAGGCAGGAGACTGGACTAACAGACCTCTCAAGGTTCCAGTTCCATGATTCTGTGATTCTCTGACTGTAATACTTTTCTGCAAATCTGTGCTTGCAATCATTACTGTGAACTTGTCTCAACAGAAACTCTACAAGTTAGGATATGAAGAACTGAAAAAGAAAGGCTATGAACTTCCTCCTGATGCCATATCACTCAAGTCAGCAAAGGCATCCAGAAACATTGCCAGTGAAGTAAGAATCTTACTAAACTAAAATAACAAACAATGAGTTAAGCACTGTGGGGTTGAACCATTGCTGATTGAAATCAATGGGAGTCTTTTTATTGGCTTCAGTGGGAGATGGATAGGGTTTTTCTTTTCTTTTCTTTTCCTTTCAAAAAAGAAAAAGAAGGCATACATTGGATAGTTCAGTGGAAGGCTAGTCACCCAACAATACATTCAGTATTTGTTTATTCAGTCTGCTACTGTATACATCACTTAAACCCAGTTTATTATTGAAATTTTGTGAATGACACTGACATTTTATTTCATTTTAAAATTGACATAATCCATTCATGACTTAGACTGTGCTATGGAATTGCATATAATTGTTTCAAGTTGAATATGTCACTCACTGAAATAGAGTTTGAATTCAGATTTAATATTTCATATCAAACCTGGAATCAACCATTATGTGGACTGTTAGTTGCAAAGTATAACCTGGAACCCACAAATCCTTATGTGAATAGTTCCAATTTACACAACGAAGCCCACTAAATCCAGTGGAACTGGCCATGTAAATTGGGACTACACACATGAGGAAGGGTTTGCAAAAGCTGTGAACCCCATCTATGAAATCATCAGGGCTATGTCTTCCATTGCAATGGGAATAAGAGTGCTCAGCTATTTACAGGAATCAGTCATCATCTCACAGGATTGGGTTCTGAGTATGTTACAATAACTAAGGAATTTCATCAACAACTTTTACAAAGGTAGCCTTTCTAATCTGAAAAAAGGGAACAATTATTCTTTTCTTTCTTTCCTACAGTACAAATACAAAGAAGGGTATCGCAAGCAGCTTGGCCACCATGTGGGAGCTCGCAACATACAGGATGATCCCAAGATGGTGTGGTCTATGCATGTAGCCAAGATCCAGAGTGACAGGGAATACAAGAAAGATTTTGAGAAATGGAAGACCAAGTATAATAGCCCAGTGGACATGCTGGGAGTCGTGCTGGCCAAGAAATGTCAGGAACTAGTCAGTGACATTGATTATAGACATCCTCTGCACAAGTGGACATGTCTGCCAGACCAAAAAGATCTTGTACATGCCAGGACAACATATGATCTTCAGAGTGATGTAAGTCCTTTTTTACCAGCTTTGTGAATTTTATTAATTACATTTTTGCTACAGTGGCAGAGATGTATATGAGAGCTATATTTCTGGACTGTTTTTTATCCTTCAAATACCTTTATGTACTGGAATGGTGGGTATTTTCAAAACAGTGACAATTGAAGTGAACTCTTCCACAGTTTATTAACCTGCTTATTAACCACCGCTAACTGTGGGCAACCACCTTTTTGCATCCTTACTAAGTACTGATCTCCTCTTGTGCACTTTCAAGTTAAGTTTGCTGCAATGGATTTGAACTCCCCATAGAACAGAGTAAAGGCAAGACAATCGGAGTTTCATGTTTGTAAATAATTACTCTTTTGGCTGTATAAGTATCTGTATATATCCAGAGATCAAGGGGCTGGGAAGTGCTTCCTCATCTGACATTTGGCAGAGGAAGAACAGCTGTAATTCTTGAAATGCACGTTGTATGTCTAGGTTATTTCCATTATAGTTGTAGATGAATCTCTACCCTGTCAAAAACAGAATTTCCAGCAGATAAAGTAAGATTTCTGTGGAATAACTAGCGTAGGCAGAATCCAAATTTGGTTTCGGAGACTCTCAGGCCATTTCTACATTGCAGTGTAAACCCACGGTTGTACAACTTGAGTTAGCTGACCCTGGGTTTGTTGAGCATTTACACTCATTGTATCCACAGGTTAGGAATTTTGTAACCCTGGGTGCCAACCTGGTGATCCAGTGTCTACGCTGCATTATGCATGCTCAAATCCAACCATTCATATCCAAGGCTTCCTAGTACACTCCCAGAATGTGCGCTAACCCCTTTGTTTGTGGTGCAGGAAAACTTGACTGTCCATCAAAGTTGAACAAGAACAAAGAAAATTGGCCTGTGCAATTGTGAAATACTTTTGGTGGACTCCCAGAGCACAAGTCCAGTAGGGCTGCATCTACATTGCAAAGCAATAGGGATTGAACCCTGGGTCGAGGCTTGACTCAGGCTCAGACCCTCCACTCCCTTGTGGTTCTAGGACCTGGGTCCAAGTCCTGGCTTAGTGCAATTTATGTGTAGATCGGAAGTGGAGGGAGGCTTGAGCCTGAGTTTGAACCCTGGGCTTACATTAAAATGTAGACATACTCTCAATGAAGAACTATCCTTGTCAGAGGGCTGTAAGGTGATAACCTCTGTCATCATATGATATTGATTAAACAGGAAGGGTCTTTTTAATTACTGATGCTTTGCACTGTAGCAAAAATGTTCATGTTGTCTAAATAAAATAATGAACTTTCTTGTCTTCCTCTATAATTTCAGCTTTTATATAAGTCAGATCTTCAGTGGCTGAGAGGCATTGGCTGGTCCCCAAGTGGCTCTCTGGATGATGAGAAGAATAGAAGAGCAACCCACATCCTGAGTGACCATACCTACCGGCAACACCCAGACACTATCAAATTTAGTAGCCTGCTTGATTCTCTACCAATGGTTCTAGCAAAGCACAATTCTCAAATTATGAACCAGGTGAGTTTTCTATTTATTTGCAACTAGAATTAAAATGGTATAATTTTTCTGGATGCTATGTGGGTTTTTTTCAAAAGAAAATAAAGAAGATTGCATTACAATGATATAACTTTTTCATTGAACCTCAGGGATTTAATTCCATTATAACTGAGTACTTTTGTTTTATATTTTGAGTTTCTAGTATGTAGCTGAAGTGTATTTTAAAAATATATTTAATAGTTGCTTATGTTTAATATCAGAAACATGAAAAATGGTTTGATAAGAGATTGGCTTTAAATTTTTACAAGTTACTTTGTTATTACAAAATAATTCATTTCATGTAAAGAACTAAACTGTATGTTTCCTTTTCAAGGAGGGGTACAATTATATACATATTTATCACGATTGTGAAGACAATTACCTAGCAAAAATATTAATATACATGCTAGGTAAATTCTTATTCAGAAAGTTTCAAGATTCAACAGATCTTTGCTAATTTGCATTTCTTTATCTTCACAAAATGTAGTATCCATACCCATACTTCAAATCTCTCTGATCTAACGACAGCTTATAGTGAATTGTCACATTAATAAGATTTAATCATATTTCCAGAATACCTAACAGGTTATTTGTCAGCAAATAATGAAGTATTGGATAATTGAAGCTGAACTATCATTGTAAATGATAATGGAAAAAATGCATTTGGTGATGTATAATGCTTGCTTTATTTACTGTGATTTACACTAGATTAATCATGTAGGGTGAAATCTTGGCCCACTGAAGTCAATGGCAAAATTCCCATTTGACTGAAACAGAGCCAGGATTTCACCTGTTGAGTAGTATGTCATTAAAAAATCTCAGTGATTTCAGTGAGTAGACATGAGGAGTGGGTCTCCAGGTCAGTACAAAGAAGAGAACTTCTGCTATTTTAGTTTTTGAGTTACTATTGTTCCTGACTGCATAAAACTGTTAGGATTGCAGATCTTGATCATGCTTATTCAGTCAGAATTATATCTTACCGTATTAATGACAGAGGTATTCATGATTCCATCATCTTATTATATTTGTTGTTTCTTTCCAGCGCTCATATACAGAAGCTTGGAATAAAGATAAAACTAGTATCCACATTATGCCAGATACCCCTGACATTTTACTGGCACAGCAGAACAAACTGAATTATAGTGAGGTAGGTGGTAGCTTTTTTAAAAATTAAAAGGTAGCTTGTGAGACAATTTAGATTATAAGAAAATGTGTATTTCTGAAATGATACAAATATTTATTATTATTTTAGAAACTGTACAGACTTGCAATGGAAGAGGAGAAGAAGAAAGGCTATGACCTACGAGCAGATGCCATTCCAATCAGGACAGCTAAAGCCTCTCGTGATATTGCAAGTGAGGTAAGTGAACTTGGACCCTTCTCACACTTTCAGAGGTCTCAACATCGTCATGAGCAGATAAGGGCAAACTCCATCAACACAATCATGTATCCAGCAACACACTTTCCTAACAATAAATATGAGTACAACTGGTAAAATCTTCCCTTCAGTTCCAGTAGGCCTGTCCTTAATTTATCTGAAGCAATGTTACCTTCCAAGTATCTGTTGTCTATTTGAGGATCTCTGTTTAGTGGTTTGATGGGTGTGATAAATGAAGTCATCTTGTCCAGTTTTAATTCTAACTAATATCTCTTATTTAATAATAATTGCTAGTCAATATTTTTAGCTGAAGTAATCTTTTCGTTGCAGTGTAACCTTCTAGTACTGCCAGTCAGATCTTTTCCAGTAACAAATGCACTTAACTGAAACTGTTTTTTGGAAAAAAAACCTGTGTTCCATCCTATTAACAATTGGACTTTATGCAGAAGCATTAACCAAGTTGGAATAGATTTTAGGCTAAATGCTAGTTGAGAAATTGACATGGCCATGATCATTTACAGTGGCTTATCCACAGTTGCAAGGAGAATTTTTTCCTCTCAGAGATTGTCAAGCTAAACTAATATCATAGTGTATTGAAGGTCTATGTAATATTTTGATTCTTAGTAACCAAATTTAGTAAACAGTGTGACAATGTTTTCTAATAAATTCACTAGGTATATGTATTTTTATCTATATATTTTGATTTTTCTTGTTGTTTCTGTAAAATTGCCAATAAAGGGCTCTGTGTTTAACACCATCTTAACAGGTGGAGGCTGTTAGCTGGGGAAGTAACTGGTGGACATTTCTTAGAAAGAAACTGAATTCTGATCTCAGGGGAGCCAGTCCAAGGAGTTAGAAATAGCTTGGCTACAGTGTCTCAGATAGAGGAATCTGTAGTTTTCCTCTCCAGACATTCCAGTGACATATAGGCTACCAGACCTAGTCACAAAGACATCTTATTACTTACATGTTTAAGGAGCTCTTGTGTCTAAACCTCTTTTTAAGTGCAGGAAGCCATACGAGTGCGTTATCAGTTACCACACTCTATGGACAGAATACTTCACATAAAAGCCTCCTACTCTCAGCTAATGATAGGTCCTCTAGAGCATTGCTATAGGATTATAGGATATTTTCTTAACAAATTCCCTCTGAACATATTGAATGTTTGTTTGTTTATTTATTTATTTTGGCTACAGTACAAGTACAGAGCAGGGTATCGCAAGCAGCTTGGTCACCATGTGGGAGCCCGCAACATACAGGACGATCCCAAGATGGTGTGGTCTATGCATGTAGCCAAGATCCAGAGTGACAGGGAATACAAGAAAGATTTTGAGAAATGGAAGACTAAGTATAATACGCCAGTGGATATGCTGGGAATCGTACTGGCTAAGAAGTGTCAGGAACTGGTTAGTGAGGTTGATTATAGACATCCTCTGCACCAATGGACATGTTTGCCAGATCAGAGCAATGTTGTACATGCCAGGAAAACTTATGATCTTCAGAGTGACGTAAGTCCTATTTTTACCTGCTTTGTGAAAACTGAAGTGTTTTATGAATTATGTTTTTGCTCCAATGTCAAAAAACTTAGTTAAAGACTGCATTTCTGGATGAATTTATCCTACAAGGACCTTTGCTGTTGCATGCTAGATTAGTGAGTTGTCACAGTTTCAGGTCAATTGCATATGCATTTCCCCTCTCTGGTTTAGCAAGGGGGCAGCCACTTTAGCCTTCTGTCTCCCAGACATTACCTCTCTTGGGCGGAGATCTGTATCCCAATCTCTCCTGACTGGAGGCTCGCTGCCTACATTATGATATTTGGTGAGTGACAGACACCCCTGATTTGGTCGACTTAAGACAGTGGTTCCCAACCTTTTTGGCTCGAGGGCCACAAATATAATTTTTACAACCCTGAAAGGCCACCAGTTTCTGCTAGCAGCCCCTTTTCCCCCCCACCCACTGCAGTCAGAGGGAAGGAGTTCAGCAAGGAGGACCTCTCATGGGCTCCACCTAGGCTCCACCTGGGTTCTTAGGCAGTGGCTTCTGCAACCAAGGGGACAGGAGATCAATGCTCTCCTCCCTCAGGCTCCAGCAGGGACTTAGTGCCTAGGGACCTACTCAGAGCGCTTTGTTTTCTGCTGGAGCCAGGAAAGGGGAGTGCTGATCTCCCATCCAGCCGGCTGCAGCAGGGAAACCGTGCATTCCACCTGGGTCCCTAAGCAGCGGTTCCCTTCTGCAGCCAGGGGGATGGGAGAACAGTGCTCTTCTCCTGGCTCCAGCAGGGACCCAGCGCCTGGAGACACAGGCAGAGCGCTTTGCCGTGCTCCGTGCTACAGCCAAGGGGAGGGGAATGCTGATCTCCTGTCCCCTTCGCTGCAGCAAGAAGCCTGCACCAGCAACGCACTCCGCCTGGGTACTTAGGCAGCAGCTCCCTTCTGCAGCCAGCGGGAGGGGAGCTTCAGGTCACTCTGAAAGACCCTGCGGGCCACGGTTTGGGAGCCACTGACCACTAGTTTTGGAGACAGGTAGTTAATGGACCAGGACCCTCTCCTCAGGGTGCAGTTTCAAAGGCTGGGCTTTTGGATAACCAGAAATGGAAAATTTGCATTAACCTCTCCTCAAGAAATCCACTTCCCTAGGAAATCCACTTGACACCTATCATCCCAAAACTCAGTGCTTGTCTGGCACATTTTCAGTATAGTTCTTTGAATTCTCAGGTCTGACATTCCGCACATCTCCCCTGTAGAGAAGTTACCTACAATCCTGACACACAATAATACATATATTAAACACAAAAAGGTCTTCCAAGGATGTTGTAGGAAATTCTCATATCTGTCATGTGGGTATTTTCAGAACAATGACAATAGAAATATGCCTTAATTAGCTCACAATTAGAACCATGAGCAACATGCACCCTGCTGTTTGCATCCTCACTAAGTATGGATCTTCTCTTGTGCACTTTGGAGCTAAATTAAATTTTCTGCAATTGATTTCAACTCTTCATAGAGCAGAGTGAGGACAAGACAATCTGAGCTTCATGTTTGTGAATATTTACTATTTTCACTGTATAAGTGACATGTCCAGAGCTCAAGGGGATAGGAAGTGCCTCTTCATCTGTGACATTTGGCGGAAAAAAAGAAATGGCTGTAAATTCCCAAAATGAACGTTGATTGTTTAAGTTATCTCCCTGCCAGTTGAAGATGTATCTCCACCCTGACTGAGACAGAACTTTCAGCAGATATAGTAAATTTTTGTGTAGTAACTAGATTAAGGAGAATCCACCTTGGGTTTCAAAGTCTGTCAGTGTAGAACTAGCCCTGCCAGAAGGGTGTAAGGTGATAACCTCTGTCATCATATTATATTGATTAAACAGTGAGTCTCTCTTTAATTGGTGCTGCTTTTCTTTGGAGAAAAAATAGTGAACTGTCTTGTCTTCCTCTATAATTTCAGCTTTTATATAAGTCAGATCTTCAGTGGCTGAGAGGCATTGGCTGGTCCCCAAGTGGCTCTCTGGATGATGAGAAGAATAAAAGAGCAACCCACATCCTGAGTGACCATACCTACCGGCAACACCCAGACACTATCAAATTTAGTAGCCTGCTTGATTCTCTACCAATGGTTCTAGCAAAGCACAATTCTCAAATTATGAACCAGGTGAGTTTTCTATTTATTTGCAACTAGAATTAAATTGGTATAATTTTTCTTGATTTTAAAGTTTTGTTTTTTTGTTTTTCAAGGAAAATAAAAAAATTCACATTACAGTACTTC
Source organism: Emydura macquarii macquarii (assembly GCF_026122565.2). NCBI lineage: Eukaryota > Metazoa > Chordata > Testudines > Chelidae > Emydura > Emydura macquarii. Next base: position 86,345,164 of record NW_027131390.1, read on the forward strand.
ATCCTTTTCATTGAACATCAGGGATTTATTTCCACTAATCACTGAGTACTTTGGTTTTTATCTTCAGTTTCTAGCACATAGTTAAAGTATATTTAATAGTTGCTTATGTTTAAATTCAAAAACAGAAAAATGGTTTAATAAGAGATTGGCTTTATGTTTTAAAATGTTATTTTATGTTATTACAAACTAATTCATTAATTTAAGAGATAAGCTGTATATTTCCTTTTCAAGTAGGGGTGCAATTATATACATACTTATCATGTTTGTGCAGACAACAGGCCAGTTATACCTAGCAAAGATATTCATATAAATGTCAGGTGAATTGTTACTCAGAAATTTACAAGATTCACTAGATCTTTGCCAATTTGCATTTCATCTTCACAAAATGTAGTATCCATACTCTTACCTCTAATGAATTGTCATATTAATAAGACTTAATTATATTTCTAAAATACATAACAGGTTATTTGTCAGCGAATAATGAAGTATTAAATAATTCATGCTGAATTATCATTGTCAAAGATAATGGAAAATGCATTTGATGATAGGTATTGCTTGCTTTATTTACTGTGACTTGAACTAGATTAATCATCCTGGGGGAACTCTTGTCCTGTTGACTTCAATGGCAAAATTTTCATTGGTTTCAACAGAGCCAGGATTTCACTTGTTGACTGGTATGTCACTTAGAAATCTCACTGAAATCACTGAGTAGACTTGTGGGACATGATACCACTCAGCATAAGTGAGTGTCTCAGTGACCTTTATTTGTTAATTAGTAAAATCCTGTAATTTGCAGTGGGTCTTTAGATAAGTGCAGAGAAAACTTCTGTTATTATTTTAGTTATAGTTGCTGTTGTTCCTGACTGAATGAAAATCTTAGGATTGCTGATCTTGGTCACACATATTTAGTCAGAATTATATCTTACTGTATTAATGACTAAGGTCTTCATGATTCCATTATCTTATTATATTTGTTGTTTGCTTTTCAGCTTGCATATAAAGAAGCTTGGAATAAAGATAAAACTAGTATCCACATTATGCCAGATACTCCTGATATTTTACTGGCACAGCAGAACAAATTGAATTACAGTGAGGTAGGTGGTGCCTTGCTTAAAAATTAAAAGGCAGCATATAAGATTGTTTAGATGAAAAGAAAATGCATATTTCTGAAATGTAACAAATATTTATTTTTATTTTAGAAACTGTACAGACTTGCAATGGAAGAGGAGAAGAAGAAAGGCTATGACCTACGAGCAGATGCCATTCCAATCAGGACAGCTAAAGCCTCCCGTGATATTGCAAGTGAGGTAAGTGAATTTGGACCCTTCTCACACTTTCAGAGGTCTCAACATGGTTGTGAGCAAATAAGGGCAAACTCCATCAACACCGTCATGTATCCAGCAACACACTTTCCGAACAATAATTAGGAGTACGACTGGAATAAAATCTCTTCTATACTTCCTGTAGGCTGTCCTTAGTTAATTTGTAGCAAGATTACACTCCCAGTATCTGTTGTCTGAGGATCTCTGTTTGATCGTTTGGGGGTGTGATAAATTAAGTGATCTTGTCCAGTTTTGATTCTAACTAATATTTCTTATTTGTTAATAATTTCTACTCAATATTTTAACTGAATAAATATTTTTCTTGCAGTCTAACCTGGCACGATTTGCAGGGCAGAGTGGCTGCAGAGGTGGAAGGGACAGTTCTGGTGCCCTTCCCTGTGGGGGAGGGCACTGGTCCTTAACCATGGTCCTGTCCATGCTCTGGTACTGGGTCAACACCTAAGCCCAGCCCCAGGTACACTGGCCCCCCTCCAGAAGCTAATTCTGGAGTTCTTCTGGCTGGAGCTGCACTGGGGTCTTTGCAGGGGGTTCTGAATCTTCCGCTGGAGAAGCTGGGATAGGGCCTGCTTAGCCTGCGCAGTCAGGTCCATGTCTTCTGCTTCTAGGCTCTACGGAGACTTCTTTATGGTGGAGATAGTCTGGCATGGAGTGCCTTGGTGCACACTTTTCTCCGCTGCTTTGAGGGCTCCAGTATGATCGGCAGCTCTTTTACCACCATCCGAGGGGTGTTCCGCGTGACCTCTCATAGCTGCCGGTCTTCTACAGGACCTCCTCCAGAGCTGGAGGCTAGTCTTAGTGACCAGGTCCGAGGCGGCCACCTAGGAGGATGATTTCCTCACAGAGCCCCTGCTGCACGGCACCCAGCTTGGTGTGCAGGTGGCAGAGTCTCCCTCAGTTAGTCGAGACTGGTTCTGGCAGGCACCACTAGGATCCCTCAGCACATACTCCAGGAGGGCAACCTTTTTGCCTGTCTCGGATTTTCCATGAGTGTGTCCTGCGGGATGGTGCTCTTAGCGTGGCGCGGTTCACCCCTCCCTCCCCGACACTTGCCCCTTTTATGGTGAGAGGGAGACCTGGTGCACATTTACATTGAGTGCGCCAGGTTGCAGCCCCTTTTCTGGCTCCTCCAGAACCTTCTTCTCAGGTTCTGGCTGTACTTTTCCCTGCACCTCCTCATATTCGCAAGCGCCCCATCTGTGGTCCCATGGAATTGTGAGTTCTCCTCATCAACCACTTTCTTTTGTTGGCCAAGGAGGAGAATGTTGGATGGGGAGGTTCTCTGCGACTGTGGGGCCTATTTCCACTCCTTTCTCAAGTCACGTCTCTGAGCAGAGTTCCTCTGGACCACGTCCATTGGCTCCCTAGACACCTGCGAGCAACAGTGGGCACAGTCCTCTCTGCTCGGTGTCCTCCTCTAGTTCCCTGATTTAGAACCTATGACCTCACTCCATTTTTGTTTTGCCATCTGTTGTCCCCCAAACTCTTTTGACATCTGGGTTCAATGGCTCCTCCCCTTAGGCTGTAGGGGGGCCTTTACTATCCCTGGCGAATCAGTAGGTGCAGTGTAACCTTACAGTACTGCCAGTCAGACCTTTCCCAGTAACAGACCCGCTTAACTGAAACTGGTATTTGAAAACAAACGTGTTTGACTTTGTTAATAAGCAGACTTCATGCAAAGGCATTAAGCACCCTGGACTGGATTTTAGGCTAAAGAGAAATTGACACGGGCATGATGACTCTGGTTTATCCACAGTTACACGGAGAACTTTTTCCTCTCAAAGACTGTCAAGCTAAAATATTATTGTAGTATGTCTATGTTACATTTTGATGCTTAGTAACCAAATTTAGTACCAGTTTAACTAAGTGTTCTATTATATTTGCTAAGCATATTTGGCTTTATTTTATGTTTTATGGTTTTCTAGCTATTTCTGCAAAATTGACAATTAAGAACTCAATGTTTCAGACCATCTTAATAAGGTGGAGGCTGTTAGCTGAGGAAGTAACTGATGAGCACTTCTTAGAGAAATTGAATTCTGACATCCAGGGAACCAGACCAAGGAATTAGAAATAACTTGCCTACAATGTCTCAGACAGAGGAAGCTGTAGTTTTCCTCTCCAAACATTCCGATGACATATAGGCTACCAGACCTAGTCACAAAGACATCTTATTACTTACGTGTCCCAGGAACTTTTGTGTCTAGACCTCTTTTTAAATACAGGGAGCCCTAAGAGTGCTTTAGCACTCAGATTCTGCACCCTATGAACTAAACACTTCTTCACATAAAAGCCTCCACACTCTCAGCTAATGATGAAATCCTCCAGGGCATTGCTAAAGGATTGTAAAGAAACTCCTCCTGAAACTCATTGAACTTTTATGTTTGTTTGTTTTTTTGGCTATAGTACAAATACAAAGAAGGGTATCGCAAGCAGCTTGGCCACCATGTGGGAGCCCGCAACATACAGGATGATCCCAAGATGGTGTGGTCTATGCATGTAGCCAAGATCCAGAGTGACAGGGAGTACAAGAAAGATTTTGAGAAATGGAAGACTAAGTATAATACGCCAGTGGATATGTTGGGAATCATACTGGCAAAGAAATGTCAGGAACTGGTTAGTGAAGTTGATTATAGACATCCTCTGCACCAGTGGACATGTCTGCCAGATCAGAACGATGTTGTACATGCCAGGAAAACTTATGATCTTCAGAGTGATGTAAGTCCTATTTTTACCTGCTTTGTGTAAACTGAAGTGCTTTATTAAATATATTTTTGCTCCAATGTCAAAAAACATATTTAAGGGCTGCATTTCTGGATTTTGTTATCCTGCAAGGACCTTTGCTGCTGTATACTGGTTTGGTGGGTTGTTTCAATTTCAGGTCAACTGCATGTGTAATCTCCCTTTATGGTCCACTTTAGGCTTCTGTCCCCAAGCTGTTACCTCTCGTGGGTGGAGATTTGTATCTCACTCCCTCCTGACTGGAGGCTCACTGCCTACATTATGATATTAGGCGAGTGGCAAACACGAGTGATTTGGTTGACTTTAGGTATCCTCTCTACCTGTATGCACATCACACAATGTTTGAAAGCCTAATATGTGTATTTTAAGATGAGGTATGATGTGGAGGTATGAAGCGGGGGGAGCTAAAATGTTAAAATGCACGTTGAGTGTCTCAGTTTTCTCCCTGCCAGTTGAAGATGTATCTCCACCCTGAATGAGACAGAACTTCCAGGAGATGCAGTAAGATATTTAAGGAGTGACTGCAGTAGGCAAAATCCATTTTTGGTTTTAGAGTTTGTCAGTGTAGAATTAGTCCTGTCAGAGGGCTGTAAGGTGATAATCTCTATCATCATATGATATTGATTAAACAATGATAATCTTTTTAATTGGTGCTGTTTTTCTTTGGAGAAAAAATGTTCATGTTGTCTAAATAAAATAGTGAACTGTCTTGTCTTCCTCTGTTTTTTCAGCTTGTATATAAGTCAGATCTTCAGTGGCTGAGAGGCATTGGCTGGTCCCCAAGTGGCTCTCTGGATGATGAGAAGAATAAAAGAGCAACCCACATCCTAAGTGACCATACCTACCGGCAACACCCAGACACTATCAAATTTAGTAGCCTGCTTGATTCTCTACCAATGGTTCTAGCAAAGCACAATTCTGTAATTATGAACCAGGTGAGTTTTCTATTTATTTGCAATTAGAATTAAGTGATATAATTTTTTTGGATGCTAAAGTTTGTTGTTGTTTTTTTTTCAAGGAAAATAAAAAATTTCACATTACGATGTGTCATCCTTTTCAGTGAACCTTAGGGATTTTATTTCCATTATAACTGAATCCCTTTGTGTTTTGATTTTCTAGCACACAGCTAAACAATATTTAAGAGTATATTTAATAGCTGTATATGTGTAAAATCAGAAACATGATAAAGTGATTTACCAAGATTTGGTTGTATATTTTTACATGTTTATTATGTTATAAATACATTTTATGTTATAAAATAATTTAAAGACCAATGTAAATAGCAAAGCTGTATATTTCCCTTTCAAGTATTGTGCAAGCAACTGGTCAGTTATACCATAGAAATATATTCGTATACATCTCAGGTGAATTGTTACCCAAAAACATTTAATGATTCAATAGATCTTTGCTACTTTGCATTTCTTTATCTTCACAATATATAGTACCCATAACCTCACCTCTAATTTTTCTGATCTAATGGCAGATATTGTAGTATGTAACCATATTAATAATACTTAAATATATATCCTAAATAACTAAAAGATTATTTGTCAGCAAATTACAAAATGTGAAAATATTAGAGATGAACTACCTCTAATATCTAAATGTCTAATATCTCTCATAATATCTAAATGTTATGTTATTAGAGATGAACATTGTCAAAGATAATGGAAAAATTGCCTTTGGTGATGTATAAGTGCTCCCTTAATTTACTGTGACTTAAACTAGATTAATCATTTGGGGTGAAATGTTGGCCCATCAAAGTCAATTGCAAGATTCCCTTTGCAGCAGAGCCAGGATTTCACCTGTTGAGTAGTATGTCATGCAAAAATATCACCGAAATCACTGAGTGGACTTGAGAAGCAAGGTACTACTCATCATGATAGAGGGTCTCAGTATCTGACTTTTATTCATTAATTAGTAAAATCCTGTAATTTGCAGTGGGTCTCCAGGTCAGTGCAAATACGAGAACTTCTGTTGTTGAAGTTTTAGTTACTGTTGTTCCTGACTGAATGAAAATCTTAGAATTGCTGATCTTGATTACGCTTATTCAGTCAGAATTATATTTTACCATTTTAGTGACTATGTTCTTCATGATTCAAACAACTTATTATACTTGTTTGCTTTTCAGCGTGCATATACTGATGCTTGGAATAAAGATAAAACCAGTATCCACATTATGCCAGATACCCCTGACATTTTACTGGCACAGCAGAACAAACTGAATTATAGTGAGGTAGGTGGTAGCTTGCTTAAAAATTAAAAAGTGTCTTGTAAGACAATTTAGATTATAAGAAAATGCATATTTCTGAATTGTAACAAATATTTGTTATTATTTTAGAAACTGTACAGACTTGCAATGGAAGAGGAGAAGAAGAAAGGCTACGACCTACGGACAGATGCCATTCCAATCAGGACAGCTAAAGCCTCCCGAGATATTGCAAGTGAGGTATGTAAACTTGGACCTTTCTCCTTGCACTTCCACAGATCTCAACATTGTAGTAAGCAGTTAAGGGCAAACTCTGTCAACACAATTATGTATCAAGCAACATACTTGCCAAACAATAAATAGGAATGTAACTAGAATAAAATCTTCCCAACAGTTCCTGTAGGCCTGTCCTTAATTTATCTGTGGCAAGGTTATACTCCCAGTATCTGTTGTTTATTTGAGGATCTCTGTTTGATGGTTTGAGGCATGTTATAAATGAAGTCATCTTGCCCAGTTTTAATTCTAACTAATATCTCTTATTTAATACTATTTCCTAATCAATATTTTTACCAGAAGTAATCTTTTTGTTGCAGTATAACCTTCCAGTACCGCCAGTAAGACCTTTCCCAGTAACAAATCCACTTAACTGAAACTGATTTTTGTAAAAAACTGTGTTTCATCTTGTTAATGATTAGACTTTATGCAAAAGCATTAACCAAGTTGGCCTAGATTTTAAGTTAAATGCTAGTTGAGAAATTGACATGGCCATGATCATTTACAGTGGCTTATCCACAGTTACAGAGAGAACTTTCTCTTCTTGGTGACAATAAAGCTAAGTTAATATGGTAGTATTTTGAAGGCCTATGTAGCATTTTGATTCTTAGTAACCAAATTTAGTACGACAATGTTTTCTGATCAGTTTACTAGGCATATTTGCTTTTATTTTATGATTTTCTTGTTCTTTCTGTAAAATTGCCAAAAAAATGTTCTATTTTTAAGACCATTTTAACAAGGTGAAGGCTGTTAGCTGAGGAAGTAACTGATGAGCACTTCTTAGAGAGAAACTGTATTCTGACCACAGGGGAGCTAGTCCAAGGAATAAGAAATAGCTTGGCTATGATGTGTTGGGCAGAGGAAATTACAATTTTCTTCTCCAGACATTCCAGTGACATATAGGCTACCAGAGCTAGTCACAAAGACATCTTATTACTTATGTGTTTAAGGAGCTCTTGTGTCTAAACCTCTTTTTAAGTGCAGGGAACCCTACGAGTGTTTTAGCTCTCAGATACCACACACTGTAAACGAGAACACTTCTTCACGTAAAAGCCTCTGCACTCTCAGCTAATGATGAACTCCTCCAGGGAATTGCTATACGATGATAGGATGTTTTCTTAACCAAACTTCCAGAAACATATTGAATGTTCTTTCTTTCTTTCTTTCTCTTTCTTTCTGCTATAGTACAAGTATAAAGAAGGGTATCGCAAACAGCTTGGCCACCATGTGGGAGCCCGCAACATACAGGACGATCCTAAGATGGTGTGGTCTATGCATGTAGCCAAGATCCAGAGTGACAGGGAGTACAAGAAAGATTTTGAGAAATGGAAGACTAAGTATAATACGCCGGTGGATATGCTGGGAATCGTACTGGCTAAGAAGTGTCAGGAACTGGTTAGTGAAGTTGATTATAGACATCCTCTGCACCAGTGGACATGTCTGCCAGATCAGAACGATGTTGTACATGCCAGGAAAACTTATGATCTTCAGAGTGATGTAAGTCCTATTTTTATCTGCTTTGTTAAAACTGATGTGTTTTATTAATTAAAGTTTTGCTTCCTATGTCAAAAATATATTAAAGGCCTCCATTTCTGAACTCTTTTATCCTGCAAGATATGCTGCTGCATATGGGATTTGTGAATATTTTCGGAATGCTACCAATGGAAGTGAACCATTCCACAGGTTAATTAGTTCACAGTTTGAGCATTTTAACCTTTCTTTTGCATCTAACTAAATGCTGATCTCCTTTTGGGCACATTAGAGTTAGATTTTCTGCAGTGGATTCAAACTCTCAATTTGAAAGGGAAAAGAATGTGAGTTCCATGTTTTTAAATATTTACTATTTTCTGTATATTAGTGACATGTCCAGACCTCCAGATCCTCCTCATCTGCAACCATTTCTTTTCCCTGCCAAATAATCTCAATTACTAAAATGCACCTTGAGTGTCTGGGTTATCTCCTTGCCAGTTTTAGGTTAATCTCCACCCTGCCTGAAACAGAACTTCCGATAGGTGGAGTAAGATTTCTGAGGAGTAATGGTGTAGACAGAATTCAGAATCTGTCAATGTTGAAGTAGCCCTGTCGGAAGGCAGTAGGGTGATAACCTCTGTCATCACATGATATTGATGAAACGTTGATAATCTTTATAATAAGTGCTTCTTTGCACTGGAGAAAAAATGTTCATGTTGTCTAAATAAAATAGTGAACTGTGTGTCTTCTTCTATAATTTCAGCTTTTATATAAGTCAGATCTTCAGTGGCTGAGAGGCATTGGCTGGTCCCCAAGTGGCTCTCTGGATGATGAGAAAAATAAAAGAGCAACCCACATCCTGAGTGACCATACCTACCGGCAACACCCAGACACTATCAAATTTAGTAGCCTGCTTGATTCTCTACCAATGGTTCTGGCAAAGCACAATTCTGTAATTATGAACCAGGTAAGATTTCTATTTATTTGCAACAAGAATTAAAATGGTATAATTTTTCTGAATGCTAAAGTTTTGTTTTTTGTTTTTTAAGGAAAATAAAGAATTTTACTTTATGATACTACAGTCTTTTCATTGAACCTCAGGGATTTATTTCCATTATAACTGAGTACTTTTGTTTTGTATTTTGAATTTCTAGCACATAATTAAAGTATGTTTTAAAAGATATACTTTATAATTGCTTATTTTTGAAATCAGAAACTTGAAATAGATTTTGCCATGAGTTTGGTTCTAGGTTTTTGCATGTTTACTTTGTCATTACAAAATAATTCCTCAGTGTAAAGAGCAAGGCTGTGCATTTCCTTTTCAAGTATTTATCATGATTTATCATGATTATGCAGGCAACTGGCCAATTATACCTAAGAAATGTATTCATATGCATCTAGCCCAAAACATCTCTTGATTTTATAGATCTTTGCTAATTTTCATATCTTTATCTTCACAAAACCTAGCCTCCACACCCTTACCTCTATGTCTCTGATCTAATGGAAGAGGTTGTAGTGAATTATATTAGTGAGACTTAATTATATTTCCAAAATATCAAATCAATTATTTGCCAGAAAATTATGAAATATTAAATAATTAAAGCTGACCCATCACTGACAAACATAATGGCAAAATTGTATGTGGTGTTGTGTAACTTGCTGTATTTGCTGTGACTCAAACTAGATTAATCATTCTGAGTGATATCCTTGCCCCTTTGAAGCAACATTCCCATTGACTTCAGCAGAGCCAGGATTTGGTCACGTATAGCCCTTGCTTTATTTACTGAGACTTAAACTAGATTAATCATTCTGGGTGAAATTTTTGCCCATCAAAGTCAGTTGCAGGATTCCCTTTGACTTCAATAGAGCCAGGGTTTCACCTGTCGAGTAGTACATCACTCAAAAATCCTATTGAAATCACTGTGCAGATTTGTGCAGCAAGTTACTACTCAATATGAATGAGAGTATCAGTATCTGACCTTTATTCATTAATTAGTCAAATCCCATAATACCAGGAAGGTCTCCAGGTCAGTGCAAACAAGAAAACTTCTGTTGTTTAAGCTTTAGTTACTATTGTTCCTGAAACTCTTAGAATTGCCAATCTTGATCATGCTTATTCACCCAAAATTGTATCTTACCATTTTAATGACTGACGTCTTCATGATTCCAACATCTTATTATATTCGTTTGTTTTTCAGCGTGCATATACAGAAGCTTGGAATAATGATAAAACTAGTATCCACATTATGCCAGATACCCCTGGTATTTTACTGGCGCAGCAGAACAAATTGAATTATAGTGAGGTGAGTGCCTTGCTTAAAAATTAAAAGGCAGCTTGTAAGACACTTTAGATGAAAAGAAAATGCATATTTCTGAATTGTAAGAAATATTTGCTATTATTTTAGAAACTGTACAGACTTGCAATGGAAGAGGACAAAAAGAAAGGCTATGATCTACGGGCAGATGCCATTCCGATCAGGGCAGCTAAAGCCTCCCGAGATATTGCAAGTGAAGTAAGTAGATAATGCACATGAAGTAAATAGATTAGAAGATGTTGTAAGTGTCCCTTCTCCTCATATTTTCAGAGGTCTGAACATCATAGTGAGCAGTTAAGGGCATTCTCCATCAACACAATGATGTATCAGCAAAACACTTTCCAAACAATATATATGAATACATCTGGAATAAAATCTTCCCTATAGTTCCTATAGGCCTGTCCTTAAGTTATATGTGACAAGGTTACACTCCCAGTATCTGTTGTCTATTTGAGGATTTCTGTTTAATGTTTTGAGAGCTGGAACAAATTAAATCATCCTGTCCAGTTTTAATTCTAACTAATCTCTCTTATTTAATAATAATTGCTGGTCAGTATTTTTAGATGAATTAGTCTTTCTGTTGAGGTATTATCTTCCAGCATTGCCAATCTGATCTTTTCTTGGTAACATACTTACTTAATTGAAGCTAGTATTTGAAAACAAATGTGTTTGGCCTTATTAATAAGCAGATTTCATACAAAGACGATTAACTATTTTGGTCTGAATTTTAGGCTAAATGCTAGATGAGACTTTTGACATGGCCATGACCACATACAGTTGCTATCCAAAGTCGCAGAGAGAACGTTTTGCTCTCAGAGCTTGTCAAGCTAATCTTATATTGTAGTAAGTTGAGGGTGTATGTATTGGGTTCCTGGTAAATGATGTCTGGGGTCCTGGCATAGTCACAATATGACTTACATATTTAAGGGACTCTTGTGTCATAGGGTATGTCTATGCTGACGGTGGCAAAGTCGCCGCCATCAGATAGATCTTTCTGGATCGATTGAGCGGTCAGTGTAGACCTGCTCAATTGATCAGGAAGTTGACACTTGTAAACCACCCCCTCAAGTGGCGTAGGGCTGCATCGACAGGAACTGTGTTCTTGTCGGCACAGTGCAGTTAAGCCAATGCACAGAAGGGAAGCACAGTAGTCAACGGGAGTTATGCAAGCTACTCTGCGTAGCTTGCGTAACTCCCGTCGATTGCCGCTGAATCTCCAGGTAAGTGTAAACCAGGGCTAAGTCTTTTCCTAAATTCTAATGTCATATGAGTGCTTTAGCTCTCAGAATAACACTTCATGAAGTGATGTATATTCACATAAAAGCCTCCAAACTCTCCACTAATGATGAAGACTCCAGAGAATTGCTATAGGATATTTTTTTGACAAGAAAACTGAAACTTATTGAACTTTATCTTTTTGCCTACAGTACAAATACAAAGAAGGGTATCGCAAGCAGCTTGGCCACCATGTAGGAGCTCGCAATATACAGGATGATCCCAAGATGATGTGGTCTATGCATGTAGCCAAGATCCAGAGTGACAGGGAATACAAGAAAGATTTTGAGAAATGGAAGACCAAGTATAATAGTCCAGTGGATATGCTGGGAATTGTGCTGGCCAAGAAATGCCAGGAATTGGTCAGTGATGTTGATTATAGACATCCTCTTCATCAGTGGACATGTCTGCCAGACCAGAATGATGTTATCCATGCTAGAAAGGCCTATGAGCTACAGAGTGATGTGAGTACTGAATGACACACCTTGGAGCGCTATCAGTGATCACAGTTGCATAGTAAATTATGCTTTCGGTATAATCCCTTTCCCCTTTGGTGGGTGTGGAGGATCTGAAACCCCTGGAATAGTGGTTCGGTAGTTCCATTCTGCAGTGAGATACGCTAAAGAGAAGCCCTGAAAGGGAACTCCACACCTGATCTCCATCACAAAGTGCTGTTCCATTATTATTTTCACTGTGGCTGTATAAAGCCAGGGTCATGGTCAGTGGGTCTATGAATAATGCTGATTGATTGGCTCTTAACCCCACTTGAGTGGGGAATCATAGTGAGCCAGGCTCATAGTAGTGTCTGTAGAGTGATGGTGTGGCTGCTTCTTGTTGAAACTTGTGGGAACTTCTAGTTCACCTAAGGCACCTGAGCTCACAGCTGTAAATTTGGCTGTCTGGGTCAGGGTATTCTTAGTGGAAGTCCCTCAACTCTGAAATTCACTGCCTCTTGATCCAAGACTGTTGACCTTCAGTGAATAGTGTAAAGACCATGTTTTCTCTCAGGATTTTCCTGACAAGTGGTAGGATGGAGGATGCCTGAGGAAGATGGGGAGGCAATATGCATCTGGGCTGAGGGGAAAGATCATAGCTGGCTGGCTAAGAAGTCATGCAGAGTGGGAGGAGGGGTCTGTCTGAGTGCACAGGGCTTGAGCAATCTGTGCATGAGATGTACTGGGATGTTTAACTGGGGACGTTAACTAAATAGTTGCCTCTGTATTTATTGTTAATAGAATTGCTACAAGTCAGATCTTCAATGGTTGAGAGGCATCGGTTGGGTCCCAATTGGTTCCCTGGATGTTGAAAAAGCCAAGAAGGCTGGAGAGATACTTAGTGACAATATATATCGTCAGTCACCAGACAAAATCAAATTTACTAGTGTAACAGATTCTTTAGAAATGGTCTTGGCCAAGCATAATGCAGAGGCAATGAATAAGGTGAGTCCTAGCTTTCTGAGAAAGGTACGAGTGCTGTAAACCATTAAAGATAACAAATTACATTTGTAATTATATGTATTAGACCAAAATTACATTACAAAATATGTATTATACTCAAGCTATAATGATCAATTAGCTCAATTAGATCAATAGTTCCAGACACACATGGTAGCAATTTGTAAAGTAGTTTGGAGCCAATTGTCTCTGAAAATTTTTATACATTAAACCAATTTGTCATAGTATTCAGGGCCTAAATGCTTGCCTACACTTGGTGGATCTGATTCAAAGCCCATTAATGTCAGTGTGAGTCTTTCAATTGACTTTTACTGAGGTTTTTATCAGACCCTATGCACAGGAGTGCAAAATAAGCAAGAGCAAGAGTATTCTCCAGTGGAAATCTTGCAACCTAGGAACGTGCTTTTGAAATTGAAGCCTTTTCAGAATCTTGAGATGGAAAGAGGTTAGTGTGAATGTAGATATTGTATGATTGTTTTAGACTTTACTTGAAGTAATTTTATTAAAATCCTTTGTTATGTTTTATGAGGTTTTCATATGTTGATCACTCTATTATTTATCGCCGTTGGTTTAACATTTGTTATTTCATTTGTAGCGTTTATACACAGAAGCCTGGGATAAAGACAAGACTCAAATCCATATGATGCCTGACACACCAGAGATTACATTGGCAAGACAGAACAAGCTCAATTACAGCCAGGTGAGCAAGAGTGCAGTTTCTGTCATGAGCATATTAACAATCTAGGGGGAATCCTGTGTCATTGGCTTGGCAAATATATATTTTAACAAACTTGAAATAAATATTTACAATAACTTTCCTGAGTTATCCCATAATATTTACCTGCCAAAATGTCAATATCAAAATGTTGTTCATATTTCAGTATGGTAGTCTTCGGGCTAGATTGTGGAACCTTTATTCATGTTGGTGAACACTCTTCTGAGAAGAGTCCCACTGTCTTCAATGGGATTAATCCCTCATTAAGTGATCACCAGTATGCGCTAAGAGCCCACAAATGGGTTCTTTGTTAAGACCAGCTGCTTTGAAATGATGAGTATCTCCACTGAATTGCTGAGGGCTCCTCCTGTTGTAGGTATTAGTGCTAAAAAGGTGTGCAGTTCCTTCCTGTATTTGGAAATATCAAACAAATCATTTCCAACTTGATTCTTCAGAGCTAACGTCCTGCTAATAGGTGTAAGGGGCAAGTATATAAATATCAATAGGAGACTGCTTTGGAAAGTAACATTTGATCCATTTAGAGTGGAGGAATGGTCACTCCAAGTGTGATCTGTAAAATTGCATTCTACTATACATCAGTTGAAGAAGAAGATAGACAACTGGTACAACCATTAGCTAGACTCTTTGACCCAGATCCTCAGTTGATCTAAATTTACACCTGTTGATGATCTGGCTCTTTCAGTTAAGAAAATTAGATTGTTAGTTCTGAACAGATTTATAATAATTCCTCTAGTTGTTGTCTTTCTCAGCTAACTGTTTTGCAGAGAAAGCAGCATGCAAAGTCCAGCTATGAGAATATAACTCTGTTTAGTTATTTTTCTAGAGTCTATATAAACTTGCCATGGAAGAGGCAAAGAAGAGAGGCTATGATTTGCGAATTGATGCTATTCCCATCAAGACTGCCAAAGCATCGAGAGATATTGCCAGTGATGTAAGAAACTGTTTATTTCTCTACATACTTATACTGGACCTTTGCATTCTGCAAATTCCATATGAAAATTCTGCAAAAGGAGGTTTGATTAATCAATAAAGACATGGCTTACATATTGTAAAACTGTAGTGTATATATTTTAACATTTAAATATGAAAATAGAAATAATTAAAAATTAAAATACTAAAAGATTCAACTTCACATGCGCAGCATAGATAAATGTCTGTTGTATTACAAAACCTTAGGCAAAAAAAAACATTTCATTAATTAAATCTTTAATTCTTAATAAAAATAATATAATACATGCATATCAAATTATTTCTCCTTAATATTACAAAAAGTAAGTTTAGTAATTCTTTATATCCCAGAATGTCTGTCCCATTTGAAGTTCTAATTCACAACCCAGCTGCCTAGAATGTAAACCCATGACACCACCCCGATAAAATATCTTGAAAGCATCCTGATAGCTATAGTTTATAAATAATTTTTGGAGAGTTTCTTGTTATAAATATTTAAAATTAATAGTCACAACATTATTCATTAAAGGGACATCATTTTGCTTTTTCCTTCAGTACAAATACAAAGAAGGCTATCGCAAACAACTTGGCCACCACGTAGGAGCTCGCAACATACAGGATGATCCCAAAATGGTGTGGTCTATGCATGTAGCCAAAATCCAGAGTGACAGGGAGTACAAGAAAGATTTTGAGAAATGGAAGACCAAGTATAATAGTCCAGTGGATATGCTGGGGATCATACTGGCCAAGAAATGTCAGGAACTGGTCAGTGACATTGATTATAGACATCCTCTTCACCAGTGGACATGTCTGCCAGACCAGAATGATGTCATCCATGCTAGAAAGGCCTATGAGCTACAAAGTGATGTAAGTACCTTTTCTGTTTCAGTTCCAGAAGATGACTATATTGACACTGTACCTTAGATGAAAAATTATTTCATATACTGATAACAGTATAGCCAAGTGTTCTCAATAAAACACCAAATCTAGTGTTGTAACAGGTTTTGTTGCAAATTGAAACTCAGATTAAATTAATTAAAAGACTCCTTAATTTGTTGAAATTAATAAGTGAGCCTGGAGCCAGTTTAAGCACATTTGTCTCCATTTATGATTTATGATTGAAATTATATGAAATTCTTAATTATGCATGCTTTTAATCCAGGTGAAATCCAGTGGTTTCAGTGGTTAATCCAATGGTTTCAGCTAAAATTCACTATTTTGAGATTTTGGTTTTATTTGAAGCTGAACCTTGAAGTGAAATGAGGAATGGGTAAAGAATGCACCTATATGGATCAATATATCCAAAAAAATGTTCATGCAGACTCCTGCAACACAAAATTGCCAAGCTTTGTGCATTTCAATACTATCACTTGAGCTAAAATTGTGAACCACAAGAAGCAATGTCACAATAACTGTGGTAACTGCAGAGAAGCCTGAGTTGAAGAAATATGCATGGTACATAGTAAATGGCAGGTTGTGCAAGGGTGGCATTGAGGAAGGTACGAAGTCTAGATACAAAGGGAGTATTCTGGAACAGAGCTGGGGTGGAGAGTAGGGAGCAGGAGGGGTGTATGGAAAAAGATGAACGCAGAGATGTATGAAAAGGATATTGATAAAAATCAAATGTAACTAGAGTATCTGGATAGTATTGTTTGGGTCTCGGAGGTCAACCTGAGAAAGAAAGACTTGAGATGAGTTCTAAATATGGCTGTTCTGTGTGGTATTGCTTTTCAATGATGTGTTCTGTGGATGAAATGATAGTTTTGCCGTTTACTTCAGTGGACCAGTATTTCACCCCTGACTTCTAGCCCAAATCTGTGTTTACTATATTATAGCTTTTATTTTGTGTTTCCTTCTCATATGCTGTATGTTTTTTACTCACAGCTAACTAGTTATTCAGTAGTTATAAAATTTAGATAAAATGTACTGGGATAATAATCTGGAAAAGTGAACTAAAGAATTTCTTCTGTACTTATTGTTAACAGAATTACTACAAGTCAGATCTCCAGTGGCTGAGAGGCATCGGATGGGTTCCAATTGGTTCCCTGGATGTTGAAAAAGTCAAGAAAGCTGGAGAGATCTTGAGTGATAAAATATACCGTCAGCCACCAGACACATTCAAATTTACTAGTGTGACGGATTCTCTAGAAATGGTCTTGGCCAAGCAGAATGCAGACACAATGAATAAGGTGAGTAATTATTTGATAAGTAACATATCTGTGCTGTGCTACTCACTATTAAAGACAAAAAATTAGGAATACTATGATTCAAAGTAATGTTGAAGTCCTGAGATAATATGATGTCTTTGCAAAGCAGTATATAGGATCTATCTTATTAAGCACAAATGAGGACGTGTAAAACAAGAATCAAGTTTTATTAAGATTATTCTGGATATCACAGTGCACATTTTCTTTGGTTTATGTGTGTAGTCAGCTGCAGTAGCTCATCAGACACATTAGGCTTGCCTCAGCCTTTTTATTATTGTAAACTGATGTAATCAATTTCTAAATGTGGAGCCAAATATGAGTGCCTCTTTTCTCATAAATTCTCTTTGCTTATAATAGGAGATTTGCCAGAGTAACGATGGCAAGGTTTGATAGCTAGTGTAGATTATTACTGAATTACACATTTCATTTCTGTTCAGAAATAACAACAGTAGTCTCTTCCTGTCTTCCTTCTTAGCGCTTATACACCGAAGCATGGGACAAAGACAAGACTACAATTCATGTCATGCCTGACACTCCAGAAATCATGCTAGCAAAACTCAACCGACTAAACTATAGTGAGGTGTGTAAAAGTAAAAAGCTAAGAGGATGAAATAATGAGTTCTGGACAGTACAGTTTTGTCATCTCTGGCTTTTCAATTAATACAATAATGCTGTTCATCTGTATAGTCCTATGTGTGGCAGCGATGTCAGTAAAGACAGGTTTTTGCGATAATGTAAATTATCTTCCTGGTGCCTGACTTCTGATTTTCAAAAGTTCTATCAGCATTAAACTAGGATCTTATCCTGTGGTAAACCCTGGACATATGTAAATAGCACACTGGGAAACTCCCCTCTTTCATTTTGCCAAAATATCCTTGTGAAACCAAAGTTTTTAAGGAAATAATATGAATTTGGAACAGTGCAAAACTTAACATCTGGGAATACCTTCCACCCCATTTCTTGGTCTTCAGGTAGACTCCCACCATCACTGTTTTCAACTCTATCACTTCTGCCAGAGATATATAATAAAATTTTGGAAATGGGCATTTTCCTACTACTTAGGGCAAGCTATGGGTCATATTTAAATCAGGTTTACCCATTTTGAACATTAATGATGTTTTCTAGTGGTTTAATGGGTTATGTTATATAAATGTGTAACAAGCTTAACTACAAGGGAGATGCATGAAGTCCCTGATTAATGAGACAAAAATATAAATGGTTTTCTTTCTCATAGAAATTGTACAAACTAGCCATGGAGGAATTGAAGAAAAGAGGTTATGACTTGCGTGCTGATGCCATTCCAATCCAGGCTGCCAAGGCATCCAGAAATATTGCCAGTGATGTAAGTAACCTTTTTGTTATATTTAAAGGGACATGTTTCTTATGGAAAAGAGTTCAGAATTTGTGATCTATCATTTTTCTATGTACATTATTTTAACTTGTACAATAGGTTCTATTGCTATCCAGTAATTATAGTGCATGCTTCTTGCATCTGAAAAGAAAGGAAGGACCATATCAAAGTCTACAGTGATGGATGCCTTAGATTATACATTGCAGTGATAAAATAAATAATATAAAGCTTAGTCCTATGGCCATTGAAGTATTTCCATTGAGTACATGGGTATTGGATCAGGCCCATAGTGAAATTATATAAGGTACCTATTTTCTACTTTTTGAGATAAGAATTAAATGCTCTAAAAGTCCCCCTCCAAAAAATAAATAATATTAATAATCACCTTCTTCTGCCATGAGAAGATTTTAGTGCTGATGAAAAGTAGGTGTATTGAAAACCCATGTGACTGAAGTCATCCGGGGAACAGATACAGCATAAGCAATGATAATAAACTCTCCCTTTTCCACTCTGCCGGTGCGTCTCACTGCTGACCTAGGGCAACACCAATAAGGGGTTAGAAAGTAGCTCATTTTCCAGGCTGGTTTTGTCCTTGGCATTGCTAATTAAACAGTGAATAAAAGTGCCAGTTGATGTTAATTGTCAGGAGGTGTTTTGTGATAAAATCCTTAAGGAAGGAGTACAGCCTAAAAATTAAAAAGACGTGGGACCACAAGCAAGATAATAAGTACATGGCTGTAAAGGATTCGGTAAGTCAATTTAGTAGCAAAATGTTTATAGAGATAGCAAGGGAGAGTACCTTAAATTATTTTTCTCTTCTTCTGAAAAAAATGAATAAAATTGAACATTAAAGAAAGTGTAGAGCATTGTTTTCCAGTTTGAGAGTATGCATGTTCTAGTTAAGCTGGGTACATTGTTTCTGAATTGAAAACTGTCAGAGTGAATGTAAATGTATTTTATTTTAGTACAAATACAAAGAAGGGTATCGCAAGCAGCTTGGCCACCATGTGGGAGCCCGCAACATACAGGATGATCCCAAGATGGTGTGGTCTATGCATGTGGCCAAGATCCAGAGTGACAGGGAGTACAAGAAAGATTTTGAGAAATCGAAGACCAAGTACAGCACCCCAGTGGACATGTTGGGGATTGTGCAGGCCAAGAAATGTCAGACACTTGTCAGCGAAGTTGATTATAAACATTATCTGCATGAATGGACATGCCTGCCAGACCAGAATGATGTCATCCAGGCCAAGAAAGCCTATGAGCTACAGAGTGATGTGAGTACACTGTATGTATAATACAGGCAACAGGCCCAATTATACCATCACATGCATGCACATCGATGTCTATTTAACATGTTTATTATGGTGGTGCCTAAGGACCAGCCAAGAATGGAGTCCCATTGTGCTAGATACTGAACCAACCCGGAGTAGCAGACAGTCCATGACCTGAAGAGTTTACAATCTAAACAGACAAGACAGACACAGGATAGGGGAAGGGGCTGAACACACAAGCCGAGTAAACAATGAGATGGCAGCAAATGTCATGTTAATGCCATGGTTTGTTTGTGGAGATGGGGGTTACTTAGGAGAGAATCAGATAAATCAAAAGAAAAGGGAAGGGAAATGGGTCAGGGGGATAGGGCAGGTGAGAAGACAATTAGAGGGCGCAGGTGTGGAATGAAGCTCAGGTGAAGAGACTGGGAGGGAGAGGGTTGGAGCAAACAGCCAATCAGCACAGGCCAGAGAAAGTCTAGTCAAAACTGTAGAAGTTTTCCAAATGTGCAGAAGTCCAAAGATCCCTGCTTTGGCTGCTTCTGCCCCTACTAGCTGGAGTCTCTGGCTGGCTCCTCTCTGCAGCTCACCTGGTGTAGGTCAGGGGAGGAGGAGTTGGGATAGGCACTGCCTGGGTTCCAGGGCCCCCAGAATGGAGGGGTGTCTCCCCTATGCATTTCTGGGTCTGGAGGAAGGGGGGCCCCATTTTCTCCCTCTCTCCCCCATGCAGCAGTCCCTGCTTTGGCTGCTGCTTCCCCCACTAGCTGGTGAAATGTGAAATGTTCCTTATTCTGTCACCGATCCTTTATCACCAAATTCTTGCTGTTTTCTTGATCTTTGATCTATCATCGGTGCCCTAACAATGGGCCTGTGGAGTCCTTCCATTTTCCCATTCATTGTGCTGTGTAATAATTATTTTATCTACTTTGGAAGAATGAGAGTCAGAATCAAATGATCATTTTATAGTAATAGATAATGTTACATGAAGTGAGCAGTGCATAGGTCAGTTGCATTTATTCATATATTCATTTGATTATCCGGACAAATGACTGACTGAACTTTAATTCCATTTTAGTCTGTTTACAAATCAGACCTGGAATGGCTGAAGGGTATAGGCTGGGTCCCCATTGGTTCCTTGGATGTTGAAAAGGCTAAGAAAGCGGGAGAAATCCTGAGTGAAAAACAGTACCGCCAGCCCCCAGACCAAATCAAATTTACCAGTGTGACAGATTCCTTGGAGCTGGTTTTGGCAAAGCAAAATGCTGAGACAATGAACAAGGTGAGTCTCCCAGAAAAATTCACAAGTGTTGTTGACTCCTAGAGTTGGTTTGGAAGAGGTAAGTGTTCCTAAAGAAGCAAAATGTCAGACAGCAGCTGCTGCTCGTGAGCAGTAGTTGCCAAGAGTCCTTTGGATCCTTTGCACTTGGCAAGAAGGTTGGACCCTTTTCATTCAGATGTAAACCTTACTAGGGTATCTCTGCTTTTGCTCCTCCAAACTGGATTTCTTTAATGCGTGCTCTGTGCCGCTATGCTTTAAATCATTTGGAAATAGCCCTTAATACAGAACACAGAGGTCTGCTGATGAAGTGTTGTTTATCACAGAGGAGGATGTTCATTCCAGAGCCTAGGTTCCACATGTGACAGTCTGCACACCTTATGCTCCATGGGTTATGGTCTAAAGCTGAGGTCAAGTGGTGCATAGGGACTGTGTGCAAGGCCTCTGCAGTAGGCTTAGAGCACTTTATCCCAGTGCTTGGTTATCTGCGCTGGCTGTCTAATAAGGTTGGTCAGAAAATTGCACCTAAATCAAATGTGGATTAAAAACAGAAATAAAATTGTTGGTGAATTTCTAGCCCCTTTTCTCCTCGCCAATTTCAGATTGGCTGCACAGGGTTTTTTATTTGTAAAAGCTCTCTCAACTCAATGTATGCCAGAACTCCTTTATGGAAAGTGACCTACTAAGCAAGGCTGAGGATGTATGAAGATTGCAGAACCATTTCAGACAATGCTGCCAAATGCTCAGATGTAGTGTCCCCAAATAAGGGACATGGGGCACATCCGACTGTGACAATGCTGAGCAGTGCAGTGCTGAATGGACTACTGGAAGACACTCAGATACTACAGTGATGAGTGTGGTATATGAACTTATATAGAATAGGGAGACATCTGATATGCATGCTATTGTGCTGTATGGTGTAGACTGGAGCACCAGTTCCTGTTTGCTGACTGAGAGCTCTGAGGAGAGAGCTTGTGTCCTCTAGGGAATAAGGACGTCTCCCATTTATAGTAGCTTGGGTAGGGTAACTAACATCACACGTTACCTCTTCCTCCCTCTCCCTAAAAATATACCCCAGAGTCCCATATACAATCCTTCTCCCACTACTGCCTCCCAGCAATACTGAATCAGCCAATTAACATGGCAGAGTAGATTGGGGGGTAATGAGGAGGAAGTCACCTAGTTGGACTTTGCAGTTGGAGACCACAGTGAATCAGGGTATTAAAGATTTGTTCAAACTGTCCCTGTTGATTTATTAGGGTGTTTTCAATGTGTGGGTCTTAGTTTTGTACATGTGTGTTCAGAAGTTGGTTATATATATTCCATGTTCTGGTTCGAGGCTTTGATTTTGTAGACTTCTGCTAAATTTTGCCTTCAGTTTTACTGTATGCAGAATTCTTGGGCATAATCAGGCAATGTGTATCTATTCCCTCCCAATAGCTTTCTTAGAGTCTCAGCCCAAGCCCCACATTGGTATTTATCTGGGACCTGAACCAAAGCTCACCATAGTTAATGGGAGTCTTTCCATTGACTTCAAAAGACATTAGGTGGGGCTATAGGCTAATTGTGCTAAATGTATTATACAGTCATATTTAGGCTACTAAAAGCTGGCAGATAAAATTATTTGATATCTAGACACATGGGAGCAAATTCACCTGTAAACCCAGTTAGTTTTTATTTGAAAAATCTGTAGATTTAAAGTATGAAGTCCTTCCACTTGCAAAAACTCTGTGTTTATTTAAATGTTTCATTAAAAGCTTTTAAAAATTGTTTTTCCCCCTTCCACAGCGTTTATACACTGAAGCTTGGAATGCTGACAAAACCTCAATTCATGTCATGCCAGACACTCCGGAAATTTTGTTAGCAAAAGCCAATTCAGCTAACGTTAGCCAGGTAAGAATATTTTAAAAGACATATCAAGCAAGTACAAAATCAGAAATGAAGAAAGCATTCATTTAACTTTAAAGAACTTCTTTTAATGTATGATTTCTCCATAAAAAACAATTTGTACAAATCCAAATAATAGTTTATATTTGTCTTTCTCTCTGTAGAAACTTTACACACAAGGCTGGGAAGAATCCAAGATGAGAGATTATGATCTAAGAGCTGATGCAATTCCAATTCGAAGTGCAAAGACATCAAGAGATATTGCTAGTGATGTATGTACTTCTTCTGCTAATCTATCATTTTATCTTTATATAAAAGGTTCTTCTCATTTTATTTTTAGTAAACTTGGGAAAAAATTAAAGTATGCATTCTTTCAAAAGACAAAATATAGGAATAGAATAATAAATCATTAAAAAATAAAGTATATCAAATTTTGGTTTAAAAAGTCCACAAAAATAAATACCATGGAAACAGATAAGTGCAGAAAAATGTCTGACATCATACTGAAGAAAGTGTAATTTTAAAATGATTGACATTAAACAGACAAACCTAGAAATGTATATTATAAAATATTAACACATCACATGATATTACTGATGTTTAGGGAGCAAGGATATATTAGGGATTTTAAACTCTGAATCAAGATATTTGCATACAAGAAATTATTTTTGTTCTTTTATTATTATTAAATTGAGACATTAAAACATACTGATCACTGATGATCATTTTGTTACCTTTCCAACTATTCCTAATTTTTATGCATTTTGTATCAGATTTGCCTCATGTTAAATAGGCCAAGTCTTCAGCTGATATATATTGGCTTAGCTGTTTTGACATTAATAGACATGATGCTGAATTATGCCATCTGAGGATTTGGTCCATCATTCACTTTTCCTGAATATGTAAAACATAACTAAACTCTGTTTCTGTTTTTAATAGTATAAATATAAAGAAGCATATGAGAAACAGAGAGGTCACCATGTGGGAGCCCGCAACATACAGGATGATCCAAAGATGATGTGGTCCATTCATGCAGCCAAGATCCAGAGTGACAGAGAGTACAAGAAACATTTTGAGAAATCGAAGACTAACTACAGTAGCCCAGTGGACATGATAGGAATTGTGCAGGCCAAGAACTGTCAGACACTGGTCAGTGATGTTGATTACCGCCATTACCTGCACCAGTGGACATGTCTGCCAGACCAGAATGATGTGATCCAAGCTAAGAAAGCTTATGAGTTGCAGAGTGATGTGAGTAAAAACAAATGCAAAATATGTCTTTTATATGCATGTGTGTGTGCAAATATCTATTCAAATATTTTAAAGTGGAATGTACCCATTATGTACCTGATCCTGCCCCCCCAAAAAATGTTTTGTTCCCAATTGGAAGGAAAAATCAAATGTTAATTTTTTCACAGGAAGGATTTTCAAGAAAAATACCATTTGGGGAGAACCAAAACAGATTTTTTTCTGTTTGCTAGCCCTACCAAGTAGGTTCTTGTCAATTTCACTTTCTCTCCCTTGGCAAAAAGTGAAATTGTCCAGAGCCTTCCAGGCAGGCACCCAGGGAGCTGTCATTCTGATTTTTCTCATGGAAAATAAAAAATTTTCAGCAAAATTTAAATTTTCCCATAGATGTTTGATTTTCTGAAATGAGCATTTTCCATCAGAAAATCATTCCTGACCTGCTCTACTTGATTTCCATGCAAGTTGGGAGTGTAAATGTGCATGCAAAAGGCTTGCTTTCAAACACTGCAAGTGCAATTATGTATAATTGCAGGAATGAGAACTCTGGAGAAACTCCATTCTGTATTAAAAAATGTACTGGTATGCAGCTGCCAAGTTATTCCTGACTATTAGGAAGAGTAAGACCAGAGAGCGAACTGCATAGTGGATGTCTCCTTTGATACACCCATTTTCTGCTCAGATCCTGATCCATTTTTTTGCTTGTGCTTTTGAGAGTGAAGGGGAATATACACAAGTAGCTTGAGAGTTCCACTGAGACCCTTTCTACATTTACCTCCGAGATTCAGGCAGTCTACAGGAGTTACGCAAGCTATGCAAAAAACTTGCGTAACTCCTGTCAACTTCTCTGCTCCTCTTCTATGCATTGTCTTCACTGCACTGCGCCGAGGAGAACCGTGTTTCCGTCGACGCAGCGCTACGCCACTTGCGAAAGTGGTCTTAGTATGTTGATTTCTGGATCGACTGAGCGGATCTTCACTAACTGCTCAGTCAATCCAGAGAAATCGATCAGACGGCAACGACTTTGCCGCCTTCAGTGTAGCCGTAGTCTTAGTAAGAAGGTCTATGCTTAGTACTTAACTTTGCTTGCTCCCATTCATAGACTTTGCTCTGGAACATAACGACTTTAGGCCCCTTGTTGCACACAGTGTTAGGACTAGCAGGATTAAGGCCAAAGTACTTTTGTAATTTTGAGTTTAATTTGTGCATGCATTTCCCATTATTACACTTGCTAATTAGTAGTTGCATGTGCAAATGGTTCAATGGTGAATGCCCGTGAAGCTGCTGATGCTTCCTTTTCAGTTGAGAGCACTCTAGAATATTAGAATCTGGGCTTCTCCAAATTCCAGTGTCTCTGGGGACCCCAAGTTCAATGGTGGGTAAAGCATGCATATTTGAATGTGAGGTGGTAGTTGGAATTGCAAAACTATATTCAACCTTACCAGTGGCCTGAAAAAGTATGGTGAAGGAGATGTTATCCTAATTCTGCTCCATTTGTTGGATGCATAGGAGATAGATTAATTTTTGTATCTGACTTTTTTTTTGTAATTATAATATAAATTTGTTTGTTTGTAGAATGTGTACAAGTCAGACCTGGAATGGCTGCGTGGCATTGGTTGGATGCCAGATGGCTCTCTGGATGTGGATAGAGTGAAGAAAGCTCAGGAGCTCCTGAATGAGAGATTATACCGTCAGCGGCCTGAAGAATTGAAATTCACCAGCATTGTTGACGCACCATCCATTGTCCTCGCTAAGATCAATGCTATGCAGATCAGTGAGGTAAACTGGCTTTTATGTTACAATAAGTTTTCCACATTCAAACTGACATTTTTGTGGATCCTTCACTTGTATTAAAAATACATAAAATGAGAACAGTAACATATATTATAGCTTATATCATGAGATCAATTCATTTGAAAGTAATATAGTATAGCATCTTTCACACTGTAATCGAATAATGCTATCTTTACTTTCTTATTAGCCCCTCTATCGTGAAGCCTGGGATAAAGAGAAAACACAGTTCACCCTACCTACTGACACCCCTCAGATGCTGCAGTCCAAAATCAATGCTCTGAACATCAGCAGCGTAAGATGTTTAAGTAAACAATATGTAGTGTTATGGAAATGAACATTGTCATATGCAGCCGTAGTTTTTAGCCTGCCCTGTTTTAGAACTCTCATTATGAACTTCCTGGTTTTGACATAAACAAAGAAAGACTAATTTTATTTTTGCACTGTTTTATATTTAGAATATCGATAAAGTATTATGATTTCCTTAAGCATAATACATGGTTAATGAGCACAATGTTCATGAAACACAATGGGTCAGATTCATTAGTGTGGAGTCAGTGGCATTCCACTCTCTCTCACCTTGGGTTTTGAAGCCAATGGAATGTCACCCACTTACGCCAGCAGTGATTCTGACCCAAGATCAGAAACACGAACTTGTTGCCTGTCTGTTCATCATTCATAAATAGAGCCTATCACTACAGCATCTAAATCACCATATTGACTGTCTGGTTTAACATATGATATGTTGATAAGAAAAGTAATAAAATAGTGATATTTTAGTTAGTAAATACTCTAGCCTGAATTGTCCTCTTTATGACCACTTCCTTTGTGGAGTTTGGGTTTGAACAAGATATGACTAAAATGCCATGCAGCAAATATCATAGAATAATGGGACTGGAAAGGAATTCAAGAGGTCTTCTAGTCCAGTCCCCTGCACACAAGGCAGGACTAAGTATTATCTAGACCATTCCTGACACATATTTGTCTAACTTCCTGTTAAAAATCTCCAATGATTCCACAATCTCCCTAGTCAATTTATTCTAGTCCTTAACTATTCTGATAGTTAGGAAGTTTTTCCTAATATCCAACCTAAACCGCCCTGGCTGCAGTTTAAGCCAATTGCTTCTTGTCCTATACTCAGAGATTAAAGAGAACAATTTTTCCCTCCTCCTTGTAACAACCTTTTACATACTTGAAAACTATTATCACATCCCCCCTCGGTCTTGATGTTCTTGGGATTGGTGGCCCACAAAAACTGGCTGGCTTTGGATGAATGAAAGCATACCAAGCATTTGCTTCCGTCTTAAATATCAATTAAGTTCCCCTGAATAGTATTGCTTCTTTCAGCTTCATTTGGATGCCTAAGATTATTCTTACATGGGTTCTATTTTAAACTTCCTTGATTTTTTTTAATGGTTGTACAACAATAATTGTTCCAAAGTTATTTTTAAATCTTTCAATGTTGATAACGTTAAGTTCACCTTAAACGTTATATTTTCAGTGGAAGAATGTGAGATGCTTCCAATAAAAATACAGCAAGACTTCTAATGAGATAATTGATCAGTAAATTTTCTGCGAGACTAATACAAGGCATAATCCAAAGACCATTGAAGCAAATGAGAATCTTTCATTACTTCAGTAGGCTTTGGATCAAGCCCATAATATGAATGGAACCTGTATGCAACATCCAGAGCCAAATTCCTGCAATGTGGTGTGTGTGGGTGAATCTTTCTGCCCGTACCAAGTCTTACTGAAGTCAATGGGGTTGCACATGGGCACAGGACTGTGGATCAGACCAGAGTTTTGAGACTATATATTTACTCATTAGAGGTGCTCGGTAATTATCAGTTAAGGGAATAATGTAACTCCTTTTGCAAGAAATGTTATGAACCACCAATTTACACTACATTTGCGTTTTTAAAGTTAAGGCATTGCTAGTGTTGTGCTGTTAAATTGTTCTAAGAATAATTTATGTAACCCACAAAATTGTAAGGATCAAATGAAAATATCCATGATATAAATTATAAAAGAAACAAATTGTAAATTGGATCTTTAATTTTGATTACAGAAACATTATCAGCAAGCCTGGGAAGATGCCAAGATGAAAGATTATGATTTAAGGGCTGATGCCATTTCCATCAAACATGCCAGGTCTTCCAGAGACATTGCTAGTGAGGTACAGTCTCTGTTCCTTCCATTTTATTTCAATGAAAGGCTATGTCCAATCCTCCTTGTAGTAAACACAGCAGACAACTGTGTAGCTAGCTAAGCTCATTTCAAAGCTTTTATGTATTCATTTATGAACAGCATGCTGTCTTTTATATTTGCATTATTTTAAATCCTTTCTTGATCATCTCTTTCTATTTAGGTCTTAAAGTTTGCTACTGTTAAAATATTATTGTATTTGTCATATCAAAGAAGTTTCATTAGAGGTTTAGAGAGCTGTTTTGCAATATACTGTAAACTTTTATCCACCAAACATTTGCAGTAATTAAAGCACAGACTATATTTCTGCTGCTCCCAGGACATAATTCAAGGGTGTCATTACTGCTTTCAAGTTTTCTGTTAAGATCTAAAATTTAGCAAAGCTTATTATAAACCTTACAAAGCAATTGGAATAACTATGTATTCTAACTTGTTAGGGAATCATTAAATATTTGTATCATGGCTTGAAACTATTAAGATAGATGGATCACATTTTCCAAAGTCATTAGTGATTTGGGGAGTCAGTTTTTGGGGGCCCAACATAAGACTCCAAAATGAACCTGAATTTCAGAAGTGCTGAACAAACATCCTTTGAAAATCCTTTATGGGCTCCCAAGTTGAGCCCTCAAAATCACGAGTTGCTTTAGATAATGTAGACTGGCAATTCATAACTATTTCTGCTAATGTTTTCTTTCTACATTTATTAGTACAAATACAAGGAAACCCACGAGAAACAGAAAGGCCACTACATTGGATGCCGAACTGCAAAGGAAGATCCCAAATTGGCATGGGCTGCACATGTACTGAAGATGCAGAATGACAGAGAGTACAGGAAGGCTTATCACAGTTCCAAGGCCAGGATCAATATACCAGTTGATATGGTGTCTGTCCAGGCAGCCAAACAATGCCAGTCATTTGTGAGTGATGTTGACTACCGTCAGTATTTGCACCAGTGGACATGTCTGCCAGACCAGAATGATGTGATCCAGGCAAAGAAGGCCTATGATCTACAAAGTGATGTAAGTAGGCATGTGTATACATGTGGGGGATGCCACATTAGTAACTGTTGAGATATAAGGCTCTAAAGGCACATCAAGGTGACCTGGTGACATAATGATCACCACAAGGAATTTGCCCACCCTAAGACTTTCTGCAGTTTCTCTCTCCTTCACCAGCTCTTCAGTGACTGTACTAATTTTTTTTTCCAAATATGGTTCTTCGCTGTGAATTTCCACAGTGCTTATTTGTAGTCGCTATTAACATACTTGAACAGTTGCCTTGGTAACTCTGTTGTGCTTTATGTGCATTAATAAATTTATACCTAATTTGTGCCTATACGTGGGAGAATGTGGTCTGAAGACTGACAAGGATTTGTATGCTTTTAAAGCATTTCTTTTGTGTCTCAGCAATTGTGTCCATCTTCATTACAGAGGGATCATGATGCCGATGCAGTATCCGTTACCAGTCCAGTTTATCTATTTCCACTTTCAGAATATCGATTAAATACATTTGTATGCAAGCAGAGAGTGTGCTCAGGATAGTAGGAGTCCAGGTTGCTAGATTCTAGTCCTGACTTTGCTGTGTGACAGTCAGCTCTCTTTGTGGTTTGCTTCTTGGTTAGCGCTGAGCAGCCCCTTGTGATGCGCTGAGAATAAACTCACATTGTAGCCACATATAATAATAGTACAATTATGTTTGTTTGTAGAATGTGTACAAGTCAGACCTAGAATGGCTGCGTGGCATTGGCTGGATGCCAGATGGCTCAGTGGATGTGGATAGAGTGAAGAAAGCCCAGGAGCTCCTGAATAACAGATTGTATCGAACACGGCCGGATGAATTGAAATTCACCAGCATTGTTGACACACCGGAGATCGTGCTGGCTAAGGCCAATGCTCTGAATCAGAGTGGTGTAAGAAATGTGTTGCATTTGTGCTTGAGGGTCCCTGTGTTTTATTATTTAAAATAAAAAGAGGAAACCGTATGTTATATAGACCTCGAGATGCCAGGAACTTTCAAGGTTTTAGAAGGAGAGGTTCCCCAATAATTATTAATCAAGGAATAAACAGGGTAATGTGAAACCCCTTCACTGATAAGGAATGCAAATCATTGCACAGTATTTATTTCAAATGTATATATTAAAACTATCTGCCACTTCCTGACCATAATTCTGGTCAACTCCTCCAGTATTTAGAGTCAAATCCTTCTCTCATTGAAATCAATGAGAATCTTTCTATTGATATGGAAGTGAGTTGGAGTAAACCTCCAAAAAGGAGGAACGAGCAGCTGGTTTTTTCTATATTGTATAATACTGACTCTCCACTTTAAAGTGTTATATTTATAAGTAATATAAAATAGTGTTTATACATATAAAATGAATTTTTAAACTAACTTCAGTACTTTCCTTTGTGAACAGTGCAACAAAATTTGTCTGCTTTATTTAATGTGTTTAAATAAATAAACACCTCACTTAGAAGAATATCCTGCCAAAAGCAACCTGTGAAACCCAATACATAATACATATAGTTTAACACAGAATAGCTAGTCCTGGCCTTCGCAGTACAGCTATGCCAAAGATAGCTGAATCTACTTCCCAATCGAGTGTGAATTGGAGAATGTGGGAAAACTTTAGAGAGGAACATTTTGGGAGGAAATGAATTAACCAAAAGAAGATTATTCAGAATGTAAAAAAGGCTTAATGTAGACCTTTGTCTTTGTTCAATTTCGGTCAAAAGTGGCCTAGTCCTGTTCCCATTGCATCAATGGGAGTTTTTAGGGGATTCAAAGGGATTGCCATTGTCCAAGATAAGATCAGATATATATATATATATATATATATACACACCATCAGAAATAGTAAAGATAAGTTTTCAACATTGTATTAAATATCTCTGTTTGATTTGTCATTAGGCTTTATATCGGGAAGTGTGGGATAAAGAGAAGACCCAGTTTACCCTTCCTTCTGATACTCCTGAGATATTGCAGTCCAGAATCAATGCTATGAACTTCAGCAAGGTAAGATATTAAAGTAAAAATTATAAATGCATTTCTCTAAAAATACATATCAAATTCCACATTGTAAAATGACATCATTTCCATTCAGTTATAATTCAAGCCAAGGTCTGACATGTATGTTCGATTGTAGTCCTCTATCATATTCAAAGCTTCATATTCTGCTGCTTTATAAAGAATAAATAGCTAAAGTAAATATCTAAATTACAAATGAATTAACTTGTCAGAGAGAATTCCTGTTATGTTGATGAATAAGTCAGGACTGTTGTACCCAAATTACCACATATTAACTGAGTCAGAACTTTTGGGAAGAAGGTAACTTCCTATCATAATAAAGGTAAACATCAGTGTAGAAAGAAATCTATCAGTTTTGGGATTGATCTATAAGCCTCAGACTCAATGATTTAATCTTTGGATAAATCTTTCTTTACACTTAGGGCCAGGTGCATCTTAGTAAATGTATTTTAGCACAAGTTAACCTTGGGAACCATAACTTATGCTCCCTCATAAGCAGCTATGGAAGTGATCCATAGATAGGAACAGATTGAATTTCAAAGGGGATGTTTTAAATTTAAAAAAATATACTGATTATGATAATGTATATACTCTAAATTTTATATTCCATTATGAGAAATTTGAACTAAATTTATATTGATTACTATGAAAAATATGTATACTGTCTGTCTACGTGCATGTTAACATATGCACTTCATCCACAGAAACTGTATCAACTAAGCTGGGAAGAAGCGAAGGAAAAAGGTTATGACTTAAGAGCTGATGCCATTGAAATAAAACATGCCAAGGCTTCTAGAGACATTGCTAGTGAGGTACAGTCTCTCCTCTTATTTATTTATTTTTTGGGGGTAAAGCTAATGTAATTAAAAACACTCCAAATGTATTGATGTCAATAACCAATTCAAAAAATGTTGTTTTTAAACTATGCATAGAGTTTTAACAATGGGTAATATATTTATATTATTTATAATCTTAGTTGCTTCTTATAAGGATTTTATAATGTCAAATCATAGCAGTTTCACTCTAAATACAGTTAGTTTAAGTAGATTATAAGCCAACGGCATTTATGTAAATAGTGAGAGTTGGTTGAATTATTTTGGAAATATTCAGGTAATTAAATATTTCTGCTCTGTTTTGCAGAGGCTCAGGTAAAGTCCTGAAATGCATCAGATGTTTTGGGTGCTTTTCCAACCCTCTGAAACTTGATGGAAAAATATTTTTATTATATGCTTCTTTCTATAAAACTTACCCTGGGCTAGCTAACAGCAATTAGGGCCTGATCCAACTTCTGCTGAAGTCAGCTGAAAGATTCCCATTGACTTCAATGGGAGCAGGAGCAGGCCTTTAATGAGTGGCTTTGTAAAGTAACAATCCTTTTAGTTTACTTAAATTTTAATCACTGAAACAAAACATAGATGCTTTAAATTGCAGTTGCAGAAACATTTGTACATATTTCGATGTCTGAGGAAAATGCTCATTTGTTTCTATTCCTTCGATTTCTGTTTTTTACGAATGCGTGGTTAGTACAAATACAAAACAGGTTACCGCCAGCAATTAGGCCACTATGTGGGATTCCAAAGCCTTCAGGACGATCCCAAGTTGGTGTGGTCCATTCATGCAGCCAAGATCCAGAGTGACAGAGAGTACAAGAAACATTTTGAGAAATCGAAGACTAACTACAGTAGCCCAGTGGACATGATAGGAATTGTGCAGGCCAAGAAATGTCAGACACTGGTCAGTGATGTTGATTACCGCCATTACCTGCACCAGTGGACATGTCTGCCAGACCAGAATGATGTGATCCAAGCTAAGAAGGCCTATGAGTTGCAGAGTGATGTGAGTATATCAGTATAGTACATAATAGTTTCCAAGAACTACATTTTGTCTAGAAAAAGGATACCCAAACTCACATTAGATTTTAAAGACAGAAATATATGGTGAATGATTGACCAGGCATTTAGCATAAGAATACATTTTAAAAAATGTTTCCCCTCCTTCTCTCTGACATTTTCTGGCACTTTCTGGTTCACTGGGATGCTTTTGCAAAGCAGGATGTGCCAGAGGAATTCATCTAGGGCAAGGAGACTTTAATGGAAGGTGCATCAGAGAACATTAAGTGGTGGATTTAAGACCAAAACAATTGTTTTCTTGCATTGTTCCCTGTAAGATAACGAGGTAGCAGAAAAATGAGCCAGTGATATAATTCGTTTAGTTTAAAATAAGAGTCCAAATACAATTTATTTTTCACCTTGACTGACTTTCCTTTGTACGGCTGTCCAACAGATGTGGCAAGAATGTGACTTATCCTATGGCCTCTTACTTCCCTGTGAAGACTGTCTCCATCACTGGTCACAGCATGGTAGTGAGGGGGGAAGATCAATCTGCTTTGGGTCACTACCCCTTTTCTAATTTAGTGGGCAGGGTGTTGTCAAGCAGGGATGAAGACTGGGTGGAGCCTTAATTCCATTCTTCCCCCACATGCACTGCCAGAACTTTTAAAATGTGTCAGTTTATACAGGTAGTAGATTAGGTCTTCCCTAAAGTAAGGGGGATTCAGAGAGGCAATTGTGACAATGAGAGTTACAGCTCTTTGTCTGATCCTGCTCCTGGAGCAGTGCAGTGCATTACCTTGCTATGCATCGAGAATAAACTCTCATACTCGCCCTATAGAACTAATAGAACAATTTTGTTCATAGAATGTGTACAAGACAGACCTGGAATGGCTGCGTGGTACTGGCTGGTTGACCGAAGGCTGTGTGGATGTGACTAGAGTGAAGAAAGCCCAGGAGCTCCTGAATGACAGGTTATACCGTCAGCGGCCAGATGAATTGAAATTTACCAGCATAGTTGATCCCCCACCAATTGTCTTGGCTAAAATCAATGCTCTGCAGATCAGTGAGGTAAGATGGCCTTTATATAACTATATGTTTTCTGTATTCACGTTGATATTTTTGTGGATCTTTCAGTTCTCTTAAAAACACAATGGGAACAGTAACAAACATTGTAGCTTATACTATGAGATCAGTTAATTTGAAAGTAGCATAGCACAGCATCTTCCACACTGTAATCAAATAATTCTGAATTTACTTTCTCGTTAGCCTCTGTATCATAAGGTCTGGGATAAAGAGAAGACACAGTTCACCCTACCTGCTGACACGCCTGTGATGCTGCAGTCCAAAGTCAATGCTCTGAACGTCAGCAATGTAAGATGTTTAAGTAAAAAAATATTTAGTGTTATTGAAATGAACAACCATAAGCAGCCATAGTTTTTAGCCTGCCCTGTTTTAGAATTTTTATTCTGACATAAACATAGATATATACTAATTTTATTTTTTGAATTATTTTGTAAGTTATAGTATAGATGAAGTATTATGATTCATTTAAGCATAATACATGGCTAAGGAGCACAATGTTCATGAAGTACAATGGGCCAGATTAATTAATCTGGAGTCAGTGACGTTCTTCTCTCTCTCACCTTTTTCTTTGAAGTCAACAGGTTTCGCTTACTTACTCCAGCAGTGATTTTGGCCCAAGATCTTAAACATGTACTTGTCACTTATATTACTTTCAAATAGAGCCTCTCACTATGATATCTACAGCATCATCTTATTTGTTTGGTTTAATACCCCATGTGTTGATAAGGAAAATAAAACCGTAGCCGTAAAGTTTAGCACATTGGTTTTGCATGAATTGTCCTTTCTATGGCAACTTCCAAAGAGGAACTTTGGGGTTTGACCAAGATATTTTAGGCCCACCCACCATGAAGAAAAAAATCAATGACATTCTTGGGCTTGGTGGCCCAGAAAATTGTCTATCTTTGGAAGAGTGGGAGAACACTTCAAGCTTTTGTTTCCATCTTATATACCAGTTAAATTCCTTTGAATATTGTTGCTCTTTGCAGCTTCATTTGGACACCTTACATGGTTTTTATTTGCAACTTCCTTGATTGTTTTTTTGTTGGTAATTTGACAATAATTTTTTCGAAGTGATTTTTAAATCTTTTAATATTGATTGTGTTAATTTATAAGATCATATTAAATGTTACATTTTCAGCAGAAATGCTAGAGGTAATGGGTCTATTATAGGAGTGGGTGGGTGATGTTCTGTGGCCTGCAATGTGCAAGAGATCAGACTAGATGATCATGATGGTCCCTTCTGGCCTTAAAGTCTATAAGTCTATAAATACAGCAAAACTTTAATGAGATTATTGATCAGTGACTTCTCTGTGAGTCTAATTTAAGGCATAATCCAAAGACTATTGAAGAGAATGAGAATTTTCATTACTTCAGTAGGTTTTGGATCAGGCCCATAATGTGAATGGATCTGATATGCTTCATCTATGGCCATATTCCTGTCATATGGTGTGTGTGGGTGGATCTTTCTGCCCATACAGAGTCTCACTGCAGTCAGTGGAGCTGCAGATGTGCACAGGATTCTGTGAATTAGACTACAGGTTTGGGACATATATAATTAATCATTACATGTGCTCAGTAATTATCAGTTAAGGGGATAGGAATAATTTATATAACCCACAAAATTTGTGAAGTTGCCCTCTAGGGGAGCCCACTGAGATTGCTCAATTTAGGGCAAAACTGCAAAGAATGGGGCAGGCAAACACCCAAATACTGGTGGCTATTTCTAAAAAATTAGCTTCACCAAGCCAGCAATAAACAGCTTCTGATTACCTCACTAATTATCCATAAACCAAAAACACAGTTCCCTTAAAGCCATTCGGCCCTCTGTCTTCTCCCCAGACAGCCAAGTCAAATATGATGGAGATTACTGAAAAATTTTGTCCATCACATGTAAAAAAGTTCTACCAATCCCAAAGAACTGGTGACATTACCAATCAGGTCAATGAATATTTCAGATCTTACCCAAATACACACTTAAAGTCAATGCTTATTAACTAAACTAATATTTATTAAAAAAGAGAATGAGAGAATATTGGTTAAAAGTTCATGTACATACAAATGAGAGTAATGTCCATAGGTCAGTTTCAAAATTGAGATAATAAAATATGTTACAAAAGTTCTGTCAGG
This sequence comes from Emydura macquarii macquarii, assembly GCF_026122565.2. Taxonomy (NCBI): domain Eukaryota; kingdom Metazoa; phylum Chordata; order Testudines; family Chelidae; genus Emydura; species Emydura macquarii. Next base: position 86,381,225 of record NW_027131390.1, read on the forward strand.
ATCAGTTTCACAGATTATAGTCCAATAGATAGTCCAGATATAGTCTGTATAATTTCTTCTGTGAGACTTGGTGCTGGGATTGTAGACTTGTGACCCAAACCTCTTTTATAGTCTTTTAGCAGGCTATGACAGTCACTTGACAGCAGACATCACAGCAGGTAATTCTTGGGTCAAGAGTAGGTAATTATTTGTGTCTTTGAAGTAAAACTCATTTTCTAGGCATACACCTATTAATAGATATTTATTACTCAAACTTCAAAGAGAAATAACACAATGGTATTGTTACATTCAAATTTCATCTAAATGTTAATATCTTCTTTTGATCCCTAAATGGAATATAGTGATAGACAGGAAAAGTAGTTTATTTTCTACCTGCTAATAAAATCATATTGTGAAACTTCTATCAAGTAAACACAGACAAACATAATTAGTAGTTACTCCAGTTTCTAAAAATATACACTTGCATTTCCAACATTTAGGTTTACTTAACATGGCTTGGCTAACTATCTATCTACAAGGAATTACCATTTATATCTGTTCCTAAAGGTTGAGTTTGTATCATTCCAGCCTGTTAACCCTTTCTGGCCCAGTGTCATATATATGCTTAGTAATTATCAGTTAAGGGGATAGGAATAATTTATATAACCCACAAAATTGTAAAGATCAGATGAAAACATCCATACTATAAATCTTGGGAAAATATGTTTTATGAGAGAAATTAATTCTAAAATTGGATCTTTAATTTTGATTACAGAAACATTATCAGCAAGCCTGGGAAGATGCCAAGATGAAAGATTATGAGTTAAGAGCCGATGCCATTTCCATTAAACATGCCAAGGCCTCCAGAGACATTGCTAGTGAGGTACAATCTCTGTTCTTTCAATTTCATTTCCATGAAAGGCCATGTCCATTCATCCTTGTATTAAACACAGCAGACAACTGTGTAGCTAGCCAAGCTCAATTCAAAGCTTTTATGTATTCATTTATGAACAGCATGCTGTCTTGTATATTTGCATTATTTTAAATCCTTTCTTGATCATCTCTTTCTATTTAGGTCTTAAAGTTTGCTACTAATAAAATATTAATGATAACAGAACATTGTATTTTGTATTTGTCATATCAAAGAAGTTTCATTAGAGGTTTAGAGAACTGCTTTGCAATATACAGTAAACTTTTATCCACCAAACGTTTGCAGTAATTAAAGCACAGACTATATTTCTGCTGCTCCCAGGACGTAATTCAAGAGTGTTATTTTTTTCATTACTACTTTCAAGTTTTCTGTTAAGGTCTAAAATGTAACAGTGCTTATAAACCTTACAAAGCAAATGGAGCACCTTTGAAATAGCTAGATATTTTAACTAGTGACTGAATTATTAAATATTTTTGTTTTATCCTGGTTTGAAACTATTAAGATAGATGGATCACATTTTCTAAAGTCACTGGTGATTTGGGGAGTCAATTTTTGGGGGCCCAACATGAGACTCCAAAATGAACCTGAATTTCAGAAGTGCTGAACAAACATCCTCTGAAAATCCTTTATGGGCTCCCAAGTTGAGCCCTCAAAATCACGAGTCGCTTTAGATAATGTAGACTGGCAATTCATAACTATTTCTGCTAATGTTTTCTTTCTACATTTATTAGTACAAATACAAGGAAACCCACGAGAAACAGAAAGGCCACTATATTGGATGCCGAACTGCAAAGGAAGATCCCAAATTGGCATGGGCTGCACATGTACTGAAGATGCAGAATGACAGAGAGTACAGGAAGGCTTATCACAGTTCCAAGGCCAGGATCAATATACCAGTTGATATGGTGTCTGTCCAGGCAGCCAAGGAAGGCCAATTAATAGCGAGTGATGTTGACTACCGTCAGTATTTGCACCAGTGGACATGTCTGCCAGACCAGAATGATGTGATCCAGGCAAGGAAGGCCTATGACCTACAAAGTGATGTAAGTAGGCATGTGTATACATGTGGGGGATGCCACATTAGTAACTGTTGAGATATAAGGCTCTAGAGGCACATCAAGGTGACATGATGATAACTACACAGGATTTGCCCACCCCAAGAGTTTCTGCAGTTTCTCTTTCCTTCACCAGCTCTTCAGTGGTTGTACCAATTCTTTTCCCCCAAAATTTGGGTCCTGGCTGTAAATTTCCACGGTGCTTATTTGTGGCCACTTTTAGCATACTTGAACAGTTGCCTTAGTAACTCTATTGTGCTTTATACACACTAGTAAATTTATACTGAGTTTGTTTCTATATGTGGGAGAATGTGGTCTGAAGACTGACAAGGATTTGTATGCTTTATTCGAAGCATTTCTTTTGTGTCTCAACAACTCATATAGCATCAATGAACTTTTCTTTACAGAGGGATCATGATGCTGATGCAGCATCCATTATCATCCCAGTTTGTCTGTTTCTACTTTTGGATTGTCTTTGAAATACATTCGTAAGAAAGCAGTGTTTGTGTTTAAGAGATCAGGAGTCATTGTTACTGGTTCTAGGTCTGACTCAGCTGTGTGACAGTCAACAAGTCAGTTGACCTCTCTTTGGTTGAATTTGCCATCTGTAAAGTGGGGGAAATAATGGGTCAGATTCCCTTTATGGGCATAGGGAGTGCAGTGTAAACCCTCAGTGTTCCTGTGAGTAGCTGCACTAGAGGGAATATTTTACCCAAAGTGAGTTTTAAATTTCTAATCAGCATATTCTGGAATCTGGATCAATATATCTCGTGTCAGGCCCTGCCCACCCCTCAGCCACTTTTAGGGTTATACAGGCTGGTTCCAGACCCTCTGTTATGAAAACATAACCGTTTATTCTTGTTCATCCAATAGCGTGGTGAAAGGTGGGTAAGTAGTTTTTGTGGTTGGGCTGGTAGATTTTCATGGTGGTTGTTCAAAGCTCAGTTATGAACATATTGAGGGGAGGACTCTTGGAGGATCTTTCTACTTCACTATCCACCTTCACTGGCCCATCATAGTATGATGGCTGTATCCCTCTAGACAAGCACATCAGCCATACAATACATGGTCACTCAATAGTGACATGACAAAAATCCTCTTCTCAGAGGCTGTTTCTGCACAACGTTCTCACTGTGTGCATATCTGGGATGTAAGCAACACAAATTCTGATCCTTGCATTGTGGTATTGTGGTGAGGTAGGCCTATTTGGCCCCGTGGGTCTGCACTCCCTTCAGCTACGCCGGTGGTGTGGTTGGATGGGAGCAAGGGGGGCCCGGTCCCGCCCTCTATCCTGGGCCCCGACCCAGGGACCCTGCGAGGAGTAGCCTCAAACAGCTTAGTCTATGGGCTACTACCTTCCCTGGGTTGATTGTCCGTAGCCCCCCTGTTTGTGGTCCTCCTTCAGGGTTTTGGGGGCCAGCGTCCCCCAGCCTTGCCTGGACAGGCTTTTCCTTAACTCCCGTGGCTGTGTGCTGTCGCAACACCCACACTAGCTCCAAGCCTTGTAGCAGTTCTGCTCTGCTCCACTCCTCCACTAGACCCACACCTTGTAGCAGCTCTACTCCACTCTGCTTGGCTCCTCCACTCAACTCCCTCTCAGCTGCTCCTGCCTGCCAGAAACAGAGGCTTTTACCTGCTGTGGCAAGCTCCTTAATTGGTTTCGGGTGACCCAATTAACCTGGAGTAACCCTGGCTGTATTACCCAGGGAACAGTGATTTGTTAAACCTGGGGCTGATATATGCCTTCCAGCACCCTCCTATAGCTGTCAGGGCTGGCCCCGTCACAGTATGTTACACTGTCAATAGTCAAAGGTCGATTAAAAATATTATTGTTTTAATTTAAATTGATTTTTAAAATTTTGTTATTTAAATCACTAGGTTTCTCTTTTTAAAAATAAATTAGTTTTAAAATGAAATCTGAATTTAATACAAAATATATTAAGGCCTAAACTTATTATAATCTCTTAAAACATTTCAATAAAAAATAAGTATGCTGAATCCATGAAATTCTATCAAAAACTTTGAGTTAAAGACTACATTTCTATATAAAAAAAAAATCAGGGGCAAAATATCTAACTTCTGACATCAAGTTTTATAAATACTGTGCAAGAGGTCATTTAGTGTATTAAGAGCTTGATTGAAAATTTTCCAAGGCTGACCTGAAGTAATCAGTATAATTCACTGACTACAGTTAATCTTTCTATTTAATAAATCATTTTGTTGTAAATGTGAAACATATTTTGATAAGAAAAGATTATTTATCCAACATTTAAGGTTGCTTTGTTGAACAAAAATAAATAAATTTTAAAACTGATTTCAATCACTTTGGTTTAAATCACTCTCCCCGTCAATAGTATAAATTGACTTTATGAAAGTCAATAAAAGGGGTTCAGTCTCTAACTCAAGTGTGTTTAGTATTTTACTAGTCACCTACATTATTTAGTATGGATTAAAGTAATTAAGGGTATTACTTATGACAATTATGTTCCTCTGTTACCTTATCCGACACAGGCCTTGTATAAATCTGACTTGGAATGGCTGCGTGGCATTGGCTGGATGCCAAGTGGCTCTGTGGAAGTGAACAGAGTGAAGAATGCCCAGGACATCCTAAGTGAAAAGGCGTACCGCACACCTGTAGAAAGTTTGAAATACACCAATATTGTTGACACTCCAGACGTTCTCCTTGCTAAGACTAATGCCATACAAACCAGTCTCGTATGTTACTTTATGCCTATAATATAAAATTAATTTACTGCAATATATGATTTAAAGAAAATCTTGCTGCTAAAATGTAAAATTGGTTATTTTTATTTTAAGTTAACCTTAGAAGTATTCCAGAAGTTTAGACCTTTTGTGTTCATAATTCTGGACAGACTTTTGGCCCCATGTGCTGTGAAGTTATACAAAAGGACTGGCATATTTATAACATATATCCTCACACAATTTTTTATTTTAACAGTCCAAATACAGAGAAGCTTGGGACAAGGCCAAGACTATGATCCATGTGATGCCAGACACACCTGAAATCAACCTAGCCAAGGCTAATGCTATTCATGTTAGCAATGTAAGTATATCTAGAGGATTTCTTAGGTTTCTATAAAACATTATCTGTATCCTCTGGATTTTAAGATTCTAAAGTCTTTTCCAAGTACATGATTTAGTCATGTGGATTCCCACTGAAGTCACTGGGAGAGTCATGGGTTCAATCCTCATGTGAGGCTTTGAACATCCCCTCCACTATGAATATAATTTTTAAAGTATTTAGACAATTTTTCTGAATACTTAGGTGCTACCTATGATAATTTCCTGGTATCACATTAAATATTTGTAACATAATGCATTATTGAAGCCACACATTTTATTGATTTAAGAAAATTGCTAACGCTTAACAAACGTCTAAATCTTTACAATCACTTTTGTTCAGTACTGCTTGTAGTGCCTTAGGCTATACCTTAAAAGTGCTGGAAGTACTGCATTGTATTTGCAGTAAAGAAACAGGAGACTTCTTTTATTTCAGAGTTATGCTGGGCAATGCACAAGAACAAGTGCCAGTGAACTTTTTTTAATGAGGCTACTTTAAATGCACAATTGTTACAGCATGTTTCATTGATTGCAAATGTCAAAATAATAGAAAAATGATGGGACAATTTTCTGTCTTCATAGAAACTTTATAAAGAAGCTTGGGATGAAGTAAAGATGAGCTGTGATTTGAGAGCTGATGCCATCCCAATCAAGGCAGCCAAAGCCTCAAGAGAAATCGCCAGTGATGTAAGTATGGAAATAGGGCCTTTTTAGTCTTCATATCCATTTCTAGAGCCTTAGAAATGTTAGTAATTTACATGATGATCTTTATTCTGTATTCAGTATAAATACAAATTAGATCATGAGAAGCAGAAAGGACACTATATTGGGACTCGAAATGCAAGAGAAGATAACAAAATCCAATGGGCCCTGCATGCAGCCAAGCTTCATAGTGACCTAGAATACAAGAAACACTTTCAGAAGTGGAAGACAAAGTTCAGTGTGCCAGTGGACATGCTACCCATTGTGGCTGCCAAAAAATGTCAGACTTTGGTCAGTGATATTGATTACCGTAATTACCTGCATCAGTGGACATGTCTGCCAGATCAGAATGATGTCATACAGGCTAAGAAAGCCTATCAACTGCAGAGTGATGTGAGTTAACAAATATTCCTATTTTGCCTTCTATAATGTTGCCTTTTCTATATGGGTCTGCTCTAGCTCTAACTGAAATCAACAGGAGTTTTTCTATTGAATTGAGTTGGAGTTAAATTGGGCTTTTATGAGTTTTAAGCCATTATTATTGCTACTGTAGCATCATAAGTATATATAGCTCTCTACCAAACAAACTAAAAGACAGGGTCCATGAAAGAACTTACATTCAAACTCAGTCAAGCACAATGCATGAGATAAACATTAGGTCACAGGCACTCTAATTCTGTAAATGTAAATGCATTAATTTTAAAATGAAAGGGTGAAGTAATAGCTTTTATTAGACCAACTTCTCTTGGTGAGAGAGACAATCTTTTTGAGCCACTTCTCTAATATCCTGGGACGGACATGGTACAACTACACGGCATACAGTAATTAAGCAGTAAAACACAAAAACTAGATAATTGCTGAGCAAGCATAGTAATAGCATGTATTAGATGATCTTATATTATACAATATATAATTATATGTTATATATTATCTTATATTATATAAAGGCTGAAAGATATTTACCACTTGAGAAATACAAGAGTTGCTTTGAAATTGTCTTTATCTCTACCTGTAGTACCATATTACTGTTATAAATTGGAATGTATAAACTAAGGAAATACAGTTAATCTTGTGCATTTATTGGTCTTTACATGCACTGGTATGGTGCCATGGACAGCCAGTTGTGTCTAAACATTTAAAGTCATCTAATAACAAACTGTATTGATCTCATATGAATTATGTTTTTACAATAAAAATGTGTTTAGGGTACAGATGGTCAATATTTAGCATAGATTTTCTCTGGTTTGAATGGTAAAAGACAGAACACTATTAAAGAACACTACATATAAGTAGTTGATTAAATAGATTATGGAACTTGGTGTAACTTAATTATTTACCAGACTAGCTGCCAAGTTTAAGATGTGATCTCTAAATTCATCACGTTGATATTAAGCCCAGTAATGTTTTCCTTGAAATCAATGGAAGCTAAAGGCAAGCAGGGTCACCCCTATTATTTATTAAACTCACTGTGTGGGACAGAGAACTCAAACTAAAGGCCTGGATTCTGTTTTGTCTCCACAGGCTGTTTACAAATCTGATTTGGAATGGCTACGTGGAATTGGGTGGATGCCAAATGACTCTGTTGGAATCAACCATGTCAAACATGTCCAAGATCTCTTGAATGAGGTAATAATTAAGTAGAAGTGTTAAATATTCATAAATATATTTATATTTATATTTATATTTATATATTTGTAATTTGTAAATGCATCAACATTTTACTTTTACTAAATTTTGTAATAAAAAACTGGCTCTTTCCACTATATTTTCTTGCATTGGCTTGTAAATTAATTCTGGTCTTTCCTTTTTCTTTCTCTCAATGGAATTGTTCTGTTTGGATACAAAGTACTGTAATACAATTTAATTATAATTCCACTTTTTTTTGCCCTTGTGCAGAGAAAGTACCGCACAAAAGCTGAAACTCTCAAGTTTACTCCAGTGGCTGACAGAGTTGATTATATCACAGCAAAACAAAGTGGAGAAATTCGTAGTGATGTAAGTATATTGGTTTATTTTCATGCTGTTAAATGTATCTGCAAGACTTTATCTTTGAAAGCAAGAAAATCACTCAAACCACATTCTGGCCCAATACTTGTGGATTTCTTGAATTTGTGTGACTGATGTGAGTATAACTGAACTCATCTACTTCTTCTTCGAGTGCTTGCTCATGTCCATTCTGAAATAGGTGCGTGTGTGCCACATGCACCGGTGCCGGAAATTTTTCCCCTAATGGTATCTGTAGGGCCGGCTCTAGTGCCCTCTGCAGCAGCATGTGAATGTGCTTGTATATAGGGCTCTGCCAGCCCCACCTTCCTTCCAGTTCCTTCTTATCGCCCGTGACAGTGCTGGGAACACTCTCTTACTCTTGCAAATATTCACAATCCTAGTAGTTTACTTGTTTAATCTAGTGTACATAGTTGTTATTAGTTTAGAAGTTCGCCTTGTGTACTTCATCCCAGGGTTGGGGCATGCCCCAATCCCCAGGGTTTAAACCCTGCGCTTCTTGTAAGAAGCCGATGTTTCTCTGTGATCTGCACCAAAACTATTTGAAGTGCTTAAGAGACGATCATGTGCAGGAAAAGTGCAAGATTTGTGAAGGTTTTCACCCTCAAACGAAAAAAGACAGAGACATTAGATTTAAGGCCATCTGAATGGAATCGCACTTAGACCAGCATTGGAACTGAGGTCAGAGTCAGCACTGAGCAGTATGGCATTGTTGAGAAGTGCTCCCCTGGAACCAGTGTCTGCCTGGCACCACTCAACGTCTCCGGTGCTGAAGAAATGTTTGAAGAAGGGCCACATCGAAACGGGACGCTTGCTGGCATCAAAGCCAGTTAAAAAGAGCATGGGGACATCAGTGTGACCCATGTCAGGCCACTTGTCCGCATCGGTATTGAGAGGATCTCCACCTGTACAGGTGTTGAGTCCAGTGCCCACACCACCGCCAACCCTGGGAAGCAGCAGTGGGCCTAATCACCTGGTGGTCCCCACCACGCCTGAGGCATTCTAGGTGATGAAGGACCTCCTAGCTTCTCTGGTGCTGCTTACACCTTAGAAAGGGAGGCCTGCACACTGTGAGCTGACTACTCCTTTGGGGAGCTTGTCAAGGGGAAACCGCCACAATGCTCCCCATCAATAGGGTGCAGCTCGCTGGGCCATCAGCAGTCACCAGGTCCACGTTGCCGGTCCCAGGAACTAAGTCATGAAAGGTTGGGATCCCGTCTCCGGTCCTTGGATGGCAGGCACCGGTCACCAGCGCATCAGCACCAATCCCCAGAATGCCAGCACCCATCCCCAGAGTGCCATCTTTTGCCAAGACCACAGCACCGATCTGACTCCCAAGGCAGATCCCCAGAGCCTTGGCACCACTCGCCAAGTCCTTACAGAAAGCCTACGGACAAGACATGGTTGCGGGACACCCAATGCGAGGGCTCCCGTCACTGGTCCCTGATGCTGGAGTACCGACATTCAAGAGGCGGTGTTGAGTGACATGCAGCTCTGGCCCCTCCATGGTCACCCAGTGACACTTCCACAGACTCCAAAGGGGAAGTTGTAGTCCCTCAGAAGGGACAACCTACCACCCGGCTGGCAGGGTTTCCCATGCTGCCTCAGATGAGACCTTAGCCTCAAGGACAGTGGCCCAGTCCCTGGCAGTTTTGGAACCCGCAGATTGCAGAGCCGCAGATCTATTCGACAGCGGGAACCTCGGTATCATGTCCTTTGGTAGTCCCGGGGTGGCACTGGATTTAGATGTGGACTCAGAACAGGAGGGGGCACCCTCGGACAGACCATCAGAGGCTACCTGCCCATGGAATGGACCCGGCACCCCCTCAAGTACAAGCCTCCTCTTCCTCTTCACCAGATGAGGCAGTAGCAGGGCCCTCCACTCGGCCCCACTAGATGACTTCAGGGTCCACCAGGATCTGTTAAAGGGAGTAGCGAGCTACTTAGGGCTGAAGATAGAGGAGCTCAAGAAACCAGTCAATGAACTCTTCGGCATCCTGGTATCCTCAGCCTCGTCTAGGGTAACCCTCTCGGTCCATGATAGGGTAATAAAACTGGCCAAGGCACTTTGGCAGACCCCAGCCTTGCTGCCCCCCACTTGTAAATGGGCAGAGAAGAAATACTATGTACCGGCCAAAGGTTTCGAGTACCTTTACGCTCACCCTTCCCTGGGGTTGCTAATGGTTGCGGCTGCCAATGAGCATGACAGAGAGGTCCAGATGAGTTCTACACCTAAAAATAAAGAAGCTAAGAAACTGGACCTCTTTGGCCGTAAGGTTTATTCAACAACAAGCCGACAGCTGAGGGTATCCAGCCAACAGGCGTTGTTGGAGCAATATCATTTTAACATCTGGCAGTCATTCGAAAAGTTCATGGACTCCCTGCTACAAACCTCCAGACAGGAGTTCGAGGCAATCCTGGAGGAATGGAGAATGGTGGCCAGAGCCTCCCTACAGGCAACGTCAGATGCTGCAGACTCCACAGCCAGATCTATGGCCTCCGCAGTATCTATGAGGAAAGTATCCTGGTTCCAGTCATCCAGTCTCTCAGCGGAGGTCCAGCAGTCCATCCAGGACCTCCCCTTTGATGGTGCAACTTTGTTCTCTAACCAAACAGACTCCAGGCTGCATGGACTGAAGTATTCAAGGGCCACACTGAGCTCCCTGGGTCTGTACATCCCTTCTTCCACCAGAAGACATTTCAAACCATACCAAGCACAAAGGTTTGGAAGACATCATCGGGGAGAACCCTATAGGAAGAAAAACAAAGGGTTTAAATGCCACCAGAGCCATTTGCCAGCCTCTGCCCACCAATCGGGCTCGAGCCATCACCCCTCGGGGGAGAAACAAAACTTTTGAGGGTGTGCCAGAGGGCGACCTACAAGCCATCACCAGAGATCCAGACTCCAAACTTTTTTCCTCCCCCTCACCCTATTCCTCCCAGCCAGGTCAGCCATAACATCGAACTAATGGGTATTAAGCACGGTGGATGCTGGTAACACCGTGTAGTTTATTTCCCTTCCACCCCACCCCACCCTCCTTTCCTGTCCCCTCTCATGAACAACTACTCACACAAGAGGTTCAGACCATCTTGCGGATGGGCGCAGTGGAAAGGGTTCCCGAATATCTAAAATGGAGAGGCTTCTTTTCCCATTACTTTTTAATTTCAAAGGCAAAAGGAGGGCTGAGGCCCATTCTGGACCTGCAAGATCTCAACAAATATCTTAGGAAATTGAAGTTCTGCATGGTCTCCTTAGCTGCCATTATTCCCTCTCTGGATCCAGGTGACTGGTTTGCTGCCCTCATCCTTCAAGATGCATATTTCCATTTTCCCATGGCACAGAAGATTCCTGCACTTCACAGTAGGCAACCAGCACTTCCAGTTCACAGTGTTTCCTTTCGGCCTGTCCACGGCACCGTGGATGTTTACCAAATGCATGGCGATGGTGGCAGCCCACCTCAGACGTCGAGGCATACAAGTCTTCCTTTACTGGCTTTTCCAAGGTCAGTTGAGATTGCAGGTTCAGTGCGGCATAAAGGTCATGCGAGACACCTGTCGAGAGCTCGACCTGTTAATAAACAAACAGATGTCAATGCTCATACCAGTTCAGAGGATAGAGTTTATTGGTGCAGTCCTAGACTCTACGCAAGGCAAAGTGCTCCTACCAGATGTCAGATTTTGGGCAATATCAGATCTCATAGCCCGGCTGTTGGCCCACCCCCTGACCACGGCAAGGATTGCCTCAGCCTCCTGGGACATATGGCAGCCTGCATTTACGTGGTCTGGAATGTCAGACTACACTTCAGACCGTTGCAGATGTGGTTAGCATCAATATACTCCCCGTCCAGACACCATCTGGACAGAATACTCACCATTCCCCCACGAATACTCAACTCTTGTCCTGGTGGACAGTTAGAAATTCTATTTGCAGCCCCAAGGCCGATGTTATCTTTGGTCTCAGACACATCGGATCTAGGGTGGGGAGCCCACCTGGGAGCACTTTGAACTTAGGGTCTATGGTCTGAGGATGAGAGAGCTCTCCACATCAATGTAAAAGAACTCAGAGCAGTCCGATTGGCATGCGAGGAGTTCCTGCCCCACCTCTTCAATAAAACTGCACGGGTCCTCATGGACAATACAGTGGCAATGTTCTACATCAATAGGCAATGGGGAACCAGATCTTCAACCCTCTGCTGGGAGGCCTTGCAGTTTTGGGACCTCTGTGTGAGCCATTGCATTCAGTTAGAGGCAGTACACCTTTCACGGGCCAGGAATGCTTTAACGGATTGCCTAAGAAGGGCCTTTTACTCTTACCACGAGTGTTCACTGTATCCGGAGGTGACTGACTCTATCCTCTGAAAGTGGGGCACTGCCCATGTGGACCTCTTCACGACATTTGGGAACAGGAAATGCAATCTCTCTTGCTCCTTCCACGGACTCGACAACATTCTCTGACTGATGCATTTCTCCTGTCATGGTCGCGCAACCTCATGTACGTCTTTCCCCTGATTCCAAGGTCCTAATAAAAATCAAGAGGGACAGGGCACGGGTCATCCTGGTAGCCCCAGCATGGTCTCGCTAGCATTGGTTTGGGATGTTGCTAGAATTATCGATGGCCCTCCCTTGGAAGGTCCCACTATGGCCTGACCTCCTTTCCCAAGACCGGGGTCAGCTGTTGCATCCGAACCTGGATTCCGTGCACCTGTCAATGTGGAAACTGCATGGTTAGGTACAGAAGAGCAGCACTGCTCGGTCAGGTTCAAAGGATTCTATTGAAAAGTAGAAATCCCTCCACCAGGGTGTCCTACTGGGCTAAGTGGAAGTGCTTCAGCTGCTGGGCTGCGTGTCAGAACATCTCACCAACGAAAGCGCTTATCCAGACAATCTTGGACTATTGGCTTCACCTGAAACAAGAAGGCCTCACTTTTTCGTCTGTTAAAGTACATCTGGTGGCAATTTCGGCCTTCTACCCTTCTGTTCAAGGTAGGATGATCTTCTCACACTACATGATAGCCAGATTCCTATGAGTACTATAGAAGCTCTTTCCTCCACTCCGAGACTTGATTCCTCAATGGGAACTGAACCTCATTCTTTCACGGCTCACTAGACTGCCCTTTGAGCCACTGGCTTTGTGCTTACTCACGCACCTGTCATGGAAGTTAGTGTTTCTGGTGGCCATCACCTCTGCAAGGAGGGTATCAGAGATTAGAGCCCTAACCTCAAAACCCCCTTACACGGCTTTTTACAAGGATAAGGTCCAGCTATGACTGCACCCAGCATTTCTACTGAAAGTAATCTCTCATTTCCATGTCAATCAGGACATCTTTTTGCCAGTCTTCTGTCCAAAGCCACACAACTCCAGAAAGGAGAGATGTCTCCATTCTCTCAATGTAAGAAGAGCTCTGGCATTCTACATTGACAGGAACAAGCCCTTCTGTTGCTCTATGCAGCTCTTCATTGCAGTTGCTTAGCACATAAAAGGATGCCCAGAATCCTCACAGCATATCTCATTGTGGATCATGGCTTGCATCTGGGCCTGCTAAGAACAGGTGGGGGCAGTACCCCCAGCATCACTGTCAGCCCACTCTATGAGGGTGCAAGCATTGTCGGCAGCCTTTCTCACTCATGTGCCCATACAGGATATCTGCAGAGCCGCTATATGGTCTTTGGACCATATCCTTGCGTCCCCCTGTGCCATCACTCGGCAAGCTTGGGATAACGTGGGATTCAGCAGAGCGGTGGTGCAATCGTCAAGCCCATGAACTCCTTCCCGCCTTCAGAGGTACTGCTGGTAAATCACCTAATTCAGAAAGGACAAGCAAACACTCAAAGAAGAAAGGACAGTTACTTACCTCGTAACTGTTGTTCTTTGAGATGTGTTGCTCATGGCCCTTCCACAACCCACCATCCTTCCCCTCTGTTGGAGTTCCGGCAACAGGAAACTGAAAGAGAGGGGGGCCGGCAGCGCCCTATGTACGAGTGCATTCGTGCATCGCTGCAGAAGGAACTAGAGCCGGCCCTACGGATTCCACTAGGGGAAAAAGTTCCAGCATGTCAACACACACCTAATTCAGAAAGAACATGAGCAACACATCTTGAAGAACAACAGTTACAAAGTTGATATCCATTCTTTACTTTGCACTGAAAGGTACTGGCTTCTGAGGAAGAGTGATTCCTTCCCACCATTGTGAACTTTGCCATATGAGAAACCCTGGGTAGTTCCCCTACAGTCCCTTCACCATTGGCATCAGCAAGAGCACTTATCTCTCGCCTGTCGTCTCTGCTGGTAGAACAGCCAGGACAGAAGCTCTGACATTTTGTGACTGGAATAAGTTGTGTGCAGGCAGAATGCACATTTTGCTGACAATTTTGAAGGCCTGAAGGTCGGCATATGAGGAACTGGACAGTGGGCATGACATGACCCACCCCACTATCCAGGAGCCCATGCAACTTTTATTCAGTGTGTCTCCCACTAGAGGAAAACAGGCCAATATGAGCATTTTATTTCCTTCAACAGTACAAATTGGAACATCCTTCCAAAGGTTCATGGCTTTGGACCATGATCCTGAAGTTGTCTTTCTTACATAACTTCCTCCATTTTTAATGTCTGTCTGTATGGGTGGGTGTCTTGTGGAATTTGGCCCTGAAAATGTAGACAATTATAATCCTTATACATTATTTCATATGTATAATCGGGGTCATGATGTTACATTTCCTAACTGTTGTGATGACCTTACAATGCGTTTATCCCATAAATCCTCTTTTCCAGATTAAATACCACCAAGACTGGAATGCCATCAAGTCAAATTATACTCTAACAGACACACCACAGCAAGAAATGGCCCGAGAGGCAGCCAGAATTCTTAACCAGGTATGTGTTCTCCACCTGGAAATACTTGATTATCCGGCAACTTTTAGTCACAATAATAACTTATTAGGAGAATGTACAATACTTCACTGATTGTCTTTCTAAGAATGTCCTGGAGTCAGAATCTCAGTTTCTAACATTTTATATGGTTACATATCCAGTGGTTATAGTGGTTTTATTCTTGATTTTAACTTTCTTTCATGTTTTATTTCCTATAGAACCTATACAAAGAAAGCTGGGAGAAAAAGAAAGCTACTGATTATCTTTTACCTCCTGATGCTGTGCAGCTCCGTCATGCCAAGCACTCCGGTGATGTCCAAAGTGATGTAAGGGTGTACTTTTTAAGTAATCATGTGACTCCAGCAAGAGATTGGTTGGGGCCTGGCAATACTGAAGGCAAACCTGC